>NC_141385.1:2684827-4139470 GCF_017979445.1 Akebia trifoliata
GCTGTGAGGAAGGCCAATTGATTGATGCTTTGACCAATGATATTCCACTACATCACCTTGGTGATAAAATTTACACCCCAATGATATGGAATTTTTTTAGGGAAGAGCATGAATTTTTTTTTATATATAAACTCCACATTTAAGGAGGGGTCCCTTCAACCCTAATTGATCAAAGAAAAAAACAAAACAAAAAATGGGTCTTATCAAATCTGACAAGAAGGTCCAATAATATGCTATATATGATTAATAATTAAATTCATCTAATTTGAGAAGAAGGTCCAATAAAGAGTTTATGACTACATTTAGTGTAGTTGGTGTAGGGACCAAACAAGGGGGGGGGGGGGGAGAGAGAGAGAGAGAGAGAGAGAGAGAGAGAGAGAGAGAAGGGGCAGTTGCCCCACCCCCTCCCCTATTTTTTGTGGGGGGGGGGGGGGGGGAGAGAGAGAGAGAGAGAGAGAAGGGGCAGTTGCCCCACCCCCTCCCCTATTTTTTGTGGGGGTATTTTAGACACTTCTTTATGTTTCGGTGAATATTTGAGATACCCTATGTTTTTTCAAAGTGAAGCTTACCCCTTTCGACCTTGTTGCCCCCAATTCTCAATTTTATGGGTGATTTAGAGATCCCTACTACATTAGTGATTATATGGGATACCCTTATTTTTGTAACCTAAACCTTTAATTCCTGTCATCTTCAAGCTATTCAACCTTACCTGTTAGTTATAGTTTGTCCCAACAAGAAAATCCTGGCTTGGGCCCTATCTACAGGTAAAATATTTTTGTGTATTTAGTAATACCCCCTGTGAAATTGATGGTATTAGGATTATCGGATTATCCCTGCGAAAATGCAAGATTAGGTTTACCCCATCCATCGAAAGGTAACGCCTTCTTTTGTTGATGAATTAAAGAACAAATTGGTTATAGCCGCTGTGGTTCTAATTCCATTCTCTCTCAGTACAGACCACAGTCGAGAGATGAAAGAACTCATAGCATACTCTGTTTTTCTTTACTTCCTCCTTAAGATGAGGGATCAAGTTTGTGGTATCTAACATTTGGAATCCCACCAACAAGGAATTAGGATCCAAACATGTGTCTGACAATGATAATAGTTCTTTTTAACTCATTCCTTGTAAGAAATCTTGGCCACAAAATAAGAAATTTTGTTTGAAAAATTACTCACCTTTTGCCCCTTCGAGGGTTGAATGTACATGTTCTAAAAAAACCAGATTCCATTGGCTACTTAACCCAAACTTAATAATGTCTCAAAAAGTCATCTAGTTTTATTTGTGAACATACACTTGTATGTGATATAACACTCATATATTCCAATATTATTTGAATGATATTCACACCTCCCAAATGTAAATAGCACAAACATACTTGTTGCCATAAATGGCAATGACAAGCCCTAGTTAATAATGTCTTAAGAAAATAAGTAATTGCCTCATTCGTAGAAGTTTAACTTGTGTATATATCATGATGCCCATATATACAATAAACCAATATGATTATCGAGGGTATAGCTCAGTATTTGTCACCTCATTCACAGTCGATGGCGGTGTTAAATTACTCATGGGCATGTTTGACTTCATTCTACCATGCACGCAAAATGTAGGTGGTAAAGGTAGGGAAAGAGTGCCAAAATAGGTTCCGAGCATAAGAACCACAGTTGCCATTGTTGGCCTATCTACAACATCTTCTTGAACGCATAATAGCCCAATGTGGATGCATCTCATCACTTCGCTTGTCGAAAAATTATACCTCAATGTTGGATCTATAAACTCTAAAGATGTTCCATCATTCCAATGTCTCCATGCCTGCAATAATTCAACATGCTTGTATCATAAATTTGAATCTATGTCTTCGAAAACATACAATCTAAACTTCTCTACTAAATAAAAATGGCCGTTTAAACATACCCCTCCTAGTATTGTTGAATAATATAGATACCCCATTGTTTTCAAACCAATGGAATACCACTTGACCTGATCTTCTCTAAGACACAAACATAACATGACCTAAATGCCATCGTCTTCATCTCTACAAAAATTAAAGACAATGAAATTTTCTTGCTAAAATGTTAAATTATTTTAAGCTATTCATCGACGTCTTCAATCTCTTGTAGAAAACCATTCATTTTTATCTTATTCTTGAAGTTTGAAGGTTTAAGATGAGGGTACAAAATTTTATCATAGAGATTTAAGATGATGGAATTCAACTTCGGAGGAGAAAAAACTAGGCTGTTGTTAAGAGGTTGAAGAAGAGCACATTTAAGTCATTTTTTTTTGTCAATTTCTTAAATAATATCGAGGTAAAGGGTATGCCATCAATTTGAAAACATAGGGTGGTATCTCAAATAATCAAGAAACATTTTTTGAAAGTTATGTCTAAATCACCCAATTAGAAAATAAAAATATGACCAAATATTTACACTCACATAGCTTAGAAGGTTTTCAAAATGCTCTGATTCTTGGAAACTATTGTTTCTCTGACCACTCACAATCTCCAGAAGCAAGACACCGAAACTATAGACATCTGACTTCACTGAGAATTGACCGTGCATTGCGTACTGTGGGGACATATATCCACTGCATGACATTACCAATAAAATAACTCGATATGAAAGATGATGGGTCAAGATCAAGGGCCAACTGAAAAAACATATGTAAAAACAATGTTACATTAATCAATTTTCAAAATATGGATTAGAAGTTTCGGATTGAGCTGATTTTTTGTGAGGATGATCTCTATGATGGGAAGATCATCCGGAAAAAAAAAAAAAAATTCAGTCCAATCTGAGACTTCTAACCCTATTAAAAGTGATTTAGAATGTGGACCGTCGATTTTTTGCCAATTTTTATCAATAATTTGTAAATCACTTTTGATGGATTTAGAAGTTTCAGATTGGGCTGATTTTTTGCGAGGATGATCTTCTCATCATAGTGACCATCCTCGCAAAAAATCAGCTCAATCCAAAACATCTAACCCATATTTTGGAAAACCATTGTTTTTACATATGTCCCTTGAACCGCCCCCGAAAGATGATAGCAAGCTTTAACATTTTTTATTTAAATAAATAAATTTCCTGCTAGTCATTTTTTTCTTTGGCCTTCCCGAATATATTTATCATCCTACATTGGTAAAATAAAAAAAAAAAAAAAAAACAAGGACAAATAATCTGAAATTTTATAAAATAATGAACAACACGATTGAGAATTATAGTACTTACTATGTTCCCACTATTCTATTAGTTGTGCCTTCAGTCTGATCCATTACACAGAGCCTTGCCATGCCGAAATCTACGATTTTGGGGTTCATCTCCGCATCTAACAAAATATTGCTAACTTTTAGATCCCGATGAACAATTCTATGTCGAGAATCTTCATGAAGATAGAGAAGCCCCCGAGCAATCCCTCCTATGATTTTGTAATGTGTTTCCCAGTTCAAAGATGCACGCTTTGTTGGATCTACATCATCCAAGTAAAAAAAAATTAAGTTAGGCCTCAGATAATATGGCAAGTCCATATCAAACTAGGAATACTCTGTGTAATACTATAAAAAAATAATAATTTTAATAAAAGGAATCTCTCTCTGATGAGTGCAAAATAAATAAAACAAAGGAATGGAGCCAAACCAAATATAAAGTGATCGAGGCTTGTGTGGGGCACGAACTCGTAGATCAGGAGTCTTTCTTCTCCTTCGATGCAAAAACCTAGGAGCTTAACAAGATTCCTATGCTGAAGCTTAGCCACTAATAGAACCTCATTTTTAAATTGTTCTTCACCTTGTCCAGAATTTCTAGAGAGCCTCTTAACTGCTATTTCTTGTTCATCAGATAGCCTACCCTAGAACATATAACAAGAATTTGGAAAAAGAAAAAAAAAAGACTGATTCAAATGAAATTATTGTTTCTGTTTTTTTTTTTTGTTGTGTGTGTGCATGTTAACCTTTGAGTTACCTTGTAAACTGCACCAAATCCACCTTTGCCCAGCTTATTAGCATCAGAGAAATTATCAGTAGCTGCTTTTATTGTATCAAAGTCGAATTGCAATGATTCCACATTTGTAATCTCCTCCCCATCTTCACCAAGATAAGGAAATGGGAAATATGTATCAAGTGAGTAAAGATTATTGACTTTCAATGTGTAACATTTAGCAATCCGTACATCTTAGGAGAAATGTACTCTCACAGATGTATCACATACGTAAATCTCAAATTGTGAAATTGATTGATCAGAGTTTTTTTTCGAATATAGTAAAAAAAATATTTAAATATCTAAAAATGATAATTTTTCAATGTTGGATTTGAATTTCATTTTCAAAGCCTGTGATTGGGGAGAAATTGAGTCTTTTTTAAGGAAAATGCTGAAGTAACATTGTGGGGGACATTTCTGGCGTAGATGTGTCACAACCATAGATGCTTTTCATCGAGAAATGAGTGAGAATTCGATGAAAAGCATCTATGATTATACCACACATATACGTCAGAAATGCTCCCCACAATGTTACTTCAGCACGACTCTTTTTTTAATATAATCTAGGCCATGAACTCTAGAGGGATGAGCTGTTATTTAGTGTGCGTGCCAGTCATGTGGGTCCAACAGGTCTTAGTAAGGGTGGGAGCATGACTAAGTCCCGCTCGCCTACTGTTTCAGCAAATGTGATGCTATGGTGTTAATGGATAGCCTGCTTGCATTTCAGAACACATGAATCAATGAGTTCCTTAAATTTCTTTATGCCTAGCATAGGCACAAAGAAGCAAGAACTCTATGTTTTTCACCCCAAAATCAACTCTAAAAATCTTAGAAGAGATTCAGTCACAAAGATAAATGTAGCAAGGAAAAAAAAAGATTAAGGCAGAAGATACTAAAAACAATTTTGTGATTGTTCTGTTCTTTTGTATTTCAGTTTTGTACATATATTCCAGAAAAAAAAAAAAAAACCATTTTATATGATCTAACGAGATCAACTGGAGACCAAGTCTTCCAATAGGGACTACTTGCATGGTTCTCTTGATATGGGACCATGTGAGAACAACTTTCTGGTGTTCACAATTAGTCTACACTAAATGACATATAAGAAATTAATGAAAAAACTTAATAAAAGTTAGACCCAAAAGGTATGTTACTGAACCAGGGACAGAGAAGCGATAGCTCAATAGTATTTTTTAGCTTGTTGTCATGACTAATTTGATCAACAACTTGTTTCTATCTATATCAGCGTTTGTAGACAGGTAGGTCCATCTTTTTCAATCAAATTAGTCATCACAATAGATAAGATGATTGACAATGGCTACTTACTATCAAAATTTTTCTTTGTCCTTCTTCTTCGTGATGAAAAGATAATGAGAATGATAGAGAGAAGTACTAATCCAACAAACGAAGGAACAACTATGGCAATAATAATTGTAGATGAATTCTTTCCGCCTCCTGCATGAAAACAGATCAATTTTTCATTAAGCAACCCACACTATTGAATATCAAAATTCAAAGCCAAATAAAATGAATAAGTTTTTAATTGCCTTAAGGTTGTGATGTAGGAAGTCGGAATAATTATTTGCAGAGTAAGAGATAGCACTTTGATTGCAAAGTGAAGAAATTTAGAAGATTATTTAGAAAAAGAACTTCCATGCAAGTGCTAATCGAAACAACAAAAGAGCTCATAAAATAAATGATGTAGGACAAGCAAGAATTCATGGAATGTTTGGATCACAAAAAGTCCAAGTGTAAGGTGATAAGGTCCAAATTATTCGATTTTAGGACCGTAACTACACTAAGATTATCATCATATAATTGTTAGTTCCCATAAATAATTGCAAAATTAAATTATTTATCCAAATTAATAGAGCTAATGAGATATCATTGCTAAATGCAGATAAATAAAACGCACGTGAAAGTTGTCAAACGATTAACAAAGTCGGTTACAATATACGTGCAAAAAGGAGAAAAATGATAAAAAATGAGCTGAAAAGGGTGTCACGTCACCGTGCCGCGGTTGGTCTTGGGTGCTCCGCGGTGATCTCGAGGAATTTTTCCTTGAGATTTGCATGAGATGTTCTAGAAGCTTCGGTGGTTGTAACTAAATGGATCTTTCGAATCAAATCATCCGCCAAATCAACCCGATTACCCGAATAGGAATATTCCAAATTTGAGGGTTGATTTCAGAGAAAAGGGCTCTCTTCTTCTGTAATTTTTGAGTTTCTTTCTTTAGAATTCTCTGTAATTTTCCTTTGGGAGAGCTTTTGAGTGAGAACATCAAAAGTGATCCATTAGCTCCTATTGCAACTCTGTTGAGAGACCATCAAAGAAGGAATCAACATAACTGTTATTCTAACAGTTGATAAGCAGCTTCTCTCTTGTGTATTTACATTGCATACCAAGTACTAACTAAAATGCCCAACTCACTCCTACATTGAATAATTGCTCTAACAACAATTCAGATACGTTGAAGTTTGTAGAGGTTATGGCCATTGGTAGTCTACAGTAAAGCTGTAGTTCTATTAACTGCAATAAGGCCACGGATTATATATGGAGGATGAATGGTTATCCAATATTTTAAATATGGAGTAGCCCAAACCTGGTTAGAGAATCAAATTGGTGCTTGGTTTTGTTACTCTTGATTGTGGTATATTGCAACCAAACAGACCCAATTTTTCTAATTACATATTAAAATAATTTGCTAGTATAAATTGGAAAAAACGAGATGAATCATCAGAGGGGCATTAAGGGTATTTTAGACTTTTAAATCATTTCTTCCATGGGGCTTTAAGTTTTCACACTAAAAAACAGATGTCAGGGTTGTTTTTTGCTCAGAATGCTCACAAACTGCTTACAAACTCCTCAGTTCTTGCCCATGTCAAGCATACAAAACAAGAAAAAAACCTATATTTGACGGCCCAAGGCCATCGAATTTCATAAAATTTGACGGACCAAGAAGTCAAAATTTTCATTGTCAATTTTTTTTTCGACAAACCAAAACCATTAAATTTGATAGCTCTAAACCATCGAATTGGGGATCAACAAAAATTTCAATGGCCATAGGCCATCAAAATTCATTTCCTAAAGTTTGTGGGTTTTGGCCCGTCGAATTTTCTTGTCAAAATTTTCAGTTTTCACATAATGATACAAGGGTAGTTTTATAATTATAAATTAGGATTGTCATTCAATACACATTGGTACATGTGATTGGTGGATCCCAAAATTCCGTGAGCAAAAATCTTTTCCACACCTCAATGCATGTCATGTAGGCCACAATCCTATGCACCCAATCAGCCATGTAGTGATCATGATTTGTATCAGGTTTGAAGAAAAAAAAATTACAATCATTTTTTAAGTCTGATATTTTGGATTGAAATTGAACGGTGGTTGACCTCCAACATTTCAACCTAAGGATTTTAATATTTGTATGTCTAAAGGATGATACTAAGCCTCAAAGGAATAGTCTATATTGATCTCAAGGAAACTGCATCCTTAAGAAAATTTTACTGATTCCTATAAAACTAGAATTGATCTCTAGGAAATTCATTTGACTTTACTAAAATTATTAAAATCGCAGCTGGATGACCCAGATGGTGATACTTACGTTTTGTGCTAATCATATCAGATGGAGGAGAAGCTGGAGGAGGTTGTGGTGGTTGATAGAAAGGATAAATCTCGTGCCTCAAAAAGCAACTTGGTTGTATGACTCTCCCACCTTGTTTCCCATCACAACAACTCTTAGTCCGAGCCACAGCATTTACTAAGGGGGCGATTGATTGCGCTTCAAAACGCGGAATTTCCAGCGTTTGCGTTGAAAAACGGCGTTTGACGATATTTTGCGTGTTTGTTAACGCTTTTAAATGCTGCGTTTTGACGCGATTTACGAATGTTAACCGCTGTTTTGAAAAGCGGACGAGAGAGGCTTCGCGCAACCGCGTTTAAACGCAATCAAGTGAAATGACTACTATACCCTTCGACATATTTAGAAATTACAGCTTCTGTCCGCGATATTAACTTCGTTCATCGAAAGGGTTTTTCTTACCCATCGATTTCCTCAGCAGCAGCCGACTGAACTCATCGACGACGACGACCACCAGCTCCGATCTAACATATCGACGACGCCGAAGTCGACGCTAACTTCGTTCAAGTGAAACCCATCAACGACGATGGCGGAAAAACGATTTGAAATTCAAAAACCCATATCGATCGACACCCTTTATCGTTGAACTCAACCCCGATCAAGACAGCGACGAAGATCGACGGCATTGACGACCTCGTTTGCTATTGACGGCATTGAAGACGACGACTCGAAATCAATCCCTCCGTTTACTCCTTTTTCCGATCGAAACCCATTTTTCCAATCTCTGTGAGCTCTCTCTCTCTCTAATTGATTTCAATTTTTATGAATAATTCTTGTCGAAATTGCATATTGAATAGAAAATCTTCTGTTAGGGTTCTAATTTGTTGATAGAATTTTATTACCAAAAGAACATGTATATCGATCTAAATTTGTGTGAATAATTCGTGATGAAATTGTGTATTAAAGGTTGGATTAACAGAAATTTTTCTGTTAGTGTTCTAATTTCTTGGTAGATTTTTGTTAAAAAATAAATTAATAGAAATTTTATTTGTTAGAAATTTTTTCCAACTTATTTTCTTTTCCATTTTAATATTTTTCCATTTTCCATTTCTATATTATGGATAAAAGTGACAAGTTTGATGACTCAAATGTAAGATACCATTATTATCATTGGATATTGTTTCCAACTGCCTTTGCTCCATGTTTAAATTTTTTTGCTTCAAGTATGATATTTTTAATAGACCATGTTTTGAGCTTGTAACTATAATCAATGTGGAGGGAGTTCATAAAATTATTTGTTTAGTATCGAAACTTAAAGAAACTCATCTTACAGTTATTGAGACGTTAGTTGTTAAAAAAAAATTGATGATTTTAGTTTTTTATTTTTCAGTAAATAATCCAACTATCATTAATCTGAACAATTTTCTATTTTCTAAACTAGGAGTAAAAATTAAGATGATTGTGGTTTTTTTATTTGACCATTGATTCCCCATAAGTTTGAGTTGGGTTTTTAATTTTTATCAACCCGTGTTTGTATTTAGTAGAAAAATAGTTTGAGTTGGGTTTTTAATTTTTATCAACCTATGTTTGTATTTTGGAGAAAATAGGATTACTTCAGATTTGGCATTGATCTTTGAATAGTAGGTGGCATGGTCCTCAACATTAGCCATTGCTAGAATTGCAAATAAGTGAGAGACTACCATGATTAATAGGTCTCTAACTGCCTCAATGATGTTGTACAATCTCATCTCTTAATATGTGGCTATATTTTTCTGTTTTTGAATGCTTCAAGTTTGATGCCAATGATCTCAAGATTGTACAATTTGAAATAATTTGAGTGAGCTTCATTCAAAAAGCAAACAAGATGCAGAATTATGGTGGAATTATCTATATGATTTGTTTATTTTCGTTGGGATTAAATAAAAAATTAGTAACCTTGGGTATGATGTTAGTTTAGGAAACTTTTAGGAGTTTGATATTAATTGTCTAAAGTGGTCTTCTTTCTCTGTTCAGCCACTTTAGAAGAATCATAATTGTTGATAATTATATTGCTTGTAGGTGAATTATCATTACTTTCTATATGATATGTGAAGAGAGTGTCAATCACCTCCTCATCCATTGCCTTGGGACTAGAAGTATCTGGTCTCATTTTTTTTTTTTCTCTTTTAGACATTTACTCGACTCTCCCCTTTTCAATTCCATCCTTCTTTATTAGCTGGCTCAGATATTATTTTAATGCTAAATATGGGACTCTTTTGGAGAGTTGTTGTTTGCAGTTTGTTGGTCTATCTAGAAAGAAAGAAATAGAAGAACATTTGGGGCAAGGAGTCTTTGCCTAATTCTATTTTGGCAACCGTATGTTCATTTTGTCTAAAAGTTACAAAGAGTTTAGGGGTTCCTTCTTTGGGCTTTGTAAAGTATGTGATAGGTTTTGCCAATGCACATTACATGGCAATAGGGTTGGTAGATCCTCCTTGCAACCTGAACTATTTTTACCTCTCTAACAATTTTTTTTTCTTTCTATTGTACTAGTATACTCATTTAGAAATATCCAATCCAATTGTTTCCAATTTAATGTGTGTGATGTTTCCGATTTTGACATTAAGAAAACTTGGATTAAGCTTAGGCCACCATTGTATTCATTATAACTTTGAAATACTTACACTAACTAAAGGTTTAAATCGAAAGATACCTTTTCATATGCATAATAATGTCAAATTTTATATGCATTGTAATTTTTCAAAGCTTAGGCCACCATTGTAATTTTTGATGCATTCTGCGTACATTATGTTGAATTGTGTATTATGCAGGTATTTTGTTTATCAGGAAAATTTTATATGTCTATTTTTAAGAGGAGATGCTGCCGAAATTTCTATAGAATTATAAATTTTTCTATAATTTTTTATAGATTTATAAACATTTTAAAATTAAAATAATTATTTTTTTAATTTTTTATATAATTTTATTATATTTATATATATATTTAGTGTAATTATATATGTATAGGGGTATTCTGGCAATTTTTATGCATTCTGGTTGCATTATCAACCTTAAGGGCATTCTGGTCATTTTACCCTACTACAGCAGATTTTAGAAGCTGTATCAAACAGTCCACAGTCAGATTCTAGTCAACAGCACAGCAGTTTTTAAAAGCTCTATCAAACAAGTTTTTCAGCTTTTCAGATTCTGACAGCAGATTCAGACAGCAGATTCAGACAGCAGAAGCTGACAGCAGTTTTAAGAAGCTGAATCAATCGCCCCCTAAGCATCTGTTGCAATCAAATGGAGATAAATCTGGAGTGCATTGCACTAGCCCATATATTTTCTGAAAGTTTGTAATTTGTTTCTCTCCAATTGCAAATTTAAGAGTAAGAGATCCACTAGAAGCTCTTAATGCAAGCTCATACATCAACTCTTGCAGTATCTTATTAAACTGATTTGGGTTTGAGATATTGTTGACATTCCACATATAGAGAGTCGGCCGATCTTGCATAGCGGAGAAGATGGATTCATTGGAGTACCTTAACATACACTCGTCATAATATATAGTTGGCTCTGTCTGGGTTGGACAGCGTTGGGTGATTTCTTTGGTTGCTGTCTCCACACAATTCTTGCACACATCATCCGTAACGTCTCCTCTACAAATGAACAGGCCATAGGCTTTATCTGGAGGATTTCGGCCTATGGTGGTGTTGTAAAATTTGGTATTGGGTGTGGCATTAGAAGATAAAGAAGAGAGTAGTGGGTTGAGATTAAGACGAAATTGGCTATTCCTAGTGTAATTTTGTCCTTCACAGAAGTTGTATACAAAGGTAGGTGGGGAGGTTTGGGCAATGGTGAGACCACCATGAATGAAGATGGAACAGACGAACAAGAGAAATTTGAAGAAAACCAATGTTTGGTTTGGGCCAATTTGGATTGATTAAAGGAAGTAATTAATTAATTATGAAGGTATATTAGTTGTATGGGTCGATCAATAAAGATGAATTGTAGAGAAGACTTTGACGAATCAACATTTGGAAAAATCAAAGCCTCCAAATGTGAAAGTTATTAAATTAAAATTTGGAAAATTTTGAAGGACCAACGTCATCACATTAATATCTTCTGATGGAGAAAGATATAACGTGATGGGACGGAAGTGGACGGGAATGGAGACTGGGGCGGAGCTATTAAGGAGGTAAAGTCATTACAACCATATTTGCCCCCACCCCTCACCTCCCTTCAATTTTTACCTCCCCCCTAAATTTTTTGTTCATGACACTGCGTTTTAACCGGGCCTTCTCACATATTAATTGGAAATGACCTAAATATCCTTTTTTTCAACTTATATCCAAAAATCATTCATCTTCAAGTTCTTCAACCATACAACTCACAATAGTTTGCCCCCACTACTAGAAAATCCTGGCTCCACCAGTGGAGAGAAGGAAACCATGGATATCTCATGTAGATACTAATGATAAAAAGGAAAAACACTTTTCTCATTGAGTAAGATTTTAATTAATCCAAAAGGTCAAATCCAAAACCACTGACACCTCTAGATTTATGGTAAAAACTTAAAATCCAAAAAGTCAAAAAATTTAAAAGAAAAACCCTTTTTTTTTAGCTTCTTCCCGGGTTTTGAAAATGAATGACTAGTAAACTTCCACGTGACTCCTAAATTTAAAATTAAAATTCAACTATGAAGAATACTTTTTTTTAAATTGTTTTGTTGAAAGTTCTTCGAATTTTTACCTCTACAACCTTCAAGAATCGGATCATGTTTTTGGATGCCACAAGGTGAGCCCAAGAACCCTTAGTAAGGGTGAAATCCTTACTAATTTAGTAAGGTTAGTTGGACTCTTTTTCTATTCTTATATAGCCCTAGTCACGTTCATAATTTTGGTAAAAAAAAACACACTGAAGATAATTAAATACTTTACTTCTTTTTTATAACCAGTCCACCTCGGGTGTAGGCACCATCTCGCGCAGTACAGGTTTATATGTAATCTACCACTTTTCTGTGTAGGGACATAAGGAGACTCGAAGTCACAACCCGGGAGCACACCCAGTTGCATCTTACCATCTTAACTAACTACCGATGGCTAAATATTGTATTTCTAGGTACTGACCAAAATAATTTATGAGAGATTTACCTGGCAGACCTTACTTTGTTGAGTTTTTACCCACCAAACCTTAATTTATCAAGTTTCTTACCCTCTCAAACCTTGGAGTGGGGATCCACATCATAAAATTAAATTTGATGCGAAATTCTTAGAACTTTTCAAAAAATAATTGAAAAAAAGGGTTAATTTTCACCGTTAAACTTTAGTTTTAAATTCAAAAGTTTGGTAGCCATCCATTTCAACACTTTTGATCAAGCTGAAAAGGAATTTTTTTTTTTTTTTATTCTTTTGCATTTGAGTTTTCCCATGAAATCTATAAGGCTGTGATGTTGGATTGTCAATTTGTTAATTCATGTGAGCCTAATGACCCTTAGTAATATTTGAAATCTTACTAAATACTAGCCTAAATCAAAAAGTAAAGTTGTTAAGTAACAAACTTAATAAATAGGAGAGTTTTTGTAATAAAATTGCAACAGATAGGTCTGCCTAGGGGTGTAAATGGGTACCCATTTAACCGAACTGATAGGAACAGGAACCGTTAGGTCCTATCCAATGGGTACCCCGGTCATCAAAAATAAATAAATAATGTTAATCAAATCAAAGGAATCTCTCCTTGCGTGCATTGGAGCCAAACCAAAAATAAAGTGATCGAGGCTCGTGTTGGCAATGAACACGTAGATCAGGAGTTGCTTGTCTCCTTCGATGTAGAAACCTAGGAGCTTAACAAGATTTCTATGCTGAAGCTTAGCCACTAATAGAACCTCATTCTTAAATTTTTCTTCACCTTGTCCTGAATTTCTAGAGAGCCTCTTAACCACGATTTCTGGTCCATCAGATAGCCTACCCTAACTGAGAATACATAAGAAGTTGGATAAAATAAAATAAAACTAGCTAATTCAAGTAAAATTATTACTTGTTTCTTTTTTTTCTTCTATTTTAACCTTTTAATTACCTTATAAACAACACCAAATCCACCTCTGCCTAGCTTATTAGCATCTGAGAAATTATCAGTAGCAGCTTCTATTGTATTAAAGTCGAATTGCAATGATTCAAAACTTGTAATTGTTAGATTATATTATTTTTATTTATTTTGCTTATTTCCTATTATTAGTAGGTATCCTATTGTTGGTAGGTTTCCTATTTTTTATGTTTCTTATATATAGTTCAGTTTTTATGTAACGCATAATTAAGTGATTATTGGAATAAAAAACTCTAGCTTTTCTTGGTTTTCACATGGTATCAGAGCCACTATCTTATGGATTTTGTTCATATTGTTGATGAACGATTATTCTTAGCCACAGATTTTTCTGAAGAAATTTTTTGTTGAAGAATATTTTTTTTTGTGCGGTCGTAGAATCGTTTTCGCTACCGTTCGCTCGCTCGCTTCTGCACGTCTTGATTGGATTCTGGTTTGATTTCGCATTTCAGTTTGATTTCGTTATTATTTGGTGATTATTTTTTAGTCTTCTTTATTTTTTTCTCATCATGGCTGGTCGTAAAGATGATTCTCTCCAATCGATTAGTGTGCAATTAGATAGAAAAAATTATTCGTATTGGAGTTATGTTATGAAGAATTTTTTGTGGGGCAAATCTATGTGGGGTTATGTTACGGGTACAAGAATTCAACCTACAGACAAGGCTACTGATTATATAGAATCGTTGGATGTTTGGAAAGCTGATAATTTGAAGATCATCACTTGGATCAATAATTCTGTTACGCACTCTATAGGTGCTCAGTTGGCAAAATATGAGACTGCCAAAGAGGTTTGGGATTATCTGGCAAGATTATACACGCAGTCTAACTTTGCAAGACAGTATCAGTTGGAGACAGATATTCGTACTCTTCAGCAGAAGGATATATGAGTATTCAAGATTTTTATTCTGCCATGTCAGAATTATGGGACCAGTTAGCACTTACAGAATCCATTGAATTGCGAGCATTCTCACCTTACATCGTTCGTAGAGACGAGCAACGACTGGTACAATTTCTAATGGCCCTCAATGATGATTTTGAGGGATTACGTGAGACAATCTTGCATTGTAATCCACTCCCTTCTGTTGATTCGGTGGTCAATGAACTTTTAGCAGAGGAGATATGTCTTAAGTCTCAAGCAGACAAAGGGACTATCCCAATGTCTACTCCATCTATTTTTGCAGCGCCTCAAAGATCCCCGAATCAAAATAGGTCACATTCGAAGGTTTTTCATGATGAATGTGCTATCTGTAAGAAAAAAAGGCCATTGGAAGGCTCAATGCCCATTACTGTTGAATTAAATCAAATCATCGCAACCCCAACAGTAACAGCAACAACAACGACGACAACCTCAGCAGCTACCATTGTCATCTCAGATTCCTCCATGGCAATTTGGTAATCAATCACCCCAGGGTAATAAAGCAATGACTGCACCATCATTAGATCCATATATGTTTAAGCAGTTTCTACAGTTTCTTGCCTCACAATCACATGCCATGTCTGCTTCTTCTCATGTAGGTTTGTCGTCTTCGAGTACTTCAGGTATATCTTCCTCCTTGTGGATCTTAAACTCTGGTGCCTCTCATCATATGTCACCAAATCTGTCATTATTTGTTTCTTTATTTCTCAATTCGTCTATGTCTGTTGTGACTGCTGATGGTACTCCTATGCCATTAGTAGGCGTTGGTTCAATTATTACATCTTGTTTGTCTTTTCCAGATGTTTATTACATTCCTAATCTTACTTTGAATCTTGTTTCTGTTAGTCAATTATGTGAGTCAAGATACTTAGTCTCTTTTTTTTCTTCCACTTGTTATGTGCAGGACCCGCGATCTCAAAAGTTGATTGGGATAGGCCATAGGCAAGGGGGACTCTATGTTTTGGATCAGCTTAAAGTACTGGAAGTTGCAGCTTAAAGTGTGGATTTGTCATCTTTTCGTTTGAGTCATTCATCTTCTGATTTTGATTTATGGCATTCTCGTCTAGGCCATGTTTCAACGTCTCGTTTACAATTTTTAACTTCTACTGGAGTATTAGGAAATTTAAAAACTTATGATATTTCTGATTGTAGTGGTTGCAAACTAGCAAAATTTTCTGCTTTACCATTTTATAAAAGTCTTTCTTTTTCTCTTACTCCATTTGATCTTGTTCATTCTGATGTGTGGGGACCTTCTCTTATAACCATAAAAAGGGGGTCACGATATTATGTTTCGTTTATTGATGACTGTACTCGTTATTCTTGGGTTTATCTTATGAAACGTCGTTTTGATTATCTTTTTATTTTTAATAACTTTAGAGCTCTTGTAAAAACTCAACATTTGGCTATCATAAAAGTGTTTTCGTTGTGATTTGGGAGGAGAATACACTTCAAACGATTTTTCTAATTTGCTTGCTTCCGATGGTACCCTTTATCAAACTTCTTGTACAGATACCCCTGAATAAAATGGTATTGCAGAAAGAAAACATAGGCATCTTGTTGAAACAGTCCGTTCTCTTTTATTGTCTGTTGATGTTCCTAGTGTTTTTTGGGGAGAAGCAATTCTTACTGCTGCTCATTTGATTAACAGGATTCCAACCTCACACAATTCAGGTCTGTCACCCTTTGAGAAGGTGTATGGATATGCTCCTAATTACTTTTCTTTGCGTGTTTTTGGTTCTACCTGTTTTGTTCTTCGACTTCAAGTCGAGCATAATAAATTGTCCTCACAGTCTGTTTTGTGTGTCTTTTTGGGCTATGGCGTAGGGCAAAAAGGATATCGTTGCTTTGATCCAGTTAGTCAAAAGTTATATGTCTCTCGTCATGTTGTGTTTCTTGAGCATATTCCATTAATTAAATGGTAGCGTGTAAAATAAATTCAAAATGCCACTTTGTCTTATAACGAGAGGGTTCCTTCAAAATTTGAAGTGGGTTGACTGCCTGCTTCGGGTCAATCTCCGTCTGGATCAAGGAAACCTAGTACACAAATTTTCTAGAAGATGATTACTAATCTATTTTAATTTTATCTAGAGTTAATTTTCTTGAGATCTTTAGTACTCAAGCCATCAGTGATGGAAGCCTAACCAGTGGGATGAGACTATATTTTCCAGAAAAATTATATCCATATAAGAAATTGCAAATGATAGTCTCAAAGAATGACGGTAGGGATGTTAGGGATTCCCAATAAAAAACATCTCTATGTGTTGATCCCTAGAAGTTCAACTTTAGGAAATCTGCATTTTTCCTCAAATCCCAATGATCATGTTGATGGAGAGCCTCAACCAATGGTTGGGACCAGAAAAGTCCAAAAAAATTATACAGAATTGTTATTGGCACCCCAGCTTTACTTATTACATCCATAATTATGGATAAAGAAAATAGGATGAATCTCCAAATCGTGCATTGAATATGTCAAAATTCCAATTTTGGAATACTGTTTATTTTACTTACCAAAACATACACGTTATACACTGTTCACTTTTTACGTGTCTATCTACTCATACGACCGTCACTTTCAATATCTACGAATTCGTAAGTTCGTCACATTTAAACTTATGGGTTTGTAGATGCTTTAAAGTGGATAGTATACCGTGTGCATGTTTTCATAAATAACATGAACAGTGTACAAAAATCTCAATTAGAACAAAACTCGTGCATGCTTTTGTAAATATCTCAATAAAATAAATAAATGATCGAGGATAAGTAAAAAAATTGAGGTGCCAATAAAAGTTCTCTTTCATTTTATTCTTGCTAGATTTCTATTTTTTGGGTTTAAGATTTATATGAACCTAATCCTAATTGTAAACAACTATTGCAAATGTTAATTAAACAAGTGTTACAATGTTGAGATAATAATTTGAGCCAAACCTTTGTAATATTTGAATGACGTGTTTTAATCTTTCATTGAGATGTGATATATAATTTAAAAAATTGAAGTGTGATAAATAAAAATTGGGGTGCCAATAACAATTATCAAATTTTATTAGTCCATCTGAAATAAAGATATATCTCGAGGAAAGTCCTTGTTCACTCCAATCACAAGTCATTTCAAGGGTCCTTACTTTTTCACAAAGAAGTAGGTCTCTAAAGACTAAAATTTTTCTAAAGGGGAAATTATAAAAAAAAACATATAATTAAAATTATTTATAAAATTAATATCAATTTTTTAAAAATTATCAAATGAGTAATAAATTGATACTTTAAGTGTCGAATTTATTTTTTTATTAAAAATATTTAAATTGTCGCTTTAAGTGTCGATGTACTTCCCACGAAAGTCTTTCAAAAATCTACCTAATAATCATTTTGGCTACGGGCAATTGGCTGCTTTGAAATTGACTAAGGACAATTTTGTTTAGAATTTGGCAAAGTCGATGGTGAAGGGAGGTTGTGAAGTGTTTAAAAGTTCAAGAATATTCTTCGCTCTCCCGTGAAGAAAAGAAATAAAACCCCATCAAAGAAATTTTTTTTTTCATAAAAAAAGTAATGGAAAGATGTAAACGCTTGAAAATAAGGAAAAGAGAATTTCCAAGGTCAAAAACAAACAAAGACTCACTTAAAATCTATGGTTGTGATCCCTTTATTTAGGATAATTATTTTATTAATCAGTTTCACTTGATGCAAAAAAAAAAAAGGGAATTTTTTCTAATAAGTTGATTAATTAATAAAAAATTAGGATAATTATTGACCAACCAACATAACAGTTGGATAAACTTTTACAACTACATATTGTGGGAGGATGGGCTGTCAATGAATCGGATAAGACCTCAGATCAGATCCGTTGTGATCCCATAACTTTAAATCTAGATCAACAATTTGGATTCTGCTAAGGTTCCAATTTAATAGGTTATTAGGTTTTATGAAGTTTAAATCTAGATCGACAATTTGGATTTTGCAACGGTTAGAAATTTTAAATTTTCTCACCGGATATATAACGTTCACAAACGATAGTATTCAGAACATTTCGACATTTAAAGTGCTGATTTGTTAATCTTTTGATAATTTTTAAAAAATTGATATTATTTTGATAAATAATTTTAATTATAAATTTTTATTGATAATTTTCTTATTTTACAATATTTATCTCAAATGTATCAAGCTTCTCTCTTTCTTCAATTTGTTGCACGTGCTTTGAAAATTTTGCTTGCCAACGACTCTTCCAATAATTGCTAGAGCTACTTATGTTGGCAACAACCAACTCCTAGAACACCTCCTACATTGAGGCGTACTCCCTTTTAATTGGTTTGGTTACTTTGTGTATCATGATAATAATATGTATGGTGCAACATGCAATCACATTTAAATAATAAATTTATAACCTTTTATAATTGTTTTTTATCTATGCACATGTGAAAAAAAAAAAGATAAATGTATTACACACCGTACATATATGCTATGGTGTGTGGTTAATAATTTTTGTCGGTATTTACCTCACACCTGTGGATTAAGATTTGAGCGAATCGGCCATACGGTCCAACAAAATCTAAGATACAATACCTCATGGAGATATAAAACAAGGTGAGTCCAAGGACCCTTAGTGTAAGGCTAATCGGACTGCTAACATTTTCATATGTTAAGTGACGGTCGTCATCCATGAGCAGCTTGACAATTGTTCTCCATTTGAGATGGACTCAGCATATTCACTCAAAATTATTTAATATCTATCTTACTTCACTTCACACGTCTTCCCTTCCATGGCTAGGCGAGTAAATATACATTTAAAGTCATGGATGTAAGAGCCTTTGCTTACGAAGACCAATTTTCTAAGGGAAAATTATATAAAAAAAAACAAACTTATAATTAAAATTATTTATCAAAATAGTAATAATTTTTTAAAAATGATCAAAAGAGTAATAAATCGGCACTTGAAGTGTTGAAAATTTATTTGTTTTTACAAAAAATGTTCTGAATATGATCATTTGTGAATGTTTTATACACTACAAGAAATATGATTTATAGCGACAAACTATTGCAATGGCCATATTTTAATTGTCAGTATAGGATCTTTTAGCGACGATCACATGTGTTGATTGTCGCTACAGGATTTTTACTGGAAAAACACGCACGACTTCCCCTTCTCTATTCTCACTCTCAAATCTCATCATAAGTTTTTTATCCAATAAGTCAATCTTTCCTTCTTTGCTTTAATTGAATATCTTTCTTCATCGTTTTTTTTTTTTTTTTTTTTTCGAATTTAAGATCCAGTCTCTCAAAATCGTTTAGGGTTTTTCGATCATGAATTCATCATCTTAATTTCAATTTTCTTATTTTATCTCTATGGATCCCTCTAATCGTTTATTACTTGGAGGTAACTTATGAGAGTTGGTTTTCTTCATCAAGTGTGCTCTTCTGTATCAAGATTTTGTTTTGGAGATTTTGAAGTGAAATTGATTTGGAAAAAAAGTAAGATTCTCCAATAGCTAGTTTCTCTCCCCATCCTTCACACTACACACCAAATCTAGGGTTTGTAGATTTTGAATTTATTGCATTTTCTTTTCTAATTCATTATTTCATACTACAGACCAGATTTAAAGATATTTCTCCATTTTATTTTTTGTTTCAAGTGGATCTGTGGACATGTGATTTATTCAATTTTGAATATATCATCAACTTTGGGGGATTTTGAAGTCACCACCATTGATATTTAAAATGGGTGTGAATGGTCACCCGGATTATATTTTTTTGAAAAATATGTCATTTTGACTCTCGTACGGATATGGTTCATTTGGTCCAACTTTTGATTTTAGGTAAGGGGGCTCATTTTATGGAGTAAGGAGGGTGTTACGCACCCTACTCCATCCACCATGGTGGTAACCTTAGATTCGGTCCATTCTTTAAAATAAAAATAAAATAAAAAGAAATAAAAAAACCCATAATATGCCCTCAAGTATGAGGGACTTTAATATTGATTCAAACCATTGAGGGCACCCTTATTAAAAAAGGGGCTCTTTGATAGCTCAAGCCATTGGTGGTGTGTGTGTAGATGTAGAGAGGGAGAGAAGTAGAAGAGGGAAGTGGGGGAAGAGAAGGAGGGTGATTCTTGTCCAAACCCACCTTGAACTTGATTTGATCTTCTTTATCCTCCCAAAATATGAGTATTTTTTTCTTGATCTTCATATGATAATGAGTTATCTTTTGATGGTTGATGGTTGAGTTGATAAGTTGGGAGAATTGAGGGATTGAGTATGATAATGAGAGAGAGTTGAGAGTTGAGATTAGAGGGTTGAGTATAATAGTGAGAGTTATGGATTTTTTCTTATGAGACTTGGGGTTTTTTTTTTAATTTTTATTAGGTAGTGAAAGTTAAAAATGAGAGGGATTTTATAGAGTTTGAGAGTTATTTTTAGGGATAAGATGGGGTGAAATGTTGAGAGAGTAGAGAATGCCATGAGTTTTGATGGTGAAAGATATGAAATTAGGAGTTGGGAGATGGGTAATTATATTATGGAGGTAAATGGATTGTGTTTTAATCAAATGGTTTGGATCTTACCCAAACCATTTGGGTGGAGTGTTTGGTAAGGTGATATGATGGGTGTTTAAGAGGGTGGTTGTAATTGAGTGGTGTTTGGTTTAAGAGAATGGAGGGTATAAGAAAGTGATGATAGTAGAGGAGGTGTGGGTTGATGTGATTTTTTAGAGAAAAAATAATGTGATAGTTAATTTTTTAGAGAAAGGTGATGATAGTTAGTGGTTTGATGAGGGAGGTGAGATGGGATGATGACATGTGTTATTTTTGATGAAAAAGTGATGATTGGTTTGATGTGGGTAGTGATTTATGGGTTAGGATTGTGGGTTGGATATAAATTGGATATAGATTTAGGCTTAAGGGTATTGGGCTTGGGTTTTAGGAAGGTTATAAGTATTTTGAGATGGGGTAGGGTTTGTTTTAGGGTAGGGTTGGGTATGTTGGAGATATTTTGGGGTTTAGGTTATGTGGAGTTAGGTTTAGGTTAAGACGTGAGGTGAGGGATTGATTTTAGAGAGTTGAAGGTTGGTGGGCTGTAGATGGGTTTAAGGTATTTTTTGTTTCGACGATGGAGCGGTGAGGGTAGAGGAAATGATAGGTGTCCCAAGTCTTTTTTTTTTTTTATTTTATTCATTTTTTTGAGGTTTTGAAATATTAGTTTGATCTAAATGCTACGTGTTGGCAAATCGGGCTTTTTAGGCCCGTTGACGAGTTTTATTGAAAATCAGGTATTTTTTAGTTTGAGAGTGGAGCGGTGAAGGTGGGGGTGCGCCAATTCTTTTTAGTAGGCCCACTAGACTACTAGGAGGTCTCAAGGGCCTCAGTTCGATCAAAATGTTATATTTGAGTGATACGGGCTTTTGAGGCCCGTTGGCCAATTTTATTGAAAAATTCTTGTTTTTGGGTCCTTTCAAGTGGGGGCTCGTTTAAATTGAGGTGTGTACAGGATCGATAGCGATGTTCAAGTTTTTTTTTCTTCTCGTTCTTGATCTGTTCTAGTGTTTGAGTACTCGGTCTCACTCAATGATTTTGGTTCTTTTTATTTATTATTTTCTACATATCTATGGATATGAGCTCTCGGTCTCTCTCTCTTTCTTTATAATCTTCGGTGGCTTTGATTCTAGGTTATCAATATCGTAACAAAACTTTAATCAGGTTCGATAATATACTTTTGGTTATACTTTTTGTTCGATTTCAAACCAAAACCCTAATTTGTATAGTGTTGATTCTATTTTTGGTTTGATTACAAACCAAAAGCCTAATAATTTTATAATTTTGATTCTATTGTAGGTTTGGTTTCAAACCAAAATCTTAATTTCTCATTTTTATAGCTAAGATTTTAATAAAAGAAAATGGTAAATTTATTACAATTTAGCAATCGAACCCTAAACCCTTTCCAATATTCCAATTTAATTGCTTAAGAGTTAGAGAGTAATCTTTCCTTGGAGGTAATCTTATTTTTCTAACTTCATTACATGCATACAAGATGTGCACACACATCACAATGTTTTTCTCTAAAATAACTATGGGTCAAAGGCAAGGATCTATCTAGATCTACACCCAACATTTAAGCTAAAAAAAAAAAAAAACAGTTCAAAGAGGACACAACGCATGCATAAAGTCCCTACTCTTTCTATGGTGGTGTCCAACTCATTGGCACCTCTTAAAGGTTAAACCAACAAAAAGATATTCTCAAATGAACACATAACGAAGATAATACATATATAAGGAAATCTAAATGGACTTCATGCACATTGTGGTTTGCTAGATGTGACTACGATCAATTTAAAGCAATCTAAAAGGATAAGTAAAATAAGGTCATTTAGTGTGAACTAATAAAATAGACTTGTGAAACATGAGGTCTGCTCAACATAGATAGGAAAAAAAATTGCAAAAATTTCAATTAATTAAATTTTATGAAAAGAAATGAACTTTATAAATGTCTCCATCTTAGATATACCTGTGAATATTTTATAAAGATAGTTGGAGCCTTAAAACAATTCAAGTTGCAGAAAAAAAATTATGATATCAATTGAAACATGATTCAAGCCAAGTCAATTTTTATTATTTAATTGGTAGAGAAGGCTCGTTAACTCAAACTAACTCGAAGAGAGGATTGAGAAGGCATCACAAATTGGAATGGAAACATCAACTACATATTTATATAATCGAAGCAAATATTTCAATGCCTACCTATTTATGAAAGGGGAACTAAACAATATTTAGATTTTGAACAAAATTAAAGTATTGCTAATGGAATTAGCATATCAGTAATTTCCATTAGCAATACTTAATTCTAGGAAGGCTTTTCCCATCGAATTTGAGAGCTGCAAGGAAGGCCAATTGATTGATGCTTTGACCAATGATATTCCACTACATCGCCTTGGTGATAAAATCTAGACATCTTTTCATTAGGTGGATATGAAATCTTTTTAGGGAAGGGCAGGAATTTTTTATATTTAAACTCCACATTTAAGGAGGGGTCCGTTCAACCCTGATTAGAGAAGAAGGTCCAATAGCATGTTATATATGATTAATAATTAAATTCATCTAATTTGAGAAGAAGGTCAAATAAGAGCTTATGATTACATTTAGTGTAGTTGGTGTAGGGACCCACTGGCTTGGGCCCTACCTACAGGTAAAATATTTTTGTTTATTTAGTAATACTCTGTGTGAATTGATGCTTCTAGGATTATCGGATTATCCCTTCCAAAATGCAAGATTAGGTTTACCCCATCGATCGAAAGGTAACGCCTCCTTTTGTTGATGAATTAAAGAAGAAATTGGTGATAGTGGCTCAGAGCATACTCTGTTTTTCTTTACTTCCACCTTAAGATGAGGGATCAAGTTTGCGGTATCTACCATTTGGAATCCCACCAACAAGGAATTAGGATCTAAACCCTTTCTTGGATTTCAAGGTTCCTATTAAGAGGAATTTGACTCAATTGAGCTTCCTGCATCGATAGACACATTTTATAAGGTTTGAAGGTTGGATTTCTTTAGGCGCATCAATGTCTCGTGTCATGCTGATTCTATAAATGTATTTATTTCTTAATTATGTAATAGTTAGGATCTATAAGAATTGCAACCAATTGATAAAATATTCCAATTTAATCTTTCCTTGTAGGTAATCTTATTTTTCTAACTTCATTACATGCATACAAGATGTGCACACACATCACAATGTTTTTTTTTTTCTAAAATAGTTATGGGTCAAAGACAAATACCTAACATTCTAAACTAACAAAAGAAAAAAAAAAATGTCCAAAGAGGACACAACTCATGCATAAGGTTCCTTGTCTTTCATGGTGGTGTCTAACTAATCAATACCTCCTAAAAGTTAAACCAACAAAAAGATGTTTCCAAATGAATACATAACTAAGATAATAACATTATCCTTAGAATATATATATAAGCGGATTGCTTACGTTTGTTTCACTTATATAAACATCATGTCAAATTAAATGATAATCATGGACCTCATGCGCATTGTGGTTTGCTAGCACTACAAAATAAACGGTTTTCCCCGGCGTTTTAAAATCGCCTCAATATGACAAAGAACCGTCGGTATTATATATTAACGGCGGTTAGTATTTAGCGGGTAATTATGGCGTCGAGGAAACTAATAGCGGCGTTTATAACAGCGGTTATAGAACCGCCACTAATAATACATCTTTTGCAGCGATTTTATGATTAATTTAGCGGCGGTTATAAAGTACCGATACAACTTTTCGTCCATGGTTATTTTGTATTACCGGCGGTTATAAACGGCCGACAATATATCATATAAACGGCGCTTATTAGAAATCGCCACTGAAATAACAGCAGTTTTTATTAACAGCAGTTTTTATAAAACCGCCGTTGAATGAGGTATTAGAGGCGCATTATAACTGCCGCTAAATATATCAGATTAACAGCATTTTTGTAAACCGCGGGTAAATCTTTGTATTAGAAGCGGTTGTGTTAAATGCTGCTAAAATATAATATTAACGGCATTTTGTAAAAAACCGCTGGTAAATGATAAGTATTAGGGGCGGTTTAGAAACCGCCGGTAACAGTATTACTAATATATTAAAATAATACCGGCTGTTTCCAATAAAATGCCATAAATCTTTAAAAAAAAAACAGAAAATTAATAACAAAATAAACAGCCACAGCTATGAATATGGCTCTAATTCTAAATCTAGACACAGCTATAGTTATGAACAGCCACAGCTAAAACTACAGCACTAAATCTAGACATACATATCATACCTGGATTAATCTAACATTTTAGAATGTCACGCAAACGATCGTCCATGTTCTACTTTCTTAGATACATTAATGCAATATTTATAAGTGGATGAATGTTATAAGTATACAAATTGTTAAAAGAGAATAAGTGAATTGTTACCATATAAGTGACTGAAAATACTTCCATTGGGAATGTACTCATTGATACGTATTTGTTGTCCATTTTCTTGGCAGTAACCCAAAAGACTGACGAAATTCCGGCACTGAATGGATGAGAGATAGCATACCTGATAGGAAATAATCTCAATCATCCACGACAAAACATGAAAAAAAAAAAAATTAGGAATGCAAATTTATGGAATTCAAAGAAAAAAAAGATCATCATTGGCAAATTTGCCAACACAATATGAAAGAAGTCACTACAACATTTTTGGTCTACAGCGGCGGATTTTTCCGCCGCTATATTCTAATATTTCCGCCGGTACAATATATTGCGGCGATGAGCAGTGGAAATAAGATCTGGCGCTGTTGCCTCCGTCGCTAAGTGTAGCAGCGGAAAAGAGTATCCGCTGTTAAATGTACTATCTTTAGCGGCGGATATACATATCCGCTGCCATAGATCAATTTTTCAAATTAATAGAATATTCAATATCTAGCGGCGGTTTCTCATACCCGCTGCAATATATCAATTTAAAAATAATAGAATATGGAACATATAAAGGCGGATTTATATATCCGCTGCAATAAGTAAATTTTTAATTAATAAAAATATACAACATATAGCGGTGGATTTAAAAGTCACCTCCAAGGAGGCAGACAGCCTTGACCCACTATAAGAAATGATGAACCTTTCAATTGCTTGAATCATCAAACACCATAAAAGCCTAGATAGAACCTACATAGCTTTAATCAACTAACTGCTTCACCTCTTCCACAAAAGAAACTGAATTCTTTTAATGAATGAAACAACCCTTACACTACCTTGATATCTATTGTGCATGAATGCAACAATAGCCAAATTCTAAGCAGTAGGCCCATATGCCATATATTGAAAGGCTTGAGTGCATCTGAATCCCATCCAGAATGTCCTCAAGAGTGCAATTTTTTTTGCTTAAAGAGTGCAACCAACAAAATATTCCTCATCTCCAAGTTCACATTTTCAAGCATTTGCATGTATGTCTTAAACATGGAAATGATGTTCCTTACCTTTCAATCATGGACTCATCTCTTCTAAAAGATTCACCATAAACATTATACCTTTTGAATCAAACAAACATTTTAGAAGGAATCAATTTGTATAGTATATGATATTACCATGCCAAGATACTTCTGTCCATTTTTCACTCCACCGAGAACAAGTGAGTTCCAAAGAGGATTAGATTTGTTATGCCTATTGTACATCACCCGATTTAAATAGTTGTGAACTTCTTTAGGACCCAAAGAGTTGCCATCATCCCACATATTATCATATATGCTGCAAATGCCCAAAATCATCAATCATTGGGTACAGTAAAAGCCTGCAAATACAGGATCATACTGAAAACTAAAAGCATAGGAAAAGGGAAAAGAGGAGAGTTTTATTATCAAAGCTTTGAACTACTTACAATCAAAGCATAAATCATATGCAAAAACCTATTCATGGATTTAGTTTATTTTCTCCTGAATTATAGGTTCTTTTTAAATGAATGAATACTTACATAAGTTAGTCAAGATAACGCAAAATCTCCTGAAAATCACTTATTTCTCCACTTCCACCAAGAAGGAAATGTTTTCCAATAGGTTTCAATCGCTCCACACTCTTGTAGCGTAGAGTTGATCCATAAGAACCTGCCAATCAATTGACAATTTCGCATAGAACAAAATATCAGAACAAATGTTTTATAATTAACAGGACTAACTGGTTAAACAAGGAAAATATTTAATATTAAATGCAATCTACAAGAAAGGTTAAAAGTTCATTGGTATTTAATCCCCCCTAGGGTGAACAAATATTTCTCAGGTAAACGTCAACTCCTCTCTATTACAGTTAATGAATGATTGATTAGTTTAACAAGGTATCGAACATCTGGTGGAGGCAATTTAATGAGTTGGAAAACAGGAAACGAGATATTGGAAGCTAAATCATGTATAATTAAAAAAATATGAGGCAATGAGACATGTGGCCAATGAACTAGTATGACTCAAATTCTCATGTCTGAAACTTAAATCCATACAAATCTCAACATAAGCATGCAACGTAAGCCTGTATAGTTTAAGCTCGCTGAGTTTTAAAACCTTGGGCCACGTTCCACATCTTGGTGAGCTGACGGAAAGAGATCTTGCCCAAGACTAAATGATACATTAGAAAAATCTCAATAGACCCGATGCACAAATATGTGCCAGTACATTAAACTAGACAACTTACAATGCTTGATAAGCTAACCATATGCTTTTTAGGGGTTCCAGTACAAGAGGATACTCAACCAAGACAGAAAATACTTTGACAAATGAGCTTAAGTACAATATGAAGATGGCCAGTTTTCTCTCTCCCAAACAATTTCTCCAGTGCTTAAGCATGGTATAGCATGTTGTGTTGAACAAGTGATATGAAAAGAATTACAGTTAACACAATTAATATGGGTATATTATTAATTGCAAACTAGTGCGATTTGAAGAAGGATTACCT
Organism: Akebia trifoliata; assembly: GCF_017979445.1. Classification (NCBI taxonomy): domain Eukaryota; kingdom Viridiplantae; phylum Streptophyta; class Magnoliopsida; order Ranunculales; family Lardizabalaceae; genus Akebia; species Akebia trifoliata. The sequence goes on from NC_141385.1 coordinate 2,712,792, forward strand.
CGATTTCTATTGATACAGTATTTTGAAAATGGGTTGTGATTGCACTATCTTTGACATGAAAAGAGAGGGGACCAACCTACGCTACTTTGATATAGAGAGAAATAAAAAAAAAAAAAATAGAACTGACATATCACCCATATGATTTAAGTATCAAATTAGTCACTCCATTTCCATCAACAATGAGCAATAAAGATTTCACTAACAAATGCTTTCTTCATTGGTCCATCCTTGGTTTACAAAGAGTGCAAAAAATTGATCTTTGAAGGCTCGGTGTTTAGATGGGATTCAGTTTTCAATAAGAATTAGCTACAGATCTTTCATATTTTTCTCAACACCCTGGCATCTATATGCTTTCCACTGCCATGTGGCATAATCCCTATATCAAGTCACATATTGGCGAATAATTCTGATTCTGCAAATTTTCTAGCTAAGCATTCTCGATGACAACTTACAAGCCTCCCAAAGAAAATTAACCTCACAAAACCAGAATTTTCTATAGGCTTGTTAAATCTCTAAGATGTATTACCGCTAATAATATACAATGAAACTAAAAAGAATTGTTCAAAAAGGAAATATGCCGCAGCAAGCACATGAAAACAACAGAGGTAATGAATTTAGCAATTGACCTCCCATATCAACAGCCATGAGAATTCCACCACATCAGAATGTACAATCGATGTGCATTTTTAAGTTACTTCAGCATTATCCTTTGTAGTTTTATTTCAATATGATGGATTATAAGCCAAAGAGGCCATGACCTCATCAACACAGTTGAACTCTGTGTCTAGGACCGGCCATTAAATCATAACCCTGCATGGTGAATGAATGATGATAAGGAAAATAAATGATTAGGGTAAGTGTCCTTCAACCCTAATCTTAAGGCCCATGCTGCTACTGCTTGGCATTCTATGGAGTCTCCAACCAAAAAAGCAGCTGTTAGGCTAAGTCAATCATCCAACCACAAAGATGGGTTATGGCAGAAACTTTTATCAACTTCTCTAAAAATGCATTTGATGGTGGCTAGAGTTCGTGTTTAGGGCTTGTCAATAATAGATCGACACTAGATGTGTCTATCAATCTTATATATGGAGAACTGGCTCTTGACTAATCCGTAAGAAAGAAAAATGATAAAAACTGGTTAGTATGCAATGTTTATATCTTGTGAAGTCCTTAGATAATTGGCAGTAATTGTAAATCATCCAAGGCGTTTATTACCTCTTTCATACCTTTAACTTCTTGCACCCAGTCACTTGCAATATGTACTGTGCCAGATGACGTTTGTTAGTCATCTTTGCCGATGCCCACTCAGTTTGCAAGTCTTCATTATCAGCACTGGGTAGCCACTGTTAGAGAGAGAGGTCAGTGGCTACACTTCACTCAAGTAAAAAATCTGCTAATACTACACTGAGTACATACCTGACGAAGCTTAGAAAGGAGGTCCAGATTAGTAACCCATTCATCAATCTTCAACCATTCGGTGATTATGCTACTCAGCTCAAGGCTACAAAAATGGAGCCATCAGCGAGGAGTCATGCCGTTGGTCTTATTCTGGAATTTGGTAGGCCATAAAGGCACGTAGTCTACAAATAACTCTGCTTTCAGTATGTCACTGTGTAACTGAGCTACACCATTTACCTACAGAGACGTGCAACAAAATTTTCTTTTTAGTTCGAAAAATTTGGAGCAATAATCAGATGATATACAAGACATTATTATGAAAAAATATATATATAAAAAAGAGGAAGGGTACGACAATTGAGGATGGGAAATGGTTCAATATTTTCTCAACATAACCACAAACATCTTAATCTACTTCCATTTAGTAGCCCAACAATAGGGGTTACATTCTCAACAATCCCTTCATTTTTTTATGAATAATCATACCAAAATTGTGCTGCATCAAAAGGCTAAGGGTCCTAACATAGGTGCAAAAAGACGCAGATCCTGATGCAAACCCATTGTACCTTACCTGTGCCTGCACCAATTATTCTCACACAAATTACCAATCCAAATACAAGCCTTGAAAGTGTCAATATACCTGTCCAGGGACTTGTTTTTCTCCATTACCCACCAAATTAGATCTCTAGGATACCCAGCATATGAAGAGATCTTCAATCAAATGGTAGAGAATAAGTCCCAACAGTTCATCTAAACCCATTACACTATGTGAAAAAAGCCCATAGAAGAAATTCAGTTGAAAGAAAAGCAGAGCTACCCCAAACCACGCCTTAGTGGCTGCATTTAAGTTCGTACCTTATCATCTTTGGTATCAAACTTCGTGAGAATGATTCCATCGATCAACCTAGCACTTGGTGAGGTTTAGAGGTCCACCAGTTTCTGCAAACATAAACAGGAAACAACAGAAGGTGACAGTAGTTGGGTATGTTGAGGCAAACAAGGTCTTGAAGAAGGTTCAATCAATAGGGAAAAAAGCTGAGATTTGGCCTTATGTCCCATACAACCTTGTGGCTCATCCTTACATTGCTGAAGACAAGAAAGCACCACCTGGTTATGTCAGGAATGTTGAGACCATTGCAACAAGTACTTTGACCAGACAAGAAGACCAAGACCAGTATCAATACATTACCATGTTTAGTGATGAAAATCCAAATTCTTGCTCTATCATGTAAAGTAGGAAAAACAAAAGATATAAAATTGTGAGTCTCCATGTAGAGTTCAAAATTGTGAGTCTTTATAGTGGCTCTCCATGTAGAGTTCAAAATTGTGAGTATCGATAGCATGATTACATTCCGTTAACATCTTGAATTTTTTAATATGGTGGTGATGGACTTGTTTAATTAGATGCCAATAATCATGGGTGGTTACAATTCGTGCCTCAACAATTATGCTATTGTTTCGGTAGTAGCTCTCAATATAATTTTGTTTATCTAGCTATGTATTTCCATTTAAAACAAGTTACAAAAATAATGTTGAACCTGTCCATTTTTTTATGGGTATAAACTGGACTTAAACCCACGGCCTCAGAGTTGCTTTGCAATGTGTCAAACCAACTGAGCATGGGTGGAGCTAGTAAGGAGCTGGTGGGGCAATTGCCCCCACAGAACTTTGGAACACCCCTATATTTTCAACTGATTACATGTCCCATTTGTCCCCACTCCCTCACCTCTCTCCCCATTTTCCCCCACACCCTCACCTCCCTCCAATCCCCCCCCACCCCCACCATCCCCTCTTCCATTTTTTGTTGATGACATTGCCTCTTGACCGGGCCTTCTCATATACCAATAGGAAATGACCTAAATATCATTTTCTTCAACTTCTAACCAAAAATCTCTGAATTTTTCTCTAAAACCATTCATCTTTAAGTTCTTCAACTATACAACTAACCATAGTTTGCCCCCACTACAAGAAAATCCTAGCTCCATCCTTGCAATTGAGCTATGGGGCCCATGTCGAACCTGCGTCTTATAACATTGAATATAGCAATCTATAGAAACAGACCCAGTTTTGAAATGGCTATTGCTCATTAAAACACCCAAGTCAATTTCAATGGTTATACACTTAGATGACCCCATTAATCCATTATAATATTTTCAATTAACAAGTAAGTTTCTGGTTGTCCGTTTTCCTAAATTTTTGTCCATTGTGTCCACCACTAACCTATAAGAAAAGATATCTAACTTACTCCATGGTTTTAACTTTCAAGACTGTTAGCACCACTTGTATAAGGCTATGATAATTCAATTTGCACAGGAAATAGTAATTTATCTCCTCCATGCTACATTTTAAGTAAGCAATGGATGTGTAGAGAAACTTCCACTGCCACCATTTCGAATTGGATTTTTTTTTAATTCACTTCCTTAGTACTTTTACATTAAATCTCTGCTTTTCTCTATATTGTAAAACATTTTTGTTTCCCATGCAACATAATCTACTTGCATTGCTTTAAAGTTACAAGACATGCTAGGAAGAATACCAATCAACCCTCAAGGCATGACATATGACATTCAGCCAATTAAGTTAATCTATTTTAGAAGTGCATCAAAAAATATTTTAGTGGTAGAAAGAGAAAAGGGATACATGTTAAGTACTAATATCACCCTTATCACTTCAAACTTTAGAGTACATCTACAGCAAAAATATTCAAAATGTTTATATAGATTGAAAAAATGTGTAAGAGAAACACACCTTCCCTACAAAACCCCCAAGGCATAGGAAATAATCAATTGGTGTAACCATGTGTTTGCTATAAACAATTTTCCCCAAGATTCGTTCAACTGTTGCACCCTGATTTGAAAATCAAAGAATCAAATGAATAACAAGCAGTCTGTTTCTAGTTCACTATACATGTATATAATACCAGTCTTTGATGATAGGTTAACTCCACTCACCTTTGGAACACCAAAAGATCTGAACTCAACAGATCAGATACCTTGAACAAAATCAATAATGAGCAGACTTCATTTCCCTATTCATCATAGTGTGGGTACTTATCAGTTACAACAATAACCAATTGGTACAAGATCCACCAATTGGTACAAGATCTCAAAGTTCTTGGGTTTTTTGCACTTAGTGCATCATGAGTTTTAGGTAATCGAGTAGCACTCCAAGTATGTATAAACTCACAATGAGGGAATGGGGATATGATCTCACTTGTGAAAGTAATAAATTTATGGTTAGGCTAGCAAACGGAGCTTGAAATTAAGGATTGTGTTTGGTTGCACTTGCAGGGACAGCACCATTCTATTTGAGTTGCTTGTACTTATATTAAAGGCCATGTCATGAACTAAGAACGTAATGGTGGTGTAGTGACTCGGGCTGAATCTTCATTAGTGACAAAGCTAACCCTTACCAAGTTTAATATGTAATTGGGACATGTGTGAAGTGGGTGGCCCCCTTCTGATATTATAGTTGCACTATACTCTCTTAATTACATGGCATATCTTCTTTTATTTTTTGGGTATGTTGTGGGGTGGTATTCTAGAGTTAATAATAACACATTTTTCAATATTATAGTTGCACTATACTCTGCCTGGGCTTGTTTCTTGCTACATTCACTGAAAAAAGAGGGAAAGCAATATTTAAACCATCCTTTAAATATTCTTAACATGCAGGTTTGGGTCTCTCACAAGTTAGAAGTTAATTTAAGGACTTCTACTTAATGTTGTGCATGTGCTTCATTAATTATCGGAACTGGAGGAATCGAAGTTTCAGTAAGTGAGTATTTGATATTTATGTCATTGTGCACAGACTGCGCGCTGCAGCTTTAGGGATATATAAGCTTCCACCAATATTCCAAGACCGATCCAACTCACTAGTTTTGCCAACAATAAGAAAATATCTCTCCACTCATTCCAACTTTGTTGCTTTCTATGTAACAAGAACTTTCTGTTTGGAATGCATGTAGACACTCAACACATTAGTACATTATTTTTCTAATTGTACAAGAGGATTATTGGCTAGCATGTTATTGTCAAACTTCCAGCTTAATTTGGGTTTAAAAAAACAACACAAGGTTCATTTTATCGTTATGGGGTGACGGACTATCCTATGTTGCTATCAATCTTGTTCAATGTATTGGTCTTCTTATGAGTGAACTACAATCAGATTTGTGTGCTCTTCTTTACAGGTTTGTCTTGTAGTGGAGATAGCTTTGCCAAGGAAGGCAACATTATTGGTTTTGATCCTGCATATGAGTCGGTTATTCTGAAGGTATTGTGTATTTCAGAACATGGACCTCCTTAATAGATTTATGATATACTAAACTACTAAAAGTGTTTGTGTGTACTAACAATTTAAGAATATATTGTTATTAGGGTGCTGTTAATTTGTGCCCGGTACACGTTAAGGTGCATTAAATACACCTCCAAAATTTATGTTAGGAGCGGATGGAATTTGGATTTTCTGCTTGTGGATTGGCATACACTATGTGCAAAAGCCCATATTTGACGGTCTTAAAACAACAAAGAAGTCTAACCTGAAAAAGGATATTTAGAATATATATGCTATGTTGATGATTATAAAACTAGTAGTAAAGAAAGTGGAACAGAGTGGCTCATCAGCAACACAAACAAGATGTTGGCCAGCTTGAGCTAGGTGAAAGAAGGGTACTTACCTCAAGAAGTGGTCGGTCATGTTCAGCCTTAGGAAGAACAGATGAGAGCGATCATATGCACTAATGCTGCATCACCCTGCACAAGGAATGACACAATTCTCAATTGGATCTCAGATTGAAAATTCCAATAAAAGAGAACGCATTACTAATAAATGCCATTGTTGAAACCTAGAGCAACAAAACCACAACAAAAGAGAACGCATTATCTGGCTGTAATTTTTTACAGATCTAACAATAAACAGAGATGACAGCTTACATACATCTCTTTTAATACTATTGTACGGTTATTTGTTGCAAAAAAATATGCTCAAACAAAAGGCATGAATCTACATATTCATTCACCACAGAACTTATGATACAGAGATAAGTTGACTTGAGAATATCATGTTGATTAAGTACACAAATATTAGCAAAAGATTAAAGAATACCAAAGCATTGCTTTGGTACATAAGGTAAAGCAAAGGAGCAAGACTTGCAATTAAACATTGTGAAAGTCATTAACCATTATTTTTCATAAAGAATGCTTCTCCAACAAACAGGACTAGATCTGGACTGTTAAGGTTTATCACACACACACACACACCCCTCACAACAGCAACAACAATAACAATCTTTCTATGATACTGAGAAGAATTGATAATTTGCACAAAAAAGAACTCAACAACAGACACACACACACACACACCCAAACCCAACCCCCCCCCCCCCAACAACAACAACAATTACAAACTTTCTATGTTTCACGGTTAGTACAGATAGTCTCAAGACCCGAGTTGGTTGGTGAGTTTCCTTGAACATAGTTTGAGCCAATATCACCACCAAGGAAATCATGGACACTGGTAACATAATTATCTCCATAAGACCCACATGCGTCATACTCCATTGGCATAGGCATCCCATCCCTTTTTGACACAAGATGGTTCCTTGTGGAACATGGCGCATATGTAACCAAGCAAAAAAGGATGCATAATAGAGCCGGAACAACATGTAATCCAATTGATGGCTGAAATAATCTCCTAATTCATAAATTAAAAAAATGGTAACAGTTTTGGGTCTATAAAAGTGGCACAAAAGCTAAAGTTTCAGCAGTCTTTTTATTGGAGATTGGAAACAACCCAACTCTCCTCTCCCTTTTTTCCCACCCAAAAAAATAAAAATCCAATATGCTGATTGCATATTGTTAGATCAATAGCATCCTAACCTCGAAAAAGAGAGTTGTTGTATGTTTAGGACCCATAATTTGTGTTGTGGTTTAAACTACTTACTAATGAATGTCCCCATGTGCATAATAGCATAAAGAACTTAATATGTTAAAGAAATTTGTATGCTAGTGGGGGCTAGCAAATACTAAAAAAAAATTTAAAGACAAGGTTTTAAAGATGCTACAAACAAAATAAGACTGTTTATTAATTAAAAAAGATTTGATAAGTTGTAAAATCTTTAACTTAAGTACTATAGACCTACAAATTTCATACTTTGAGAAATGAATTATTGACACAAAACTAAACAATTCTACAATGTAAATGAACTTAGTTTTAATATCAGCCAACACATTTCAAAGCAAACAAAATTTACTTAGTTAAAAAGAAGTATCTTCCATTAAGTACAAGAAGTGCTACTACACCAGGAATGGAACTTACAAAAGCCTTGCATTATTAACAACAGAAATTCCAGCTCCAATAGTCATCCAGGCTTGGGACCATCCTTTTCCCTCCTCCTTTATCCGGGCTTGGGACCGGCAATGTAAAACATATAATTTTACATTGGCGGAGTTAAAAAGGGGTTAGTTATAAAAGAAATCATAAAACATACATAGGTACAAAAGTCTATGTAGTGATCCATTTCATGCAAATAATTTGCACACATAAAGGATGAGAATGCCATACCTACTGATTTGCTGAATCTTTTAGTCCATTTCATCTATTTAGGCTAGTAATGGACACAATCCCAGTTTTAAATATTTATAAGCCATTACCATAAGTTTTCCATAAGTAAGCAAACTAACAAAATCATAAGTTTGTCTCAAAAAACATGTATCACAGACTAATTCACCAATAAAACTAATTAATTCAGAAGTTTTTCTGATAAAAAAACGCATCAAATCAATCATCTGGCGGCTGTGTTGATGAGTCCGGTGGAGTTGGGAATGTACAGCCCGATGGAGTAGGAAACGTGCCACCAAACTACAATAAACATATCAGATTATCAGATATATTATATTTATATATCTATAAACTAAATAAATATAAATTTTTTACTTACACATCGTGATAGGCTCATAACCATCTGTGCAAGATTATCAAACTCAACTTTATCAGCTTGTCTTCGTCGCTCGGCTTCATCCTTATCAGCCTGTCTAAGCCGTTCGGCCTCAATCCTATCGACTTCTCTAAGCCGCTCAAACTCAATCCTATCGACTTCTCTAAGCCGTTCGGCCTCAATTCTATCGACCTCTCTTTGTTTCTCTATTTCATTCCTAGCCATCTCGAGCTGATGCTCCAAGGATAACCTCTCATTCTCACGCTCCGCCCTCTCACCAGTCAAATTCTCCTCTAATGTTCTTATCTTCTCTCTCAACATGGTCATCTCTTCACTATTCATGGAAGAGGATGAATCCTGGCTAGATGATGACCCCCACAAATTTGTGGGAGTCGGACCCAACCCAAATCCACGAACTCGGCCGGGTCTCTCTGCACCCATAACCTGACTAAGTACGTCATTAGGTCCACTTGTATCCTTTGAGCCATCTGGTAATTTTTCGAGTATTTCTTGCATTTCCTTCTACAAAAACGTGATTGATAATTACTATATATTCTTTTGGAGTTCTATAAAATAATGTAATTGCACTTACTATTTTGGTAGCAGCATCATCATCAACAGGTACCCCATCTTTATGAGAATGAGTCTTTATCCACATTTCAGCTCTACTGGGGGGTATACCAGTGCCATTTTTTTCTTCCTATTAAGACATTGATGAGAAAATAATAGTTAATCACATGATTATACTGAAAGAACAATGATAATGAATTAAATATTATTATGATTTATAATACCTCTTCATGGCGAAAGCAAGCAAAGCTCTTTGAACCAGACGTATGTAGCATTGTCTGTTGAGAGCGATTCTTCTTATTTATCTCACTTCGATACTATATTAAGGACAAACAATTAATAAAAAATATCATATGCAATGGTAACAAATCTGAAATATTAAGCATGTACCTGTCCTAACTCTGAATTCCAATAATCTATGAGTGCTGCCCATTGTTCAATAGGAACACCATCGGGACGATGCTCATATCGGGTTACATCATCGTCGTACACATTGTAAATATTACGTTTAAGACCGCACTTGTAGTCCTTCCATTTTCTACCCATTGTTTTCATGATAAATGGGCGATTCTCTCCCATAATTTCGAACTTTTCCTAATATATCAACATGACAATCAAATATTATATCATTATAAAAATTTTCAATAAAGACAAAAATAAAATATATTATTATTATGTTAAAACATATTTTACCTACCAAAAGCATTTGCCATCCACGCTCTTTGTCATCTTTATCAATCTTCCTCCACGATTGAACATCTAAACGAAATACATGTGGATCTCTAGCTATAACCCCACAAAAGTTTGACATTTTGGGCACATGTTTTCCAAAAGGTTGTTTAGCCTTATCAAATTCTACTTTTAGCCTCTTATTTGATGGGAGAGAAAATAAGCTTAGGCACCTTGTTGGACCCCTTCTTTTCTTAGTAGTGGATCCAGACAACCCCTCACTGATCTCGTATTGTGATGGACTTGACTCATCCTCTAAAGGGTCCATCTAAGACATGCAATAAAAAAAGAGTTAGCACACAATAAATTATATAAAAAATAAATTAAATAATTAGTAGTCATTTCTAACCAAATAAACGTACCAATTAACAATCTAAGTTTCGATTGATTGTGGAACCCTTACAAGCAACAAATTTAATTTTAATAACTCAAATTACCAGAAAAATAAGAAAACTCCAACCCTCAAGAAGTAGATCCAAGTTCACGCTATAACATGAACTAGTAAACAATAATACCCAATACAAGTTGGGTATTTTTAAATATCAAATTACCAGAAACAAAATAAATCCCATAAAACTTAATCCTTAATTATTAATCAAAAACTAAAATATTCCTCCATAAATTTTTTGAAACCTGTATAAGCATACCCAATTCAAGATTCTACACAAAAGTCAGCATCCAAGTAACAATTTTACGAAAGAAATTCATAGTTCTATAAAAAAGAAGGAACAAAAACTCCAAAATTCATAAAAAAAATTTTGATCAATAATACCCCATACAAGTTGGGTATCTTTATAGATCAAATTACTAGAAACAGAACAAATCCCTTAATTATTAACCAAATATCAAAAAATGTCTCCATAAATTTCCTAAAACTTGTATAAGCATACCCACCATTCAAGATTTTACACAAAACCTAGCATTCAAGATTCTACACAAAACCCATTAAATTTTCGTTGTAAAAAGTAGCCATTTTTGTAGTGAATCAAAATGATTAAAACAGAATCAAAATGAACATCCATAGTTCTATAAAGAAAAAGCACAAAAGCTTAAGTAACAAGAGATAAAGAGATACATTAAAAAAAATAATTAAAACAGAATCAAAATGAACATCCATAGTTCTATAAAGAAAAAGCACAAAAGCTCAAGTAAAAAGAGACAAAGAGATACATTAAAAAAAATAATTAAAACAGAATCAAAATGAACATCCATAGTTCTATAAAGAAAAAGCACAAAAGCTCAAGTAAAAAGAGACAAAGAGATACATTAAAAAAAATAATTAAAACAGAATCAAAATGAACATCCATAGTTCTATAAAGAAAGAGAAAAAAAACTCAAAAATTCATGAAAAAAATAATATTCAAGATGAAGTAAATGAGGTTTAAAACATAAAACCTTTACAAACCTTAAATCTGCAAAGTCTTGGTAAAACAACGACAACAAGATGAACTTCTACGTCTTTTGCAGGGATACAAACCGAAATAGAGACGAAGAGGGTGTGAGAGGGAGAGATTGAGAGTTAGGTCAAGAGAGTGGGACATAGACAGAGAGAGTGTAAGAGGGAGATGGAATGAAACACAGGGAGACGTAGTGTAAAAGGGAGAGAGGAAACAAATTGAAAGTTTGGCGCCAAAAGTTTCGTGATTGTCGACGATTTCCCACAAATTACCTTCGCTGTTACTGTGTTGGCGGCAGTTCACAATAAAAACGCCTCTAAAAACAGATTAACCTTTAATATGAATTGGGTGGCGTTAGTAAAAGTTGGTGTGGTAATAAAAACTATCTTATTTTATGCCATTTAAACGAATTGAGATTCAACTCTATATAAAGCTGTCAACGGATACGAATATCCGAATCCGAAATTTTTATCCAATATCTGAATTCGAATTTGAATCTGATATTCTAATTCGATTATCCAATCGGATATCAGATAATATCCGATTTTAATTTAAATTATTTGTATTAAAAAAAACATAACTTTTCCTTATCCAATTAATTTTTCATTATTAAAAATAATAATTATATATTATATTATTTATATAAAAATTAATCAAATAAACTAATATATATCATATATTATTTCGATTCGGATATTATCAGATTCAAAATGTTAATATCTGAATCTGTATCCAATAAGGATTCGAATATAGAAAACTATCCGAATTCGAATTTGATATCAGAAATTTTCGGATAAATATCTGATATTTCGATTTCGAATTTTTAACTATCTATTCACACTTCTAATTTTACAAACATTTAATTGAATCGAATGTACAACTAATCCAGAATGATAAAAAATTTGCAAGTCTACTCAGATGAAATAAATAAATATATTTAAAATATCTCCTAAAAAAATATCATATATAGCCGATTAAATTGGTTGAGTTTCTGACCCAAGGTGGTTCATTTTTGGAATGATTCGGTCAAGATGAAGAGTTGAGTCAGTTGATTTGTTGAGTTAACTTGGCAAGTTGGGTTCATAAACTTTTAGGGTCAAGACACTTTAAAATCCAATGAAGTGGAATTGACTCGGTCAAGTTTTGAGCTGACTCAATGAGTTGTAAAACTATGATTTTGCATGCTAATGTGTAGTAATGTGAATATTTTCTTGTGCACCCTGTGATATGAACCATTTCATTGACTGATCTTTGAGTAGTTTGAGAAATATAGGAAGTGAAATGGCAATAATTCATTCAAATTTCTTTTTTCCTTATTGGTTGTTAATTTATTTTTTTGTTTTTTTTTTAATGGTAATAAAATTTATTGTTTAAAATATAAATTTAAATATTTTATAAGTGTAGGGGAGAAAAGCTAAATAAGGATGAAAGAGAAAAAGCCCTCGACTCTTAAACACACACTCAAATTTTCTAGAAAAAATTCTAAAAACATGTGCAACTTTTGTTAAAATTACCGTTCAAGTACACTGTTCATTTCACTTCAAAAAAAATTCCATAATGAGATTGCAGAGATTTTAATGTAATGATCTCATCTCGGTTATAAAAGATAGCGAGATCACTGATATTTATTCGAAAAATAACAATCTTACTCAAAGCTAGCAAGATATTTGCTATTTACCAATGTTTAAAAAACGTTCTAAAACATATTTTATAAATTCAATAAATTAAAAATAATGAATGAGTTAAATTAGTGGCATATGCGAGTTAATTAAAGGCGTTTCAACTAAAACGTCGCTATTTTTATAACATTGCCAGCGGTTTAATAAACAAATGCCGTTGTTTCGTATGTATTAATGGCATTTTCCGAGTTAATTAACGGCGCTTCTAACAAACGCCGTTGTTTATATTATTACTCGCGGTTCAGTAGAAACTGCCGTTGTTTCCTATGTATTAACAGCATTTTCGAACCGCTGTTAAATCAATTTTTATAAACTTAAAAATTATTCGTATTATTTAACGGCGTTTCCAATAAAACGTCGTTATTTGTATTATATTACCAGCAATTTACTAGGAAATGCTGTTATTTCGTATGTAATACCGGCATTTGTAAACCGCCGTTATATATATTTTTATAAATTTAAAAAATATTCGATTTAATTAACGGCATTCGCATAAAATGCCGTTATTTGTGTTCTATTAGCAGCGTTTTAATATCAAACGCCGTTGTTTCCTATGAATTAACGGCATTTTCGAACCGCCGTTATATGTATTTTCATGGATTTAAAAATATTCTATTTAATTAACGACGTTTTAACGTCAACTGCCGTTGTTAGTTGATAATTAGCAGTGGATTCTAGAAAACGCCGTTGATGGTCTGCAATTAACGGCGGTATTTAGGAAACGCCGTTAAATTTTCACCGTAAAAACCAGCAGTTTTTGTAGTGTAGATATGACTACGACCAATTTAAAGCAATCTAAAAGGGTAAGTAAAATAAGCCCATATAGTGTGAACTAATAAAATAGACTAAAGAAATAGGAGGTATGTTCAACATAAATAGGAAAAAAAATTGCAAGAATTTCAATTAATTAATTTTTATGAAAAGAAATGAACTGTATAAATGTCTCCATCTTAGATATACTTGTGAATATTTCCTAAAGATAGTTGGAGCCTCAAAACAATTCAAGTTGCAACAAAAAAAAAAAAAAAAAAATTATGATATCAATTGAAACATGATCCAAGCCGAGTCAATTTTTATTATTTAATTGGTAGAGAAGGCTCGTTAACTCAAACTAACTAAACTAACTCAAAGAGAGGATTGAGAAAGCATCACAAATTGGAATGGAAGCATCAACTATATATTTGTATAATCGAGGCAAATATTACTATGCCTACCTATTTATGAAAGGGGCACTAAACAATATTTAGATTTTGAACAAAATTAAAGTATTGCTAATGGAATTAGAATATGAATAACTTCCATTAGCAATACTTTAATTCTAGGAAGGCTCTTCCCATCGAATTTGACAGCTGCAAGGAAGGCCAATTGATTGATGCTTTGACCAATGATATTCCACTACATCGCCTTGGTGATAAAATCTAGACGTCTTGTCATTAGTTGGATATGGAATTTTTTTAGGGAAGGGCATGAATTGTTTTTATTTAAACTCCACATTTAAGGAGGGGTCCCTTCAACCCTAATTGATCAACAAAACAAAACTGGGTCTTATCAAAATTGAGAAGAAGGTCCAATAATATGCTATATATGATTAATAATTAAATTCATCTAATTTGAGAAGGTCAAACGAAGAGTTTATGATTACATTTAGTGTAGTTGGTGTAGGGACCCAACAAGGGGGAGAGAAGGGGCAGTTGCCCCCCCTCCCCTCGCCTCCCCTCCCCTCCCCCACCTCATTTTTTATGAGGGTATTTTAGACACTTCTTTATGTTTCAAACAATATTTGAGATACCCTGTGTTTTCTCAAAGTGAGACATACCTATTTCAACCTTGTTGCCCCCAATTCTATATTTTATGGTTGATTTAGAGATCCCTACTACACTAGTGAATATATGGAATACCCTTATTTTTTTAACCAAAACCCTTAATTCCTGTCATCTTCAAGCTCTTCAACCTTACCTGTTAATTATAGTTTGTCCCAACAAGAAAATCCTGGCTAGGGCCCTGCTTACAGGTAAAATATTTTGGTGTATTTAGTAATACCCCCTGTGAAATTGGTGGTCTTAGGATTCTCAGATTATCCCTTCCAAAATTCAAGATTAGTTTTACCCCATCGATCGAAATGTGACGCCTCCTTTTGTTGATGAATTAAAGAAGAAATTGGTGATAGTGGCTGTGGTTCTAATTCCATTCTCTCTCAGTACAGACCACGGTTGAGAGATGAGAGAACTCAGAGCATACTCTGTTTTTCTTTACTTCCTCCTGAAGATGAGGGATCAAGTTTGCGGAATCTGATATTTGGAATCCCACCAACAAGGAGTTAGGATCCAAACATTTGTCTGACAATGATAATAGTTCTTTTAATTCCCTCATACCTTGTAAGAAATCTTGGAAGCAAAATAAAAAATTTAGTTTGAAAAATTACTCGCCTTTCGCCCCTTTGAGGGTTGAATGTACATGTTCTCTAATAACCTGATTGCATTGGCTACTTAACCCAAACTTAATAATGTCTCAAAAGATCATCTAGTCTTATTTGTGAACATACACTTGTATATTATAATAACACTCATATAATTCAATATGATTCAAATGATATTCACACCTCCCAAATGTAAATAGCACAAACATACTTGTTGCCATAAATGGCAACGGAAAGCCCTAGTTAATAATGTCTTAAGAAAATAAGTAATTGCCTTATTTGTAGAAGATTAACTTGTGTATATATGATGATACCCATACATACAATAAACCTATACGATTATCGAGGGTGTATCTCAGTATTTGTCACCTCATTCACAGTCAATGGTGGTGTTAAATCACTCATGGGCATGTTTGACTTCATTCTACCATGCACGCAAAATGCAGGTGGTAAAGGTTGGGCAAGAGTGCCAGAATAGGTTACGAGCATAAGAACCACAGTTGCCATTGTTGGCCTATCTGCAACATCTTCTTGAACACATAATAGCCCAATGTGGATGCATCTCATCACTTCGCTTGTCGAAAAATTATACCTCAATGTTGGATCTATCAACTCTAAAGATGTTCCGTCCTTCCAATGTCTCCATGCCTGCAATAATTCAACATGCATGTATCATAAATTTGAATCTATGTCCTCGAAAACATACCATCTAAACTTTTCTACCAAATAAAAAGGGCCATTTAAATATTGGAGACACTGAAATTTTCTCTCTAAAATGTTAAATTATTTCAAGCTATTCATCCACGTCTTCAATCTCTTGTAGAAAACCCTTCATTTATGTCCTACCCAAAAAACCATTGTCTTCTACTACCCTAAAAGTCCAATCTTTCTCTTGAAGTTTGAAGGTTTAAGATGAGAGTACAAAATTTTAGCCTAGAGGTTTTAGATGATGCGATTCAGCTTTGGAGGAGAAAAAACATAGGGTTGTATCTCAAATAATCAAAAAACATTTTTTGAAAGTTATGTCTAAATCACCCAATTAAAATATAAAAATATGACCAAATATTTACACTCACACAGCTTAGAAGGTTTCCAAAATGCTCCGATTCTTGGAAACTGTTGTTCCTTTGACCACTCACAGTCTCCAAAACCAAAACACCAAAACTGTAGACATCTGATTGCACTGAGAATTGCCCATGCATTGCATACTCCGGGGACATATATCCACTGCATGACATTATCAATGAAATAACTCAATATGAAAGATGATAGCAAGCTTTAACATTTTTCATTTAAATAAATAAATTTCTTGCTAGTCATTATTTTTTCTTTGGCCTTCCCGAATATATTTATCATCCTACATTGGTAAAATAAAATAAAATAAAAAACAAGGATGAATAATCTGAAATTTTATAAAATAATGAACAACATTATTGAGAATTATAGTACTTACTATGTTCCCACTATTCTATCAGTATTGCCTTCAGTCTGATCCATTACACAGAGCCTTGCCATGCCGAAATCTGCGATTTTGGGGTTCATCTCGGCATCTAACAAAATATTGCTGACTTTGAGATCCCGATGAACAATTCTATGTCGAGAATCTTCATGAAGATAGAGAAGCCCCCGAGCAATCCCCCCTATGATTTTGTAACGCATTTCCCAATTCAAAGATGCACTCTTTGTTGGATCTACATCTTCCAAGTAAAAAAATTAAGTTTGGCCTCAGATAATATTGCAAGTCCTTATCAAACTAGGCATACTCTGTGCAATACTATAAAACACAATAGTTTTAATAAATAAAGCAATGGAATGGAGCCAAACCAAATATAAAGTGATTGAGGCTTGTGTTGGGCACGAAGTCGTAGATCAAGAGTCTCTCTTCTCCTTCGATGCAAAAACCTAGGAGCTTAACTAGATTCCTATGCTGAAGCTTAGCCACTAATAGAACCTCATTTTTAAATTGTTCTTCACCTTGTCCAGAATTTCTAGAGAGCCTCTTAACTGTTATTTCTTGTCCATTAGATAGCCTACCCTGAGATCATATAACAAGAATTTGAAAAACAGCAACAAAAAAAAAGAACTAGCTGATTCAAATAAAAGTATTGCTTCTTTCTTTGTTTCTTTTTTTCTTTTTTTCTTTTTTTCTTTTTTTCTTTTTTTCTTTTTTTGTTCTTATTTTATGCATGTTAAGCTTTGAGTACGTTACCTTGTAAACTGCACCAAATCCACCTTTGCCAAGCTTATTTGCATCAGAGAAATTATCAGTAGCAGCGTTTATTGTATCAAACTCAAATTGCAATGAATCAACACTTGTAATCTCCTCCCCATCTTTGCCAAGGTAAGGAAATGGAAAATATGTAGCAAATAAGTAACGATCATTGACGTTCGAAGTGCAAAATGCAGCAATTTTTACAATATCTTAGGAGAAGTGTGTAAAAAGCACTCCAAAAGATTTATCACAAGAGTAAATCTCAAATTGTGAAATTGAATGATTCAAATTTTTTTTCAAAATAGTAAAAAACAAAGTATCTAAGAATCTAATTAAAAACGGTAATTTTTCACTGTAAGATTTGAATTTTCATTTTCAAAGGCTTTGATTAGGTTGGAGAAAATTTTGATTTTTTTTAAATAATCTAGGCCATGAACTCTAGAGGGATGAGGTGGTATTTGGTGAGCGTGGCAGTCCATCTGGATCCAACAAGTCTTTGTAAATAGCATCAGAGAGTTGTCTCTAGCAGCTTCTATTGTTTCAAACTTGAATCGCAATGATTCCGCACTTGTAATCTGCTCGACATCTTCTCCTAATGGGAATAGTAAAAATTCACAAAGAAAAATAAATCTATGAAAATATGTGTTCTTCCATCATTTGTAAAATAAAAAATAAAGGCCCTTTTTTAGGGTCTTTGAAGAGTGAGATCCATTGTGAGAAAATTTAGCAAAGAAGCATAATCTCCTGACTCAAATTCTTGTGGAGGGAAGCTAAATAGCTGTTGATCACCTTAATACTATTGAAAATGTTTACTGATGTAATACCTATTTTCACTTATATAAAAAATAATAATTTATTTTAAATCTTACTAGGAAAATAAAGTTCACACTTCACAGATGTTTGATTGCATATTTTCGTAGAAAAACCATTTACCATCAAGCCAGGAAAATATCTGCTGAACCTTTCCTAGGCAATTGATTGTCATCAGTTTGGGAAAATACCTTGAGTGAGAATTCATTTTCCTTTCCACATTTTTATATGTTTTCACAAGAACCAATTTTGTATAAAATTTATTTTCCGAATAAAATATTTTGTAGGCAATCAGACATACCCATAAAGACTACCTTGATGATCACCTTGTTTTATGTCTCTAGAGATTTTTGGAGGCAAAAATAGTTGAATCCATTTAATTTAATGATGTTAGAGATTTAGAATGGATTAGATGTTAGAAACTTACTATTAACTATTTCCTTGGCCTTTCTCTTTCGTGAACAATAGCATACAATGGTGGTGGAAAGAAGAGCTATTGCAACGACTGAAGGAACTACTATGACTACAATAATTGGGAATGAATTTCCCTTCGCTGTAGAAATAAGATCAAAATTTTCGTAAGTAACATGATAAGGTCCCAATAATCTCACTTTGGGACCGTAATTTCATCGAGATTACCATCGTATAAATACTAGTTCCCTTAAAATAATAATAAATTTTATTAAATCCCAAATTAATATGGCTAACAATAGTTTGTTACTAATTTCAGGTAAAAAGGGCATATTTGAAAATCAACAAATGGTGTAACAACTATGGTTACAATATGCGAGCCGAAAGGTAGTTTCCAGAAAAATCTCGGTCGATTTGGGCGCCACGTCACCGCGTCGCGGCTAGGCATGACCGCGCCGCGGTCATCTCGAGGAATTTGTCTTCGAGATTTTTACAGAAACTTCTAGAAGCTTCGGTGGTTGTAACTGATTGGGTAGTTCGAAGCAAATCATCCGAAAAGTTGACCCGATTACCCGAATACAAATGTTATAAATTGGGGGCTCTTCTCTTCTTCTCTTGTTCCATAAGTTTTGAATTTTTCTTCTTTTAATTTTCTGTAATTTTTCCTTTTGGTGAGATCTTGAGTGTAGTGAGAACATCAAGAGTAAGCCATTGGCTCTATTGTAACTTTTTTTTGGAGATCCATTCAAGAAGGAATCAAGTTGCATCTTCATCTTCTTCTCCTATCTTCTCTTTTCTTTTATTATTGTCTACAACTATAACCCTTGCAATGAGTGGCTAGAATCTCCTTAGAGAGTTCAATAATGCCAGAGCAAGTCCATCCATTTAATGTAGTTTAAATTCATTATTTTTGCTTATCTTGTTAATCATTCTATAAATTCTCCTTTGATTAGATTCCTTAGCTTATGTTTATGATTCAAGCTTTGATAGCCATTACTTAGATAAGTTCAAGAATGGCTATGCTCTGTGAAGAATTGAAATATAGGTTAAGCAATCTTAATTAAATCAGTATTTCATGAATGATCCTTAGTTACATTCAATGATTAAACGGCTCCACTTTCCGATCCATGAGCAATGACTTGCTACATGGATTGAGTTAAATTCAAATTTAATTTACATCATGGATGGTTTGTGAAGGCTACATTGAACTCTCTAATCTCCCTTCCTTTTATCTTCAACCTCTAGTTTCTGTTTTAAATAGAATTGCAAGTTTATTTCCATCTTATTTGTGCAACAAATCAGTTTTGTTTTTAAATCAATCTGTTTCAAAGCTTTGTTTTGGTTTCTAATCGAATAAATATTTGAATCTTCGTTGTCCCTGTGGAACGAATTCGACTTACCCAAAGTCCATTTCTTAATCTTAATCTCTGCATCTCTTTTGCAAGCATTACAACCGATCATAACACACATTGTTGAGCATCAAAACTAAATTTATTCGCAAGGTAAAAGAGTAGAACTTCAATCACAAAGACACCTTTTCTTTAGTGTATAATCTTTAAAAACTTCATACAATCTAACAAATAATAACATTTTTGAGATAATTGATTCTCAACTGGAAATTGGGAAAAAAACCAATATCATTTTTCAGGATATATGCATTTTCAATCAAATGGCCTTATCCCCAACCTTACTTTAAATCTACATTTAGGCCAAATTTCTAGAGATGAAATAGTTAATGCCATCCTGTCTACACTAAAAGCAAAGCTGCACATCTAGACGGATTTTGTGTGAAATATTTTCAATGTTTCTAGCAATTCCCTTTTTACATTCTTTACCATTCAAAGAGTTTACATGACATTCAATGTAATATGACCAATGTCTAAAACTTTTGACTAATTTGTTCATCCAAGAGAACTCTCTAGAATTTGTGCTTAATGACCAATCTATCCTAATTCGTTAGAGATTTTATCAAGGGAAATGACTAATGAAATCAAAATCCTTCCATCTAATTATATGTCATTTGAGTTGTTTCTTTCTTAATTGACTCAAAGTCAAGGTCTTACAACATTTTTAACCTTCATAAAAAATTCTCTAGAATTTTTGGAATAATTACCATCATACTCATTGATGATCAAAATTGATAAGACTCAACAAGAGAATAATGACTATTAAGGCCAAGATTAGAAGTTGAAAATAGCTCTTTGCATGTAGGTTTTGTTGCAAATATTGAGGATCTTATATATTAGGACAAGTTTATCTCCAACAATCTCCCAAACTCTTATAAATGAGATCCCTATCTAAGGTAAAAAAGAAAAAGGAGAAGAAGAATCCAAATTTCTGTCCAAATTGCTTCCTAAAGCCTTCTAGCCTACCTAGATTATGTCCAAATCTATTCCCAAACCTTCAAGAAACTCAAACCAAAAAGAAGAAGAAGAAAACCAAGGTGGGGTTGAACCTCTTTTCTCCCTTTTTAACTTATCCCATTTTTTCATTTAAGTAAATTTACATTTATGTTTTCTTTACTTACAATAATGTAGATCTCAAGTTTTTTGTGAGGCTTAGAAGAAGAGAGGAAGACCTCCTAGAGGCAATCTCCTCCTATAAGCCCTCAATAATTTTCTCAAGGGTATTAAAGTAGGTTTTACTTTCTTTCTATGTTTATGCAATTTAAATTCATAATGTAGATGCTTTATTTCCTTTACTTTACTTGTAACATATTTTTCTTATTTTGTTTTATTGACGGCAATAGAGCTAGATGGTAAACCTTCTCTGGAGGTAATTTTTTCTTGATAAGTCCATTACATGCATACATATTGCACACACTCACTTATAAAATGGTTACAAGCAAGAGTATAGGTCCTTATGGGCCTATATTTAACATTTAAAGCCAATAAAAACAGTCCAAAATAGACACATTGCATGCATAAGGTCCTTACATTTTCATGGTGGTGTCCAATTCATGGACACCTCCTAAAGGCTAAACCAATAAAAAGAACCTCTTAAGTGAGTACATAACTTTTCAAAAGAGTCTTTGGATTGCAAAAAAATGAAATCCTCGTGGATTCTCACCAAAATTCTAAGCTCATAAAAATTTTCAACAAACCATGTTTTCATTTTAGCTTGCTTATTGCATTAACTTACTATTCTTTTAAAATTAGATTATAAATCTTTTAAAAACAACCTTTAGATTCAAAATAAAATGAAATCCTCATGGATTCTCACCAAAATCTTAAGCTCATAAATTTTTTTAGCAAACCATGTTTTCATTTTAGCTTGCTTATTGCTTTAGTTTGCTATTCTTCTAAAATTAGACTATAACTCTTTTAAAAAAAGTTTTTGAATCCAATATGAGGTGAAATTCTCATGGATTCTCACCAACAAAAACTTCCAACAAGCATTTACTTTTAATAAGGACTTGCTCATCATATCGATTTGTCCATTTTTCAAAATAAAATTATAGTTGATTTTCCTTAATTTTTTGCATTATTTCTTTTATATTTCAAAAACAAGTTAAGGTTTCAAAATCATTCCTATGATTATATATTGATAACCATCTTAGGATAGCTGGGACAAGGTGTCTAACATTTTCCTTGTCTTTCAACCGAATCTCTTTACCATAGATCTCTAAGTAGACCAATTCCTTCATCTTTTACATATGTGAGTCACTACAAGTCAAAAATTAGATTTAAAAAATATTTTCTTATAGTATCTATTCACACTTTAATTGAATAGTGACGATTCCTAAACCCGTGTAGATGAGCTCAAATCTTTTCAAAGATTTTGAAGCCTGCATATCTACATATATAAAAAGCTAAGGTTGATTAGCTCTGGAGTTTCTCCTAATCGGGGGAGACATAGATTGAGTGGGAAGTAATGGGAAGTCAGGCACAAATTCATCTAGAAGATTAATCGATGGACTTATTCATCAACTTCCATAAGAGGAAGAGAGGCAGCCTCTGCTTCCTAAATTTTCCCTGAAATTTGTTGGCTAGTCTTAGGCGAAAACCTTATGTGTTTGATCCCCAAAGAGCAAGAAACTAAAACTTTTGAAATGTTCAAATAAATTTCCCTATTCAATTCTTTATATAAAGTTATTTCAAAGAAATTGGCACATAGAATTGCAAAGGCGTATAATAATCAATCCAAACCAATCAACATTTATCAAAAGCCAATCCATTTCAAAAAAGATTTTATTGTTTTCTTAACCTTTGAGCCAAAACATATGTGTCAAGATGAATCAAAAGAAGGCCAATGACAAAGTTACAACAACTCTAGCAAACTCTTTATATGTCAGATGTTCCTTATTATAGAAAGTCATTTGACAAAATAAGGGTTAAACACTCTCTACTCCCTCAAATTAAAGTAGCGAACACAAAAATCAAGAAGAAGACTTGCTACATATAGTGAAGTCCTTTGGCTCATTATTAATAAAAATATAATATAAAATATATTTTTTAGCTAGATCGAAGTTGTTGAAATGGACAACTACTAAACTCCCAAAACTTAAAATTAAAATTCAATGGTGAAAAATTATAATTTTGTTTTTCAAATTTCTTAGAATTTCGTTCTCTAGAAGCCTATGGCATCGGAGCATGTTTTTGGATTTCAAAATGTGAGGTCACGACTCTTATTAAGATTTGAGTCAATTTTCAACAAATAAAAGATTTTTCGAGTCTATTGAAGCACTCAAGAAATTTTAAGCTAGCAAAATAACATTTGTCATATTTTAACAAAATATGCTCTTTATTTCAAAGAACATTGTTAGGGATGCTTTGATATGAGATTTTATTGAAAATATTATGCACCAATTTGAGGTGATGGTAATGTATAGCATGGGTTAAGGAGTGTATTACTACCCTTTCCATTTCAGTTAAATGAGGTTGATAGTAACTAGTTAAGAAGTAGAAAATAATGAATTTTATGGTTCAATAGGAGAGTTGAAGAACTTAAGAAGAAAACGCTGAAGTGACATTGAAAATGACATCGATTCACACATTACTGACATGGATGTATGTATGGAGCCATAGATAATTTTCATTGAGCTACGAGTGAAAAGCATCTATGATTTTGTGCTCACCTCAACGTCAGCAATGGGTAAATGGAAGTCAATTTTAATGTCACTCCCACAAGACTCCTTAAAGATTTATGGTTTGGCCAAGAAAAATAAAGAGAAAATGACTCTGGAGGATTATTTTGTCAAAAAATTTATAAAAAAGTCCACCCAAGTAATATGGACCATAAAGGACTGAACATTATAAAAAGTTATCCTCTCAAGGGCTTTTTGGAATTATTTTTCTGTAAAATACCTGAAATATCCACTTGAATCATTTCAATGAAACGGTCATAAAAATACTTCTGTCAAATCAATTTTTATATATATTTTTTATCTATCAAATACTCCTCTATTCTTAAATATTTGGGATATTTCAATGACTTAAAACTAATGACAATCTCTTTGACATTTTTTATTTTTTTGCTGCGCAGGCTATTTTTTGTCTTTTAATATAATAAGAGGTTCAAGGGATTTGAACTTAAAACCTTGAGAACATCCTTCCATTGTCTTACGACTAAGCTGTCCTTCTTACATTCCCTTTGACCTTGGTCTTCTATTATGACCCCAAAAAAAAAAACACCCATACTTTTTCTTCCTTACAAAATCAATCCTCTTCAATCTATTGTATTAGATCAATGATTGGTAGCGATGACTATGTGATCATTATCATCGCCAACACCATGAGTCCATGATCATTTCCTTCAATATCATTGCCATAATCATCATAATTATGATTATGATCATTATCATCACTTATTGTCATTTCATTACAACCATGATCATCATAATCATGATCACCATCACCCCCATCATCATCATTCATCGTCATTATCATCATAATTATGATTATGATCATCACCATCATTGCCATCATCATAAAGGATTGAAAATTAATCAATTAGAGAAGACCAAGGTCAAGGAGTATGTCATCAATTTTTATATGTAACGTTATCACAAATATTCACTAAAATTTGGAATGACCATTTCTCAAATCAATTACGGTTTGCTACTAAAATCAAGTATTTGAAAGGGTAGTTTAGGTATTTTATTAAAAAAAATTCAAAAGATCCTTCTTAATCTAATATTCTATAAAGAGTGTATTAAACTGTCCATATTTTCTATGAGAGGATTTTTAGGTATGTGTTTTTAGAAAATAAATCTCTAGAATCATTTTTCCAAAAATAAAATAATGTTTTTAAGAAGTAGAAAATAATGATTTTTTTTTCCTTAAAAAAACTCTTAATTTTCTAAAAAGAAAACGTTAGACTTAAAATAAGATTAAGTAGAATACAAAAGAACATCGTAGGGATTGAAAGCTTGAAGATGATGATGGGCATTTGACTCTTTTCCTATTAATCTATAAAGAAAACTGAGGTCAAGGAGGCATGTGGTTCGTTTCAAAATATTGGAGGTCATCTATAATGTTCATCAAAAAAATAGGGCCTTTGTCTAAATCACCCATTTTAGTAGAATAATTTTTCCTATAAAAAGGAAATTGTGTTATTTAGAATTTGGGCTGACTCCAATAATGAAAAGGCTAATTATTGGGTTTTTGGCTTATCCAACGAGTGTCCCCAAGTGAGAGACTAAATGCTTTACCTTTTAATGCCTGCCTCGTAAGTCTAAAAGGAAGACGCGTTCCGTTCCCTTTCTTTCATATACGCTCCCTGACGTGGATTGGGATAAATCATAAGATCTCTGCATCCCATAATAAATATGTATAATTGTGTATCCCAAGAAAAAAAATCTACAATTCTAACACATGCCACGGTAGGTGGAGGAGCTCAAAGAGGCATTGGAAAAACATTATTCAATGTTAAAAGAATAATGAAAATTACAAATATAAATAGGATTTTGGTAATGTGTGCCCTACAACACACATTAAAATACAATAAATACACTCTGAAAATTGTATTTATTGAATTTGATTCCAATTTTTTAAGTGCAATAAATACACTCGGACTCCAATTTCCAAAGTGTATTTATTACACTTTAAAGTGTGCCTTAAGATCACATAATTATATAAAAACATATTTAATAATAAAAGAAGGGATATAACATCGTAAATGAAGCATTATAATAAATTGTACATGATACTCCAAAACAAATCTCAATAGGATAATCAGATTAAGATATTGAATTTGATTAGAATGAGGAGGATTAAGATAGAGTATTTGTAACATTAAGATTGATTGATTCTTGTAATGTAAATAAAGTTCTTATAATCTAATTAAAGAGAATATATAAAACCTATTTTTATATTTATTTATATGTGACTTTAGATAGAATGAAATAAAGACGCTGAAACCAAATCTTTGTTATAGGGTTTTGACGATGATGAATATAAAAATATATATATATATATATTTTAAACACTATTAAAACATATTTCTTTCAATTTTCTAAAAAATTATATTAGAAGTAGGTATCCTTGTGACTCACCAAGTTCTTAAATTATAATTGAACCATTTTTTAAAAGGTAATTTTTAACTTTCAAATTATGTTCACATGCCATAAGCAAAGAACCAAAATCAAATTGTGATCAATTAATGTATCAAAAGTGATTTACAAAAAATGTTTGGTACCAAATTTGGCAAACTTTAGGGCTGCTGAACCGTCCCCATATATATATATATATATATATATATATATATATATATATATATATATAGGGTCACGTTCAATGGCAAACTTTTTGGCCAAACATTTTTCAAAACATGAGTTAGAAGTTTTGGAATGGGCTGATTTTTGGTGAGGATGATGTCTACGGTGAGGAGATCATCATCACCAAAAATCAGCCCATTCCAAAACTTCTAACCCCATCAAAAACAATTTACAAAAACTGGATGGTCCACGATTTTTCAACTTGTAAACATGGGTTAGAAGTTTTGAAATGGGCTGATTTTTGGTGAGGATGATCTCCTCACCGTAGAGATCATCCTCACCAAAAATCAGCCCATTCCAAAACCTCTAACCCATGTTTTGAAAAATGTTTTGCCAAAAAATTTGCCCTTGAACGTTACCCATATATATATATAAGTAAATTTCTAACCCCATCAAAAATAGTTTACACGCAAACGAAGTGCGCCACTTAGGATATTTTACCTTTAAAGTGCCACCGGACACGTTGCGGACACTTGATAATTAGAAAACGAAGTTTGACACTTTGCCTGTATAGAAATAAATTTTCTTGGGATCAGCGATCCTTACGCAAGCAAGACTTTCCTTCTTCGAAAAAACTTTGAAGCCCGCTTTAAAATTTGGAAGAAACCCTCTTTATTAAATTACACGTGGCATTTTTGAGGAGGTGTTTCGAATTTTGACTGAATTGTAATGTGTAAAATAAATTCAAAACACCACATGTAACGAGAGGGTTCCTTCAAAATTTGCAGCGGTCGGGCTGCCTGCTTCGGGTCAATCTCCGTCTGACCCAAGGAAACCTAGTACACAACTTTTCTAGAAGATCAGTACTAATCTACTTCAACTTTTTCTAGAGTTAATTTTTTTGGGGATCTTTAGTATCCCAGCCATTAGTGATGGAAGCCTAAACAGTGGGATGAGACTATTTTCCAGAAAAATTATATCCATATAAGAAATTGTAAAATGATAGCCTCAAAGAATGATGGTTGGGATGTTAGGGATTCCCAATAAAAAAATTCTCTCTGTGTTGATCCC
Source organism: Akebia trifoliata (assembly GCF_017979445.1). Taxonomy (NCBI): domain Eukaryota; kingdom Viridiplantae; phylum Streptophyta; class Magnoliopsida; order Ranunculales; family Lardizabalaceae; genus Akebia; species Akebia trifoliata. The sequence goes on from NC_141385.1 coordinate 2,740,076, forward strand.
TAGAAGTTCATCTCTAGAAAAGCTGCATTTTTCCTCAATTCCCAATGATCATATTGATGGAGAGCCTCAACCATGGTTGGGACCAGAAAAGTCCAACAAAATTATAGAGAACTGTTATTGGCACCTCAACTTTACTTATTACATCCAATTATGGATAAAGAAAATAGGATGAATCTCCAAATCGTGCATTGAATATGTCAAAATTCTAATTTTGGAATACTGTTCATTTTACTTTCTAAAACATGCACATTATATTCTATTCACTTTTTACGCGTCTATGAATTCATAGATTCGTCACTTTCAATATCTACGAATTTGTAAGTTCGTCACTTTTAAATTTACGGGTTCGTAGATACTTTAAAGTGTATTACCCTGTGCATATCTTCATAAATAAAATGAACAGTGTACCAAAATCATAATTAGAACAAAACTTGCGCATGTTTTCGTAAGTATCTCAATAAAATAAATAAATGATCGAGGATAAGTCAAAAAAATTGAGGTACCAATAAAAGTTCTCTTTCATTTTATTCTTGCTAGATTTTTACTTTTGGGGTTTAAGATTTATATGAACCTAATTATAATTGTAAACAACTATAGAAAATGTTAATTAAACAAGTGTTATAATGCTGAGATAATAATTTGAGCCAAACCTTTGTAATGTTTGAATGTCATGTTTTAATCTTTAATTGAGATGTGATAAATAATTTAAAAAATTGAAGTGTGATAAGTAAAAGTTAGGGTGCCAATAGCAATTTTCAAATTTATTAATCCATAAGAAATAAGGATATATCTCGAGGAAAATTCTATTTTTCCTCTTTTATTTGATGGAGAGCCTAGGGTAGAAAGGTCCTTGTTCACTGCAAATCACAATTCAATTCAAGGGTCCTTACTTTTCCACAAAGAAGTAGGTCTTGCAAGACTTAGATTTTTCTACAGGGGAAATTATTTTTAAAAAAAACATATAATTAAAATTATTTATAAAAATAATATCATTTTTTTTTTTAAATTATCAAAAGAGTAATAAATCAGCACTTAAGTGTCAAATTTATTTTTTGTTAAAAAAACAAAATTGGCAGTTTAAGTGCCAGTGTACTTCCAATGAAAGTCTTCCAAATTGATTGAGGACAATTTTGTTTAGAATTGGGCAAAATCAATGGTGTAGGGAGTAGAGGAGAGCTAGTAAAGAGTTGGTGGGGGCAATTGCCCCAACAGAACTTTGAGACACCCCTAATTTTCAAATAATTACATGCCCCATTTGTCCCCACTCCCTCACCTCTCTCCCCATTCGCCCCCACACCCTCACCTTCCTCCAATTTTTGCCCCCCACAGAACTTCGAGACACCCCTATATTTTCAACTAATTACATGCCCCATTTGTCCCCATTGCCTCACCTCTCTCCCCATTTGCCCTCACACCTCCCTCCAATTTTTGCCCCCACAAAATTTTGAAACACCCCTATATTTTCAACTAATTATATCTCCCATTTGTCCCTGCTCCCTCGCCTCTTCAATTTTTTGTTAATGACATTACCTCTTAACCGAGACCTCTCAAATATTAATTGCAAATGACCTAAATTAAATATCATTTTCTTCAACTTGTAACTAAAAACCTCTTAATTTCTCTTTAAAACCATTCATCTTCACTATATAACTAACTATGGTTTGTCCCCACTACAGGAAAATCCTAACTCCACTCCTGTCTCTATCTTATTAATGTTTTATAAGCTTCACCAGAATACTTTTTTAATTAATTGGATAATTCGAATTGAACCACACATCCAAAAATGCATTCAATGTCTTGAATTATAAACCACAAATCTACCTATAGATAATTACATCACTTTCATTTTATTATTTTTGAAAGCGCTAGATTCCAACTCCTCCTTCAAATAAATAATTGAGATAAGAGGAATAACGAATATTTCCTAAAAATCAATATTGATCGCCTAGGAGCCAATACAATTTTTTTTTTCTAGGGGTACATTTTTCTTGAAAACCTATATCATCTCAACCGTCTGTTAAATAGAGAACCTCAACGTGAGGCTAAACTTTTATTTGAAAATATGAATAACATGTCCTATTTGTCCCCATTCCCTATATTTTCAACTAATTACATGCCCCATTCTCTCACCTCTTCAATTATTTGTTGATGACATTGCCTCTTGACTGGGACTTCTCAAATATTAATTGGAAATGGCCTAAATATCATTTTCTTCAACTTTTAACTAAAAACCTCTTAATTTCTCCCTAAAACTATTCATCTTCACTAAACAACTAACCATAGTTTGGCTCCACTACAAGAAAATCCTGGCTTTGCCCTGGTAGGGAGGTTGTGAAATTTTTAGAAGTTTAAGTATATTCTTTGTTCTTCCATGAAGAAAAGAAATAGAACCCAGAAAAGATTTTTTTTTTTTTTTTCATAAAAAAAGTGATGGAAAGATGCAAACGCTTGGAAATAAGGAAAAGGGAATCTCCAAGGTCAAAAACAAAGAAAGACTCACTTAAACAATCTTAAACTACGTTTACCAATGGAATCTATGGCTGAGATCCCTTTATTTAGGATAATTATTGACCAACCAACGTAACAGTTGGATAAACTTGTAAAACAACTACATATTGTGGGAGGATGGGCTGTCAATGAATCAGATCAGATCCATTGTGATCCGATATCTTTAAACCTAGATCAACAATTTGGATTCTGCTAAGGTTCCAATCCAATAAGTTATCAGGTTTTATGAATTTTAAATCTAGATCGACAATTTGGATCTTGCAACGGTTAGAAATTTTAAATTTTCTCAACGGATATATAACGTTTAAAACAATTGTATTCAGAACATTTCAGCACTTAAAGTGCCGATTTGTTACTTTTTTAATAATTTTTTAAAAATTGATACTATTCGGATAAATAATTTTAATTATAAATTTTTATTGATAATTTCCCCTGATTTAAAACTCTTTTACAATATTTATCTCAAACATATCAGGCTTCTCTCTTTCTTCAATTTGTTGCACGTGCTAGACTTATTTATATTGTGGCAACAACCAACTCCTAAAATCCCTCCCACATTGAGGCCTACTCTTATTTTATTGGTTTGGTTGCTTAAGACAACCAGTAGAAGCTTACCACTTGTTTTCTACAACATTTAGACCATTAAAATAAAATTTGTATCATGATAATAGTATGCATTGTGCAACATGCAATCACATTTAAATATTAAATTTATAACTTTTTATAAAAAAAATTTCTTATCTATGCACATGTGAAAAAGAAAGATATACGTATTGCACATGGTACATATATCCTACGCTGTGTGGTTAATAATTTTTGTCGGTATTTACCTCACACCCATACGGTCCAACAAAATGTAAGATACAATACCTCATGGAGATATAAGAGAAGGAGAGCCCAAGGACCTTTAGAGTAAGGCCAGTCGGACTGTTAACATTTTCATATGTTAAGTGGCAGTCATCCATACGCAGCTGGACAACTGCTCTCCGTTTGAGATGGACTCAGCATACACACTCAAAATTATTTAATATCTATCTTACTTCACTTCACACGTCTTCCCTTCTTTGAATAGGCGACAAAATATACATTTGAAGTCATGGATGGAAGAGCCTTTTCTTATGAAGACCAAATTTCTATGGGGAAATTAAAAAAAAAAAACTTATAATTAAAATTATTTTTCAAAATAGTATCAATTTTTTTTTTTTTAAATTATCAAAGGGCAACAAATCGGCACTTAAAGTGCCAAAAATTTAATTTTTTTTACAAAAAATATTTTGAATACGATTGTTTGTGAATATTATATATACTACAAGAAATATGATTTATAGTGACAAACTATTGCAAATTATTGTGATGGCCATATTTTAATTGTCGGTATAGGATCTTTTGGCGACGACTACATATGCTGATCATCGTTACAAGATTTTTACTGGAAAAACACGCACGACTTCCCCTTCTCTATTCACACTCTCAAATCTTATTAGAAGTTTTTAATCCAATAAGTCAATCTTCCCTTCTTTACTTTAATCGAATCTCTTTTTTTTTTTTTTTATCATTTTTTTACTTTTCGAATTTAAAATCCAATCTCTCAAAATCGTTTAGGGTTTTTGATCATGAATTCCTCATCTTCGTTTCAATTTTTTTATTTTATCTTTGTGGATCCCTCTCATCGTATATTACTTGGAGGTAACTTAAGTGAGTTGATTTTCTTCATCAAGTGTGCTCTTCTAAATCAAGGTTTTGTTTTGGAGATTTTGAAGTGAAATTTATTTGGAAAAAGGTAAGACTCTCCAATAGTTAGTTTCTCTCCCCATCCTTCACACTACAGATCAGATCTATGGTTTATAGAATTTCAATTTATTGGATTTTCTTTTCTAATTCATTATTTCATACTACAGACTAGATCCAAAGATATTTCTCCATTTTATTTTTTTCTTTTAGGTGGATCCGTAGCGATGTTCATGTTTTTTTTTTTTCTTCCCATTCTTGATCTGTTCTAGTGTTTGAGTACTTGATCTCACTTAGTGATTTTGGTTCTTTTTTATTTATTATTTTCTTCATATCTATACATATGAGCTCTCGGTCTCTCTCTTTCTTTATAATCTTCGGTGGCTTTGATTCTAGGTTATCAATATGGTAACGAAACTTTAATCAGGTTCGATAATATAGTTTTGGTTCTACTTTTTGTTCGATTTCAAACCAAAACCCTAATTTGTATAGTGTTGATTCTATTTTTGGTTTGATTACAAACCAAAAACCTAATAATTTTATAGTTCTGATTCTATTGTAGGTTTGATTTCAAACCGAAATCTTAATTTCTCATTTTTATAGCTAAGATTTTAATAAAAGAAAGTGGTAAGTTTATTACGGTTTAGCAATCGAACCCTAAACCCTTTTCAATATTCCAATTTAATGGCTTAAGAACTAAAGAGTAATCTTTCCTTGGAGGTAATCTTATTTTTCTAACTTCATTACATGCATATATGATATGCACATACATTACAATGTTTTTCTCTAAAATAGCTATGAGTCAAAGGTAAGGATCTATCTAGATCTACACCCAACACTCTAAGCTATAAAAAAAAAAAAAAACAATTCAAAGAGGATACAACTCATGTATAAAGTCCCTACTCTTTCCATGGTGGTGTCGAAATCATTAGCACCTCCTAAAGGTTAAACTAACAAAAAGATGTTCCCAAATGAACACATAACGAAGATAATAACACTATCCTTATATATATATATATATATGGGTCCCGTTCGGCACCCTAAGTTTTACCACACACTTTAACAAACGCGTTTTGTCCTACATGGGTTAGAAGTTTCGGAATGGGCTGATTTTTGGTGAGGATGATCTCTATGGTGAGGAGATCATCTTCACCAAAAATCAGCTCATTCCAAAACTTCTAACCCCATCAAAAATGATTTACAAAAAATGGACGGTCCACGATTTTTCAACTTGTAAACATGGGGCTAAACATTTTGGAATGGGCTGATTTTTGGGGAGGATGATCTTCTAATCATAGAGATCATCCACACCAAAAATCAGCCCATTCCAAAACTTCTAACCCATGTAGGACAAAAAACGTTTGTTAAAGTGTGTGGTAAAACTTAGGGTGCTGAACATTTCCCTATATATATATGGGTGGCGTTCAAAGGCCAACTTTTGACAAACTTTTTGGCAAAACATTTTTCAAAACATAGGTTAGAGGTTTTGGAATGGGCTGATTTTTGGTGAGGATGATCTCTATGGTGAGGAGATCATCATCACCAAAAATCAGCCCATTCCAAAACTTCTAACCCATGTTTACAAGTTGAAAAATCATGGACGTCCATTTTTTATAAACTGTTTTTGATGGGGTAGAAGTTTTGAAATGGGCTGATTTTTGGTGAGGATGATCTCCTCATCGTAGAGATCATCCTCACCAAAAATCAGCCCATTCCAAAACCTCTAACCTATGTTTTGAAAAATGTTTTGCCAAAAAGTTTGCAAAAAGTTGGCTTGAACGCCCCCCTATATATATATATATATATATATATATATATATATATATATATATATATATATATATATATATATATATGGGAAATGTTCAGCAACAAACATTTTGACAAGCATTTTGGCAAAACATTTTCAAAATGGGTTAGAGTTTTGGAATGGCTGATTTTTGGTGAGGATGATCTCTACGGTGAGGAGTTCATCCTCACCAAAAATCAGCCCATTCCAAAACTTCTAGCCCATCAAAAATGGTTTACAAAAATTGGACGGTCCACGATTTTTCAACTTGTAAACATAGGGCTAGAAGTTTTGGAATGGGCTGATTTTTGGTGAGGATGATCTCCTCACCTTAGAGATCATCCTCACCAAAAATCAGCCCATTCCAAAACCTCTAACCCATGTTTTGAAAAATGTTTTGCCAAAATGTTTGTCAAAATGTTTGTGCTGAAAGGGACCCTATATATATATATATATATATATATGTAAGCGGATTGTTCACGTTTGTTTCACTTATATAAATATCATGTCAAATTAAATGATAATCATGGACCTCATGCACATTGTGGTTTGCTAGATGTGACTACGACAAATTTAAAGCAACCTAAAAGGATAAGTAAAATAAGGCCATATAGTGTGAACTAATAAAATAGACTTGAGAAATAGGAGGAATGTTCAACATAAATAGGAAAAAAATTGCAAATATTTCAATTAATTAAATTTTATGAAAAGAAATGAAATTAATAAATGTATCCATCTTAGATATACCAGTGAATATTTTATAAAGATAGTTGGAGCCTTAAAACAATTCAAGTTGCAGAAAAAAAAATTATGATATCAATTGAAACATGATTCAAGCCAAGTCAATTTTTATTATTTAATTGGTAGAGAAGGCTCCTTAACTCAAATTAACTAAACTAACATGAAGAGAGGATTGAGAAGACATCACAAATTGGAATGGAAGCATCAACTATATATTTATATAATCGAGGCAAATATTATAATGCCTACCTATTTATGAAAGGGGCACTAAACAATATTTAGATTTTGAACAAAATTAAAGTATTGCTAATGGTATTAGCATATGAGTAATTTCCATTAGCAATACTTTAATTCTAGGAAGGCTCTTCCCATGGAATTTGAGAGCGGCAAGGAAGGCCAATTGATTGATGCTTTGACCAATGATATTCTACTAATTCACCTTGGTGATAAAATCTAGACATCTTTTCATTAGTTGGATATGGAATTTTTTTAGGAAAGGGCATGAATTGTTTTTATTTAAACTCCACATTTAAGGAGGGGTCCCTTCAACCCCAATTGATCAACAAAACAAAAGTGGGTCTTATCAAAATTGAGAAGAAAGTCCAATAATATGCTATATATGATTAATAATTAAATTCATCTAATTTGAGAAGAAAGTCAAATAAAGAGTTTATGATTGCATTTAGTGTAGTTGGTGTAGGGACCCAACAAGGGGGAGACAAGGGGCAGTTGCCCCACTCCCCTCCCCCACCCCATTTTTTGTGGGAGTGTTTTAGACACTTCCTTATGTTTCCATGAATATTTGAGATACCCCGTGTTTTCTCGAAGTGAGACATACCCCTTTCAACCTTGTTGCCCCCAATTCTATATTTTATGGTTGATTTAGAGATCCCTACTACATTAGTGAATATATGGGATACCCTTATATTTTTAGCCAATACCCTTAATTCCTATCATCTTCAAGCTCTTCAACCTTGCCTGTTAATTATAGTTTGTCCCAACAACAAAATTCTGGCTTGGGCCCTACTTACAGGTAAAATATTTTGGTGTATTTAGTAATACCCCCTGTGAAATTGGTGCTCTTAGGATTATCGGAAATTCAAGATTAGGTTTACCCCATCGATCAAAAGGTAACACCTCCTTTTGTTGATGAATTAAAGAAGAAATTGGTGATAGTGGCTGTGGTTCTAATTCCATTCTCTCTCAGTACAGACCACGGTTGAGAGATGAGAGAACTTACAGCATACTCTGTTTTTCTTTACTTCCTCCTTAAGATGAGGGATCAAGTTGTGGTATCTAACATTTGGAATCCCACCAACAAGGAATTAGGATCCCAACATGTGTCTGACAATGATAATAGTTCTTTTAATTCCCTCATGCCTTGTAAGAAATCTTGGCGGCAAAATAAAAAATTTAGTTTGAAAAATTACTCGCCTTTCGCCCCTTTGAGGGTTGAATGTACATGTTCTCCAATAACCTGATTGCAATGGCTACTTTACCCTAACTTAATAATGTCTCAAAAGATCATCTAGTTTTATTTGTGAACATACACTTGTATGTGATAATAACACTCATATAATTCATTATGATTTAAATGATATTCACACCTCCCAAATGTAAATAGCACAAACATACTTGTTGCCATAAATGGCAACGAAAAGCCCTAGTTAATAATGTCTTAAGAAAATAAGTAATGGCCTTATTTGTAGAAGATTAACTTGTGTATATATGATGATACCCATACATAAAATAAAGCCAATACGATTATCGAGGGTATATCTCAGTATTTGTCACCTCATTCACAGTCGATGGTGGTGTTAAATCACTCATGGGCATGTTTGACTTCATTCTACCATGCACGGAAAATGCTGGTGGTAAAGGATGGGAAAGTGTGCCAGTATAGCTGCCAAGCATAAGAACCACAGTTGCCATTGTTGGCCTATCTGCAACATCTTCTTGAACACATAATAGCCCAATGTGGATGCATCTCATCACTTCGCTTGTCGAAAAATCATACCTCAAAGTTGGATCTATCAACTCTAAAGATGTTCCGTCTTTCCAATGTCTCCATGCCTGCAATAATTCAACATGCATGTATCATAAATTTGAATCTATGTCTTCGAAAACATACGATCTAAACTTCTCTACTAAATAAAATGGCTGTTTAAACATACCCCTCCTAGTATTGTCGAATAATATAGATACCCCCATTGTTTTCAAACCAATGGAATACCATTTGACCTGATCTTCTCTAAGACACAAACATAACATGACCTAAATGCAATCGTCTTCATCTCTAGCCAAATTAAAGACAATGAAATTTTCTTGCTAAAATGTTATATTATTTTAAGCTATTCATTGACGTCTTCAATCTCTTGTAAAAAACCCTTCATTTATTTCCTACCCAAAAACCCATTGTCTTCTACTACCCTAAATGTCCAATGTTGTTCTTGAAGTTTGAAGGTTTAAGATGAGGGTACAAAATTTTAGCCTAGAGATTTAAGATGATGGGATTCAACTTTAGAGGAGAAAAAACTAGGTTGTTGTTAGAGGTTGAAGAAGAGTGCATTTAAGTCATTTTTTTTTGTCAATTTCTTAAATAATATCGAGGTAAAGGGTATGCCATCAATTTGAAGACATAAGGTGGTATCTCAAATAATCAAGAAACATTTTTTGAAAGTTATGTCTAAATCAGCCAATTAAAAAATAAAAATATGACCAAATATTTACACTCACATAGCTTAGAAGGTTTTCGAAATGCTGTGATTCTTGGAAACTGTTGTTTCTCTGACCACTCACAATCTCCAGAAGCAAGACACCGAAACTGTAGACATCTGATTTCACTGAGAATTGCCCATGCATTGCATACTCTGGGGACATATATCCACTGCATAACATTACCAATAAAATAACTCATATGAAAGATGATAGCAAGCTTTAACATTTTTCATCGTAATAAATAAATTTCCTGCTAGTCATTATTTTTTCTTTGGCCTTCCCGAATATATTTATCATCCTACATTAGTAAAATAAAAAAATAAATAAAAAAAAAGGATGAATAATCTGAAATTTTATAAAATAATGAACAACATTATTGATAATTATAGTACTTACTATGTTCCCACTATTCTATCAGTATTGCCTTCAGTCTGATCCATTACACAGAGCCTTGCCATGCCGAAATCTGCGATTTTGGGGTTCATCTCCGCATCTAACAAAATATTGCTGACTTTGAGATCCCGATGAACAATTCTATGTCGAGAATCTTCATGAAGATAGAGAAGCCCCCGAGCAATCCCTCCTATGATTTTGTAGCGCATTTCCCAGTTCAAAGATGCACGCTTTGTTGGATCTACATCATCCAAGTAATATGGCAAGTCCTTATCAAACTAGGGAGACTCTGTGCAATACTATAAAAAATAATAATTTTAAAAAAAGGAATCTCTCTCTCATGAGTGCAAAATAAATAAAGCAATGGAATGGAGCCAAACCAAATATAAAGTGATCGAGGCTTGTGTTGGGCACGAACTCGTAGATCAGGAGTCTCTCTTCTCTTTCAATGCAAAAACCTAGGAGCTTAACGAGATTCCTATGCTGAAGTTTAGCCACTAATAGAACCTCATTTTTAAATTGTTCTTCACCTTGTCCAGAATTTCTAGAGAGCCTCTTAACTGCTATTTCTTGTCCATCAGATAGCCTACCCTGAGAACATATAACAAGAATTTGACAAAAAAGAAAAAAAAGCTGATTCAAATGAAATTAATGTTTCTGGTTTGTTTTTTTTTTTTTGTGTGTGCATGTTAACCTTTGAGTTACCTTGTAAACTGCACCAAATCCACCTTTGCCCAGCTTATTTGCATCAGAGAAATTATCAGTTGCAGCTTTTATTGTATCAAAGTTGAATTGCAATGATTCCACATTTGTAATCTCCTCCCCATCTTCACCAAGATAAGGAAATGGGAAATATGTATCAAATGAGTGAAGATGATTGACTTTCGATGTGTAACATTTAGCAAACCGCACATCTTAGCGTAAATGTATAAAAAGCACTCTCACAGATGTGTCACATACGTAAATCTCAAATTGTGAAATTGAATGATTGGAATTTTTTTTGAAAATAATTAAAAAAAAATTTAAGTATCTAAAAATGGTAATTTTTCAATGTTGGATTTGAATTTCATTTTAAAAGCCTGTGATTGGGGAAAAGAATTGAATTTTTTGTACAGATAATGCTGAAGTAACATTGTGGGGGACATTTTTGGCATGGATGTGTGTCATAACCATAGATGTTTTTCATCGAGGTATGAGTGAGAATTCGATGAAAAACATCTATGATTATGCCACACATCTATGTCAGAAATGCCCTGACAATGTTATTCCCGCACGACTCTTTTTTTAATATAATCTAGACCATGAACTCTAGGGGGATTAGCTGTTATTTAGCGTACGTGCCAGTCATGTGGTCCAACAGGTCTTAGTAAGGGTGGGAACATGACTAAGTCCCGCTAGCCTACCGTTTCAGCAAATGCGATGCTATGGTGTTGATAGCTAGCCGGCTTGCATTTCAGAACCCATGAATCAATTAGTTCCTTCAATTTCGTTATGCCTAGCATAGGCACAAAGAAGCAAGAACTCTATTCTTTCCACCCCAAAATCAACTCTAAAAATCTTAGAAGAGATTCAGTAACAAAGATAAATGCAACGAGGACAAAAAAAAAAAAAAAGATTTACAGCAGAAGATACTAAAACCAATTTTGTGATTATTCTGTTCTTTTGTATTTCAGTTTTGTACATATATTCCAGAAAAAAAAACCATTTTACATGATGTAGACCAGATCAAGTGGAGACCAGTCTTCCAATAGGGACTACATGCATAGTTCTCTTGATATGGGACCCTGTGAGAACGACTTTCTGGTGTTCACAATTAGTCTTTACTGAACCGGGGAGAGAGAAGCAATGGCTCAATAGGATTTTTTTAGCTTGTTTTCGTGACTAATTTGATCAACAACTTGTATCTATCTCTATCGGCGTTTGTAGACAGGTAGTTCCATGAGTCTTTTTCAATCAAAATTAATCATCACAATAGATAAGATGATTGACAATGGCTACTTACTATCAAAATTTTTCTTCGTCCTTCGTGATGAAAAGATAATGAGAATGATAGAGAGAATTACTAATCCAACAAACGAAGGAACAACTATGGTAACAATAATTGTAGATGAATTCTTTCCACCTCCTGCATGAAAAAAGATCAATTTTTCATTAAGCAACCCACGCTATTGAATATTAAAATTTAAAGCCAAATTCAAGAATACATTTTTTAATTGACTAAAGGTTGTGATGTTGGAAGTCGGAATTATTATTTGCAGAGTAAGAGATAGACCTTTGATTGCAAAGTGAAGAAATTTAGAGGATTATCTAGAAAAAGAACTTTCATGCAAGTGCTAATCCAATCAACAAAAGATCTCATAAAATAAATGATGTAGGACAAGTAAGAATTCATGGAATGTTTGGATCACAAAAAGTCTAAGCATAAGGCCAAGGCCCATGTGCGGCCATTGACCCGAGTGGTTGACTTTGCCTTAGTTATAGAAGTTAAAATCGTGCACCGTTGATTCTACCTTACTTCTAGGGTTAAGTGGTTTACATTCCCATCCTTAAATCATTTTTACTATTTTTTGTAATTTTTTTTTATATTTTTCCTATGTTGTGTTTTCTAGGAATAGGACTCATTTTCTATAAATAGTATTGTAACTCCAATACGGAGACATCGTTGATCAATAAAATTCTTGAGAATTTCTCTATTTTTTGGTGGGTTCCGAGTCTTTCTTTTCAATATTGACGTTGATCATATCATTTCTTTGATTCACGCTGCATCAAGAAAAGAAAAAATGATGAAGACAAATATCATACATTGAACAAAATTTTTGTTCTCAATATTCTCATAAAATTTATTCGTAAGAAAATAAGTCTCTAATACATAACATGAGACAAGTGGGATATCTAAGTCATCAATCTAAAATGATCAAAGACCCTATGAAAGCTTAGAAGAAAAAAAAAATCTTTTGATATTTTAATCAAAAGCTTCTAAACCTGACCATTGTACTTCTGTGATGAACTGAAATTCCTAAACTATTACATCTCTGGTAAGATTCTACTAAACAGACAAATATTACATGCAACAGTTACATAACGGTATGACTACACCTTGACTACGTATCCTAATCCTAGGATAATGATCCCGATGTATCATTGTCACCATAACACAATTTAATATATATCTAATATTCTGATCCCCCCCCCCCCCCCTCAATGCCCATTGATTACATTATATCAATGCCCTTGATGCTATGACTCCATTGTTTCCGAAAATATTGATTGTCCTCCTTGGAGATCACCACTTGCTTGTTCATGAATTTTAATGCAAATTGATATCGTTGATTAAAAAGAAGAGTTTCCCTTGACTATTTCCACACACACACAATATACAATATGCGGGCTTAGACCCTTAGCTTAGTTGGTTTGACACATTGGGTGTGGGTTCAAGTCCATCTTACCCATTTGAAAAAGAAAAAAAATTAAAAGGAACATACAATATGCCCATGTATGTAGAAGACGATGAACTGAACTCAAATGGGTGACTGGGCCAATATCAACTTAAGTTAGGTTAAAACCAGTTGGATATTTGATCATCGGCGAGATTCTTATTAAACAGAGAAGACAAACCACATGTAGCTATATAAGTGGCTAACTATCCTAACTATTGTGAGATGTCTAGTATTCCTAAGTTGGATTTCGGCTCAAAAGGTTAAATCAAGAAAGAGGCTAGTATCTTACGTCAAACAAGGATTTTGTAGAGGATATTTATTGCTAGGTACCAAGGGGCAACACGTGACACCTAGGGATTTGATTCAAGTACAGAGATATGAGGGTAAGCTTGGTGACTCGGTCACAAACCAACCATGGGTTAGGGTCTCAGTTGGAGAAAAGCAGGGAATAGATTAAAATGGATTAAATCGTCCCTCATTGGGATCGTCCATTTGCAATATCAACACGTATTTTGAGGTGGACACGTGGCATCATTTGAAGAGGTTTTTTTTCCTTTTTAATGTAATAACTAATTTATGTAAGGGTAATCTGGTCAATTGTATCCTAAGAAGGGTTAGAACTCTTTTAGGGCTTTTCTATAAAAAGGCTTTGAGGCCATTGAAAAGAAGAGGAAGAAGGTAGAGGGGAGGAGGAGTTGAGGAGGCCATGTAACCAAGAGATTCATAGTGAAACAACTCCTCGAGCCCGTGGATGTAGGCACATTTGTTGAACCATGTAAAAAATCTATCTTCTAATCTTTTTCATATTTTCATTATTGTTTTGGGGATTGAATGAAAAATGGTGGTAGAGGTTGATTTATCCCAAAATCGGCCTCCACAGATTTCATGATTTTTTTTTTCTCTGAGGTTTCTGGCGTCCAAGAGAATTGCAGAGATTAGAGAGTTTGTAAATTCTTGTGTTCTTTGTGTGTGTTTGTCTTTTGATTTATTTTGTGTTCTTGTTACACTTCTAAACAATACTAACCACTTAGTCTAATCCTAAAGATGACTTGGTACAACATAACCATTATTCTAACAGCTGATAAGCAGCTTCTTTCTTGTGTATTTACATTGGATACCAAGTACTAACTAAAATGCCCAACTCACTCTTACATTGAACAATTTCTCTAACAACAATTCAGATACGTGGAGGTTTGTAGAGGTTATGGCCATTGGTAGTCTACAGTAAAGCTGTAGTTCTATTAACTGCAATAAGGCCACGGATTATATATGGAGGATGAATGGTAATCCAATATTTCAAATAAGGAGCAGCCCAAATTTGGTTAGAGAATCAAACTGTTGTTTGGTTTTGTTACTCTTGATTGTGGTATATGTTAGGAAAATCTAGAGTATTTGACTCTATATGCACAAATATTGGATATAAACAAGTAAACAAATTACTTGTACTATACCCTCAATAAAAATATCACTCACAAGTTGAAGAAGAAAATAACACTCTATTACGAAAAACACAAGTTTTACAAACACTCACACTTTCTACAACCTCTCAACTTGTTTCTCACAACTTGATTTCTCACAACTTGTTTTCTCACTACTTGATTTCTTATTACTTGTTACAAAATGAGAGGACTCACCCATATTTATACTAGTGGTACCTCCTTAACTAATGGCTAGGATTGTGCCAACACATTTTTAATCTAGTGGTTACAATTTTGTCATCTAAAACTTTCTAAAAATATCTATTAGTCTAGAGTTTTCCACCAAAATATCTACTATTCTATAATTTTCTACTTTTCTCTTATCTAAAAAATAACATCTAGAGTTTTATTTAAGAAGATTCTAGAAATTGGGCTTAGGTAAAAGGTTTGGGCTTTTTCAATTGGGCTGGTGTTGACTTTTAACACTCTCCCTCAACACCAGTTCTTACTCTTTGCACCATGTCGAGCTAATGATGAAAATTTTTGAACTTTGCAAGTACTCGATCCTTTTGTGAGTTTTACCACTGGACTATACGTTTCATCATAATCTAGCCCATATTGTTGAGAAAACCCTCGAGCCACCAATCTAGCCTTATACCTCTCGATCGATCCATTTGGGCGACGCTTTATCTTGTAAATCCATTTGTAGGATATGGGTTTCACATCTTTTGGCTTTGGCACCAGATCCCAGGTCTGATTTTGCTTTAATGTTGTGACTTCTTCTTCCATAGCTTTGATCCACTCAGAGCTTTGTGATGCTTCTTCAAATGTCTCAGGTTCTTTAGCAGTTGCTTCTTCAGCTATGGCTGCATTGGCATATTTGGATTTGGTTTGCGAATTATGTTTGACCTTCCAATTGTGATTGTGGAGTTGATATTTTCGTTTCTTCAAGATGATTTGATTATTGATATACACCAGTTTCCCAAGGATTTTGGGCCAACTCTTGATCACCATCAGTGTCATGCGATCTCCAACTTCATCTGAACTTGGTTGAATTTTGACAATGTGTTCCTCTACCTTTTGTTGCAGCTTGTCTTTGAATTCTCTTGAGTCTGGCAACACCTTTTTTCCTGAGGACCACCAAGAAGATGTTTCGTCGAATACCATATCTCGTGATGTATAACATCTTCTAGTTGTAGGATCACAACATCTCCACCCCTTTTTTTGACTGTCGTATCCCACAAAGATACATCTAACTACTTTCTTATCAAACTTACTGTGTAAATGATTAGGAACAAATACATAGCATACACATCTGAATACTCGAAAGTAGCTAACTATAGGTTTTATGTCCTACAGTTTCTCAAAGGGTGAAACAAACTCTAACCTTGGTTGAGGAAGTTTGTTGATCACATGGGCTACTGTTCTCATAGCTTCGGCCCAAAACCTTCCAGGTACATTCTTTGCATGTAGCATACTCCGACAAATTTCTGCAAGATGTCGATTTTTTTTTCTACTAAACCATTCTGTTGTGGTGTATTGGCACATGTATACTAACGACGTATTTTGCATTCTCATAGGTATAGAGAGAACTCGTCTGAGCTATATTCTCCTTCGTTGTCTGTGCACAAGCAACGGATCTTCTTTCCTACTTCTCCTTCAACTATCTCTTTAAACTCTTTAAACTTTGAAAAAGTTTCAGATTTTTCTTTCATAAAGAAAATACACACATACCTAGAGAAGTCATTAATGAAGGTCACCATGTACCGCATTCCGTCAACTGATAGTTGCTTGACTGGCCCGAACACATCAGAGTGAACTAACTCTAATGGTTCCTTTGCTTTAAACTTCGATTTCTCATATGACAATTGATGTGCTTTACCATACTGGCATCTCGCACAGACCGTGTCTATTCTTACGTCAAGCTGAGGAAGTCTCTTAAGCATCGACTTCTTTACCATCACACTTAGCTTGGAATAATTAACATGACTCAACCGCATGTGCCACAAATCTACTATCTCGTTCCTTCTTGTCTTATCTATATATGCAGACTCTACTGACATTACGTAAACTGAATCCAATCGTCGTTCCTCCATCGTTGGCTTTTCTAAAATTTTGAGGTCACGATATACCTTCACATCTTGGGGACCGAACAAGACATAGTAGCCTGATGATGTTAGTTGAGCTACAGATAACAAATTTTTCTTCATTCCCGGAACATGGTAGACATCTTGAAGTGGCACCTGGTTAGAATTATAACGAGGTGTGATTATCGTCTTACCGATGTGAGCTATCGGTAACCTTAAGTTGTTAGCCGTCACCACCACACGACTTCCCTTATACTCAGACAAGTTTTGCAACTTTTGTTTATCACCTGTCATGTGATTTGAGCACCCCGAGTCTACGATCCAATCATTCTCGTAGTCAATCTCTTTAGATATAGCTGTAATAGCTACCTCTTCTTCTTCCTTTACAAATGATGCTTCAGCATCCCATTCATCTTCGATTTTCTCTTTAGAACTGGAAGTAGCAGCATTACTCTTAGCATGTTTTTTTAGACCAACAGTCTTTCGCCATGTGGCCCTTCTTCCCGTAATTGTAGCAATCGCCTTCGAACCTTCTACTATTACCGTGATTCTTTGAAGCTCCCCCTAGACGAGAGCCTCATTATCTTTGATGACCTCTTATCTTGTCATAATTCATTTTAGATCCACCTCTGACGTGTTGCTTGAAGTTGCATTTGCTTTTGCTTGTGTAGAGTGTTTCCTCCTCACCCTTCAACGAGACTCCTCCCATTTTCTTAACCAAAGCTTCTTGACCAATAAGCAAATTTTCAAACTCAATAAGTGATGGTTGTGTCGGCCATCCTTGTACTGCAGCAACAAAGTCTCAGTATTCGAGTCGTAAACCATTGATAATTATTCTTTTTATTCTGATTTTCCCAATAGCAGCATTTGGATCTAACTCTGAAATTTTACGGCATATAGATTTCACCTTATGAAAGTATTGGGCGATCGTCATATCACGTTGTGGCCTTTGATGGTAGCTCGTTCTCGAGAAGTTGTAGCTTTATATCATTTTTCATTGAAAAGAGTGTAGCGAAAGTATTCCATGCTTCTTTCGGTGTTTTGGCATCTCGAAGGTGTTCTAACATTTCTTCTTCAATTGTGGTTTTTAAAGCAAACATCGCCTTGCCTGCTTTAATTTTTCATTTCCTCAAGATGCCATTGGCATCTTCTATTGTCGGTTGTGTAACTTCACTACCACCGACAATCTCCCAAAGGTCTTGACCTTGTAGGTAAGACTCCATGCATGTTGCCCACGTGTTGTAGTTTTGGTTATTGAGCTTCTTGATTCCTCTAACTACTTGAAGGTCACCCATCGTGCCGACAGAGCTTCGACTAAACGGAACAAACTTGACTAACGATCTTGTAAAGTAGTAAACTCCTCACGACTTAAGATAGCTCCACCAAAATCGATCCTTGGCAACCTCGCTCTAATGCCAATTGTTGAGGAAAATCTATAGTACTTGATTCTATATGCACAAATATTTGATATAAACAAGTAAACAAATTACTTGTACTATACCCTTAATAAAAATATCACTCACAAGTTGAAGAAGAAAATAACACTCTATTACGAAAAACACAATTTTTACAAATACTCGTACTTTTTACAACCTCTCAACTTGTTTCTCACAACTTGATTTCTCACAACTTGTTTTCTCACTACTTGATTTCTTACTACTTGTTACAAAATGAGAGGACTCACCCCTATTTATACTAGTGGCACCTCCTTAACTAATGGCTAGGATTGTGCCAACATATTTTTAATCTAGTGGTTACAATTTTGTCATCTAGAACTTTCCAAAAATATTTATTAGTCTAGAGTTTTCCACCAAAATATCTACTATTCTAGAATTTTCTACTTTTCTCTTATCTAAAAAATAACATCTAGAGTTTTCTTTAAGAAGATTCTAGAAATTGGGCTTGAGTAAAAGGTTTGGGCTATTTTAATTGGGCTGGTGTTAACTTTTAACAGTATATTGCAACCAAACAGGCCCAATTTTTATTTTTATTTTTTTATATTTTCAACCAAATTGATGCTTGGTTTTTTTTTTTTTCTAATTACATATAAAAATAATTTGCTAGTATAAATTGGTAAAAACAAGATGAATCATCGGAGGGGTATTAAGGGTATTTTGGACTTTTAAATCATTTCTTCCATGGGGCTAAAAGTTTTCACACTAAAAAATAGAATGTTAGAGTCGTTTTTTGCTCAGAGTGCTCACGAGCTCCTCAGTTCTTGCCCACGTCAAGCATACAAGAGGTAGTTTTGTAAGTATGAATTAAGAATGTCATTCAATACACATGGGTACATGTGATTGGTGGATCCCAGAATTCTGTGAGCAAAAATCTTTTCCACACCTCAATTACAATCATTTTTTACGTCTGATATTTTGGATTGAAATTGAACAGTTGTTGACCTCCAACATTTCAACCTAAGGATTTTAATATTTGTATGTCTAAAGGATGATACTAAGCCTCAAAGGAAGAGTCTATATTGATCTCAAGGACACTCATTCTTATAGAACTAGTATTGATCTCTAGGAAATTCATTTGACTTGACTAAAAGTATTAAAATTGCAATCATAAAAAATTGGGCAGCTGGATGACCCAGATGGTGCTACTTACGTTTTGTGCTAGTCATATCTGGCGGTGTTACGCTTTGTGCAGAACCCTTTGTTTCATCATAGAAAAGATAAATCTCGTGCCTCAAAATGCAACTTGGTTGAACGACTCTCCCCCCTTGTTTCCCATCACAACAACTCTGAGTCTGAGCCACAGCATTTACTAAGCATCTGTTGCAATCAAGTGGAGATAAATCTGGAGTGCATTGCACTAGCCCATATATTTTCTGAGAGTTTGTAAATGGTTTCTCTCCAGTTGCAAATTTAAGAGTTAGAGATCCATTAGAAGCTCTGTATAAAAGCTCATACATCAAATCTTGTAGTATCTTATTATACCGATTTGGGTTTGAGATATTGTTGTTATTCCACATATAGAGACTCGGATGATCTTGCATAGTGGAGAAGATGGATCTATTGGAGTACCTTAACATACACTGGTCATAATATATAGTTGGCTCCGTCTGGGTTGGACAGCGTTGGGTGATATCTTTGGTTGCTGCCTCCACACAATTCTTGCACGCATCATCTGTAACGTCTCCTCTACAAGTGAAAAGGCCATAGGCTTTGTCTGGAGGATTTTGGCCTATGGTGGTGTTGTAAAATTTTTTATTGGGTGTGGCATTAGAAGACAAAGAAGAGAGTAGTGGGTTGAGATTAAGACGAAATTGGCTATTCCTAGTGTAATTATGTCCTTCGCAGTAGATGTGTACAAAGTAAGGTGGGGAGGTTTGGACATTAGTGAGACCACCATGAATGAAGATGGAGCAGACAAACAAGAGAAATTTGAAGAAAACCATTGTTTGGTTTGGGCCAATTTGGATTCATTAACGATGAATTATAGAGAAGACTTTGACGAATGAACATTTGGAAAAATTAAAACCTTCAAATGTGGTAGTTATAAAATTAAAATTTAGGACCAAGGTCATCATCACATTAATATCTTTTAATGGAGAAAGAGATAACGTGATGGGACGGGAGTGGAGAGAAGGAAACCGTGGAGTAGACGCTGATGATAAAAAGGAAAGACACTTTTCTTACTGAGTAAGATTTTAATTAATCCAAAAGGTCAATCCCAAACCACTGATTCCTCTAGATTTCATGGAAAAAACTTAAATCCAAAAGGTCAAAAAAATCAAAAACCGTTTTTTAAACTTCATCCAAGGTTTGGAAAATGAATGGCTAGCAAACTTCCACGTGACTCCTAAATTTAAAATTAGAATTCAACTGTGAAGAATAATTTTTTTAAAATTGTTTTGTTGAAAGTTCATTGAATTTTTTCCTCTACAACCTTTAAGAATCGGATCATGTTTTTGGACACCACATGGTGAGCCCAAGAACCCTTAGTAAGGGTGAAATCCTTACCAACTTAGTAAGGTTAGTTGGACTCTTTTTTTCTATTCTTGAAAGCCATAGTCACGTTAATAATAATAAAAAAACACGCTAAAGATAATTACATGCACGCCATCACATCATTTTTGTCACTTTTGTATCTCCGTTTGTGTCATTCAAGCATTTTCCTTCTTTTTTATAACCAGTCAACCAGGGCGTTGGCATCATCTCACCCACCACATGTTATGATTGAGACTCGAAGTCATTTATGTGGATGAGCATATTGAGACTCGAAGTCACAACCTGGGAGCACACCCAATTGCATCTTACCATCTCAACTAACTGCATTTCTGTGGAGGGGCATATTGAGACTCGAAGTCACAACCTAAGAGCACACCCAGTTGCATCTTACCATCTCAACTAACTACCAATGGATAAGTATTGTACTTCTAGGTACTAACCAAATTAATTTATGAGAGATTTACTTGGCAGACCTTACTTTGTTAAGTTTGTTACCCACCAAACCTTAATTTATCAAGTTTCTTACCTCGCAAACCTTGGAATGGGGATCCACGTCATAAAATTCAATTTGATGCGATTAATTTATTACTTATATTAACATACGTTGGAGAGTATCCTAACCGTTTCAATTTGTGGCATCCAAATACATGATCTTAAATTACAAGATTATAAAGAACAAAATTCAACTTTTCAAAAAATAATTGAAAAAAAAGTTAATTTCACCGTTGAATTTTAGTTTTAAATTCAAAAGTTTGGTAACCATCGATTTCAACACTTTCGATCAAGCTCAAAAAGATTTTTTTTTTTTTTTTTTTTAAAGTTCTTTTGCATTAGAGTTTTCCCATGAAATCTAAAAGGTTGTGGTGCTGGATTGCCAATTTGATACTTCATGTGAGTCAAATGACGGTCAGTCATATTTGAAATCTTACTAAATACTAGCCTAATTCAAAAAGTAAAGTTGTTCAGTAACAAATCGGAAAAGTAGGGGAGTTTTTGTAATAAAATTGCAACAGATAGGTTTGCCTAGGGTGTCAATGGTTACTTATTTAATCGAAACCGAACCAGATTCATTATCGAATACCCCGACTCCGGATCCTTTTTTATTAGAACCAATTAGAGCCGGGTCTAAAATGGAACTGGAACTGTTAGGTTCTATCCAATGGGTACCCCCGTCATCCAAAAAAAAAAAAAAAAAAACAAATCTTAATCAAATCAAAGGAATCTCTCCCTGTGTGCATTGGAGCCAAACCAAATATAAAGTGATCGAGGCTTGTGTTGGCAACGAACTTGTAGATCAGGAGCTTCTCGTCTCCTTCGATGTAGAAACCTAGGAGCTTAACAAGATATCTATGTTGAAGCTTAGCCACTAATAGAACCTCATTCTTAAATTTATCTTTACCTTGTCCTGAATTTCTCGAGAGCCTCTTAACTGTGATTTCTGGTCAATCAGATAGCCTACCCTAGTTGAGAATACATAAGAAGAAGTTGGATAAAATAAAATAAAACTAGCTAATTCAAGTAAAATTATTAATTGTTACCTTTTTTTTCTTGTATTTTAACATTTTAATTACCTTATAAACAGCACCAAATCCACCTCAGCCTAGCTTATTAGCATCTGAGAAATTATTAGTAGCAGCTTCTATTGTATTAAAGTCGAATTGCAATGATTCCAAACTTGTAATATCCTCCCCATCTTTGCCAAGGTGAATATAATGGAAAATATGAAACAAACCTTGTGTAAGGACTATTGACGATCGATGTGCAACAAGCAGCAATTTTCACAATAACTAGTCTTGTATTTCTTATTCATTTCTGATGGCTAACTCGAAAAGTTGACATGGGTTTCTCACTTGTCTCAATTTTTTCCTCAATAAGGTTAGTTGGTTTGAACTTTAGATGATTTCTCTTTCAGTTCTTTATTCTATAATTTTCTTTGATATGAATTTTACAATAACATCTTTTAGATTTAATTCTTTTCTTTTCTTTGGTTAAAATTTATTTAGTTATTGACTGAATCTTTTAAACTTGAGAAATAATCTATTTTCCATCTTCAATCTTAAAATCGAAGAATCAATTTTATTATGGGTTGTCTATGTGGAACATATTCATTGAAAAAATTAACCCGATTCAGAGTATTGAAATAAAACATCGTCTTTGATTCACAACAAATAAAGTTATTGAACTACTCTGTTTTTTCATAATGGTTTGAAGAACCATATGTCTAACTTGATTTGAATCAAAGTGGCCATCTATTTAGATTGTTGATGATCAATGTGAATGTAAAAGCAATTAAAATTCCGACGTAGCAATTAATTCTTCAAATTTTCAGTCAAGAAATATATAACTCAGTTTTTTTGGAGCTTGTCTTCATGACTAATTTGATGATCGACTTGTTTATGTTTCTATCCGTGTTTTAGACAAATAGTTGCACCAGTTTTTGAGAGCAAAATTAGTCATCATAATAGATTAGATGATTAACAATGGGTACTTACCATCAAACTTTTTCTTTTTCCTTCTCCTCCGTGACGAAAAGCATATGATGATGGTAATAGAGAGAAGTACCACCTGTCGTTGCAACTCTTCAGATTCCTTGGGACTGAGGCAGTACGCCGGTCGATTAGGTAAACTGGACCTCGAACAAGGTCGATCTAATACTGAATATCCCTCATAGATGGTAGCCCAAGAGGAAAATCCTATGGCATCAGGTCAGAAAACTCTGCTAGCAGCTGCTGCTCCTCTGTTGGTAAATCTAGATTCACATCTACTGCACTATTCTCACAAGGCAGCAAAGCATAGACCATGTCTCCACGCTCAATCTCAACTAAAAACCTGGACATAAAAAGCAGGTTAATATTATTGATTACCGGGGTAGGAGTGGTTCCTTCCTGACAAGGTGCCAACACAATCTTCTTCCCTTTGATGCTAAAGGAATATGTATTTTTTCGCCCATCATGAATAACATGAATAACATTGTGATCATACTGCCAAGGTCTGCCTAACAATACATGACAAGCATCCATAGACACAACATCACACCAAGCATTATCAAAATATCTCCTGCCGATCAAAAAAGACACTAGGCATCACCTATCTACTGTTACCTCACTGCCTTTATTCAGCCACAACAATTTGTACAGCTTGGGATGACGATCTGTCTTCAACTGCAATTTCTAGACAGCCTCTTCAGACACTACGTTCTCACAACTGCCATTGCCAATGATCATAGTGCAAACTTTATTTGTAGCTGTGCATGTCGTGTGGAAAATATTGGTTCTCAACCAATCGTCTCCTGAATCATCCTTGGGAGTCAGTAGACTCTTACGAACAACCAGAGTCTCATGGCCATCTCCATACAGCACATCTCCATCTTCATCATTAGCATACACAAGCTCTCCAATCTCCTCAGTTTCGTCTACTACATCTTCCTCAATCAAGAGAATTTCGCCTTTCTGACTAGCATGCTTCCTATACTCAGTCGCTCTATGTCCATGTTCACCACATCTGAAACATCTAATATTTGAATTAGAATTACCCTATGATGTGGGACTCTTGTGCTTTGTTCGCTTCTGATCATTGGCCTCTTGTTCTGCTGTTTTTCCACAGCAAGTGCACACTGGTATACTTCAAAAATGGTTCACAATGAGTGAAGGCTGAGGACATCTTGTAGGGGCTGTAGTAATCTTCCCAAATATCGTGCAACCATCTACTCTTCCATCTCAGATAAATCATTCTAGGCTATCAATTGATAGAGCTCCTTCGTGTAATCATCAATCGATTTCGAGCCTTGCCTCAATGAATGAAGTCATTGAAACAAGGTTTGAATGTAGCCGAATGGAAGGAAGTGACCCTTCATCTTATTCTTTATCCTCTCCCAATCAGTGATCTTGGCTTTGCCATGTGATAAGGTCCCAATTATTCGATTTTGGGACCGTAATTATACTAAGATTACTATCGTATAAATGTTAGTTCATTTAAATAATTGCAAAATTAAATTATTTATCCAAATTAATAGAGCTAATGAGATATTATTGCTAATTGTAGATAAATAAAGCGCACGTGAAAGTTATCAAATCACAAAACAAAGACGGTTACAATGTGCGAGCAAAAAGGAATCCAACAAAATCTCGACGAATTCGGCCGCCACGTCACCGCTCCGCGATGGCCCCCTAGTGCTCCGCGGTGATCTAGAGTCATATTGCCTCAAGACTTGTACTGAAGTTTTCAAATGTTTCAGTGGTTGTAACTGAATGGGTCTTTCGAATCAAATCATCCGAAAAGTCGACCTAATAACCCGATTACGAATGTTATAAATTAGACGGTTGATTTCAAAGAAGGGGTCCCTCTTGACCCTCTTCTTCTCCCTAATTTCTCTGTATTTTTCTTAGTTTTCTTTTAGAAAGAGTTTTTGTAGTAGTGAGAGGATCAAGAGTTGATTGTGTTAGTTTTTCCCCTATTAGTTCTTATTGTAATTCTTTGGAGAAGCCATCAAAGAAGGAATCAAGTTGTATCTCTGTTTTACATTCTCTTCTTCATCTGCTATCTTCTTTTATTTTCTTATTGTTGCAATATGATCCTTACAATGATCGGCTAGATCCTCTTTAGATAGATCAAGGATGCCGAAGTAAGTTCATTCTATTAATGTTGTTTCAATTCTATATTTCTATGTTAAATGTTAAATTTGTGAATCTCTCTATGATAAGATCATCTAACTCATGCTTCTAATTCAAGCTTTGATGAGTATTACTTAAATAAGTTCAAGAACACTCATGCTCTATGATGAATGGAAGCATAAGTTGAATAATCTTGTTTAAATCAGAGATCTTCATGGATACTCTTGGGTTACAATTAATAGTTAGATCGAATCATCTTCCGATCCATGAGCAATGACTTGCTATGTAAATTGAGTCATATTCATAACGATTCAACATTATTGGATGA
This sequence comes from Akebia trifoliata, assembly GCF_017979445.1. Classification (NCBI taxonomy): domain Eukaryota; kingdom Viridiplantae; phylum Streptophyta; class Magnoliopsida; order Ranunculales; family Lardizabalaceae; genus Akebia; species Akebia trifoliata. Next base: position 2,765,786 of record NC_141385.1, read on the forward strand.
CTTGTGATGGTAGACTTGAATTCTCTAAGCTTTTTCTTCTAGATTTAATCCTCTTTTTTATTACTAATTTCCATTTTCTAATTTGTTACAACTTTGTTTTGTTTTTAAAGAATCTATTTTCTAACTCTGTTTTGGCATTTTAATCCGAATGAGCATTTGAATCCCAACTGTCCCTGTGGAACGAATTCGACTTACTCAAAGTCCATATCTTAATCTCTCTTTTTGCAATCTACACAGCAAGTTTTACAACCGATCAAAATGGATGCTTGTCTCGTGATCGCCTCAACTGCTCCCACCACACAGATGTTTTACCTTTTTGTTTGATGACGACTAGTTTCACTTTGACACGATCTGGGACTTCCTTATGCTCAAAAATACGCTTTACTTCATTCAGCCAATCAACGAATCCTTCGGCCTGTAACGTACCAGAAAACTCGGGCAGATCCACTCTGAAATCGAGGTCTCCATGACGATCCTCCCGACCACAGTGCTCCCAGAATTGAACATGATTGTGAAACAAGTTTTCGAAACTGGAATCAGAATCGTGATCTTCCATCTCACAATCACTGAAATCCTACGTTGTTAGACGCCGGGTTAACTCTGCAACTTGCCTCTATAAATCCTCAAACATCACATCTTGAACGTTACGATCATGGTGTGGGACTTCCTCGTTCGAAACCTGCTCGCGACGACCACGACCACCAGTTATGGAAACTAATGAAATCTCACCCCAAGAAAATGCTGAGGCTCTGATACCAACTGACACCAGACAAATTAGCGATTATTCTGCAGGCTAGTTTCAATAGATAATTCACAAGGAAAACCACAAGCGAGTTGCCCCAAAACACAGAGAAACACCTCTTTTGCTCAATTCAAAATTATGCCATTCACCCATGTCCAAAATCAGCCCACAAGTCAGGCTGTATGGTTAAAAATTGTCATTATCAGAATTTAACTAAAAATAGCAAAAAAATCCCAATAATCATGCCAAAATAAAATACGTAATAAAAGAAGTAATCTGGCCCAAATCAGATTCAGAATCACTTCCTAAACGATGAATGAAATATTACCATAACGCATCCAAAACTGCCCCAATTAGGAAAAGATCACAACTACTTGCCATCTTTGCGTTGATCTGCCAACTCAAGGTATCTCAGAGCCAGCAACGTGCCATCTGACAACTCAGCCTCATCTGACTCGGATCCTCTTGCATCAGTTTCTCTCCAGCACATGTTATGATTAATATGTAATCTACCTCATTTTAGTGGACGGGCATATTGAGACTCGAAGTCAACCTAGGAGCACACCCAGTTGCATCTTACCATCTCAACTAACTACATTTCTGTGGAGGGGCATATTGAGACTCGAAGTCACAACATGGAGCACACCCAATTGCATCTTACCATCTCAACTAACTGTCGATGGGTAAGTATAGTACTTCTAGGTACCGACCAAATTAATTTATGAGAGATTTACCTGGCAGACCTTACTTTGTCAAGTTTGTTACCCACCAAACCTTAATTTATCAAGTTTCCTACCCTGGAAACCTAGGAATGGGGATAGGCGTCATAAAATTCAATTTGTTGAGATTAATTTAAACTTATGTTAACATACGTTGGAGAGGATCCTAACCGTATTAATTTGTGGCATCTAAATACATGATCTGAAATTACAAAATTATAAAGAACAAAATTTATAGAACTTTTCAAAAATAATTGAAAGAAAAAGTTAATTTTCACCATTGAACTTTAGTTTTAAATTCAAAAGTTTGGTAGCCATCCATTTCAACACTTTTGATCAAGCTCAAAAGGATTTTTTTATTATTTTTTTAAATATTCTTTTGCATATTTGAGTTTTCCCATGAAATTTATAAGGTTGTGATGTTGGATTACCAATTTGATAATTCATGTGAGCCCAATGACCCTTATTAATATTTGAAATCTTACTAAATACTAACCTAATTCAAAAAGTAAAGTTGTTCAGTAACAAACTTGATAAATAGGGGAGTTTTTGTAAAAAAATTGCAACAGATAGGTCTGCCTAGGGGTATCAGTGGGTACCTATTTAACCAAATTGATAGGAACCGGAACCGTTAGGTTCTATCCAATGGGTACACCCATCATCAAAAAATAAATAAATAATGTTAATCAAATCAAAGGAATCTCTCCCGCAGTGCATTGGAGCCAAACCAAATATAAATTGATCGAGGCTTGTGTTGGCAACGAACTCATAAATCAGGAGCTTCTTGTCTCCTTCGATGCAGAAACCTAGGAGCTTAACAAGATATCTATGCCGAAGCTTAGCCACTAATAGAACCTCATTCTTAAATTTTTCTTCACGTTGTCCCGAATTTCTAGAGAGCCCCTTAACCGCGATTTCTGGTCCATTGGATAGCCTACCCTGGCTGAGAATACATAAGAAGAAGTTGAATAAAATAAAATAAAACTAGCTAATTCAAGTAAAATTATTAATTGTTTCTTTTTTCCTTGTATTTTAACATTTTAATTACCTTATAAACAGCATCAAATCCACCTCTGCCTAGCTTATTAGCATCTGAGAAATTATCAGTAGCAGCTTCTATTGTATTAAAGTCGAATTGCAATGATTCCATACTTGTAATATCCTCCCCATCTTTGCCAAGGTGAATATAATGGAAAATATGAATCAAACGTTGAGTAAGGACTATTGATGCTCGATGCGCAACATGCAGCAATTTTCACAATAACTAGTCTTGTATTTCTTATTCATTTCTGATGGCTTACTCTAAAAGTGGACTTGGGTTTCTCACTTGTCTCAAGTTTTTCCCCAATAAGATCAGTTGGTTTGAACTTAGATGATTACTCTTTCAGTTCTTTATTCTATAATTTTCTTTGATATGAATTTTACAATAACATCTTTTAGATTCAATTCTTTTCTTTTCTTTGGTTAAAATTTATTTAATTATCAACTGAATCTTTTAAACTTGAGAAATAATCTATTTTCCATCTTCAATCTTAAAATCTAAGAATCAACTTTATTATGGGTTGTCTATGTGGAACATATTCGTTCAAAAAATTAACCAAATTCGGAGTAATGAAATAAAACATCATCTTTGATTCACAACAAATAAATTTATTGAACTACTCTGTTTTTTCATAATGGTTTGAAGAGCCATATGTCTAACTTGATTTGAATCAAAGTGACCATCTATTTTAGATTGTTGATGATCAATGTGTAATGTAAAAGCAATTAAAATTCAGACGTAGCAATTAATTCTTCAAATTTTCTGTCTAGAAATATATAACTCAGTTTTTTTGGAGCTTGTCATGGTGACTAATTTGATGATTGACTTGTTTATGTCTCTATCCGTGTTTTAAGACAAATAGTTGCCCCAGTTTTTGAGATCAAAATTAGTCATCATAATAGATTAGATGATTAACAATGTGTACTTTACTATCAAACTTTTTCTTTTTCTTTTCTTTTTCCTTCTCCTTCATGATGAAAAGCATGAGATGATGGTAATAGAGAGAAAGTACTGATCCAATGAATGAAGGAACAACTATGTTAACAATAATTCTAGATGAATTCTTTCCACTTCCTGCTTGAAACAAGACCAATTTTTTATAAGTAACTCCACATTGTAAAACACAATCGCACAAAACACAAGGATATACGTGGTTCAGCAGTGTACATGCATCCACCGAACCAAGACAAGAACAATCACTATTTTCTTGTAACTTTTACGACCCCAAAGATCTCTACTTATAAAATCGAGAGTTACCAAAACATGTAAAATACCCCTAAACAGGAATCCTCAAAAATAAAAAATACCCCTTAAGAAAATATTACACAATTGAATCATGTTTTTGGATGCCACAAACATATCGGATCAACAAATTTCCTTTTGTCTAATATCATTTGTGCCACATTTTAAAGGACTATTGGGATGTCAACAAAAAATCACTCATTATGTTTACTCTAACTTCTAAGACAATAGTATTTAAAGTCTTGATTTTCTAACTCCCCTCCTCTGACATACACCCCCATACTCTCCCTACATGATTATGCATAGAACCATGGATTTTTTTTTCCTTTGGATACACAACTGCACATCCTCAGAAAAAATGTGCAATTGTGTATCCCAAGGAAAAATCTTTGGTTCTATGCACAGCGACATATGGAGAGTATGGGGGTGTATGCCACGTGGGGAGAGTTGGAAAATCATTATTCTAGTATTCAACTATCTCCAGCTGTGTCATTTTTGACCAAAATTATTAAAAGTGGCCAGGGCTTCGAAGAATGGTAAACCTCTAGCTTTAGAATTAAAATCCTAATTAAAAATTGTAATCATATAAGATAAGAATAATGATGATAACTGACTCCTCTTCTACTCTCCTGACGTGGCATGTGCATATAACCATAGATTTTTTTAGTAATGATTAAATGACTCCCCCACTTGGCATACTCAATAGACTCCCTTGACGTGATGTGCTACAACCGTAGATATGTACTCCTCGGGATACACAACTGCACATCTCCATAAATATTTGCAGTTTTGTATCCCGAGAAGTGCAGATCTACAGTTCTAGCACATGTCACGTTGGGGGAGCTGATTGAGTATGCCAGGGGAGTCATTTTATCACAACTCTAGCACATGTTATACTTTCTATCTAGCTTTTCTTTTTTATTTATATATCATGTCTGGTGGTGATGTTGTATGCAGTTGTTAGCTGGCATTCTAGTTAAGGTTAAGTTGGACTCCAATGGTGTAGAAACAATTGATGGTGGTTTTGCCTTTGGGGTGGCCGGTGGTCTGCATTTGTGGCTATATAGCTGCATATGCGTGGTCATGGGGTTCAGCGGGGTGGTTGTTGCCGAGTGACATATGCCCTCCTGAAATTCAGTCAACTGCACAGCTTATAAGTCTTTGGTACCATCTGTATTGCACCGCCATCTTCGCTATATCATTCCTGTGGTTTGTATGTAAGATGGGCTTGGTGTCTTCTTTGTATTTGTGGCCATGGTAGCTCAATTGACGTTGCTCATCTGGAAAGGTGTGCCTGAGACAAAGGGTATGCGATTTGAAGAGATATGGATTGTGTGGAAAAAACAAGGAATATGGGGCAAGTACATATCCGATGAATTTGTGATTGAGATGGGTGGTTGCTAATTTGAACTGTTTTGCTGTACACCCCTTGTTTTAATTCTTATAATTATGATCATGGTAACTAACAATGTCGAATCCCTTTTTTATCAAAAAAATATTATAAGGATGCTTTTCTTTATAATGTAGTTGACAGGGAAGTTTGTCACTTGCTACCCGGTAGACCCTGAAAATATTAAAGAAGGATTAGAGTTGTAAAACCAAGAATCAAATCACTGAAGAATTTGAGTTGAGAAACTCGTCTCCTCCTTTTCTGAGCAGTTCCATTTGGAAGAACTTCATGGTAGGGATGCTAGATGAGGACACTTGACATTACTTTTGTGCATGGTTGACGAGTCTCGTACTGTCATCCTTAACCCAACGGTACTACAATCATCAATAAACATTGTGAGCTAAGATCCTTAGCTTTTGAGATACATTCGATGAAAAAAATCAAGATAAAATCACAAGATTACAGGGTTAGACCAAGCCTACGTCCATGGATGAGAGATGAAAGAGCTTTCACTATATTTGAGAACAATTATAGTCCTAATTTATGTAACTATAGATTTTCCAATCCTAAATCAACTCCCTCAAAACCATGTCAAATATTCTTATTAGATTTTTTTACTACCCCAACTTCGCCCCTTTGTGACTCTTAGGTTGGGTGTTTGATGAACAGTGCCCATCAGGACCTTAATTCAAGACATCTCACACAAGATTTAGCGCTATCTTGTTATTTCCATTACTTTTCTGACTTAATCAAAGCAATCAGAATTGGGTTTTCACATTCTTCACCATTTACCTTGATAGAATAAACGACTTACATGAGTTTGAAGCATTAAATTTCTGATTTGTACAAGAAGTTATGCAGATGACTTCAAAATTGCGACTTACATTCTAACCCATCATACACTCGCTTAGCTTAGCGAGGCGAAACACCTGAAATAGTTAACTCATTAACAGAATAATCCAAGGGCTGATCAGATTGTACGGCAAATCGCCCCACAGAGAATGCAGGTTGTTGTGGTTGATCAAGGGGTACAGCTTCACTTCCCAGCATTACAACAACTGATGACATGTTAGGTCTATTGTTTGCATCTTCTTGGACACACAACAATGCAATATGGATGCATTTTAGAAATTCAGTTGAGGAATATGGCTCAGTTAGCAATGGATCCATCAATTCCAAACCTTCACCTTCACTCCATAATCTCCATGCCTGCAATATTGTTTCATGAGTCAGATTTAAGAAATATTTTCGAACCCAAAATACATTTCATATGAGCTAAGAGAGAAACCAACATAAGCAAGAAGGCTTGGAGCACGTTTGGAGAGATGGAAGCCTGCATTCTTTTTACCAGTTACAATCTCTAGCAAAAGAACTCCAAAAGTAAACACATCAGACTTTATTGAATATAGTCCCTCCATAGCATACTCCGGAGCCATGTATCCGCTATTTCAAAAAAAAAAAAATCTTAAGTCATCGATAAAACTTAACACTTAAACATGAACTTTTGCATCATTTACATATTCATTTACCACAAAGGAAAGAGATTGTAAATTAAAATAATGTACAATTTCTTTTTGGCTACGCAAATAATGTACTTACTATGTTCCAACTATTCTACTAGTATTAGCTTCACCCATGTTTCCTCCAAAAATCCTTGCCATCCCGAAATCTGAAATCTTCGGATTCATATCTTGATCCAACAACACATTGCTGGCTTTGAGGTCCCTGTGAATGATTCTAAGTCGAGAATCATGGTGAAGATAAAGAAGTCCTCGAGCAATTCCAGTAACTATGTTAAGGCGTTTTCTCCAATCAAGTTGTGCCCGTCGCTTTGGATCTTGCCAAATGACAAGGGAAAATATAGTAAATTAATCATATTTCTAATGTTAAACTTCTTAGGGATGATTAATGGATTTATTATATTAGCATATTACCATCTTAATCACAAATCGATGGTTTTTTTATGTGTAGAATTCCAATTCCTATATTTTGGAAATTTAAAAAATAAATAAATAAATAGAAAAGGGAAGGCTGATTAAGTTCCAAACCAAAGAGGAAGACATCAAGGCTGCTATTCGGCATGTACTCATAGACAAGAATCTTTTCCTCTTCTTCTATGCAACTACCAAGGAGCCTCACTAGATTTTTATGTTGAAGTTTCATTATTAATAAAACTTCATTCATAAATTCCTCTGAACCTTGCTCAGAGCTGCTTGAAAGCCTCTTAACTGCTACTTCCCTTCCATCAGACAGCACACCCTGTAGAAGATTTATTCGATATTTCTCGATTAAAAAAATATATACCAAGGCCCATTCATAATTATTCAATTATTTGTAGTTAAAATATTTCCAAGCTAATGATGGTTATTTGATAAGTGTAGTCGGTAAAAAAGGGCATTACCTTGTAAACTGGGCCAAACCCACCTTGTCCTAGCTTATTTGAATCAGAGAAGTTGTTTGTCGCTGCAAGTACAGAAGCTAAACTGATCAACGGAAACTCTTGAGGCTTCATTTGATCTCTTCCTTGCATGTTTTGGTGCGAGAAATTTGTTCTCGAAGCTACTGGACTGACAGATTCAATTTTCTCTGGAAGAAGCAAAGTATGTTAACAATGGGAGGAACTTTCTTTGAAAACATTGTTCGTAAATGGGATATGATTGTAAATTTGGTCCCTTAGTTGTGTTGTGAGATTTAATTTTGTTGATTTGGTAGGTCTTTAACATCATAAGATGGTAGTATGACCAACTAAGTTTTATGGAGCTAAATGTTGGATTGTTAAGAAGCATTGTGTTAATAAATAGATCGTAACAGAGGTGATGATGTTGAGATAGATGGGAGGAAAGGCTAGGAAAGATAAAATTAGAAGTAAACACATTTGAGAAAATGAAGGAATTGTTCTTATAGATGATAAACTAAGAGAAAGTTGACTGAGATTACAAAAGACTTGACTACGAACAAAGTGGAATGGAAGAACAAGATTCATTTAGCCGACCCCAAATCTTAGAGTTAAGGCTTTGTTATTGTTTTAATCGATTCTTTCTTCTTAAATGAAATCTTCTTATATTTCCATAAAATAAAAATAATGATTGATATTTACGTTTTCGTGCTCTTTTCCTCTGAAGACGATAGCAAGCGTAGGAACACAAGATAGCTAGCACCACAAATACCGGTACAACCGTAAGAACTACAATAAGCAATAGTTTCCCTCGGTCACCTACAATTCATGATGGATCGAGTCACTTCTTTGTAACAAATTCTTTAAGAAAACAGAGTAAATATACATCACAAGATGAAACTACGAAGTTACTTACCTTTGTTAGGTGTCTCAGTTGATTCGCCAACTAAAGGGTATAGCTCATACCTTAAGTAACAATTTCTAGTATAAACTCTTGCGCCTCGACGAAAATAACAGCAATCCAGAATAGTTTTTATAGAACTTTGAAGACATCTATCACAATCACTACCAGATAAATCTCTAGTGCACTGAACCATACCATAAACATTTTCATTTTTCCTCGAATTAGTTTCTCCAGTAGCATACAAATTTGTTGAGGAGGGATCTAACGTTGCTTGATTCGAAAGGTTATCCAACATCTTCCTCACAACAAGACTAAACTGATCTGGGTCTGTAATATTTTTCTCGTTAAACAATGGGAGATTTGTCGAATAGTCCATAACGCCGAAAAATTCTTCGTTAGAGTAACGCAATTGGCAATATTCCTCCCATACGATCGCTTTTGTACTAGTGGAACATAGATTCTTGATGTGCTTAACTGCTCCTGATACACATTCAAGGCAGGTGTGAAGGGAAACATAGCGATAGCAGAGGAAATTGCCATAGACTCGATACGGATCATCGCCAATGGTGGCGTTATAGAAGTAGGAGATTGAAGCATTAGAGGAAAGATAATTCAGGAGGTTATTGAGATTATCTTGAAAGATACTATTAGGTGTAAAATTAGCCGAATCTGAACAATTTTCATAGGGAGGACTCTTATAGGGAGTATCGGCGAGAGCTAGGGGATGAAGCAAGGCGAGGAGGGAAGCAAGCAAGAGGAATCGAAATCGAAATCGAAATGATTCTGAGATATTTGGAGAAGGTCCCATATCTTGCTTTAGTGATTCCCTCTATGAAGATTGGGGACGATTAAAATGAGCACTTTAATTTGGATAAATTTGGAAAAGTCTACTAAAGGGTTCAAATATTCTACAAATTAAACTTCAATGGTATTGTGTAAAATAATAAAGAAGACGGCTTGGGAGGACTAGAAGTATATTAAAATGGTGATGAAGGTGGTTTCCTAGAAAGTTCATCTCTCTTACCAAGACCCAAGTTGCACTCAAGAGAGAAGAAATGGCTAAGATATTAAAGGAAGATAAGAATCTCCATGTCTTTATCAGAGTGACAACCACATGGGTTTAGATCAACCAATGAGATTCAGATCAAAGGGAAACTAGGGGACCTACTTTAAATAGGTTGACTTTGACTATAAGATTGAAAATTAGGAGAGGTGCAGCGTCAAGCACGTTCCTTTTTTTTTAATGGGAATTTTTTAAAGGAAAATGCTGAAATGACACAGGGCATTTACTAAGATTCTCACAATTCTAACGTGGGATGTACGCATAACCATAGATGGCTTTCTCGTGATACGAGTAGAAATCATTTATGATTATGTATATATCTCCACGTCAGATTTGTGAGAATGACAGGAGGTTTCACATTGAACTTGAGGAAAATTAAATTGTTATAATTTTGACAAACTTGAGTTAGGTGTAATAGAAATTTTCAGAATCTGATGTAGATTTTGGATTATTTCTGAATGTAAAAAAAACCTTGGAGCAGCCCCCATCTTCAAAGAATTGATAGAACCGTTCCCTGAACATGACACGTGGCCTTCCAGTTTTGGTGAAAATTTAAGATACCTATATGTTTTCTTCCAAACAGATGACGACAACGATAATAATTAAGGGGGCCCAAGGTGATCTCTCACTCAGTCTGTGATGTTAATTATATTGGACCCAAGTTGAGTTGAGTGAGGCAACCAAGTTGACAATATTAATTTTTAAATAATACTCTTTTATTATAACATGAGTCATGCTGAAGTGACATCAAGATTGTACCTCACATGGCACTTTCCTGCTTGATGTGGAAGTCCCTTGCAGAAGTGTGTAGAAACGATAAATGCTGTTTCAATTGTATCTCGATAAAAAGCACTTATGATTCCTACACATATCTCCTATAAGATAGTGCGATGTGATTGATAAACATACAAGAGTACAACCGTAGTGGAGGACAATTAAGACAGAAGAATGTCATCTTTCTCCAATTTGATCTTATTAGTAACTGCATCATCATACAAATCTAAGAACAAAAGGAAAAGTAGATGGCTTTCTTCTCCTAATTATGTTATGGCCAGTAGGAAATAGAAAAGATGCAAGATTGAAAGATACACATGACTCGCAACTTCCACATGTATATACATGGATGCACTACGTCATATTTCACAAAAAACGACGGGCCAAAGCCGTCGTTTTTTAAGAAAAATGACGGCCCCCGCCGTCGCAAGAGCAGTTGTAAATAACGAAGTTGTTTTTGGTGAACGACGGTTGCCACGCGTCAACAAATTGTTCTAAAAAACGACGGTCATAGTCTGTCAAACAAAAACGACGGCTCAAACCCGTCATTTTTATTCGTTGATTTTAAATTAAATTAGTGGATATAAACGACGGCTTAAAGCCGTCGTTTTTTTTTTGACAAACTTTTTTTTTTATTCTTAGTATTGTTTTCATTGGATTTAACATTATTTTTCACCTAAAAAAAAAATTGAATTTTACATTTTTCAAATGGAAAATATTATTCAAATAAAATTTACATGGAATCATATTCATTCCCCGTTTTCATAGTGTCGATTTTCATATACATCCCAATGTTTAAAGAAGTTATTCAAAAAATATCTTCTACCAACTTCACTTCACTTGTAGAAATCAAAACCAACATATGTCTTTCTCGGTCCTTGGAAGAATGACGCAGCGATTCTTAAGGATAATATACATTCCTACTTCTTGCGACATATTGCCGAAATCTGTGATTGAAAAATTAAAAAACATTGTCAAATATATAGTAATGATACCGACTACCTAAAGCAATCCAAGTAACTATGCAAGAAAGATGAATATACTAAATTACAAAATAAAAGAGTTCTCATAACTATCATTGTCAAACATTTAATTATTTTATTATAATTTTTTATGTTTAGTGTCTATCTACCATATAAAGTAAGAAAAGTACCTCTGTTCAGTAAAACTTTATTCGAAATTTGGGCCAATCAATAATATCACCGCATGTCAAATCAGCGAATGTTCCTTCTCCACTCTGTAGAATCACATTCCCATCAAGGACCTCATCTATAAGAATATCGTAACTATCTGAATCTGCATTAGATGCACCTATCACTCTTCCTTCGGCAACACAATCATGTGGTCGTTGCAAGCGATTCACCTTACAAGGACCTGTTTGTATGCTTGGTGAATTAGAATGTGACTCATGATGTGGAGAGTCGGACCTTACCTATAAAATAATGTAGACAATATCATTGCAACAATAGAAGTTCACTCATTTATCAAAAGTAAAATGCCAATGTAATACCTGTGAAAAACTACCAAGATTGGTGGAAGACCGCATTGGTGTTCTAGTAGAAAATTTTGATTGTTGTAAAGTCTCATTCATCTTTTACACCGCTTCCGTCAACTTATCCACTCTATTATGAAGGATTGTCGTCTCATACGCCAAGGCTTGCTTGTAAGGAATTGAAGCACGCACGGAAGTCTTGGAAACACCTGAACCCATTCCCCGAACACGACCCCAACTATCAGGACCACAAACCTGTACAAAAAGTGTCTAATATCAATATCTACTAACGATATGATATCATACTTACTAATATCAATGCCTACTACACAACATTATATCATAATTACAAAATATCCTAATTAAAATAATGCACATACCACAGCCACAGGATCATGGTCTAGATCGTTATGTTTATTAGAAGGGTCATTAGCAATCATTCTATTGATGGCCTCCTGCAAAATAAATAATAATTAAGAAATATAAAAAATAACAACTATTAAAAAAAAAAAAACAAAACAAATCCCTTTAAATTTGATTTGTTTCTCAACATGATTAGAGAAGACCCACAAAAAACCAAAACCAATTGAACTAATTAAATCACATAAAGTTATTCATGAACAACAACAACAGGTAAGGACTAATCTCATCCCAAAAGATAGGATACTTCATAGTGGATGGGGTGGCAAGAGAATTCACATTGGACATCTCACCTAATAGTTTCCAAAGACTAGAATGACTTGCCGAGTGGCCAAGTTTTAGAACTATTGTTTGGAGAATTTGAGGAGTCAGCAAGTTTGAAGGGACTTGCAAGTTGGACCTTTCAATATCACACTCAATCTAGTACTCTATGACCAAATATTGGTCTCTATGGAAAAAAAAAAGTACTTACTTTATGATTTCTGGTTCAAATCCTAGGCAGCATAAAAAGTTAATAAAAAAGAAAAAAAATGATGAAGAAGGTGAAGAAAGAGAGAACAGGTTGGGATAAATCATTTAGGATTGTATTAAAATGAATTAAATTGGTTACCAATAACTCTAGATCATTTTTAGATCAAGTACAATGATCTCGGTGAAGGCTTCTTTTTAAAAGAGTTATCGAGAAACAAGTTGCAGGATCAGCCCAAACAAAAAGGCCCATACAAAACTTGCTGTACTCATAATTAATTCCCACTTTCAAAGGCTGCAATTACTCTACTCTTTTCTACTGGGCCCCCATCTCTCTCATCTCAATCTCAACCTCAACCTCAACATAACTCACCCCTGTATCATATAATATTTTTCATTTTTGGAAAGATGCAAATAACATGGAGAAGATCCAAGAAAGAGTGTCTTTTCTAATAAGCAGCAAGAGATTTAAAGAGAGAGAGAGAGAGAGAGAGGTGAAATGGGTTTTATTTGGACCGGGTGGGGTGTGCTGTAAAGGATCTATATGTTTTATATTTGGGAAGAGTGGGGAATGAATCTCTCTCTAACCTGTAACCATAACCTGAGCTCTCACAGTAACCCAGACTGCCATTGCTGCATATGTGTCCTCATTGTTAATGTCATTTTCTATTATGCCACAAAAATTAAGAATCCACAACATTAAGCATACCAACAAAGAGAAATCTTAATTTGTAATCCAAATTTATTATAAAAACATAACGTTTTATATATCAAAAATTTCACCAATGAGAGATTGGGAGGCAAAGAATCCAATCCAATAACAGAGTTTAAATTGGCTAATAAACACATTACAAGAATAACTAGAACATATTAGGTCCAAATGAATGGACATTAGCAAACTTGTTATTGATAAATAAAAATGAGTTAATCATAGTAACCCTATAGGGAAAGGGAAGGCTCAACCCAAATGAATGGAAACATTGTTGCTGGGGACTCTACTGAATAATATGATTCAATACTCCCATCTTCTAAGTTGAATACTCCCAAGTCATGGGGTCCATAAGGTGGAGAATGACTTAAATATCCTCCCCAAACACATAAACCACCACCAATTACATATCCTCCCCCAACACATAAACCAACACCAATACAGTCACCACCAATTACATACCGACCCCCAACCCATAAACCTCCACCAATTACATACTCTCCCCCAACAAATGATGAATTTAAGAGCATTTATTCCATAGCTCCACTAAAGAGAAATAGTGTACAATGTGCACTATAATTGAAGTAAATCAAGCCAATTCTGCCAATCAACTAGAATAACAATAATGCTGAAGTGTATCATAACAATAATTGAAGTCAAGTCAAGTCTTGGGGTCAATTTCAATAATGCTTAAGTGTCAATTTCAATGTTGAAGTGTTCACATTCAGATTACAAGATGAATTCAAAATATATATATATATATATAACAGATCAGTCAAACACTAGAACAAAGAGGTGTTCACGAAAATCACGAAAATAAATAAATAAATTATTCTCACCGTTTGTTGGCTTTTAGCATGACTGGCAATGTATATGTCTGTCCTGGTAATCTCCTTATGAGGATCTTCTTTACTCTATAAATGAAACAGTCAAATATGTAAATGAACAATATATACATATTTCATTCTTAACATGATATTAAACTTACCAATTCATCAGCAAGCCGGGCTTGTCCCTTTCTACCAGAGGTATGAGTGTTTTTATTTTCTTGTCTAACACGCTTCCCAGTCGCCCTCAAAGCTTGGCCCTCAGGTGTCGAGTTGAAGTCGACAAACCTCTCCCAATCTTCTTTTCTCACGTAATGAGGTACATGTTTTTTCCTTTCCGCATCCGTTGGATATTTATCATATATGTTCCGACGGAGATTACTTTTCCATTCTTTCCAACATAAGTTTGCTTTTTTAATTACCCAATCCTTATGCCATTTTTGAATTTGATAGGTGCCCTACAAAGAAAATTAAATAAGATGTGTTATATTTGTAATAAGTCATAGTTACAATTTACAAGTAAAAATAAATCATTTAATACACATGCACTCACACTGATAGACTCCCAAATTTATTCCTTGAGCTTAGTCGGCACATTAGTCCACCTATCATATATAAGTGGCACATGTGTCTTTGCTACCCGCCCAATAGTAGTGCATAATTGAGATGAGTTAGGACCGATTGGTTGTCCATTTAGATTGAACTGAACTTGGATAAGCCCACCTATGAAAAATGAAAAGAATTAACAAAAACGTGATAACAAATATTGAACAAATGAATACAATATATTCACCATTTATACATACTCTCAATCATAGATGTAGATGCGGATGCGGATGTTGATGCGGATGCGGATGCGGATACTGATGCGGATGCGGATGCCGATGCCGTATTAGGAGCGGATGATGATCGGCCAAATGACATAGTACTGGAATCACAAATAGTATTTTCAAGTCAAGTATGTCGTGAAAATACTTATCTAGTAATACTTTCAAAATCTTATAGTATTAATCCCAAAATATATTTGAAATTGTGCATAGAATTCTAGTAATACTTTGAAGAAAATGCACCCAAACAGCCCTTGCCTCCAAGCAATGAAGAATATGATCCGTTGAAATTTTAAAAAAAATAAAAATCCACTCTTTTTGAAATTTTCCTAGATGCAATGACACAATAGAATTCATTTTTCCATGACCATTTTGCCTTCCAAAATGTTTTCGCTACAACCAACCATACAGACTTAAGTGCTTTTCTTATACAAAACTCATTTTTCCTCATAACAGATTTCTATCGTGATACACATAATTACAATAAGATCAAGAGAATAAAAGCCCAACCAAGATAAAGGTTCATTATGTCTGTGTATCTATCTGTTAAGGTGCAAGTGTTCAATATCTCTACAAATAATCAACTGTTAGTAGTTTCTTTAACAAGTACAAATAATGAAACTGGATGACTTTGGCTAAATTTCTCTCCATTGCTTCTTGCTTACGTTTATATCTAATGTTTAATAGGTTGATATTCTTGTGCAACCTTCACCAAGAAATCTCATTTTACTTCAAAGAAGATACGAAAAACGTGTGCCCGTAAGGACTAATCTCATCCCAAAAGACAGGATACTTCACAGTGGATGGGGTGGCAAGAGAATTCACATTGGACATCTCACCTAATAGTTTCCAAAGACTGGAATGACTTGCCGAGTGGCCAAGTTTTAGAACCATAAATACCATGATAAAGGGTTAATAAACCTGATTCAACAAGAATCTGATCTGATGTTTATCAGATCAGTTACGGTTTTGATCCAATCCTTGTTGGATTAGTCTCAAATTGACCCCCATCTCAAATTTACAAGAATGAGGTGTTCAATCCAGATTTACAGCAACAAATTAAAGCTGTAGCACATTTGTAAACAAAGGCTCTGATTTTGAATGAAAAGTTAAGGGAAACTTGGTAAAATATTTCAAATCTCTGTAAAGCTACTAAAAGAGCCAAATTGCAAAAGCTTTAATGACCCAATATGAACTGTTTTAAAGTCAAAGAAAGTTTTAAGATACGTTATGAGGTCTCTGGAACCTTAATTTGATAATCTAATTGTTAATAGCTAAGATCCATAAATCTATTTATGTTGTTGGACTCTTGTCTTGTGTACACATACACACCCACAAACACACAAACTAAAAAACAGTTATGTTTACATCATTTCTCAACAACACTAGCTCAATCCTTAACCATAACCTGAGCTCTCACAGTAAGTGGATACAAAGAAATAAATAATGGGAGATTGTTCACTATATAAACTAAAAAAATCAGTGAGAATCGTTAAAATCATACCTAGCTTGATTTCGTAAGTCCGAAATCAGTGAGAATAAAATCAGAACTGTGAGATCTGCGAATAAAATCAGTGAGGATAAAATCAGAACTTTGAGATCTGCAAATAAATAAAAGTTAAGAAGAAATCTCCATTATTTAAGCAAAACCTAGCTTAAATTCAAGAAATAGATAGAGATCGTTCCCAAATGGATGTAGAAAACATTATGCCTGAGAGAGAGAGAGAGAGAGAGAGAGCATTACCGCACGAACCTCGCCTGGTTTCGTAAGTCCGAAACTCAAAATCGTGAGAGAAGAAACGGAGAAGAAATCGAAATCGGATATTTTCTTTAGAGATTTAAAACTCTAGGGTTTTTTTTAGGGGAAGAAGATACAAACGAGAGAAGAAATCGAAAATAGGATTTATTCTTTGGAGATTTAAAACTCTAGGGTGTTACAGAATATGGGATTTGGTAAAGTTGGTGCGGCAATAGTGATAATCACATTTTATTAACGCCACACCAATCGGTGTAACATTAGTAAACTTTGGTGTGGCAGTAATGATTCTTTTACTAATTAAATGACGGATTAAATTAGTTGTTAATAAACGATTATTATAATCGTCATTAAGTGTTAAACAATTGGTGAAAGCCGTCGTATATAAACGACGGCTTTAGTCCGTCGTTTTTTCCGCACTATTTAGTCGTTTTTAACTGTTTGTGACGTAGTGATGTTGCGTGTATATATTGTGTCAAATATTTTTTTCAATGTATGAATTAGAGATTTCATAATGGGCTGATTTTTTGTGAGGATGATCAATGAGTAGATCATCCTCAGCACATTCCGAAACGTCTAATCTCATCAAAAGTGATTTATAAAAATCGAATGGTCCACGATTCTTCAACTTGTAAACTAGAGAGACTTGAGTTTCGTTATTCCAATCATTAGAACTTTATTTTTCAATTATTGAAAATTGATCAATCTTCATCACGAAGTAGATGGAGGAAAGGGGTTACTCCTATAGCTAGGGTTGGGGAGAGGATTTTCAATTGAACGGCTGGTAAGCTAATTCATATATTTTTCTCACTCGAACAAGCGTCAAGAGCCAGACCCATTGGAGATTTACATTTTTTAAGGATAGAATTGTAATTATTAAACAAAATAAATAGGTCATTGGGAATATATTGAGCAATACCAAGTTTACGTTCGCTATTAGTAAAAAGTTGATTTTCTTATGGACCAAAGGAAGTTATATTAATAACATATAAAAAATGATCTTAAAGTCCTAAAGCTCAATATCTACAACAATGAAAAGTACTTTTTGCAAGTTGAAGGTTTGAAATAGTCGAGGCATTCCCAAAACCACAACATGAAAGTAGAAGAAAATCAATATAATTTTGAAATTAACTTAGAATTCAACTGATAGAGAAGTTAATCATCCTCAAAATTGAAACCTTTAATAATCAAATACGGAGAAAATCTTAAAAAAGGAGAGAAATTTGCATCCCTCACAAACTAGAGTATCAAGGAACTAGGTAATTCAGGCTCTAAATGAATCAAGAAACAAACCAGGTTATTGGGGGAGATCGAGCATCTTAATGGTGAGATAAGAACTGAATCTCTTGAGAAGAAGACATAGATTTTCATTCGAAGAATCAGCCATGGAAAAAGCTCTCAAATCTCTGATTTTGTGTTCGTGTTGGTTGTTTTACTCAGAAAAAATCTAAAGCAATTGAATCGACCATGGCTTCTTATGATGCTGTAAATTTCGCGGATACATCCTATTTATGTTATTTGGAAAGAATTTAAAACTTTTTGTTTTTGGTGTTCCAACTCCAACCTCATCTCTCGGATTTTACCCTTAAAATTTCCATATGAATGGAAAGTATATTTTCACGTCCAAAATATCTTTTTACCTTCATACTTAAATAATAATGATGAATGCACATTTTTTTTCCTATGTATCCCGATGAAAATGGTCTATAGTTTTGTGCCCTTACCATGTCAGCCACTTACCCTACCACATACTAAGACTGCTTACATTCATCACGACTCAAGGTTAAATCTGCTACTATTATACTTTGCAAATATAATTATTACACTTTTTCATAATATAATATATTTTTCTCATCTCATCATCATTTTCATTGAAGCTTTCATCAAAACAGTTGAATGTCGGACTAGAAAAACAACACAGATGTTGACTAAGCTTGAGTATTTTTTTTATTTTTATTTTTTAGAAAAATGAGATAGTGTATGAAAAAGCTATAATGCAGCCATCATCATATCTTTGATGTTTGAACTAAGACCAGCAGAAGAAGAATATGTAAATTCGAAGAAAAAGAAGATTGAAAATGAAGAAAATAAGATTTCTAACGAAGAAGAAGATTTCAAACAGAAAAGAGGTTTCAGAAGAAGATTGAAAATACAAATACGAAGAAGAAGAAGATTTCAAACAGAGAAAAAGATGTAATTGAAAAATGGAAAAATGCCTTTGTAACAAAGTGTATTATCTTTGTACCGTAACATAATTTATTTGCAACGTATCACATTATCTAATGATATTAGATTTTATAGAGGCGTAATTTGTATATCGTCGTACCATACTAAGTTATCACACATCTTATCAGATGTGAAGCATGTCTCTTATATGTCACATCAATTTGAAATCAATGAAAAAATAATGGAGTTCTTATGACAAAAAAGTAAACATTAAGTAAAATATTCTTAAATATTACAGAAATTTTATCAGGAATATTTAACACTACATACAGAAGCGTAACACTTTGATACTACGACGAAGTGTTGTTTATGTGAAAATGTGATACTTAATTGTACATTATTTATTACAACTGTAGGCAATACTTAATACATACCAAACTTCAATGAAAATAAATAAAAGTGATGGTGTGAAATAGTTTCTTTTTCTATTTAAGTAATAAAAAAAAGAGAAATTTTATTATTGAAGCATAATGTATTTTCACGAAGCATCATGCATTTTTAAGATAGTGTGTTTGTTTTAAATAATAAAATTATTAATCTTATTTACTTTTTTTGTATATATTTTTCACTATGATGAAGATTATACAAATGGGTGTGAAGTATGGAAGTTGGATTCAATATCAAAAATTTCATTACGTAAAAATGGAGCTTTGTTACTTAATAATGGAGCTTTGTTGTTTTTAATCTTGTAAAAATGGAGGGGTGACAAATATACCAATAACTTAAAAGTGAAAATTAAAATGGAGGAAAAAACAAAATACCTAATAGCCAAAGTTTCATAGAGAAGAAAGATACATGTAAAAATGAAGAAATAAACTTCATTGAGAAGCTTTTTGTAAAATAGACCATACCACCTGCTACGTACTAGATTCATGTCTAAATAACAACTCCTAAGACAAACCTGAGAAGATTGAAAGACATTTTGATCTTTTGGTAAAGTGTTAGGGTAAAATATTAATTTAAAAGAGTTGGGAATTGAAGTCTTAAGTTGTGAAAGTTAAGAGTCCGAAATACTAAAACCTACTCTTTTCTCACATCTGAAAGCACTGAACAAGAAAAGTGTCAGAGAGTGTGTGATTCAATGTTTCTCAAGATTCCCAAGTAACTGGTGTCTTGATTTCAGACCCATGGCCAAAAAGGTAGGGCCAACCTAACAATCTCAATCCAACCGAAATCAGACCACCATCATATTGTATGTAAGTTTATATATATATATATAGATATAAACTTATGATAAAAAATAATTAAAATATATAATTAATTATAAAATTTACCATCACCTCTCACCCGTTCTTCAATTGGGATTGAGATTGGATCCCTATTTGGATGAAAAGTGATATCGATATCAATTTTGAAATAATATGTGATTTTTTTTTAAATGGTAAAATCTGAAATCAACCCAACCCCATTTGGGATTTGGGCTTAGCCATCTTAGATTCATAAGGGGAGTATGGTTAAACCAAGGTACATCCATGATAATAAAGTCCCGTGAGGTTCAATTCAGTTAGTTCAAATAAATTCATGAAAGCTTCTTAAATTCAAAAAAAAAATATTAGCGAATATTCAAATGATTTGGTTAGGTTTCTTATCACAACCCATCATTTTTAACCTTCTTAGAAACCCTATCTTGTTCTTGACTTTTGAATGTTGAAAGGAAATAAAATTTTGACAGTGAAGGGTAAACTACGTTACAATTTTCCATTTTTATTGGATACATCACTGATCAATTAGTTGATTCATTGATTTGATCATTGCCTTATTTGGAGAATTTTATGAATTTAAAAAAAAAAAAAATTCAATTGTAATTATGGCATAGGGTTATGGGCATTGGGCGGTTAATATGTAATACCATAGAGATCAACCCGACCAGTAAAAACCATCTAAGGATTGGTAAGATGGCCACAAGCCTCAGGAAGTGGAGGTCTTGAGTTCAACTTTCTCTCCACATGTTTGGATAGATAAGAGAGAAAAGAAGAGAATAATAGAATAAGAAGTAATTTGTTCCATTTTTCACTTTCTCTCCACATCTCTCCAATTTGGAAAAGAGAAAAAATTGAACAACTTTCTCTTCTCTTCACTTAACTTCCTAAACAAGAGAAATTGAGAGAAAACTAATTACTTTCTTTTCTCTCAATCAAAGTAGAGTGTTAACGGCCACCCTCAGGGATTTATCTCAGAAATCACATAAGATTTGAAGTCAATATCAAAATGAACACATTGCCACATAATACTAATAATATCATTAATAGAAGCGAACACTATTAACTAGCTTAAACAATATATCATTATTTCTTGAACCTTGTACAAGTGAACTCTCCACTTGTGTGACTTCAAGTATAGGGTGGAGCCAGGATTTTCTTGTAGTGGGAGCAAATATGATTAGTTGTGTTGTTGAAGAACTTGAAAATGAATGATTTTAAGGAAAAGAGATTTTTTATTAGAAGTTGAAAAAAAGGATATTTAGGACATTTCCAATTAGTATGAAAAGGTCCAGTCAAGAGGCAATGTCATCAACAACCAAAATTGAAAGAGGAGGAGGGGAGGGGAGGGGAGGGGGGAGGGGGGAGGGGAGGGAGGGGATGAGGGGGAGGATTGTGGGGGCAAATGAGAGAGAGGTGAGGGAGTGGAGACAAATGGGACATGTAATTAGTTGAAAATATAGGGGTGTCTCAAAGTTATGTGGGGGCAATTGCCCCCATCAGCTCCTTAGTAACCCTGGCTCATTAATAAAACAAGGTGTTTCACCGAGTCAGCTCAGTCACTGAGTTGACTAAACTCATCGAGGTGACTCAATGATTGAGTTGATTCAATCAATTGAGTTGACTCATATGGTCGAGTTGACTCGGTCAAACGAGTCAACTCAGTGATTGAGTTGATTCAACCCATCGAGTCATCTCAGTGACTGAGTTGACTCAGATGTTCGAGTCGACTCAGTGTTCGAATTTGACTCACTGACCGAATTGACTCATACCACCGAATCAACACAGTTGACCGAGTTGGCTCAGTCCACCTAGGTGCGGTTACAATTTTTGAACAGTGGAGAGTTTTTAAAAAAAATTTGCAGTTTTTCCATGTCGATCCCACCCCAAAATTCACCAAGAAATTTTTCGATCCCTATCCAAATGGAAATCTAATTGATACCTTCCCTCTAACGTCACTCTGAGATATATATATAGAGAGAGAGAGAGAGAGATAAATAACTTTAGTTTGTAAGAGTGAAATTGGATGGATGATGATTTACCTGGAAGCAAAGAGTGCTCAATCAATGATTTACATATGAATTGAAGGTTTATTAGGCTTAAATGATTACATAGCTCTTACTTTCTAATCGCTAGTTGGTATGTAGTTTGTTCTGATACTTGCTGCAATGGAAAAAATGTTAGCTAATTATTATTAGGGTCAGCATCATAATTGAAGCCACCTTATTGGAAAATTTTGGGTTGGCTGCAGAAATCTTTATACACCATTTAATTCCATCCAAAGCCAAATCTTCCGTCAATTTTAGTGTGTTCTATCTGCTCTCACTACCATAAACCCATGATCTCCTTTTCTCTCTCTCTCCCATTTAGTTTATCTTGGTATCTTCATTTTTGCTCCCCCAGTTATTGTGGTCTTGTGCAAATTGCTAAATCTAATGTTGGGTTAGTAGTATTAGATTTAGAGCAATTTGTTTGGGTGAATTTAGGTGACAATGGAGGTGATTCATTATCCCCACTAATAATAAGATATCTGATGTTCATTTTGTATCAAATGTGGTTGAGGTGGACGCTTCTCCTTTGTCTAGTTTCGAGCACAACCTTCCTTCCATGTAATGTGATTTACTTGGAAGAAACTTGGACACACTTGGGTGCCACAACATCCAGTTTTTTGTTTGGGGACTCATGGGCACAATTGCCAGAGATCAGTATCTGTCACTGATTTGCTCCACCCTACTACATCTGATGTTTTAAACTGTCTGAAACATATATTGAATTCTTTTGGAGAAGAAAAACAATAGATTGTGTTGTTGGTGTTCATTCATTTAAGTTTTTGAAATTGGAGATCTCTCTACTCATAATAGCACAATCACTTAGTAATGTGCAAGGTTTGAATTAAAATGCAGTTTCCATGAGTCCCACTGAAGGGAAATTTTTTTGACCATAACCATGGGATTATTCCAATGGACTATATAATAAGCATACCCACAACAGTCGGATCTGTCTTGTTGGCTTGCTTGTGCTGTTTGTGTGGATAGTTGATACAACTTTTGTCTTCTTTCCAATTGCAATTTCCTATCTGAAATACTAACAACGATTGGCAACTTTGATCTAAATCTTCTTTTGGAGACTGATGCAAAATGTCCTAAATGCCCTCTTCCTTAATTTAAGACACTTGATTTTTCTCCCCCAAACTCCTCATCTACAACCTTAAGATTCTAAGTGCCTTGTTCAATCCATGGAACTTCAAGAACTGCAGATTATCTTTTGGGGAGGAGGAGGAGAATAATTTTTGGGTTTTGGGTAGGAAAATCAAGGTTTTTCTTCAAGGAGTTGAAGATGCGAGGTTGAATGTGTTAACAATAGAGTTTGAAGATGCCTAACAAAAACAAAAAAAAAGAGTTTGAAGACAATGGATGAGAACTTATACTGGCAAACTACTTTTACTTGTGACTCACAATGAATGAATTGTACATTAAACACCAAATAAGATTAATCAAGACGCCAAAGTCATCTTCTAGGATTCTAAGAGAAGAATTCTAGAGAGAATAAGGAACATGAAAGAGAGAGAGGTATGGAGGAATGGATAGATGAAGAATGAATTTGACTTCAATAAATCTTTGATTCTAAAAATTCATTTTACTTTTCAAACCAATAAAGTTTCCTATAAAGAACTCTTAAATTTAAAATTTTCTCCATTTCTCTCTCTTCTCAAACAGAGCATTTGGAGAAGAAATGGGTTCCATGATTTTCTTAGAGTAGAAGAAAAAAAGAGAAGTCTATTTAAAGTTGGGCAAATCATTTAACATGAAAAAGATTATTGTAGACACCCAAATTTGAGCGGGCCCTCGACGCAAAGTGCCCCAAAAATAGCAAAAATCGGAATGGGCTCCGAAGCCCAAACTACCAAAAATCCAAAAATTTTGTCATTTTATTTTTAATAAACGGCCCAAGGCCTTTCACGTGGCCCACGGACCAATCCTCTACCAATCCTCCCTAAACCCAACTCAACCCAAAGTCGAAACCTATTCAACCCAATCCAAACTAAACCCATCACCGTAAGCCCATCTAAATTAACCCTACCCATCAAAACACCAAAGCCCAACCTACAACCTAAAATCCAACCATTCTTTAATCCAAAACATTACCCAAGCCCAATTCTCCACCCAAGCCCAACATCACAACCAATCACCCAATATGACACATGTCATTACCCCCTTCCACCTCCCTCATCTAATCAACCAACCAACTTCATTACTTCCTTCCAAAAATTAATTCAACCCATAACCCTATCCTAACCTATCCTATCCATTCTCTCAAATCAAACACTTATAACCTATCACCCTCCCCTAATCTACCCTCATCATTCCCTACAAAACCCATCTTTATACCTACACCTACACTCATCCTCTCAAATCAAACACTCATCATTTCCCATCAACTTATCTCAACTCTTCATTTCCACCCACTTTTACACATGTCATCATCTCCCTCACCCTCCCAAAATATCATCAACCACCTCATTAAATCACCCATTCTCTTAAATCAAACATCATTTAATCACAACCACCATCTTAAACTCACATCACCAAACACTCAACCAAAATGGGTTGGGTTGGATCCAAACCATTTGGGTCGGATCCAAACCATTTGGGTCAAAACTCACCCACACAAATACCCCTCAAATCCCATACCCTTCTCTTAAACCCTACATCATTCTACGACTTCTCATCATTTCACCCAACTCTACCCCTCAAAATAACTTACAAATTCTATAAAATCCCCACCATTCTCAACTCTCAAGCCCTAATGAAAATTTGACAAAAAAACTCTAAAAAATCACAACTCACCTCAACTCTCTACTCTTGCTTTACTCTCAACACCCAACTCTCAACTCTCTACTCTTGCTTTACTCTCAACACCCAACTCTCAACTCTCAACTCTCAACCTTCTCTCAAACAAGTCAAGCAAGGAAAAAGAAATCAAAGGAAGTCAAAGGAAATCAAGGAAGGAACAAGGTGGGTTTGGACCAAGAACACCCCCCTCAACTTCCCTCCTCTACTCTCCATTTCTCTACACATTTGCATACACCCCATTATGGTCTAAATCACCAAAGGGCCCCTTCTTCATAAGGGTGCCCTCAATGATTTGAACCAACATCGAAACCCCTCACACTTGAGGGCACACATCGATTTTCTTTCATTTTTACTTTCTTTTTATTTCAAACAACCGAATCCGAGGTTACCACATTACGTGGATGGAGTAGGGTGCCTAACACCTTCCCTACTCCATAAATGGACCCCTTTACCTTTGAATCAAGGTTGGACCAAACATGCATTATCCAACGAGAGTCATCAAAAATGTCAAAATGACGTGTTTTTCAAAAGATACGACTTCGGGTGATCATTCACACCCATTTTCGAATTTGAATGGTGGCGACTCCAAAACACCCCAAAGTGGAGGGATGTTTCAAAAATATCGAAAATCCCGTGACCACAATTATTATTAGTAAATTTTGGTGCGGTAGTAAAAGTTCTCTTCTATTAAAAGATTATAGATAAATTAAATGGGATATTATTATTAGAAAAAGTAAATTACTTAATCCGTGGTAACTTGAATATTCATTTAGTACTTTTTTTCCTTCTTTTTTATGTCCCCTCACCCCTTTTCAATTGGTGAGACTGATGATTCAAATTGTAAAGATCGACAATTCAAATCATTGAGATCAATTTTTCATTTAATCATCGAGATCAACTTTTTACAATTGTTAAGTTCAATGATTATAAAGTGCCCTTAATTTTCTCTTATTATTATTATTATTATTATTATTATTATTTCTTTGCAAGTAGAGAGGCGAGGTAACAAGGTTAAGTGATTCATATTATTGATTGGTGATTTGTTCGATTTAGTAGCATGTAGATGGTAGAGCCTACAAAGGCAAGAATATGATTATGCATCCTGAAAATTTTGTGAATTTTACAGATGATTTTAGTTACGAACAGGGGTGGAGTCAAGATTTTCCTGTAGTGGGGGCAAATTATGGTTAGTTGTATAGTTGAAGAACTTGGAGATGAATGATTTTAGAACGAAGAGGTTTTTGATTAGAAGTTGAAGAAAATGATATTTAGATTATTTCCAATTAATATATGAGAAGGTCGGGTCAAGAGGCAATGTCATCAACAAAAAAAATTGAGGGGGGGCGGGGGGGAGGCAAAAATTGGAGGGAGGTGAGGGTGTGGGGGTAAATGGGGAGAGAGACGAGGGAGTGGGGACAAATGGGGCATGTAATTAGTTGAAATAATAGGAGTTTCGCAAAGTTACGAGGGGGCAATTGCCCCCACCAGCTACTTACTAGCTCCGCCCTTGACTTCAAGGATCACAACAACAAAAATTGGTTTCAGTAGAATCTAGAGGTGGGATGCAACGCCCACCTGAATGTCCTTTGTAAACACGATCTATGTTGCACTCATAAAGTCCATAATTTCCAGTACAATCCCTGCAGCAGAAAGCATAGCGGTTTCAACTCACCTATTCGTGTGCCTACACAACCAATCAATTTATTAATGTATGTATTACATAGATTTGTGCAAAGCTGTCTTTAGTTTTATTAAAGAAAGCATCACAAATAAACCTGGTAAAAATGTGAATTTTTTTTTTTTTTTTTTTTGGTTGTAGGTGTTTGTTTGGTGACCTCAGTAGTTGTGATAAAGGTACAGATGAGGGCGTTTGTTTCAATGTAAAATAGTTTGTAAAAGTAAATTATTCATTCCTAGGTAAATTGATGAAAAATACTAGGCTCAAATACCCACGCTTCGGGTGAGACTAATCCCACTGTGAGAGAGAGACAGAGAATCAACTTACCAGCTTAGCTGACCGAGGACACAAGGAAAGCAATTAAAAGAAAAGAAACGATAAGGGATCTGATCGACATTACAGCCATCGACTTGGAGACCATATTTTGTCAACTCTTCTCTATTATGTTCTTTAAATAGGGAGAGCCATGGTTTTCTTTAAATATAGTCACCTCTTTTGATAATAAATCTTAGAATAATGGTATGCAGTGGCAAAGGCTCAGAATTGCACATCTTTTTCTTGTGTATCCCAATGAAAAAGATCTATAGTTTGTTGTCTTTGCCAAGCCGCATACCAAAACTGCGTGCATTCATCACGACTCTAAATCTTATAGTAGATTTTGCCACCTATATGTCTTAGAGATATTTTCTCACAGTGGAACGCACCATCATGGTTTCCATACCTGTTTTTATCCTTATTTGTCAAATTGGTTTTCATTGTAATACAAATGGAAATAATTGGAGGACAGGTGGACAACAATCTAGCATTTCATTCTAAGGATACCAATAGGTAGCATTTGCAAATGCATGTGTATTAAAAATAAATAAAAATAGGATTTATGTATGAGTAACATTTCT
Organism: Akebia trifoliata; assembly: GCF_017979445.1. Lineage (NCBI taxonomy): Eukaryota > Viridiplantae > Streptophyta > Magnoliopsida > Ranunculales > Lardizabalaceae > Akebia > Akebia trifoliata. The sequence goes on from NC_141385.1 coordinate 2,793,408, forward strand.
ATAATTGACTTTCCAATAATATATATTTCTATAATTAATTTAAATGCTTATTTTAGAATGAATAATGATTTTTTTATGCCCCCTGTGACACACCCTCACACGTAAGCCCTTGATGTGACATGTGCTAAAATCATAGATTATTTCCTCTGGATACACAATTTCACATATTTATGAGGATGTACAATTGAAATTGTGTATCCTAAAGGGAAAAATCTATGATTCTACATATGCCACATCAGGGCATGTGTGTTAGAAGGAGCATCAGAAAATCATGACTCTTTTAAACTTTTTAGTAGATAATTTAGTTCTATATTATGTTTGAGGATGATTTAGACATATACCCAATGTCCAAAAATTAATGTGAAATGCCTCCCTTGACCTCAATTTTTTTAATAGATTAATAAAAACCAATTTAAATGCCCTGATCTTTGACTTTCAGTCAAAATTCTACTCTTCTCTTCCCAACTCAAATTGATTTTCGGGCAAAATTTTAAATCTCATCATCAACCTTAAGATTCTATAGATTTCACTTTCAAACATTAGGGTATATATAAGATTTTTGCAAAACTATGTGAAGAAAAATCAAAGGTTTTCTATAATGAGAGTTGGAGTTTTGCAACTTCATTGTAACTCTCTAACCGAATTCCAACATAACGGTTTAAGATGTTTTGGAAAGTAGAAAATGGTGGAATTTATGATAGAAAAATCTAGGGTTATATGTGTGAATGGTTAACATTGGGTTGAAAATAATGAAATCAAGATATGATACGGCATATTAAAACAAAAAATATAGGGTTAATTACACTTTGACCCCATGTAGTTTGGCATAATTCCATGTTGACCACCTAACATCTTGATAATTGCACTTAACCCATCTTTCACTAATGTTGTTAAATTCAGATGTTATTTTACTATTTTACCATTTCATTTTATTTTTTGAGATGTTTACGAAAATGTGATAAACTTTTGATGAACTTACGATTCTGACTCACTGTTCATTTTAATTATCAAAACGTGAACGGACAACGAATTGGGCTGTTTTAAAATGACTATTTCACAGGTTTAAATTGACAATTTCGCTTTTAACCTATGAAATAGTCACTTTAAAACTACAAAATAGTCACTTTCAAAATCTCCGAATTTGTAATCCGTTCGCGTTTTGGTAATTAAAATGAATAGTGAGGTAGAATCGTAAATTTGTCAAAAGTTGATAATAAAATGGTAATTTACGCTTATTTTTTTTATAATAAAAAATAACTTTTACAATGATGATTAAAAATACCCCCATCTAAGCTGACACACTACTACATATGAACACATTCTTCCATGGGGATATTTATGTTTACCAAGAATAGTATTTTAAAACAGGGTAAAATGATCTCTATAAAATAAAAATAAAAATATTTTTTAATTATTTGATTGACGGCAAGTAGATTTGAAAGGAATGTAAATGAGCCCCCTAACTAACTATAAAGGTGGTAAGTGTAATGATCAAAATGTTAGGGGCTTAACATCAATTTATATCAAATCGAAAGGGGTCAAAGTGTAATTTACCCAAACATATTGAAGGAGGCCTTTGAAGACGGTGAGCAAAGCAAGCATCTCAACAGTTCAAAACACAAGGGGATATCTCTAATATTCACCGAAACTTGGTGGAGGCATATCTCTAAGTCATTTATCATATAATATAAATTAATGTTGGAGTGGGGGACACATGAGGGACATTTTGATGTGGTGGTGGGTTTATGTCCGTGGATACATTTTTTTCGAGATACAAGTAAAATGTATCTACGGGCATGCGCGTGTCACCACATCAAGGTATCCCTGTTGAGGTCACTCCAGTAGTAATCATATTATAAAGGTATTTTTGTAATTTAAAATACAATTAAGGAAATTTTGAATTTATATCACACCTTTATCTCATTACGATAATAAAAGGATATTAGTTATTATAATTTTAAAAAGTTTAATAATGTGGTTTTAGAAATAATGGATTTGTAATTTTATAAGATTTGAAGAAAAAAATCATGATAATTAATATAATAAGTTTAAATGTAATATGAAAACAATTTTGGAATTCAAATGTTCCATGTCACTAATCTTCTCTCATTAAAATAGTAAAGATGATTAATACTCTTTGCAAGGCTGAAGTGAAGTGAAATAAAAAATAAAAGAGTTGTGATTTTCTGGCAGGGGTTAGAATTAGAGATTTTTTCCCTTTGAGATAGATCACTATGTATCCCCATAAATATGTACATTATGTATCCCGAGACAAAGAATCTATGATTCTAACACATGCCACGACAAAGGGTATATGGGGATGTGTGTTAGAGGGAGGCATTAGAAAATCATTATTCTAGATAAAATATCTCTAGAAACAATATAATTAATATGGCTGACACTAAATATTTGAGATAAGGCTTTCATGATATTGATGAGATAGACCTTTAATATTGTGGTCCAAAGACTAGTTAAAAGGTAACTCTTTTTAGGTGCACATAATAAAAAATCCATCCTCCACTAAAATTTCATGAGGCATAATATAGCTTATCCTTTGGTGGACCTATGCAACAAGATTTGACCTGATTGGTGATATTTGTCGAATGAATTTATCAATTTTAACTGATATTGAATTTTTGAGATCTGTTTTTGATGATAATATCGTTCAAACTTAATATAATTAGGATAAAAAATCAATAAAATTACAATCTCATGTCTTTAAAATTTTATTGTTTTATTTTTCAAAACTACATAAAAATCTGATTTTTTTTATTACTGTAATATTCAAAACCACCCTCATGCCACGTCAGCCAAGTAAAGAGTGAAAAAAAATTGAGTACTTAAAATATCTTTAGCTGTTATGGTGGTAGGTGTAAAATCAATATTCAATCCAATAGCAATTTGACAAAAACATCACATTTTAAACGATTTTTTAATTAGTTTTGCAACGTGTACGGTTCCCTTCCCATAAATCTTATATTTATGAAAACTTGGCTTAGAAGAAATTAATTGTGATGAACGACTAGAGTTGACTTCGAGTGAACTCAGAAATCAGATCAGTTTTTAAAACCCTAACCTTAGCCATTGTTCCTACCCCTTCTTCTGTGATATAGTTCTTCAACAAGACATTGAAGACTCTTTCTCTCAGAACCAACCATGGACAACTTCCCAGGAGACATCACCACCAACATACTTTCAAGGCTCCCCATCAGATCTGTAATTCAATGCAGGTGCGTTTGCAAAACTTGGTGTTCTTTAATTTATGATCCTCAATTTCGTATTATGCACTTTCATCGAACAAATCAAGCAAACCCCAACATCATCCTCCAACGTCGCTATGTGCGAAACGAATTATATTTTCTTGAAGATAATGATGATGAGAAGGAAAAACCTGAAGAACCCATCAGAGTTTCAAGGATTGATGCTCCTTTCATCGAATCCCCATTCGAAGTCTTCGGTTCCTGCAATGGGTTGTTATGTATTTCGCCTACCCATAATCGAAAGGGAAATCCTCCAAATACCCAAATTTACATATTTAATCCCGCAACTGGAGAACACATGAAACTCCCCGAATTAACAATCCCCACATGTGTGCACGCACAATCTCTCTTGGGATTCGGTTTCAGTGATTCCACTCAAGAATTCAAGGTGGTACAAGTGTTAATTTATAAAGAATCGAGTTCGTCTCTGGGTTTGGAGTCTGTAGTTCAAGTTTGTACTCTAGGCAGCAATACATGGAGAATGATATGTAATGCACCCAATACGCTATTCGGGGAAGTTTGTTCATCGACATTCGTCAATGGGTCACATCATTGGATGACCATCGGCCCCAATCCACCCGAAGGTCCCAGATCTTTAGTCTCAAGGATGGCAATTGTATCATTTGATTTTAATGTTGAAGCATTTGGAGTTGTTCCGAAACCTGAACTTGTTATTAAGAACGTGCATCATCGACAGCGTTCTATCTCGACATGTTATCAACTTGGGGTGTTGGGAGGGTGTCTTTCTCTGGTGGATTGTTCTTCTGACGGAGCAATTGATGTATGGGTTATGAAGAGTTATAATGAGGAGTCATGGATCAAACAGTTTAGTACAACACAACGAATGCCGTCTTGGTTGCGTACTGGATTACATATCCCAGTGTGCTTCCGAAAGAATGGCGAAATTTTACTACTGTATGATTCCAAAGATCTTGTATCTTATAATGCTGAAAGTGGAAAACATGGCTCGTTTCGACATGAGATTCAGAAATTGTTGGGTTTTGAATCTGATCAACCTTCTAATCTGTTTCTAGCTTTACCACACGTCGGGAGCCTAATTTTCCCAAATCAACCAATGGGGTAAGACGGAAATGGTAAGGAAAGCGTGGTCGTAGTAGTTGATGTTGTTGGTGTTTGTAGTTGTCATTCTAGGATTATGTGTTATGTGAAGTGATGTAATAAAGGTTATTGCATTTTGTTTTAAATATGCTTTAAGTATCTTTGTTGTAAAACCTTTGTATGTGGAGATCTTTAATAAATGTTTTAGAATGACATGTTATATATGCTTGGAGTATCTTAATTTGTTCTAAAATCTTTGTTAACTGTTTCAACATTGTTTGTTAGATATGCTTTGCAGTTATGCCACATTTTCTTTAAATAGGGAGTCCGTTAAAGAATGAGCTTTCCTAGCATGTGTGTTACATGTTTTTAGATCAAAGTGACGAGTTTTATAAGAAATTTTAGAATATGAGAAGATATAGTTGACAACATTCAGAAAACAGGCTGAATGAAATCATGATGTGTCATCGTCTCCTGTAATGAGATTTTGTCTCCTAACCTTTGCAGAATGTGTAGAAAAGCTGAACAAGTTAGTCTTTGTACAAACAAAATCATTTGGTCATCTTCAATGCTATGGTCTTGTTTCCTAATCCTTCTTTTGTGCAGAGGATTTATAAACTACTTCCTCTTTTTTTCTCAAGAATTCTCACTATTTCTTAGATTGATGTGCTCAATTTCCTTTTTGATTTGATAATTACTCGCTTGTGGTTTTAATTTGAATTGCGGATCCTACTAATAATGGGTTTGGTACCATGATCTTCTACTTCAAATAGTGTTTGTTTGGTTAAAATAATCTTAAAGTTGAATAATAGGTTACAATATTTACCCAAGAAATTGAAGCTACGTGATTTTGGGAAGAAAAAACAGAGGGCATTTCATTTCGATTGAAAGAATAAGAATATTATGGTTCATTAGAAGTGTGGAATGGATATCTAATTTCAAACCATGCAATCACTCAATGTGGCAATAAAAATAACTATCACATTCTCATCGCTCAAACAAAAAAAATAAATAAACATGCAACATCACCTCGTGATAACATAAAGTAAATATTAATCCTAGATATCCATTCACCAACACACACATCCAAAGAAAGTCTACACTCTCGTTTATGAAACATAAGACATCCTACTCGAAATGTGATATGTTAGAACTTCAATACTTCAATCATTTTTTTTCAAATTCAATCAATATTGAACACCTTTGAAAATAAACTTTACAATCGATTGTAAATATTAAAATTTATTTTTCTTAAAATATGTAAGAAAAATAGCTCAAAATGATTAAAACTGGATTTTTAAGGCAATTTGCATATGTACTGCAATGCAAGTTCAGATGACTAAATCTGAAAAATGAAAATTTCTGAATTTTTGTATATGGGGCTCTAGGTGGGTCAATAGAGCTTGATCCTGGATTGACCGAACCCAAGAGTTGCTCACTCTCCAGTTCTTCTTGGGATAAATGGTCGATTGACCAAGCTGGTATGTGGGTCGAATGAGTTTATGAGTCAATCGAATCAAAGAATTGTGCACCCTTAATTTATAACAAAACATTTAAGATTATTTAATCGAAAACTACATGCATGGAAAACTATGACTATTAGGAAGATCTAGAAGTTCCTTACCTTAGATCTTTGTAGCGAAATCCTCGAAGAACTTGGAAGATTGATTTGGTTTGAAGTTCTCCTATCAAATGTGATAAAAAAAATCTTAGTTTTTTGGTTCCCCTTGAAGATTGCGACGATGCAATCGTTTTTCTTTTTTACGTCGAAACCTAACAAATCCTCCACGTAATCGAAAATCCAGTCGGAAGACGGAAAGAGGCTATGATTTATTTCTAGAGAAGAAAAGTACGTAAGAGTTGAAAATTTTTGAAAATTTTCTTAAGTTTTGTATTTATAGAGCCTCAGTGACGTAAAGGTCATTAAAGGATTTGTTTTCTTTTGTTTACTAAGTTTATGTCTCAAACTCCGATTTAAGCAAATTTATAGTTTATTTTGATTAATTTTTCATTGGGATTCTAATAATTTAGTCTAATTTATCAAAATTCACATCTAGAAGAAAAAAAATCCTATTTAATTGACCTAATTAGAATTGCCTCGAGAAATGCATTAAAAGTTTTTGCTCATTATACTTACTTTTACATTTAGACTTAATATTATCAAGGTCATTTTACTATGTAATCTTCGACAACCCATAATTAGTATATTAAATTACAAATAAAATTTTCTAATACACTTGTATTTTTTATGCTGCTTTATAGTATACTTTTAATGCTCAAAATCCATTGTTATAAACTGACTCCAAAAAATATTCCTCTAACGTGATAATGTGCACAGAATCATAATTTTTTTTTCCTTAAGTTAGACATGAAAAGAATTAATACTTTTGACACACGAACATTTTGAATAATGCTAGAGGGACCTCAAGGTTGATGCCAATTCCCAATTCTCACTTTGTTGATTTGGATGTGTGTACCGAACCATGGATGCTTTTCTTTGAGAGACGAGAGAGAAGCTTCTACAGTTTTGTGTGCACCTTCACGTGAGCAAAGTGTGAATCGATGTCAAGGTCACTCCAGCACGGCTCCAACATTTTTTCATATCTAAAATAGAGAAATATTTTCCTTACCAGATTTTAAGCCTTAGTAAGGGTCATTTTGCAAAAATGGATTTCCACATTAGCATTCTAACACCACATCCCTCTAAATTTCGTCGAAAAACTAAGATAAAAAAATATAATAATTTCAAAAAATAATTTTTGGGCTTGATCCATGGTTTTGAAAATAGATAACTACTGAACTTCAACATAAGTTCAAAACCTAAAATTAAACTTTAACAGTGAAAATTAATTTTTCTTGAAATTCTTTTTTTCAAAGTTCATAGAATTGTATCCTTTACAACCCTGAAGCATCAGATCATATTTTTAAAGAAACCTCATAGTATACTTCTTGACATGAAAGTATATAGGAACTATAAGTGCTTTACATTGAGATACGAGTAAAAAAGCATCTATGATTCCTATTCACTTTCACGTCACAAGTTCACGTCACAAAGTGTGATATGAGGTTCCAGCTTGAGGGGTTCTAGCTTGAGTTCACTCCAGCACAAGTCATTTTTAAATGCCACAAGTTGAGCCCAAAGACCTTTAGTAACTGTGAAATCCTTACTTGGTATGGTTAGTTGGACTCTTGTAAATATCTTCAGTAGTTCTGTGGATCTAAAATCTAAAATTGATATTAAACCTATAATATTTTGACACCAAAATCACATGTTAACAACTTTTTAATTGTTTTGAAATGCTTTACTTTCCCATAAATCTATCATCCCTTCAAAAATTTGATCTCGGAAAAGGAAAAAAAAAAAAGGTTATTAATTGTGATGAACTACTAGCGTTGACTTTTAGCTCCATAACCAGACCGGTTTTTAAAGCCCTGAACCTCAATTTCCTATCATGCACTTTCACCGAACAAATCAGGCAAACCCCAATATCATACTTCTTCGTGGTTCTTTGTGAAATGCAATATATTTTCTGGAAGATAATGATAATAAGAAAATCGATGAGCCATTGTCAAAGCTTCGGGGATTGATGTACCTTTCATCGAAGCCCCAACCCCATTCGAAGTCTTTGGTTACGCCTACCCATAATCGAAATACCCAAATTTACATATTTAATCCCGCAACTAGACTACACATGAAGCTTTCTGAATTAACAATCCCCACATGGGTGCACGCAAAATCTGTTCGGATTCGGTTTCAGTGTTTCCACTCAGGAATTCAAGGTGGCACAAGTGTTAATTTATAAGGAATCGAGTTCGTCTTTGGGTTTGGAGTCTGTAGTTCAAGTTTGTACTCTGGGAAACAATTCATGGAGAATGATAAGTAATGCACCTGAAGCACTCTTCAGGCAAGTTTGTTCATCGACGTTTGTCAATGTGTCGCTTCATTGGATGACTATCAGCCCCACTTGACCCGAAGGTTCCAATTCTATCTTCTCAAGGATGGAAATTGTGTCATTCGATTTAAGAGTTAAAGCATTTGGAATTGTTCCAAAACCTGAACTTGTCGGGTATCATTGACAACGTTCTGTCTCGACATGTCATCAACTCGGGGTGTTAGGAGGGTGTCTTTCACTGGTGGATTGTTCTTTTGACCAATCAATTGATGTATGCTTTATGAAGAGTTATAATGTGAAGGGGTTGTGGATCAAACAATTTAGTATACCACCACAAATGCCTTTGTGCTTACGAAAGAATGGAGAAATTTTACTACTTTATGATTCCAAAGATCTTGTATCTTATAATCAGAAATGGTCGTGTCTTGAATCTGGTCAACTTTCTAATCTGTTTCTAGCTTTACCACATGTCGGGAGCCTTATTTTCCCAAATCAATAACTAGGGTAAGAGGGCAACGGTAAGGAAAGCGTAATTATAGTAGTTGATGTTGTTGGTGTTTGTTGTTGTCATTCTAGGATTATGTGCTGAGTCGTGTTGGGGGTGACATTGGATATGTTGTGGTTATGTGTGCACCTCCACGTTAGAAATGTAAAAATCACAGTAAATCCAATGTCACTCCAGCATTAGTGTTACGTGTTATGGGACCAGATTTAATAAATGTTGTAGCATTTTATTTTAGATATGGTAGAAGTATCTTTGTTGTAAAACATTTGTTACGTGGAGATCTGTAATAAATGTTTTAGCATTACATGTTATACATGCTTGAAGTATCTTTGTTCTAAAATCTTTGTTAACTGTGTTCCAACATTGTTTGCTACATATGCATTGTAATTAGGGAAAATTATAATAAAAAAAACCAAATATAATAATTATTTAACAAAAATGTACAAATTTAGTAAAAATTACGAAAAAAAAATAATAAACCGGCCATTCAAGGGCCGGTTTTTCTCTCTCTCCATTTTTCTCTCCCTTCTTATTTTTTTAATTTAAAAAAATCGAATTTTTTACACTCTAACCGGCCATTCAATGTCCTCTACATTTCTCTCTCCTCTTTCTCTCTCTCTTTTTGTTTTTTTAATTAAAAAAATTAAAAAATTTTCATTCCAACCGGCCATTCAATGTCCTCTAAATTTCTCTCTCCTCTTTCTCACTCTCTTTTTATTTTTTTAATTAAAAAAATCAAATGTTTACATTACCATTCAATGTCCTCTAAATTTCTCTCTCTCTCTCTCTCTCTCTCTCTCTCTCTCTCTCTCTTAAATAAAAAAAAAACGAATTTTTATATTTTAAACGGCATTCAATGTTCACTAAATTTCTCTCTCTCTTTATTTTTTAAATTAAAAAAATGAATTTTTACATTTTAAACGATCAATCAATGTTCGTTGAATTTCTCTCTCCTCTTTCTCTTTCTCTCTCTATTTTTTAAATTAAAAAAAAAAAGAATTTTACATTCTAAATAGCTATTCAATGTCCGTTGAATTTCTCTCAGAATTTTTTTTAAATGAGTGTCAGAGATATATATAATATAACAGTAAAAAAAATGACTAAAAAACGGCTACATAACGGTCGGATTGAAAAAAGAAAGAGGAGAGAGAAATTCAGCGGACATTAAATGTCCGTTTATTTAGAATGTAAAATTTTGATTTTTTAAGAGTGGAGAGAAATTCAGTCGACATTGATTGGCCGTTTAAAATGTAAAATTTCGTTTTTTTTAATTTAAAAAAAAAAGAAAGAGAGAGAGAGGAGAGAAAAATTTAGAAAACATTAAATGGCTAGTTAGAATATAAAATTTTGATTTTTTTAATTAAAAAACAAAAAAAAGAGAAAGAGAAAGAGGAGAGAGAAATTTAGAGGACATTGAATGGCAATGTAAACATTTGATTTTTTTAATTAAAAAAATAAAAAGAGAGTGAGAAAGAGGTGAGAGAAATTTAGAGGACATTGAATGGTCGGTTGGAATGAAAAAAATTTGATTTTTTTAATTAAAAAACTAAAAAGAGAGAGAGAAAGAGGAGAGAGAAATATAGAGGACATTGAATGGCGGTTAGAGTGTAAAAAATTTGATTTTTTTAAATTAAAAAAATAAAGAGAGAAAGAAAAATGGAGAGAGAAAAAAACCGGCCCTTGAATGGCCGGTTTATTACCTTTTTCGTATTTTTATTAAATTTGTACTTCTTTGTTAAATAATTATTACATTTGATTTTTTCTGATAATTTTCCCTTGTAGTTATGCCACATTCTTTAAAGCATGTATAATACATGTTTTAAAATCAAATGCATTGAGTTTTATAAGAAATTCTTGGAATATGAGAAGATAGAGTTGACAACAATCAGAAAACGGGCTGAATGAAATCGTGACATGTCATAATCTCCTGTAATGAGATTTTGTCTCCTAACCTTTGCAAAACATGTAGAAAAGCATAACAAATTAGCCTTTATGCAAACAATATCATTTGGTCATCTTCAATGTTGTGGTCGTATCTCCTAATCTTGCTTTTTGTGCAAGGGATGTATGAATCACTTTCTTTCTCTTTTTCTCAAGAATTCTCACTATTTCTTATTTTGATGTACTAAATTCTCTTTTTGATTTGACAAGTACTTGTTTGTCATTTTAATTTTAACTCTCGATCCTGCTAATAGTGGGTTTACTGTCATCATCTTCTACTTCAAATATTGTTTATTTGGTTTGAAGGTTAAAGCAAATTAATCTTAAAGTTGAATACTAGGTTAAAAAATTTACCCAAAAGTTGAGTGCTTTTGACAAGATAAAGCACAGGGTATTTGATTTCCATTTGAAGAATGAGGGTGTTAAGGTCATTTTACATTAGTCTATTTGAGAAAAACGAGGTCAAGCCAAATGTAAGAGTTTTGATGAATATTTTAGATGCATTACCTTTTCGCTTGACTTTGTCTTCTCTCATAAACTAATAAGGAATGACCTAAATGCTCTTTCTTCAACCTCAAACTAAGATCCTTAGAATTTTCCCTCCAAAATCAGCAATCTTCAAGTTCTTAAACCTTGTCTGCTAACAGCAGTCCCCCTAAAAGAAAATCTGTAGTCCAACAAAACACTGGTTAGGGGATCTATATTTAACATGCGAAGGTTGGATTAAGTTCGATAATTTTCAACTTAGCAAAAAAAAAAAAAAAGTTCAATAATTTTTGACCTATAAAATCTAGGTTGGGCTAGGGCTGTTTAAGGCCCAGCCTGGCCCATTACTATATCTTATAGTTATATTCATAACATACTCAAATGAATTAGTAAAACTTAAATAAAAGTAACATACACTGTACAATTACAACTTAAGAACTAGGTTAACACTCATCTATAACCATCAACAGTTAAATGAGACATTAATTTCAATTCGATTGCTCACACACCAAAAATTATTTAAAAAAATATATTTTTTAATTAAAAATATTGAATTCTAGTCAATGTTTTAAAAACCTGAGAAGTCATTGATACTTATGATTGACTGAGTCGGTCGGACCTAAAAATGAAATATTAAGTATTTTTTATTTCTTCTCAAAACCACGTAACTTCATGTTTAAAAACATGACCCAATGCCATAGGATGTAGACTACAAGATTTTAATAATTTTAATAAAAATTAAAAAGTCAAAATTTTTTACTGTTGGAATTTGATTTGAATTTAAAATTTAAGACCATTTTCAAAGCATGGATTTTTTAAATATGGTCTGTATTTTAGAGTGTTGTAGTGTTATTTTTTCAACATGACAATTCATATGGACCGATGAATTAAAATATTTCTAAGTTCGATCATTATCCATTAGTTTATAAGAGAATACCTTAAGTCAAATATTCACCAAATTGTGATGAGATATGTTAGAAGTCACCCAAAAATTAGACTAGTTCGTTTAGAAAATTGGCCAGGTCACTAGTTAAACCAGTGGAACTAGCCAATTGATTTTTATAAAATTGAGTTTTTTTTCTATTGAATCAACCCATAGAAACTTGTGGGCCTAGTCCTATCCTATCGTACCGTCAGTTTGCTCTGGTTTTAAAAACATTGTTCAAGTCATTTTAATATGGCCCTAACCTAGCTCAAACCTATTAGGGTTTTGTAAGGGCTTATTCGACTTAGGCCTGATTGGGGTATAGGTTTGGTCTAGGTAGACCATGGGTCTTTAGAATTGGGTTGGGACTCAATTAAGCCCGACCCAAACCCACCCATTGATAGCCCCAGCCATACATTTAGATTAGCAGTCTTATTGATCTCTCTGAAATCAAAGACAACCTGGATGGAAGAAAAACTAGGAATGAGAACTTTAATTTGAGTATCTCTCTCTCTCTCTCTCTCTCTCTCTCTCTCTCTAGGGAATGTGGAATTCCCCTTTCAAGCAATTAATAGCTACTTGGGAATGATAATAAGTAGGTATCTCAAATCTTTATCAAAATGTTGGAACTTATGTTTAAATCACTTCTTTACCATTATAATGAGAGAAGATGAAGTTATAATGAGAGAAGATGGAGTAGAAGTGATTCTACACCAAAATTCGGATCCCACAGATGCCCTCACCTTTACATTTAGGTTTAATATTATCAAGGTTATTTTTGTCAAAAATCAAGAAAATTGAAACTCAACAATCACATTGGATGATTTTCAAAATTACAAAAATAGTCATTTTACTGTGTAATCTTCGAAAACTCATGAGTAATATTTTAAATTACAAACAAACTTTTTCGATACTTGTGTGTTTGCTTATGCCAGTTTCTAGTATGCTTTAAATGCTCAAAACCCATTCTTCTAAACTAACTCCAAAAAATACTCATATGACGTGATTGTGTGTATAGACTCATAGAAATTTTTTTTTTTTTTTTCTTTTTTGAGTTGGGATTTTTTTATGACCCTTCTAACATATGCTCCTAACATAGCATGGGCTGGAATCATTTCCTCTGGATACACAACTGTACATCCCCATAAATATATGTAATTGTGTATCTCAAGGAAACTATGGTTTTAGCCAGCATATGTCAGAGGGGGTCTGTCGACAATAAATTTCAACGGATCTACCTTGAGATCCGTAAAATATGATCATAAATTATTTTATTGATTTTTGATGAAAAGTGGATATAGATTCCAGTGTTTCCTTTGATTAACAATCAAGTACAAAAATAGTGATGATGTCTGTAGCTTTTCTTCTCTCTGGATTTCGTGTTTTATCGGCTGAGAAGGTTGCTTGGACGGTGACTTTGATTTGTGCTTGATCTTCTGTAGAGGCTTCTGTAGATCTTCTTCTCTCCGGACTTCGCGCTTTATCGGTTGAGAATGTTTTCTTGACTTCCGGAGAAGGGCTTTATGCTTGATCTTCTATTTAGTTGGAGTACGGATTTCTGAAGAACCTTGTTTTGTCTCTAGAGGAGGGCTCGAAAACTTCTTCTTCTTTAGAGGGAAAGTTTCTGTCTTCTCAAATAAAATGATCCAGATCCTCTCTTAATGAGAGAGGCTCTTGTATTTATAGACTCAAAATAATTTAGCTTTTCAATTATACCACAATTTAAAGAGGTTTAATTGATTTGTTTAAAAGGCTAAATTTGTCCAAATCCCATTTTAAGGATTTTATGGATCATTATTGGGCCAAACTCATTTGCTTGGGTGTAAAGCCCAATACTTAATGTGTGGATCACTTGAATTTGTTAGATTATGGGTTTTATCTGCGAAAGTCTAAAACCCGAGTTTGTAAGAGCACGTACCTAGTTAATGGACTCAATTTGGATCTGAAGCCCATTAATAAAATTAGGGATTTTTATTTATAAAATTTGTAAAGGCCTCATCAAAATTTCGGTGCCTACAGGATCGTTAAAAAATCATGATTATTCTTTTTTCCTGGAGATAGACGTGAAAAGAACCAATGGTTCTATGCAAACTAACACACCTGCATTTTGAATAATGTTGGAGTGACCTCAATATTGACACCCATTCTCAATTTGCTTCGTGGATGTGTGTACTGAATCATAGATACTTTTCAACAAAATACAAGAGAAATATCTATTGATTTGTGTTCAACTCCACACCAAGAAAATGTGAATCAATGTCAAGGTCACTCCAACAATTTTTCATATTGTAAATAAAGAAACATTTCCTTATCGATTTTAAGCCTTATTAAGGACAATTTGTTCAAATGGATTTCCACAATAGCATTCCAACACCAAATCCCTCTAAATTTAGAAAAATTAAGATAAAAAGAAAAAAAAAAATTTTGACTTGATCCAAGGTTTTGAAAGGGATGAATTCCAAACTTCAACATAACTTTAAAATTTAAAATTAAAATTCAACAGTAAAAAATAAATTTTTGTAAAATTATTTTTATTTAAAGTTCATAGAATTTTATCATTTACAATCTTAAAGTATCGAATCATGTTTTTAAATGTCACAAGGTGAGCCAAAGGCCCTTAGTAAGGGTGAAATCCTTACTAACTTAGTAAGGCTAGTTGGACTCCCGTAAATATCTCTAGAACTATGTTGGTCTAAAATGGATACTTATCCTATGACATTTTGACGCCCAAATCACATTTTTGACGACTTCGAGCTCTGTTAAGCTCTCATCAAGACTCTTCTTCAGATTTTCTTGCAAAAGCAACAAAGAACGAGCCATGAACAACCTTCCAGGAGACATCACCACAATCATTCTTTCAAGGGTTCCCATCAGATCTGTTCTTTACTGCAAGTGCGTCTGCAAATTTTGGTGTTCTTTAATTTCTGATCCTCAATTTCCTATGATGCACTTTCACCGAACAAATCAAGCAAACCCCAATATCATACTTCTTCGTCGCTCGGTTCGAAATGAAATATATCTTCTGGAAGACGATGATAGGGAGGAAATCGATGAACCCATTATCAGAGCTTCAAGGATTGATGTACCTTTCATCGAATCCCCATTCGAAATCTTCGGTTCCTGCAATGGGTTGTTATGTATTTCTCCTACCCATAATCGAAATACCCAAATTTACATATTTAATCCCACAACTAGACAACACATGAAGCTCCCTGAATTAACAATCCCCACATGTGTGCACGCAAAATCTCTGTTAGGATTCGGTTTTAGTGTTTCCACTCAGGAATTCAAGGTGGTACAAGTGTTAATTTATAAGGAATCGAGTTCGTCTCTGGGTTTGGAGTCTGTAGTTCAAGTTTGTACTCTGGGAAGCAATTCATGGAGAATGATAGGTAATGCACCCGACACACTATCCGGGCAAGTTTGTTCATCAACGTTCGTCAATGGGTCACTTCATTGGATTACTATCGGCCCTACTCGACCTGAAGGTCCCAATTCCATCTTCTCAAGGATGGCAATTGTGTCATTTGATTTTAGTGTTGAAGCATTTGGAGTTGTTCCGAAACCTGAACTTGTTGTGTCTGTGCACCATCGACAGCATTCTATCTCGACATGGTATCAACTTGGGGTGTTGGGAGGGTGTCTTTCTCTGGTGGATTGTTCTTCTGACCGCTCAATTGATGTATGGGTTATGAAGAGTTATAGTGAGGAGTCATGGATCAAACAGTTAAGCATACCACAACGAATGCCGTCTTGGTTGCGTAATGGATTAGATATGCCAGTTTGCTTACGAAGGAATGGAGAAATTTTACTACTTTATGATTCCAAAGATCTTGTATCTTATAATGCTGAAAGTGGGAAAGTTGGCTCTCTTCAAGTTGTGATTCAGAAATTGTTGCGTCTTGAATCTGGTCTACTTTCTAATTTGTTTCTAGCTTTACCATACGTCAGGAGCCTTATTTTCCCAAATCAACCACTGGAGTAAGAGGGCAACGGTAAGGAAAGCATAGTTGTAGTAGTTGATGTTTGTAGTTGTCAATGTCATTCTAGGATTATGTGTTATGTGAAGAGATATAATAAATGTTGTAGCATTTTGTTTTAGATATGGTAGAAGTATCTTTATTGTAAAACTTTTGTTATGTGGAGATCTTTAATAAATGTTTTAGCATTACATGTTATGTATACTTCAAGTATCTTTGTTAGCTGTTCCAACATTGTTTGTTACATATGCTTTGTAGTTATGCCACATTTTCTTTAAATAGAGAGTCCGTTAAAGAATAAGCTTTCTAGCACGTGTGCTATATGTTTCCTCATGTTGTGACAAATAATTAGTACAATTGTTTCTTAATAAGGCATCAATTTTAGATTAAATGCATTGAGTCTTACAAGACATGCTGGGAAGATGAGAAGATATTGTTGACGACATTCAGAAAACAGGGATATCTTTGCCAACATTTAGAAAACAGGCTGAACGAAATTGTGATGTGTCATCATCTCCTGTAATGAGATTTTGTTTCCTATCCTTTGCAATACGCGTAGAAAAGCAGAAAAATTAGTCCTTATGCAAACAAAATCACATGGTCATCTTCTAGGCTGTAGTCTTGCCTCCTATTCTTGCTTTTGTGCAGGCCACCTCCTCTTATTCTCCGATTCCAATCTATTATAGCATTACCCAGGTAATATTAATTTTTTATACGAAAACTTTCAGGAGAACATTTCTTTACAACCTAAATTATCTTTTTATTTGATTCAAAATTGATAGTTAATTGTCTTTACTTGTTTTCTTTGTTGAAGTGATTTTACCACTTATTTAAGATAAGTCTGGGTTCTATAGTTGCCTATATGACAGATTAAGAGTAGAGTACACATCGTTAAATGTGAGACAATATATAGACATGTTTGTGTGCACTCCACGTGCCATTCTCATGGTTAGTATGTTACAATTCATTTATGGGATTCATGTGACCCAAAAATGTGCTATTAACACCCCCAAAAAAAAAAAATTACTGATGTTTCTCTTAAGGCTTGAAACAAGAAAATAGAGTATACAAAGTTACCCAAGTTGTAGTTGTAGAAGTAAAGATTTTGAACATAGATGGCAAGGCACCCATTATTCTCATTACTGTTTTTGTTCACACATGCGTGGCTTACTTGTAGAATTTCTCCATCACTCAGGAACCATCATGAATACTCATATGGCTCTATTCAAGCTTACATTAGCCTCATTTACTTTGATTCAGCTCCTTTTCATGTTCATTCTTTTATAATTTTGGCTGCGCTCCCACTCCCATCCTATGAAAGGACCATTAGCCACCCAAATGGGATTACTTTCACCTTCATAAAAGTAAAATTTGTCTTCAACCCTCGTCCATTCTTTTATTTCTGTTTATTTGGTTTTGTTTGTGGGGGCTATCTCAGCCTCCTCTTCTCTTTTTACTATTAATAGAAGTTATATTTATCAAAAAAAAAATTTGTCTTCAACCCTCGTCCATTTTTGTTGTTATTTTGATGATTTATTTTTCTTTACTTTATCCATTTTTAATCTCAATGGAGACAGATCAAACATTCGAGGAGTCGTCCCAATGTGTAATAAACAAAAGAAATCGATAAATAACATTCGAGTCACAATTTGATAATTTTGAGGCAAGTTTGTGCCCTCCCCCTTACTCAATTTAATGTTCAACTTCAAAAGCCAGTCTTCAATTCAAAACTCCCATTTGCTTTTGAAAACATACATTTGGTTGGGTAATGATATGAGCACACTTAAATAAATAAGAGATGGAGGGACACGATTCATTTAGTCGATGCCAAATTTTTGAGATTGGGTTTTGATGATCACATGTTTTACATACAGATTAATCAAATCAAATAAACTTTGTGCATAAGATTTGAATCAAACCAACCAAGTGAACCCATAACGGGTTATTAACATTATTATAATAGAAGCGACCCTATCATCATTTCTTGAACCATGTATATATGATTCCTCCACTTGCATAAGTTCAAGTACGCAACAACATACAAGTCAAAACCCTTGCTAGCTATCTCCCGTTTAATTCTTGAAAATTCGTAATTCTTTGCCTTTTCCAATGAAAGTATTATTCTCTGGATAATTGAATTATTTTGAATAATTCACTGATTTTAAGTTTGAAAAGAATAAAATGTGATTTTTACGAATTTCTATAAAACTTGTTGGATAAAAAAAAATACTTTTATAACTTGTTGTATGGTGCAAAGTCTAAACTTGTAAGCTGTGATGTGTAACACAAGTCAAAGGCTTCAAAATTTTAGAGGAATCCACATTTTTATGTAACAAATGTCATTTTTATCCTTAAAAAAAAATAATGACATAATCCTTTACATTTATTCAAGATTACACCTTAATTTTTCAAATTAATGATTTGTACCTTGACTTTGGTCTTCTTTAAAAAACCAATGGAACAATAATCGCAATGTCCTCATTATCACCACCATCATTATTACCATCACCAATTTCATCAGCACCATTACTATTAACATCACTATCATATGGCCGAATTGTCTATTTTCAAATTTTTGAAATGAAATAGATAATACACGTATGAAGCATATGATGCATATTTTTCATTTTTTGGCTTAATTTTAGACCGGATTTTTGCAATCCAAAATCGAATATAACTCGAATTTTTCACGAATCAAATTTTTGCCATATTCCAAATTGCTAACAAGGGTCAGAACTGTCTAGAACAGGAATACAACTCCCGCTTTTATTTTCATTGGCCGCACAATAATTGTTGCACAACACATCATCATAATTTTTGTCACAAAAAATGCGACTGTCACAAGAGTAAAAGGGGTTGTGTCTCTAATTTTCACCTACAATGAATCAATTTATATTAGTATATTAGTATCACAACAAATACTTATTGTCCATAAGATTTGAGATAGATTAAACAATTTATATTCCCCCTTTCCATTCGGTTCAAAGTCAAGTACTAATTTTATTAAATAAAATAATAAGTAATACGAACCAACAAAATTAGGAACCTGATCCACTGTGGGGAAGTTTGTATTATCCACCACATTTACGTTGCGATAATGCCCTTGCCTATTTCATCTTTTAATGAAAAAGATAAGGGTATTTTAATCTTTTCATAATAAATGCGAGTCAACATTTTAGTTTTTGAATTTAAATGTCTTATTGACAATCAATATCAACATAATAAATATATTAATTGAGGGCATAAAAAATGCATTTATCATGTAAATGACCAACACACCCTTGTCTTTTTCACTAATAGATAAAATGGGTAAATGTGTTATTGAAAAATGAATATGGTGGATAATGCTAGCATCCCTATGATGTCTTAGATTTTCGTATTCACATATATTTGGGTTAGATTCCCTTGACTCATGAAAAAAACATATGATTCCAACTGTTTAAGCACAAAATCCAATGATTAAGATTTATCCTCGAAATAAGTATTTTCGAGATATGTGATATTAAGATGTGTAAATCTCAACAATTGGATTTTGTATCTAAACTATTGGGGGCATGTGTTTTCTCATGAGTTATCGGAACCCAAACCTATAGATATGGTCTTGATCGGTTGCCAATTCTAATCCCATCAAAAGTGGTTTACAAATCAATAGTAAAAATTGATGGTCCACAATTCTTCAACTTGTAAACCACTTTTGATGGGGTTAGAAGTTTCAGAGTTAGTTGACTTTTGGTGAAGATGATCTCCTCACAATAGAGATCATCCTCACAAAAAAATAATTCATTCCGTATATATATGGACTGGGTTCTATAGACAACGTTTTGTCTTATATGGTAAAAAAGTTTAGGAATGGGCTGATTTTTTGTGAAGATGATCTCTATGGTGAGGAGATCATCCTCACAAAAAATCAACCAATTCTAAAACTTTTAAACCTATGAAAAATGGTTACAAACTAAAGGTGAAAATGAATGGTTCATGATTCTTCAACTTGTAAATCGGGGCTAATGATTTTAGAAAGGGTTGATTAACCCTCACAAAAAATCATTCTAGTCTGAAACCTTTTGCCCATATATAGGACAAAATATGTTGTCTAGAATATTATCTACGGAACTTAACCCTATATATAGGTCAGGCTATTTTGACAAAATCCTAGACAACATTCTAGACAGAGTTTTGTCTTATATGGCTAAAAAGTTTTTGAATGGGTTGATTTTTTGTAAGGATAATTTCTATAATGAGTAGATCATCCTCATAAAAAATCAGTTAATTCTGAAACTTCTAACCCCATAAAAAGTGGTTACAAACCAACGATAAAAAATTGACGGTTCATGATTCTTCAACTTATATATTAAGGTTAGAAATTTCAGAATTGATTGATATTTTTGTAAGAAAGATTCTCTTAACATAGAGATCATCATTACACAAAATCCGCCCATTCAAAAACTTTTAACTCATATAAGACAAAATGATTTGTCTAGAGCGTTGTCTAGGATATTGTCAACAGAACTCTCCTCTATTGAGTTCTTTAAATAAGGCTCCCCTTTGGGCTACTTATGTAAATTTCATAAATGTGGCCACTAGTTTTTGGTAATAAATCTTCATTGTAGATTTTGCAAACTATATCATAAAGATATGATCTCATGGTGCATGTACCATCGTATTTTTTCCTTACGGGCCAGAGTAGTTTAATGTGGTTTTTAAATAAGGCAGCCTTTTGGGGTCCTTATTAAAGGACATATTATTTATGGTGTCTCATTCTCATTAGAATAGAAACGGTGTCTATGTGGCACATTTTGTTAGGATTTTAAAACACATCAGACTCCTAAGCAAGCCATTTTCTATAAAGCATGCAGCCCGATGTATTTAATCACCAACCAAAATGTGCCCCATAGACACTGCACGTTGCTATAGGAATGGGACATAGCTTCGGATAGCAACTCTTTCCTTGTTTGACAAATTGGCTTTTGTTTAAATATAAGGAAATACATTGAGGTTGACAAATTGGTTTTTGTTTAAATAAAAGGAAATACATTGAGGACAATAATGTAGATAATAAGAGACTCAATATTTTATTAAAGATGGAAAAATTCTCCATACCTACCATGAATTATGCACTACCTAAAGCTATTCCTGTAGAGATATTTATGAAAAAGTGATCAACTTTTGACAAATTTACGATTTGGGCTCACTTTTCATATTAATTACCAAAACGTGAACAATAACGAATTCAGAGGTTTTTAAAGTGGCAATTTCACTTTGAACCTGCGAAATTGTCACTTCGTTCCAAATTTTTTTTTTAATGAAAATGTGATTGTTCATGTTTTGGTAATTAAAATGAGAAAGAGCCGGAATCATAAATAACTCATTTTCAGCTCACGAAATAGTAATTCACCCATTCCTGTTATAGGATCACCCTTGGTTGAGTTATCACAGGGAATGCTAGAGTGGGTCAATCTACTTTGACTCATTTTTATAGTTTACACACTTTTGTATTACCTCTTCTTACTGTCGTATTTATGTTAATGCACTTCCAAGTGATACGTAAATCAACATCTTCCAGATCAAGTAATCTTTGAGGAAGACAGTGATGCAGAGCTTTGATGTGGGACCCATCGATCCACCTAAAACTCTGAGCCTTCTCTCATTATAATAGTAGAGATAATGCTAACTGTCAAGTTGATATTTCAGTTGGGGATGATACAAATTTGCAAACATGTTCACCAATATTATAAAATTACATGTTCAAGTAAATTGATCCAATTGAGAACTCACCTTCTTCTCTGGTGTTATTGTTCTATCGATGAACGATGGACATCTTCCCACATGATATCATTGCCAACATTCTTTCATGGCTTCCCATTAAATCTGTTATTCAATGCAGGTGCGTTTGCAAAACTTGGTGTTGTATAATTTCTAACTCTCAATTCACATACAAGCATCTTGTCCGAAGAACTCAAACCAACCTCAACAACATCATCATGCTACCTCACTCCAGACATGGTCGAAAAGAACTGTATTTTGTGGAAGATGACAAGGACGAATTCCCCGAACACATCATCAAGGCTACGACATTTGATGTTCCATTCATTAAATCCCCATTTGGAGTGATTGGTTCTTGCAATGGTCTTGTATGCTTGTCTTCGACCTACAATCGAAATAGGCACATTTTCATGTTTAATCCCGCAACAAGAGAACACATGAAACTCCCTCAATTAACATTCCCCACACGTGGGATTGCAAAGTCTCTATTGGGATTTGGTTTCTGTGTCTCTATGCAAGAATTCAAGGTGGTAGAAGTGTTATTTTACAAGGACGAATGTAGTTCATCCTATGGTTTAGAGTCAGTAGTTCAAGTTTATACACTAGGCAGCAGTTCATGGAGAAGTATGGGTAATGCCCCCATCATGCTCTTGTGGCAAGATTGTTCTCCAACATTCATCAATGGTTCACTTCATTGGATAGTGCCCCACCAAGATCAACCTGATGGACTAGTTCCCATCTTCTCTAGGATGGACATTGTATCATTTGACTTGAGTATTGAAAATTTTGGAGTCGTTCCGAAACCTGAATGTCATGTGGTTGTGAATCATCGGCCGAAGAGTTTCTTGGACACTTATCAACTAGGGGTGTTAGGAGGGTGTCTTTCTGTGGCAGTTTGTTCTTCTAACAGCACAATTGATGTGTGGGTTATGAAGAGTTATAATGTGAAGGAGTCCTGGATCCAAAAGTATACTATACCACAACATTCACCAACTTCGTTCCTTTTTATGGCCCTGAGCTTCGAAGTTCAAAACTTGGATCTCTTCAAGGTGGGATTCAGAAATTGTTGTATGTTGAAACTGCGCATAGTTGACACGATATAGTTTTTCCGCATGTGGGCACCACATTTTGCCCAAATCAGCCAGTAAGGAAACGTCACAAGAAGGGCGTGTGAAAGCCTTGTTCTTGTTGTTGTTCTAACATTTTGTGTTCTGTGAAGAGCATTGTTAATTGTACTAGCATTATCTATTATCAACGATTTGATGTATCTTTGTTGTAAAATCTTTCCAGCATAGTTTAACTTTTCTAGCATGCATGCTACATGTTTCTTGTGTTTGTGACAAAGTGAGGAACAGAACAAAGGAGAAAAATCATGATTGTGATGATGATAGTCTTTACCACCATTCAAGTTGGAGTTCTCTACAACTCTAGGGAGAATTCTCATAACCAACCAAATATTAAATTTGTAATTAACTCTGGTTCATGGCTCTAGCTATTTATACATATATATGTATATATGGGAAGCGTTCGGAGACCTTAAATAGAGCCAAACATTACGTCAAAAGCAATTCATTCCGAAACTTCTAACCCTAGTTTACAAGTTAAAGAACCGTGGACTGTGACCTCCTCATCATAAAGATCATTCTCACAAAAAATCAACCCATTCAAAAACTTCTAACCCTTATTTTGAAAAATGTTTGGTTTAATGTTTGGCTCTTTTTAGGGCCTCTGAACGCTTCCTTATATATATATATATATCAAGATTGAGCATTTTGTAGATAGCCCACTCTTGAACTATCAAACATAAAGAGTTTAAAATCCAATAAACTAGACAATTTCTATTACATCGAGATCGAATATGCTCTGTTCTATGCATTTTTCTCTTTCAGATTTTCAGATCTGTTTAAAATTATATAAGAAAAAAAAAAAAAAAAAGGTAACAAGAAGACAGAGTCATGCAGATATGGATTTTTATGTTTTGATGAAAACTAAAAGACCCTTATTATAATAACATAATTAAATATAACATGGGGGTTAAAATTTGATGTTGATCAACTATTACTTCTCTTTCCTCACATTATATTAGTAAAGAAAAAAATAGATAGCTAGATACAAGCATCTAGAGCAAATGAGAAGCATTACTTGTCAAAGTTGACATTTGGATTATAATATAAAGATAAAATAGCTGGCTAGATAGGAGTATTTGACATTTTAATGAGTTATGATAGAAGCATCTCACCAACCCTTATCAGCTGACTTCTCTTAGTTCTTAATATTTTGTATTAAATTATAAAATTGTCATGTTCAAGTAAATTGATACAGAAGACAAGAAATCAAATCTTGATTTATAAAGACAATAAGCCTTAACCCTCTTCTATGGTATTGTTGTTCTATTGATGGACATGGACATCTTCCCACACGAAATCACTGCCAATATCCTTTCATGGCTTCCCATCAAATCCCTTCTTCAATGCAGGTGCGTTTGCAAAACTTGGTGTTCTATAATTTCTAACGCTCAATTCACTAATATTCGCCTTCACCGAGCAACTCAAACCAATCCCAACATCATCATCCTACCTCGCTCCAAAAATGGTCATAACGAACTTTATTATGTTGAAGATGACGATGATGAATTCCAGGAATTCTTTATCAGGGCTACAAGATTTGATGTCCCATTCATCAGCCAATCCACATTTGAAGTGATTGGTTCCTGCAATGGCCTCTCATGTTTATTGTCTTCCACCAACAATGAAAATCGCCTCATTTGTGTAATTAATCCCGCAACTGGAGATCACATGAAACTCCCCGAATTAACAATCCCCACACGTGGGTTCTCAAAATGTCTATTTGGATTTGGTTTCAGTGTCTCTATGCAAGAATTCAAGGTGGTACAAGTATTATTTTACACGGACGAATCTAGTTCGTCCCACCGTTTAGAGTCGATAGTTCAAGTTTATACACTTGGACATAATTCATGGAGAAGGATAGGTAATGCCCCCATCTCTCTCTCAGCATGGCAAATTTGTTATTCAACATTCATTAATGGATCACTTCATTGGATAACCCCTCTCCATGGTCAACCCGATGAGACAGATTCCATCTTATCCAATATGGGCATTGTGTCATTCGACTTGAGTGTTGAAGAATTTGGAGTCATTCCAAAACCTAAATCTCATGTGGTTGTGAATCATCCACCGAAATGTTTCTCGGACTCTTATCAATTTGGGGTCTTGGGAGGGTGTCTTTCTGTGGCAGATTTTTCTTCTAACCAACAATTGATGTTTGGGTTATGAAGAGTTATAATGTGAAGGAGTCTTGGATCAAACTGTATACTATACCACAAAATAAACCAACTTGGTTCAGTTATATGCCCCTGAGTTTCGGAGTGCAAAACTTGGATCTCTTCAAGTTGGGATTCAGAAACTCCTGGATATTGACGCTGTATGGTTGACATGATATCGTTTTTGCACAAATGGGGCACCTCATTTTGCCAAAATCAGCATCCACAGGAAGAAAGAATAAGGCCTTGTTGTAGTTTTTGGTGGTGGTGTCATTGTTGTTCTTGTTCTTGTTGTTGTTCTAATATTATGTGTTATGTGAATAGCTTTATTAACTGTTCTAGCATTTCGTATTATATATGCCTGTGTCGTTATTGTTGAACTTTATTAATTGTTCTAGCATTGTGTGTTATCTATGCTTTGTTGTAAAATCTTTACACCACATTTTTGTTGAGTGTTGTTTATCGTGCCTATGCTCCTAGTTGTTACGTGCCCACGTTATGTACCTTTGTTTAGCCTGTGACCCTCTTATATTCATAGTTGTTCCTTTCCCCAACAGATCGGTCTTTTGGGGTAAATGGCTTGTCAACAAATTTCTTTATAGAGAATTCATTAAAAAAATAGATTTTCTCACACGTGTGCTACATGTTTCTCTTGTTGTGACAAATATAGGATCAGAACCTCCAAAAAATAAAAATTATTATGATGTATTGAGTTTTGTAAAAATTTAATGTTGGGAATAGAAGATACATTCAACAACATTCGAAAAACAGGCAAATTTTCATAAAAACTTGATGTGCGTTCTATGCAATGCAGATTATCAATAAAATAATAGAACAAAAATATCTAAAAACCTTGGCAAGCAAGGATCGATCCACATAAATAACGTTGATTCAGTAATTTTTCTTTTGACTTAAAACAATCAATCATGATTTTCAAAATATTAAAGGAAACTAAATTAAAATTGTTCTAAAATAAACAAGAATGGAAATCACAATGTAAATAATTAGATAAATCAAATCCACCAAAACAAGTCACCTTATCAATTTATTTGTTTACTTATTATTTTGATCCAATTAACAAAACTAATGTTATTGGATTGGAAGATGAAATTTGTTAATCCAAATAATAATCCTAAATCCTGTGATGATATTTAATAAGACGAAATCAAAAATAAAATATCAAATCTTTAACAAAGCATAGTTTAATTTGAAAACAATCAAAATCATGAGAATAGTATTATATCTAATGATCATTACTTAAGAAATTAGTATCACAATAAACCATTGAAACATTATTGAAATAAATAATTATTTAAGATGATCTTTCTTGGGCTTCATCGACGTCTCTAATAGAGGTCTAGCTACAGATCATAGCAAGAATAATAAAAATAAAATAAAAGAGAATAGGGGAGAAAATGATGATCATTTATTAATCTTGAATTGAAACTGGCAAAGTGCTCATTTTGTTTACAATGCTTGAATAGAAAATAAACTAAAAACTAAAATAATAGGAGAGAACTATAGAAGATGATCTCAGAAGAGATGAGATAATTTGGCTCTGGTCTAGTCTCTTATTTATAGATACCAGATTAGAATTCCTTTAGAATTTAGAACACTTTCGTGTTTTATAAGGACTCTGAAACCTAATGTGCTATGTTACAAATCACATCGCCTCAACATTGTATGAATCTCAAAATGATGCTCGCCGACATCATCACGTCGTAGGTGTTCATTGTACTGCGATGCTAGTGGGCCAGTTAACTTTGGTCTTCTTTTCGTGGTCTTGTCTTGAGTCTTGAATTGTAATGCACGTATTTAATTATCTTGGTTCATCCTTTTGAATCTTGCGACTTTGACCTATTACATGAAAATAATCATAATTAGTCAGAAAATTCACAATTTATTAAAAAAATAATAATAATAATTATGGACTATCAACGTATTATGTCTATTTAGGAGATTTTACATATTATTTACCATTAAAATCTCTATAAATAGGGTCCTAGAAACAACTTCTAGACCCTGATCATGTTCTTCCCCGGTAATCATATTTTGTCTCCTAACCTGTGCAATATGTTTAGCAAAGTAGAATAAATAAGCCTTTATGCAAACATCAACCAAAGAAAAAAAAAACACTTTTTTTACATCATCAATGGAGATTAGAAACTAATCCCGAAGGAATTACATTACAATTATCAATTATAGAAAAGCCCCAACAAGGCATTCTGCATTTAGCAAGGAAATCAGCCTCTCATTTTGCTTCACACCAATAGAATCCCACTTTGCACATACAAAATTTACTCTTTAAGCTAGATGCTGGATTTCATGAACAAGAAACTCATACTTCCATGTCAATTTCACCGTCGATGCTCTTAACTGCCTAGGAAGATTCCATGCGAATAACCAACTTTTGAAATCTCCTAATCCAAGCAACTCTGAGGGCTTCAAACACTGCCTGATGCTCAATCGCCACAATATCATCAAAGTCACCCTCACAATGTGAAAAAGCCCAAATTTGACTGCCTTGTGCCGTCAAATTTCATAAAATCGTCGGACAAAGGGGTCGAATTGGCGTTGAACTTTTCATTGTCAAATTTTTATTTTCGACAGGTCGAAACTATCAAATTAATGAAGGATGGGAGAAATTCGACAACTCTAAGCCATTAAATCTGGGAACATCAAGAATTTTGACGGTCCTATGCCATCAAAATTCAGTTTCTAAAATCCATGAGCCTTAGCCCGTCAATTTTTTTGTTGAATTTTCCAGTTTTCACGTAGTGCCCCCCACCCACCCACACATATTCACACAGTTGGTTCCCATGTACCAGACAAAAACATATCACTTGAATTCCTTCCTATAAACCCAAGAGCCCCATCAGTATTAATTTTGGCAACACCCTCCTCAATGGTCTTCCAAATTAAGTGTTTAACAAGCATAAGGATGTATAACTGCTACAGCCCCAAATGTTGAAGAATTTACCCGGGGGATTATCTGAAATAGAAGAAGGGGGGGGGGGGGTTGAAACATGAGAATATCTCAGGAGGTCGCCCATCCTATAATCACTTATGTCCAAGCACGTTTAAGTTTTTAACTAAGGAGTTTTGATAGGATCTAGTGCATTAGTGTTGTATGAACGCAATGATGCACTTAGATGCTGTTTGTTAAACTGAAAAAAATAAGTGCTGAATAGCATTAAGAACTGAAACTTATAAGCACTGAATTTAAGTGCTGAAACAGTTGTTTGTTTAGATGTTGAATCATGTTTGTTACACATTGTCGAAGCTGATAAATTGTCTTTGTTACCCTTACAATCATATTATACATTGTTTGCATGTTTCAAATGCCTATTTCTTATCAAATAAAATAAAATATATTATTTCTTATAAAATTAAAATACAATTCATTTTTAAATAATAAATAATACTCAAATCTTCAATTTATAAATAATAATTTCTATTTATAAAAGCCCACAAATTTTAAATTAAAAATATAATGTCATACAAGTCACCAAAATTTGAAATAAACATTAAAAAAACTTAATTTTGGATGAATAATTTTCGATAGAAATGAAGGATGTGTTATTATAAAAGTACCCTATGAATTAATAAGGGCAACCCACATTATAACCAATTTTTTTTGTTTTATATGGGTTAAAGTTTTTGAAATAAGCAAATTTTTAGTGAGGATGGTCTATATGGTCTAGAGATCATCCTCACAAAAAATCAGTCCATTTTGAAATTTCTAACTCATCAAAAATAGTTTTTTTTTTTTTTTTTTAAATGGACGATTTACAGTTCTTGAACTTGTTTTGATAAAATTAAAAGTTTCAGGATGTGCTGATTTTTGGTGAGGATGATTTCCTCATTGTAGAGATCATCCTCATCAAAAATCAACTTATTCCAAAACCTTTAACCCATATAAGACAAAATAATTTAGCCATAGTGTGGGTTTATTAATTTGTGGGGTACTTATATACTAATGAGGAGATCATCCTCACTAAAAATCAACTCATTCCAAAACTTTTAACCCATATAAGACAAAATAATTTAGCCATGATATGGGTTTATTAATTTGTGGGGTGCTTATATACTTATCCATGAGATATAAGAAGTAATATTCTTTTAAGAATAAGGGCATACTTGTCTGTGCTCAAAAAAATGAAGGGCATACTTGTCCGTGTCAAAAAAAGTGAAGTGCTTACCGTTTCAACACTTTTTTTCAGCATTAAAATAGTGCTGAATTTTTTTCACTTATTTTCAGCAATAAGTGTTGAAAATGTAGAGTAAACAAACGCGCTATTTTAACAAAAAGTGCTGAATTTAATTTTTTTCAGCAATAAGCACTGAAAAATAGCGCAAACAAACACTGCCTTAGTCCTCTTCAATGCTTTAATCTTATCCTCTAATCTTGGTTTTATGCAGGAGATGAACTGTTTCTTCTTTTCCTCGAGAAGTCTCACTAATAGATTTATGAGTCAAATTCTACTTTTGATTTGATATCTACTTGTTTATGGCATTAATTTCAGTTGCAAATACTAATATATAGTGGGCTTTACTCTAATCTTGGGTTATTTGTTTGATCAGTAGTGTATGATATGCCCATACATGCTAAAGAGTGATTATTACATAAAATTCCATCTCCTTCATTTCGGGAAATTCAAAACATTAAAAAAATTAAAAAAAATTGTGGGATCTCTAGGTGGCTTGGAAATGCCGAAAACCTGGCGTCTGGTAATCTTATGAGTTGTTCTTTGTCCCCCCCCCCCCCCCCCCCTTTTCTTTTTTTCAATATATTATACTTTTCAAAAAAAAAATCTTATTAGTCCAGCTTTGCGGCCCCCACTTTGCCAATTTTTCTGCTTTTCAATCTTTAGTGAACAAAGCCTTATATTGATTCAAGTTTCTTATTGGAGGGAAAGAGTCAATACAAACACCCCCCTAACGATGATTGCGACGATTTTAGAAATTGAATAAAAGATTCAGACCATTGGGTTGACATGATCAAACTAGAAACCATGAAGTACATCAGTTTGCAATTGCATGTCAATTTTTGTTTGCTAAGTACTATAAAATGGTCCCGTAGAAAGATGGATTAGCCTTCTACCAGGAATGAAGAAGATCAACTAACTTGTGAACTATCCTCAATATGTCATGATGTATCCATGCCAGGGGGCACCATGTGATACAAGTTGATTCTAGCCATTGGAGAGGATTAGAATCCCTTGTTGGAATGTATGTAACGCTCGTCAGTTACAGATTTATAAGGTTAAGAAACCTACCATATTTGCATTTCTAATTTCTATAAAAGGGTTGTATCTGTAGAAGGAAAAGACATTAATGAAAAAGACAATGATGATAATAAGATTAATTATGGATTGGGATCCATAGACTCATGGAAATGAACTTACATGTTCACACACAATCCTAACTGTTAAAATAATAAATTTACTAGTCAAGATTTATCTTAGAGATATGTAATGTATTATCAGGATATATCTTTAGCCCGACCATTGGACTCCGCATTTATACGGCTTGGATTATGCGCGAACATAGAGTTCCTTACACACGATCAGATTCCTTTCCCCTGAGTCTACGGATACCAACCGATATGAAAATTTGGTGTTGATCAAATATCACCCCCCTACTTCGTCACATTAGAATAGTAAAGATAAAGATGGCTGACCGGATATAAGGATGCTGAGAATATATATATATGTATTTATGACTTCTCTCATTATAATAGTAGATTAAACAAGAATAATTCAATTCTTAATATTTTGCTTAATATTAAATTATAAAATTGCCATGTTTTTCAAGTAAATTGATACAGTTGACTAGCAATCAAATCTTGATTTATAAAAGCAATAAACCTTAACCCTTATTCTCTGTTATTGTTCGTCTATCGGTGAACGATGGACATCATCCCATACGAAATCATTGCCAATATCCTTTTATGGCTTCCCATCAAATCTGTTCTTCAATGCAGGTGCGTATGCAAAACATGGTGTTCTATAATTTCTAATGCTCAATTCACTAATATGCTCCTTCACCGAGGAACTCAAACCAACCCCAACATCATCGTCTTACCTCGCTCCAGAAATGGTCATAACGAACTTTATTATGTGGAAGATGACGAGGATGAATTACAAGAATTCATTATTGGCGCTACAAGATTTGATGTCCCATTCATCAGCCAAACCACATTTGAAGTGATTGGTTCTTGCAATGGTCTCTCATGCTTATTGTCTTCCACCAATGATCAAAATCAAATCATTTACGTATTTATTCCCGAAACTGGAGATCACATGGAACTCCCCGAATTAACAATACCCACACATGGGTTCACAAAATGTCTATTTGGATTTGGTTTCAGTGTCTCTACACAGGAATTAAAGGTGGTGCAAGTGTTATTTTACACGGATGAATTTAGTTCGTCCCACTGTTTAGAGTCTATAGTTCAAGTTTATACACTTGGCAGTAGTTCATGGAGAAGGATAGGTAATGCCCCTGTTGCGCTTGCAGCAGGGCAAGTTTGTTCTTCAACATTTATCAATGGATCTCTTCATTGGATAACGCCTCACTCTGAACAACCTGATGGCCCAGTTTCCATTTTTTCCAAGATGGGCATTGTGTCATTTGACTTGAGTGTGGAAGAATTTGGAGTCGTTCCAAAACCTGAATCTCATGTGGTTGTGAATTATCCGCCGAAATGTTTCTCGGACTCTTATCAACTTGGTGTGTTAGGAGGGTGTCTTTCTGTGGCAGATTTCTCTTCTAACCACACAATTGATGTATGGGTTATGAAGAGTTATAATGTGAAGGAGTCTTGGATCAAACAGTTTACTATACCACAAAATTCGCCAGCTTGGTTCTCTTATATGCTCCTTGGTTTCGGAATGCAAAACTTGGAACTCTTCAAGTTGGGATTCAGAAACTCTTGGATATTGATGCTGCATGGTTGACACAATACTGTTTTTGTGCATGTGGGGTGCCTCCTTTTGCCAAATCAGTTTCCGCAGGAAGAAAGAATAAGGCCTTGTCTTAGTTGTTGTTGTTGTTGCTGTTGGTGGTGGTGGTGTCGTTGTTTTTGTTGTTCTAAACATTATGTGTTATGAGAAGAGCTTTATTGACGTTTGTATTATATGTGCCTGTACCTTTATTGTTGAACTTATATTAATTGTTTTAGAATTGTGTGTCATCTTTGCTTTGATGTATCTTTGTTGTAAAACCTTTACACTTCATTTTCTTTATAAAGAGTGAATTAAAGAGGTAGCTTTTCCTACACATTTCTCTTGTCGTCACAAAACAGGAACAGAACCAAAAAAAAAAAAAACATTGTTATGATGCATTTTAGATCAGATGAATTGAGTTTTATAAGAACTTAATGGTGGGAATAGAAGAAGACACATTGAACAACATTCGGAAAACAGGCTACTTTGAACGAAATCTTGATGTGAGATCTTCCCCAGTAGTGATTGGTTGAAAATCGGACCAACCGATGGTCTTAACAGGCTCAACATGATTTTGAAGGATTGATAAGCTAATTGGTATCGTTACCATTCGTTAATAATGATAGACGACGGATAACCCTAAGGGCCTGTTTGGAAGAAAGAGTTGGGGAATGAAAGTTAGCAATTCAAAGAAGTTGCTAGAAACGGGCGTGTTTGGAATAACCAACCTCAGAAAGCTGAACTCCCCAACTCTGCATAACTCTTATTTTGAGCTGAGTTATAAGTCTCTATTTATGAGCTGAGAGTTATAACTTCCTATCACATGAGAGTTGAGACCTTATAACCCAATATAAGAAAACAAATGATGATGATGATGATATAATAATCATGATTGTGATTATGATCATCTTTACCACCACTCGAGTGGAGTTCTCTATAACTCTGGGATAATTCTCATAAGCAACCAAATACTAGACTTATAATCTGGAAAAAAAAGGATAAATTATCAAATCAGGAAAGGACGAAGACGAAAAAATAAATGCCATGGAAAGAGGTTTCCTTAATTCATACTATTTTTTTATTTATTATATCAAGATCTATATAAGAGATTTCATATAAAAAAAAGATATAAAAAAAAAAAAAAGTATCTAATCCTACTTATCTCTGTCAATTGAGATTTAGGATTTTGTATATGGCTCACTCTTGCAGTCTGAACTATCGAATGTAAAAGAGTTAAAAATGGGACAAAGTAGACAATTTCTATTACGTCGAGATTGAATATGCCCTGTTCTGTGGATTTTTCTCTTTCAGATTTTAATATCCGTTTAGAATTTCATTAGAAAAAAGGGAAGGAAGGTAAAAAGACGATAGAGTCGTGTGTATTGATGCAGAACTAAATATGAATTTTTTTCCAATTTGATGAAAATTAAAAGACCCTGATAATAATAAAATTAAATATAACATGGGATTTAAAATTTGGTGTTGATCAACTGTCACTTCTCCTTCCTCACATTATATTAGTAAAAGATAGATAGAGATATCTGGGTAGATACAAGCATCTTTGAGCAAATATATATCATCAACTTTGAAGTTGACATTTTAGTGGTTATGATAGAAGCATGTTCACCTACCCTAAGTTCTCCAATGCAGGTGCATTTGCAAGACTTTCTTTAATTTCTAACTCTTGATTCACTAACATGTTTCTTCTCCGAGTAACTCAAACCAATCCCAACCAGTCGTAACGAACTGTATTTTTTAGAAGATATCGAGAATGATTTCCAAGAATGCTTTATATTCAGGGTTACAAGATATGATGTTCCATTTGTTGAATCCCCATTTGAAGTGATTGGTGGTTGCATTGGCCTCCTATGCTTGTCTTCGATCCACAATCGAAGTCACCTAATTTGCATATTTAATCCGACAATTGGAGAACACATGAAGCTCCCTGAATTGACAATCCCCACACATGGGTTTGCAAAATGTCTATTTGGATTTGGTTTCAGAATCTTTACACATCCCGTATTATTGGATTCACGATTAGGACAATCCAAAAGATTAAAGCAACCTAATATTTACCTGAAAATGTTGACATGTTTCTGAATGCCAACAATTATAAATGTCGACACTAAACAAGACTTTTTTGTTCTATGTCGACATTTTTTATATATCGATTTCTAAATATCGACATTGATGTTTTCCGTGGGGGTGTTCTAATACTGGTAAAACTTACATTAGCCACTTTTCAATTATTCGGGTTGCCCTTACCAATTCGTAGGGTGCCTTTATAATTCCCCTACTACTTTTGATTTGATATATCTACTTGTTAATGGCAGTAATTTCAGTTTAGATTCTTCAAATGATGTGATTTGCCCATATAGTGCTAGAGAGTTAAAAGAATACCTATAATTATGTATTCTTCTTTTTGGAAGTCAAAAGCAACGAAAAGAAAAAAAAAATGATGCTGTAGCTATGGGTAGTTACTTAATTATATGTAACTACCTTTTTTAATTATATCCGGAATTTCAAATTATCTCATAATCTTTACCTGATATCAGAGCAATCTTCCATGATCCTGACTTCTCTCCTAGATATTATAGCCCATTGTCCTTCTACTCTCATGTCATTCTGATCAAATTATCTCTCATAAGCATTTTATCAAATAGGTCATGTCCATGTTCATTATAACTCCAATCTTGATTAAAAATAAATAAATCTGTTTTGATTGTCTAATGGCCAGTTTGCTCACCGTATTTGCATTGATTGTGTTTCAATCGATGGTCGTAGGTTCTCGAACCAAAACCCAGCACTTTGTTTCTATTTTGAGGTCGACTTTGAGATATTTGGGCTTTAAAGAACCTATCAGAAAACCTTCCCAAAGTTAAACAAAAAAAATTAAAGACAAAATAAATGAGAGACAAATACTCGGAATTTATCATCAAATGTCTTAGTGGCTAACATCATATTCCAATCAACTTGAATCGAGGGAAAAATAAAATTAAAATGCTATTAACTTAAGAGAGCTTAAAATCTTTTTATGTGGTTCAATATAGGGCTGAAAATGAAACACCCATATACCCAATTTTTTCCTCAAATTTTAGGATAATATCTAAATTCAAATTTTTATCAAAGTTTTAGGTGAATAATACCCGATTTATTACCTAATTCTTGGGTCGCCCAAATTTTTACTCTTACCTGATTTTTTTATATTTTAATAACAAAAATTATATAATAAAAAATTAATTATTTAAATAGATTTATAGATAAAATATATTTTTGTTGTCGTATACATGGGTAATAGGGTAGGATATAGCGTATATTCATACCCAATCCTATGAAACTTTTAGGTATCAAATAATATTACCTGATTTTTTAATTGGGTAGAAAAAACGTTGTCCATATCCGATTTATTCAAGTCGGAGAGGAGTCAAGTAATCAGGTACCATTGGACGCATTGCCCTCCCTAGCTCAATGTATATATATAGGGTCACGTTCCAGGGCCAATTTTTTGGCAAAACATTTTTCAAAACATGAGTTAGAAGTTTTGGAATGGGCTGATTTTTAGTAAGGATGATCTCTACGGTGAGGAGATCATCCTCACCAAAAATCAGCCCATTCCAAAACCTCTAACCCATGTTTACAAGTTGAAAAATCGTGGACCGTCCATTTTTTGTAAACTATTTTCGATGGGGTTAGAAATTTTGGAATGGGCTGATTTTTGGTGAGGATGATCTCCTCATCGTAGAGATCATCATCACCAAAAATCAGCCCATTCCAAAACTTCTAACTCATGTTTTGAAAAATGTTTTGCCAAAAAATTGGCCCTTGAACGCCACCCATAGATATATATATATATATAAATCTATGTGATTCAATATTGTCAATTAATACCAACGACTTTACCCATCCTTGGTATTTGCCAAACTACACCCCCCCAAAAACATTTTAGGAAAAATTACCTTAAGTATCCTGACAGAAGGGTTTCTTTTTAAATAGTCCCTAAGCTTTGAATGGTATCTAAATTGTTCATTTAGTAAACTATTTCGTTTTTTAATGGTCCTAGACCTCAACTCACTTTATAATTATAATGTTTTTGAAATAAACAAACTACCCTTTTGATAAATAATAAATTTTCTAATCATTGACCATAATGTCCTTGACTGAGAGACCATGTTGTTGTTCGAATTGACATGCTACCATCACATGAAAGAGAGGCATCACGTGAAAGACTGGGTCATACACGACGTTGTTGTCACAAATATATAAGTAGAGAATTTGCTTGGTGTCATATTATAGAGATAGAAGCAAAATGGTAAAAATTCTAATCCAAGACCGTTTAAAGGGGTAGTTAGAGAATTGTGAGAGAGGACCAACAACACGAAATCTAACAAGGGTAGTTTTGTAAATTGGGGTCCTTGGCTGATTTGGGATTTTTTTTGAAATTTTAGATTGACTTTTCTGAAAGTAAAATATTTTTGAGAAATTGTGAAAATAGAAAAGAGAACAAAATGATAACTCATTGCCCCATGTTCTCAAAACGAACCCATTCTTAAAAAAAAGATGCCCAATGGGTCCATTTGATAGTTTCTTACCGAACTCATTCACAAACGATAACATGTAGTCGAGTAGGATCATTTTTTCCTTGATTGTGGTGAATTGGAGCTGTTTTTAGAGGCAAGTAAGGCATATGCCTCAAACCATGAAGCACCTAAAAGGTATATCCATCAACATGAGGCATACACATTTTAACGCCTAGCTCACATTATTTTTTAAAATAATGCAATTCTTCTTCTTCTTCTCTTTCTATGTCACTTCTTTCTTTCTTGCTTTCTAAGCAAGATTTTGTAGCTTTTTTTTTATTATTTTTATTATGTTACTTCTATTTCTTTGCTCCTGATTTGCTACTTGTATGCAATATAATTTAAATGCTAAGAAATAAATTCAAATACAAAATTGTAATGTATACAAAGAAAATATTTGATTTGAGTTGATTTATTATAATTTTTTG
The DNA here is from genome assembly GCF_017979445.1 of Akebia trifoliata. Taxonomy (NCBI): domain Eukaryota; kingdom Viridiplantae; phylum Streptophyta; class Magnoliopsida; order Ranunculales; family Lardizabalaceae; genus Akebia; species Akebia trifoliata. Next base: position 2,830,452 of record NC_141385.1, read on the forward strand.
TTACATTTTTTTATGGGTAAGTTGGACTTGAAACCCATGACCTCAAAGTTGCTTTGCAATGTGTAAAACCAATTAAGTTATGGGTCTAAGCCCCTGATTTTTTTTGTATATTTGATTTTATATGTAGATAAAATTATTGAAAAAAATATATTTAGTTGCATTTTTGCTATAAATATAAGATATTATTTTTTGTAGAGACTTTCAATTATTCAAATGCAAATTATTTATATTTTTTTAAAATATAAATTATAATAATTATATTATTATTTATTGTAGTGGTTCAAAATTTGAAATTCGATTTTGTTCATTTGGAATTTAGAAATATGCCATGATTATTATGATATTTAACTTTTTAATATTAAATATTTTAAATTTTATGTTACTAATTTATTTAAAAATATCATGCATGTGAGGCTTACGTCTCGTGGCAATAGCAAACGAAGCACCTTGTCTCATGCTTCAACGTAAAACACGTTCGACATTTACTTCTAGCAAATGTAGCAATCCAAAAACTTGTTTTGAGCAGCTTTTGAATTTGGCCCACTATTGGATATTTTCTTGGGAAAATTATTTTAAAAAAATTATTAAAAAAATAAATACATTTTTTTTAATTATCAAAACAAATTCAAATTGGCATTTCAAGCACAATTTTATTTTATATATATAAAAAAAATTCAAATTTCGATTAAAAAAATATGTGTTACATGGACGCTGTTTTTTGCACACAATCCTTGAGGCCCTGTGATGTGTTGGCTCACAACTCAACAAACGTTTGACATGTGGCACAATGACACTAGCAATAAAGACAATTTCTCTCTCTTGCGTGCTACCCACATATTTATTTTTTTAGATTTCAAATCTTAAAAAGGGTCGTTGGACCCACATTGATTATCACATTGACAATCCAACAACACAACCATTTAGATTTCATGCAAATATATATATATATGGAAATGTTCTACACCCTAAGCTTTACCCTACACTTTAACAAACGTGTTTTGTCCTACATGGGTTAGAAGTTTTGGAATGGGCTGATTTTTGGTGTGGATGATCTCCATGATTAGAAGATCATCCTCACAAAAAATCAGTTCATTCCGAAATTGTTAGCCCCATGTTTACAAGTTGAAAAATCGTGGACCATCCATTTTTTGTAAACAATATTTTATGGGGTTAGAAGTTTTGGAATTGGCTGATTTTTAATGAGGATAATCTCCTCACAATAGAGATAATCCTCACTAAAAATCAGCTTATTCCAAAACTTCTAACCCATGTAGGACAAAACACGTTTTTTAAAGTGTAGGGTAAAGCTTAGGGTGGCGAACGGGACAGATTCGTATAGGGTCGGGTTCTGTAGACACATAAAGCTACTCATAAAACTACAACGTTTTTGTCTTATATGATAACAAAGATTCGGAATAGGCTGATTTTTTGTGAGGATGATCTCTATGGTGAAGGGATCATCATTGCAAAAAATCATCCCATTCCAAAACTTCTAAGCCCATCAAAAGTGATTTACAAAAATTAGATGGTCTAAAAATTTTTCAACTTGTAAACATGGGGCTAGAAATATTATAATAAGCTGATTTTTGACAAGATGATCTCTTCACCATAGAGATCATCCTCACAAAAAATCAGCCCATTCCAAACATTTTTGCCCTTATAAGACAAAACACGTTGTAGCTTTATGTGTATACGGATCCTAATCCATATATATATATATTATATATATAGGGTAGCGTTCAATGGCTAACTTTTTGGCAAAACATTTTTCAAAACATGAGTTAGAAGTTTTGGAATGGGCTGATTTTTGGTGAGGACGATCTCTACGGTGAGGAGATTATCCTCACCAAAAATCAGCCCATTCCAAAACTTCTAACCCATGTTTACAAGTTGAAAAATCATGGACCGTCCATTTTTTGTAAACTGTTTTTGATGGGGTTAGAAGTTTTGGAATTGGCTGATTTTTGGTGATGATGATCTCCTCACCGTAGAGATCATCCTCACCAAAAATTAGCCCATTTCAAAACTTCTAACTCATGTTTTGAAAAATGTTTTGCCAAAAAGTTTGCCATTGAACGCGACCTATTATATATATATATATTTATATATATATATATATGGGTCCCGTTTAACAACAAAACATTTTGGCAAAACATTTTTCAAAACATGGGTTAGAGGTTTTGGAATGGGCTGATTTTTGGTGATGATGATCTCTACGGTGAGGAGATCATCCTTACCAAAATTCAGCCCATTCCAAAACTTCTAGTCCCAGTTTACAAGTTGAAAAATCGTGGATCGTCCATTTTTTGTAAATCATTTTCGATGGGGTTAGAAGTTTTGGAATGAGCTGATTTTTCGTGATGATGATCTCCTCACCGTAGAGATCATCCTCAGCAAAAATCAGCCCATTCCAAAACCTCTAACCTATGTTTTGAAAAATGTTTTTTCAAAATGTTTGTTGCTGGAACATTTCCCTATATATATATATATATATATATAGGGTAGCGTTCAAGGGCAAAACTTTTTAGCAAACTTTTGGCAAAAAACATTTTCAAAACATGGGTTAGAGGTTTTGGAATGGGCTGATTTTTGGTGAGGATGATCTCTATGGGAGTAGATCATCCTCACCAAAAAATCAGCCCATTCCAAAACTTCTAACCCATGTTTACCAGTTGAAAAATCGTGGACCGTCCATTTTTTGTAAACTGTTTTTGATGGGTTAGAAGTTTTGGAATGGGCTGATTTTTTGGTGATGATGATCTCCTCACTGTAGAGATCATCCTCACCAAAAAATCAGCCCATTCCAAAACCTCTAACTCATGTTTTGAAAAATGTTTTGCCAAAAAGTTTGCTAAAAGTTGGCCATTGAACGCCCCCCATATATATATGGGTCAGGTTCAAGGGACATGAGAAAAACATGTAAAAACAATGTAACATTAATAAAATTTTAAAATATGGGTTAGAAATTTCAGATTGAGCTGAATTTTTGTGAGGATGATCTCTATAATGGGAAGATCATTCGAAAAAAAAAATCAGTCTAATCTGAAACTTCTAACCCCATTAAAAGTGATTTAGAATGTGGACCGTCGATTTTTTATCAATAATTTGAAAATCACTTTTGATACATTTAGAAGTTTCAGATTCAACTGATTTTTTGGGAGGATGATCTTCTCATAATGGTGACCATCCTCGCAAAAAATCAGCTCAATCCAATACCACTAACCCATATTTTGAAAAACCATTGTTTTTTCATATGTTTTTACACATGGCCCTTGAACCGCCCCACATATATATATATATATATATATATATATATATTATATATGGGTCACGTTCCTAAGACTCATATTGAGACTCACATTGCGACACACCGTTTTGTCTTATATGGGCAAAAATGTTTGGAATGAGCTGATTTTTTGTGAGGATGATCTCTGTGATGAGGGGATCATCTTGGCAAAAAATCATCCCATTCCAAAACTTCTAACCCCATCAAAATTGATTTACAAAAAATTGGACGGTCTATAATTTTTCACAAAAATTGGACGGTCTAGAAGTTTCATAATGAGCTGATTTTTTGGCAAGGATGATCTCCTCACCATAGAGATCATCCTCACAAAAAATCAGCCCATTCCAAAATATTTTTGCCCATATAAGACAAAACGGTGTTGTCGCAATGTGAGTCCCAATATGAGTCTTAGGAACGCTGTTCTATATATATATATATATATAGGGTCACGTTCCTAAGACTATATTGAGACTCACATTGCGACACACCATTTTGTCTTATATGGCAAAAATGTTTGGAATAAGCTGATTTTTTGTGAGGATGATCTCTGTGATGAGGGGATCATCCTGGAAAAAAATCATCCAATTCCAAAACTTCTAACCCCATCAAAATTGATTTACAAAAATTGGACGGTCTATAATTTTTCAACAAAAATTGGACGGTCTAGAAGTTTCATAATGAGCTGATTTTTGGCAAGGATGATCTCCTCACCATAGAGATCATCCTCACAAAAAATCAGCTCATTCCAACACATTTTGCCCATATAAGACAAAACGGTTGTGTCGCCAATGTGAGTCCCAATATGAGTTTAGGAACGCTGTTCATATTATATTATATATATATATATATATATAATATATAGGAAAAATGTTCGGCACCAAACATTTTGGCAAATATTTGACAAAACATTTTTCAAAACATGGGTTAGAAGTTTTGGAATTGGCTAATTTTTGGTGAGGATGATCTCTATAGGAGGAGGAGATCATCACCAAAAATCAGCCCATTCCAAAACTTTTAACCCCATCAAAAATGATTTCAAAAAATGGACGGCACGATTTTTCAACTTGTAACGTGGGGCTAGAAGTTTTGGAATGGGCTGATTTTGGGAGGATGATCTCCTCACCGTAGAGATCATCCTCACCAAAAATCAGCCCATTCCAAAACTTCTAACCCATGTAGGACAAAAATGGTTGGCTAAATGTTAGCCAAAATGTTTGGTGCTGAATGGGACCCACATACATATATATAGTTTTTCAAGCTTGATCCAAGGTGCTGAAAATGGACAGTCACGGAGCACCCAAATTTAAAAATAAAATTTAACGGTAAAAAATAACTATTATTATTATTATTGTTGTTGTTGTTGTTGTTATTGTTGTTATTGTTTTAAAGTTCATATAATTTTTTCCTTTACAACTCTATTGCATCAGATTATGTTTTTGAATGTCACAAGGTGATCAAATCAAAAAGTTTGCTACTTCTTTTTTTCACTATGGACATGAAAGAGAAATGGGTGTTGGTAAAATTAAATAGATACAAAAATTGATGTATAACCCTTTTGATAAATATGGTTGGATGAGTTATTCGGCAAAATAGACGGATGTTTTTGGCCAATGCCCCTTTCTCTTTTCTCTCTATAGTGAAAAAAGTGAACTTCTGATTTGATCACCTTGTGACATTCAAAAATATGATCCGATGTAACAGAGTTGTAGTGGACAAAATTATATGAACTTTAAAAAAAAAAAAAAATTACAAAAAATAATTTTCTTTCACTGCTAAATTTTATTTTTAAATTTGGGTGTCCGGTGGTTGTCCATTTTCAACACCTTTAATCAAACTTGAAAAATAATTTTTAATTTTAATGTTTTTAATATGAATGTTTTAAAGAAATCTAAAAGGCTATATTGTTGAATTGTCAATATAATAATCAATGTCGGCCCAACAACCTTTTTTAAGATTTGAAATCTTAAAAAAACAAATATGTAGGCAGCAGGCAAGAGAGAGAAATTCTCTCTATTGCTAATGTCATTGCACCACAAGTCAAAAGTTTTTTGGGTTGTAAGCCAACACGTCATAGGGTGTCAAGGGTGTGCGCCAAAAACAACGTCCATTTAGCATTTTTTTTAAGCGTAAACTTTGGCACTTAAAGTATCGAAATTTGAATTAAAAAAAATATTAATAAATTCAGCACTTTTAAATGCCAAAATTTTATTTTAAAAAAAATTCGGCACTTTAAAAAAAATGTGTTATTTTTTTATATCATAATTTTCCCTATTGTCTTTTGGAGTCGAGATGTGCTTTGGTGTCTTTAAAAAAAGAAAAATATTCCTCCACCCAAGACACGATTCCAATTTCGACCTTTGAAAAACACCCTGTCCAATAATTGGAGAAAAAACCTCTAATAATTGCAGATATGATGTTTCTTGATTGAGTGAGGTGCTTTCCATGTCAAGATGAACTATTATGATCAAAAGTTTTCTTACCCTTCATATTCTATATGTCATTGTATTCAAGATAAAGATACAAAACGTGAAAACATACTAACAATGGGGAGGATGAATCATGGAAGGTCACAACAACGATCATGGATAAAGTTGTGAACTATGTAAATTTAAAGTAATTTTATAAATTATTTCTCAATTCGTTTCGTATTGTAAATTCATTTCGTTTAGTATCGTAAATTATTCATTTGGGCTTATTAGTTCCTAAGTCCTTACAAATTATTGGCCTAATTAAGGTATGAAATCCGGGATTTTTATCAAGTCTTGTTCACGAACAAGACTCGAATGAGACAAGTTTTGTTTTCTTGAACAAAGAGTCAAGAAGAGAAAGAAGAAGAAACTGATACAGTTCACACGCAGTCAAAGTCTTGGTCGCGACACGGGTTTGCACACTGCACATGTTTGCCAAAAACCTTAACTCTTGCAATTGTTCCTCTCCTTCTTCTCTGATATATAGCTATATATATCATACCCAAGAGACCAAAGTCTCCATTTTTAAGGTTTTCTTACAACATCAATGAACCAGTGGACGATGGACGTTCTCCCAGATGAGATCATAGTCAACATTCTTTCAAGGCTTCCCAGCACATCTGTTCTTCAATGCAAGTGTGTTTACAAAACTTGGTGTTCTATAATTTCTGATCCTCAATTCACAAACATGCACCTTCACCGAGCAATTCAAACCAACCACAACATGATCTACCTCTCTCGCTCCAGCACCGATCGAAACGAACTATATTCTTTGGAAGATAATGAGGTGGAATTCGAAGAACCCATTATCAGAGCTTCAAGAATAATTAATGTCCCATTCGTTGACTACCCATTCGAAGTGATTGATTCCTACAATGGCCTCTTATGTTTGTATCCCACTGACAATCAAGATCACCCCATTTACATATTTAATCCCACGACTGAAGTACACATGAAACTTCCTGAATTAACAATCCCGACATGTGTCTACGCAAATTCGATGTATGGATTTGGTTTCAATGTCTCAAAGCAGGAATTCAAAGTGATACAAGTGCTATTTTACAAGGAAGCATCAAGTTGGTCACAACGTTTAGAGTCTTTAGTTCAAGTTAATACAGTTGGCGCTAGTAGTTCATGGAGAAGGATAGGTAATGCCCCTGACCCACTCTCCTGGCAAATTTGTTCTTCAACAGTATTCTTCAGCGGATCAGTTCATTGGATGACAGTTGGCCCAATTCAACCCGATGGCCTAGCTTCCATCTTTGCCAGGATCTCCATTGTGTCATTCGATATGAGTGTAGAAGAATTTGGACTTGTTCCAAAACCTGTATTTGATGTGGTTGTGAGAACTTGGCCTCAATGTTTCGTGGCCCATTATCAACTTGGGGTGTTGGGAGGGTGTCTTTCTGTGACGGATTGTTCTTCTAATGACTCAATTGATGTATGGGTTATGAAGAATTATAATGTGAAGGAGTCCTAGATCAAACAGTTTAGCATTCGAGGATATTCGCCATATTGGTGCAGTTATAGATTAGTTATGCCCGTGAGCTTACAAGTGGAAAACTTGCCTCTCTTCAAGTTGGGATTCAGAAATCGTTGGATCTTTAAGCTGGTGGACATTGTTCTACTATGGTTCTAGCTTTTCCACATGAGGGGGTAAAAAGGAAACACTTAAGGAAAAGTTGCAGCATCGTCATTCTAGCATTAATTATTATGCAGGGATTTTTTTAACCATTCTAGCATTTTTTGTTAATAAATTCGAAAATATTCTGAAAAAAGATTAAACAAAAAAATCTTGATGTGTGATCATCTCAAGTAATGAGATTTTGTTTCCTAACATATGTAATATGTATAGAAAAGTAGAAGAAAGTGGCCTTTATGCTATAAAAAAAAATCACTTAGTCATCTTCAATTTTTTAATCTTGAATCCTAATCTATATGTTTAAAAAAAATTCGTGTCTGTTAATCATTTTTTTGTGCAGGGGATGTATGAAACATTTACTCTTTCACTAAAAGCTATGGGCCAAAATCTGTTTTTGATTGGACATTAATTAATGTATTTTTAGTGAGAACTGTGGTGTTCATTTGAGTTTACAATTTGACTCCAAACAACATTAAATCAGGTTAAGCCTGGATTAAGTACGGGCAAGACCACCTAGGTCACAAACTTTCTCTTCCTTTTACAAATGGATTGGGTTCTTCCTCAAACTTTTTTCTCATTACTAGAAGGGTGGACCTTTAATATCTTCTCTCGTAGAAAACGTTACATTTGGACTATCCTTCGTTTGGCTATTGCTTGGGGTCTTTGGAGAAAGAGAAATATCAGGGTATTCCAAGACAAGGAAAGTACGTCTTGCAAAGGGGAAAAAAAAAAAGAGCTTCCATTGCCCCAACTTACCAATGAAAAGAAGTATTGCTTTAACATCGGTCCCATTCAACCCGATGGTCCACTTTCTGTCTTCTCCAAGATAGCCATTGTGTCATTCTATTTGATTGTTGAAGAATTTGGATTCATTCCCAAACCTGAAAATTTGAAGTGGTGATGTATCCTTGACACCACTCTTTTGCGGCCTATTATCAACTTGGGGTGATGGGAGGGTATCTTTCTGTGGTGGATCGTTCTTCTGATGAGACAAATGATGTTTGGATCGTGAAGAGTTATAATGTGAAGGAGTCCTGGATCAAACAGTTTAGTGTACCAAAAAATTCAGATTTTGGTGCTGTTATAGATTAGATACACCTGTGTGCTTACTAGTCAAAATTTTGGCTCTCTTCAGGTCGGGATTCAGAAATTGTTGGATCTTGAACTAATCTCGACACTGTAATAAATCTCGAGGTTCTGTTTTGAGGGTGGATGAATCTTAGTAAGGCCTTTTTTTTTCCCTTACTAAGTAGTCACTCTAGGACGGCTCTAGTCCCTATTAGAAGGCCGGCAGATTTCTCCTCTCATCTAAATGAGGTGATCTATGACGGAGTAATCAAGCCCTTACGCTAGAAAAGTCCAAAAGAAAGAACACATTCCCAAGGCATCAAATGCTATATATATCTTTAAGATTTTCTTACAGACAGCAAAACCCAATACCAAGACCAACACCCACTGAAGCTGAAGGATGAACAACCTACCACATGACATCACTTCTAATATCCTTTCAAGGCTTCCCCTCAGATCTGTTCTTCAATGCAAAAGTGTTTGCAAAACTTGGTGTTCTTTAATTTCTGTCCCTCAATTCGCTAACATGCACCTTAACCGAGCAATTCAAACTAACCCCAACCCCAACATCATAATCCTCCACTCTCGCAACAAGACCGGTCGAAACGAGCTGTATTTTGTGGAAGATAACGAGGCAGCAAAGGAGGAATTCGAAGAACCCATTGCCAGGGCTACAAGAATTGATGTTCCATTCATCCTCGAATCCTCATTCAGAGTGATTGGTTCCTGCAATGGTCTCTTATGTTTGTCTTCAACCCACAATGGGAATCAAATTCACCCCATATACATATTTAATCCTGCAACTAGAGAACACATGAAACTCCCTGAATTAACAATCCCCACATGTGTGTTTGAAAAATCTTTATTGGGATTTGGTTTCTGTGTCTCTACTCATGAATTCAAGGTGGTACAAGTGCTATTTTTCAAGGACGAATCTAGTTCGTCCCAGCGTTTAGAGTCTGTTGTTCAAGTCTATACAATAGGCAGCAATTCATGGAGAAGGATAGGTAATGCCCCCGACACGCTATCGGGGTATGTTCATACTTCAACTTTCTCCAATGGATCACTTCATTGGATGATGAGTAGCTCCGTCTTCTCCATGATGGACATTGTGTCATTTGACTTGAGTGTTGAAGATTTCGGAGTTGTTCCGGTACCCAAATTCCGTCCGGCAGTGAAACGTGGACCTCGGTCTCGGTGTTTCGTCAGCAATCATCGACCTGACATTCCTGCAGTTGTGAATCATCGACAGCACTCTTATTCAACTGTTATAGACTCGGGGAGTTAGGAGGGTGTCTTTCTGTGGTTGATAGTTCTTCTGACTTCTCAATTGATATGTGGGTTATGAGGAGTTATAATGTTAAGGAGACCTGGATCATACATTTTAGTATATGTCGAGATTCTCTGTCTTGGTTGGAATATGGATTCATCACGCCTGTATGCTTACGATGGAACGGTGAAACTTTACTAATGTATGATTGGAAAGATTTGGTTTCTTATAACGCTGAAAGCCAAAAACTTAGTATCCTTCAAGTTGTGGGGATTGAGAAATTGAGTGATGACCTTGAATCTGGTAGACATGATACTTCATTTCTAGCATTTCCACTCGTGGGGAAAAGTGCAACAGTAAGTAAATATTGAAGAAGAAAGAAAGCGTAGACTAAACTATCTATTTTTATCGGTGGTGTTGGTGTTCTAGCATTGTGTGTTATATGAAGAACTTTATTAGGTGTTCAAGCATAGCATTGTGTTATATGTGCTTTAAGGCACCTTGGTTGTATAATATTTATGCCCTAACAGGACTACTTTGGACAAAATCTTGATGTGTGTTCTTCAAGGAATGTGTAGAAAAGCAGAACCTTATGATTCTACCAATAATTCGAGATAAGTTGGTGGTCGAGAGTTCCTATGTTGTCTGTGGCATTCTATGTGACCGATTGAGTGTAGATTATGCATCATCGTGTGTGGATGACATGTAGACGTGTCTAAGCAACCATGTAATGTTAGATCAGCATATGTGACGTTTAAATCAAGCTGTCCACCAATGGGCATTTTTGGATCCTGCCCCACAATATTTTCATACTATATGGCTCGGGATCCAAAAATGTGCCATCATCCACAGTTTCTAAAGTCTTCATACCATAAAATAGGTAGTTCACAGGATTGTCCATGCTGAAACTGGAAATCTTTGCATCTTCCATAGGTTATTTATGCCTTGAAGTATTTGGTTGTAAAATCTTTATGACAAACAGACTACTTTGCATGAAATCTTGGTGTGTGATTTTTCTCAAAACCTGTGCAATATGTGTAGAAAAGCTGAAGAAAGTGGCCTTCTTGGGGGAAGAAAATCACAATGTCATCTTCAAAGTTGTGATCTTGTCTTCCTAATCTTGCTTTCGTGTACTGGATTTATTAACTACTTACTATGTTCCTCAAGATTTATCACTATTTCTGAGCTTCATGGGCCAAATTCTGTTTTTGATGTTGTTACTTATTTATGGGATATAATTTGATCTTCAGAACCTATTAATGTGAGCTTTTACAGGTAACCTCAGCTAATTTATTTGAATACTAGTCTACGTCGTGCCCATACAGTACTCTTAATGAGTGCCAAAGAAATCTTGATTTGTTTCCCTTTTTTGGGGAACATAACAATGGACAAAAAAAAATGAGTTGTAACAGATCAAAAAATGAAAACTATCAAAACAAGTGACAAAAAATCAACATTCATATCATCAAATTTTGTTGTCTCATTTCAGATTGAATCCTCAAAAACTGCTTGGAGGAAATTGCATGCTAAATGGAATTTGCATCGGATATTTTTTGATATCCAATAAGTTAAATGGAATTTGGATGTTAATTAATGATATCCGCCGTATATCAGATTTGAATTTGAATATCAGAAAAAAAAAGTGCTAAAGTGACTTCCTAGGACATTGCGTTCAACATTGTGCTGACGTGGAGGTGTACATAGAAACATTGATGCCTTTTACTTGAGATACGAGTGAAAAGCATCTATGGTCACGCCACCTCATCAATGGAGTGTTGAACAGGGTTCCTTGGAAGTGTCATGCTGGAGTGACTGCATAGGAGACTATAGGAATGAGAAGCATTTATGGTTCTGGGCACACCGCAACGTCAGCCCAGTGTCTAATGGAGTGTACTAGGCAGTCACATCCGCATTTTCCTTTTCTGGCTGAGTTTCACATTGCACAGATGAGGCAGTGTGCTTAGAACCATATAGGTGGCTTGGAAATGCTGAAAACCTGAGGTCTGGTAATGCCGAAAACCTGGGGACTGGTAATCTTATGAGTTGTTCTTTGTTCCCTTCTTTTTTCAATATATTATACTTTTCAAGAAAAAAAAAAAAAAAAAATCTTATGAGTCCAGCTTTGCGGCCCCCACTTTGCCAATTTTTCTGCTTTTCCATCTTTAGTGAACAAAGCCTTATATTGATTCAAGTTTCTTATTGGAGGGAAAGAGTCAAATACAACCACCCCCCTAATGATGATAGCGACAATTTTGGAAATTGAATAAAAGATTCAGACCATTGGGTTGACATGATCAAACTAGAAACCATGAAGTACATCAGTTTGCAATTGCATGTCATTTTTGTTTGCTAAGTACAATAAAATGGCCCCGTAGAAAGATGGATTAGCCTTCTACCAGGAATGAAGAAGATCAACTAACTTGTGAACTATCAACAATATGTCATGATGTATCCATGCCAGGGGGCACCATGTGATACAAGTTGATTCTAGCCATTGGAGAGGATTAGAATCCCTTGTTGGAACGTATGTAAGGCTCGTCAGTTACAGATTTATAAGGTTAAGAAACCTACCATATTTGCATTTCTAATTTCTATAAAAGGGTTGTATCTGTCGAAGGAAAAGACATAATGAAAAAGACAATGATAATAATAAGATTAATTATGGGTTGGGATCCATACTCATGGAAATGAACTTACATGTTCACACACAATCCTAATTGTTAAAATAATAAATTTACTAGTCAAGATTTATCTTAGAGATATGTAATGTATTATCAGGATATATCTTTAGCCCAACCATTGGACTCCGCATTTATATGGCTTGGATTATGCGCGAACATAGAGTTCCTTACACACGATCAGATTCCTTTCCCCCGAGTCTACGGATACCAACCTATATGAAAATTTGGTGTTGATCAAATATCCCCCCCCCCCCCCCCCCCCCCCTTCCTTCGTCACATTAGAATAGTAAAGATAAAGATAGCTGACCGGATATAAGGATGCTGAGAATATATATATATATATATATATATATATATATATATGTATTTATGACTTCTCTCATTATAATAGTAGATTAAACATGAATAATTCAATTATTAATATTTTGCTTAATATTAAATTATAAAATTGCCATGTTTTTCAAGTAAATTGATACAGTTGACTAGCAATCAAATCTTGATTTATAAAAGCAATAAACTTTAACCCTTCTTCTCTGTTATTGTTCGTCTATCAGTGAACAATGGACATCATCCCATACGAAATCATTGCCAATATCCTTTTATGGCTTCCCATCAAATCTGTTCTTCAATGCAGGTGCGTATGCAAAACATGGTGTTCTATAATTTCTAATGCTCAATTCACTAATACGCTCCTTCACCGAGGAACTCAAACCAACCCCAACATCATCTTCTTACCTCGCTCCAGAAATGGTCATAACGAACTTTATTATGTGGAAGATGACGAGGATGAATTACAAGAATTCATTATTGGCGCTACAAGATTTGATGTCCCATTCATCAGCCAAACCACATTTGAAGTGATTGGTTCTTGCAATGGCCTCTCATGCTTATTGTCTTCCACCAATGATCAAAATCGAATCATTTACGTATTTATTCCCGAAACTGGAGATCACATGAAACTCCCCGAATTAACAATACCCACACATGGGTTCACAAAATGTCTATTTGGATTTGGTTTCAGTGTCTCTACACAGGAATTAAAGGTGGTGCAAGTGTTATTTTACACGGATGAATTTAGTTCGTCCCACTGTTTAGAGTCAATAGTTCAAGTTTATACACTTGGCAGTAGTTCATGGAGAAGGATAGGTAATGCCCCTGTTGCACTCGCAGCAGAGCAAGTTTGTTCTTCAACATTCATCAATGGATCACTTCATTGGATAACGCCTCACTCCGAACAACCTGATGGCCCAGTTTCCATTTTTTCCAAGATGGGCATTGTGTCATTTGACTTGAGTGTGGAAGAATTTGGAGTCGTTCCAAAACCTGAATCTCATGTGGTTGTGAATTATCCGCCGAAATGTTTCTCGGACTCTTATCAACTTGGTGTGTTAGGAGGGTGTCTTTCTGTGGCAGATTTCTCTTCTAACCACACAATTGATGTATGGGTTATGAAGAGTTATAATGTGAAGGAGTCTTGGATCAAACAGTTTACTATACCACAAAATTCGCCAGCTTGGTTCTCTTATATGCTCCTTGGTTTCGGAATGCAAAACTTGGAACTCTTCAAGTTGGGATTCAGAAACTCTTGGATATTGATGCTGCATGGTTGACACGATACTGTTTTTGTGCATGTGGGGTGCCTCCTTTTGCCAAATCAGTTTCCGCAGGAAGAAAGAATAAGGCCTTGTCTTAGTTGTTGGTGGTGGTGGTGTCGTTGTTTTTGTTGTTCTAAACATTATGTGTTATGAGAAGAGCTTTATTGGCTGTTCGAATTATATGTGCCTGTACCTTTATTGTTGAACTTATATTAATTGTTTTAGAATTGTGTGTCATCTTTGCTTTGATGTATCTTTGTTGTAAAACCTTTACACTTCATTTTCTTTATAAAGAGTGAATTAAAGAGGTAGCTTTTCCTACACGTTTCTCTTGTTGTCACAAAACAGGAACAGAACCAAAAAAAAAAAAAACATTGTTATGATGCATTTTAGATCAGATGAATTGAGTTTTATAAGAACTTAATGGTGGGAATAGAAGAAGACACATTGAACAACATTCGGAAAACAGGCTACTTTGAACGAAATCTTGAACCCCAGTAGTGATTGGTTGAAAATCGGACCAACCGATGGTCTTAACAGGCTCAACATGATTTTGAAGGATTGATAAGCTAATTGGTATCGTTACCATTCGTTAATAATGATAGACGACGGATAACCCTAAGGGCCTGTTTGGAAGCAAAGAGTTGGGGAATGAAAGTTAGCAATTCAAAGAATACCTATAATTATGTATTCTTCTTTTTGGTAGTCAAAAGCAACAAAAAGAAAGAAAAAAAAAATGATGCTGGTAGCTGTGGATAGTTACTTAATTATATGTAACTACCTTTTTTAATTATATCCGGAATTTCAAATTATCTCATAATCTTTACCTGATATCAGAGCAATCTTCCATGATCCTGACTTCTCTCCTAGATATTATAGCGCATTGTCCTTCTACTCTCATGTCATTCTGATCAAATTATCTCTCATAAGCATTTTATCAAATACGTCATGTCCATGTTCATTTTAACTCCAATCTTGATTAAAATTAAATAAATCTGTTTTGATTGTCTAATGGCCAGTTTGCTCACCGTATTTGCATTGATTGTGTTTCAATCGATGGTCGTAAGCTCTCGAACCAAAACCCAGCACTTTTTTTCTATTTTGAGGTCGACTTTGAGATATTTGGGCTTTAAAGAACCTATCAGAAAACCTTCCCAAAGTTAAACAAAAAATTAAAGACAAAATAAATGAGAAACAAATACTCGGAATTTATCATCAAATGTCTTAGTGGCTAACATCATATTCCAATCAACTTGAATCGAGGAAAAAACATAAATTAAAATGCTATTAACTTAAGAGAGCTTAACATCTTTTTATGTGGTTCAATATAGGGCTGATAACGGGTGGAGTGTGGTTGGGTAAGACTTCTGTCGACTCCATACCTGAATTGAAACATACACCCCTATACCTAATTTTTTACTCAAATTTTAGAATAATACCCAAACCCAAATTTTGACTGAAGTTTTAGGTGGATAATCATACCCGATTTATTAACTGATTCTTAGGTCGTCCAAATTTTTACTCTTACCTGATTATATATATAAAATATAAAATATATTTTTGTTATCGTATAAATGGATAATAGGGTAGGATATAACGTATATTCATACCTGATCCTATAAAACTTTTAAGTATCAAATAATATTACTGATTTCTTAATTGGGTAGAAAAATGTTGTCCCTATCAGATTTATTCAGTTCTAATAAATATATATATATATATATATATATATATATATATATATATATATATATATATATATATATATAGGGTCCCGTTCCCCATTCTAAGCTTTACCCTACACTTTAACAAATGTGTTTTGTCCTACATGGGTTAGAAGTTTTGAAATGGGTTAATTTTTGGTGAGGATGATCTTTATGGTGAGGAGATCATCCTCACCAAAATTAGCCCATTCCAAAACTTCTAACCCCATAAAAATGATTTTAAAAAAATGGATGATCCACGATTTTTCAATTTGTAAACATGGGGTTAAAAATTTCGGAATGGGCTGATTTTTGGTGAGGATGATCTTTATGACTAAAAGATCATCCTCACCAAAAATCAGCCCATTCCAAAACTTTTAACCCATGTAGGACAAAACACGTTTGTTAAAGTGTAGGGTAAAATTTAGGGTATTGAACATTTCTCATATATATATATAAATTTATGTGATTCAATATTGTCAATTAATACCAACGAATTTACCCATCCTTGGTATTTGCCAAACTGCACCCTCAAAAACATTTTAGGAAAAATTACTTCAATTATCCTAGCAGAAAGGTTTCTTTCTAAATAGTCCATAAGCTTTGGGTGGTATCCAAATCATCCATTTAGTAAACTATTTCTTTTTTAATGGTCCCAGACCTCAACTCACTTTTTAATTATGATGTTTTTGAAATAAACAAACTATCATTTCGATAAATAATAAAAAAATTTAATCATTGACCATAATGTCCTTGACTGAGAGATCAGGTTGTTGTTCGAATTGACAGCTACCATCACATGAAAGAGAGGCATCACGTGAAAGACTAGGTCGTACACGACATTGTTGTAACAAATATATAAGTAGAGAATTTGCTTGGTGTCATATTATAGTGATAGAAGCAAAATGTTAAAAATTCTAATCCAAGACTGTTTAAAGGGGGTAGTTAGAGAATTGTGAGAGGATGCAAAATCTAACAAGGGTAGTTTTGTAAATTTGAAATGCCCTCAATACACACGGGGCTCATGTGCTTGGCTGATTTGGGATTTTTTTTTAAATCTTAGATTGACTTTTTTTGTAAGTAAAATATTTTTGAGAAATTGTGAAAATAAAAAAGAGAGAACAAAATGATAACTCATTGCTCCCATGTTCTCAAAACGTTCACAATCGATAACATGTTGTCGAGTAGGATCATTTTTTTCTTGATTGTGGTGAATTGGAGCTGTTTTTAGAGGCAAGCAAGGCTTATGCCTCAAACCACAGAGCACCTAAAAGGTATATGCATCAACGTGAGGCATAGACATCTTAACACCTAGCTAGCTCACATTATTTTTTAAAATAATGCAACTCTTTTTCTTCTTGTCTTTATATGTTATTTCTTTCTTTTTTTCTATCTAAGCAAGATTTTGTAGCATTTTTTTATTTTTATTTTTTTTACTTCTATTTCTTTGTTCCTGGCTTACTAGTTGTATGCAATATAATTTAAAAAGGGTCGTTGGGCCCACATTAACAATCCAACAACACAATATTTTAGATTTTATGAAAATATTCATATTAAAAAAAAAAAAATTTAAATATTGTTCTTAAGCTTGATCCAAAGTGTTGAAAATGGACAACTATCGAACACCCAAATTTAAAAATAAAATTCAACGGTGAAAAATAATAATTATTATTATTTTATTTTATTTTTTTTGTTTTAAAGTTCATATAAATTTTTTCCTCTACAACTCCATTGCATCAAATCATGTTTTTTAATGTCACAAGGTGATCAAATCAGAAAGTTTGCTTCAGTTTTTTTTTTTTTTTTCACTATGGACATAAAAGAGAAATGGGTGATGGTAAAATTAAATAGATACAAAAATTGGTGTATGACCATTTTGATAAATATGGTTGGACGAGTAATTCGGCAAAATAGAAGGATGGTTTTGGCCAACGCCCCTTTCTCTTTCTTGCCCATAGTGAAATAAGCAAACTTTCTAATTTGATCACCTTGTGACATTCAAAAACATGATCCAATGCAATGGATTTGTAGAGGACAAAATTATATGAACTTAAAAAAAAAAAAAAATTTAATAGTTTTCTTTCACTGTTGAATTTTATTTTTAAATTTAGGTGTTCTGTGGTCATCCATTTTCAACACCTTGGATCAAGCTCGAAAAATAATTTTTAATTTTTTTTTTAATATGAATGTTTTAATGAAATCTAAAAGGTTATAATGTTGGATTGTCAATGTGATAATCAATGTGGGCCCAACAACCCTTTTTAAGATTTGAAATCTCAAAAAAAATATATATACATGTGGGTAGCGGGTAAGAGAGAGAAGTTCTCTCTATTACCGATGTCATTGCACCACATGTCAAACGTTTTTTTGGTTATAAGCCAACACGTCATAGGGAGTCAAGGGTGGGTGCCAAAAACAACGTACATTTAGCATTTTTTTTTTCAAGTGTAAACTTTGTTGGGCTTTGTGGAGCCTAGTTATATTTTGATCCGGTTGACGACCCGACCCGACCCGAATAATGTTTGCGTGGTATTTTGATGGGATATTTTCTGAGGCTTAATCTATGGAGTGGAGGCTTGTGTATCTTGTGTATCTTGTGCGCAGTATATAGAAGCCCGTTTTTGGTGATTAGGGTTTTTTAAGGTTTTGGTTGTCGTCTTTGAGACTTGAGCCGCACTTTTGTAATTCTTCTCGAAATAGTGAAATCTCTACAACTCCGTGGACGTAGGCAAATTGTCGAATCACGTAAATACTGTCTTGTGTGTGTGATTGTTTTCTTTTTCGACGTGTGTATTTTTTCTCTATTTCTTGTTTCTCACAGATTGAGAATTTCGGGTTGAATTCCTTACAAACTTCGGCACTTAAAGTACCGAAATTTGAATTAAAAAAAATATTAATAAATTCGGCACTTTTAAGTGCCAAAATTTTATTTAATTTTATTTTTTATTTTTAAATTCCGCACTATAAGTGCTGATTTGGATTCGTTTTAATAATTAAAAAAAAAATGTGTTATTTTTTTATATTATAATTTCCCCTATTTTCTTTTGGAGGCAAGATGTGCTTACGGGTCTTTGAAAAAAAAAAAAATCCACCACCCAAGACATGATTCCAATTTCTACCTTTGAAAAACACTCTGTCCAATGATTGAAGAAAAAACCTCTAATAATTGCAGATATGATGTTTCTTGATTGAGTGAGGTGCTTTCCATGTCAAGATGAACTATTATGATCAAAAGTTTTCTTACCCTTCATATTCTAAATGTCATTGTACTCAAGATAAAGATACAAAACGTGAAAACAGACTAACAATGGGGAGAGGATGAATCATGATAGGTCACAACAAAGATCATGGATAAAGTTGTGAACTATATAAGTTTAAAGTAATTTTGTAAATTATTTCTCAATTCGTTTCATATTGTAAATTCATTTCGTTTAGTATCGTAAATTATTCATTTGGGCTTATTAGTTCCTAAG
Source organism: Akebia trifoliata (assembly GCF_017979445.1). Taxonomy (NCBI): domain Eukaryota; kingdom Viridiplantae; phylum Streptophyta; class Magnoliopsida; order Ranunculales; family Lardizabalaceae; genus Akebia; species Akebia trifoliata. The sequence goes on from NC_141385.1 coordinate 2,849,638, forward strand.
TCCTTACAAATTATTGGCTTAATTAAGGTATGAAATCCGGGATTTTTATCAAGTCTTGTTCACGAACAAGACTCGAATGAGACAAGTTTTGTTTTCTTGAACAAGGAGTCAAGAAGAGAAAGAAGAAGAAGCTGATACAGTTCACACACAGTCAAAGTCTTGGTCGCAACACGGTTTGCACACTGCACATGTTTGCCAAAAACCTTAACTCTTGCAATTGTTCCTCTCCTTCTTCTATGATATTTAGCTATATATATCATACCCAAGAGACCAAAGTCTACATCAATGAACCAGTGGAGGATGGATGTTCTCCCAGATGAGATCATAGTCAACATTCTTTCAAGGCTTCCCAGCACTTCTGTTCTTCAATGCAAGTGTGTTTGCAAAACTTGGTGTTCTATAATTTCTGATCCTCGATTCGCTAACATGCACCTTCACCGAGCAATTCAAACCAACCCCAGTATCATCTACCTCTCTCGCTCCAGCACCGATCAAAATGAACTATATTCTTTGGAAGATAATGAGGTGGAATTCGAAGAACCCATTATCAGAGCTTCAAGAATAATTAATGTCCCATTCGGAGTGATTGATTCCTACAAGGGCCTCTTATGTTTGTGTCCCACGAACAATCGAAATCACCCCATTTACATATTTAATCCCACAACTGAAGTACACATGAAACTCCCTGAATTAACAATCCCCACATGTGTCTACGCAAATTCGATGTATGGATTTGGTTTCAATGTCTCAAAGCAGGAATTCAAAGTGGTACAAGTGCTATTTTACAAGGAAGAATCAAGTTGGTCACAAGGTTTAGATTCTTTAGTTCAAGTTAATACAGTTGGCACTAGTAGTTCATGGAGAAGGATAGGTAATGCCCCTGACCCACTCTCCTGGCAAATTTGTTCTTCAACAGTATTCTTCAACGGATCACTTCATTGGATGACGGTTGGCCCAATTCAACCCAATGGCCTAGCTTCCATCTTCTCCAGGATCTCCATCGTGTCATTCGATATGAGTGTAGAAGAATTTGGAGTTGTTCCAAAACCTGAATTTGATGTGGTTGGAGAACTTGGCCTCAATGTTTTGTGGCCCATTATCAACTTGGGGTGTAGGGAGGGTATCTTTCTGTGATGGATTGTTCTTCTTACAACTCAATTGATGTATGGGTTATGAAGAATTATTATTGGAAGGAGTCCTGGATCAAACTGTTTAGCATACGAGGATTTTCACCGTATTGGTGCAGTTATAGATTAGTTATGCCTGTGAGCTTACAAGTGGAAAACTTGCCTCTCTTCAAGTTGGGATTCAGAAATCGTTGGATCTTTAAGCTGGTGGACATTGTTCTACCATGGTTCTAGCTTTTCCACGCAAGGGGGTAGAAGGGAAACACTAAGGAAAAGTTGCAGCATCGTCGTTCTAGCATTAATTATTATGCGGGGATTTTTTTAACCATTCTAGCCTTTTTTGTTAATAAATTCGAAAATATTCTGAAACAGATTAAACAAAAAAATCTTGATGTGTGATCATCTCAAGTAATGAAATTTTGTTTCCTAACATATGTAATATGTATAGAAAAGTAGAAGAATGTGGCCTTTATGCTATAGAAAAAAAATCACTTAGTCGTCTTCAATTTTTTGATCTTGAATCCTAATCTTTATGTTAAAAAAATAAAAAAAAAATGTTGTCTGTTAATCATTTTTTTGTGCAGGGGATGTAACAAACATTTACTTTTTCACTCAAAGCTATGGGCCAAAATCTGTTTTTGATTGGACATGAATTAATGTATTTTTAGTGAGAACTGTGGTGTTCAGTTGAGTTTACAATTTTGACTCCAAACAACATTAAATCGGGTTAAGCCCGGATTGAGTACGCACTAGTCCGCCTAGCTCACAAACTTTCTCTTCCTTTTTAGAATGGATTGGGTTCTTTCTCAAACTTTTTTCTCATTACTAGAAGGGTGGACCTTTAATATCTTCTCTCATAGAAAACGTTACCTTTGGACTATCATTCGTTTGGCTATTGCTTGGGGTCTTTGGAGAGAGAAATTAATATCAGGGTATTCAAAAATGAGGAAAGTATGTCTTACAAGGGGGGGGCCAAAAAAAAAGAGCTTCTATTGCCCCAACTTACCAATGAAAAGAAGTATTGCTTTAACATCGGTCCCATTCAACCCGATGGTCCACTTTCTGTCTTCTCCAAGATAGCCATTGTGTCATTCTATTTGATTGTTGAAGAATTTGGATTCATTCCCAAAACTGAAAATTTGAAGTGGTGGTGTATCCTTGACACCACTCTTTTGCGGCCTATTATCAACTTGGGGTGATGGAGGGTATCTTTCTGTGGTGGATTGTTCTTCTGATGAACAAATGATGTATGGATCGTGAAGAGTTATAATGTGAAGGAGTCCTGGATCAAACAGTTTAGTGTACCAAAAAATTCAGATTTTGGTGCTGTTATAGATTAGATACACCTGTGTGCTTACAAGTCAAAATTTTGGCTCTCTTCAGGTTGGGATTCAGAAATTGTCGGATCTTGAACTAATCTTGACACTTGTAACAAATCTCGAGGTTCTGTTTTGAGGGTGGATGAATCTTAGTAAGGCCTTTTTTTTGGCAGATTTACCAAAACATGCACAACTTTTCGTTTATTTACCAGAACGGTACACTGTTCCGAAAACGGTAATTTTACCATTTTCGGAATTATTTTTTTTACCAAAACGGTAAAAACAGTAAAATGTATTTTTTTTTTTACCGAAAATACCATTTTTATTTTTTGACTGAAATTACGAAAATAAAATTGATTTCGGTAAAAAAAATTGTAAATACATATGATTATTGGATTACCGAAAGAGAGTGAATCTTTTTAGTTGGATTTTCATTTTTTTAAGGTTAAAATTATAAATACATATGTAAAACAAAAAAAAGGGTATTTTCGGTATAAAAAAAATACATTTTACTGTTTTTACTGTTTTGGTAAAAAAAATTAATTCCGAAAATGGTAAATTTACTGTTTTCGGAATTATTTGCTATACTGTACCGTTTTGATAAATAATTTCAAAAACTCTACCATTTTGATAAATTATTCTTTTTTTTTTCCTTACTAAGTATTACCTAGGACGGCTCTAGTCCCTACTAGAAGGCCGGCAGATCTCTCCTCTCATCTAAATGAGGTGATCTATGACGGAGAAATCAAGCCCTTATGTTAAAAAAGTCCAAAAGAGAGAACACATTCCCAAGGCATCAAATGCTATATATATCTTTAAGATTTTCTTACAGAAAGCAAAACCCAATACCAAGACCAACGCCCACTGAAGCTGAAGGATGAACAACCTCCCACACGACATCACTTCCAATATCCTTTCAAGGCTTCCCCTCAGATCAGTTCTTCAATGCAAGAGTGTTTGCAAAACTTGGTGTTCTTTAATTTCTGCCCCTCAATTCGCTAACATGCACCTTAACCAAGCAATTCAAACTAACCCCAACCCCAACATCATAATCCTCCATTCTCGCAACAAGACCGGTCGAAACGAGCTGTATTTTGTGGAAGATAACGAGGCAGCGAAGGAGGAATTCGAAGAACCCATTGCCAGGGCTACAAGAATTGATGTTCCATTCATCCTCGAATCCTCATTCAGAGTGATTGGTTCCTGCAATGGTCTCTTATGTTTGTCTTCAACCCACAATGGGAATCAAATTCACCCCATATACATATTTAATCCTGCAACTAGAGAACACATGAAACTCCCTGAATTAACAATCCCCACATGTGTGTTTGAAAAATCTTTATTGGGATTTGGTTTCTGTGTCTCTACTCATGAATTCAAGGTGGTACAAGTGCTATTTTTCAAGGACGAATCTAGTTCGTCCCAGCGTTTAGAGTCTGTTGTTCAAGTCTATACAATAGGCAGCAATTCATGGAGAAGGATAGGTAATGCCCCCGCCACGCTATCCGGGTCTGTTCATACTTCGACTTTCTCCAATGGATCACTTCATTGGATGATGAGTAGCTCCGTCTTCTCCATGATGGACATTGTGTCATTTGACTTGAGTGTTGAAGAATTTGGAGTTGTTCCGATACCCAAATTCCGTCCGGCAGTGAAACGTGGACCTCCGTCTCGGTGTTTCGTCGGCAATCATCGACCTGACATTCCTGCAGTTGTGAATCATCGACAGCACTCTTACTCAACCTGTTATAGACTCGGGGAGTTAGGAGGGTGTCTTTCTGTGGTTGATAGTTCTTCTGACTTCTCAATTGATATGTGGGTTATGAGGAGTTATAATGTTAAGGACTCCTGGATCATACATTTTAGTATATGTCGAGATTCTCTGTCTTGGTTGGAATATGGATTCATCACGCCTGTATGCTTACGAAGGAATGGTGAAATTTTACTAATGTATGATTGGAAAGATTTGGTTTCTTATAACGCTGAAAGCCAAAAACTTAGTATCCTTCAAGTTGTAGGGATTGAGAAATTGAGTGATGACCTTGAATCTGGTAGACATGCTACTTCATTTCTAGCATTTCCACTCGTGGGGAGCCTCATTTCACCCAAATCAGCCTCTGGTGTGAAAGTGCAACAGTAAGTAAATGTTGAAGAAGAAAGAAAGTGTAGTCTAAACTATCTATTTTTATCGGTGGTGTTGGTGTTCTAGCATTGTGTTTTACATGAAGAACTTTATTAGGTGTTCAAGCATAGCATTGTGTGTCATATGTGCTTTAATGCACCTTGGTTGTATAATATTTATGCCCTAAAAAGACTACTGTGAACAAAATCTTGATGTGTGTTCTTCAAGTAATGGGTAGAAAAGCAGAACCTTATGATTCTACCAATAATTCAGGATAAGTTGGTGGTCTATAGTTCCTATGGTGTCTGTGGCATGCTATGTGACCGATTGAGTGTAGATTATGCATCATCGTGTGTGGATGACATGTAGACGTGTCCAAGCAACCATGTAATGTTAGATCAGCATATGTGATGCTTAAATCAAGCTGTCCACCAATGGGCATTTTTGGATCCTACGCCACAATATTTTCATACTTGATGGCTTGGGATCCAAAAATGTCCCATCATCCACACTTTCTAAAGGCTTCATACCATAAAATAGGGAGTTCACAGGGTTACCAACGCTGAAACTGGAAATCTTTGCATCTTCCATAGGTTATTTATGCCCTGAAGTATTTGGTTGTAAAATCTTTATGTCAAACAGACTACTTTGCATGAAATCTTGGTGTGTGATTTTTCTCATAACCTGTGCAATATGTGTAGAAAAGCTGAAGAAAGTGGCCTTCTTGGGGGAAGAAAATCACAATGTCATCTTCAAAGTTGTGATCTTGTCTTCCTAATCTTGCTTTCGTGTACTGGATTTATTAACTACTTCCTATGTTCCTCAAGAATTATCACTATTTCTTAGCTTAATGGGCCAAATTCTGTTTTTGATGTTGTTACTTATTTATGAGATATAATTTGATCTTCAGAACCTATTAATGTGAGCTTTTACAGGTAACCTCAGCTAATTTATTTGAATACTAGTCTACGACGTGTCCATACAGTACTCTCAATGAGTGCCAAAGAAATCTTGATTTTTTTCCCTTTTTTGGGAACATAACAATGGACAAAAAAAATGAGTTGTAAAAGATCGAAAAATGAAAACTATCAAAATAAGTGACAAAAAATCAACATTCATATCATCAAATTTTGTTGTCTCATTTCAGATTCAATCCTCAAAAACTGCTTGGAGGAAATTGCGTGGTACAGATCGCCTAATTTACACTTTTATGTGATTCAAATTGTCAACTTCCTGATGTGCTCCAAAATTCTAGAAAGAATTATTATTCTACCTATAATTCAGAATAAGTCAAGGTTCTCGAGTTTCTATAAATGGTGGCTCTGTCACACGTTGTGACTGATTAAGTGTTGAGAATTGAAAGAACGCAACACCGTGTGACTGATTTTGTCTTTGATTTTGTTTTTTCAAGTTTTTCTAACAAAAATACATGGAAAGATCGACTTAGAACTTGACATAACGACTTATGTAGATGATTTCAAACCAAAAAATTCATCCGTGATCGATTTTCATTTAAAAAAGAAGCAAAACAATTGAAACACCCCTAGTTTTTTTACATAGAACTTCAAAATGCTTTTAAAAAAATGATTTCTTCTTTATTCTCAAATCATTTTCATCAAGATGGAGTCTCTAAACCACGACAAGGATGCCTAAATCCTGATTTTTTAGACAAAAATTGGTGAGATTGAATGGCTTGGGCAATATCAACATATCAATCATAAGAAATGTCTAGAGTGAGTTTCAGTAGTAGTAGCAATGGGTCGAATAATACCAATTTACCCAACTCATCTAACCCAAATAAATTAGATATGGGCAACGATTTTCTACTCGATTAAGAATTCGGGTACTATTACCTGATACCCATTTACCCAAAAGTTTTGTAGGGTCGGGTATGAATATACATCATATCCTATCTGTTTATCCGTTTTTCTGAGGGAAAAGTTATAATTTCATATTCTATATATAAATATACGTAAATGATTAGGATTTTTATTATATAATTCTTTTTATTAAAGTGAAAAAAAAAAAAAAATTCAAGCGAGATGGTAAAAATTTGGGTGACCTATGAGTCAGGTATGGCTATCCACCTAAAACTTGGGTAAAATTTAGGATTTGGGTATTACCCTAAAATTCAGGTAGGAGATAAGTGTGTGAGTTTCAATTCGGTATGGAGTCGGTAGAGGACTTACCGGACCCATTGCTTTGAAAAGAGGGATTTACTAAATGGACTATTTTGATAACCCACAAAAGTCAAGGATTAAATGTAAAGAAAAGTTAGCGTAAGGACCTATTAAGTAATTTTCCAAAAATAAAAACACAAACCTTAACCCCAAAACAATTGTTCCATCCTTCTTCTCTGATGGACACTCTCGTTCCCAACACATCAAAAGAGCTGTATCTTAAAACTTTTCTTAAACCAACACTCACCACACCTGTGAAAGTGAAGGTGAACGATGGACAACTTCCCATATGACATCATCTCCAACATCCATTTAAAACTCCCCTTCATATCTATTTTTCAATGCAGGTACGTTTGCAAATCTTGGTGTTCTTTAATTTCTAACCCACCCTCAATTCCCTAATCATTCACCTTTTTCAAGCAATTCAAACTCTTCATCACTCGCACCCAAACCAATTGAAACTAAGGGTATGTTTGATTGTACATGGAAAATAGGGTGGAAAATCAAATTCCATGGAAAATGATATTTTTCAAGTGTTTGATTGCACATGGAAATGGAAATTCATTTTCCACCTTAATCAAAAAGTCCACAAAAACATGGATTTCACTTTCCCAAATGAAATCCACTCATATTTTCCATCTCCAATTTTTTCATACTCATATCTTCTTCTTCACCACCACCACCACCACCACCATTACACTAATATCGCCAGTCGCTGTCGCCGTCACCGTCATTACCATCTCCGACCACCTTTCCTCTCTCTCTCTCTCTCTCTTCTTCTCCTTCTCCATCATTCACCTCTGCCACCACCACCACCACCGCCATGTTCTCCCCTCATCTTCTTCTTCACTTACCTCCGTCATCATCGCCACCACCACCATCACCGTCGCCACCGCCGCTATTGCCACCACCACCGCCGCTATCGCCACCACCGCCGCCACCACCACCGTTGCCACCTCCGCTACGGCCACCGCCACCACTACCGCTACCGCCACTTATCTTCTTCCTCTCTCCCTTCTCTCATATTTCTTTCTCCTCCTCTCCTTTTTTTTTTCTCATTTAATTTTCCCATGAATTTATCCAAGTAAAATCAAACAATAGAATTTGATTTTCCAACCCTACCTATTTTCCATCACAATTTTTCCATGGATTTCAAATTCCATGGAAAGTCACTTTCCATGCAATCAAACATACCCTAACTCTATTTTGTGGAAGATAATGGGGAGGACGACAAATCCCAAGAACCCATTCTCAAAGCTACAGAAATCTATGTCCCATTCATCAAATCCCCATACAAAGTAATTTTTCCTGCAATGGCTTTCCTTTATGTTTGTCTTCCACCACTTTCAGTCCAATTCACTCTAAATTATACATTTTTAATCCCTTAATTGGACAACACATCAAACTCCCCAAATTAACAATCACCTACTCCGTATACAAAAAATCTCCATTCGGAAGAGAGATCAAGAGTAAGGAAATGTTGAACAAGTAAGAAAGTGGAGACTAAATTATCTAGTTTTTCTTGTTATTCTAGACTTCTAGCATTATGTGTTATATGTGAAGAGATTAATTAGCTGGTCTAGCACACTATTATGTGTTATATGTGAAGAGATTAATTAGCTGTTCTAGCACACTATTATGTGTTATATTTGCTTTAAAGTTTTTTTTTTTTAATGCAAAATATTATGCCATGTTTACGTTTTAGAGAATTGCATCAAAGCTTTGAAAACATTTGGTAGACACACTACTTAGAATGAAATCTTGATGTATGGTCATCTACTGTGATATGATATTGTCTCATAACCTATGGAATATGGAGTCATTAAAAAGGGGAATGATTTTTGTTCAGATCTCTTAATCAATTTTAGTGTAAATCCCATTTACTTAATGCATCCGATATTTTTTGATATCCGATAAGTTAAATGGAATTTGAATGTTAATTAATGATATTCGTCGGATATCAGATTTGAATTTGAATGTTAGGAGAAAAAAAAAAGGGATTCAGATGTTCCTGATTAATATCGGTTGGCAGCCCTACCTTGTTTTAAGAAAAGTGCTAAAGTGACTTCCTAGGACATTGCGTTCAACATTGTGCTGACATGGAAGCGTGCATAGAAACATTGATGCTTTTACTTGAGATACAAGTGAAAAGCATCTGTGGTCACACCACCTCGTCAATGGAGTGTTGAACACGGTTCCTTGGAAGTGTTGTGCTGTTGTGCTGGAGTGACTGCGTAGGAGACGATAGGAATGGGAAGCATTTATGGTTCTGGATGCACCTCTACGTCAGCCAAGTATCTAATGGAGTGTACTGGGCAGTCACATTAGCATTTTCCTTTTCTCACTGAGTTTCACATTGCGCAGATGAGGCAGTGTGCTTAGAAGCATATTTGCTTGTCACTTGTATCTTGATGAAAAGCATCTATGATTCTGAGCATACTGACATATCAGCGTAGTGTGAAACACATTAAAAAACCAAGAACAACTTTCCTGACTTAGCAAGGAAAAAAAGTCTTGGTAAGGTTCATTCGTCCTCAAAACAGAACCATGTTTTGAGGGTGAATGAATCTTAGTACGTCAGCCCAGTATCTAATGGAGTGTACTGGGCAGTCACATCAGCATTTTCCTTTTCTCACTGAGTTTCACATTGCGCAGATGAGGCAGTGTGCTTAGAAGCATATTTGCTTTTCACTTGTATCTTGATGAAAAGCATCTATGATTCTGAGCATACTGACATATCAGCGTAGTGTGAAACACATTAAAAAACCAAGAACACTTTCCTGACTTAGCAAGGAAAAAAAGTCTTGGTAAGGTACATTCGTCCTCAAAACAGAACCATGTTTTGAGGGTGAATGAATCTTAGTAGGGCATCCCCCCCCCCCCCCCCCCTTTCCCTTTTTTTTTTTTTTCCCCTTAGTAAGGCTAGTGGACTCTTAAAAGATGCAGTGACTCTAGGCCAGTTCTAGTCGCTATTAGAAGGCCGGCAGATCTCACCTCTCATCTCAATGAGGTGATGTGTGACCGAGAAATCAAAACGGTCAAATATTTTTTTTAGTGTTCTTTTTCTTTAAATTCATGGAATTTCGTCCTCTACAACAATGTGGATTGGATCATATTTTTAAATGCCACAAGATGATCTAGTCAAGAAATTTTGGTTTTCACGGTCGGCAAGCTTATTGGTTTTGTCATATGTGTGGGTGTTGGGCTCTGAGCAAAAATTCACTCTAGTAAGGCTGGTCGGCTCAACGAGGTGATGAGTATGACGGAGAAATCAAGCTCTTATGTTAGAAAAATCCGAAAAAGAGAACACATTCCCAAGGCATCAAATGCTATATATCTTTGAGATTTTCTTACAGACAGCAAAACCCAACACCCGCTTCAAGGATGCACAACCTCCCACACGACATCACCTCCAATATCCTTTCTAGGCTTCCCATCAGATCTGTTCTTCAATGCAAGAGCATTTGCAAAACTTGGTGTTCTTTAATTTCTGACCCTCAATTCGCTAACATCCACCTTAACCGAGCAACTCAAACTAACCCCAACATCACAATCCTCCATTCTCGCTCCAACACCAGTCAAAACAAGCTGTATTTTGTGGAAGATAACGAGGTGGAACCCATTGCCAGGGCTACAAGAATTGATGTTCCATTCATCCTCGAATCCTCATTCAGAGTGATTGGCTCCTGCAATGGTCTCTTATGTTTGTCTTCAACCCACAATGGGAATCAAATTCACCCCATATACATATTTAATCCTGCATCTAGAGAACACATGAAACTCCCTGAATTAACAATCCCCACACGTGTGTTTGAAAAATCTTTATTGGGATTTGGTTTCTGTGTCTCTACTAATGAATTCAAGGTGGTACAAGTGCTATTTTTCAAGGACAAATATAGTTCATCCCAGCGTTTAGAGTCTGTTGTTCAAGTCTATACAATAGGCCACAATTCATGGAGAAGGATAGGTAATGCCCCCGACACGCTATCCAAGCATGTTCATACTTCGACTTTCACCAATGGATCACTTCATTGGATGATGAGCGGCACCGTCCTCTCCACAATGGACATTGTGTCATTTGACTTGAGTGTTGAAGAATTTGGAGTCGTTTCGATACCCAAATTCCGTCCGGCACTGAAACGTGGACCTTGGTCTCGGTGTTTCATCGGCAATCATCGACCTGACGTTCCTGCAGTTGTGAATCGTCAACAGCACTCTTACTCAACCTGTTATAGACTTGGGGAGTTAGGAGGGTGTCTTTCTGTGGTGGATTGTTCTTCTGACTTCTCAATTGATATGTGGGTTATGAGGAGTTATAATGTTAAGGAGACCTGGATCATACATTTTAGTATACGTCGAGATTCGCTGTCTTGGTTGGAATATGGCTTTGTCACACCTGTATGCTTACGAAGGAACGGTGAAATTTTACTACTGTATGATTTGAAAGATCTGGTTTCTTATAATGTCGAAAGCCAGAAACTTAGTATCCTTCAAATTGCAGGGATTGAGAAATTAAGCGACCTTGAACCTGGTAGACATGCTACTTCATTTCTAGCATTTCCACTCGTGGGAAGCCTCATTTCACCCAAATCAGCCTCTGGTGTGAAAGTCCAACAGTGAGTAAATGTTGAAGAAAAAAAGAAAGCGTAGACTGAATTATCTATTTTTATCGTTGTTGTTGGTGTTCTAGTGTTGTGTGTTTTATATATGAAAAGCTTTATTAGGTATACAAGAATAGAATTGTGTGTGTTATATGTGCTTTAAAGCACCTTGGTTGTTTAATATTTATGCCTCAAAAAGACTTCTTTGAACAAAATCTTGATGTGTGATCTCCTAGTAATGGGTAGAAAAGCAGAAGAAAGTGACCCTTATGGGGGAAAAACTCAGTATTAATCAAATTTTGATGTCTAATGTGATTCAGATTTAATTGGTGATTCCCTAGATAATGGATCTCTAGAAAGGCATGCACCAATCCCAACTAGTAGGCTAGTAGGCCAGCATTGATATATAAGAATGTCTGTTCTATTTGCACCTACAATCTGACGTAAGTGCACCACCTTAAACAACAGCAACAAAGAACAATAACTGCATCGATGTCTTTGAATTTTCATTAAGAGCACCCATTTTCAAACAAAAAGCCTTAACATCTCGTTGGCACATCTTGTACAGAAGACGAAATGAACAACTCACATTCGTATTTCTTCATTCGATTCACCACTCCAATCATTCCAAGATTCAGATTTTTCTTCTGCAGATTATATCAAGAGATATGTTTTTCCCGAGAACTCCCTTTATTTTTTATTTTTTTTATTTTTTATGATTTTACCATTTAAGTAAATGATCTCAATACAAAAGGAATGATAAGTTCAAATAACTCAATCATCAAATGATTTAAATGAACAAAAGCCAAGAAAGTTATGGAAAGGTTGTGAATTTTTTTAGGATTTATGCGTTAGTGTGGCTTAAGGTATGTTAGATGGCCCTTTTCGACATAACTAAAAATCCTGGAACGATTATTTGTGTCAATTGGGATCATGTCAACACTAAACTATCGACATGGAATAGACTAAAAAATAATCAAAGTGATATTATCATGAAATAGTTTGGCTTTATTAACACATCATTTATGTGTGTTCCTATTGTTTTCTAACAATCAACTGATGTACATTACTTTTGTCTCACAATAAAATCCTAGATCCTTAGCATTTTATCGTTTCTTCGTGATTTACCTTTACAATAATAGAAAGTACAAAAAAAAGAATAGAAAAGAGGGGGAAACAAGAAGAAAAAAAAAACTAACATTAACTCATTGCTTTGTTGCGAATAAGAAAAAAGAATATGGTAGTGGTTCGTTTGCTGATAAAAAATATGAAGATGATGAGAAGAAGCAAGGGAGGATTTAAGAATTGACATAGTCATAAGGAGTTATGAGCTATTTCCACAGATAATAGCGACGGATTTTTGCTATTGCCCCATTATCTATTTTGTGGAAGATAATGAGGAGGAGCACAAATCCCAAGAACCCATTCTCAAAGCTACACGAATCGATGTTCCATTTATCAAATCCCCGTACGAAGTAATTGGTTCCTGCAATGGCCTATATGTTTGTCTTCCACTTTCAATCAAATTCGCCCTAAATTATACATTTTTGATCCCTTAATTGGACAACACATCAAACTTCCCGAATTAACAATCCCCCAATCCGGATACTCAAAATGTCTATTCAGATTTGGTTTTGGTATCTCTATGCAGGAATTCAAGGTGGTACAAGTGCTATTTTCCAAGAATGAATCTAGTTCTTCAATGGGCTTAGACTCTATAGTTCAAGTTTATGCATTAGGCACCAATTCATGGAAACGCTTGGGCAATGCACCCGCCCTGCTCTCCGGACAAGTTTGTTATGCAACATTTGTCAATGGGTCACTTATTGGATGAGCGTCGGACCTGTTCAATCCAATGGCCCAGTTCAACTCTACAAGATGGACATTGTGTCATTCGAGTTGAGTATTGAAGAATTTGGAGTCGTGCCCGAACCTGAACTTTGTATGGTTGTCAATCGTTGGAAATGCTCTTTCTCAGGTAATTATCAACTTGGGGTATTAGGTGGTTGTCTTTCCGTGATGGATAGTTCTTCTTACAACACAATTGATATATGGATTATGAAGAGATATAATGTGAAGGAATCCTTGATCAAACAGTTTAGTATACCACAAAATGTGTCGTCACGGTTGCCTTGTGGATTAGATATACCAGTGTGTCTACGAAAGAACGGTGAAATTTTACTGTTGTTTGATTCCAAAGTTTTGGTTTCTTATAATGCTGAGACCACAAAATTTAGCTTCCATCACATTGTGGCGAATCATAACATGAGTTGCCTTAAAGCTTGTGAACAACAACATCCTGATACATGTAAAGCGTTTCCACACGTGGGAAGTCTCATTTTGCCCAAATAATAAGCCTCTGGAGTGATAGAGCAAGAATAAAAGTAAGGAAATGTTTAAGAAGGAAGAAGGTAGACTAAACTATCTAGTTTTCTTGTTATGTTGGTGGTGGTGGTTCTAGAATTGTGTGTTATATGAAGAGATTCATTAGCTGTTCTAACATATTATCATGTGTTACATTTACTTTGAAGTATATTTGTCATAAAATCCTTATGTGTCATATTTTATATGTGCTTTGAAGTATTTTTTTTATGCAAAATAGTTATGCCATGTTTAATTTATTGAGAATTGCATTATAGCTTCGAAAACATTTGGTAGACACACTACTTTGAATGAAATCTTGATGTGTGGTCATCAACTGTAATTAGATATTGTCTCATAACCTATGGAATATGTGTGGAAAAGTTGAAGAAACTGATCTTTATTGAAAAAAAAAAAATTAACTACATTATCGTCAAAGCTGTGATCTTGTCTTTTAATCTTGTGTGTGTGCAGGGGATGTAAGAACTAATGCTTTGTTCCTCAAGAATTGTCACTATTTTTTAGATTTATAGATCAAAATCTGTTTTTGATTTGATAGCTACTTGTTTATGGGTTTAATTTGATACCAACATGGGCTTTGCTGGTAACCTTAGCTAATTTGTTTTGGATTTGTTAGAGAAATCCTGTATGTTCTTTCTTGGGATGTTTAGATTGGAAAAACTATCTTGGAGTAGCCTTATACCAGGATTGAAGAAGCTCAACTGAATTATAACCTTTGTAAACAAGAAAAACTATTAAAATAAATTAAAAATAAAAAAATAAAAAATTATACTAATATACTCAGAATTCAGCAAGTTTTATCTTCTCAAGTCAAATTCCAATCCACGTGTATAACATTACTAACTGCCAAACGTCATTTCCTACGAAAACTTTCTTGGGAAAATTACATGTTACTAAATATACTGCCTCAATTACCTTTATATGTGTTTCAAAATTGTCAATTAATAAATATGGATTCTGGAATTGCAATGATAGCCATGTGGGATGCCCTTTATGACCCAATCCTCTTGTTAGGGGTGTCGCTCCCTCTCTCAGTCCTCCTTCAAGTGCTTCGGGAGTGAATCCTTCTCTAATTTCCTCTCTCAAAATATCTACCAAGATATTGGAAATCCGCTCTTCATGAAGATTCCCATTCTATCCATTACAATGAAATAGTGGTGAATATTACAATTAGGATGATTTTTTCTTTTTCTTCTTTTAAATATTACCGTAATTACAGAACTAATCTAAAACTTTTGAAGTTGAAGAAACTTCAATCATTAAAACACATATTTATTGTTAAATTACTAATAAATAGTTATATTAATCAATATCATGTTGTTATAACTAATTAGGGTGGGGGAATGACACAGTAACATTAGTGCTACTAGGCAAATTATAAATAATACGAAAAAATACAACCATCCATGAACACAGGGCGAGTGAAAATAAAATAGTTATGGACTATAATAGACCCATGATTGTATTTTTCAATATGAAATTTAATGAATAAATTATATTTATTTTTTTTAAATTTGTCAATTCTAAATTGTAAAAAATGTATCTTTTGTAATAAAGAGTAAATGATGATGGAACAAGGAAGCAAGTGAAACATACAAAAATAAAATTGATATTTGAGTATATTATTTATATAACATTCTGTAGAAGTTCTATACTCTTAGATATTTTTTAACTGTGTGGGTTTGCAATCCCGCTCCTGCCCTTGCACCTGCACCCGCTCTGGTCACCTAGGGCATGCCATATGAATGTATGACTCAATATTATTTAATGAATATTCATATTTAAATAATGCTTCCTACAATAGATTTTATTTTATAAGATTGAATAAATTTTATAAATATATTCTTAAGAATTATCATTTTAGATTTTATTAGCTTGTTTGATAAAATTCCAAGACAAGATCTTATTTTCTAAAGATCACAAACACTTAAATTCCTAAAGAAATTAATTATTTCATATAAAAAAAAAATCAAAATCGATTGACCAGTCGAGATTTTTAAAATCCTGGCCTAGATGACTTGGATCTTAGATGAGTCAATTGTATCATTATCAAAATTATATCAAACCAGTCCTTGGATTTGAGCTTGGGTCGAGATTTTGCGGTGGAGTTAGCATGTGGGGTGTGTGCATTTGACATGTGGTGTAGAAATCAAAATTAATGGAGAGAAAAATTTCCTCCACCTGCACATCCTTCGCCTAGAAATTTAAATTTAAAAAAGGGTTCTTGAGCTCACATGGATCACCACTGGGACAATCTAAACCCACAGCCTTCTAGATTTCATGAAAAAATTCAGATTAAAAAAAAAATCAATTTTTTTTAAGATTAATCATAGGTGTTAAAAATGGATGGCTACCTCAAATGTAAAATCAAAGTTCTACGGTGAAAATTACCTTTTTGTTTTTTAATTCATATAATTTTGTCCTATGCAACCTTATGGCATCATGTTCAAAAAATGCCACAAGTTATACAATTAAGAAATTTCCACATTGGCAATCTAACACCACAACCTTCTAGATTTCATGAAAAAATTCAAATTCAAAAGAAAAAAAAAATCAATTTTTTTAGGATTAATCTAGGGTGTTGAAAATGGATGGTTACCGAGCACCCAAATGTAAAATTAAAATTCAACTATGAAAAATTCTCTTTTCTGATTTTTTTTTTTAAATTCATAAAATTTCAAATCATGTTTAAAAAATGCCACAAGGTGATACCATAAAAATTTTCCTTTTTTTCATTGTGGGCAAAAGAGAAATTCTCTCGTTTTTTTAGTCACGTGTCAAACAAATCTAGTGCATGTGGTATTGTGAGAGAAAAAAACAATCACTCGTGGCCATAATTGATGAAGTGACTAAGGGTATATTTGGTAACACTTCTAAAGTCTAAAGTTTGAAGTCTAAAATCTGTTTTCTGAAATCTGAAATCTTATTTTGGAAAAATTGTTTGTTTATTATTTTTAAAAGCTTCTAGTTACAAATAGAATTTTAAAATAGAATGATCATTTTGAAAATATTACCTTTTTCGTAATTCTAATAAATTATTAATCGAAAAACATAATATGTTATGTGTAGACACCCAAATTTGATCAAACCCTCAACGCAAAATGTCCAAAAATCTATCAAACTTGGAATAGGCCTCAAAACCCAAACCTTCAAAAATCTTTATTTCTTTCAATAAATAGCCTAAGGCCCTTCCTATGTGGCCCACGGACCAAAAACTCCTCACCCCACCACCCTAATTACTCTACCCACTAACAAAGGCCCTAACCACGTGGTCCATGGATCAAAAACCACCTAAGCCCATCAACTATCTTACCCAAGCCCAATCATTCAACTCACTACCCAATTATCTACCCAAGTCCAATCATTCAACTCATTACCCAAACCCAACATCACAACCAATTACTCAAGATCATCAAGGTGGGACACATGTCACCACCTTAACTTACCTTCATCATCAAACTATTCACTTCTATCACATTTTCTCTAAAAAATCACATCAATCTATCATCCTCTTCATAACCTACCATCATAATTTCCTACAAACCCATATCTCCTTATAACCTATCATTATCATACATTCATCTAGCATACCATCATCATTCCCTACAAACCCATCTTTACACTTCAAACCTATACATTTCCTCTCAAATCAAACACTCTCTCTCATCAACTCATCTAAACATCTATTCTTCCACACATCTTGACGCATGTCACCATCTCCTTCGCCCTCCCAAAACATAATCAATTATCATTTTACACAACTCATTCTTTTAATTAAAATCCACTCACATTAACTCACCAAACATTCAACCACCATCTTACATCCTCATTCTTTCAACCAAACACCATATATTTCATTTCACATAACACGCAACCTAAATGGGTTGAAAGATCTAAGTCATTTGGGTTATAAATAATCCATTTAACCCCCCTTACACAAATGCCCCTCCACTACCATCAATGTACACACACCCCTCTCTCAAACCCATAACCATTCTATCATTTTCCATCACTTCACCCAACTCTACCCCTAAAACACACCCCCAAATTTTTATAAAACCCTTCATCCTCAACACAATTCTCACCTAATGTCTACCCCCCCCCCCCCAAAAGATTAAAAAAGAAATCACTCTCTCTAAAACTTAATACCCAACCCTCTACTTTCAACTCACCCCACTACCTTCAACTCTCAACTCTCTCAACTTCTTTTCAAGCAAGTCAAGGAAAGTCAAAGAAGATCAAGAAGAATAAGGTAGGTTTTTGACAAAAGAACACCCCCTTAACTTCCCCTCTTCTATTCACCTCCTTTCTATACACCTTTGCACACACCACAATTATTTGAATTATCAAAAGGCCCATTTTTCAATAAGGGTGCCCTCAATGGTTTGAACCAACATTAAAGTTCCTCATACTTGAGGGCACATATCAGATTTTTTGATTCCTCTCATTTTATTTTTGTAGACATCAAAATTTTAACGGGCCCCTACAGCCTTCTAAGTTAACAAAAAAAAGTCCACCAAATCAAAATTGGGCCCACAAATTTAAATTGGGGGTCTGTTAATCGGGACAAGCCTCATATGGTTTGGGTTTGAGTTTTTACAGATAAAACCTATGATCTAGTAAATCCAAGTAATCTATATTAAATATTGGGCCTTATACCTAAATAAATGAGTTTTGGCCCAATAATGATCCATAGAATTCTTAAAATTGGATTTGGACAAATTTAGCCCTTTAAACAAATCAATTAAATCTTTTTAAGTTGGGGTATAATTGGAAAGTCAAATTACATTTAAGTCTATAAATACAAGAGCCTCTCTTATTGAGAGGGGATCTGGATTACTTTCTCTCATAAGACAGAAGCTCTCCCTCTAGAGAAGAAGAAACCCTCAAGCCCTCCTCTAGAGACAAAACAAGGTTCTTCAGAGATCCGAACTCCAACTAAAGAGAAGATCAAGCATAAAGTCATTCTTCAAAAATTAAGAAAACATTCTCAACCGATAAAACGCGAAGTCCGAAGAGAAGAAAATCTACAGAAACCTCTATAGAATATCAAGTACAAAGCAAAGTCAATGTCAAAATATCATTCTCAGTCGATAAAGCGCGAAGCTCGGAGAGAATAAAAGCTACATACGTCATCATTACTATTTTGTACTTGACTGTTAATCAAAGGAAACACTGAGATCTGTATCTTCATTTTTACTCAAAATTAATAAAATCAATTATGATCATATTTTACAAATCTCGAGGTAGATCTGTTGAAGTTTATTGTTGACAATTTTTATTTTCAAAATCGACCGAATCCAAGGTTACCACTAACGGTAGATGGAATAGGATGCCTAACACATTCCCTATTCCATAAAATGGACCCCCTTACCTAAATTCAAAGTTTGACCGATAAACCTTATCCGTACGAGAGTCACTAAACGCAAAAATTATGATTTTCCAAAAAGTGCAACTCGGGTGACCATTCACACCCATTTTCAATATGAATAGTGGCGACTCAAAAACCCCCCAAAGTGGAAGCGATATTTCGAAGAAACGAAATTTTCATGTCCACATTATGCATAATGAAACCATCCACACATTTAATTTTGATTTCTAACAAATCAAACACCCCAAAAGTATTATTTTCAAATTGAATTCATATTTGAGAAATTATATTCCAATAAGTTATACTCAAATAATAAACAATCATTCATTTTTTAATTTAAAAATATAAGATTTTAGGATTTTTATAAAAATATAGGATTTTCGACAAAAAAAAATAAGAGAAAGGAAAGAGACCTTGATAACATAATTGAAGAGGAAGGAGAAGTAGAAAAATAAAAAATAAGGAAGTGTTACCAACCACAAACTAACAGGGTAATACGAGACCGGAGAGCTTGTGGACAAAATGCACTATAACCCTTAACAACTAACAGCAGTTGTTGCTCTCCTTTTTCTCACACGAAGACATCAAAAGTTTTATCAAGGTGCAGGTGAACGATGGACATCGTCTCGCACGACATCATCTCCAACATCCTTTCAAGACTCTCCATCAGATCAGTTCTTCAATGCAGGTGCGTTTGCAAAACTTGGTGTTCGTTAATTAATGATCCTCAATTCGCTAACATCCACCTTAATCGAGCAAGTCAAACCAACCCAAACATCATCCTCGTCCCTCACTCCAACACAGATCGAAAAGAACTGTTTTTTGTGGAAGAAAGTGAGGAATTAGAAGAACCCATTCTCAGGGCTACAAGAATTGATGTTCCTTTTAACATCGAATCCCCATTTCAAGTGATTGGTTCCTGTAATGGTCTCTTATGTTTGTCTTCAACCCATAATCGAAATCACCCAATTTACATATTTAATCCCACAATTGGACAACACGTGAAACTCCCTGAATTAACAATCCCCACACGTGTGTACACAAAATCTCTGTTGGGTTTTGGTTTCAGTATCTTTACTCAGGAATTCAAGGTGTTACAAGTGTTGTTTTATGAGGAATCTAGTTCATCCCAGAGTTTAGATTCTGTAGTTCATGTTTATACACTTGGAAGCAATTCATGGAGAAGGTTGGGTAATGCCCCCAACTCACTTTCCGGGCAAATTTGTTCTTCGACATTCGTGAATGGGTCACTTCATTGGATGACGATCGGACCCATTCAACCCGATAATCAAGCTTCTGTCTTCTCTAGGATGGCCATTGTGTCATTTGACTTGAGTGTCGAAGAATTCGGAGTCGTTCCAAAACCTAATTTTCGTGTGGCGGTGAATCGTGGGCGGCTGTTTTTCTTGAGGTCTGTTCAACTTGACGATCGTCGACATCACTCTTTATCAACTTGTTATCAACTTGGGGTGTTAGGAGGGTGTCTTTCTGTGCTGGATTGTTCTAATCGCTACTCAATTGATATATGGGTTATGAAGAATTATAATGTGAAGGAATCATGGATCAAACAATTTAGTATGTGGAGACATCCCCTGCCTCAATTGCATCAGGGATTTGATATGCCTGTTTGCTTACGGAAGAACGGTGACATTTTACTATTGTATGATTCCAAATATTTGGTTTCTAATAATGCTGAAAGTAGAAATCTTCGCTTCCTTCAAGTTGTGGGGATTCAAAAAATGAGTGACCTTGAAGCTGGTGCATCTCCTACTTCATTTCTAGCGTTCCCACACGCGGGAAGCCTCATTTCACCCAAATCAGCCTTCGGAGTGAAAGGGTAACAGTAAGGAAATGTTGAAGAAGGAAGAAAGGGAAGACTAGACTATCTAGTTTTGTTGTCGTGCTTCTCGTTCTAGCATTTTGTGTTATATGAACAACTTTATTAGTTGCTCTAGCATACCATTGTAGTATATTTGCTTTGAAGTATACTTATTGTAGAAGTCTTTAAATCTTTATACGCTTTGAAGTATGTTGTAAAATATTTTTATGCCAGTAATATATGTGCTTTGAATTATCATGTTTCTTTATAAAGAGTTGTTTTACCATGTTTTCTTTATATAGAGTTCCAATAATGTATTAACTTTTCTAGCATATTTACTCCATGTTTTGTTGAGTTTAGTCCCACATTGGACACTCGTTGCCTTGTCTCTCTCCTTATAAGTTCCTAGGCTTCCCCACTCATTGCCAATTGGTTTTGAGTTGGACCCCCAAATTTATCATGTTTTTAATGTTGTGGGAAGGAAGAGCAAAGCATGGGTAATAAAATGAAATTTTCATGAATCATGCAGATCTGTTTAAATTTCAATTCTATATGTTTCTTAAAATGCATGAATTTTGGACCCTAATGGGTTGCGTTTTATAAGAAACTCTGGGAATATAAGAAGATACATTTAACAACATTTCGAAAACAGACTACCTCTAACGAAATCACGATGTTGATCATCAGCAAATGTAGCTCCCCCCACCCACACACAAGGATATGTTCTGGCAGGCTTACAGTCACGATATGTTCTGCTATGTTCAGTTTGGTGGTTTTATGGTACATTATGGATGCCTGATCCGGAAGGGCATGGACTTGTTAGTCGTGAGATTTCATCTCATAACCTGTTCAATATGTATCGAAAAGCAATGGTGACCTTATGGAAAAAGTTACACAGCATCTTTAAAGCTGTGATATTGTCTCCAAATCTTGCTTTCATACAGTTTATTTATTAACTACTTCCTCTGTTCGTCAAGAATTACTTATTTCTTAGATTCATGAGCCAATCTCTCTTTGATTTGCTGGATACATGTTTATGTGTTTAATTTTATCTGCTGATCCTACTTATATGGACCCTTTTTTTTTTAGCAGTTTCACATTGAAAATTGGAAATTTCTTGATAAGATGACTTTGTTGCATTCAAAAACATAATCCGACACCGTGGGTTTGTAGAGGACGAAATTCTATGAACTTTAGGAATAATATTGTAAAAAAAGATTATTTTTCACCATACAATTTTTATTTTAAATTTGAGTGCTTGGTAGCTGTCCGTTTTCAACACCTTGGATTAGTTTGAAAAACTTTTTTTTTTCTTTTTAATGTGTTTTTTAATGAAATTTTGAAGGCTGTGGTGTTAGATTACCAATGTGATAATCCAAGTGGGCCCAACAATCCATTTTAAGATTTGAAATCTAAAATTAAAATTTGTAGGCAGAGGATGTCCGGGCAAGAGAAAGAAATTGTCTCTCTATCGCTACGTCATTTGCACCACATGTCAAAAGGTTATTGGACTGTGAGCAAAAAATCACTTGGAAAAACAAATCGTGGGATCTTCAGGGTATTTGGAAAGGAAGCGGATCCTCCGTAGCAATATTTGGACGGTTGAAAGAGCGACACATCGAAAAATTGAGAGTTCAATAGCCATTCATTTTAAAAGACATGGATTTGTTGAAATTTTTTTTTTTTTTTTTCAATGATATCAACGTTGATAGCATCACTGTCAAGCCAAAAAGATGTTCAGTGACAATCTGAGTCCAAATACTAAACAATTGATTGGTCCCAAAAAAAAGATCACCTCGATAGTCTTGGAACCGGGAGAGAGAACCCCTGATTCTTAACGTGAGTTACCTTAAAGCTTGTGAACAACAACATCCTGATACATGTACAGCGTTTCCACACGTGGGAAGCCTCATTTTGCCCAGATAAGCCTCTGGAGTGAAAGAGCAAGAATAAGAGTAAGGAAATGTTTAAGAAGGAAGAAAGCATAGACTAAACGGTCTAGTTTTCTTGTTATGTTGGTGGTGGTTGTTCTAGAATTGTGTTATATGAAGAGATTCATTAACTGTTCTAACATATTATCATGTGTTACATTTACTTTGAAGTATATTTGTCGTAAAATCCTTATGTGTCATATTTTAATTGTGCTTTGAAGTATTTTTTTTTATGCAAAATAGTTATGCCATGTTTACTTTATTGAGAATTGCTTTATAGCTTTGAAAACATTTGGTAGACACACTACTTTGATCTACTGTAATTAGATATTGTCTCATAACCTATGGAATATGTGTGGAAAAGTTGAAGAAACTGATCTATATTGAAATAAATAAAAAAATTAACTACATTATCTTCAAAGCTGTGATCTTGTGTTTTAATCTTGTGTTTGTGCAGAGGATGTAAGAACTAATGCTTTGTTCCTCAAGAATTGTCACTATTTTTTAGACTTATAGGTCAAAATCTGTTTTTGATTTGATAGCTACTTGATACCAACATGGGCTTTACTGGTAACCTTGGCCCTGTATGTTCTTTTTTGGGATGTTTAGATTGGAAAAACTATCTTCTTGGAGTAGCCTTATACCAGTATTGAAGAAACTCAACTGAATTATAACCTTTAGAAACAAGAAAAACTATCAAAATAAATTAAAAATTATAATAATATAATTCAGCAAGTTTTATCCTCTCAAGTCAAATTCCAATCCACTTGTATAACATTACTAATTGCACCTGCACCCGCTCTGGTCACTCAGGGCATGCCATATGAATGTATGACTCATTATTATTTAATGAATATTCATATTTAAATAATGCTTCCTACAATAGATTTTATTTTATAAGATTGAATAAATTTTATAAATTTATTCTTAAGAATTAGCATTTTAGATTTTATTAGCTTGTTTAATAAAACTCCAAGACAAGATCTTATTTATCACAACCACTTAAATTACTAAAGAAATTAATTATTCATATAAAAAAATCAAAATTAATTGATTTGTCGAGATTTTTAAAATCCTGGCCTAGATGACTTGGATCTTAGATGAGTCAATTGTATCATTATCAAATTATATCAAACCAGTCCTTAGATTTGCATTTGGGTCGAGATTTTGCTGTGGAGTTAGTGTGTGGGGTGTGTGCATTTGACATGTGGCGTAAAAATCAAAATTAAGGGAGAGAAAATTTTCCTCCTACCCACACATCCTTCTCCCAAAATTTAAATTAAATTTAAATGAAAAATCTTAAAAATGGGTTATTAAGCTCACATGGATCATCACATTGACCATCTAACCCCACAGCCTTCTAGGTTTCATGAAAAAATTCAGATTAAAAAAAAATCAAAATTTTTTCGAGATTAATCCTAGGTGTTGAAAATGGATGACTACCTCGAATGTAAAAAAAAAAAAAAAAATTCAATGGTGAAAAATACCTTTTTTTTTAAAAGATAATTTATAGAATTTTGTCCTAGGCAATCTTGAGGCATCAAATCATATTCAAAAAATGCCACAAGTTATACAATCAAAAAATTTCCAAATTGGCAATATGACACCACAACCTTTTAGATTTTATGAGAAAATTCTGATTTAAATATATAAAAAAAAATCAATTTTTTTTTTTTGGATTAATCTAAGATGTTGAAAGTGGATGGCTAGTGAGCATCCAAATGTAAAATTAAAATTCAATTCTGAAAAATTCCCTTTTTTGAATTTTTTTAAATTCATAGACTTTCAAACTATGTTTTAAAAATGCCAAAGGATGTGGTGCATGTCGAGAGAAAATTTGCTCACGACTGTGGTACTATAAGAAGATGATTGATATAGAGTGACCAAGGGGGGACCGGAGACACGGTCAGTGGTCCTTAAATCACACGTTTCACACAGGCCTAACAAACCTATTTATTTCAAGATTTGAGAGTTTTGTGCACAAAATGCACTAACCCTAAAAAGTAACAACAGTTGTTCCTCTCTTTTTTCTCACACCAAGACATCAAAAGTCTTTAAGTCTTTATATGCTTTGAAGTATGTTGTAAAATCAATTTTTTTTTTCCAAATTAATCCTAAGTGTTGAAAATGGATGACTACCTCAAATGTAAAATTAAAATTCAATGGTGAAAAATACTTTTTCTTTAATATATAATTTATAGAATTTTGTCTTGAACAACCTTTATGGCATCAAATCATGTTAAAAAAATGCCACAAGTTATACAATCAAGAAATTTTCAAATTGGCAATCTAACACCACAACCTTCTAGATTTTAGGAGAAAATTATGATTTAAATGAAAAAAATCAAATTTTTTTTGGGATTAATCCAAGGTGTTGAAAGTGGATGGCTACCGAGCATCCAAATGTAAAATTAAAATTCAATTATGAAAAATTCCCTTTTTTGAATTTTTTTAAATTCATAGACTTTCAAATCATGTTTTAAAAATGCTAGAGGATGTGGTGTGTGTCATGAGAAAATTTGCTCACGACTGTGGCACTATAAGAAGATGATTGATATAGAGTGACCAAGGGGGGACCAGAGACATGGTTAGTGGCCCTTAAATCACGCATTTCACACGGGCCTAACTAACCTATTTATTTCAAGGTTTGAGAGTTTTGTGCACAAAATGCACTAACCCTAACAACTAACAATAGTTGTTCCTCTCCTTTTTCTCACACCAAGACACAAAAGTCTTTAAATCTTTATATGCTTTGAAGTATGTTATAAAATCATTTTTCTTTTCGAGATTAATTCTAGGTGTTGAAAATGGATGACTACCTCAAATGTAAAATTAAAATTCAATGGTGAAAAATACCTTCTTTTTTTATTTTTTATTTTTTTATTTTATAGAATTTTGTCTTGGGCAACATTGTGGCATCAAATCATGTTCAAAAAATGCCACAAATTATACAATCAAGAAATTTCCACATTGGCAATCTAACACCATAACCTTCTAGATTTTATGAGAAAATTCTGATTTAAAAAAAAAAATCAATTTTTTTTTGCGATTAATTCAAAGTGTTGAAAATGAATGACTACCAAGCATCCAAATGTAAAATTAAAATTCAACTAAGAAAAATTCTCTTTTTTTTGAATTTTTTTAAATTCATAGAATTTCAAATCATGTTTTAAAAATGCCACAAGTGATACCATCAAAAAATTTCATTTTTTTCATTGTAGGCAAAAGAGAAATTCTCTTTTTTTTTTTTTAAGCCACGTGTCAAACGGATGTGGTGCGCGTAGTGAGCAAATTCGCTCACGACTGTGGCACTACGAGAAGATAATTGATACAGAGTGACAAGGGGACCAGAGACACGGTCAGTGGTCCTTAATCACACGTTTCACTAACTATTTAAGAGTTTTGTGCACAAAATGCACAAACCCTAACAAGTAACAGCAGTTGTTCCTCTCCTTTTTATCACACCAAGACATCAAAAGTTTTATCAAGGTGAAGGTGGACGATGGATATCGTCTCAAACGACATCATCTCCAACATCCTTTCAAGACTTTCCATCAGATCAGTTCTTCAATGCAGGTGCGTTTGCAAAACTTGGTGTTCTTTAATTACTGACCCTCAATTCGCTAACATCCACCTTAATCGAGCAAATCAAACCAACCCAAACATCATCCTCGTCCCTCACTCCAACACAGATGGAAAAGAACTGTTTTTTATGGAAGAAAGTGAGGAATTAGAAGAACCCATTCTCAGGGCTACAAGAATTGATGTTCCTTTCAACATCGAATCCCCATTTCAAGTGATTGGTTCCTGTAATGGTCTCTTATGTTTGTCTTCAACCCATAATCGAAATCACCCAATTTACATATTTAATCCACAATTGGACAACACGTGAAACTCCCTGAATTAACAATCCCCACACGTGCGTACACAAAATCTCTGTTGGGTTTTTGGTTTCAGTATCTTTACTCAGGAATTCAAGGTGTTACAAGTGTTGTTTTATGAGGAATCTAGTTCATCCCAGAGTTTAGATTCTGTAGTTCATGTTTATACACTTGGAAGCAATTCATGGAGAAGGTTGGGTAATGCCCCCAACTCACTTTCCGGGCAAATTTGTTCTTCGACATTCGTGAATGGGTCACTTCATTGGATGATGATTGGACCCATTCAACCTGATAATCAGGCTTCCGCCTTCTCTAGGATGGCCATTGTGTCATTTGACTTGAGTGTCGAAGAATTCGGAGCCATTCCAAAACCTAATTTTCGTGTGGCGGTGAATCGTGGGCGGCGGTTTTTCTTGAGGTCTGTTCAACTCGACGATCGTGAGATCGTGAGTCGTCGACATCACTCTTTATCAACTTGTTATCAACTTGGGGTGTTAGGAGGGTGTCTTTCTGTGCTGGATTGTTCTAATGACTACTCAATTGATATATGGGTTATGAAGAATTATAATGTGAAGGAATCATGGATCAAACAATTTAGTATGTGGAGACATCCCCTGCCTCAATTGCATCCGGGATTTGATATGCCTGTTTGCTTACGGAAGAACGGTGACATTTTACTATTGTATGATTCCAAATATTTGGTTTCTAATAATGCTGAAAGTAGAAATCTTAGCTTCCTTCAAGTTGTCGGGATTCAAAAAATGAGTGACCTCGAAGCTGGTGCATCTCCTACTTCATTTCTAGCGTTTCCACACGTCGGAAGCCTCATTTCACCCAAATCAGCCTTCAGAGTGAAAGGGTAACAGTAAGGAAATGTTGAAGAAGGAAGAAAGGGAAGATTAGACTATCTAGTTTTGTTATGCTTCTTGTTCTAGTATTTTGTGTTATATGAAGAACTTTATTAGTTGCTCTAGCATACCGTTGTGTGGAATATTTGCTTTGAAGTATACTTATTGCAGAAGTATTTAAATCTTTATATGCTTTGAAGTATGCTGTAAATTTTTATGCCAGTAATATATATGCTTTGAATTATCATGTTTCTTTATAAAGAGTTGTTTTACCATGTTTTCTTTATATAGTGTCCCATTAATGTATTAACTTTTCTAGCATATTTACTCCTATGTTTTGTTGAGTTTAGTCCCACATAGGACATTCGTTGCCTTGTCTCTCTCCTTATAAGTTCCTGGGCTTCCCCACTCATTGCCAATTGGTTTTGAGTTGGACCCCCAAATTTATCATGTTTTTAATGTTGTGGGAAGGAAGAGCAAGGCATGGATACTAAAATGAAATTTTCATGAATCATGCAGATCTGTTTAAATTTCAATTCTATATGTTTCTTAAAATGCATGAATTTTGGACCCTAATGGAGTGAGTTTTATAAGAAATTCTGGGAATATAAGAAGATGCGTTTAACAACATTTCGAAAACAAACTACCTGTAATGAAATCACGATGTTGATCATCAGCAAACGTAGCTCCCCCCACCCACGGACAAGGATGTATTCTGGCAGGCTTACAGATATGGTCAGCTATGTTCAGTTGGGTGGTTTTATGGTACATGTAACGGATGCTTGATCGGGAAGGGCATGGACTTGTTAGTTTACTACTTCCTCTGTTGGTCAAGAATTACTTATTTCTTAGATTCATGAGCCAATTTCTCTTTGATTTGATGGATACATGTTTATGTGTTTAAGTTTATTTTCTGATTCGTACTTTTATGGGCTTTCTTTTCTTCATATTCACAATGAAAAAAAGAGTGATTCTTTTACTCACAGCCCAACAACTGTTTGAAATGTGGCACAAATGACGTAAGCCATAAGAGAGACAATTTTTCTCTCCTGCTGGCAATGGAAAATGGAAATTTCTTCATAAGATGACTTTGTGGCATTCAAAAACATAATCCGATGCCGCGGGATTGTAGAGGATGAAATTCTATGAACTTTAGGGAAAAAAATTGTAAAAAAAAGTTATTTTTTTACACTAGAATTTTTATTTTAAATTTAAGTGCTCCATTTTCAACACCTTGGATAAACTTGAATTTTTTTTTTTTTTTTTTTAAATGTGTTTTTTAATGAAATTTGAAGGCTGTGGTATTAGATTGCCAATTGTGATAATATAAGTCGGCCCAACAATCCACTTCAGATTTGAAATCTAAAATTAAAATTTGTGGGCAGATGATGTCCGGACAAGAGAGAAATTGTCTCTCTATCGTTGAATATATATATATTTTTTTTTTAAATGTGTTTTTGTAATGAAATTTGAAGGCTGTGGTATTAGATTGCCAATGTGATAATATAAGTCGGCCCAACAATCCACTTTAAGATTTGAAATCTAAAATTAAAATTTGTGGGCAGATGATGTCCGGACAAGAGAGAAATTGTCTCTCTATCGCTGCATCATATGCACTACATGTCAAAAGTTTGTTGGGCTTTGAGCAAAAAATCACTTAGAAAAACAAATGGTGGGATCTTGAGGGTGTTTGGAAAGGAAGCAGATCCTTTGGATGGTTGAAAGAGCGACACATCAAAAAATTGAGAGTTCAATAGCCATTCATTTTAAAAGACGTGGATTTGTTGGGAAAAAAAATTCTTTTATTTATTTATTTATTATTATTATTATTATTTTATCATATCGATGTAAGTTGATATCATCACTCTCAAGGAAAAATGATGTTTAGTGACAATCCGAGTCCAAATACTAAACAATTGATTGGTCCCAAAAAAAGATCATCTCGATCGCCTTGGAATCGGGAGAGAGAACTACTGATTCTTATAAGAAGAATAACGATTTTATGACTTCCCCTCTACTCTCTTGACGTGGCATGTGACAGAACCGTCCTAGATGTGCAGTTGTGCATAATGAGGAAAGAAAATTTACAATTCTGTCACATGCCACATCGAGAGAGTAGAAGGGGAATATTTCAGAGGGGGGAGTCAGAAAATCATTATTCTTCTTATAAACAAGTTATAAGGACCATCACAAAGTATTGAAAGAATCACGTGTGATTTTCCATGATCAGAATTATGTAGGTAGATCCGATATTTTCAAAAACTATATAAAGGTGGGTTACAAATGTCTGCAATTTTCATATAATATGTCTTATTATTCTATCAAAATTTCTATTAATTTAATTGTTGGGACCATAAGGTTAACAAAACTTAAGATCAAGAGCTGAAATGCAACATTTATCAACTAAGGAGATTGAATTAAGTTGGAAGAAAATCTTCTCCACCAATAATCACGGTTTCTTCAACCAACCCATTTAATTTCTCAAAAATCATAAAGAATTTAATGGTGGATGAAAAAGTGTTACAATGTTCAAATAGAAAACAAGAATCTTAGGTGGGCCTCGTCAAACAGTGATTGTCACTCACACTACATGTGCACCAGTGGATTTGGATTGTAGACCATTATTAAAGATTTCTAGCCAAATAGTAGGATAGATGCTTGACTTTTCTACTAATTTTTTAAGGGATTTGGAGATATCTTTTGGGATCTCATCTTATTTGAGCCAAACATCCCACGACCCAACCATGCCACATAGAGACCATGTGCAACCAATTCTCAAGTCTTGTGTTTAAACAGAAAATTCTCTGACTCACGAAATCTACTTGAATGAGCCAAATTAGTAAGGACTGCATCAACCTCCAACTGAAAATGAAAGATATAAGATTTATTAAGGATCAGTACATTTTTTTTCTTCTTCTAGAGATCCATTTAAATAAGGAATTTCTAAGGATATTTTCTAAGAAAATATTTTAAAGAGTTTACTTTAATGATTCATTTGGACTCATTAGAATCTGAAAACTTGTAAAAAGTACAGAAAGATTGTGGTTAGAAAATATTCTTAAAGCAAATTCTTCCATATATATATAAACTGAGAGCTGATATTGGCACCTGACTTTTACTTGTTACACCACTATTAAAATAAAAATAAATGATTGAGAAATCTCTTTTTCTCTTAGATTTCTATTTGTTAGATTTAGGATTTTATATAAGCCTGATCCTAATGGTAAAAACCTGTTCAAGTTGTTTGAATATGTTTTTTTTTATTATCGATTGTTTGAATATGTTATAATGCTTTATAATGTTGATGTGATAAGGAACCAAACTTTTGTAATGTTGGAATGGTGTGTTAATTGGGGTGCCAATAGCAGCTCTCTATATAAATCGGATTTCAATTTGAGGTAGGGCTGCAACCTGGGTGGGTTGGAGGGTAAACCCAGGCTCAACCTAGCCTGAGTTAGATAATTTTGGGTGGCTGGATGGGTTGACTCATAAATACCCTATTTATGTTAAATCAATAAATAAATTTTATATTTTATAAATAAATAAAATACATCATAGAAAACAAAATCAATACTAAATAAAATGACATACAATCTCCTACTCCATGAGCGATTATTTAAACAAATCATACTTAATCAAAACTCACATTAATAATATCCAATTAGCCATGAGCCATAATGATAAGATGAATAAAAAAGTTTAAAAAAAAAAAAAATTTAAGTACTATAAAAATATTTGTATATTAATATAAGCATCGGATTGGGGTTGAAATCGGATTGAGATATTCTAAACCAGACTCAACTTATTTTCTACATAACTCAGCCCAAGCTCAACCGAGTTGTAACCCTAATTTGAGGTGATCTTGTCAAGTAGAATTAACTCACAAGACCTTGGCTTTAACTTTTCCAACACGTAATTTTGTGTTAGAAAATTGAAACACAATGGGGGCACGATCTCCTCTCTCCAATTGTCTCCATGATTTGCGCCGCACCTTCTTTTCAGCTTCACATGCCGTCCTCCATGTTTTAATTACCAACATAACCACATGTTTTAATTTCTTTCATGATTTGCGCCGCACCTTCTTTTCAGCTTCACATGCCCTCCTCCATGTTTTAATTACTAACATAACCACATGTTTTAATTTCTTTTCTTGTAACCCTTTAAAATATAAATTAATTAAAGTTAGGTATATATATGTTAATTATTTTTTAAATTATCTGCCATTCGTCCCTGTTTGTTGATGCTTTTCTTATTGTTTATTTCTTAATTTTCAATATAAGTGGAACCTGAAATCCTGAAAAAGCAAGAGAGCTTCCCATAATCTCTTGTCTCTCTAGTGGTTAATTTGTTCTAAAAGAACTAATAAAATAAGGAAACACAACAAAAATATTTTTTGTTTGAGGGGGTGGAGTAGGAGAGGGATGTACAGGGTGTTCTTTACAGTTTTAATTCCTACTCTTAATTTCATATATTAGTCATACCTCCCTGAACTAAATTTTTTTTTTGTTGCCTCCTTGATGTTATTGACTTCAATATTAAAAATTGAAACACATTTCTTTCTACGTCAAAATTCGTTGAAAGGGTAATTATGATATTTTTTTTCAAAAATCCTTTTTTCACTATTATTTGATAAAATGAGTATTAAAGAGTCCATATTTTTTCAAAAGAGACTTTATGATACATAATTTCAAAAACTAAGTCTATACGGGTAATTGTTCCTTAAATAAAATAAAGACTGGGCTGTCTTTAAACTTTGAATAATGATGAGTGAACGCGGTTCTGCCATGCGGCTGATGTAGCAAGGGTCTTTTTTCTCTGTATCTTGACAAAAACGACTCTTAATCGTTTTGTGTTCCTCATTTTAGTCAACTAAGTCATGATTTGATATCTACTATGGAATTGAAGTATTTTTACTTCACTTTCATGGAATTTTTTTTCCTTAAAATGTATTCTTTATTTGGGGTGGGTTTTTTTTTTTTTTTAAAAATCAATCCAACCTCTTATCAAAAATATATATCTTTATTATATTTTATCTCTTAGTTTAGTAATGAGCATTATAACCCTATTGTTACAATGCAGAGAAGAACCAACAATCAGTTTTTTGGAAAATTTCCAAAATAAATGATTGAAAATGATGTCATAAATCACGTTATTTATTTTTTGTTTTCATTTCTAAAATTCATTGTAAAAGTTTTACATGGTTAAGTTTTGGGTTGCAAAATTTGCCAATTTATGACTTAATTAATTTCACCAATTTAGGATACATTGTCAGCTCAAGGGTCAAGATAGTTGACTCTAATTTTTATGATTCTAGGGGGAGGTGTCTCTAAAACGAAATAAGGAAGATCAAAACATTTTGCATAAACTAAGAAAAGATTTGCTCTCCTTGATTGCCAGAACAACAATGTTTGATGCTCACATTATGAACACATTAATGCTTGGACCATTCCTCACTAGACGAAGAAATGAGCTTAGTTGGTGACATTAATTTAAGTCATTTGACTTCCCTACTAAACATTTACATTGCGACTTAGAATCTAATACGGTGTCCTATTCCAATAACAAAGGTAAGGTGTCTACGAGGCACATTATAGGTAGAGTTTGAAACACCTAGGGCTCTTAACCAAGTCATGCATGCAGCCCAATGTTTTCGAACCTCCAATAAAAATGTGCCACGTAGACACCTAATATTGTTGCAGGAACGGGACACCGTTTTGGATAACCACACTAACATTGCATGCATGGTACATTCCATTAATTAAAATATTTATGAATTACTTGGACCCGGAATAGTCTTCCACATGACATTTTGAAAAGTGACGATCAAATTTGTACGTCCATATAAATCAATATTAATTTTTGTTGCATGTGCATGGCTAATGATGAGACAATCAATCATGATTACATGCATGAGGTTTTGTCTCATTTTAATTCTTTTCCTTTTCCATGTCTATTGGTATTTCTAAATTTTGTGATTTTATGGTATTTGATACCTTTTGTCATGGTTTGGAGCATCTAAGAGGGAGAGAACCAACAAGTTCTTTGACAAAAATGAGGACTCCATCCAAGATATTATTATTGAAATCTTGCGTGTAGTATTTTTTTGGCACAAGCGATATGATAGGGTTGTCAATGGACAAATCAAACCCGAAATTCGATCAATTCTAATTCAATAACTTCAGGTCTAGATCAATGTTTTGGATTCTAATAAAGATCCGATTTGGTATGATTTTGATCTAATATTTTATTGGTAGGATCTAGATCAATCATGTCCCGATCGAATAAGGATCATCTACTAAAATATTAGAAAGCTTATTTGGATTTAGTACATAAAATTAAAGTATCAACTTAGTTAAGTGATAAGATGTGTGGAGTGTTGTTCCCACATCCTAGGATCGTACCTCTTAGAATCCAACTTCATTTTCCAACCACTAACCCTATGCTTATACATATAAAAAAGTATATAAAATTGTGTTTGGCCCAATCCCATTATTAATGGATCGGATCTAGATCTTAAAATTGACGTTTGATAAAACCTTATTTGATACTTAGAAGATCAGTCTCGAATCCGATCTAATCCTTATTGGATTAAATACTAAATCGATCTTGATCCGATTTGAACCTCGATTGACAATCCTAGATATGAAAGAGTTCAAGGAGTATTTTTTGAAGATTACCTATTTGGATGAAATTTCACTGGTATGAATTCCGTGTAACTTGTTTTCTTCTAATATTCTTTTTTTTTTAATAATTGCTATCATATTTTCTCTCTTTGTATTTGAGGGCTTCTCGGCCTCCTTTTTATACATGAATTCTATAATCTACAAAAGGTATAAGTGTAATGATTTTGTAACTCAACCTAACAGGGTGACTCAAAAACTTAACTAATGTGTACCTTATACGAATCATAGATTTTTCCCTCGGGATACACAACTGCATATCCTCATGTTATGTATCTCGAGGGAAAAAAATCTACGACTCTTGCATCTGACACGTCTGTGAGATTTTGACTTATCCTGTCAGGTTGAGTTACAAAATCAGCACGCAAGTTTTTGAAATCCAAACTTGGCTAGTTTCTATCTTTGATATATTTTTATGAACTAACTTAAATTTTAATTTTTAAAATTTAAAATTTTCAAGATATGACTTTTGTAAAAGGTTATGAATTTTTTGGTGGGAAGAATTTTTAATAATATAGATCTAATATTATCATGTTTTGAAACTAAAGGCAATTTATGGGAGAAAATCATCTTTTGTCACCAAAAAATAATCTTTAAATGACTTATAAGTTAGAAAATTATTTAAAAAATTAGAAATTATCTTCACACTAGTGAGATATAAAATAAATATTAAATGATTGGAGATTTAACTGTTTGGTTAGTAAACTACTCACAAGTATTCTTTAAATTCTAATAAAAATAAATTGATTCAAAATCAAACTTAAATTGATTCAATATGGTCCAAATCATTTGACAAGTTTCAGGTCTAATTATTGATTCAATTTTTTTTTAACGAATAATAAAATGTGCGGAAAATATAGCCATGGTGGCAGCCTGACTTAAAGAGTTTTTCTAATCTTTAACTTGGACTTATATTAAATCTCATCGGATATAGAGACAACTTCATCGATATGTCTTGATATCGTCCACCAACGAGAAGGATAGACAAGTCAAACGTATCAGATTTAAAATCACAGTTTATTTTTCTCATTATTGAATGAGAAAAGCCGACTCAAATGCATCGGAAGAGTCGTCTCGGACGACTCGGTCTCGTTGGTGGACGAGACACAAAAACGAGTTCTAAAACCATGACTTATAGGCTATGGCACGTGCAATAGCTTATGAAACCAAAACTTGTTTCCAATAGCAGTGTTTCTTGTGTTGTAGAAGCCATCTTCTCATCAATACAACTGGAATCTCTCCCTTTCAATCTCTGCTGTTATTTGTCAATTTCTTTGTTTCTTTCCAACAAATTCTTAGTTTTTCTTTGATTGATTTCTTATTCTCATAGAAAGACAAAGATGGTTGTCGTTTCATAGTAGTTGCAGGTCACTACATCTCTATTTTCCAATACGCAGTAGAACCCAACCTTTGTTTCAAAAATCATTAATGTTGCCAAAGAAAATAAAGAGCTATTGAACATCTCTTCTTCTTCTTCAATTATTTCACTCTTGCAGTCTTGTATATATGAACAAAATGGAAGAAAAACCAAAGTTGGTGAGTTGTCTAGGTTGGTTTTCTTCCTCGAATCTCTTCTTGTAACTGTTTTATTGGGTTATGGTTGGGCAATTTCTTCAGGTTTCTATTTGGGTTATGTGAGTTCTTGTTGAGATTTGAATTTGGAGAAGTGGGCAGCCAAAAAATGGAAATTTGGGATCATAAAGAAGAAGATTTTGAGGAAAAAAGAGATAAGTGTGATAGCTTTGTTGTGGACATGGAGAGCTTGTCTAATGGTACCTTTACAGACATAAATGCTAACTCTAGGATCACAGTAAGAAATTTCTCCTCCCCCCTCCATTTTTTTTTTTTTTTTTGAAATCTTAATATTTGTTGTTAATTAACAAATCTGATGCTTCTTCCATCTTCTTGTTCTTAAGAAGCTATTTTATTTCAATACATATATATAGCTATTTTTAGTTTTATTCCATCTAATTAACTCGGCTAATTACGCTATCAGTTCATGTTTAATTGGATTTTGTAATTTCCTATATTTATGAAAAAGTGATCACCTTTTGACGAATTTATGATTCTGGCTCACTGTTCATTTTAATTACCAAAACATAAACGATCACGAATTCAGAGGTTTTAAAGTTACAATTTCACAAGTTCAAAGTGACTAATTGGAAATTGTCACTATAAACCTGCAAAATAGTCACTTTAAAACCGCTGAATTCATTTCTGTTCTGAATTATTTATAAATAAAAAAAAGTGATCATTCAAGTTTTGGTAATTAAAATGAACAGGTAGCTGAAATAGTAAATAACGCATTTTCAGCTCAAGAAATGGTAATTCACCCTATACTATATTATAATTGACTAGATAGATTTGAAAAATTAGAGCTCCTTAACCCCAAGTTTTTTTCTCCCACTTTAAACATTAATGTGTTCATAATGTTTAAAAGTCCTTTAGATTATATTTTAAATTGTTCAAACAAAGTCATTATAATTGAATGTCCCTAATATTGGGTTTAACTGAAATTACGGATGCAGAGAAATCTTTCTCGAAAAGGGTCTCAACGGTTTGAAAGGAAGAATACTTCTGCAAGTAAGACTAATTTTGGTGTTGTTGGAGATGGGTCACCTAAAGGTATATATCTTTATTTATATTTATTTTAGAATTAAAATTATTTGATTCTCTAAAGGCCATGATAAAAATATGATAATTAAGGGTAAAATTTCCAAACTTTAGCTGTCTATGTGTTGCAATGCAACCTTTGAATCATTATTTGAATGTGTTTTATTTATAATATATATATAGTGGGCCTAACATCAAAATAAAGTAATGGCACACCAAAAGCATTATTCAAAACCTTTGATCAAACAAAGTAAAATTGCAGCTGGTGATTTGATTGGGGGTTGCACGCCTGAGAAGTCTTCCATGATTAATGTGAATGTGGTGGGAGTAGTGGGGAGCACAGAAGAGGAGAACATCAAGACCAAAGTCCCCCCACAACACATCATCACATGCAACGTAGGAGTTGGGGAAGGAAGAAGAAGTAGAAGATACGGCACACAGCGTTCTATTTGGGCTGATCCATGGTGGATCCTGCTCTTCTTCGCCTCCTTGTAAGTCCCACAAGTAGAGATTTGTTTGTTTGTTTTATTTTTTAAGACATTAAAATTTTAAAAAGAGTTGTGATGAATGCACGCGGTCATGATATACGGCTGACATGGCGAAGACACAGAACCATAGATCATTTTCATTAGGATACACAGGAAGAAGATGTGCGGTTTTGTGCCTTGCCACGTCATCCGTGTATGAGGACCGCGTGCATTCATAGTTATTCTTTAAAAAATGAGCTAAGATGATACATCAATATTAAATGCCACTTGTATGTTATAAAATGGTATTATTGGGTTGGCAAAGAGAATAAGGAGGAGAATATGCGTTTAGTGGTTAAGTGTCATTGATTTTGTGTGTGCGGCGTCGTGCTATTGATTTATTAGTTAGCACCGTTTTTTTTGTTAGAACAAATTAATTCAGATTCACGTTTGATGCTCCAACAAAGTAACATATTTGATGTGACACGAATAAGATGCATCTTGGGGGGCTTGGCTTTTTTAGAATTTGTGTTTTGTCTCTGGTTATATGTTTTTTGTTTGGTTCAATAAACCTATTTTTAATGAGGCCAGTAACTTAATGTTGACAGGAATTAAACTCAAGTCTTTGGTATCATCACCCAAAGACTTTACCAACTAAGCTAGTTAGCACATGCATCTCTTTGCTTATATTACTAATTAAAAAATCATCTATACTATTGGTAATGAGAATGATGAGTATTATTGATTAAAATATCGGATTAAATATTTTTAATTATAAAAGTTATTTTTTTTTATAGATTCATTAATGTGTTTCAAATAATATATTTATAATAATATAGAATCAAGTAATACTTTTATTTAAAAAATTATTCAACAAAATGAGTAATGGTAAGAGTCCACAATTTATGGTTTCATTACACTCTCATGTCAGGGTGTGCGATATGAGGTTCAATCTTGAGTCCACTTCTGTATTATTCAAAAATAAAAAATCAGATACCAATTGTTACTAAACATGACTCAATTCATGCATCCATGCTCTAATACTGATTATTGGAATACAACGCCTAAAATGCAGCAGAAGATGTACTAAGAGGCATCAAATAATAACAACAAATATGGATACAAAGATCTCAAAGTGGGCTATATATGATGCTCATGGGGGATTCTAGGGAGCTCCTCGATATTGGAGAATATTTCAGATTTTGGAACGGATTCTGAATTCTCAAAATTATTGAAGTTGGATCCAGGTTTAGGTAGTTATATTTGCGGTTCAAGGAGGATTATAATTGGGTGATCAAATTTTCAAGGATCGTCAACGTACGGCTGTGATGGGAAGAAGAATGAAGGTTTCCTAGGGATATGTCTTCTCTAAGGAGGAGTCCCTAGGAGTACGTTCCATCTCAACTGAACGTTTGACACACTGCCTAAAATGTCATTTGAGGCTAGTATGTTCTTCGAGATAATAATGGATTTAGAGAAAGGTGAATCTCCATTTCGTGTGATGAATATGATGAAATTCCGAGTTCGGTACACTGATCATTTTAATTCCCGAAACATGCATTCGTCGTTTTTTATAACCTACGAACTCATGAGTTCGCCACTTTTAAAATCTACAAATTTGTGAACATACGAGCAAATTCATTGATTATAAAAGTGACGAATTTACTCGAAATGCATGTTTTGGGAATTAAAATGAACAGTATAACAAAACCGGAATTTGGACATAAGTTGCACACGTTTTGGGAAAAATCCCTTTAGAGAATATTGATAAATTTAGAGAGATTCTATTGCTATACCACCCCAGTTCTCATGTAAATCACTAAAGATTTAGCACACATCTTGGGGCTGTTGTTAGTAAAAGATGGTGTGGCAATAGAAGCTCTCTAAATTTAATATCTCCTCCTATATTTATTTAAATAGAGTGGTTTTACTTTGGCAGGTCGAGCGTCGGAACGATAATACTCATATACTTCACTTTCTCTGTCAGCAAACTCAATGAAGATGGCTAACTCTCATGCCCCCACACCACAACCAGTTTGGTCTCCAAAATGATGCCTACCTCAAGAAAACACCATTACAGATAAGGGTTCTTTCAATGGTGGAAAACCAAGTAACCAAAAGCAAAAAAAGTAAAAAAAATTTGATGGAAAGGGACAGCAAAAGCAAACCTGCACTTTTTCTCTTTCATTTATTATTTTGTTAGGTAAGTCAAGCATATACTGCATTGTGACAAAGAAAAAATGCTCACCACATGATGTGTTCTGACCTGGACTTGTTTTTCTCTACTTTTTTTTTTTTTCCTTTCGAAGACTTATCCCAAATCATCTGTTTTTTTTTTTTTTTTTTGTTACTTATGTCTTTCATCTAAGCAAAGGAACTTAGCATTAATCAACCTGTAAGAAAGTGTGTGTTTGGGCGCTCGAGCGTGTGTAGGTCATTCGGTTCTACCTTTTAGGTAGGGCTGTCAATGGATTAGACTGACCCACAATCCAAGTAAACTAATTTATGAGCTGAAGCATTCTTTTTTCTTGTATTTTATCAAATAACATAGTTGAAGTTCTCCATAGTGAATTGTGTTGCTGGTGGTGTTGTTCATGTGTATCTATTTCTATATTACTTATTTTTTCATTAATATTTATGATTTGGGTTCCAATAACAATCCGATACAATAAATTATCAAAGCGATTGTGGATTGACCATGCCTCAGTTCGATAAGAACCCGATCTGATAATATGTGAGTAAAGGTATGAATTTTGTTTTCAAATCTAGGGTGTGAATGAGGCGAAATAATACCAAGAAATCATAAATATTAATGAAAAAATAAGTAATATAGAAATAGATACACATGAACAACACCACCAGCAACGCAATTCACTATGGAGAACTTCAACTATGTTATTTGATAAAATACAAGAAAAAAGAATGCTTCAGCTCATAAATTAGTTTACTTAAACTCATAACCCTCTGATTGATCATCCAATAGAAGACCTCTTCAAACCTCAGCGATCACCTCAAATAGTTTGGAGTGGTAAGGACTCTCCAGAGTTACCTATAGTTGCTTCTGCAACACCCACATAACATCTAAGAAATAACTAAAGAAAAAAGGAAAATGAACTCGTTCTCACTAATGCTTTCTGCATTTTTTCCTTTATCAATTTACAGTCATCAAGATGTACTCTTTTCTTTTATTCATCAATTTCCAAGCTGTAATTCGGCCTGACATGTCGACACTTATGGTTCTTCCTTAGCAACTCATTCCGAAAGGCTAGGGACTTAGTAACGCCTTGAAATTTGAGGCATCAAACACTTCTGCTTCCTATCACGGTAAAGCCTTAGTAGAACTGTTGCTGTTTCCTCAATCGCTTTTCCCGTCACTTCTGCAATCAGAACAAATAACAATGTGATTAAGATCAATATATAGTACCAGCATTTTTCACTACTACGATAAATTTAACTCGATTTTGGCTTACCAATAATGGGCCAAACAGGATTTCGCGCGAAAATATTGCCAGCAAACTCCAGCTCCTCTCTTACATGAACCATCTCCGAATAACTACCACTCATGTCGTCAGCAAATCTTAGAGTCTTGGCTCTAGACCTTCTAATTGTTTGCAAGACCATGGGGTTTATGGTTAACCCGAAAACCTTTTCTGGATCTATCTCGAATAGAGTCTTGGGTAACTCAACACCCATCACAATAGGAACATTTGCCACTTTATACCCTTTTTGTGCTAGGTAAATTGACAATGGTGTCTTTCCAGTTCGAGAAACTCCAGCAAGGACAATGTCAGCCTTGTGCAAGTTTTGAGGTAAAGCCCCGTCGTCATGCTTAATAGTGAATTCAACAGCTTCAATTCTTCGGAAGTATTCTTCAGTTAGGGGAAGTTTTCGTATTGGAGACCCACCAACGATGTTTGATGGGGAGGCTTGAAGGTGAGTTGCAATTGCATCTGTGATTGGGCTTAATACATTGGTGCATGGGACACCCCATAGATTGCAGGCTTGATTAGCGGATTTAGCCATAGAGGGGTCGGCTAATGTGTAGAAAAGCATTGCTCCTTCCTTGGATGCTTTCTTTACAATCTCCACTAAGTGCTCGACATTATCGACCTGTAATCATGTAATAAGATTGGTTCCTTTTTTTTTTTTTGCTAAGCAAGCAATAGATTTATATTAAAATTGTACGGATGATACAAAATTCAGGGCATACCCCTTGTATTTACAAAGTAGAAAACTGAAAATTTGGAAGATCCATAAAGTGAAGAAACATAAAAAAAGTTCTTATATTCAAGCATTGTGAACGGTATAAAAGAAGAATTAGAATAAGGAGGATGATTGTCATATGTCAGTTTTCCATCAGAATCTGATTTTCCATTAAATCAAACAGGGGAAAACGATTTTCTAAGAGGTTTTCCAATAATGAAAAACATGCTAAATGAAAATTTTACCACTTTTTCCCATTTTTGAGTCTTTCGTCTTTCAACCCCAATTTACAGACCAAAATGAAAATAAAAAATGTCATTTGGCAGAGTTACTGCAACACCTCTATAAATGGAATCAATTATGATATTGACTTGTATCCTACTCCAAGAAACCATGCCCAAATCCTCTTACAGTGGAAGTTGAATCAGAATGAACTTGTAACAGAAACCAAACATCCATTTATTGAGTTTTAAAACCATGATCCAAACTTTACTAACATGTGACCAATGTATCCAAGGTTTCAAGAACCTGGTTTTGGGATAGGCAATCGCCAAGTTCGATTTGAATCGACTGAGTCAATCCCAAATCGATTCAACATAAATTGACAAACATATATTTAAATTCTAGAATTTATGATTTCTTTTTCATTAAAAATTACATCAACAGATTTGAAGATCAAAATAATAATTTTCTATCAACCAAAGACATTTAAATTCTCAAAATTATTTGATACAAAACTGGCCACCTAGTCCAATTTTCAGAGTCAATAAACATCAATGAGATAATAATATTTAAATTTCAAAAAAAAAAAAAAAAAAAATTGTTATAGATTGTATTACAAATTACTACAATTGCAAAATCTTATTACATATCATTCATAAACATTTAATTTTTTAATTTTTTTTAAAAAGGAAATTTATTGAAAAGCCCAAGTAGTGAATCCTAAGTCCTAACTGGTCTCACCGAACCGATGGTCTAATCATCCAAATTAGATAGAACATGTAGCCACGTGTATTTCCACGTGGCATGACACGTATCCACTCTCATGTATGAATTGTTTTAGTACAAATACGTGGCAAAATAAAACAGTTTAAAAGACGTACTTACCCCCGAGAACAAGTGGGTATTTACGGAACCGGCCCCTGCAACTAAACAGTGCTCGAACTGCCCTAACGCCGCATTAACAGAGTGTTCCACCGTCCATCCTGTGCCATCAGAAACCATGAAGATCGCCTTCCCCTCCGTCATCTCTCCGTTATCTTCCCTTCCAATTCCCTTTTGTCTCTCTCCTTGAAGAGTGAGAACCGAGTCATCCTCAACCCCTTTCTGAACCGGAGAAATCAGGTTAGACGTATGAGTGAGACGAACCGGACGGTCCATTCTCCACCCGGCTCGTAAACCACGAGACATGGACCATCGGTTGAGTTGAGAGCTACACTTGAGTTTCCGAACCTCAGGCTTGGAATCAGACTCGGGGATAGTCTGATTGTTGAGAAGAGAAGAGGGCTTTCCAGGGTTTAATTTTTGGTCTGTCGGTGCAGAGTTGAGAGAGAGAACAATTCTGAAACTTGAAGAAGCCATTTTCATGAGATTTTTCGCATATCTGTTGGATTTGAAATCGAATGGAAACCGAAATATAACGAGAAGGGACGAATTTTGTTGGCGAAAACAACATTTGTATCGTTTTATAAGTGTGGATGAGTTGGTGGGCAGAAGGAGAAGCTTCTGTGCCACCTCACCCAATCATGAAGCAAGCAACTATATTTTTGTACAAATCATAAAGTGACACGTGGCATAATGAGTTCAGTCTGCTTATCCAATTGTTACCGTTTGGCCATGTCAGGATCTGATACTCGCGGGAGTTTCTTTTTATTTTTTACCGGTCAAAAATAAAATTTTGAAATTAGATATAAAAAAAATTATGTAATTAAAACTTTCAAACAAATACTCTAGGGAAAATTACTTAAAGGATCATATAGGAGTCTTTGAATTTTGGGTGGTAGTTTATCTAGTAAACATTTTATTTGTTAATGGTCTCTCTTTATTGTTTGAGTTCATCACTTTTTATTTATTGTCGAGGTCAATATTTTCTGGTCGAACTCACCACTTTTTATCGTTGAGTTTGACATTTTTATTATTATTGAACTTGATGCTAGTAAAATCATTTGTTTTTTATTTTTCAAGTTTTTCCAACTAAAATACATAGAAAGATATATTAAAATTTTGGCATAACAACTTGTCTAGATAATTTCAAATTAAAAAAATCATCCTTGATCGATTTTTATTATAAATTTTTTTTTGAAAAACACTTAATTTTTTAGATACATCTTCAAAATGTTTGAAAGTCCTCTTCAAAATTACTTCTTCTTCCTTTTTAGATATTTTTACCTCGGAATGGAATCTCCAAAACTCAATTGAGATGCTGAAAATTTAATTTATTTGAATGGAAATGGTGAGTTCAAAAGATTAAAACACATTCAACATTTCAATTGTGAGAAATGTGGGGATTGAGGTAAGGACGTAGGGTTACTCTTGAGTCTTGAGAGAATAGCTTTATGATTTTTCTGTTCTGACAAGAAAATCCTTTTCCTAAGGTTTTGGATCAGAAAATATTTCCTCATTAAGATGTGAGAATCATTTTCTCTTGTAGATGATTTTCTAGTTAAAATTCGATATTAACACTTGCGAATTGCATTTTTCAAGAACAAATTATTGTCACACCAATTTTACCATAAGTTGATTAGGTTTTTTTTTATTTATAAAAAGTTGTCGGGGTTAGACAGACCCAAATCAGCTACAACCTCAGAGAGAGTTTACCACCTACTATCCTGATCAAGGATAAACAACATAACATAGGAAATGAATTACAGTCAAGAACTTGGCATCCCACATTAACTTACATGGAAGAAGTAAAGTCAACAGACATATTTGCCTCTCTAAAGATGTGGGAGAACGAAACTTCCTGAAAGCTAGGAAGAAGACTCCTAATCAAAAGGACTAAATCATGAACATGCCATGGAATATTTCAATTGTCATTAAGAATGTTAACCGTTACAACAAAGTTGGATTGAACCTGAATCCTCATGCAATTATAGGCAAACGTCAATTGGAGTCGCTATGAACTGTGATACAATGAAAAGCTTAATATTACCTTGTTTTGGGAAAGATATGCATGAACTGTGATACAATGAAGCAAAAAAGAGAACAAAAAACATACACGAAATACATAAGAATTTACGTGGTTCAGCAGTATGCCTATGTCCATGGATCAAAA
This sequence comes from Akebia trifoliata, assembly GCF_017979445.1. Classification (NCBI taxonomy): domain Eukaryota; kingdom Viridiplantae; phylum Streptophyta; class Magnoliopsida; order Ranunculales; family Lardizabalaceae; genus Akebia; species Akebia trifoliata. The sequence continues at coordinate 2,894,456 of NC_141385.1, forward strand.
CAATGTTCTTTACTTTAAAAAAATCAAAGAAGAACAATACAAGAAAAGCACCCAAGGTTTTCATCCCAAACCCAAACCTTAAAACCCTTGTACACCCCTCTCCCTTTCTCTCTCAAACCTTAGAAGAAGAAAACCCTTGAGTTTTTACAACCCTAGAGATCTCTATTTATAAAATCGGGAGTTGTTAAATGCATCTATCTCCTCAAAAATAGAAAACCCCATAAAAAAATATTCCATAATTCCCCCTAAAAGTCGAAACCCCCAAAAATACAAGACAACTGCTCAACATGAACAAAGTTCACACACAAGGTTATCTTGAGATCAACACAGGGCGAGATGAGAAGATATCCCAAGCAAGGGAATATGATAAAGACAAGAATACCATAGGATGGGATAATCCTCAGTTCAGAAATTCTCCAACCCTAATCAAGGGGTAGACACAAACATCCACGACAGAATAAGGACAGCTACTCAGAGTGTCGAATGCTCTTGGGAAAATAATTACTCAAAATAACAGCTAATGGAAAAAATCCAGGGAGTGGATAACAATAAATCCGTCTGATCATGGAATTGATCACACTACCGACAAACCACATAATATTTTTAATTGAGGAATCAATTTGATGATCTCTATAAAAACTTGAAAATAGTTAAATAGAAGGCTCCATTGATTAGATGGTTTCAGTATCACCATTGCTTGAAAAATAAAAAATCTGAAATCAAGCAAAGATGAACAGTATAGTCGCACAAAGAAATATTCCTCAATTTAAGCATAAAAAAGGCTCATCAAGTAGGGAATGACACGATGGAACCACTCTCTGAATGTTTCAGATAACTGTTTAGAGTAACAAATTCATAACAAGCTGCTGAAATTCTAAGAATTGGGGTCGAGAAGCGAAAATCATAAACTGCATAAGCATGTAATTACCATATTGCGATAGTTAGTTACTCGTCATCTTTGTATGGGTATTCTTCTGGGATTTGTTTCAAAAGTTTCACTTGCAACTCATAAGCATCATCTCCCCGCAACATATCACGAATCCATGAGACCTCAGTCTTCATTGACACCTGCATAAGTCCATGCAAATCAATGCAATGAGAAGCCGAGATATTAAACTATTGAGTGAAAACCAGAGAATACCCAAATGACCTAGAACAGGAGGAACTATATTATTCATAACCTAAACATGATTACAGCCACTGAAAATGTTAACATGTAAACTTATAAAAAGAAATGTATCATCTCTAGAAATTTTTATCATCACCATTTTCTAATTTAAACTACAATCCTGTTTTCATCATTTCCACCAAATACCCTCTTGTTGAGTTCATTTCTATAAGCACCAACAAACCATGAAGGGAAGATACTCCAGATAATCCTACTTATAGGCTAGAAACCTGATATCTACCAACTTTTGAAATGGTTCAATATCGAATAGGACAACATCCAATATGCTTCAAAACTGCTATAGAAGATCGGTTCATACATTGATTTTGCAAGGTCACAGAGAAGAAGCAGATGATTGACCCATTCACTGAAGATTTGCATAATCAAACTAGGTGATGTGATGCACCAATCTATCCATTTTCGGCCAAACCTGCCATGTGTAGACACAGCTGACTAACATGGACCAATTTTACATCTTGAAAAAGTAATCTATTGAAATCCATCACCTAGAAAAGGAACATCTATATGGTACACAAATCATCATATTAGTACAGGAAGCATTGAATCACATCCATACAGAATACATTTTAGTAGGAGGAATATGAAACACTAGGATTTATCTATTACTGTTGTGAAATCCATAAGAGGAGTGTACGGCTAAGCAGAAATGCAGTGAAAACCATGAGGCACTTACCATCTCTAGGGCTCCTCTAATAACTCCACTTAAGATGTTGCAATAATAAAGACCTTGGCATGTATCAGGAAGCTCAACGAAATCTACGAGAGGGTTATCCTCCAAAACAAGACAGCAACTTGTTCCATCAGCATCCCAGTTGGTCACAGATGCAGTGACGCCTAAGAACATTTTGAAACCAACCTGATTAAAAGTATCATCAGTCTATAATCAAAACATATATGATACTTTTTAGAGAAGAAATTTAAGAATAAAAAGTGAAAATCATTTGTATGGGAAGCAACTTACTCTTTTTTATCTTTTTTTGGATATGTACTTCACCATTAATCCAATGACTGAAGGGTTAACAAAAGATTGTATGAAATATACTTAATCTTCTCAATCTAGAAAACCTTAAAAGTATGCTTCACCATTAAAACCTCAAAAGGGTTTTGATTTCTAGATGCATAGTCAAATACCTTTTAAGCCAATGAATGAAAATTTTAACAGGTTTTATCAGTTGTCCAGTTAACCTTGTCCATGTGTTGACATATTATCTTGATTTGACACCTCAAGCATCAAACCATGTGTTACACCATCATTTTTGTCATATAAAAGTCAAACCTAAACCGATATGATCCATCCTTAAGTATGAAATAGGCATGTAATTACAACCCTTCCCCACACCACTGACCAGTGACCATTATATATATATATATATATATATTTATATATTTCCTCATTTTTATCTTAAAAAATTGCGTTACATACATCTAAAAGATACACGAACATCAACACATCTGCATTTTGGGCATCTGAGAGTTGCCAGTCAGACAGCTTGTATCCGTGTTAGACATCGACACACGTTTTCATCATTGACATGCAAAAGGCTTATGACCATGTGAGTTGGGATTTCTTGAAGTATATGTTGGGTAGGATGGGATTTGGTTCTAGGTGGATTGGGTGGATTATGAAGTGCATTACATCGGTTTCTTTTTCTATCTTAGTTAATGGTAGTCCGGCAGGGTATTTTAGGAGTTCCAGGGGTCTGAGACAGGGTGATCCATTATCCCCTTTTTTATTTCTTATAGTGACAGAGGCCTTGGGAAAAATGTTCAGGAGGGGGGTTGAGATAGGGAGGCTTTCGGGTTTTAGAGTGACAAATGAGGGTCCTTTGATTTCGCACTTGCAATTTGTTGATGACACCTTAGTGTTCTTAGATCCTTCTAGAGAACAAGTGAGAGCTCTTAGGGTTTTGTTATGTTGTTTTGAAGCGATTTCAGGTTTACATGTCAATCTTCAGAAAAGCAAGTTATTTGGGGTTGGCGAGGTTCAGAATCTTCCAATTTTAGCAGCTACATTGGGGTGTAGTAGTGATACGCTCCCCTCGTCCTATTTAGGTTTACCTTTAGGGGCTCCATATTGTAGTAAACATATCTGGGAGGGAGTTATCGAGAAAATGGAAAAGAAGTTGAGTACTTGGAAGGCTAAATATCTATCAAAAGGGGGTAAGGTTACACTGATTAAGAGTACTTTAACGAGTATTCCGATTTATTTTCTATCCCTTTTTTCGTTACCTCAATCAGTGGAAGCTAAGATGGAAAAACTTATGAAGAATTTTTTGTGGAATGATAAGAATGGTGGCAGAAAGTATCATTTGGTGAATTGGAAGATGGTTTGCACTCAAAAAAAGAGTGGAGGTTTGGGGATCAGAGGGCTCAGATTAACTAATAAAGCACTCCTAGACAAGTGGCTTTGGAGATTCGGGGAAGAAAGAAATAATTTGTGGAGGAAAGTGGTGCAGGCTAAATATGGAGAGAAGAGGTTTGGTTGGTACAGTGAAGAGGCTAGAGGGAGATATGGGTGTAATGTGTGGAGAGGTATTATGAAGGGTGTGGATAAGTTCGAAGAGAGATTAGATACAAAGTTGGGATGGGGGACAAGGTGAGATTTTGGAAGGATGTTTGGTGTGGAACTTCAGCTCTATCTACTCAATATCCATCCTTGTACGCTTGCTCTTTGAAAAAGAATAACTCAGTAAGGCAGTGTCTGAATCGGGTTGAGAACACGGACTCTTGGGATCTGGGATTTAGGAGGAATTTCAATGATTGGGAATTGACGGAGGTTGTATCTCTTCTAAATCTTCTTGATTTGGTCCAATTCAGAGAGAACGAACAGGACAGAAGGGAATGGGTCAAGGCTAAGGATAAGAAGTTTTCTGTTAGGTCCTTTTATCATTGTCTGATTCCAGTGGGTGAGGTCTCTTTCTCTACATCTATCATTTGGTCCTCTCTTGTTCCTTCGAAGGTGTCGTTCTTTCTCTGGCTTGCCTCTTTGGGTAGAATTCTTACCTTGGATAACTTGATCTATCGGGGGTGGATTACTCCAAATTTTTGTTTTCTTTGTTCTAGGGATGGGGAGTCTGTCAACCACATTCTTATTCATTGCCCTTTCTCCCGTGCCATTTGGGTGTTCTTCTTATCTCACTTCCAGGTGGATTGGGTCCTTCATTTATCTTTTTGTGTGCTTCTAGAGGGTTGGAGATTCAACATCTTCCATTCTAGAAGGAGACATCTTTGGGCTATCCTCCCTTGCGCTATTGCTTGGGGTCTCTAGAGAGAGCGCAACAACAGGGTATTCCATAGCAAGGAGAACTCGTCTCACGCAGTGATCTTAGAGATTTTGGGTCTTTTGTTTCTTTGGTCAAAGTTGAGTAAAGACTTTGAGGGATTGTCGTTCCAAGACTTTGTATTTAATTGGGATATCGTTTGCGACGTGTAGGTCCCCGCTGGGTGTGTTTTTTTCTTTTTAGTTGCGATTTTTGTTTCTTGTTTTTTTTCTCTCTTGTTATTAGGGGGCTATCTCAGCCTCCCCTTCTTATCCTTTTTCATTAATATAATTTATATTTATCAAAAAAAAAAAAAAAAGTATCTTTTTTATACTCTTGTTGAGATCATGTTATGGGAGATGAGCAATTGAGGCCCTCATTTGAAAAAAAGGAGTACGAACAAGAGAAAGCAAACCCAAATCAGATGGACATTATAATCGAAGCATCAGTATCACTGATTGCAAATCTGCATATCTTTGCCACCATATTAAGAAAAAAATAGTAGTTCTCTTCTCCTTAATGGAAAAAAAATGGAATAATTCATAGATGAACCAGTTGATGTACTTCAAGACAACTGATTTTACATTAATAGTGAGGCAGGCATGAACTTAAAGCCATATTCCACCTACAAATTTTGACTATAAATAGAAGATACATGATTTAGCCAATCTTCAACTCAGTCAGTGTAGTTACCTGAGTATTTTCGATGAGTCTAAAGAAAATGTTAATATACGAGGCGAAAAAATGTTCAAAAAACAGACCTTTGCAATTACTTCAGCTGTCTCCTTGAAATCAACACAACTGGAGACATGAGATTTTGCTAGAAACTCGTCAATCAGTCGAATTCCTATATTATAACCCCTGCAAAAGATGCAATAAGTAAATGGACTCGCTCTACCTGAAACTTATCTAAACCAAAAAAAATAAAAAATACTAGAGAATGGAAATTGTCAATTAGCGCCTATGGTTATCAGGTCCCACACAAACAGACATGATATTGAGATGTCTTGGAAGGGCACCGAGAAGCTTTCCAAAACAAGAAAAGTCAGCAGTACAAAAAACCAATAGTTTGGTATTTGGTAAAGGTAATTTGTTACCACACAAAGCGCCATGTGCGGCGGATAGGAACTATGTTAACCAAACACCATTTGATGAAGTACCCATTACCATCCTTCCCTGTCTCTAACCAATTTCACAGCCGACCTTCAGATGTTATCGCCAAAAAGACATTTTTCATCAAACCTCACCTCCTTCACTATGATACACTCCTGCTTCTATCGTAGGGTCACTTCCGCTCTCCCCTTAAACAAAATATAAACTTTACTGTGCCCGGTTTTTTTTTTTTCTCATTTATGGGTGTTTTTTCATGAACTTTCCTCTTAGAATACTTATAAAAATCTCCATGTTTGTTTCAAAATCCATACTGTTTATGATCTCTACAAAACTTCATTGGTTGTGGGATCTCTAGTTAAATTATCAAGTTAAAATTTAGATGGTGATCAATAAAAACTAAGTGAACAATGTGTTTGTGAAACTGTCCCAAATTGGCATTAAAATCTAAAACCTCCCAATCAAAGAAGACGAATTGGAATAAAAAAAAATCCCAAATTGCTTTCAAAAACATAATAGAGAAAAACACAGAGCAACCGAAAATCAAACTTCTTTATAACAGAAGTACAAACTCGACATACAGATAAATTTGATAATTTACGATCAACAAATGCAAATAAACAATAAAAAAATAAATTATAAATAAAATTAAAAGAAAGAAAAAATGTACATTTGATCGAGCTGTTTGTTGACTTCTTCCACCTCCTCGAGATCCGTAAGAAGCTGCCGTACGATCGCCCCATAAGTGAGGGTAAACAACTCCGCATTCTGAAACCAATCACAGAGAACCAATATCAGAGATTATCAGAGACAAATCAAATTACAAAGAGATCTCTACAAAAATTCAAAATTAGGGTTCCTCAGTTCACTCACCACACGTTCGACATTAGCGAAAACTGTCTCTCCAGATCTTGGAGCAAGAGGAGCCATTAAAATGTGATTTTGTCTGAAAATTCTCACAGATCCACTCTTCGATCACTGCTGCTATAGGTGTGAAGCTCTCCACGAGTGGACTACACGTGTGAAGAAGTATAAGCTTATAAAATGATCTAACAAACGAGATCAGATCTTTACAAAGTCAATGAAACCAATGGTTGTGATCTGATCACAGATCAACCATGTAAGGTTATTCTTGTAATTTCCTTAACTATCTTAGCCTACTACATAAAAACGTCTTGAACACGAATCTAATTTCCATTTGGGAGAGAAGACTGGAAACAATGGCGCCACCAGCGATTCGCTGGTCTGCAATCGCTCTTTTGTTTTTATGTCTTCTTCTCCCAACGACCTTCGCCATTTACTGCGACGAGGACGATTGCTACGATCTACTAGGGTAAACCTATCTCTCTCAAACTATTTTAATCTCAATTTTACCCTTCTGTTAATCTACAATTTACCTAAACTGTCACATATCTTCTCCTTCGGTTTTCTAGGGTTTCTCAGAGTGCTAATTCTTCGGAGATCAAGAAAGCTTATTACAAGCTCTCTTTGAAATAGTAAGTTTAGATTTCAACATCATATAATTATATTGTTTTCAAATTTTTAAATCTTCTGATGCATTTTTTTCTTAAAATTTATTTATTTTTCTTCTAATTTTCAGTCATCCTGACAAAAATCCTGATCCGGATTCACGAAAGATTTTCGTTAAAATCGCAAATGCTTATGAGGTATTGATCTTACTGTTTAGTACTAAATTGATGTGTTCAGTAATTCGAATTAATCTAAATTCTTCTAATTTTCAGAGTTACTCTTGCTTGATTTTTTTTCTTTTAATAATCTAGTTTAGTTTCAAGAAACAATAGGAGTGATAGACTATCATAATTCTATTAGCATCTTTGATCCAAAAAGGTGATGTGAAAAAAAAATTGTTTGGAAATCAGTTAGTATAGCCTTTAATTGTTGGGGTGTATGAAATTTTTGGCGGAAATTCATAGGAGGTTTACTGATTTATTGCGGAATAATTAGGTTTTGAAGAACATCTGCTCCTTGTACCTTTTTCATCCATTTATTGGATGTACTCAGTTATATGGATTTGGGAGCTATTCTAGGTTTATTCAAGCAAGCATGTAGTCAGATTAATTTAATTTTTAACTTGCTGGTTTGATTATAAGTGAAGAATTATCTTATTTAATTAAAGAGCATCAATATTTTTCTTTTTAGGCTTTATGTGGAAATGATGTTTGGATGAATAATGAGCATTGACAAACCGGATTTTTTACGTTGCAGAAGTTCTTCTGTTTTAAGGATTTAATTTATTTCCATTTTTTGCTAGTTTTTAAGCATCAATATTCTCTTGTATTGCAGATTCTGAAGGACGAAGCCACACGAGGGCAGTATGATTATGCAATTGAGCATCCAGAGGAGGTATAAATATATTGTGTATTCTAATGAAATTTCTATTTCATGAAAAATTTGTAAATAAATTGCTGCCTTTGCTTCCATTGAATGCCTTCATTAAAATCAATTTCTTATCATTAAATAACTGTCATTTACATGTTGACCTTCAATTGAATATCTTGAAAATCCTACATCACTAGTAAATCTGAAATTGAAAGGATAGTATAGACTTAGAAATTCCTCTGCAATGCTAGGAAGTTATATGATTCTTTGATTGATAAGGACCAGTTCAGTGTGATTCATTGAAAGGATACTATATACAAACTGCATACTAGAATGAGCACATAACAGATTTTGAATATGGATCATGGTTTTAAAACTCATTATGACGTCGCATCTCGTCCATGAAAGAGACTGAGTCGTTTTGGACGAGTTTTCCAATACGTTTGAGTCGTCTCGTTCAACAATGAGAAAACTGAACCATGGTTTTAAATCTCGCCTGATAAGTTTAACTTGTCTATCCGTCTTGTTGGTGGACGATACCGAGACATATCAGATGAGTCATTTCAGTCTCGGACAAGATTTAAAACCATGATATGGATGGATGTTAGATAAGGACATCAGCAGATGAATTATATTATGAGTATTTTTCCCTTGTGCATGGAATCAATCACGTTTATATGGTTGAAATTTAGAAATTTCCTTAAACCACTCTTGGGCATCAAGGTAATACTAAAATGAATCTGATAGATGTCTCAGATAGACCTTAGGAACATGTACCATTTATTGCTATATTATCATTGGGTAACATGAAAATTTAGCAATTTATTGTCAGAGAACCTTAGTTTTGAAATAATTCTTTTTAGATTTGTTGGGTTGTTATTGACAATATAATAAGCATGTCATCCTCTGTTTCAGGTATTCTACAATACAGCTCGTTATTATCAGGCGTATTATGGGCACAAGACGGTGAGAGCCTTTACATTTTTTTTTTTCTTTCTAATTTATATACGTTCTTTCTTGTAACTGGAAAACAATTTCAGGTAGGAGATCGATAATACTTTCTTTCGGCCAGATCTGTTATTCAATTCTTCTATTTGTACTTGCAGGATCCTCGTGCTGTCTTAGTGGGCCTACTTTTGGTTCTCTCAGCATTTCAATATCTAAATCAGTGGACAAGGTATACACAGGTACCAAGATACATCTAATATGTCTGACCTGATATCATTAGCTGTTGGTGCCATTCTTTTTACTTTCATTCTGCTTTGTGTCAAATGGGTAGACTAATGTCTAATTCGTTCTCAGATCGTATTGTTACTTCCAGATCTAGTGACAAAATTTCTGATTCTTTGATCAATTACTTCTCAAAAAAAATTTCTGATTCTTTGAAAGTCGCTATTATTTTGAAACTCTTGCAATTGTGTTTTCCATAATTAATAACATACTTAATTTGCTGACTCTTGCTGGATTTTTCCTAACTATTTCCTTGCCGAAACCCTTACTTCATCATTATGTATGGACACCCAGAAATGCTTCCGTCATATGTATGTGAACCAGTGTTGGCAATGGTCTCCCTTGCTGGACCATTGCGAAAGTCTGGTCACCATTCTCAATCAAATTAGCCATATAGAACTTTTGTTTGACAAATATGTAGTTTATTCTTCTTTCTCAAAGTTATGATTGGTACTTATTTTTCTTGAGAATGTATGCTCATGAACTTAACAATATGTTCAATTATACGAAGTTGATCGCAATTTTTGGGCATTCTATTATAAGATATTTTGTTCTCTCTTACTTGTTGCAGGCTATCAGTATGGTTAAGAAAACACCTGCTTATAAGAATAAACTACGGGCACTGGAACTTGAACGCAGTGGAGGAACAACGAACAAGAAAAAGGGTCACAAGCAGATAGACAAGTATGGTTTCACCATAATCTTTATCCAGAAGGAAGTTTAAATCTTTAGTTCTCCAGAAAGAGATTACAAGATGAGAATATAAGCTTGATATTATCAAAGAATTCATGTTAAACTAATATTAAATTTCCATTACGTCTTGGTTGCTACGCTGCGGGTCGTTTGCTCCTTTGGTTTTATTACTTAAAGTGTAGTTTAAACCTTCCCTTTGCGTATTGCAGGAAAGCAGAGGAGGAGTTTGGCAAAGAACTTGAACTGCAGATACAGGGAGCTGAAAAACCCTCTATGTGGGGACTTCTTGCTGTGCGGTTTTTGGTCCTACCCTACACCCTCGGCAAGGTTGGAATACTTATTTCATGAATCAATAATCACAAAAACTTTAGATATCATATAATTTTCTTTTCTCTATGCTTATCTTCTGAAATACATGTTTGTATTGGAGGTTTAGGGTCTGTATATTGTACATGGTAAAATGGGCGTGCAATTTTCAGGTGTTTGATTGGGCATTTTCCCTGAAATTCAATTTCCCGGCCAACACTATTTTTAACCTTTGGAGGGAAAATGTTTTCCCACCCAAACCCCTAGGAAAATGATTTTCCCTCCTACTAATATTACTCTCGCAATTACCCCCATGCCCTAAATTAAAAGCGAACTCTCCTTTTGACATTTTCCCATGTCCATTTTCTCAACGAATACATTTTCCATTGAAAATGAATTGACTGCAATCATATAGACCCTTATTTCTCTTGTAGCACTAACAGTGATCCTTGTTTATCCATCCAGCTATTATTTTGGAGTCTGTGTTGGTTCTGGAGATACCGAGTAAAAAGAGCTCCATATTCCTGGGACGATGCATGTTACTTGACGCGAAGCTGCCTTAGAGTGCCTCTTGATGCATGGAGGAACATTGGTAAACTCACTAACCTAATCCTTGCAACATCAATTTTTCAGTCGGTTCTTTTGTTGGACTCATGGGTTAAAAAGTTTGGTATCATCTCAGAATGTTTCAAGTGAGACTGGAACGGCATATTGACTCAGAAACATTCAATGTTTCTGGAATTTTCAGATTGCCTCGAAATGTTTTGGTTTAGGCAGTCTCAGTTTTCTCCTTAACTAAACATTGCCTTGTGATGAGATTTTGAACTTGGACCAATCAATCAAGGATGTCCCACCTAAATACATTTTAGGCCCAGAAATCGCCCAATAGATGATCTAAACCGGTGCATATATCTATCAAAAGTTTGCTATAAATTAGCATCGTATAATGCCATTTTCGATGGGTGTGACTTAACCTAATCTATTTGATTCTTGTGCATGTCCATGATTTCTTTTCTTTCTTTGGTCTTCACATATTTACCTTGTGCTGGGTTTGGCTTTATTAGATGAATCGAGGAAAGATGATCTTGTTCAAAGACGTTTATGGGAGAAATCCAACATGGAGAGCTATCTGGAGGAGTTGCGAAAAGAATCGAAGCGTAGAAGGTAGTTAATTTTATTGAAGTGTACTGTATTACATTTCCTCTGAAATATTTTTTTGCAATTAAAGAAAACTGACATTTAATGAGAAAGACTATGTAACGATAAAACGAAGCACATCTACTAATGATTCAAAGTTCTGTTTTTTTAAGAAAGTTTCAGAAAATTCTAGTTTCAGTCCGAAGACCAGAATGTAAGTGAGATGGGAAATTATAAATCCACTTATCAATGTTATATATGTTTCTAGTTGAGACTTGAGAGATGACCTCACAGCTAGCATCTTCCATGAACATGAGCACATGCATAAGGGTGCGCATCGTGGGAAAGAGACATGTAGATTGCATAGCTTAAAGGGAAAAAAATTAAGGGTACCTCTCAATTACTTAGGGGTGCAACTCGGTTTGGTTCAGTTCGGTTCGGTTCGCTTTGAGGTCAAATTGGAATCAAATCAATGGTTCGGTTTGATATTATGGATTGCCAATATTCTATAATTTGTAAGTAACATTTTTTAATAAAAAATAAATATGTAATAAACATAAAATTTCATACAAATAATCATTAATTTATCCATAAAAAGTCATTAATTTATCTGTGATCATCAATCAATGTCTTAACTCATAAAATAATTCGTAATAATTATTATATACATATATGTTTATTTATTGCATAAGGGTTTGGTTCTATACAAGTTTGATTCGAGAATCGAATCAAAATTATTGATTTTCCATTTTCGTAACCTCAAACCTGAAATTGAACCGCAACTTATTCCAAATCACCCCAAAGCTATTGGTTCGGAACCAGACCAAGTTGCACCTCTACATCTCATGATCTAGTTGCTTTATGATGAATCTCTTTAAATAATCGTTTTTACCGAGTTCTTCTAGAGTTTGAAATCCCACCAAGTCGTGAATATTTACTCCCCCTCTACTCTCCCAACGTGGCATGTGAAAGAACCATTGATTTTCCTTCTCGACGTACACAACTGCACATATTTATTCAATCCTAAAAGAAGAGTAGATAAAGATATAGGGTATCTTTATCCTTTTGAAATTCTCATAAATTTTTCACTGGAAAACCTAGAAGAAGATAAGATGAAGATATTTAATATGTAGTATCTTCGACAACATCTTTTCATAAGCTGTATTCAAAACCCACCTTCACCTCCTAATTACTATAAGTTAAATAAATAAAAATGTTTGTTATTACTTTTTTGGGTGGATAAGTATTACTCCTACTCTTTGTTACCTGGCTTGATTGGTTATAATTTGGGATCATGTTTCATGGTTCATCACCCTAGAATGAATCCGAAGGGATAGATAGAGACAATTTGTTTCTTGATTCGCTTGGGTTTCCTAGATGGGTTTGCTAGCTTGGTTCATTTGTGTATCTGTATAATTCAATTATAATAATTATAATGATGTTAAATGGATAAAATAATCTAAATTTTAAATATAAACAATGACAAAATAATATATAACAAATTGATTTGGTTCCCCAAATCCAATTAAAATTTAGTGGTTGAATCACACCACAAAGGTCCGCTTTGTACCTGTTCGTGGTTTGGACTAGTAGCACTGAATTGGGTAGCACAGCTCCAAGTTCCAACCCACAACTTCAAATGCTTAACTCCTATTTTATTCTAACAATAGCAATGATTGTGATTATTCCTTTGTTGCTACAGACTTGGATGAATTTGCTCTAATAATTCAGTTTTAAAAAATTTACTCAACTCAATGAGTAAATCTTTAATAAATGAATTTAATAGATTTGTAGTGATAAATAGAGAGGTGGTCTTGGATAAAATGAAAAATTATTAAGGATGAGAACGATGGCAAAGAAAACTTGTTCAAGGAAAAATGAATTAGTCACGAAATAATCATAATAATTAGATAGATTTTCTGAAAAACCCATATAAGCAGTGTTTGCTTACATCTAGGAAAATCTTAGAAAGAGAGTTGATTTTTTAGTTGTGGAGGTAGGTGTAATCATGAGAGATTAGTATCAAGAGATGAAGAAAAAATATTTTCTTTAAGATTGGGATCGAACTATTCTATCACTAGATAATAGATTTATTATTTTCTTATAAAATTGATTTTCTAACATCAGCAGAATTTATGGTTTGCAATAGGACCGACAATGATCCTAAATATACCCGATGTTCAAACCAATCCGATCCCAAAAAACATGAAAAATTGGATTTTTGGATTGGATTTAGATTGAAATATTAGATCCAATACAATTTCCGATCAGATTCGAATGTGCCCCAATCCGTATCGAAAAAAATCCAATCCAAATATATTTTAATATTTTTTATTCTTAATTTCATATAAATATATAGATATAACAAGTTTTAGTCTTTTTGGTTTCCCTCTATATTTGTAGTGGAAAAGTGGATTTCTTAAAATTTTATATGATTTTAAATTTTTTAAACATTGATAATTTAAAAATAAGGCATTTATTTGAATCAATTTCAAGTTAAGGATGAAATGAAACAGATTGGATTTAATTCACATATTCATTAATCCGATCGGATCCAATCAGGTACATGTTTAAAGAATTTCTGATCGCAAATTGCATTTCCATAAAGAAGTGCTTTGCCTTAGTGGGATAAATTTTATAATAAAAAAATGCAATTCCTATTTCACAGGGAATAAGAGTTAGAAATTATTTCTAAAAAATAATTGATAAATTTTATAAAAACCTTACTAATTCCTAGTTGAAAATATTTGGATAAAAATAAGAAAACTATGACAGCTGTGGGATTTGAACCCACGCCCTTTCGGACCAGAGCCTAAATCTGGCGCCTTAGACCACTCGGCCAAACTGTCCTGTTTGTGTGAAATAACACTAAATAAATATAAAAATACTTGATTATTTTCCAATGTAAACTGATTAATAGCTTGGGTGACTAAATAAAAAATAATAATAATAATAAAATCTTAATAAAACTCATCCATCATCAAAACAAGACCTACCAAAGATTCTTGAAAACTCGGATCCCCATTCGAATCAGTTTCACTTCATTAGATTCACCATGATCCAATCTAAATATGACTAATTTGACCGCTCCACAAGGTAAATAGTCCATCTCAAATCGAAAATCTGACAATTTTCAGTACTCTAATTCAAAAACAAAATGGAAATGAAAATGAAAAAATACATATAAACTCACTCTCAATTATAAAAATATTTGACTTACTACAAAGTAAAACAGAGGAACAAAATTTGTTTAGTCGACCCCAAATCTTTCAGATAAGGTTTTGTCATTATTATTAACGATAATATAACTTAGAACACCACCACTTGAGAGAGATCTAACGATGTAAAAGCCACTAGATACCGTATTATGGTAGCTCGCGAGTTACCTTATCGGAGTTGCGAACATGTATTATATTAACATTCTATCTATTTGAGCCAAACGAGAACGAGATCCAACATGGCATCCCCACCGACACTCCAGCACGTGATCCATGTCTGTACTACATGTGATAGACAGAAACATCACCAAATTCAATAATTCAATCCTTGTGTTCTGAAATACCCTCCTTTTAAAAAAACATTATAATAAAACCTCTTGTATTAAAAAATTCAAAAAAAAAAATAAATAAATGTTGGGGGATACAATTGGAATCTCAATCAAGATTTTGGAATCTTATAGTGTGATCAAACCTCAAGATATTGTCATAAGTTGGATCAACCATTTCTTAATTCAATAATAAATAAATAATCTTAATTAATAAAAGATAAATTAAGAGAAAATCGATTGAAATAATTTAATATTTTGTAACCAAAACCGATTTCTGATTATATCCCAAATAAAACTACAAACTCAAAGTACTAAAAGAATGACTCACAATAATAATGGGTATAACTTTGGAGAAGAGTGAATTAGTGGAGTATTTGAAGATGATCGTTCATCCCACTCGCTAATTTTACATTGTCAGAATTGGATTATAGAAATTATTTTTTAGAATATTATTTTTAAATTTTAATTTCAGAATCTAAAATCAAAATCTCATTTCTTTTAAAAAAAGTCAATTTATCAAAACATTCACTGAAAATTATGAAATTCTCATTCCAATGCATTATTATCATTTTCGGAAAATAAGATAAATTATAAAAATAACCTTCTCAAAGTGTGATGTTTAATAATAAACACTAAGTGGTATTTTAATAATTAAAAAAAAAAAAAAAGAGAGGAAATTATTACTATTATTGGTAATTTATCTAAATATCAAATTGTAATTAAAAGTGATTTCTAGTTGAGAATCCAGTTGTCAAATCCAGGAAGTTCTTTCTATTATATTTATGACAAATCAAAATCAACTCTCCTTCAAGTGGTCCACACTAACACGCTAAAGCCAAATTAAGGGCAGCCTGGATTTGGATGTTTCACCTTGTACTTTTATTGATTTTTTATTTTTTGAGGGGGTGGGGGTTAAGGGCTTGTTTGTTATAATTTTTTTGATTTTGAGGAGAAAAAATTGGAGAAGCATATTTGCTAGTAATGAATTCTGCTTCACTAACTTTTGCGAGTAGACTTACTGGGGCACCTTTCACGCTCTAACCACTATGAGAAGTCAACATTGAAGAGTGTACGAGGATGAAATGATGATTTTACACCTCATTCTTCTTAACTCATCGATTAGACAATATAATTAATTTGACTTCTCTATACTATTTTTTCATTA
The DNA here is from genome assembly GCF_017979445.1 of Akebia trifoliata. NCBI lineage: Eukaryota > Viridiplantae > Streptophyta > Magnoliopsida > Ranunculales > Lardizabalaceae > Akebia > Akebia trifoliata. The sequence continues at coordinate 2,910,433 of NC_141385.1, forward strand.
ACGTCTGTAACAAACAAGATTTTCTTGGAAGTAGCTTTTCAAACTCTGAGTTTTTGTTTCTTCTCCTAAACGCAAAATCTTGAAACAGAATCTAGAATATATAACAAACAACTCCAAGAAAATGCCCTCTGATTTATTTGTTTTTTAATATTCCAAAACTGCCCTTGATGGATTCCTAACTTTCTTACTTTGTATAAACAATAAGCACTAAACAAGAGTATAGGATCTGTGGGAGAGAATTTTTATTTTCACCTCAAGATCTATGCCTTCAATCGATATAAAATTAACCTTTCTCATTTTCCTAATTTTTTTTTTATGGTACTATTCAAATGCTTCCCACTCTCAACCAACAAGTAATAAATTATAAGAATCAAAAGTAATAAAAAAAAAAAAATTAGAAATCATATAAACTCATTAATAAATTTCATGATTGGAATGTTTTCACTAATTTTACCTTAATATTTAGGTAAAACTCTTCTAGGACTATGAAATATCGATCTTCGTAAATTCGTAAAATTTTTAATCCATTTTCTTGCTAGTCTTAAACTAGAAGGGCATTGATTCTCTACTTGGTAATTGTGTGAATCTACTTGGATAAGAAATTCTCATACATGTCTTTAAAATTTTAACTTAGGAATAATAAATCCAACCCAACATGCAATTCATGTAATACATTTCTCAAGGTAACTATATATTATGAGTAAAAAAACCATCCATTTTTCCACACAAAGTCAAATAGTGTAAGCTCAAAAGCTTGCTTACTCAAGTTATACTCAAAAGCTTGCTTACTCAAGTTATATTGACTAATGAGTCATGGACAATAAATTTGAAAGATTATACCACCACACCGATTTTCTTTTAAAAAACTCTAATCATAAATTACATGGAGGAATTTTTCCCAAAACATGCGCAACTTATGTCCAAATTCCAATTCCAGTAGACTGTTTATTTTAATTCCCAAAATATTCATTTCAAGTGAATTTGTCACTTTTATTATTAATGAATTCATTGGCATTGTGAAATTCTAAATTTCTTTTTTTAAATTCTTGGATGAATATTACATGAACCCTAATAAGGTATTTATAGATATTACATCAACCAAGATATGAAAACTAGCATAATATATAAATATTCCTAATGTAGAATATCCTAATTGATATTGCTACATTAACTATTTCTCATCACTACTTTTCTTTTGTGGTGAGATACATTGATAATGATGCAATGTATCCCATGCATCATATTCTCTTACACTCTCCCGCAATTGCATTGTCTTTTGAAAAAAAAGTATGCAATAGGTTTAATTGAATAATTCATTTTGATCTCATGAAATACTTAATGGTGGTCATCGCCTGCTTGTGAAGTGTATCACTGTCGTATCCCACTCATTTTTTAGTTCGTTAGAGCCAATGGCCCACTAGATCAAGTCTATTATGATCTCTCCCATAAGTATACAAATAAGGATCGCGCAGTTTAAATACAAAACTCTCACTGAAATGATTTTAGATAAAATGAAAATCGAGATTGTGAGGCATTAACTTATTAAGTAAGGAGGTTTGTCGAAACATACAGACAAGCAATATTGTTATTGAAAAAAAAAAATTTAATATTAATTGATATTGCTACATTAATTATTTTCCATTACTCCCTTCCTTTTGTGATGAGATACATTGATAATGATACAATGTATCTCATGCATCATATTCTCTTATAGGTATATCTACGAATTTGTAGATATCAAAAGTGACGAAATCACAAGTTTGTAGTTTATAGAAATGACAAATGCATGTTTTGGGAATTAAAATGAACAATGTACCGAACTCGAAATTTCTTAGCATTCATCGTACAAAAAGAAGATTCACCCTTACATGGATGTTTAGGGTGGGGTAATCATCTTTATTTTTCATATCACTACACTCCACTCTTCTTGCTAAACTATACATCTATATCATGGACAACAACAGTATCATACTTCATCATCGGAATTTGTTATTTAAACCCTTTTTTTAATGAGTCAGGTTGGAGTGGCCACAAGCTAGAAGCTCATATCGAACTTTTAGAAGTGAAAGTGGATAGGAATCATAGATGTGTTTCACTCAAATCTCGATAAAAGGCATATATAGTTCTCATACATTTTTACCTTAAGAAGTGCAATATGAGATTCCAACTTGAGGTCACTTCAACATTATTCTTTATTAATATATCACAATGACTAGGGTATACCAATTATCCTTAATTGTTGTGCGACATATAATTTTAGAGGGTTACTATTGCCTCACCAACTTTTACTAACGCCACACCAATTGTGTGTGATTTTTTATATAGAGATTGGTGTGGCATTAGTAAAAGTTGGTGTGTCATAACAGTTTCATAATTTTATTACTCACGGTGTCATAACAAAAGGTCGGTGTGACAATACTCTAGATTTCAAACATTTTCGATATTTGTGGCGGCTTCCAGGGGTAAACTTTGTCAAGTTCTATAGAAAAAATCAACTTAAATTTAAGAACAAAGTTAATTCCCAATTCTACCCTTCTATGTAAAAAGCAGAGCTTTTTTCAAGGATTATCGAGCCCATGACCACTTTTATAATAACACTTCCTCCTCTCAGAGATCCAACTGAGAAACCTCTTCCTCTACCACGAGCCTCCTTCCAAGTCAGGGGCAAAAATGGAAATAAGGGCCTTATTTCCATTAACCATTCTTCTCACCATTGCAGCTCTAATGGCTTCTTCTTTATCAGAAGCAGAGGAGTCGAAAAGCGCTTTTTCATTCGAAGATAATTTCGATATAATGTGGTCTGAGGACCACTTCAAAACATCTGCAGATGGCCAAATTTGGTATCTCTCCCTCGACAAAGAAACTGGTAAGAACAACACTCAACCAAAAACATTAATTTTTTCTACAAATCTTTTTATCGATTTCATAATTGGGTTCATGTTCTTGATTTTATTTCTGATTTCTTCAATTTTCTTGTTTAAATTTGAGAAAAATAGGTTGTGGATTCCAAACGAAGCAAAGATACAGATTTGGGTGGTTCAGCATGAAGCTTAAGTTAGTTGGAGGCGATTCTGCCGGTGTTGTCACGGCTTATTATGTGAGTTTTGTTTTAAATTACGGATTTACCCTCTACTCTTTCCCAAAAACTTACTTAGAGATCATGATTTTAGAAGTTAAACATATTTCAGTTATTTTATAATTATTATAAAATAAGGTGGATTTAAAGATATGCTTAGTCTTTCTGTAGGAAATATTTAAATAAATTAATAAGAAATAATTTTTTTTAATAAAAATATAAAAATTGGGTTTCCCTTATTTTTATGAAACGAGTCATATCAGATCTTGAATGAATCAATGTGAATACCGATTCACATATGTTATGGTTTCAAATCTCGTCTGAGATCAAGATTAATCACCCGAGTCATCTCGGTATTTTTCACTAACAAAACGGATTTACAAAGTGTCTTAGGCTTCACACAATCTCACGAGACAAATGAGATGACTCGGGCAATATTTTGAAAACCTCAATACAAACTTGGCTGAGTCAACTGGAATTTTATATTTTGATTAAAATAATTATTCTTTTATGATCTAAATATTTATTATTTAAATAAAAATGATCTCGTGACTAGTGATCTTATAGACTACCTTATTTATAAAAAGAAATTTGTAAATATATTTTAATAAATAATTGTAGATTGAGTTAAATGGTATAACTTGGTCTCTTCCATGAGCAAGGCAAGATGCCAAACCGAGATATGAAAGCATGTTGTACTTCATAAATAATTAAAGAGTCATACTGGAGTGACCTCAAGATTGTACCTCATGTCGCACGTCCTGACATGAAAGTGTATAGGTACCATAGATCCTTTTTCCCATTTATCTCGATGAAAAGCATCTATGGTTCCTATACACTTTCATGTCAAGACGCTGGGGTGGAGCCAGGATTTTCTTCTAGTGGGGGCAAACTTATAGTTAATTGGAGGGGGAGGGGGCAAAAATTGGAGGAAGATGAGGGAGTGGGGGCAACAGGGTCAAATGGGGCATGTCAGTAGTTCAAAATGTAGGGGTATCTCAAATTTAAGCATAAATTCAAGGGTATCTAAAATGCCTAAAAAAGTTGCGTGGGGGCAATTGCCCCCAATGTCTCCTTACTAGCTCCACCCCTGTTAGGATGTGCAATATGAGATACAATCTTGAAGTCACTTCAACATTATTGATAATTAAATTCCGATTGAAATGAAATCCTTTGGGAATAATGAATGAAGCAGAAATCAATGTCACGACCTTAATTCAAATCTTGGATCTTCAAATTGAGAAAAAGATATTCATGCTAGAAATTAAGAAAAAGATATTCAAGAATATTTTGATCATTTTAATAAATTTTGCAAAAATTTGCAGATGTGCTCGGATACAGGGGCGGGACCTGAGAGAGACGAGTTAGATTTCGAGTTCTTGGGAAATAGAACGGGCGAGCCGTACACGATACAAACAAATGTTTACAAGAATGGGGTTGGGGGACGTGAGATGAGGCACATGCTTTGGTTTGATCCAACTGAAGAGTTTCACTCATATTCCATTCTTTGGAACAACCATCAGATCTTGTAAGTCTTCTAATCAAACGGTTAATATTTGTGATAAACAAATTCCTAGACCAGCCATCTGAACATATGTTCGAAAAAAAAAAAAATAAGAATCATGCTGGAGTGACCTCAAGATTGGACCTCATATCGCACATCTTAACGTGAATAGGAATCATAGATGCTTTTTCACTTGTATCTCGAGGAAAAGCATCTATGGTTCCCGTACATACACTTTCACGTTAAGGTGTGCGATGTGAGATCACTTCAGCATTTTTTTTAAAATTACTCTGGAGTACTTCTAGTGCAACATCAATTTCTGTCCTTACAAGACATCGACAAGATAATTTATTAGGTGTTTTGAGAGGTGAGATAACCATTCCTTTTTTCACTGCCGCTACCTCTCCCTTTCTTTCTCTTGGATTTTCTTAGAAACCCTAAAAGAAGATTTGTGGTGTGATATGTAATTTTATCTTAATAAGTAAAAGTTGGTGTTACAATAGAAGTCTTGAAATCTACTACTTTTTTACTATAGAGGCATATATTGGTTATCAAGTTTAGATAAGTAAACCTGAGAGATTTTTGCTCATTAAAAAGTCAATCTAAGATTTCATAGAAAAGTCAATAGGGATGCCCTCTATACACATGGGTTCATGTGATTGTTTGATTTTGTTGCGGAAAAACTCCCAACAATCAATCAAGATTGATAAACTACGACAATTAAAATAGAGAAAAGAAAGAACCCAAAAGATTTACATGATATTTGAACAATGGTGAGCTTATACATTATCATGATTTTGGTACAGGTTTTTTGTGGATCATGTTCCAGTTAGAGTGTTCAAGAACACAGACAAAGCCAACGATTTCTTCCCCAACGAGAAGCCCATGTACCTTTTCTCTAGTATTTGGAATGCTGATGAGTGGGCTACAAGAGGAGGACTAGAGAAGACTGATTGGAAAAAATCACCTTTTGTTTCCTCTTACAAGGACTTTAATGCTGATGGTTGTCAATGGGAAGACCCATATCCTGCTTGTGTCTCTACCACCACTAACAACTGGTGGGACCAATATGATGCTTGGCATCTCTCTGATACTCAAAAGGAGGATTTTGCTTGGGTTGAGAGAAATCTGGTTATTTATGATTATTGCAAGGATACAGAGAGGTATCCTGATTTACCTGTCGAGTGTTCATTAAGTCCATGGGATTGATTGATCATTAATCAAGAACAAAAATGCAAATTATTATCATTCATTCTTTTTTTTCTTTTTTCTCTCTTTTCTTTTTGTAGTTAATAAATGAAATTTTGAATTATTATTTTATATTGAATAATTAAGTGGGTAGTTATTTGTTTTATTTATGTATTATTAGCAATTTTCAAAGTGGTAGAAGTTCTATCATGGTTTTTGGACAAGTCAATGTTGCATAAAACCTCCCTTAGATTGACCATGATTGATAAACTACGAAGATTCAGAATCAAAGAATACAAAACACAAGAGATTTACATGGATCGATTAGATTGCCTACTTCCACTGGCAACGATGATAATTCTTTATTGATGAAAACTGTGAAAATATAATACAATACAATATATATATATATATAGTGTGCAAGGGTGAAACCCTCGACAGGTGCAAGGCCCCCCCTCCGACTTAAGATAAATCAAAAAATTAATAACTCTAGTTAGGATCATAAACCAACAGTCAAACCCTTTAAAATCCTAAATAATTTTAAAAAATCCTCCTACTTATGTCAATAACAATTGAACTTCACGTAGGTGGATAGAATAAGTATAAAATGGTACTATTAATGATTTTGAACATGCGATAGTATCTTGCAAAGAAATTCGGATTGCAATGCAAAATCTATATACATTTATGCTTCATGTCCTGCAAAATGACCCAAAAGATGGGACTTCCTCAGCTTGTCTATGACAATAGTCTGTGATGGTACAAAAGGGATCCCAAGGAAACGTGAACTAAAGAATAGAGCTAGCTGCTTGATGAACATAGTCATGCTAGAGTTTTTTTTACTTTGAAAATCTCAATAGATTGAGACTTTGATATTTCGAGACTAACTAGTGAAAAATCACCTTAGCACTAACAATTCTATTACTTAAAAATCTATCTTTAGACTCCTTGAGGATAATTACACTTGCACTCCTTTAAAAACTCAAATCAATCTCCCTCATAGAGTTTTAAAAACTCAAATCAATTTCTTTTTGAGAAGTAAGCATTCCTTTTATAATTCACCTTCTTTTGTTTTGGTTATATATATATATATATATATATATATGGGTCAGGTTCAAAGGACAACCATTTCAACACACATATAGACAACGTGTTTTGTCTTATATGGGCAAAAATGTTTAGAATGGACTGATTTTTTGTGAGGATGATCTCTGTGATGAGGAGATCATCCTTGCCAAAAATCAGCTCATTATGAAACTTCTAGACCGTCCAATTTTTGTTGAAAAGTTATAGACCGTCCAATTTTTGTAAATCAATTTTGATGGGGTTACAAGTTTTGGAATGGGATGATTTTTTGCCAGGATGATCCCCTCATCACAGAGATCATCCTCACAAAAAATCAGTCCATTCCAAATATTTTTGCCCATATAAGACAAAACACGTTGTCTATATGTGTGTTGAAATGGTTGTCCTTTGAACCTGATATATATATATATATATATATATATATATATATATAGGGTCCCGTTCAATGGCTAATTTTTTGGCAAAACATTTTTCAAAACAAGAGTTAGAAGTTTTGGAATGGGCTGATTTTTGGTGAGGATGATCTCTACGGTGAGGAGATTATCATCAGCAAAAATCAGCCCATTCCAAACTTCTAATCCCATAAAAAATAATTTACAAAAAATGGACAGTCCACGATTTTTCAACTTGTAAACATGGGTTAGAAGTTTTGGAATGGGCTGATTTTTGGTGAGGATGATCTCCTCACCGTAGAGATCATCCTCACCAAAAATCAGCCCATTCCAAAACTTCCAACTCATATTTTGAAAAATGTTTTATTAAAAAGTTAGTCATTGAACACTACCCATATATATATATATATATATGAGAGAGAGAGAGAGAAAGAGAGAGAGAGAAAATTAAATAAAAAAATCAAGGTTGAGGCTTTTTTGTTGATTTGGCTTGAACAGCTCAAATTTTCTTGACGATGGTCTTTCTTCTTCATGATCACATCGGGGCACCAATATGGTACCTGCCAAACAATTTCAAATACAAGTAAAAACGTCAATTGTAGAGAATAATAGAAAAGTTTTCATTATCTGAGAGTTTAGCTTAAGAACTTGCCTTTTAAAGTTTTTTTCCTAAAAAAATCTTTAAAAATCCTTTCTTTTGAGATCTTTCCTCCTATTTATATATAGGTTCTCATCTTTCTTTAATCTCCTTGCTCAACATGTCACCACCTTATCTTATTCACGGGGATTGGGATTTATCTCATTCTAAATCATTCGTCTTCAATATGCTTGAAAATAAAATAGAAAATTTGAAAAAATACTAATTTTTTTCGTACGTCTTCGATATGCTTGAAAATGATTTATTTATTTATTTTTTTTCAAATCCTTTATATCATAATGAAGTCTCCAAACATGATTGGGATGTTAAGAATCAAATTTTTTTTTAAAGATGAAAATGGTGAATTCAAACGGTTAGAGCACATTTGGATTTGTAAAATGTGGCGAGGGAGGTGCAGGGACTGATTAGAAAGAAAAGTTCTACCAAATGGACTACTAAGAGAAGTCCTAAAACTTAAGGATTAATTAGAAAGAAATTCCTACGGCAGGGTCTTTAAGTAATTTTTCGTAAAACTTAAAACCGGGTACGAGAAGTCGAGAAACGAGATTGAGAGACACAAATAATTGAATAACAACTCCGTGTAAGCGTGTACAAATAGCGATATTGGTTGTGGGCTGAGCTCTATAGTTTTCTCGGAAGAACTCTGAAACAGTAAATCCAGACAACAATGGTGTGCGAGAAGTGTAAGTTTCTTCTCTACTTATCCTGCGCACCCGTTCTCTATTTTAGCAATTAGGCTTGAATTGATCGATCGATTGATTGATTGATTGTTTGAGATTTTGATGTTATAGGTGAGAAGAAGCTAACGAAGGTGATAGTACCAGACAAGTGGAAAGAAGGAGCAAGCAACACCACAGAAGGCGGTGGCCGTAAGATCAACGAGAACAAGCTTCTCTCCAAGAAAAACAGGTTCTAATTCGCCTTTTTTTCACATTAGATTTTGATTTTGTAATTTAGGGTTTTACGATACAAATTTTTCTTTCCAATAAAAACTTGAAGAAAAAAAAAATCCATACTTTTGAAGAAAATTGCGGGATTTTGATTGGGAAAAAAACATTAGACCATCACAAATTTAGCAAAATCTTAAGAATGTAATTGTGAATGAAGATAAGGTCTTTTTTTTTTTATCGGTAAAAAAAAATTAGGGTTTCTTTAGTTGGAGGGAAGGGAAGGGAACAGAGGGTCCCCTTGTGAGGAAAGGGGGATAAAGATTAGGGTAGAAAACTGATCTCTACCTATAATTTGCCCTAGAATCCTCTTTTATCTTAGATGATATATGCAAAATGTGCAATCTTGCTATTTTTGATAATCTCTTCTCTTGACCTTCAAATTTAGATCCTCTTTGCCCATATTACCCCCCAATGGCAGTGTTAACTGTGATTTTTTTGCCCCACCCATGTTAACTTGGAAAAGTTCTTTTGAGGTGATAGGGAGGAAATTTTACTAAGTGAGATTGGAAAATATCATTTTTTTTTGCTTAGTAGATCGAAAAATATCTTACTCCTAAAAGGAAAGGAGGGTTGAGATTAGAAGTTTAAGTGTTATAAATAGGGCTCTCCTAGGAATGGTTACGGATTAAAGAGTTCAAGCCTTAGGAAGAATGTTAGAGCAACTCCAATAGCAATGCTAAATTTTCCATTTATGAGACGACGTTGGAGATGCTCTAAATTGGTAGCAATTCCAAATAAGGAACGAACTCCAATAAGTGCACTCCAACGTGCAAGTCTCAAATAGGCTCTCAAATTTGGAATATACTAAAATCGATTCTAGGTTAGGAATTGATTCTAGTATATCTCAAAATTTGTTAGGGTGGATGATGTGGGAGTTCTTATTTATCAAAATCTCATCCAATATATTAAAATTTGAAGAAGTCAAACTTTTATAAATTTTAATTTATTAAAATGCCACCAACGGCACTGAGATGAATATTTATTTATGTAAATGATACTCAATTACTTTTTTTAAAAAATGAAACATTGCAGTGCAGTATGTCAAATGTGACATTTTTTGCACTTTAGAACACCTCCAACGTTGTCTCAAAAGAAACTGTTTTTGGAGCTTCAAAAAATGAATCTAGAGAGTAACTTATATTTATAGAAGGAATGTTGAGAAATTCATTGAAACGACCTTGGAAAAGTTCTTTTGGGATTGTAGGGAGGAATTATACAAACATTACTTAGTGAGATCGAAAAATATCTTACTCCTAAGAGAGTCCATTTGGCATTCATGTTGAAGGACATTCATTGGAGTTCATTCTATTTTTTGAAATTGCTACCCATTTAGAGTGTCTCCAGTACCATCCCATAAATGGGTAGCAATTCCCAAAAAATAAAAACAAACTCCAACCTGTTCTCGTCCCATAAAGTTCCAGTTCTCTAACCTGTTCTTGTTCTCAAATGAGAGATATCAGTATTGTCTTTTCTGGGTCCATTAATTTGGGATTCACACATTTCGTCTAGAGTGGCATTTCTTTGGTTTGCTACTCTAGAGACAAATTACTATTGACTTCTATATGATTTACAGTGAACGGCTTAGTTACCTATTGATTCATTGACTCATGGATCTCCTTGGCTAGGAAGATTTGGTCCTATTTCTTCTAGATATTCTTTATGTGCAAGACTCCCAGTTGGTACTATCACTTTTCAATCATGGTAGAATAGTTTGTTTAATGCTAGAAGCGGGGATCCTTTGGAGAATGCTTCCATTTGCAATATGTTGGAATGTTTGGATAGAGAAGAAACAAAAGGACCTTTGAGGGTATTTAAGCCACCCACTGGACATTATACTGGCTGTTAAGGACTATATATTCTAATGGGCCAATCTCTTCCCAGAACTCCTGGGAATATTTTTTGAGCAATTAATATTCAGATGGGATTTGATCACGGACAAGCACATCAAAGGGCTGGTTTCCAGCAGGGTTGATTTTTGTAGTTGGTTATCAGAAGGGTGTGTTGGATATGTTTAAACTATAAAACCATTTATTAACGTTGTTTATAAGTGGAGGTCTCTTTGGGTGGAGCACCATCTTTAGTGTTCTTATTATAATACCTTCTGTATTCAGTGAACTACATGCCTACTCATTTCATAATTTCAAAATTCTTCTGTCTTCCACAAATTGAAATAGCGCAAGTATCCGTAGAAAACACAAAATGGGACATCAGATATGGTAGGATTTGTTGACATTACTATACGAGATTTGAAGTGCACCACATTAATGAGTCCTTGCTAGTTGCTAGCATGCACTCACTACAGGACTGAGAGGGAAGAATTTCATTGGAGTCAGAGGACGTTGAACAAATGGCTTATGCACGTGTGTTGGCGTCTGATATGGGTACGAAGTATAAAATTGAATGACCTCCACTGACCCTTTACTCTTTTTTTTTTTTATTTTTGTTGATAGATAAAAGGGAAGATATATTTAAAAAGGAGGACGGTCAAGGTGACCAACCCAAAGTGAAGCAACTTTCAACCAACACATACTACATTAGAGAGAGATTACAGACCGACTCCCACCTCCCAATAAAATCAGCAAAGAACACTCCCCTAAACTCCTTAAATGCCTTACACCCAAACAAATAGCAACCCCAAAATAGATAAAACAGTGTCATGGTCCAAATGCACCGTGTTTTCAAAATACCTACTATACCTTTCCTTTCGAAATCCCCAACAAATTTGCTTCAAATAAGATTCCATAAAATCTTTTTAGAAGAAGAAAAACTAGACTACCACAACCAAGAGAGGAGTGAGGAGTTGACCCACTTAGGGAAGCACCCGAACATTCCGAAGAGAGACAAGAAGTGCTAGCAAATCTCTTAATCAAAACCACAATGGATAAGGATGTGATCAACCGACTCATCACACTTTTTACAGAGCTTACATACATAGGGACCTGCAAAACCCCTATGCTCTGATACCTCTGTGCAGTGATATTTTTTGTTTTATGTTCAGGGCCATATTTGTGGATTGCTTTTGTTTTGTATTAAGCGCACAATATGATAACAACACTTTTATTAAGAAGTGTATTAAGATTGTATATAGATAAACTACTATGATTTAGTAAATCATATTAACGATACAAAAGTAATAGTTCAAAAAAAAATATTTCAATAAATTAAATTTTTTATAAGTATAACTTTATTGAATAAGAACAAATATGTATAAAAGGCAGTCGAGATGACCAGCCTTGCAACAAAGAACAAAAAGCTAACTTGAACACACAAAGTCCCACCTAAATACAAGCTCTTATGGAAAAAAAAAAAAACTCCTTTAAAATCTATGAACAACTTACACCAAAATAAAAGCAACCCTAAAATATTAATAATAAGCTCCCGAGTTGAGGATTCTTTTCTATGGAAAACTCTCTTGTTCCTCTCCAACCAAGTCCCCTAGCACAGTGCAAATGGAAGAAGACTCTAAAGTATTTTTTTTCTTCCAAAGAACAAAGATTGATCCCAAACATTGAAAGAGAGACAAGACTGATTTTGGAACTGCCCAACTGAGGTTGAAGAGGGCTAGGAAATGGGACCAAAGAGATGAGGTGAGAGGGCAGTGCAACAAGATGTGATCCACCGATTCTCCATTAGACTTGCAAAGGAAGCAAAAGTTAGGCATCAAGACGTCTGTTTAAATGAGATGGTTGATTGTTAGGAATTTGTCTTGAGAAGCTAACCAAATGAAAAAAAGACACCTTTGAGCCCCAAATGATCAAGGCTGAAAAATGGTAACTAGGTTGAGAGGGATTCTGCAAAGCTGAGAAAAAGCATCTTATCGATTTCTTCGACAAATGTGCTGGCATGTAGTTACACATGGGTACAATACTATGCCTGACATGGAAAATTCTTAGGTGATGGTGTCTCCTTGTCACATAGCTTATGCTTAAAAAGAGAAACCCTATCCTATTTGTAATGAAGTACTTGAATTTTGATTAGAAGAATAATTCCACTTGTTTAATTACTAATCATGTGAATTCCAGAACTAATCAAGTAGATTTTAATGAATATCTCTTGTAGTGATTATTGTCCCAGTTTTAAAATTTTAATCATTCCAATGTTCATTTAGAAAGGACTGATGGTAATGCCCGAACAGGATCTTAATTTACCACTCAGATATTTGTGAGTACTTTGAGTTGTAGAAAGTCGATTGAGATGGTTTGGGCATGTTCAACGAAGGCTGCTTACATCCCCATTAGAAGGTGCTGGAAGGGATAGAGGAAGAACTAAAAGAATGTGGATTGATACGGTGCAAGTGGGTATGAACACACTTTCAATAAGATAAGACATGGTTCTGGACAAAATTGAATGGAGGAACGAAATTTGTTTAGCTGGATAAGGCTACCAAGATGATGATGATTAAATAATCTGTCCACTTATTCATTTATGTACACTTTTCATATAAAATCCCTTCATTTTAATACTTTAATAATAATAAATTGTTTTATTATCGTCAGCTTTTCTGACTCACTACATGCCTCTAATGACCCAATAGTATTATAGATGTCTATGAATCAATTAGAAAGTTGAGGAGGGAAGACCAAATCCTCAAATGTGCCACTGTAAATCCTGGATTACTAGTTTTCCTTGTGTTAATATTAAACATATTTTTTGTACAGAGTTTTTCATTGTGATTTCATCTTCCATTTGACTTCTCACTTTGATGGGTGTATTTGTTCTGATTATTATTATTTTTTTCCTCGCAGATGGACTCCATATGGAACAACGAAGTGCATCATTTGCAAGCAACAAGTCCACCAAGATGGCAAATATTGTCACACCTGTGCTTATACCAAAGGTAATGAAATTGAACGCCTTAAAATGACCTGTGTTTACTAAATTGTGAGTTTTAATCACATTCATTACTTTGGGAGAAGTTTCTGAATTGTTTTTGTATGTGTAGGAGTCTGCGCAATGTGCGGTAAGCAAGTAATCGACACCAAGTTGTACAAGCAAAGCAATGTTTGATGCAAATCAGACATTATTATCTTCTCTTTGTCGGCTCTTGACTGATGTAAATTTGCTTAATCCTGTCTTGTTACTTGTAACAAAGAACAATTCCATCATTACAACAAGAACTTCTTACATCTGTTCTCATAGCTCTCGAAGCATGCAACTATAAACATTGTTTTCTACTTCTAAAGGTGTCTTTCTTTTCCGATATAGTATCCAACTTAGTATTCAATATTCCACAACTTCCATGATATTTATTTGCATATAACTTGTCATCCAATTAGTTGATGTATGTACAGATTTGAATGATTTGGGTTTCGATATGGGATTATAGTTTTGTTGTTTCTTGATTTCATTTCTGTTTTGGGTATTATTATGGACCTCGAAAGAATGATTTGAATTGACAAAAGCCTAGTTATATTCATCACTGACATTAAGATTTAACAGTTAGATTCTCTCTTTGATGGAGCAATTCTGAAAAGTTTGGTTGAAAACTGCTAAAATTTTTTGGTACAGTCGATCTTATTTCCATCATCTTTGCTTGTGACATTCTAGCTCAAACTACAATGTGGTTTAAAGTTTTGTGCCATTTTTAAATGTTGTTTTCCAAGATATGTCGATTAGATCCTTTGGAATATTGACCTAAACACTGAATATTTTGGGAATGTTGTGGAGACTCTAAATTCTTCTTCCAATTGAGACAAGTGGTACTTTGTGGGAAAATTCCCAAGAAGGTAGACAAAAATTGTAAAATTCCAAAACAAGAACACTTTTTATTAATCTTTTTTGAATTAAAATGTTTTCATTAAAGTTGAATTTTTTTTTTTCCTATTCTATAAAACAGTAAATATAAAAATAAAAAAAAAGTTATTGTTTTATAAAACAGTGAATTTTTCCCCTACTTTAATAATAATATTTTGGTTTTGAAAATGTTAAATTCGGAATTAAAATGAACAATTATTGCATGTTTTTGTAAATCATCCATCATCCAAAATGTACCTAAAAAAAAGTTTTGTTTTATAAAACAGTGAATTTTTCCCCTACTTTAATAATAATATCCTAATGTCTGGCTGGAAAATGAAAGAAGTGAGTCTTCGTTTTCAATTGACATGGGTTTTCAAATTCGTGACATGTACCCTTGACTTCTGTCTTCCCTAGGAGATTAACAAGGAAAAAACAAAAGACTGGGGTTGGTGAGTTTGATAAATAAATAAATAAAAACCCTCGTCTACGGCAATCCATGAGACCATGACTTTTGCCCAAAAGCCCTTGGCAAGTTCATAGAACATATTTCTTTTGACCTAGTCAACCTGTACTTATTTGCCACAAATCCTTGATTTTTCCATCTAAAATACCCCACCCCTGTTCTTATCTTTGAAAGTTGAATGAGAAAATCTTGAGGTTGAGGATGGGACTATTTTTATTTTATTTTATATATATATAGGGGGTTAATAACTAAATGTAGAACCTTTTAATGAATTAATGTCTTTTCAAATCTCTCAAATTGAAATGTGTTCCAAACATATATGCTATGATTCCTTACTTCATAAGTTGTAAATATCTAAATTTAACCCTATTAGATACTTTTTCAAACATGTTGTCGATATTAAGTAACAGTAAAAAAAAAATTTAAAAATTATGGACATTCTTCCACAATGAAATTTGATAAGTGAAATTTCAAGTAAGTATTTACATAATCTTCTTCTGTTTGAAGAAATGTTTAGCAAAATAATGAGTCACCAGTTTCATTGATTTTTCCATCTAAAATTCTATCATCTTATTCTTATCTTTGAAAGTTGAATGAGAAAATCTTGAGGTTGAAAATGGTGTTAATTTTTTTTTTTCATAGGGGTTAATAACTAAATATGATGGGTTTGGGCATTAATTTTTATTTTTATTTTTTTGAAGGGGGGGGGGTGGTTAAATTTCTAATTTTCTCCTTGAGGGGTACCTATAATAAATTACTTTCTTATTATAGCTTTTAAAACTTGTTAAAAAAGAGGACGCACTGATTTTATCTTTATTTCTAATAAAAGATATCAAAGGACTATTTTACCCTTTCTATATACCTAAAATTATACATGATTACAAGTGTAATTTCCCTGATAGAGCGAGGGCACAATTGAAAAAAAAAAAGGAATAAAAAAAAGGGGGAGGCGAGTCATCTCTATATCTGTGTATAAATATGGATATAAGACCAAACGTTCAAGTAAGAGAAACATGTCCAATATAATGGTAATGGTGCTCTACCTCTCCCTCTTCTCTTCAATCTTCAACCTTTCTCTATGTTGCTTAGAATCTCACAAACAAATCCTCCTTCAATTCAAGCTCTCCCTAATCCAAAACTCCTCATCCAACGATGAAATAATCTTCGACTTAGCATCTTGGGATTCAAATTCAGATTGTTGCCAATGGGATCGAATTATCTGTGATTATAGTTCAACTCCACATTCAAATATCGTCGAACTCGATCTCTCCAAATTGTATATCGAGACCTTCGTAATTCTGATTCCAGTTTTCAACATTAGAAGTCTGAAGAAGCTCGATTTGTCGAAGAATTTCTTACAAGGTGAAATTCCATTAAACATGGTCACTAATTTAAGCCAATTAGTTTACCTTGACATGAGCTATAATAATTTCAGTGGCACAATTCCTTCTCATTTGTTTAGACTCAAAAATTTACGACACCTTGATTTGAGTGGTAATTCGTTCTCTAGAAGGTTAAGAAGTGAAGTTGGCAATCTTGGGAATTTGAAATTCTTGAATTTGGATGGAAGTTTTCTCATAGAGGAGATGCCTAAGAAGATTCTTGCTGGAGACCAAAAGTTTGAATTTGCTTTTGAACAGTAATAATAAAATTTAAGGATTCATGTACTTCTACTTTGTATTTTTTACAATTGTTTTGGTTTAGTTGGTTAAAGTTTGTGATTTTTTTTTCTTATAAAAAATTGAGATTTTTAAGCTCTTGATGCATTAGCAGGAAGAGGGGTCTAACCTCTTCTGATTGTTAGAGAAGACACAAAACGCCACGTCGGAATCTTACACACTGACCCATTCAGTGGGTCAGAATGATTAATGATTTCTAACTGTTGGGTTTGACTCAGTTTCTTATTATTGGTTTTAAGTCCTAAAGTTCGTCCCATGTGTTGAAGTCTAGGATGGAGGATGATCAAATCCAACGGCTAGAAATCACTGATCCTTGTGTTTTCTTGTGTTTTAGATATAGTAAATGGTACACCTTAAGTTCATGGGATCAGTGGGAACGAACGAAGTGGCCTTTTTGGAATGTGGATCATGACAGCTATGCCGTATTAGAAATAAAAACTTTGAGAAATCTTAAAATGATTTATATTTTCCATATATGGTAATTTGAGGAGATTGTGATGTGGAAGCATTTATATTGTGGTTTTAATTGGAATCTTGTTAGAAGAGTATACGCGTTAGTCTTAATTACATAATCTTATTTTCTTGGAAAGAAAATAAATGAGATATTGGTTGGAGTAAGAAAAAAGGAGTTGGAGGATGATATCGAAATTTAATGGGTAGAAATGTATGACCCTCTCATGTTTTGGAGAATAATTGAGATACCCCTTTATCTTTTCAAATTGATGGTCAATATTCATAGAAAATGACTTACATGTACTAATCTTCCACCTAACCTTTGAATTTTCATTGGACTGATGTTGAAGTGACCTTATTATTGGATCTCACATCGCACACTCTCACGAGAAACTGTTCGTGAACCATAGATGTTTTTTCTTGATATACGAGTGAAAAAGTACTATCTATAGTTCCTATCCACTTTCACTTTAGGATGTGGGATATGAGGTCCAATCTTGAGGTCACTCCAACACGATTCTTTTTATTGTCCTTCATCCACCATTTTTTAGAGAACCATTGATTTTTCTACACAAAATCCTTCATCATCTACTGGTTTCCTAAAAATGCTATATTCTTCTTGAGTTTTGAAGGTCGAAGGATATAGAATCTTTTGTTCTTGGGTCGAAACAATTTGAGGGGAAATATCAAGAGTTTTTTTGCTAGAGGTTGAAAAAGGGGGCATTTTAGTCATTTACATTGATATCTCAAAGAAGGCAAAGGTTGCTTCTCAAACTAGGCGTTCTTGCTCGAGTTCAAGTCGATTGATGAGCGAGCCTACCTAGGCCAAGTTATATAGAACATGAGCTGAGCCTAGATTAGATTAACTCAATATGATCTTAATTCAAGTATCAAGACAGCTCAAACCGAACTAGAGGCAATAAAAAATATATAAATATTTTAAAATTAATTACATAGTTTTAAAGTGTCTTTTAATTATTTCTTGTTTAAGCTAGCTCAACCCTAACATAAGGCAATACAATGTTCAGCAAGCCCACTTGGACTAACCCGAGATCAACCCAAATTCAGAAGCTCAAGCTCAAGTTGAGGGCTCTGGGTCAACCCTTCAAACCACCCAACCAACCCAGGTTGCAGTCCTATTTGTCAGTTTGAAAACATAGGAGGCATCTCAAATACTCACTAAAATGTAGAGTTAGGTCAAAACTAATCAATTTAATTGAATAGTTTGAAATCCATCTTGCAACAATGATAATAGGTTAGGTATGGACCCAGAAATCAAGATCCTATAAGGGTCGCATCTTGATTAACCTCAATCTGAACGATCTTCTCTATGCAGTAGTAGACTCAGTGTTATTTAAGGACGACTAACTAAGTACTAAGACTTTTGGAGGTTGTTACCAAGGTCTCAGGTTCAAACCCCTTGAACCCCTTCTTATACTAAAATGCTACTTGTTAATCACTAACCCCACCAAGAAAAAGAAAGAATCAATGTCATTTAAATCTTTTATCATTTATTAATTATTACTTAATTGGAAAATTTATAGATTTTATTTTCTTTGCTTCAAATTCAATAAATTTATCAATTAGGCAAACGTATAATGTTAGGTTGCACTCATGTATTATGGATCTGATCCATTAAAGTGTTCTCCGCACTGCCTTCCATCATTGATAAATTTAGGGGTTCAACTCAAAACCAATTAGCAATGAATGAAGTAGCCCAGGAGCTTATAAGGAGAGAGACAAGGTAATTTGTATATGATATGAGACAAAACTCAGCATAGTTGGCCTGAGAAACATGATTTTAAATCTCGTTTGAGTTGTCTCGGTATCATCCACCAACGAGACAAGTTGACAAGTCGTCTCAAAGACATGGTTTGTTCTAATTTTAAGACATTTCTTTAAATCTCGTCTGAGATGATTCATATAAATTGGATATCTCGTCCAAGATGGCTTGGTCTCGTTCATGGACAAGATGAGATGTCAAAACAAATTTTAAAACATGCGGGAAAGGGTTATTTAGCTGCTTACATCTAAAAGTCATGGTAAATTATCGAGTGAATGAATAATTACAAAAAATTTCTATTCAAGTGTTCGATTCAGCAATTTGCAAAATTTCTTTTTGCTAACTAATGAAGTCTAACACATAATTCAGGTACTGAATTAATTAAATAAATGCTATGTAAAAATCTTGCAGTCCAATGGTATTCATAACTTCATCGGTCATCTTGTAGCCATTATTAGTGTTCTTGATTTGCTTTCACGGTCCTCCATCCTCCACTGTTAATAGGTTTGATGACTTTTATGTTTCTATCAAACACTATAATACTTGACTTGATTCAACATTTATTTTCTCAAGAAATTGTGATGATAATTCATGAATAAACCTATCAATCCTTCAAGATCATGCACCAATCAACCTATATCTGTTTCCTTTATAGAAGTTTCAAATGCAATGGATTGTTCTACACTTAGGTTGATTCCGTTTATGCATTAAAGGAGAGAGATAAATAATTTTATTAAAATGGAAATATCAATCTGAGATCAATTCTAGTTGCGATTTGAATTCTCGATGATCAGGTGTTTCAGATGTTAATTCATTGTTAAAATTGATTTTTCACATTCTTTTACATCTGATTTGATGTATAGTTTTAAATCTTATTATTGTTATTATTGGAATGGAATAGTTAATATTCTAGTAAACCATATAATTTTTGGTAAATGAGTAATGAAAATGAAAAAAAATTAATTATTGGGTAAGGTTCCAGTGACGACTCATGAAAAGAACCCGCAATCCCAACCATTCAAACAAAAAATCCAATGGTTGGGATTTATACGTATCTTGATAATACACATTTTAGAGATACTTATCACGCAGTCTTGAATCAGTTCTTTGATATGAATCCAAATTATTCTTATTCATGGATTATTTCCTATCGTTCTAGTATTGATGTTCTCAAATGGGTCAGTTCTAATTTGGTTTCTAAGTCACTTAGAATCATAACCATTATATTTTTTTCGATTCTGGTTCCAGATTTAAAATAAATAGAACTAGAACCCCCCAAAAAAGCACGAGTACCCATCAATTTCGATTCTCAAGAATCGAAGGAGAAAATAATATTTCTAATAAATATAAAATATTTTTCCTTTCAAGAAATTAACATATATACAAAAGTATTAACTTAGTTATAATTTGTTATATTAAAAATATAAGTTAATGATTTTTTCAAAAATAAAAAGTAATATTCTTTTAAAGTTATTAATTTTTTGAAGAGATTGCTCCTTTTAAGCTCCAATTCATAGTTTAAATGAAAAATAGAAGAACTTTATCTAACGTACATTATTTTTGAAATAAAAGAGTACTTTAAATCATTTGTAATATAAAAAGAAATGATAAAATAAATCAGTTTTGGCACCCGTAAAATAGAATCTAATGATTTTAATTCTTATCAGTTCGATTTTATCTTAGACTCGCCTCTAATCGATTCCAATAAAAAGGGAATCAGAATAGGAGTTTTCAATTCTGATTTCGATTTGGTTTTTGATTAAATGGGTACCCATTGACACCCAAAACTAGAACCATATTAAAATTTTATTCCAACTTCACTAATCATTCTAATGGGATGATGAGCAAATCATACTATATGTAAATGACCCAATTATTCAACTGACATTATCACTAATTAATAACAACTTTCGAATTGCAATTTTTTTTTAGTTAATTGGTTATAATGTTAACATATATAGTATACCCTTGACCTTGATCAAAATGACTAATTTTTAGTTTCAATAGTTCAACCGTCACATCGCTTCTTAAATATGTCAAACATTAAATATTTATAATCAACCTATAATAATTTTTAATTATTAGTGGTTTGGAATTTAAAATTTTTATTTTTAAGAAATATATTTTAGGATTTTTTTTTCCCCTAAACTTTTAGATAAGGCCTAACAGAGATTTAGGTTTTGTATGTGCAGATTATAGAAAATTGAATTTTTTTTTTTTTTTTTAAATTTTTTTTTATGGGGAATAATCTTTTTTGAGAAAACAAACTTTTCAATCCTAATAAAAATATTCTTGCCCTGAAATGACTCCTAAGGAAAATGATTTTCTTGTCAAGAAAGAAAAATCCTAATGTTATTCTCTCAGTGTTAACTCTCTTTTTGTCATTTTCCCAGATGAAATCAAACGTCTAGCAATTATTTTTTTCAAGAATATTTTTATAGAAAATTAATTTTCTGAAGAAAACATTCTCTTTCATATTAGACAACCTTATATGTTCTAATAACAGTATATAAAAATTCCTAAGATCTCTTCCTAAAGTTAGTAGCGTTGTTCCCTAAAAAAGGTCAGCTAGTGAGATGTACCTCTTGTCAAGAACCATTGAACCAACCACATCAAACGTGACACCGACCAATAAAAGAGTGCTCCACATAATTATTTTCTTTTTTTTATATAAGATCAAGTTGCATGTTTATTTACTAGAGAATCACTTTAGATTTCTATGTGACACGTATCTGCCAGGGAAGCAAATGAGCTTCAGCAAAATAGACAAAAACAACCCTTTATTATCATCTCTGGTTATTGTCCTACACTCAATCCCATTGGATGGTCTTCGAGATTTGTTAGAATTTTCTTTTTATTGCCGACTCCTTCCATACAAGCCCTTTAAGGTTTTCAAAAATAATTTTTGAAAAATACTTGAGCTGAAATACATGAACTTTTATTAATATACTAATGTTGATTTGAGGGAACAATTTTCTAAGGAACCTTTGAATTTAATCTAAAAGAGTTAGCCTTAGTGGTAAGCTGAGCCTTGATAAGCTCTCCAAGAAGGGTAGGTCAGGATTCGAAACCCCATGAAACAATGAATTTCTTGGGGTTATTCGCCTCCCTCTAGGATTTTATTGAACCTTGACTCAACTAGTTCCATGTAGCTAGTACTTTCCAAGGGGGTGGTGCATGTGATCACCATGGGATTAGTCTCACTTGAAGGGTGAGGTACTACGTGAAAAATAGTAAATTCAATAGGTCATGGCTCATGAATTTTAAAATCGAATTTTAACGATTTAAGGTAGTTGAAATTTTTTATTTTTTTCCAAATCGACAACTTAGAATTGTCGAATTTCTCCTATCTTCCATTAATTTGATAGTTTCGACTTGTCAAAAATTAAAATTTTATAATGAAAAATTCAACGTCTTGATTTGTCAAATTTTATGAAATTTAATGGCCATGGACTGTTAAATATGGGATTTTTTAATGTTGTGAGGATAACCTTGATAAGCAAACAAGTGAAAGAGAGAGAGAGAGAGAGAGAGAGAGAGAGAGAGAGAGAGAGGAATCTTTGTATTTTGATAAATACAAGAAATTGTTAATAAAAATAATCAAATTCTTCATGATTTTCATCAACATATTTAGAAAACTTGGTAATCTACTTAAGTTTCATTAATTTTTGTCTCTATTCTCAAATTCACCATAATTTCATCTTCGAATTCATTCATAGATAGACCAAGCCCTCTAATAAATATTGGGTCAATGTATTTCTCCTATTTGTTGATACAACTTCAAATGTTGTTCAATATTGTTCACGCACAGATGAGATGTGTACCATGAATAAAATTTGTTTGAACATGAACTCAAGAGAACAATTGAAGTCACTTCCCATGTACAAACCAAAAATACAAGGATATTAAAACATGTGTTTATCAAATAATTGAATTATTATGTTCTAAAATAGTATAGAACAATAATTAGAGTTTGCTCTTCTAGGTTGTGAGTTCGAAACTAAGGACTATTTCTTGATTAAAATACAACATGCGTTGAGTCAGGTATGATCGGGAAACCTAGGTTAGACCTGTCCTATGGACTGCCTGATGGACCAGGTCGTGATTCGAGGACCTGATCCCCTACCAATGGGGATACCATGTTTAAAAAAAAAGAACATATAATAAATTTAAAATTTCGAATAACTTAACATTTTCTTAATAATTAACTACATTATTAATACAAAATTTCATAAATGAGTAACCATAACTAAATATGATTTTCCACCAAGACTCGTTTAAAATAAAATATATATAAAAAAAAGTATAGCCGTGTCAGCTTTGACGTGTACTGCGAACCATGCCACACCTGTGAAGAAGTCTAGATTGTCGTTCTAGAAATCCGTCCACATTAAAAGCCCAAACTCTCCTCTATTATTACGAATTTTATTTTCTATTAAAAACCCGCATTTTAAGATTTGTCTTTGTTATTTTCGAGAGAGACAACAAAACCATATCACCTACCAACCACCACATATTCAATCTCTAACAAAATTCGTTGTTGGAGACACATAATAGATGTCTTTTTAACTCTTTAAAACCTTCTCTCACCCTCTTTTTGGGAGCTTTCATGGTTGTCAACCTTTGCTTCCTCTCTTCTCTTCTCTTCTTCTCCCTCTCCTCTCTTTCTCCCTCTTTTAAAACCATCTTTTATTTTCTGTGATTTTTTTTTCCTCACTTTGGGTCTTGTTGTTATTCTTTTCTTTTGTTCCTGTTGTTATCTTCTTTAATACCAATCAGAGAAAGATGAAAGAAGATGGAGTATGGAGATTGGTGAGAAGAGGAGGAGGTCTCCATTCTTCATCTTGTACCAACACATAAACGTTTTCTTTGAAGGTATTTATTGTAGAGATCCCAAATCATTTTATTGCATTATATATATTTCATATAAATGATTTTTAACCAGATTTATTGTACTTTCTTTCTAAATTCTAATCCACAAAAGTTCAAAAAATGGGTAATTTAGATACATCCATCTATGTTTTGGTGAATATTTGAGTTATCCTTGTGTTTTCAAAACAATGACATACCCTTTGACTGTGATCTTTTGAGAGAGACTAATGAAAAATGAAAGACATACCCTTTGATGAAAAAGACTGCCTCTTGTTCTCCTCGTGATTTGATTATCTTTCATGAATTTGCCAAACAAATGAACGACATAGTGGGGTCTTATAAAATATTTTGTTTTTTTCCCAAGAGGATGAACAAGATGTATTTTTTGGGGAAAAAAATCTAGGCTTTTGGCAATAAGTTGAAAAAGAGGATACTTCAGTCATATTCTGTTAGTCTCTCGTAGAAGATCACCGTCAATGGTTTGTCGTCAATTTTAAAATATAGAGATATTTCAAACATTAATCAAAAGAGGAAGGATTTTTCTAAATTACCCAACCAAAAAACCAAACAAAAAAAATTCTATTTAATACAATCATCTTTCTTGTTGTTAAAGGGAGTATTGAATTGGACATTTGGAGTGTCTGTCTACAATGGCAACCAAGATCAAAGGGATATACAAAGGATTCAAATTCATCTCTCAAATCTTTGGTAATACTTTTTACTTCTTTTCTTTTGGTCCATTTCTCTCTATTTTCCTGGTTTTGTGTTTTGGCTCTGATGGACATAAATGTGTTTGTTTTCTAGTTGTTAAGGAGCGTGAGATGGAGATTGGATACCCAACAGATGTTAAACACGTGGCACATATTGGGTGGGATGGCCAATCTGCTAATGCACCCACTTGGGTAGGTGACCCTACATATGTTTTTTGTTTCTTATGGTAAATAATTAAGTTTGATTAAGAGAGTTGCGATTGCCACACTAATTGTGTGCAATTCTTTGCGTGATTTATATAGGAATTGGTGTGGCATTAGTACTCTCTTGATTAATCCTTTGTTTTTTTTTCTTTTAATTTGGAGACATCTTTTATGAAATATATATCTTTAATTTGTTTTGATTTTTGAAAATTTAGATGAACGAGTTCAAAGCCACGTCGCTAAGAAACTTAGGTGAACCAAGGGATCCAAACCATGTCGATGTTTCGACATGGTCTTCTCAAGGTATTTTTCTTATTTTTTTATAATAAATAAATATCATAATCATCTGTTTTATTCCAAATATCTTGATATGAAGCTTAGTGCATTATTGGATTATGGGCTCTAATGATTTTGGCGAGTTTGCAGTATTATTTAGTGTTTATGTTGATCTTGATTTCTAATTTGAATTATTACCCAAGGGGTATTTTCGTAAATAAAAAGTGCAAGATGCTTTGCCCCCAACAGGGAGGTTTGGTTCTTCTTTGTCACAAGACATGCTTCGCCTATGAAACAGGGGAATCTAGGGCTGGCACTTTAGCAGTCCTACCTACCTAATAAAGAGAGTACACCTATTTTTAGTTGTGGAGGTTGGCTTGAAACTATCCCCTTAAAGTTGCATTGGAATGTATCCTTAAAAGTGAGTTGTAACTAACACACGCACACACACACGTTTTTAAAACTCTTTTTGATGTCTCGTCTCATTCATGAATGAGACCAAGTCGTCTCGGATGAGTTTTTTGATGAGTCGTCTCGTTCAAAAATGAGAAAAATGTACATGATTTTAAATCTCATTCGATACGTTTGACTTGTCTATCCATCTCGATGGTGGATGATACCGAGGTGTACCAAATGAGTCGTCTTAATCTCGTCCGGACGAGATTTAAAAGCATGACACACACTCAAACACGTATGATAATTATTAAACTTCGATTCAGGTTTAGTGAAGTAAAATATGTCAAAACGAATTGAAATTTTGTGAGGGTAGTGTGTTTAAGGCACGGACATTTCACTACAGACATGAATATAAAGAGTAGGAACATGGAGTATCTCTATTGTGTACTATGTACATATGTATGGATAATATTTTAGCTATTAATACAAAATAAAATAAAAAAAAAAAAATAAGGATTTTATTATCTTAATTTAATGGTATTTTTGTAAATATCAATTTGAATGGTCAAGTGGTAGACCCTTCCACTATTATATAGGGTGATTTGCAGGGTTGCTATTTGGATAGGATTAATTTGATATTGGACCAGGCTTGAGAAAAAAATTAACTCAAAGATTGGTTAACCATCATGTCGGACTCTGGTTGAAGTCTTAGTGAACCGACCCATTTTGAACCAAACCCTTATTACATGAAGAAACATTGGGTGTAGGTCACAAATAACATAGTCACCAAGTTGGGATTTGGGAATAAATTGACAGGAGGAAATTCAGAAAAATTGATAAATAAAGAAAAAAATCAAATTAGGATTAGAACTATGTAATTATTCTCAAGTGGTGTTCTCGTATTATATCAACAAATCCCATATTAAGCTACAATAATTAGTTACAAATCTCATATTGATATCATCATACATCCACAAAATGTAATCATAGGTCCTTAACACGTTCAAGGTTCGTATATTTGAAATATAAAAAATAAATCCAAGCTAGGATTCATCAATCAACCAAAAATTTTCAAAATTCAATATCATCCTCATTTGCTTCATCTGTAAAATAGTCGTAGTCATCTTCACCAATGTAAGCTCCTATTACTTTACATGATCTGACTAAACCGAAGCAACATAACCCGATTGACCTATGGTTTGGAACGAATAACATGTGTTGGAACGGATTGGACCTCAACTCGAGTCGTGTGAATTATTACATCCCTACAGTCGACCCGTGGTTGGATATTGACCAAAATGCTCCTTCGTATTTAACTGCAATTAAACATATTAGTCTAATTGCAATTCATAATCCCAAGTACTAGAATTGGCAACGTGAATCTTATTTTTCTACTCAACTCTATTTATAACACCAGGCCATCTTAACGAGCCATAAGTATCCGATCCATGCACCGTGGTCTAATTACTATTGCACTAAGATTGTTTGTAACAAAAAGATCAATCTAATATTTGTCGTCTGCCAAATAACATTATTGCCAATTATCAATTATAGATTTCTAAGATCATCATGTTTTGATCGAGAGAATCTCTTCAAATTTTCATGTTTTGACTTCAAAAGTTGTCATTTCAATCATCTTTTTTTTGGCACACCTAGCCTTCCATGTATAACTACAACTTGTTAATTAGAAATTGAATTATCCACAGATTTTGAACAATCCATGGCACACCAACCAACTGCTGAGATCTTCAAAGACGCTCCTCCACCTACAGACCTTCCAAAGGCTCCTAAGAAGCACAAACGGAAAAAGACCAAGTCGTCCTCTTCTCCCAAGTCATCATCCTCATCATCAAGAAGTTCGAGAGCAGCAAAATCAAAAACTTCACTCGCTACTACACTGGATGCAAAAATGGAAATAACACCAAAATACAAGGAGTTATTACCATAGACATGCTCTAATATAATTAACTTTGGGATGGAGCAAAAATGTTCGAAGGAAGAAACTTTTAATGTGCAAAGAAAAGGGTGAAATCCCTTTTGTGATTGGGATGTTCTTTGAAAAAAGAAAACCTTGTGTACATTCAGAATGAAGTTCCTTTGTCATTTGTGAGATTAGCTATGATAGACAATGAACAGTAACGTTTGTCACTTGGAGGACAGTTATGTGTGCATGTGTATGTGTGTGTATCGTATTCGAAGAAACATACGCCTGGATTAAACATAGTACGGGACGAGGAATTCCTTCAAAAATGTTTTTCAAGAAAAAATTCCCTGAAGGAGCTGATTATCGATCTCATATTAATTACCTTCTTCCCATGTATAGTTATCATTGCTATTGTATATGACTATTGTGCTGATGATCCTTCAAATTTGTTCTCTTACTTTCACTCCAGATTCTTTGGTTTTGATCTTGTGGGGAGGAACTTTATTCAATGTGCCAAGATAGTAGTTACAAAATTCACACCACTCCAACTTTCCCGAACAAGACATGTGGGCTCATGTGATTGGTCAATCTAGGATTCTATGAAGAATAATGCTCAAGTGGCCTCAAGATTGGACCTCACATCGTACCATCTGACATGAAAGTGTATGGGAACCATAGATGCTTTCCTTGAGATACGAGTAAAAATGCATTTATGGTTCCTATCCACTTTCACGTCAGAATGTGTGATGTGAGGTCCTGCAAGCTTGAGGTCACTCGAGCACAACTCTTCTATGGAAACCTAGATTGACCTTTTTAGTAGCTATTGGTTGTTTTAGGCGTCCATGAGGACCCAACCCATGATTGTCACGTATTAGGACTCTTTTTGGAATCAGAGTCCTAATAAGATTAAGTCCCTATGATAATAAGAGATTACAATCTTATTTCTTATATTTATTTCTATAAATAGATAAGAAGGAGGGATGTGAAACACAACATCAGAATATCAGATTCTCTCAATATTTTTTTTCTCTCTAAGTAGGCAGTTTTCTAGGTTTCTATCAAAAGACCTTAGGGTTTAAGGCATGAAAAAAAGTGACTACTCTAGAAGCGTCGATGTAACGGAAATTTGGATTTTCGATCTCTAGTGATGGACTCAATGTGACACGACTCAAGGTTTGAATCTCTGTTGTGATTAAAAGATATGCTCCCAAAAAATCCCAATAGCAATTATTATTATTATTATTTTCCATTCATATTTGCTTAAATTTTTTCTCATTTTTTCCATTCAATCAAAAGGATCTCTCCTAAATATCTTTCTTCTAAGTTTTCTCCTTCTTCAAATATCTCGAGGTAGATCACGAAATTTGTTGTCCACAACACCATTTTTGCAGACGACCACACAATCAACAAAATACAATAGCTAATTGGGTGAATTACCATTTCGTAAGCTGAATTTGACAGTTTTAAAGATGACTATTTCGTAGGTATAAAGTGACTATCTCGCTAAAAATAGCGAAACCTGCTAGATAGTCACTTTAAACCTGTG
Organism: Akebia trifoliata; assembly: GCF_017979445.1. NCBI lineage: Eukaryota > Viridiplantae > Streptophyta > Magnoliopsida > Ranunculales > Lardizabalaceae > Akebia > Akebia trifoliata. The sequence goes on from NC_141385.1 coordinate 2,939,329, forward strand.
AAATAGTCAACTTAAAACCTCCAATTCTTTTCCGTTCATGTTTTGGTAATTAAAATGAACAGTGAGCCGGAATCGTAGATTTGTCAAGTTGATCACGTTTTCGTAAATATTCCTAGCTAATTACATGTCATCCCATACGATTCAATCTTGGAGACTTGGAATTCAAGATTAATTAAGAGTCATGATAAAATTGACTACCCCACGTGGCACACTCAATCGACTACCTAACATGATAAGTTTGGAAACCATAGATCTGCGCTCTTTGGGATACATGGCTGCACTACCCCATAAAATGTGTATCTTAAGGGAACCATGCATCTCGAGGAGTGCAGATCTACAGTTTCCAAACTTATCATGTCAGGGCAGTCGATTGAGTTTGCCACAAGGGGTAGTCAAATTATCACGATTCATTAATTAATGAACAGTTTTAGCTTCACTTGTTTCGCTCTCATACAATTGGGTCTATACTTTTCCAACTACTCACTCCAGTTAAACATTTCATTTCTCTAGACAGGGCATAAAACCAAAATGATAAAGAAAGATTGGCAAATTACCGCACCAGTCAGGTTTCAAATTAAATATTTATCAAAATGGTTAAAATCAGTTTTGATTACCAACTTAATTTTCCAAATGGTAACTTTTCTACAGATTTTTTTTTTTTTGGTAACTTCCTTTTATACCCTCTCTCATAAGAAAATATGCAAATATCTTATTTAGTCATATAAAGGGAAGAAATTTCTGGATAGGCCTCCATAGTGTGAATATATATTGGTAAAAAATTATCCAAGGAACCATCAACCAGTATGGGTCAAGAGACATTTGAAAACAATAATGGCAGGTAATTACCACTATTTCTCTACCATTTTGATAAAGGGACTGATTAATTGCACACCACTAATCTCTATTTTAACCGACTGCTTGCACTCCAATATACAACCTTTATTTTTAATTGTATAGTTTTACATTCTTTACTTGTGCTTTGTGATTGATTTTGACGGTGTTCTCTTTGACTCCAACTTAAAGTACTGATTTTTTTAATCTTTGTTTAGAAATAAAATAAATCTGCGTATTTCAAAGGAACGTAATTTTATAAATATGGTTTCGAGATGACAAAGTATTTCTTGCAAAAGTTACTGAACCAACAATAATTTATGTGGGCATAGTTGAGGAAGAGAATTTTTATTTTTAAAGGAGTACAACACCTTTTTAAATTATTTTTAGGGTATAATCATCCAAATGGAGTACAAAGGGGAATTTTTAAGTGGAGTGCAATTGGTCATGAGTGGTGTCCAACTAGTCAGTCTCGTTAATAGTTTTGTTTATATATATAGGGACAGTTCATAAGACAACAATTGTGACAACATCCATGAGACCATTTTTTTGTAAACCACTTTTGATGGGGTTAGAAGTTTAGGAATGTACTGCTTTTTGGTGAGAATGATCTCCATGGTGAGGAGATCATCCTCACCAAAAAATTAGCCCACTCTGAAACTTGTAACTCTAATTTACAAGTTGAAGAATCGTGGATTGTCAATATTTTTGTAAACCACTTTTGATGAGGTTAGAAATTTTAGAATGGACTTTTTTATGAGGATGATCTCTATGGTGACGAGATCATCCTCATAAAAAATCAGCCAATTTCGAAACTTTTGACTCATATAAGACAAAAACCATTGCAATCGATGTTGTCTAATGAACAGCCCCATATACAGGGTCAGGTTCGGCAGCCAACGTTAGGGAGCCAACAATTTGTCTTATATAGCTTAAAATTTTAAATTGAGCTGATTTTTTGTTAGGATGATCTCTATGATGAGAATATCATCCTCACAAAAAATTCAGTCCAATCTGAACCTTCTAACCCCATCAAAAGTGTGGATCATCGATTTTTTATTGATAATTTATAAATCACTTTTGATAGATTTAAAAGTTTCAGATTGGGCTGATTTTTTGTGAGGATTATCTCCTCACCCAAGAGATCATCCTTAAAAAAAAAATCAGCTCAATCCTAAACTTTTTAAGTCATATAAGTCTAAATTGGCTCTCTTAAGGTTGGCTGCAATACACCCCCCATAGACATATAGATAGATATTATCAACACAGTAATCATATTTCAAACCATTAATACAAAGAAGAAAGTATACATACATAAAAGCTCCGCAAATTTATTCAATATAACCCTTATTATTTTCATGGGTAGAGAGAACCATGAAATGAGATTCTAAAGAAGAACAATACTCTACTAGTATAAAATGGCAAACAGTAAAGTTTTGTAGTGTATATATAAATCAAGCAACGCCTTTGAGCTTCTTTGTGATGCCAGCTATGTACTTCCCTTGGTGGAAGGCTTGCCCCAGTTCGAGCTCCGATGGCTGTCTCGAGCCATCCCCATCATAAGTTCCAGCACCATAAGGGCTACCACCTTTCACCTTCTCCATCTCAAACATGCCAGCACCAAATGTGTATCCAATTGGCACAAAAATCATTCCATGGTGCACCAACTGAGTGATGGCTGTCAACCTATATTTGAAAAATTAATTATCAAAAATTCATAAAAACAATATTAGTTCTCTTGATTTTTAATTAATATGAATTTAAAGTTAGTTCAATTCTGTATTAATTTACGATGAAGGAACCTACGGTGTTTCCTCTTGCCCACCGCCTTGGGAACTACAACAAAAGAAGAACCCCGCGGGCTTGCCTGCCAACGATTGTTTATTCCATAGACTCCCTGTAGCATCCATAAATGCTTTGAATTGCGCTGTCATCATACCAAATTTAGTTGGGAATCCGAAGATAAACCCATCGGCCTCAACAAGCTCTTTGGGTTTAATTATCGGTACATCACTCTTTGGTGGTGCACTCATCTTTCCAAGAACCTCTTCTGAGAGTATCTCAGGGACCTATTAATCCATACATGAGTTCATTCAATTCAAGCAGATTAGCTCTCATAGAGAAAATTGTAAACATGACACTACGTGAAAATTGAAAAATTCGACAGAAAAAATTGAAGAGCCAAGGCCAACAAATTTTAGAAATTGAATTTTGAAGGTCTAGGACCGTTGAAATTCTTGATGTTCCCAGATTTGACGGTTTAGAGTTGTCCAATTTCTCTCATTCTTCATTAATTTGACATAATTTTAACCATCGAAAAAAAAAAAATTACAACGAAAAATTCGACGTCTTGGTCCGTCAAATTTGGGCTTTTTTTACATTGTGTGACCAAAACCAAAAAAAAAAAAAAAATTTATTTGAGTTACTAACGACCTTTATGGTGTGATTGCCTGGTAATTAGATAAATATTTGAAAACAATGTAACAAAAAAAAAACCAAAGATTTGGGTCAGTTAAATTAATGTTGTTCCTCCGTTCCAGTACTGGGTCTTCCTCTCGTCCTTTTAGGACACTCAACTTGAATGTATATATATTTTTTATTTGTGATTGATCTTAATCGACCTTTGTTGAACATACTCAAATAGTCTTAGCCTACTCACTCGTAATTTCTCCTATTGAAGTTGTTCTTAAGTGATAATAGTTTAGTGTCTTTCTAAACTGAGATATGTTTTTGACATATGGTACGTGTATGATGCAACATAATATAGTAGGTGAGATACAGAGCATTGTAATAAGGTGTACTGCAATGCATCATTTCATGTTACTGTTAGGATTAGGATAGTTTAATACATATATATAATAAAAAATCCGATCTATGGTACCAAATCTGCACATATGATATATAATTTTTAATTTCAATATTATTGATGATTTAATGTATCTCATGTATCATATTATATTACACTATATACTCTAACAGCAACTTGATCTACTTTTATTGAAGGAGTCATGATAAATGCATGCACTAAAACATACGTGGTTTGTACATAACTGACATGGCAAAGCACGGAATAATAGTGCTTTTTCTTCGGTATACACAAAGAAAAAGATCTACGGTTCTATGCCCTTGCCATGTCAGCCGCCTATAGACTGTGTATGTGTCGCATCGTTTTTTCATTAATCTTATTGAAGAGATTACATACTATTGTACCCCCACCATCCTCTGAACATATCACCTCAAAATAAAAATATAAGAGAGTTCATATCTGACAAACATTTGAAATCAATATCTTAAAAGAGGAAATTAATGATCATACTTTCAATGGTTTCGAAGTATATGTTTGTAGTACCTTAGGGTTCCAGATATTAAAAAAATGAGGTTGGAAGATGTGTGGTACTTTCCCCAACTTTATATTTTTTAATAATTTCCTAAAAATTTAAAACCATTGATCACAAAGGCCAAGGAGATTTTGTCGGATGTCAAGATAAAAGCTTGCCAATTGAAACATTATAATAATTAATAGCAAGGAAGAAAATTATTTCCAAATTTCATTTTCAAGATAGAGTAGGGCTAGCCTGACTAACTTAGCAAGGAAAAAATGCCTTACCAAGGTTCATCCAACGTCAAAACAAAACCTCGAGATTTGTTAGAGAAGAACACACCTGCCATAGTTTGGCTTCAACACCTTCCACGGATTCAGCACCTTTCTTGATCTCCTCTGCTAGCTTCTCTACATGTCCATACATAGAATAATACCTGCAAAAGGATTTGAATTTTTTTACTCTTTTGGTCAAACAATTGTTGTTGTTCAACATATTACTTCAATAATAGAATCAAGGATCAGCTAATTTGGTGTCTATTTCTTTCAAAGAATTTATAAATAGAAAGTTGAAAAGAAATCAGGATTCAGAACACCTTTCATTGAATTTTTCCAAGCAAGGAAGATGAGAATATGTTGCATTATGTATCAAACTTTTGATGCTTTCAAGTTATAATTAACTTCTTCTGCTTCTTCATCATGTTTTGGACGAGGTAGCAATATATACTAACCCCACTGACTTAAAACATAAAAAAAAAAAAAAATTGAATCGTGATGTGATGCAGTGACCTCAGAATAGACCTTATTTCACACTTTCCTAACGTGGAGGCGTGTGTAGAATCATAGATGCCTTTCACTCGTATCTCGATAAAAAAAAATGAATAATGTTACAGTAGCTCAAGATTTTACCTCACATAGCACATCCTGAAAGTGCATGAAAATCATAGATGCTTTTCTTGATATACAAGTGAAAAAGCATTTATGGCTCTTATCCACTTTTACATCAAGATGTGCGATATGAGGTACAAGCTTGAGATCACTCCAGCATGACCCTAAAAAAATCAGCTATGGTTCATACACAACTCCACATCATGAAAAGTGTGAAATGAGGTCAATCTTTGATGTCACTTCAACATTATTCTTTTTTGAGTCTTGATAATATGACTCACCAGGTGGCATACTCAATCGACTCCCTAACGTGGACAAGTTTGGGGACTGTAGATCTGTACGTCTCGAGATGCATGACTCCCTTAGGAGACACCTTTTAATGGGGAAGTGCAATCATGTATCTCATAGACATTCCAATCTACGATTCGTGAATTTGTCACGTCAGAGAGTCGATTGAGTATGCCACATGGTGAGTCATATTACGATTATTCTTTTTTATTTTTTTCTCGGAATCAAAATCCACTTATCACATGAGCCCACATGTACTGAATGACAGCCCAATTTACAAACTACACTAGCTAGGCCTGACGTGGGCGCACTGGAGAAATTTTTTTTAATGAGAAAACAAAACAACTGGACAAAAATTGTTCACGCTTCAGATCTCAAAACTCCAAAAATATGAAACCTTTAAGAAAAAAAAAAAGAATTCTAGTAAACAAATGCATCGAAGAGAAGTTAAACTATTGAAATCTAATTAAACTAAATACATTCAACTGCTCAAATGAACATTGAAGAACTGCAGAGACAGTAAATAAATAAATATAAGGAGAGAAACAGAGATCAGAAATCAAAGAGAATGGTAGAGATTTCAGTAATGCTTACACGATATATACTTTTGTCGCCATTAAAGCAATCTTCGAAGGTCTTTGTGTTTCTCGACTCTTGCAGTCTTCCTCTGTTATTTTCCTTTCTGTCGTTCTCTTTGCTTTTAAGCACAAACGTTGTGATTGAAATGAAAGAGTTGAGGCCTATTTATACAAATATATTTTGAACTTTACTACTGTTAGGTTTAATATGAAGGCCAACTTTCTTGGGATTGCTTTTGCCTAGGGACACCCAAGCGTCCTGATGTTTGATGAAGAACATATTATTTACTTAAAAAGATATTTATTTAAGAAAACTTTTTTTGGCACCCCAACTTTTTCTTATAACACTCCATTCCTTAAGTTGTTAAAGGTGCACATAACCTCTTGCTTAAGAGTTGTAATCATACTCAAAATATTCTCATGACGTAGTATGTGCTAGAACCATAGACTTTATGCCTCAAGATAAATAATTATACATCCCCATAAATTTATGCAGCTGTGTATCCAATGAAAGAAAATCTATGGTTCTTGCACATCTCACATCAAGAGAGTATGGCACGTGGGGGTGTCAGATTATCATCACTCCTTTCTTAATTTTCTATTTTCAAAGAGTGGTGATTTTATAATTTAATCGGAAGGAATAACTCAATGATGTGGTATGTGCAAAAATTATAGATTTTTTCTTCAGGATACACAATTACACAAGTTTATGAGGATGTGTAACTGTGTATCTTAAGGGAAAAATGAAAAAATCTATGGTTCTTACACAGGGGCGGAGTCAGGATTTTCTTGTAATGGGGGCAAATTATCATTAACTGTATAATTGAAGAATTTGAATGGAGGGAGATGAGGGTGTGGGGGTAAAAATTAGAGGGAAATGAGGGGTGTGGGGGCAAATGGAGAGAGAGGTGAGGGAGTGGGGACAAAAGGGACATGTAATTAGTTGAAAATATAGGGGTGTCTCAAAGTTCTATGGGGGCAATTGCCCTCACCAACTCCTTACTAGTTCCACCCCTGTTCTTACACATACCACGTCAATGAGTTTTTTAGTTATTCTCCTCAAATTTAATTAGAAAATAATCACACATTTTCAAAACATAACCCAAGTCATCTTATTTGTCAAATGAGACACATTGGAAGATTCACATTGAATATCCTCTATATTCTTAGAGAAAAAACTTTGAAGCGGAAAGCCTGTTTCAAAATTTTGAAGAAATCCTCTCCATTGGATTCCAAGAAGGTATTTAAAATTTTGATGGAACTGTAGAGATGTGAAATAAATTCAAATAACACATGTCTTATAACAAAGAGTGATCTTTCAAAATTTCAAGTGCCGGACTCCATTGTTGGACTACACAAAGTTGGTTAATAAAATAAATAATTGAAATTTTATAAGAGAAAATTTTGGGGTGTGAATAGAAATTCTTTTAATTAATCTCTATCTACGTAGGTGTTTTATTTTATGTTATTGTAATTTTGATGTCAGGCCATCATCACTTTCATGGCAGACTCATCACCTTAAAAAATCACAAATATTATATTATATTATTTTGATTGCTATTCGGATTATTATATTTTATCATGGCAGACTCATGGACGGCTTTTCTAATTATTTCGTCTTAATAATACCTTAGCCTACTCACTATAATATCACAAATATTATATTATATTATTTTGATTGCTATTCGGATTATTATATTATATCATGATAGACTCATGGACAGCTGTTCCAATATTTTCGTCTTTATAATACCTTAGCCTACTTACTCTAATATCACAAATATTATTTTATTTTATTTCGGCAGACTCGGTGACGGCTTTTCTGATATTTTCTCCTTAGCCTACTTACTATATGATTTTAAAAATCAGAGCCGTCCACGGCTCATAAAGTTGACCAATGAATTATGGGTTGGTTTCGGTTCGGTTCCTATGATATTTGGAATCATAACCTTTATATTTTATCGATTTTGATTCTTATCGGTTCCGATTCCAATTTTAAAATAAGTGGAATTGGAATTGGAATCATTAATAATCATAGGTACCCGTCGGTTCCGATTCTCAATAATTGAATGAGAAAAATTATTATAATAATAATAAAATTTAAATAATATATTATTTGTAAAATATCAACTTAATAACAATTTTTTCCACTAAAATAATGATTTAATGATTTTTATTTTTAAATAATAAAATGTATTTCCTTTACAAGTAATAAATTTAAAAAGAAATGACTTATCTTAAACTCAAATATTTAGTTTATATGAAATTTGAAGAATTTTATATCATATATGTTAATTTTAAAATATAGGATTACCTTGAATAGTGTATAATGTAAAAATAAATGACAAAATAAATCGGTTCCAAGTACCTATGGGTACCCATCGGATAAACCTAATGGTTCTGGTTCCGATCGGTTCGGTTCCATATTAGACCCGAATCTAATCGGTTCCAATAAAAAGGAAACCGAAATCGGAATTTTCGATTTTGATTCCGAGTAATTGGGTACCCATTGACACCCCTAATAAGAAATGGTCTTAATAACGACAACATGATTGTAAATTAACGTCATTTCCTGCAAAAGGGCGCGGGTGCGATGGATACCCATTTAACCGAAGCGAACCCAAACGGGAATCGAATACCTCAATTTCAGATCCCTTTTTATCGGAATAGATTAGAATCGGGTCTAAAATGGAATCGAATCGATAGGAACCAGAATTGTTAGGTTCTATCCAATGGGTAATCGGAACCAATTTATTTTGTTATTTCTTTCTATACTATAAATGATTTAAGGTATTTTTTATTTAAAAAATAAAAATATGTTATATAAAATTCTTCAATTTTTCATATAAATTATTGATTGAAATTTCAAATGCGTTAGTCTTCTAAAAAATTATTACTTATACTAAAAATATATTTTTCTTTTTGAAAAAATAATTAATTTATATCTTAAGTAATAATAAATTATAACTATGTTAACAATTTTATTGATAATATGTCAAGTTTTTTTTTTTTATAATGACGTGAAATACTTTTTTTCTCATTCAATTATAGAGAATTTGAATTGATGGGTACCCGTGATTTTTAGACACTCCTTTTTCGATTGCATTTATTTTGGAGTTGAACTAATATAATGATTATGGTTCTAAATTCCTTAGGAATCAAACCATAATCGACCCATTGACACCCCTAAAATAGAGTCGTGTTATTTTGTTTACAAAGAAGTTGCATTATTTTTGGGACAAACGAATTGCACACCACCCATTACTAATTGCACTCCATCACGTAAAAATTCCCTTTTGTACTTCATTTAGATGATTACACACCAAAAATAGTTATAAAAAAAAGTCTTGCACTCCTTTTTTTTTCCCCGTCTTCCTCAACTATGTCTATAAGTTCATATTATTTTTCTAAATAGAGATTAGAAAATCAATACCTTGAGTTGAAGCCAAAGAGAACACGGGTAAAATCAATCACAAAGAACGAACTAAGAATACAAAGCTACAAATTAAAATAAATGTTGAACCCTAAAAGATTACGTAATGGAGTGCAAGTAGTAGGTTAAAATAGAGGTTATAAAAATTAAAGGATTTTTTAAGATTGGTGTGCAATCAGCCATTAGTGATGTGCAACTAGTCGGTCCCATTATTTTTTAAGGACCAATTAGTTACACTTACAAACTACAAGTTACCAGTTGCACCCCAATTGTTTTTTTTATTAATAATCTTTGTCTTAACCTACTAGCGGTATTTAGTTGGCATAATCAACATTTTAGTATAAAGTGCTTTACCAACTTTTTTAATAGATGATTGATGGTTTTTTTTTTTGAAAGTATGGATGATTGATCCATTAATAATGAGATAGTACCAAAAAGAAAAAAAAAAAGAAGAAAGGAATAGCTAGAGAGACTTGCATCTTTCTATGGCATGTTAAAAGAAAATGGAAAAAAAATTGAGAGCAACTTTTTTTTTTTGGAGTGCAATCACATAAACGGATTGTAAGACAAAAATTTTAAGTGGTGGAGTGAATTTGGAAAACAGCGATTTGCAGCTAATCTCACCCACTTTTTATTAGTTGCAAACTTAATCCACATAAATCTCAAAAGATTGAGCTTTTTTTTTTTCTTTATGACAATGTGTCCAAACCTGTAGGCCTGAGCAGGGCGGGGCAACCAACCTCTTAGAGCACCATATTTCACTCAAATCCTCGGTTACTTGCAATATATCTTAAATAATACATCGCAAATAAATTGGGATAAATCTATGTGAGTGGCCAACAAGGGGACTTGAACTCAAATGTGGACTCATGATCTCCTTTTTTTAGAGGGAGATCAAGTATTTTGTCCTCGTTTTATTTTCTTTATAGTAATGGTAAGTCAAAGGATGTTGAGATCTACTTTGAGTAGGTTGTGGGATTAATTTATTCTAACCTAGGTCTTGGGCAACTATGAAGTGAGGAAATGAGATGTAATTGTTCGATTAAATACCATCCCAAAGACTAAGAAATTGAAGTCCAAATTTTTTTCGTTATACATGTTTTGACTTTAATCTTTTCTTTAAATATATTATGTCACATAAAGCAAGTAAAAAAATGAAATTATAATTACAAATTTCAATATAAGTAATATTAAATAAATCTGAAGTAGGACAAAGACCATGAAAATCACACATATCTGCAAGTACATCAGACTTGGCTGGATTTGAGTTTCAAGATGCAATTGTAGGCCATGAGTCCACATTTGAGCTAATATGATGGTTTGTTCTTTATTGACAAAAAAATTGGCTAATATTTCAAATTCCCCTTATATCCTTATTTATCCATGGAGCAAATATCGATAGTAAGAGGTGTGAACTTGTCCACATCAGGTATCCGCTTGATGATCTTCTAGTCCAGTAAAGTTTGTGATTGGGAGGAGTGAATAATGCTACAGGTGAACCTTAAACAACACAAAGTTAAAACTAATGGAGAAATAAATATGATACATTTGTAATGAGGTTAATGTTGATATATGAACTCATTAACGTTGGGATTGCAATTTCATCCAATAGAAGGGTAATGGTGTTTCTAGTTTGATATGCTATATATGGTAGTGGACTGAAGCTAGTAGCTGTCACATGTGGTAATTAAGTCGCATCCTTTTTATCAGGGGACTTAATCATTTTACACATTACTAATAAGAGTCGTGATAATATGACTTGCCAGGTGGCAAACTCAATCGACTCCCTGACGTGGCCAAGTTTGGGAATCGTAGATCTGTATGTCTCGAGATACACGATTGCACTTCTCAATAAAAAAGTGTGTCCCCGTGGAGTTGTGTATCCCGAGACGCATAGATCTACAGTTCCCAAACTTATCCACATAAAGGAGTCAATTGAGTATGCCACCTAGTGAGTCATATCATCACGATTCTACTAATAATTAACATTTTGAGGGTTGAGAAATGATGTAATGCAACCCTAAAATTGACTGTAAGCTCTTTTTTCTTCTTGTACCTGTACCTCCCACTTGTTGTGTTATAATAGTTTATATATATATATATATCCAACGATCAGCATTTTTCATGTCATGGACTTGATCTTGGTCATTGTTGCGTGTATTTTTCATCAAACCTTTATATCCTGATATTTCTAGTGGACAGATATATTCTGTTTCATTAGCTTTTCTAAACATGTGTAATACTGTAGCTACACCAACCAATCCCAATTCAGAAACTAAAAGATGGAACAATAAGGGGTGACTAAATATGTCGTTCTTATGTCAAAATTGTGTGTTTAATCTTTTATGACAAGAATTGACCATTTAATTGGCATTAAAGATTCAAATGCTTTGTTAATTGTCTTTGTGTATTTATACAACTTGAGTTTTTGCTGGCAGAGATAAAAGCATCCATGGATGAAGAACCTTATGAAGTTGGCCTTGATGTTCATGATTGTCACGATGGGCTTAAACATGGTAGACTTAGAGATTGCATAGATACTCATTGTTGATATAGAACAAGATGAGCAAGTGAAGCGGGCTATGACATCTTAGTAATAGGGTTTTTATTTGTAAGCACGGTTACTTAAGAGTATTAATGGTGAAGTACTCCGTAATTTTATAAATTATGAATCATTGCAATTCTTTTTGTGTATAAATTAATGTGATAAAGAACCTCAATGTTTTCTATTTGCATTTATTTTGCCTGCAGGTAGTAAGTGTGTAGAAAAAAAAAATTAAAATTAAAAAAAAAAAAAAACTTTAGATATCAGTTTGTAACCGATGCCTAAAGTCTTAGACTCAAAGACATCGGATTTTAAATCGATGTCTAAGGGGTTTTTTTTTTTTTTTTTTTTGTAGTATTGTGTTTTGTTTTTTTAAAATATGATATTTGGAACGGTTTTTAGCCGTTCCAAATAATTTGAGATCTCCAACAGCTTAATGACCCCCTCGATGAGAGACAGTTATTCAACCATTTCAAACCGTTCTAATTCCCATTTTTTTTTTTTTTTATAGTGAAGATGTATTTTTTGGGGAAAAAAAATCTAGGCTTTTGGCAATAAGTTGAAAAGGAGGATATTTCAATCATATTCTGTTAGTCTCTCATAGAAGATCACAGTCAAGGGTTTGTCATCAGTTTTAAAATAAAGGAGTTATTTCAAACATTGATCAAAAGATGAAGGATTTTTCTAAATTACCCACCCAAAAAACCAAACAAAAAATATTCTATTTGGTAAAATCATCTTTGTTATTGTTATATAAAAGGGAGTATTGAATTGGACATTTGGAGTGTCCTACAATGACAACCAAGATCAAAGGGATACAAAGGATTCAAATTCATCTCTCAAATCTTTGGTAATACTTTTAACTTCTTTCTTTTGATCCATTTCTCTCTATTTTCCTGGTTTTGTGTTTTGGCTCTGATGGACATAAATGTGTTTGTTTTCTAGTTGTTAAGGAGCGTGAGATGGAGATTGGATACCCAACAGATGTTAAACACGTGGCACATATTGGGTGGGATGGCTAATCTGCTAATGCACCCACTTGGGTAGGTAACCCTATATATGTTCTTTGTTTCTTACGGTAAATAATTAAGTTTGATTAAGAGAGTTGCTATTGCATGATTTATATAAGAATTGACGTGGTATTAGTAACTCTCTTGATTAATTTTTTGTTTTTTGTTTTTGTTTTAGTTTGGAGACATTTTTTATGAAATATATATTATTAATTTGTTTTGATTTTTGGAAATTGAACGAATTCAAAGCCACGTCGCTAAGAAACTTAGGTGAACCAAGGGATCCAAACCATGTCGATGTTTCGACATGGTCTTCTCAATGTATTTTTCTTATCTTTTTTTATAATAAATAAATATCATAATCATCCAAATATCTTTATATGGAGCTTAGTGCATTATTGGATCATGGGCTCTAATGATTTTTGGCTAGTTTACACTATTATATAGTGCTTATGTTTATCTTGATTTTTAATTTGAATTATTATCTAAAGGGTATTTTCGTTAATAAAAAAGTGATGCTTTGCCCCCAATAGGGAGGTTTGGTTTTCTTGTCACAAAACATGCTTCGCCTATGAAGGGAAATCTAGGGCTGGCACTTTAGCAGCCCTACCTAACTAATAAAGAGAGTACACCTATTTTTTAAGTCATGGAAGTTGGCTTGAACCTATCCCCTTAAAGTTGCATTGGAATGTCTCCTTAAAGTGAGTTGACACACACATGATTTTAAAACTCTTTTTTGACGTCTCCTCATGTATATGAATGAGATCAAATTGTGTCCGATGAGTTTTTTGATACGTTTGGGTTGTCGCATTCAAAAATGAGAAAAATATATATGATTTTAAATCTCATTCAATATGTTTGATTTGTCTGTCCATCTTGTTAGTGACATCTCGAGGTAAATCATGAAATTTGTTATCTACAACACCATTTCGCAGACAAGCACACAATCAACAAAATACAATAGCTAATTGGGTGAATTACCATTTTATGAGCTGAATTTGATAGTTTTAAAGTGACTACTATCTCAGTAAAAATAACGAAACCTGCTAGATAGTCACTTTAAACCTGTGAAATAGTCAAGTTAAAACCTCCGAATTCTTTACCATTCACGTTTTGGTGATTAAAATGAACAATGAGCTGGAATAGTAGATTTGTCAAGTTGGTCACATTTTTGTAAATATTCCTAGCTAATTACATATTATCCCGTATGATTCAATCTTGGAGACTCGATCTAGCAGAATTCAAGATTAATTAAGAGTTGTGATAATCTGACTACCCCATGTGGCATACTCATTCGACTATCTGACAGGACAAGTTCGGAAACCATAGATCTGTGCTCCTTAGGATACATGGCTACACTTCCCCATACAATGTGTATCTCAAGGGAACTGTGCATCTTGAGGAGCGCAGATCTACAGTTCCCAAACTTATCAATGAAAGAAATTTTCGGATAGGCCTCCATTGGGTGAATATATATTGGTCAAAAAATTATCCAAGGAAGCATCAACCAGTATGGGTCAACAGACGTTTGAAACCAAGAATGGCTGGTAATTACCACTATTTCTCTACCATTTTGATAAAGGGCCGAGTAGTTGCACACCGCTAAACTCTATTTTAACCAACTACTTGCACTCCAACATATAACTGTTTAGGGTGTAACCTTTATTTTTAATTGTGTAGTTTTGTATTCTTTGCTTGTACACTACTTTGCTTGTGCTTTGAGATTGATTTTGCTGGTGTTCTCTTTAAATATAATTTCAAAATGATAAAGTATTTCTTTCAAAAGTTACTGAACCAACAATAATTTATGTGGGCATAGTTGAGGAAGAGAATTTTTTTTTTCTTTTAAAGGAGTACAACACTTTCTAAGATTATTTTTGGGGTATAATCATTCAAATGGAGTACAAAGGGAAATTTTTAAGTGATTGGGTGCAATTGGTCATGGGTGGTGTGCAACTAGTTAGTCTCTTTAATAGATTTGTTTATATATAAAATTACTCATAAAGCTACAACGTTTTTGTCTTATATGGTTAATAAGGTTCAAATTCGGCTGATTTTTTGTGAGGATGATCTCTATGGTGAGAGAATCATCCTTACAAAAAATCATCCGATTCCAAAACTTCTTACCCCATCAAAATTGGTTTACAAAAATTGGACGGTCTAAAATTTTGCAACTTGTAAACATCCGGCTAGAAGTTTCATAATGGGCTGGTTTTTTATGAGGATGATCTCCTCACCATAGAAATCATCCTCACAAAAAATCAGCCCATTCCAAACATTTTTGTCCATATAAGACAAAACGCGTTGTAGCTTTATGAGTAGCTTTCTGTCTATACGGATCCTATATATATATATATTTCGGCACCCTACACTTTACCCTACGTGTTTTGTCCTACATGAGTTAGAAGTTTTGGAATATGATGATTTTTGGTGAGGATGATCTCCTCACCATAGAGATCATCCTCACCAAAAATCAGCTCCTTCCAAAACTTCTAACCCTATCAAAAATGGTTTATAAAAAATGGGCGGTCCATGATTTTTCAACTTGTAAACATGGGGCTAAAAATTTCGGAATGGGCTGATTTTTTGGTGAGGAGGATCTTCTAACCATAGAGATCATCCTCACTAAAAATCAGCCCATTCCAAAACTTCTAACCCATGTAAGACAACACACGGTAAAGCATAGGTACCGAATATATATATGTGTGTGTGTGTGTGTGTGTGTGTGTGTGCAACAATTGTGACAACATCCATGAGAATGGTTTTTTGTAAACCACTTTTGATGGGATTAAAAGTTTAAGAATGGACTGTTTTTTGGCAAGGATGATCTCTTTGGTGAGGAGGTCATCCTCACCAAAAAAAAAATTATCCCATTCTAAAACTAGTTACTCTAATTTACAAGTTGAAGAATCGTGGATTGGCAATGTTTTTGTAAACCACTTTTGATGAGGTTAGGTTTCAGAATGAGCTGATTTTTTATGAGGATAATCTCTATGGTGAAGAGATCATCCTCACCAAAAATCAGCCAATTCCAAAACTTCATACCCCATATAACACAAAAACTATTTTCATAGATGTTATCACAATTATTGTCTCATGAACCGCCCCCATATATATATAGGGATAAGTTCGGCAGCCAATGTTAAGGAACCAACAATTTGTCTTTTATGACTTAAAAGTTTCAAATTGAGTTGATTTTAGGATGATTCGGATATCATCCTCACAAAAAATCAGTCCAATCTGAACATTCTAACCCCATCAAAAGTGTGGATCATCAATTTTTTATCGATAATTTATAAACCATTTTGATGAATTTAGAAGTTTTAGATTGGGCTGATTTTTTGTGAAGATCATCTCCTCACCCTAGATATCGTCCTCACAAAAAATCAGTTCAATCCAAAACTTTTAAGTCATATAGGTCTAAATTGGCTCTGCGGAAGGCCACCCATATATATAGATAGATAGATATTATCAACACAGTAATCATATTTGAAACCATTATAAAGAAGAAAGTATACATATATTAAAACTCTTGACTGCAAATTTATTCAATATTACCCTTATTATTTTCATGAGTAGAGAGAAGCATGAAATTGAATTCTAAAGAACAGTACTCTACTAGTATAAAATGGCAAACAGTAAAGTTTTGTAGTGTATATATATAACTCAGGCAACGCCTTTGAGCTTCTTTGTGATGCCAGCTATGTACTTCCCTTGGTGGAAGGCTTGCTCCAGTTCAATCTCTGATGGCTGTCTCGAGCCATCCCCAGCATAAGTTCCAGCACCATAAGGGCTACCACCTTTCACCTTCTCCATCTCAAACATGCCAGCACCAAATGTGTATCCAATTGGCACAAACATCATTCCATGGTGCACCAACTGAGTGATGGCTGTCAACCTACATATGAAAAATTAATTATCAAAAATTCATAAAAGCAATATTAGTTCTCTTGATTTTTAATTAATATGAATTTAAAGTTAGTTCAATTCTGTATTAATTTGCAATGAAGGAACCTACGGTGTTGTCTCTTGCCCGCCGCCTTGGGAACCAGTACTATAGAAGATCCCCGCGGGCTTGCCTGCCAACGATTGTTTAGTCCATAGACTCCCTGTAGCATCCATGAATGCTTTGAATTGAGCTGCCATCATACCAAATCTAGTTGGGAATCCAAAGATAAACCCATCGGCATCAACAAGCTCTCTGGGTGTAATTATCGGTATATCACTCTTTGGTGGTGCACTCATCTTTCCAAGAACCTCTTCTGAGAGTATCTCAGGGACCTATTATTCCATACATGAGTTCAGTCAATTCAAGCAGATTAGCTCTCATAGAGAAAATTGTAAACATGACCAAAACCAAAAAAAAAATATAAAAAATTGAGTTACTAACGACCTTTTATGGTGTGGTTGCCTGGTAATTAGATACATATTTGAAAACAATGTAACAAAAAAAAATTCCCAAAGATTTGGGTCAGGTAAATTAATGTCGTTCCTCTGTTCCAGTATTGTTCTTTTGGGTCTTCCCCTCATTCTTTTAGGACACTCAACTTGATATATATATATATAAAAGGTCGGGTTCATGCGACAACCATTGCGACACACATATAGACAACGTGTTTGTCTTATATGGGAAAAAATATTTGGAATGGGCTGATTTTTTGTGAGGATGATCTCTGTGATGAGAGGATCATCCTGGCAAAAAATCATCCCATTCCAAAACTTTAACCCCATCAAAATTGATTTACAAAAATTGGACGGTCTATAATTTTTCAACAAAAATTGGACGGTCTAGAAGTTTCATAATGAGCTGATTTTTGGCAAGGATGATCTCCTCACCACAGAGATCATCCTCACAAAAAATCAGCCCATTCCAAACATTTTTGCCCATATAAGACAAAACACGTTGTCTATATGTGTGTTGAAATGGTTGTCGTTTGAACATATATATATATATATATATATGACAGCGTTATTACGACCCCTATTACGACTCACATTGCGACACACCGTTTTGTCTTATATGGGCAAAAATATTTGGAATAGGCTGATTTTTTGTGAGGATGATCTCTGTGATGAGGGGATCATCCTGGCAAAAAATCATCCCATTCCAAAACTTCTAACCCCATCAAAATTGATTTACAAAAATTGGACGGTCTATAATTTTTCAACAAAAATTGGACGGTCTAGAAGTTTCATAATGAGCTGATTTTTGGCAAGGATGATCTCCTCACCATAAAGATCATCCTCACAGAAAATCAGCCCATTCCAAACATTTTTTCCCATATAAGACAAAACGGTGTGTCGCAATGTGAGTCGTAATAGGGGTATACGGAACGTGACCCATATATATATATATATATATATATTGGGTCAGGTTCAAGGGCCGTCTAGAAACCGTCTAAGAAAACTTTCGACGGTAAATAAAATTTTAAAATATGGGTTAGAAATTTTGGATGAGCTGATTTTTTGTGAGGATGATCTCTATGACCTTTGTTGAACATACTCAAATCGTCTTTAGCCTACTCGCTCGTAATTTCACCCATTGAAGCTGCTCATAGGTGATAATAGTTAAGTGTCTTTCTAAACTGAGATAATTTTTGACATGTGTTACGTGTATGATGCAAAATAATATGGTAGATGAGATATGAAGCATTGTAATAAGATGTACTGCGATGCACCATGTCATGTTTCTATTAGGATTAGGATAAATTACTATATATATATATATATATATATATATATATATAATATTATAAAAAATCATATCTATGGCACCAAATCTGCACATATTTTCTACAATTTTTAATTTTAATGTTATTGATGATTCAATGTATCTCATGTATCATTTTATGTTGCACTATATACTCTAACAGTACCTTGATCTACCTTTATTGAAGGAGTTGTGATAAATGCATGCACTAAAACGTATGTGGTTTGTGCACGACTGACACGGCAAAGCACATAATCATAGAGCTTTTCCTTTGGTATACACAAGGAAAAATATCTACTGTTCTGTGCCCTTGCCATGTCAGCCGCCTATAGACTGTGTATGTGTCAACGCATCGTTTTATCCTTAAACTTATTGAAGAGGTTACTTACTATTGTACCCTACCATCCTCTGAACATATCACCTCAAAATAAAAATATAAGAGAGTTCATATCTCACAAACATTTAAAACCAAGATCTTAAAAGAGGAAATTGAAGATCACACTTTCAATGGTCTCCAAGTATATGTTTGTACCACTCTAGGGTTCAAGATATTAAAAAAATGAGGTTGGAAGATGTGTGGTACTTTCCCCAACTTTATATCTTTTAATTTCCTAAAAATTTAAAACCATTGATCACAAAGGCCAAGGAGATTGTGTCGGATGTCAACATAAAAGTTTGTCAATTGGAACATTATACTAACAAGGAAGAAAATTCTTTCCAAATTTCATTTTCAAGTTAGAGCATGGTTTTTAAACTCGTCCAAGACCGAGTCGTATTGCCTGAGTTAAGTCGGTATCGGAGACCAACTCATATAGTGTTATGAGACAACCGCGTATCATGAGATAAGCGAGTCGTCTCGAACGATATTTTCGATTATCTCGGGCAATACAAATGAGACAGCGCAGTAATGATTTAACTCACGTGTTAAACGAGACATATCCGAGTTAATCGATACAAACGAGTTAAAGCCTCAACCCTCAATTCTTTCACTCCCAAATCAATTTTTTTTTTTTAATTTTACATTTTTTTTTTATTCATTTTTTTATAGGAATTATTTCTGAATTTTTTTCAGATTTTTTAAATGGTTAAAAACCATAGTATCAGTATCAAACGAGATAAGACATATCGTCCGAGTCAACTCGGTATCAAAGCTGAGCGAGACGAAATACGGAGTTTAAAAACCATGAGTTAGAGTAGGGCTAGCCTGACAAACTTAGTAACGAAAAAAGGCCTTACCAAGGCTAATCCAACGTCCAAACAAAACCTTGAGATTTGTTAGAGAAGCACACACCTGCCATAGTTTGGCTTCAACACCTTCCACGGATGCAGCCCCTTTCTTGATCTCCTCTGCCAGCTTCTCTACATGTCCATACATAGAATAATACCTGCAAAAGAATTTGAATTTTTTTACTCTTCTGGTCAAACAATTGTTGTTGTTCAACATATTACTTCAATAATAGAAGCAAGGATCAGCTAATTTGGTGTCTATTTCTTTCAAAGAATTTATAAATAGAAAGTTGAAAAGAAATCAGGATTCAGGACAGCGTTCATTGAATTTTTCCAAGCAAGAAAGATGAGAATGTGTTGTATTATGTATCAAACTTTTGATGCTTTCAAGTTATAATTAACTTCTTCTTCATCATGTTTTGAATAAGGTAGGGATATAGATTAACCTCATTGACTAAAAAAAAAAAAAATTGAGTCGTAATGTGATGTGATGGAGTGACCTCAGAATGGACCTTATTTCACACTTTCCTAATGTGGAGGTACGCATAGAATCATAGATGCCTTTCACCCGTATCTCGATAAAAAATGTATAATGCTAAAGTAACCTCAAGACTTTACCTCACATAGCACATCCTGACGTGAAAGTGTATGGGAATTATAAATGTTTTTCTCAAGAGGCGAGTGAAAAGCATCTACGATTCCTATCCACTTTTACATTAAGATGTGTGATATGAGG
Organism: Akebia trifoliata; assembly: GCF_017979445.1. Classification (NCBI taxonomy): domain Eukaryota; kingdom Viridiplantae; phylum Streptophyta; class Magnoliopsida; order Ranunculales; family Lardizabalaceae; genus Akebia; species Akebia trifoliata. The sequence continues at coordinate 2,959,894 of NC_141385.1, forward strand.
TACAAGCTTGAGATCACTCCAGCACAACTCTAAAAGAACAACTATGATTCATACACAACTCCACGTCATGAAAAGTGCCAAATGAGGTCAATCTTTGAAATCACTTGAGCTTTATTCTTTTCTGAGTCTCGATGATATGACTCACCAGGTGACACACTCAATCCACTCCCTAACGTGGACAAGTTTGGAAACTGTAGATCTGTAAGTTTCGGGATACATGGCTCTCTCGAGATACACCTTTAACGGGGAAGTGCAATCGTATACCCCAGAGACGTACCGATCTACGATTCCTGAACTTATCATGTCAAGGAGTCGATTGAGTATGCCACATGCCTAGTCATATTATGATTACTCTTTTTTATGTTTTTCACATAATCGAAATTCACTAATCACATGAGCCCACGTGTCCTGAATGACGTCCCAATTTACAATCTACACTTGCTAGGCCTGACGTGGTGCGCACTGGAGAAATTTTTTTAATGAGAAAGCAAAACAACTGACAAAATTTGTCCACGCTTCCAATCTCAAAACTCCAAAAATATGAAACCTTTAAGTAAAAAAAGAAAAATTCTAGTAAACAAATGGATCGAAGAGAGGTTAAACTATCGAAATCTAATTAAACTAAATACATTCAACTGCCCAAGTGAACATTGAAGAACTGCAGAGATAATAAATAAATAAATACAAAGAGAGAAACAGAGATCAGAAATCAAAGAGAATGGTAGAGATTTCACTAATGCTTACACGATATATACTTTTGTCGCCATTAAAGTAATCTTCGAAGGTCTTTGTGTTTCTGGACTCTTGCAGTCTTCCTCTGTTTTTTTCCTATCTATCGTTCTCTTTGCTTTCAAGCACAAACGTTGTGATTAAAATGAAAGAGTTGGGGCCTATTTATACAAATATTTTTTGGACTTTTACTACTGTTAAGTTAAATATGACGGCCAACTTACTTGGGATTGCTTTTGCCTAGGGACACCCAACCGTCTCAACCTCATGTTTGATGAAGAACATATTATCTACTTAAAAGATATTTATTTAAGAAAACTTTTATTGGCACCCCAACTTTTTCTTATAACACTCCATTCCTTAAGTTGTTAAAAGTGCACATAAACTCTTTCTTAAGAGTTGTAATAAACTGGCTCCCCCCATGGCATACTAAAAATGCTCTCATGATAAATAACTATACATCCCCATAAATCTATGCAATTGTGTATCCCAATGAAAGAAAATCTATGATTCTTGCACATCTCACATCAAGAGAGTATGGCACGTGAGGGTGTCAGATTATCATCACTCCTTTCTTAATTTTCTATTTTCAAAGAGTGGTAACTTTACAATTTAATGTGAAAGAATAACTCAATGATGTGGTATGTGCAAGAATTGTAGATTTTTTTCCTTCAGGATACACAGTTGTACATGTTTATGGGGGTGTGTAACTGTGTATCTTAAGGGAAAAATGGAAAAATCTATGATTCTTGCACATGTCACGTCAATGAGTTTTTTAGTTATTCTCTCAAAGTTTTGTTAGAAAATCATTACACATTTTCAAAATATAACCCAAGTCATCTTATTTGTCAAATGAGACACATAGGATGATTCACATTGAATATCCTCTACGTTCTTGGGGAAAAAAACTTTGAAACAGACAATACATCTCAAAAATTTGAAGAAACACTTTCCATTGGATTCCAAGAAGATATTTAAAATTTTGTTGGAACTGTAGAGATGTGAAATAAATTCAAAATGTCACGTGTCTTGTAACAAAGAGGGTTCCTTCAAAATTTCAAGTGTTGGACTCCATTCTTGGACTGCACAAAGTTAGCATAATAAAAATAATAATTGGCATTTTAGAAGAAAAAATTTTGGGGTGTGAATAGAAATTCTTGGTGTTTTATTTTATGTTATTGTAATTTTGATGTCAGGCCATCATCACTTTCATGGCAGACTCATCGCCTTAAAATATCACAAATATTATATTATTTATTTTGACTGCTAATTCGGATTATTACATCATTAAAGAATAGTAATGCATCATGTACGGCTTTTCTAATACTTTCGTTTTTAAGATACTTTTCTCCTTCGCCTACTTCTATATGATTTTAAAAATCAGAGCCGTCGATGGCTCATAAAGTTGACCAATGAATTACGGGTCAGAAAAGATCGGGGCAGGGTTGAATTACGTTTCAGTCTTCAATTCACACTCTATTATTAATTAAAGACTTGGCCACTAAAAGATAATAAGAAATGGTCTTAATGACGATAGCATGACTGTAAATTAACGTCATTTCCTCCAAAAGGGTACGGATGCAATGGTACCCGTTTAACCCAAATCGAATCCAAACCAGAATCGAATACCTCAATTTCAAATCCCTTTTTATTGAAACAAATTATCGAAAATAGAATCAAAGGGATAAGAACTGTTAGACTCTATCCAATAAGTATCTGGAATCGATTTATTTTGTTATTTCTTTCTATATTATAGATGATTTAAAATATTTTTTATTTAAAAAATAAAAATATATTATTTAAAATTCTTCAATTTTTCATATAAATTATTGATTGAAATTTCAAATAAGTTACTCTTCTAAAAAAATTATTACTTTTAATAAAGATACATTTTTATTTTTGAAAAAAATAATTAATTTGTTTCTTAAGTATAATAAATTATAACTAAGTTAATAATTTTATTGATAATATGTTAATTTTTTTTATAATGATTTAAAATACTTTTTTTCTCATTCGATTATAGAGAATTGGAACAGATGAGTACTCGTGATTTTTGGAGATTCTTATTTTGGAACTAAACCTGGAATCGAACTAATATAATGATTATGGTTCTAAATTCCATTTATTTTAGAGTACCATATCTCATTCAAATCTTCGGGTACTTGCAATATCTCAATACATAGCAAGTAAGCTGGGATAAATCCATATGAGTGACCGACAAGAAAACTTGAACTCAAGATTTCTCCCTTATTAGTGGGAGATCAAGTATTTTGTCCTCTTTTTATTTTCTATGTAGCAATGGTAAGTCAGAGCATGTTGAGATCTACTTTTGAATTGGTTGTGGGGTTAATTTATTCTAACCTAGGACTTGAGCCACTATGAAGCGAGGAAATGAGATGTAATTGTTCGATTAAAGACCATCTCAAAGATTAAGAAATTGAAATCCAAAAAAATTTCATTATACATGTTTAGACTTTAATCTTTTCTTTAAATATATTGTGTGACATAAATCAAGTAAATAATGAAATATATTATGATTGCAAATTTCAATTTGGGTATCATCAAATAAATTTAAGGTAGGATAAGGACCATATATGTGCAAGCACATCAGACTTGTTTGGATTTGAGTTCCACATTTGAGCTAATATGATGGTCTATTCTTTTTTGACAAAAAAATTGATCTATTAGAGCAAATATCAATAGTAATAGGTGTGAAATTGTCCACAACAGGTGTCCGTTTGATGACCATCTAATCCAGTAAAGTTTGTGATTGGGATTTGGGACGAGTGGATATTGCTACAGATTAACCTTAAACAACACAAAGTTAAAAACTAATAGAGAAATAAATATGATACATTCACAATGAGGCTTATGCTAATATATTAACTCCTTAACGTTGGGATTACAATTTCATCCAAGAGAAGGGTAATGGTGTTTCTAGTTTGATATGCTATATATGGTATTGGACCAAAGCTAGTAGCTATCACATGTGGTAAGTCGCATCCTTTTTATTAGGGGACTTAATCATACAACACATTACTAATAAGAGTCGTGATAATATGACTTGCCAGGTGGTAAATTCAATTAACTCTCTGTCGTGGTCAACTTCGAGAATTGAAGATCTATATGTCTCGGGATACACGATTGCATTTCTCCATATAAAAATCGTATTCCAATGGAGTTTTGTATCCCGAGACGTACAGATCTTCGATTCCCTAACTTGTCCACATCAGGAAGTCGATTGAATATGTCATCTGGTGAGTCATATCATCACGATTCTACTAATAATTAACATTTTGGTGGTTGAGAAATTCTAGGGAACAATTATAACAAATACAATGAATGTAAGTGGTGCATGAAAAATGACAAAGTGCGTCCCGAGCATTTTAGATTAAACCATTTAGGATGATTTTACTTGCATGTGTGTGTGTGCGCTTTTCAAAGAAAGCTACACCTATATATACTACGGGCCAATGATTAGTTGATTAGGGTTTTTCAATGGTGAATAATGCCCACTTCCTACAAAAGTTCCTCTCTTAATGCTTATGTCATTTGCACCACATGTCAAATAGTTGTTAGGTTGTGAGCCGAAAACAATTACAAATTTTTTACTTCTTATTAGGAAAAGTTAGTTCAAAATTTTACAAAATCTGAATTGACCAATCTCACGAAATTTAACGTGGGTAATTTTTTATAAATTAAGAGTGTTAGTTGATTTGGAATTCTTTCTTGAGAGCAAAAAGTTTTTCATAAAACACTCATTAAATTTTCGTACTCTCAAATCTAAGAAGAGTTTTATCTCTTTTTAGATGTTTTCTTTTTTCTTTTTTAATAAATCTCTCCTATCATAACTAATCTCCTCTTTATTGAAAGATCTTTCCTCCCTAAAATATTGTCTTTTGAAGATTTTTTTTTTATTTTTCACAAATCTGTCCCCATTCCTCCACATCTCCTTACATTTTCCCTCAAATGTTCTATCCACGGCATAGACTTTCCCCAAACATCTCTCCCTCCTCATGTTGTTTCTCTTTCAAGGAAAAATCTCATTATTTCTCTATCTTCTTGAAAGATCCCTCCTGACAATAAATTTCATTATTAGATTTTCTTTCTTAGTCACAAAATACAAAACTCTCTTGATCTCTTCTTAACTTTCTTTCTCAATTCCCCATTCAATCACATGGATCTCTCCTATCTTAATTTCTCCTTTACCCATCCATGGTCGAATGGTTAAGCGCCTAATCATGTTTGATTATTTTAACATGTCTCAATGATAATTAGTATTGGATTAGATACAACCATAGATCTTATTGCATTGGTTGACATGCTTTGCCTTTGACATACATTTAATCATGTTAAATGCATGTCCATGTCTATTGGAAACTTACAACAATTCTACTGAAATTGGTTCTATAGCAATGGAACCTCCTCATCCACGCATAACAAATTTTTATGGAATATTCTCACAGAAACCTATAATCAATCACAGGCTATTAATAAAATTTACTCATTGATTTTTAGAGAGCTTCTATTGCCACACCAACTTTTACTATCAACACCTCAAAATGTGTGCTAATTCTTTAGTATTTACATATGAATTAAGTTGGTGTTAGCAAAATTTGGCATGGCAATGGAATCTATCTCTTTTTATCAGTAAGGTGAATCTCCATTTCATGCACTGAATATGAAAAAATTCCGAGTTCAGTACAATGTTCATTTTAATTTTCAAAATATGCATTCGTCATTTTTATAATCTACGAAATCGTGAGTTAAGTCACTTTTAATATCTACGAATTCATAGATATATCATCGAATTCATTGATTATAAAAATGACGAATTCCCTCAAAATGCATGTTTGGGAATCAAAATGAACAGTGTACCAAAACCAAATTTGGACATTAGTTGCACATGTTTTGGCCTTAAAATTTTAATCTTAGATCTAAATAGTCGAGTCAATCAATTTTAGTATTTTTAATATAAATAAATTATTTAAATGTGTTAAATTTATATAAAATATTATTATTATTATTATTATAAGTATAATTTCATTTATATGGTTGGGATTGTGTGTAATGTATGAGCTCCTTTATCATGGGTTTATTATCAATCCCTACCATATATATAGAAGTGTTTAAAAAGACCCAGTGCTTTGGGTTGTGTAATGAGGCTTAGATTTTTGAACCGACTAGTTGCAGACCAACTAAAACCAATTTCACTCCATCACTCAAAAATTCTTCCTTGCATTATTTGTACTAAAAAAAAATAGAAGAAAAAAAACCCTCCTTGAAGATAAACTAATACCAATTCCACTTCATCACTAAAAAAACATTTCTTACATTTCATATGTATGATTGCACTCCAAAAGAAGAAGAAGAAGAAAGGTTACATTCCCTCTTGGCACCATCATCATCTTCTTAACCAACCAAAATCTATGATTTGTTGTGACGGTGCCCTTCTTCTTTTTCATCGTCAATAAGAAATAAAAGATTGCACGATCCTTCTACATCAACATTTTCTTCTTCTTCAACAGATTGCACTTAGTATATATGATTACAACATCAAGAGGAGGAGCCTAGAACAATGATCGACCACAATGTGAAGAGAGTATGAGTAGGAAAATTTGAACTAGGATGAAAATCACAAGAATTAATCCTTTTGTGACGTGCAATTAGTAGGGTTAAGATAAAAATTTTAAAACCAAACATCAAAATAAAAAATAATATATATTGGGTCCCGTTCAGCAACAAACATTTTGACAAACATTGTGGCAAAACATTTTTCAAAACCTGGGTTAGAGGTTTTGGAATGGGCTGATTTTTGGTGAGGATGATCTCTACGGTGAGGAGATCATCCTCACCAAAAATCAGCCCATTCCAAAACTTCTAGCCCCAGTTTACAAGTTGAAAAATCGTGGACCGTCCATTTTTTGTAAACCATTTTTGATGGGATTAGAAGTTTTGGAATGGGCTGATTTTTGGTGATGATGATCTCCTCACCGTAGAGATCATCCTCACCAAAAATCAGCCCATTCCAAGACCTCTAACCCATATTTTGAACAATGTTTTGCCAAAATGTTTGTTGCTGAACATTTCCCATATATATATATATATATATATACAGCAGCCTCATTATGGTGCCCCACATGGTGCCCCACATTTTTCAAAACATGGGTTACAAGCTTTGGAATGAGCTGATTTTTTGTGAGGATGATCTCTATGATGAGGAGATCATCCTCACCAAAAATCAGCCTATTCCAAGACTTCTAACCCCATCAAAAGTGATTTACAAAAATTCGATGGTCCACAATTCTTCAACTTGTAAACTTGGGTTAGAAGTTTCAAAATGAGCTGATTTTTGGTGAGGACGATCTCTTCACCGTAGAGATCATCCTCACAAAAAATCAGCCTATTCGAAAACTTGTAACTCCATCAAAAGTAATTTACAAAAAATGCATGGCACCATGTGTGGCACTATGAGGGGCTGCTGAACCGCTCCCATATATATATTTTTCATATTGGAGTGCAACTGGGAACTTGGTCCCTTGGATTTTTCATTAACAAAATATTTTAGATGTGGTCTATAATAGGTGGGGTGAAAGCCATGTCATGTTGTGCTCTAATAGAGAAAAAGACCACTCCCTGTCTTGTTCAACTTAATAGGTATTCAGATTTCAAATCCAAATATCAGGAAATATTTTATGGATCCAGATACTCCTAAAATCGATTCGATTAAAATCTGTTGATAGCTCTAACAATCAATTGTCGGAGAAGGTCCCACCTAATGAAAAAATAATAATGTTTTGACAAGGAAAAAGTACTTGTTAGATGCTATGTTTGGGGTGTGTTTCTAAGTGCACCTTGAGTTTTGGGGCGGTGTCTTAACAACCCAATTAGTAAAACCTTTCTTTCTTAATTCCCCTTCACCCCTATGAAACGATGAAATCAATCCAACAATTTGAATCTTGATCTCAATGATTTATGTTCAAACATTCTTTGAAGTTTGATCTCAACAGAGAAATGAGAGTTGGTTCCATATAAGACAACCGAAGAAGAAAGGAATTTGCTCCACATTGGAAAGAAGACTAAAAAGTAGCTGTGAAGAATAATTAAAGCGAAAGAACCACAAAGGAATAAAATGCCCATTGCATACCTCACCATGAATACGATTCTCATTGTCAGACTATGCGAAGTAATGTGATAGCCTAATAAGGTAGCATATAGTGCAACTTCTTTGGGCAGATTCCTTCCCTTTTAGGCCCTTGGAAGCAATATTTAGGATTAAATTATTGCTTGGTGAATTCTAGTTTTTTGTGCGAATCCAGAAAAAAAAGAAAAAAGTGTAACCAAAACGCCCACAAAAAATATTTTTCATCAAAGGCGGGGTCCCTACCAGACTTCTAGATCCTGAAAAGAACTTCACTGAGCATCAACAGTTCCAGATTGAAAAATATGCAAATTGAAGGTTTGAAAATAATAGTGCGAGACTGAAAATATATGGATCAAAATAGTGAGAGCTGAACGCACTTGAATTAACAAATCACACGGCCTTAGACAGAATTTAATAGAGGAACTGGATTTAATTAAACCCACCCAAATTCTTCGGGAAAAGGCTTTGACGTAACAATAATTGATACTAAGAGAAAAACTTCAATGCATTTCTACCTAAGATGATCTTAACAAATTTTCTTCAAATCTATCAGAATTTTGAGTTGACATGCAAAAATTACATTTCAAGAATGTAACATGAGTTATTCAAGTTTGATTACTTACTCCAATAAGAGACCTACTGTACAACATAATCACAAAAATGTAGTAGAGATGTGTACTAAACTAAGGTAATTATAGTGATTAAATCGTCATGTAATCAAAACATATAAATATATAAACTGTCTAAAGTCAGATTATGATACTTGTGGATATTTCTTGGCGAACAGTTCAACTGTTGAGAGTAGTACCCAACAAGATTATGTGTCTAAGGCTCAAACTATGTGATCTGAAGTCTGAAATATCACAAATCTTAAGAGTTGTAAGCAATCACTAAATCAACTTGAAGCTAAAGTTGATCAACTACGACTATTTTACATGGTAACTGATGAGATCTATCCAACCCAAACATTATTTGTTATAGGCCATGATGGTGTCACCTTACTGAGGAAAACATCAAATCCATCTCAATTGAGAAGAATTTAATCACATTACCTTTTTTGAAAATAGTAAAAGTGGTAGAAAATATTCTTGACCACTTCTAACCAAACGAATGTGACTGATCATCCGAAAGGAAGGTCAAATTAATCAAAATGTTGTATGACCATGACCAATCTATTGGAAGGTTTGCATAAATAAAATGACCTTGTTTTCTTTATGTTGCCTAATTATTTTGAACCTTTCCACAAATATGCCAAACATTTATTAAAAACAAAGGCAAGGCAAAGAAGTCAAGACACCTACCCACAAAACAAACAAGTAAATAACCAACAAATGGAAGAGAAAATCAGGAAAAATCAAAATAAAAAATTAAAGTGAAAACCCTTCTTACGATTTACAAACCATCTCATCCAAAAAGAAAATCTTCAAATAGCACCCTAAATTCAAGGAAAACTTTACACCAAAAATGTTTGATTTTTGGTTTATGGTCCTAACTTGAGTTTTTTGGGGTCATCTTGTAGCCGGGGGGTGTGGGCCGTAACCCTACGGGCCCACGACAGGGGTTTAGGGAGCTTTTACGTACAACTTCTAGAAGTATTTTCGTAATTAAAAATATATGTTTTGCCCTAAGATGATATATATATTCCAAGTTCAAAACCCTAAAAGTTGTATTGTATTTTCACAGTTTTCATCAATAAAGAATTATCATTGCCGCCTGAAGACATAGGCAATTTTGCCGAACCACGTAAATCTCTTGTGTTCTTTCTGTTCTTTGTTTTCTTCGTTTTAATCTTCGTACCTTATCAATCTTACCACGCAATAAAAAAAACATAGAACCACAATATCAATCAACACTTATTAAATCAAGCATTCCTTTCCTTTACATGTTCGATTGTTTCTTTCTTTCCAAATCCCACAACAAATAGTGAAGGGGTAACAGACCATAGAATCATTTCTTTCTAATAAAGAGCCTTGGACATCCAACATTGGAATAGACATAACCAAGTCGGGAAAACGTCAGAAAACATGGAAGAGAAAGAAAATGAGCCCATATTTCTTCTCACATACAATGAATGAATAGATGGTTTACGGACTATCCACTCGCTTTGCAAAAACAACATAAACTAGTAACAGTAGAAGAAATATTAGTGCATCATCATAGCAACATTATTTGGATGAGTAGATGACGACAATTATGAGCACATAAAGAATTAAAACCACCAAGAGTGTCTATGGCAAGCAGTTCTAATTAATTGATAAGCAAGATTGAATAAAAACAACTCTTAAAAGATTAAACTTTATCAAAATATTGAAAATTTTGACACATTTTGTTTACATATCAGAGAACCCATTTCAAGATTTCACATATATACAACAAAAACTGAGAACTCCTATCAGTTTACTTGAAATCTACAAGACAAGAAACCCCCATCCAACCAAAACCTAAACTTTTTTTTTTTTTTTTTACATGAAATATCAAACAGAGGAGAACTAAAAAACAGGGGAATCACACTCACCCTCAAATCAACACCTCGGCTGGCACCTCTGCAAAGCTTGAACCAAACTAAAAGCATTTTTACTAATTTTTTCATTCTCATCTTCCACCAATCTCAAACAAATCTCTAAAACCTCTTTTCTCATCTCCAAACCAATTTCTTCACTATGAGAACAAATCAAATTCAACACAGCAAGAACACAAACTATACTCCTTGAGCTACCATTCTGCAAAACCCGAACTAAAATATTCACACACCCATTAATCTTCCCCATCTCTTCTCTCCCTTCTCTACATTTAACCAATAAACCCAAAACCTCTATCGCTCTCTCGACCCCCGAATCTGCCATTTCAATCAAAATTGGCACCGCCCCACACTGCACCACTCTCTTCTTATTATCAGGGAACGAACAGAGCACGTAAAGCGCTGTCGCCGCTTCTTTCTTCTCCCTCCCGTTCCCATCTCGCAGAAGCGAAACCAGCAATCGAATCACAGAAGGGTACGATCCAATCGTTCCCTTATTCACCTCCACCATAGCCAAACTCGTCAACATCGTCGCCCCATAAGCGCGGCAATTCGACGTCTGACTTCGCAAAGCATCAACAATACGCCCAATTGCGCCTTCTGCAACTAAACCCACTTTGTTGTGGTCATCCAAACTGAGATTTAACAGAAGTAAAAGTGCCGATTCTTGGAGACTAGGATCATCTGAGTTAACACAGTTGAGAACGGCGGAAACGGCACCAGACTCCGTTAATCGTTGACGGAAAACGGGGTTCCGTTTAGAGAGGAGATTGAGTTGGTCGAGAGAGTAGAGTTTGGATTGAATTGGAGAAGATGGAGAGGTGAGAGTGGAGATTAGGGTTTTGGGGTCTGTATGAGACGGGGGTTTTGGAGGAAAATCGGATGTGAAATGGGAGATGAGGCTTCTGAGAGCGAGATTAGGGATGAGAGATGGGTACTGAGAGAGGGGTAGCTTGGTAATTGGACAGGTACGATTGCCGGAGTCGAGCCACCGTTGGATTGAAGAACGGTCGAAGGTGTGACCGGAGGATAAGATGACCGGGTCTGACATTATCTCTAATGAAATCGGACACTTGAAATCATCAGGAAACTGAGTCGCCATTTTCAACTCGTTAAGTCTCTTCTTCAGTATATTTCTCTAGCTGTAGAGTTTACTGAGTTCCTTCTCTGTTAGTCTCCGAATCACAGAGCGAGAGCGAGAGCGCGAGAGAGAGAGAGGTGGCGTTTAATGAGCTTCGTCTCTGTGAGAGGATGAGGTCTTGAGGTGCACGAGACGGCTTTTGACTTCGTTAGATTGCGAAACTACCGTAAATACCCCTTTGTTTATATAAAAATTTCTGTTGACCCTTTGTCTATATAAAAATTTCTGTCGAATGGAGTCTTGAATTTTTGTTTTTGATAATTATATACCCCTTCACCTTTTCGTGAATATTTGAGATACCTTGTGCTTTCAAATTGATGATAAACCCCTTATTCTTGTTTTACTTGGATTTCCAAAAAGACAAATAGAAAATGTGGATGCTTTTTAGGGCTTACAATTTTTTAAGATGTGTGAAGTTTTTTGATCAATGACTAGTCTTTGATTTTTTTGATTTCTCACCTTGACAGACATTGATTTGACTGACTTTGACCCCCTGAATGGGAAAATGGTGAAGGATGAGATCTCGACGTGGTGTCTATCAAAGATCTTTCGAGTAAAGATACAAAGTGAAAGGAATGTAAGTTCGAATAAAGAAGATTGTGAATAGTGTATGTTGAGTTGCAGAGACTTCTAGGTACAAGTGTTTTTTTTAGAAAATGAGTTTCGATATCCTTCTTAATTTTTGATAAGGGGATTTTATACTCGCAGATATTGGTACAAGTGTCACCACACTATCGATCTTAATTTTTGCCATGTGAGATCTGAGGTTAATGAGGATTGCTACCTTTGCCTTTGCTTATTATGACCTAAACATCTCAACGCATTAATCATTGGGTTGATTTGATTTCACTGTTTGAGGTAGGTGAATCAGAGAATATCACTGTCAGCGATGTTTTGATAAGTATCTGCAAATATTGTATTTAATGCGAAAATTTGACACATGAACAAGTTCTGATTGCCTATAAATTTTTTGCCTAATTATACCCAAAATTTATCCACTTGGGTTAACAAAATTTCATTCTGAAACACTTTCCTGGTTGATCAGACATACTAAGCTCTATTCTAACTTGAATGACTTGATTTTCAGGCTAACTATGCCATTCTTTGAGTTCAATAATTTGCTCAATTGATAATAAACTCATGAAAATCTTTGGGTCTCATTAGTTAATGTCTGATATTTGAATTGAACCCACTAGATTAAGAAGGACATGTGTCCTTATATCGAAAGTGACAAAAATGGGCTCCACAGGAAATAATCTAAAGGCCCTCATTTTCAATTTCTTTCATACCTATTATGAAACTCAAGATTCTCTCCTTAGATTTATACATCAAGAACAAAACTTAGCTAATTTGATAAGACTTACGAAATTTTCTTTAAAAAAAAGAAAGATGAATTAGTTAAAATAATTTATTCTAAAAATTCAATGGCTTGAGTTCCAATTGTTAAGAATGATTTTGTTTAGAGGGGTGTTTAAATCATTTTCATTAGTCCTATGAGGCATATGACGTCAGTTTGAAACACAGGGTGATAACAAATATTCAACAAAACGTTGAGGGTACGTCGAAATCACCCTTTAAATTTCGATACGTTGCATGATTAAAAAAATTGAAGTTGCCTCTTTTGACCTTTATCTTTACTCATTCTCTAAAATTATAAAGGAGGAATTAACCCTTTATTTGTCATTTTCATTTTGTTTCAAAATTTAGTCATTTAGAGAGATAATTTAATTAATTGTGATACTTTATCAAATTTAAAGGGTCAAAGAGTTAACATCAATTTTTTGGCGTTATTTAACATCACCCCCTCTATAATGTTTGATAGATTTTACATTTGATTGAAGGACAACTTTAGGTCTCTCTCTCTCTCTCTCCTTTCTCTGCCTCTTCTCCATGCATTTCCATACTCATAATCTCAAGTGAGTGCAACTAATATTAATAGCATCTCTTCTGCTTAATTTACCTTATTTTAGAATTTAGTTATCTTTCAAGTTGCAAATCCTCTATCTTGTCACACCTCCTAGAGCAATTTGAGAGGAAAAAAAAATATTGTGAGAAATGCAGAGAGAGATTAATATTTTTTTCATGATCTTTGCCAAGGGAACTTATACTATATCATTTCTTGACACATGATGAAATGTAACGAAGTGGTAATCTTGTTACACGTGACACAAAAGTTGTGGGACGATCCAAACTCTTTCGATTTTGACAAAAAAAAAAAAAAAAAACGTGTGATAAAATAAGGGATTGATTAGAATTATCAGAATTGAAGAGTGTACAATCATTTTATTAGCAATGCCAGAACATAGGAGTGATCACCACGTTTTGAAGAAGTGATTCCTAATTGTTTGAACCTTTATGATGGGTAGAGGCTTAGAGAAAAATATAAGCTTGAAGTTCGCATCTATTTGTATCGTGCTACAAGGTGTTGGAGTATAGTTTCTCATTGATCTTGGGTTATGCACCCATTGAAGATTAATGAATCATTATTATTTGTTTGGTAAGATCTATATTTGTTTATCCTGATCGATCATTCATTATCTTCAAAAGGGTATGTAAAATTTTAAATCATAGAATTTTTAAGTACTTCATCTTTGATTGGAATGCCGATTTGATTTCTAGATATTAGTAAAGTGGATTAAAAATTCATTACATATCGTCCATAGAATCTTGTACATTTCAAAATTAAAAGAAATTTCTTATTAGGGATAATCAATCCGAGATACAGACACTAAGATAAATGAGTGAAAAAATTTGGAAAAAGAAAAAAAAGAAGATGAAGTTACAAATAAATGTATCCGTGAAGAAATATGATCAACTCTAATATGTGATAAATTAAGAAAAATTTTATCGGGATGCTTTTCATATACAACAAAAATGGATTCCTTTCTAATGTTTACCATATATTAAAGAGTCTTGATAATATGACTCGCTAGGATGCATACTCAATCGACTCCCTGACTCGGATAATTTCGAGAATTGTAGATCTGTAGGCCTCGGGATACATGGCTCCCATGGGATACACTTTTTATGGGGAAGTGAAATCATGTATCCCGAGGCGTATAGATCTACAATTCCCGAACTTGTCAAGTCATGGATTCGATTGAATATGCCACCTGGCGAGTCATATTATCACAACTCTATATTAAATAGAGGAGCAATATTTGGTCTAATCAACCATAATCTTCAATGTAAGACTTTGATGATGATTTCAACTCCTACGCACTCTTACAATCCTTATCAAAAAAATAATAATAAAAGAGTTGTGCCCTCTCCATTGACATGGTATGTGCATAGAACCATAGATTTACTCGAGATACATAATTGCACATCTTTTATGAGAATGTGTAATTTTGTATCCCAAGGAAAATTTTATAGTTCTATGCACATGCCACGTCAAGAAGTAGAGGGAGAGTCAATTTATCATTATTCAAAACAAAAAAAGAAGAAAAATCTTTCACTATAAAATGTTATTAAACAAGATTTTTTTTTTAAAATTATGGTACTTATTAATTATCATTTCGCGAAATTGTCCAAACCTGAGTTATCAGATTCAGTAAAGTGGTAATGAATCACAAATCAGTTCGATCCAAACAAATTCGCAAGACAATTAGTTCTCAAGTGAAAGTTAACCAACCAAACGAATTACTTATTTTTCTTTAATTTCTCTACACCCTTTCACATATTAAGATATACCCATAAATATTTATATTTAAATCGATAGAATATCCCTTTGTCCTTGATCTTTATTGATAAATTAATGAAAATTGATTAAATACATTCTTCTTTTATTATTATTATCATATTCATCATTTCAACCTTCAAATGCCCTCAACATCTCTATCTACTCTTACGAACAAGATTCATTCTCAACTAGCGAACAACAAATCACGAATCATGAATCACAAACCCAAATTCGATCTGAACGAACCCACCAACCAGGTAACATATGTCCAAACTATTTTGCTTCTCCTTTCATTTCTCATTCTCATAAAATAATTGTATTTTTATTTAATTTTTAAAATACCTTTTAAGTTAGGTGTATAAATATGGAAAATAAATTTTCGTTTTTTAATTGTTGTGTCGGTGGGCGTTTACCAGAAACAAAGGAAAAAAATTGGCTTCTTTATCAAAGTTGGTAGGTCATCATTTCTTTCCACTGTGGGATAATAAATGAAAAAAGGCAATATTTTAATACCAAAAAGGGTAATTTTGGAAACTCAAGAATATTTTGGAATTAATAATAGTAAATGCTGACCAAGTCCAATGAAGGTGGTAGGCAATTTCTACGTCTAACACTCGATCACTTTATACGAAAAAAAACGGGAATTCTCAGATGCAGATCGTAAGTACCTCTTTCGCGTGCACACCAATTATTTAAATTCGTGTGCTTGGACCTTTTATTGCCCCCCACTTCGATTTTTGTAATATTTTGAGATATCCCCTATATTTTCAAACTCATGATATACCCTGATTGTGTTTTTCTTAAAACCAAGTTAATAATAATAATAATCTAAAGAATCTCATCTTCAACCTCTTTTCATCATAGTAAAAAATAATTTGTTAATATTAGAGAAAATTTGAAGAAAAATAGTTTTTTAATTAAGTTTGTCAAGAAAGTTTCTTGATTGCATCTTGTTGTGGCATCCAAAAAGTTATTTTTCTCTGTTAGATTTTAACTTTAAATTTTGGATTTTAATGATTATACATCTTCTTAGCCTTGGGACAAGTCTATATATATATATATATATGTAATGGAATGTTAATGTTTATTACTTCATGAGGATTTTAGCATTTTTTAATTTTTTTTTTCAATAATACCTTTTCATCGTTTTGTCTTTTAATGAAAAAATATTGGAGAATGTTGACGTCCTTATTAGGTTTTGAACATTAACATTCTCAATATATATTATTTTTTTTCCTCTAATCTACATTAAGAACTCTAGAGGAGTTGATGTGGTATTTTGCCAATAGATAGTCCATGTGAGCCCTCACAATTCTTAGTAGTAAGATTTTAAGGTAGTCAAACTAATCTCATTCAAAATTTAATTAGCAATTGGGTAAAATTATAATTTTTTCAAACAAAAATGATTGTGTTCAAAAGAAATATTTTTTAAATAACAAATTATTTCAAAAAAAATTATTACTTTTTCATAAATTATTTCAGAGATAATTGACAATTTTTTTTGTTTATAAATTCTTTGTTTGATTCCTTTGCCCAACATTTTTTTTTTGATTTTTTTCTAAAATTATATGAAATATTCATAATGTTGTCCACCAAATCTGAACTTGATTACCAAGCTTTTTATAAACCCTTGATTTTATTTTTTTCAAAAAAAAAAAAAACCCCTCTCTGAGACACGCCCCTATTATAGAATCGTAAGAAAAAGATTTATGATTATGTATATTCTAAGACAAATGATTTATGATTTTGTGATGGAGGTGTGTCTGTGTTTGATCGGCTGTTCGAAAATCAATTACACTTATAAAAATAAGTCACAAATTTTACCACAAAATCCATAATTAAAGAAGATAGGTATTTTCAAGGAAAATCAAAGGATTTTGACAGGGGATTGTAATAAATGAGGATATTTCGAACAAAGTAAAGGGTGCGTGTTTGAAAACACAGGGGTATCTCAATTATTCACCAAAACATGGAGGGTGTATCTATAATAAAATATAATAAAATAGCGACTACTGTATATGAGTACGTGTCAGCAAAATATGTGAGAGATGGAAAGCGATGGAGGGCATGAATTGTTAAATTAGTATTATTGGAGAAAGACAAAAAGGAGATAAGAGCGAGAAAGTTAGAGAGAGAGAGAGAGAATGGGACAGGTGGAAGCGTTTCATCCACCTATCCTTTGGATAAGCGTTTTTCTTATTACAGCAAACGTGATTCATGTGGTGGGGTCTAGACTCTAGAGAGGGGCCCACCTCCTATCAAATGGGGCGTCAGCATATCAATGATTACATATCATTGTATCATATAACATCAAACTATGGAGACTTCTCTACTTTTAGAGACACCCTCTATGTTTTATACTCCACGCTGTACCCCTTTTACTGTGGTCTTTCAAAAAATACTAACTATAATGACTAAAATACCCTCAACTTCTAAATTTGTAAAATACTTCCATTTTTTTTTAACTCATTATCTTAACTTTTATATCAAAATTTTACTTTCATCTTAAATCTAAAGATTCTATCTCTATTCATTAAACCTCAAGAACAAGAAGGGGCAAGTTTTCCATGGGGAGCTCTTATCCCAAAATAATTATTTAAAGAGTATTTGATTTTTCGACGCCTCGACATGGCATGGGTTAGAAATGTAATTTTTTCTTTAGATACACGACTGTACATCCCATAAATATGTGATCGAAAGAGTCTATGATTCTAGTAAATGCCACGTCAGGGGCGTGTGTGTTAGAAGGGATGTAAAAAAAAAATTCATTATTCTTTTTTAAAATTGTAGGAGTTTATATATACATTTTGTGATCGATAAGAACGCCATCTCACTCTATCAAAGATCTACAATTACTTTTTTTTTTATCCACATAAATGTCCACGTGTAAAGTTGATTGATATAGCCTTATGTAAGTACTTGCCAAAATCCAGGGAATCAGCCCACACCAGGCACACCTAAAAATGATCATTTACATGTGTCATGTTTTGTATATTGGACATGG
Source organism: Akebia trifoliata (assembly GCF_017979445.1). NCBI lineage: Eukaryota > Viridiplantae > Streptophyta > Magnoliopsida > Ranunculales > Lardizabalaceae > Akebia > Akebia trifoliata. The sequence continues at coordinate 2,978,112 of NC_141385.1, forward strand.
CCCACCACTTTTTATTTATTGTCGAATTCGACGTTTTTTTTTATTACTGTTGAACTCATAATTATTTGCTGTTAAGTTCACCACTTTTTATTTACTATCAAACTTGACATTTGTAAAATCAACCTATTTCCAATTTTTGAGATTTTTTTTTATATATATGGAATTATCGATTAAAAACTTGAGATAATAATTTGTTTATAAGATTTCAAATTAAAAGAATCATTCTTGATTGGTTTTCATCTAAAAATTAAGAAAAAAATCCTTTGAAAATGACTTCTTCTTCCTTCTTAAATCTTTTCCGACATAATGGAGTCTTTGAAATACGATTAAGGTATCAAAAATTCAAAATTTTTGGATGAAAACGATGAGTTTGACCAATTAGGACATTCAATCATGAGAAATATGGGAGATGGGGTCCAATGACTGTTAAGAAAAGAAAATTTTACTAAATAGACTATTAAGAGACTGTAGAAAACTTAGGGACTATTTAGAAAAAAAATCCCTCCGTCAAGGTTCTTTAAATAAATTTTTCTAAAAAAAATATTTTAGTGCATTTTCCAAACCCTCATTGTTTATTTATTTACTTTTAATTGCAGTTCACGACTTATAGGTGCTAAAAATTTAACATCCTAACAAGTGCAACTATGACACCACTCCACAAGTATCCACTTCATAGGGCACCGCATATTCTTCTAAACAAATAAGAAAGCATTCCTAAATATATTAAAATTTTGTATTAAGATGAAACTTTTACATGGTATTAGGAACAAAATAACCTAACTTAGTTGTATGCTAGAAGATTATATTCAACCTTATATGTTTTTTTAATTTATCAATAAACCTGATTTTAATAAATTCAATAAATCTGTGCTGACAATATTTAAATCCAAGTCATTAATATCATCACCCAATGACTTTACCAACTAAGCTAACTAACACTTGTTTCACAATTATATGTTAAATATCCCATAAACATAAAATGAAATTTAACTTATTTATTTTGGATAAAGTATATTAATGATTAGAATCAATTGTGAAAACATGGTTCAATTAAGTTATTCAATTGTTAAATGAGGTCGTGAATTCAAACGTTGTCGGGAACATTCTTTTTAAAAAATTGTAAATTCAATTATTTGTTAAAAATATTTTAACTCTAAAGTGTTGTCAACAAATATATTATCTTGTAGGTCAAATTGTGATATAATTGAGGGATGATTAAACATTCTTTTCTTTCTTTTTACATGGAACATCTTTTTCATAAGTGCCCAAAAAATAAACCTTAACAAGCTTTGATACCGATTAAGTAGTCCAATTAATGCCATTTTAATTGTTCTTGTAGGACATTCTCTCTCACGTTTCATTGCCTAAGAGTAAGGTTACATGTTATAACTTTATCAAAATTACTATTATAAGAAAAGGAAAATGTTGAACCAGAATACAACATTGTGTTGATGTGGCAGTGCGTAGAGAACCATATATTTTCTAACTTGTATTTTGAGAAAAAGTATATACAGTTTTTTTGCATATTACTACATTAGCACAATGTTGAATACATTGTCCAAGGAAATCAGTTTAGAACGACTTTTAAGAAAAAATGGTTAACTGGCTTTCACCAATTTCAAAATTAGCAATTCTCTGTAAACACAATGTTGGGGGAAATGTTGTAGAAAGTCAGAGTAGTACAACTCATTATTTAAATTGATGATATCTTAAAAATATTTTAATTATAATGCACACATTTACTAGTTTTAAAAATATTTTATTTTCTTACATTTAGGTTTTGGGATTCCAACACAATCAGACATGGGTTAAAATTTCAATTCGGTGTCTCGCCTCGTTCATGACAAGAACAAGTTGTCTTAGACAAGTCATCTTGTTTTAGATGAGAGAGGTTATTTAACTCCTTTTATATTTGATTGAATGATATATTTATTTACTAAAATTTGCTCGTGCCCTAGTCTCTTTAAGTTCAAAATGTTAAAAGTGGAAAAAGAAGAAGGGAGAAAATGAAAGTTAATATATAAGATTGGAAGGGTATTCTTAGAGAGGGGGTGCAAAAAAAAATAATGCAATAAAGTTGATTGAGTATTCTTGGAAGCATAATGATTTTCTAACTCAACTCTAACATAATAACTTAAAATCTCATCGACGTGGCATGTGCAAGAATCATAGATTTTTTCTCTCGAGATACACAACTTCACATCTCCATAAACAAGTGTAGTTGTGTATCTCGAGGGAAAAAATCTACGGTTCTTGCACATGCCATGTCAGTGAATTTTTGAATTACTCTTTCTGATTGAGTTAGAAAATCAGCACTCTTCTTAAAAAAATTAAAAGTTTTTCTCAAGATTTTTATTGAGATTAAATCCCAACCCCTCTTTATGTGGAGGTGAGGGGGATAAAAGGAGTATAGTCTATTATTATGTTTTATTATAGATATATAAATAATTATAATTATTTTTGTAAAATAAGATAGATTAAAAGATGTTTAATCACAATGTCATATTCTTATTTAGATTAAGTTATAAATTTAGTTATTTTAATAAAAAAATACAAAATCTTAGTTGACTTGGCCAAATTTTATTGATTTGGCCAAGATTTTCAAAATATAATCCAAGACAATTCATAGTTCAAACGAGATATCATGCAGTATTTCATGTTGGATGTCCATGTCATTCTTGAATCATATCGAAACAAATTATCTTGGTCTCGTTTGAGATTTGAAATCATGATTGAGAATCTCTTATCTTTGGATTAAAGAATTTTTAATCTACTTTTATTTTTTTAATGAATTAAAAGCTTTATTGTAAGGAAGAAGACTCAATCCTTATCTTCTTTAATCAAAGGTTCCATAGATAAAGACTTTGGAGAGGTTACATCATGCCTCGTGCGTCACCATTGAATATTTCTCTTGCTCATTATAAACTGTTTGGTTCTTCTCAAATATAAACATCAAAATTGTTGACCACACAGGTGAAGGTTGTAAATATGCTACTTTCTAAGGACATAATAGTCCTTATAATTAGTCAATATTATATATTAAAAAAATTGAATTCTTTTAGAAATTAAGAAATTTAGACTAGCAACATTAGTAGGAATCCGACTCTGAAATGGTCAACCCACCTCAAATTTTAAGGAACTCTTCTCGTCAGATATGAATTTACAATGGGGGTACTTGCCTACACAAAATTTTTCAAAATCTATGAATCAGTGAGTCATTGTGATAGATTTTAACGGGTGAATAAAAAAGTCTATCACTATTGTCCCCACAAAAAAAAATTTCCACTCTTAATTGTCCCCTCAAATCCTGGCTCCACCCCTATTTCTTCTTGTAAGACACGTGGCATTTTGTATTTATTTTACACCATACATTTTTATTAATATTTAGAATATTTCTTCGAAATGCCAAATGCGATTCAAAAGAGAGGATTCCTTCGAAATTTTGAAGTGGGATTTCAAAGATTTTTTTTAGATTCGTACTCGATGATTAATAGGTGAAGTTGGGTTTGAACTTATGTCTAATACCAATTCTAACATATTTTAACCAACTTAGCAAGTTAGTTCGGTCTTCCTTGGTGTGCATGCATTAGATTGAATAGAAAATCTTATTTTACATTCCTCACAAATAATTAAAGTTTCTTAAAAAACACTTACATAAGTTAGATTAGAAAAGGAAAAAACACCAAAACTAATCCAAAACACGGTCTTCAACTCCAATTTTCCATGTCTCATGGTATCATCTTCACATACCTACTTGATTCTGTTGGACCAACCCTCCGGATGTTGAAATCTTCAAATTTTTTTATTTTTTATAATCAAAGCACATGCTTGAAATCTTAAATGTTTTGAATTTGGGATGAGACCGAGATCATTAGGGTGAAATTATCAAAATCTCATTTGAGATAATTTGGATTTCAAATGAGCAACTGATATAAAGAAATTAGATTTTAAATCCTGATTGGATGCCATGGAGTTTTCTTGATGATGGGATATTTAAAAGTATGATCCAAACTGTTCGACTCGGCTGAGTAATAAAATTTGGCTGAAGTTAAAAAAAAAAATGATTTTACCTGGTTTTAGTTCCCAGATTCACTTTCGTAAACTAGAGATAGTTATGAAAATGTGATCAACTTTTGATGAATTTATGATTTTGACTTATTGATTATTTTAATTACCAAAATATGAACGTGTACGACATGCAAGGTTTTGAAGTGACAATTTCACAGGTTTAAAGTAGCAATCTCGCAGGTGTCAAGTGACTATCTTGTAGGTTTCATTATTTTAGCAAGATCGTCACTACATCCTCTAGGATCCGGTTGACCCTTGATCCAACCAATTGCACGTAGGACTTTCTGAGGGGGCGGTGTGTGTGACCTTGAGATTAGTCTCGTCCGAAGGGTGAGAATACCCACGATAAACGAAAAAAAGATAGGAAAAAGTGAAATCGTCGCAATACAAATCAGCAAGATTGTCCTTTAGAGAGGAAAAAAAAAAACTAACGAGTTTATCACTTTAAACCTGCGATTTCGCACGGTCACGTTTTGATAATTAGAATGAATAGTTAATCAGAATGGTAAATTCATCAAATTTGACTCAAGAAATGATAATTTACCCATCAAATTATCCTTCAAATCCATGACTTGACCATGTCGAAGGACTTGGCTTTGGCCCACTTTTAAATCAATTAAACCAACTGTGCAAAGTTTAAAATCTCATCTCAAAACATTGTTTCAATCAATATAAAGCCCATTTAAGAATAAAAACAATATTTTGGTCAAAAGAAAACATGTAATTACCCTTATAATTATATTTTGAAACATTCAATGTTTTGGTGGGGCAATATTTGGTTCATTGATTTCAACTATGGTCCTAAACATTGTTTTCAGAAGTATAATCGATTGATAATTGACATAATATAATAAATATAATAAAATTTATAAAAAAGGGTACCTCTCTCCCCACGTAAGTAAGCAACAAGACTACAAGACAAGAAAAAAAAAAGAACAAATACAACAAATCATCCATGTTTCAATTCTTGTTGCAAAGCTTCTTCCAACAACATTTCCGATTCTTCCATCAAATCAGGACTCAATCTAAACATTAAAACACAAAATTCCATCTGATTAAGAGCTCCATCACCATCCATATCCCCTTCTCTCAACATGCTCAACAGCTCATCATCTCTCAAACCTTGTAACCCAAGAAGAGCAGAGTTTCTCTTTAAACTCTCAAAAGTTATCAAACACTTATCAACATCCATCAATAATCGAAACCCATTGCAGAGTTCTTCAATAAGTCCTTCCCCACCCAATTTATCTGCCATTTTTGGCAAGAAATCCTTGAATTCGACTGTATTTTGACCTGCCATTTGAGAAATTTTGGTGTTAGAAAGAGAAGATAAACAGAGTGAGTTGTTGAGATTGAGATGAGGAGATATGGAGAGTTAAATAAGAGATATTTAAGAAAAAAAAAAAGGGAGCGTTTTTCAAGGAAGGAGAGGGAGAGAAGGCTAAGAATGACAACTCTAGTACAGTTGTTTGAAGGCCGACGGTTCTGTAAATTGCGTCTCGCTTTCGTAGAACGTCGTTAAGGGTATATTTGGAATTTAATAAAGAAAAGAGCTCTAATCCTTTTTTTACGCTTCTTTTAATAACTTTTCTTTGTCATGGCTGGATAGCTATTTACCGACATGTGATGTGGGGGTGATGTTGCGTGGAAATTTACTGGAAGAACATATATATTTTTTTTTTTAAATTGACGAAAATACCATCGGGAATTGTCAAAATATCATGAATTATAGAACTTACGGATAAGAATGGAGCGAATTAGGACTAATCCGATAAGAATTGGATCCGATTCCCAACCACCTTCTTCTTTTGTTATCATTTTTAGAGTCTTGATAATATGACTCACCATGTGGCATACTCACTCGACTTCTTGATGTGGATAAATTCGAGAATCGTAGATCTATACACCTTGGGATACAATTTTCATAGTGAAGTGCAATTGTGTATCCCGAGACAGACATATCTACAGTTCTCAAACTTATCATGTCAGAGAGTCGATTGAATATACCCTTTGACAGTCATATTATCACGATTCCTTGATGTGACATGTGCAAGAATCGTAGATATGTATTCCTTAAGATACATTATTGCACATCCCTAAAATTATGTGCAATTATGTATCTCGAGAAGTACATATCTATGATTCGAACACATGTCATGTCAGGTGAGTCGATTGAATATGTCATGTGGGGGAGTCATTTAATCATTACTCTTTTATTAAATATAATATTGAAAAATGATAAATTTAATGTCCACAAATTTTCAAACTTAACACTAAGATGTTCCATTATAAATTAATTCCCAATTAAAATCTTGGAATTACTTACACCAAAGGAAATTGAATCCAAAATCATTAAAAATGATCACATGAAAGTCTCAAAATTGGATCTGGTTAGACTAGTAGAGAAATGTAAAATATAAATATACATCATTTGTGTATAGGTTTAGGTGGGTTGGCACATTGGCTCAGATGACATGTTCGCCTTTTAGGATTCATGGTCTTGAACTCAAAAAATTAGGTTTAAATATTTTAAAAAGAAATCTTTTTTATGTCGAATCTAAAACTTTTAAAATGGACGACCACTGAAATCTCAAATTTAAATTTTGTTAATCAACAATTATAAAAAAAAATATATCTTTATCAGTTCTTAGCATTTTATGGTGTTAGATCCATATACTCACAAAAAATATGTAGTCTCAATTATTGATATATGAAATTCAATGGTCGAGATAAACATGTATCTCAATGACACATCACATATATCTAAGATGAATCCCAAATGTTGGATTTCATATTTTAATGGATGATTCGAAATATACCTGATATTCAATTTGGTCTGATCCAAAAAACATGAAAAAAAATGGATTTTTCAATTGGAATCTTAGATCCAAAGTAATTTCAGATTGGATTTAAATCTACCCCAATCTGTTTCGAAAAAAATTTGACCCGAACTTATTTTAGTAATTCTTTATTATTCTTAATTTCGTATAAATACATATAGATAAAATGTTTTAATCCTTTTGATTTCTCTTTTTTTTCGATTGAAATTTTTTTTCGAGAGGTGGGTCCTTGTTACCAAATAATATCTTGAAAATAGTGAAAGGGAGGTTCTATTGGCACATCAAATTTAACTTATAAAACACCAATACTTACGAAAGAGGGTAAAATGTGCGGTGCGAGAAATTGGGAATTAGCTGATAACTTTTGGAGGTGAAGGGAAGAAAACACGTGTGAAACTAAAAGGTTTCAGTTGTGAAACCTCTCTGTTGGTTTCAAAGCTGTCATTGGTTTTTTTTTTCTTTCTTACGCCTTAAGCAACAAAAAGTGAAAGTTAGTCAACTCTTCTCCAACACCATCTACCAATCTAGAGCAATAAAAAACAAACCGACATGAAAAACATCTGATCTTAATGTATAGAGGGGAAACATCTTTGATCTTTACAAGTTAATAATACTAATATTTTCACATGAAATCTTCTTTACTTGTACCATTTAATTCAATTGTTCATATTTTCAAACCAAATCTTCATCACTTTTGTTTGTGCCACTTAGGCTTTGTTGGATTGAGAAATAGAAGAGAAAATATATAAATTTCTCTCCATTTCTCTTGTTTGTTTGGATTATTGAGTGGGAAGAGAAGAGAAAAAGATTTGGAGAGAAGAGGAGAGAAAAAAAAGAGTAAGTTTTCCTCTCCGAAAGTGGAGAGAATAGGAAATAAATGGAGAGAAATTCTTTTTAAATATTTTATAATTTCAATTCTGCCCTTAGATCTCTTTTTAAAGTATTTTAAAATTTCGAAGTTGTCCCAAGTTCTCACTTGTCAATCCAAATATGGTGGAGAGAAATTGAATTTCTCTAATCTTTTCATAATGATTTTCTCTTCTCTCCTCTTCTCTCAATCTAAACATAGCCTTAATGTAACGGTTGCATTAAGTGGTGATGTGGAGGCAAAGAAAATAGTGTATATTTGCAAAGAAAATTTGTAGAACACACTAATCCTAGTTGAAATATTTTAAAAAAATTGAAATGAAATATAAAGGGAGTAATTTCCTGGCATTTGAAAAATTGTCGAGAATTCCAACAGAAGAAAAACCAATTGAAAGGTGTGGTGATCAATAGACCAAAAATGTTTTGAGACCTCTCGTTAGCCACTCACAAAGATTTATTTTGACTTACCAAGTATGTGTAACTTGTGGGGTATTTAGGATAGATATGGTGTTCTAAGAGGTTAGTGGCTACATAGGTGGAGCTAGGATTTTGCCCATGTGGGGGCAACCAAGAGTAGAAATTTTTGTGTGAAGACAACTAAAAGTGAAAAAAAAAAAAAATTATAATTGTGGGGGCAACTAAGATTGGAAAAAGAAAAATTGTGGGGATAATAGTAGCAGATTTTTTTATCTTTTGCTAAAATCTGTCGTAATAGCTCACTAATTCTTAGACTTTGAAAATTCTTGTGGGGGCAAGTACCCCCAGTCTAAATCCGCCCCTGGCTAACTAGTTGCCTCACCCTTACTAATGGGGCCTAGACACCCATCATAAAAATAAAAAAAATGAAAGAGTCAATGATTTTCGAACTCCCCTCTACTCTCCTGATGTGGCATGTGCATAGAACCATAGATTTCCTCGGGATACACAACTGCACTTATTTATGGGGATGTGCAATTGTGTATCTTGAGAAAAAAAATCTATGGTTCTATGCACATGCCACGTCAAAGGGGGAGTCAACTTATCATTATTCAAAATAAAAAGGACGAATAGACCAAATATCGCAAAATGGATTCAGTTGTGACGCATATTACAATTATGTGAATTTCACCATTGATTGTAAGTAATTCAACAATATGGTTATCTACCCAGTTTTAGCCCTCCAAAATGGTTTTCTTTCAATCAAACATATAAAACAGAATTTTCCCTGTAACCAAATTTTCACGGAAGCACGAACTTCTATTGGGCTTCCAACACGTAAATTGTTACATTGTTCATCGAACAAACATTGGGTTTCTTCATGCTTGCGTTTGCATCCATCGACGAATGTCCAATGTCCAATTGAAAAACCATCATGTTTAGGTGAAAGCAGAATAGTAAGCTCATTTGATATATACATTAAAACATCTGATATTGTGAAAATAAACATAAATTAATTAATTAAATGTGGATTATTTCTTAAATAAAATACATAAAAAAAATTTAGATGGCATAAAATCCTCAACTTGGATAAAAATTGAGTCAATTTTAATTATTACTCACATATGCAAAGAAGATTGAGAGAGAGTCAGAAATACAAAATCATTGTTCTTCCAACCACTACAATCTCTAGTAGCAATACTTCAAACTAAGGACATCAGATTTTACATAGAAATGGCCTCGGATGGCACATTCAGGGGGAACAAATTGATAAATTTGGGGGTCCAACTAAAAAAAAATTGGCAATGAGTGGAGAGGCGCAAGAGCTTATAAGGAGAGAGACAAGGCAATGATTATCGGACATGAGACTAAACTCAACACATACATAACCACAGGATTTCATTATTCAACTAAATAGTTTCATAGGATATTACAATGATATCTTCATCATGTTCTTTAACATAAAGAGGACTAAATGTAACAAAATAACTACAAAAATATAGCCTTACAAAAAGGTTTCAGTCGATTGAATATATAAACAAGGAATTTGCAAATCAAAGTTACCATTTCCTTTCGTTTAAAACTAATCTTCAACTCAGATTGTGCTTTTCGAATTCCCACTGTGTAGGAAAAACAAGGAAAGTAGATACAAAGAGACCACAAGTTCACATTAGAACAAATTAGCATTGAAGTTTGAAAATCTATCGGACTTCCAACGTTGAAATCGTGACATCGTTTATAGAAGAAACAGAGCGATCCTTTATTAGCGATTTTGAATCCATCTGAGAATTCCCAGTTATAATGGCAGGATGTTTTGGTAAAGCTAGAGTAGCAAGCTCATTGTTAAGCATTGAGATAACATCTGACATGGTGGGTCTATCAGATGCACTATCTTCGACACACAAGAGCGCAATATTAATGTATTTATTCATGATGTCTATATTATATGAATCACCCATCATTGGATCCACAAACTCCGCCCCCCTATCACATTTCCACAATTCCCATGCCTGAAAAAAATAAAAAATCAATTCAATCGGTCGAGATAAAATCCACAAAAATTAGATCGCATAAATTAAATTCAAAATTGGGTTGATTTAATTTAGCTACTCACATTTCCAATAAGATTGTGAGAGTCGGAAATAGAAAAATTACTGTTCTTCTTGCCACTCAAAATCTCTAGCAACAAGACTCCAAAGCTAAAGACATCAGATTTTATAGAGAAATGGCCATGGATGGCGTACTCCGGGGACATATAACCACTGTATTTAATAAAATATTCAAAAAAGAAAATCAGTTAGCAACAATTCAAAAATATTGAATATAATTTCTATCGAAAACTAGTTCTTTTTCACTTACTAAGTCCCAACAATTCGATTTGTATTTACTTCTGACTCGTTCCCTCCAAAAATTCTTGCCAGGCCAAAATCTGATATTTTTGGGCTCATATCATCATCTAAAAGAATGTTGCTAGCTTTCAAATCTCTATGAATAATTCGTACTCTAGAAAATTCATGAAGATAAAGAAGTCCTTGAGCAATCCCTTCAATGATGTGTATACGTCTCCTCCAATCTAATAGCTCTCTTTTACTTGGATCTGGATCAATTGAGCGTCAAAAAATTACAAACCACGAATTAGTAATATTTGACACACCACCATATATTAAATTCTACAATGAACAAAACACATACTGAAGAGGAAGGAATCCAAGCTTTTGTTGGGCATGTACTCATAGACCAATATATTTTCTTCGCCTTCAATGCAATAACCTAAAAGCCTAACGAGATTCCTATGTTGGAGCTTCGCAATAAGTGTCGTCTCATTTTTGAACTCTTCATGTCCTTGTCCAGACCTTCTTGAAAGCCTTTTCACCCCTACTTCTTGTCCACTAAGTAATTTGCCCTGAAGTAGAGCTCCTCAATTTATTTACTTTGTTGATTAAGGAAAAAAAATTAGCATATATTTCTCAATTCACATACTAAGAGAATCACACTTATTCTAATACTTACCTTGTAAACGGGTCCAAAGCCACCCTCTCCTAGCTTATTTGCGTCAGAGAAGTTATCTGTAGCCGCAGCTATGCTTGCAAAACTGAATAACGGTAGCTCTACAACGTTCTTCCCACCTTTTCCGAGCTTATTTGCGTAAGTTTGTCCATTATTTTTAGCTTTAAGGCCAATAGACACGTCAAACAATAACAAATCCTGCCTTGTTTCCTTCTCTGTTTCAAAAAGATGGACATTACTTCCTAAGTGAAGAAAGTGATTATTCATTTGTCGCTAAAGTGATGTCCTTACCTATTTGCTTGCGCTTTCTCATCCATACACGACACATAAAGGATATTGCGATAAGTAGTGCTAGAGCAATGGGCACTGTAACAATTACCCACAAATGCCTATTTCTCGAATCTGCATTTGAAGTCTTCTTACCTTCAGTTAAAGAAGGAATCTTGTTTCCTGAACCAAACATTGAGTCTTTGTTAGTCTAATATATATATATATATATATATATATATGTATATATTTGCTTATCATGGGTATCTCCACCCTTTAGGTGAGACTAATCCCACGGTTACACACACCGTCCCCCTCTGAAAGTCCCATGTGCAACTGGTTGAGTCAAGGGTCAATCAGACCCTGGAGGGTGGTCTCAAGGAATTCATTGCTTCTTGGGGTTTGAAACACTTGACCTACTCTTCCCAAGGAGCTTATCAAGGCTCGGCTTGCCACTGGGCCAACCCCCTAGGGTCATTATTAATTATAGAACAATACTGAAGTGACCTCAAAGATTGACCTCATTTTGCATATTCCTGACGTGGAGGTGTGTATGAACCATAGATGTTTTTCATCGAGTTATGAGTGAAAAGCATCTATGGTTCTGTGTGGACCTCCACATCAGGAAAGCGCGTGAGGTCAATCTTGAGGTCACTCCAGAACGACTCTTAATCATATATAGTATGCAGTCTCTGCAAGAGCAAATGACCTCAATTTCTGACCCAAAGGGATTTAAGAGAAAAACAAGAATGTATCCATACCTACTGCGGAACCAGCCATCCGAATGTAGAGATCTTGTCCAGCATTATTCAATCGTACGATATCGACAAGATCACCAAACCAGATCACACAACCACTACCTCCTTTACTAATATCCGTACTAGCATAAGCCATACAAGAACATTTCTTCAAGCACTCTACCCTACACTCCTCAAGATTCATGCTTATGTTAACCCAAGTACGCTTTGTATCGGGCAATTTCACCCCTTCAAACTTCACAAACCCATCTCCCTTCTCGCAATCCAAAGCTATCTCATGTACACATCCTTTAGACCAATCCATGGCCTTCCAATCTTGTGGTGACCTAGGCTTGAAACCAGTCAAACATTGGCAAATTGGTGCATCATTCATGTTACAAGTACTAAAATCGCCACATAACTGATATCGATCGCAAATGTCTCTTGGAATCGACATGGGAACAACCCAATTAAGACTCTGATTGACCCATGTTAGGCGTTGAAACACACCGTTTTCAATAGTTTCATTCAAAGCCATCCTTGACATAACAGAGGGGTCGTTAATTCGATACATGAAATACACCTCATCCTCATTATTAGTAAAACTGAAGCTGAAGCCCGTGTGAGACTTCATTCCGGGAGAACCACTCCATCGAAGACCATTCCATGGTCCACTTCGATAGTACTCGGTCGCGCCCTTCCTCATAACTGCCTCAGGGTATCTATGAAGTTCAATCCCATAAGTAAGGTTTCCACGAGAAGGGTCATCGAAATTCTTCCACGACGATAAATATCGGTTCAGCCCAGTCTTCAAATTCCACCCCACCTTCATACCAGGTAACAACGTATCTGTTGGATAATCGAAGCTTTCCCATAGATAGATTCCTGAATTGTCTTTCTTGTCTATCAAGACAAGATTCCCGGAATCCATGAGCTCTACGACTGGCTTCTCAACTGTTTTTGATGAATTCGACGACCATACAATTCTTCCAATCTGATTGACAAGAACAAGATTGCCATCAAAGCCTAACTTCAGAACTCCTGTTGTATCATTGAGAGGGGATTCTCTATTAGCAACCCAAACTACTGTTTGAATTGGGATTCTCTTAAACCAGATTCCTATGTAACGGTTTTTCGAATTAGAGGGGCTGAAGAAACCAAATTCAAAGGTTCCACCTTGGGAAACTAAGGTCTGCCCATCACTGATAGATTGAGATGGAGTTAGGATGTTTGCAGCACTTGAGATATCTTGAGAGATAAAATAGAGCAAATTGGAGAAGAAAATAATAAGATAAAGGCCACCCATTGAAGGTCTTTAGTTACTGTGTTTCTCAAATCACAGGTCTTAAAGAAAAGATCAAATATGCATTCTTTTTTGTTCACAAAGATTTCCATAATATCTATTAAATTGCTCTTCTAAATTCCATTGACCATTGACTTCATAGACTTGAAACTTTTGTCATAAATGGGTCCTACCTATACCATTAAAATTCAACCAACTGTGATGATTCTATTGACAATTGTGTCCTTATCGAATAAAAGACCACACAGACTTGATTTTGATTCCAAACATAATTCTAAAACTCAATGATTCATCTTAAAATTTGGCCATTTTGGTGTACAAACTAGGATAGGATCACCAAATGATTTGAGTCTTGGTGGTTAAATTAATGTTCATTTGGACTTCCAATGCAAAACCCAATACTCAAATAATCAGAGTTATAATTGTAGATCCGTGATTTTCGAGTCTGAAAATTACCTTTACATGGATTTGGAGTCGCTATTATTATTTTTTTTAAAGAGTGTCATTATGCAACTACAAGTGGTGGGAAGCAAGTTATGGACTTTGTGAATGAAAATAGGGGAAACATCTCTTTGGATGGTAAGAGGTATCAGAAAAATGTTGTGCATGGGTAGGTAGGTATCTTTGTATTCACATTGTGGTTGTGATTGAGTTTTTGGTGAATATTTGAGAAGCCCCCCATGTTTTTAAATTGAAGAAATCCCCCCCCCCCCCCATCCTCCTAGGGCATAAAATGAGTTAGATTGTATCCGAAATCTGAATTTAGTAGGTTTGAGTCTTGGAGTAGACCTCAATAAAAATGGATTGGATATGATTTGATATCTGATGATCTAAGTTAGATACGGATACATCTATATATCTGCCTAGATTCAAATTATATATTACTTTGAAAATTATATTTTTAAGATTTTATAATTACTTTCATGTAACAAATTTTTTTTATAAAATAAAATGATTACAATGGTAAAATAGAATAGTATAACAATTAATAAAGAAGTATAAAGGAAAAATGTTGAACTATCCGCAATTATCAGACCCAAAATCAAGCAATTTGGTTAGATCGGATCTGGATCCTAATTAAGTGAAGTTAAAGTGATTCGGATATGATTTACCTAGTAGGATCCGAATCAGTTGCAGATCCAGATAAAGAAATTCGGATCTATATATAGATATACTCAAATCCGAGTTGAATCCAACCTATTTTAAGCCCTACCTTGGCCTCAGTCTCATCTTTGATGTGTCATATTGGCTAATTAAAATGACCCAAATGGCCTCATCTTCAACCTCACTTAAATATTTCATGTATTTTGATTTGAATAGGAAGGAAAAATAATAATCAAATCCTTTGGATTTAAGAGATTGATATGTTGAATTTGTCTAGGAGGTCAGGCCACCTTGACTTGCTCACATTTTCCCCTATTTTCTTTCTTCTATTTTCTTTTCTTATGTGTCGAGATCTTTACATTTTTTTAATCTAAAATTCCATCATCTTCCAAAAATTTCATCTTAGGTTCAAAGGCTTTTGAACCACACACTCAAACCTCAGAAAAAGCAAACCTAGGAAAATGTCAACTTTGAGGTCCAATATAACGGTAGCTACCCCCACAGAACTTTGATTGGATGGTCCTAAATATCCTTTGATTTCATATTGCCTCTTGACTTAGGCTTCTCTCATAGACTAAATGGAAATGACCTAAATATTTTACTTTTGATTTCATGGGTATCCCCACCCTTTGGGTGGGATTAATCTCGCGGTCACATGCACCACCCCCTCGAAAAGTCCTATGTGCAACATGTTGAGTCAATGGTCAACAGGACCTAGAAGGAGGGTGGCCCCAAGAAATTCATAGCTTTGTGGGGTTTCGAATACCTTACTTCTCCTCAAAACCATTCATCTTCAAGCTCTTTAATTGTATCATTAACTACAGTTTACCCCCACTACAAGAAAATCCTGGTTCCGCCCCAAACAGTACTAAAGTGAAAACCATCACAAAGTGAGTACCAAGGCATCAATGGAAATGGGTGATCAGGGGAAACAACTACTTCAAGGCTGAGAAGAGTACTAGAGTAAAACCTGCCATGGAATGGACTGTCACAAATGTTGGTAGCAAAGTACAGTGGTGTGTTACGACCTCAAAGAGTAAAGAGCTTCACTTTCCACACTAATAAAATTTAGGTGCCTTAGGTGAATCAGTTGGGCTCATATTAAAACCCCTACATTCAAATTCACCTTTAATAGAATCAAAAACCATATACACACTAATAAGAACATAATTGAAGAAAAGCATGCAAAGAGATTTTGGTAGGATAAAGATTGACACTTTAATGGTGCACAGCCCAAATTCTAGACAGTTTAGCTGATTTTAAACTAGTATTATGGGGCTAAAACTTTGATACTTGTGAAGAACTACCCAGTTTAGCTCTCAAAAACTAATGTTGAAATCTGCAAATTCTTTAACAGATCAAGGAAAAAATGTTACTAACTAGCAAGTACGTCCCTCTAAAAAGATTTTCTCTCTCTCAAATATAGAGACAAAGAATTTTCTGTTTAGATAACAAAGCAAATTATCTGAACTGTACATTTCCACAAGTTTTCATCAAAAACAAAATATCGGGGAAGTCTGAACTTCTATCGGGCTTCCAACACGGAAATCGTTACATTGTTTGTCGAAAAAACATTGGGTTTCCTCGGGGCATCCATCGAATCTACAATTGAGAAGGCATGATGTTTAGGTGAAGGTAGAGGAGTAGCAAGCTCATTACTAAGCATTGAGACAACATCTGACATGGTGGGTCTATTAGTTGCACTCTCTTCTACACACAAGAGCGCGACATTAATATATCTCATTAATACATCCATAGTACATGAATTGCTCATCATTGGATCCACCAACTCCATTCCTCTATTGCTTTTCCACAACTCCCATGTCTGAAAAAAAAATCATTTCAATATCGATTAAAGCGGGAGATAAAAACCATAAAATTAAAAAAATTGAGTAAATTTTAGTTACTCACATATGCAAGAAGATTGAGCGAGTCAGAAATACAAAAATCACTGTTCTTCCTGCCACTCAGAATCTCTAGCAGCAACACTCCAAAGCTAAAAACATCAGATTTTGTAGAGAAACAGCCACGTATGGCATACTCGGGGGACATATAACCACTGGATTTCATGATTCAACAAAATAATTTAGTAGTTGTACAGGACATTAACGTTCTTGAATATGTATGAGGAAGTGTTTTGCACGGTATGTGCATATAATTGGTTTCAAAAGTTGGTTCGTTTTCACTTACTAAGTCCCAACAATTCGCTTTGTATTTGCTTGTGACTCGTTCCCTCCAAAAATTCTTGCCATGCCAAAATCAGATATTTTTGGGTTCATATCACTATCCAAAAGAATGTTACTGGCTTTCAGATCTCGATGAATAATTCTCACCCTAGAATATTCATGAAGATAAAGAAGTCCTTGAGCAATCCCTTCAATGATGTGTATGCGTCTCCTCCAATCTAATAGCTCTCTTTTACTTGGATCTAGATCGATTGAGCATCAAAAAAATTACAAACAATGAGTTGGTAAATATTTGACACACAACCATAGAAAGGGAATCAAATAGAAAACCACTATAATGAATATAATATATACCAAAGAGGAAAGAATCCAAGCTATTGTTGGACATGTACTCATAGACCAATATACTTTCTTCGCCTTCAATGCAAAAACCTAAAAGCCTAACGAGATTCTTATGTTGGAGCTTAGCAATAAGTGTGGTTTCATTTTTGAATTCCTCATGTCCTTGTCCAGACCTTCTTGAAAGCCGTTTCACTGCTACTTCTTGCCCATTTAGTAATTTGCCCTGAAATAGAGCTCCTTAATTTATTAACTGTGCTGATTAAGAAAACATTTTAGCATATATTTCTTAATTCGCATACTAAGAGGATCACACTTATTCTAATGGTTACTTTGTAAACGGGTCCAAATCCACCCTCTCCGAGCTTATTTGTAGCAGAGAAGTTATCTGTAGCTGCAGCTATACTTGCAAAACTGAATAACGGCAACTCTACAGCGTTGTTCCCACCATTCCCAAGTTTATTTACATCAGTGCGTCCATTAGTTGTAGCTTTAGCGCCAATAGACGAATCAAACAATAACAAATCCTGGTTTGTTTCCTTCTCTGTTTCAAATAGATGGACATTACTTCCTAAGCAAGGAAATTGATTCTTCATTTGTTGCCAAAATGATATCCTTACCTTTCGATTTGAGCTTTCTCCTCCATACATGACACATGAAGGATATTGAGAGAAACATTGTTATAAGAATGGGCACTGTAACAAATGCCCATATATGCTTATTTCCCAAATCTGAAACCGAAGTCTTCTTTCCTTCAGTTGATGAGGGAATCTTGTTTCCTGAACCAAACTCCAAGTCTTTGTTAGTCCAAGAAGAACCATCACACATCAAATAACGTCAGAAAGAAAGGTGGATGTTAAAATGGTTGGTGAGATTTCCTTGCTTATTCTAGAATTCCTTCAATTTCATCTTCATTTAGAAAAAAAAAGAAGGTATTGCTAGTTCAATATGCAAACAGGCTAAAAATGGAAAGTAGCATTGCATAAAGGCACGGATATTGTGTTTGATTACCAAGTTCTATGTCAAGGAGTGATGAGAGTGTCCACAGACGAAACCTCTCCCAAGATATCGAATTGAGCTATTGAGGGACAAACAAGTCCTCTCTACCCAACTCCCCAGCCCAGTTTGAGGGGGAGTACACAATTCTCAATTTAAAGCACATGGAGATGATTCAAGTCGCCATATGGCCATGATCATACATGCTTTTAAATCTCTTATGCAATCCCACAATTTAGATAATCAAAGGATATGGTATGGTTCTAATAAGAAGAATCGTTGCATATATTATTTATTCTTTCTTGGGTAGTTTCCATAATATGGTATGGTTGTCTGGAGAATTTGATACACTTAAAACACATAGAAAACAATTGGGATTAAGAGAAAACAAGAACACATCCATACCTAGTTCGGAAGCCGCCATCCGAATGTAGAGATCTTGTCCATCCTCATTCAACTGTTTCATATCGTTAAGGTCACCAAACCAGTTCATGCAGCCACTCCCCCCTTGACTAAAATACAAACTAGTGTAAGCCATACAAGAACAATTATTCAAGCATGTGACCCTGCATTCCTCAAGATTCATGCTCATGTTTACCCAACTA
The DNA here is from genome assembly GCF_017979445.1 of Akebia trifoliata. Taxonomy (NCBI): domain Eukaryota; kingdom Viridiplantae; phylum Streptophyta; class Magnoliopsida; order Ranunculales; family Lardizabalaceae; genus Akebia; species Akebia trifoliata. Next base: position 2,996,847 of record NC_141385.1, read on the forward strand.
TGCGTCGTATCGGGCAATTTCACCCCTTCAAACTTCACAAACCCATCTCCCTTCTGGCAATCCAGCGGCGTCTCATGTACACATCCTTGAGACCAGTCCATTTCATTCCAATCCTGTAGTGACCTCGGCTTGAACCCCATCAAACATTGGCAAACTGGTCCATCATGCATGTAACAAACACTAAAAGCACCACAAGTCATGTAATTGTCACAAAGGTCCCTTGGAATTGATATGCGAAGAACCCAACTACGACTGCGGTTTACCCATGTTAGGCGCTGAAGCACACCGTTGACACTAGTTTTATTCAAAACAAACCTCGTAATAACAGAACTATCGTTGTTTTGGTACATGAAATACACCTCATTCTCATTACTAGTAAAACTGAAAGGCGTTATTCGGAGAGCACTGCTAAATCGATGACCATTCCATGGTCCACTTCGATAGTACTTGATCGAGCCCTTCCTCATAACTACATCAGGATATGCTATAAGTTCAAGCCCATAAGTAAGGTCTCCACGAGAAGGGTCATCGAAATTCTTCCACGATGATAAATATCGATTGATCCCAGTTTTTAAATTCCATCCAAGTTTCATACCAGGTAACAAAGTATCTGAAGGATAATTGAAGCTTTCCCATAGATAGATTTCTGAAAAGTTTCTATCTTTTCTGTCTGTCAAGACAAGATTTCCAGATTCTAAGAGCTCTACAACTGGATTCTCCACTGGTTTCGATGAATTCGATGACCATATAATGCTTCCAATCTGATTGACAAGAACAAGATTGCCCTTTAAGCCTATTTTTAGAACTCCTGACAATCATTAAGTGGGGAGTCTCTATTAGCAACCCAAACTACTGTTTGAATTGGGATTCTCTTGTACCAAATTCCTACATAACGGTTTTTCGAATTAGAGGGGCTGAAGAAACCAAGTTCAAAGGTTCCATATGGGGAAACTAAGGTCTGCCCATCACTGATAGATTGAGATGGAGTTAGGATGTTTGCAGCACTTGAGATATCTTGAGAGATAAAATAGAGCAAATTGGAGAAGAAAATAATAAGATAAAGGCCACCCATTGATGGTCTTTAGTAGTTTAGTTACAATGTTTCTAAAATCACAGATCTTAAAGAAAAGATCAAATATGCATTCTTTTTGTTCACAAAGATTTCCATCATATCTATTAAACTGCTCTGCTAAATTGCATTGGCCATTGACTTCATAGACTTGACACTTTTGTCATAAATGGGTCCTACCTATACCATTAAAATTCAACCTACTGGGATGACTGCAACCACTGAACAGATATGCTCTTGTTTTTATTGATTTTATTTTCTTCAATTCCATTGACAATTGTGTCCTGTTTATTGAATAAAGACCACACAGACTTGATTTTGATTCAAAACATAGTTCTAAAACTCAATGATTCATCTCAAAATTTGGCCATTTTGGTGTACAAATTAGAATAGGATCACCAAATGATTTGTATCTGGGCTGAATTGGTATACAAACTAGAATATAGTCAAAGTAATGTTCATTTGGACTTCCAATGCAATACCTAATACTGAAATAATCAAAGTTATAATCATAGATACGTGATTTTCGAATCCGAAGAGTACCTTTATATGGATTTGGAGTCGCCATCATTATTTTTGTAAAAGAGTGCCATTATGCAACTACAAGGTGGTGGGAAGCAAGTTATGGATTTTGTGAATGAAAATATGGGAAACATCCCTTTGGATAGTAAGAGGTATCGGAAAAATGTTGTGCGTGGGTGGGTAGGTATCTTTGTATTCAGATTGTGGTTGTGTCAGATTGTATCTGAAATCTGAATTTAGTTGGTTTGGGTCTTGGAGTAGACCCAAATAAAAATGGATTGGATGTTGTTTGATATCTGATGGTCCGAGTTAGATACGGATCCATCCATATATCTGTCTAGATTCGAATTATATATTGCTTTGAAAATTATATTTTTAGGTTTTTATAATTACTTTCATGTAACATGATTTTTTATAAAATAAAATGATTAAAATGGTAAAATAGAATAGTATAACAATTAATAAAGAAGTATAAAAGAAAAATGTTGAACTATCCGCAATTATCAGACCCAAATCAAGCAATTTGGTCAGATCAGATCTAGATCCTAATTAAGTGAAATTACAATGGTTCGGATATAGTTTACCCCCAGTAGGATCCAAATCAGATGCAAATTCAGATCCAGATAAAGAAATTCGGATATATATATATATATATATATATATGAGGTCCAATAGAACCCCCACCCCCACCCACCACACACACACAGAAGTTTGATTGGATGGTCTTAAATATCTGTTGATTTGACATTGCCTTTTGACTTGGGTCTTCTCTTATAGACTAAATGGAAATGATCTAAATATTTTATTTTTGATATCGTGGGTATTCCCACCCTCTGGGTGGGACTAGATTTGTTGTCACACACACCGCCCCCTCAAAAAGTCCTACATGCAATAGATTGAGTAATAGGACCCTGGAGGGAGGGTGGCCCCCATTGATAGTCCTTTAGCTAAAATGCTTCTCAAATGTCACAAATATTAAAGTAGAGATAGATAGTATAGTTTTCATTGTGATAACTTGTGTTGACCAATCACTAACTATAGAAAAGTAGGTGTAGATAGTAACAAATTGTCCATCCATTCCATGGTCCTACTTAGAAGAATAACATTCAATATATAATTTATCAATTTGGATTTAAAACGTGTTTATTACCTCTAGCGAATATACAGTAAAACCACCCGAAGGAGAAGAAAATTCAAAAGTTGATTAAAAAATTTAAATTTTCTCATGAGTATTAAAAGAAATTAACAACGTGGAAGCATGCATGAAGTAGAGGATAATTATCTTCATTTATTTTATGTTTTATATTTTTAGTTTGAGTGGATGAGTTGAAAAGTGAGGATTTTTCTTACTTTTCTGAGCATGCCATCAAGTTGATAAAATTGTGTTATAGGTAGGGAGAAGACCCCTTAGTTTTCCAACTCTTTTGTTTTTGTTTTATAATTTCTTAATCTTCAATAAATAAAGCAAATAAACTACCATTTGAGGGTTCTGATTCTAATGCATGGTTTTAAAACTTGTTTTGATGTGTCTCGTACATGAACGAGACCGAGTCATCTCGGACGAGTTTTCCGATACGTTTGAGTCTTCTCGTTCAACAATGCAAAAAATAAATCGTGGTTTTAAATCTCGTTTGATACTTTTGACTTGTCTATCCATCTCGTTAGTGGACGATACCAAGACAAGTCGTCTCGGTCTTGGACGAGATTTAAATGCATGTTCTGATGAGAAATTCATGAACCCTGATATAATTATATATGATCCATCTTTCTCTACTCTAGGGAGAACTCATCTTCAATCTTAAGATTCTATTTTTTGACTCCCCCATACTCTCCTGACACGGTATATGTTAGAATCATATTTTTTTTTCTCGAGATACATAATTGCACATATTTATGAGATGTGCAGTTGTGTATCCCGATGAAAGTCAATGGTTCTAACACATGCCACATCAAAAGAGTATGGGGGAGTATGCCAGAGGGGGGAGTCCAAAAAGAACGACTCATGAAAAAAAAGATTGAACATTAGACTGGTTTTCAAAAAGGCCAATGATAAAATGATGTGCTGACACATACGAGGCTGACATGGCAATGGCATAGAATTGTAGATCTTTTTCCTTGTGTATCCCGAAAAAAAAAAATCTATGGTTATGTGCCTTTGCCACGTAAATTTCTCACGATTGAGAAGGGAAAATGCTAAACTGCCTGCCTTGGATACTGGGTCCAACTGAGTTGACCTGACAATGCATAGAGAACTGTTGATTTTCTAACTTGCATCCCGAGAAAATAAATCTATGGTTAAAGTTGTGTGGATTATGAAAGAAAAATGAAGGGTTGAAGATAATGGCATTTAAGTTACCTATCCTTGGACTTTTACAGTAGAACAGGTCAACTCATCAATTTGACTTCTGTTTCGAGTATTAAAATTCTCGAAACCAGAGCTGATACTACAAATACCCGTTACAATCATTTGGTATCAAAGCTAGTACAAGAGACTCAAACCTCAGAAGAACCAACCAAGGAAAAGGACAACTACGGGGAAATAACAACTTGACACCGGATAAGAGTACCAGAGTAAAATCTGTCACGAAATGGACATTTTGCAAAGGTTGGTTGCGGAGTACAGTCATGTATTACGACCTCAAAGAGAAAAGGGCTTCATTTTCTCCACTTTTGAAGTCTAGTTGCTTTTGGTGTATAAGATGGGTTCATATCGAAACCCCTACATTCAAGTTCTCGAATAGAATAGAAATCCATATACACATTGATAAGAACATAATTGAGAAAAAGAATTGTGAAGAAATCAAAATAGCAAAGATAACAAATCACACAAAAAACATAAGGATTTGCGTGGTTCGGCTGTGTGCCTACATCCACAGAATAAAAGAAGAACAATTACTATTTTCTCATAAGTTTTACAGTCCTACAGATCTCTATTTATATGACCGAGAGTTGCCAAAACATGTAAAACTCCCCAAAACAGAAATCCCAACAGCTTTACGTAGCGCAACAGAATACAAGACATTTACACAACAAGAATAACATGCAAAGAGATTTTTGGTACGATAAAGGTAAAAAATAGACTTCATATTAGAAGCTTGGAATGCCAAATGCGATGTGTTGTCCCAGATGAGAATGGGTTTTAGCGTGTTTTGGAAACTCACCTTCAGTTATACAAAGCAGGAATATAAGTCTGAAAGCTGGAAAGGAACTGTTGCAAACTAATTTTAATTTTGACTCTTGGATGGTGCACAACCCAAATTCCAGACAGTGTAGCTGACTCTGAACTTATATTATGGAGCTAGAACTTTGATACTTGTGAAGAACTACCCAGTTTAGCTCTCAAAAACTAATATTGAAATCTGCAAACTCTTTAACAGATCAAGGAAACAATGTTACTAACTAGCAAGTATATCCCTCTAAAAAGATTTTCTCTCTCTCAAATATATAGACAAAGAATTTTCCGTTTAGATAATAAAGCAAATTATCTGAACTGTACATTTCCACAAGTTTTCCTCAAAAACAAAATTTCGTGGAAATTTGAACTTCTATCTGGCTTCCAACACGGAAATTGTTACATTGTTTGTCGAAAAAACATTGGGTTTCCTCAAGGCATCCATCGAATCTCCAATTGAAAAGGCATGATGTTTAGGTGAAGGAAGAGGAGTAAGCTCATTACTAAGCATTGAGACAACATCTGACATGGTGGGTCTATTAGTTGCACTCTCTTCAACACACAAGAGCGCAACATTAATATATCTCATTAATACGTCCATAGTACATGAATTGCCCATCATTGGATCCACCAACTCCATTCCTCTATTGTTTTTCCACAACTCCCATGTCTGAAAAAAAAAAAAAATCAATTCAATATGGATTAAAGCCAGAGATAAAATCCATAAAATTTAGATGGCATAAAATCATCAATTCAGAAAAAAGATAAAAATAATAATAATAAAGAAGAGTCGATTTAGATACTCACATATGCAAGAAGATTGAGCGAATCAGAAATACAAAAATCACTATTCTTCCTGCCACTCAGAATCTCTAGCAGCAACACTCCGAAGCTAAAAACATCAGATTTTGTAGAGAAACAGCCACGTATGGCATACTCGGGGGGCATATAACCACTGGATTTCATCATTCAATAAAATCATTAAGTAGTTGTACATGATACTACTGTTCTTGGAGATGTATGTGGAAGTGTTTTGCATGGTATGTGCATATAATTGGTTTCAAAGTTAGTTCGTTTTTACTTACTAAGTCCCAACAATTCGCTTTGTATTTGCTTGTGACTCGTTCCCTCCAAAAATTCTTGCCATGCCAAAATCTGATATTTTTGGGTTCAAATCACTATCCAAAAGAATGTTACTGGCTTTCAGATCTCGATGAATAATTCTCACTCTAGAATATTCATGAAGATAAAGAATTCCTTGAGCAATCCCTTCAATGATGTGTATGCGTCTACTCCAATCTAATAGCTCTCTTTTACTTGGATCTAGATCAATTGAGCATCAAAAAATTATAAACAATGAGTTGGTAAATATTTGACGCACAACCATAGAATGGGAATCAAATCGAAAACCACTATAATGAACATAATATATACCAAAGAGGAAAGAATCCAAGCTATTGTTGGACATGTACTCATAGACCAATATACTTTCTTCGCCTTCAATGCAAAACCCTAAAAGCCTAACGAGATTCCTATGCTGGAGCTTAGCAATAAGGGTGGTTTCATTTTTGAATTCCACAAGTCCTTGTCCAGACCTTCTTGAAAGCCGTTTCACTGCTACTTCTTGCCCATTCAGTAATTTTCCCTGAAATAGAGCTCCTTAATTTATTAACTGTGCTGATTAAGAAAACATTTTAGCATATATTTCTTAATTTGCATACTAAGAGGATCAAACTTATTCTAATGGTTACCTTGTAAACAGGCCCAAATCCACCCTCTCCGAGCTTATTTGTAGCAGAGAAGTTATCTGTAGCTGCAGCTATGCTTGCAAAACTGAATAACGGCAACTCTACAGCGTTGTTCCCACCTTTCCCAAGTTTATTTACATCAGTGCGTCCATTAGTTGTAGTTTTAGCACCAATAGACGAATCAAACAATAACAAATCCTGGTTTGTTTCCTTCTCTGTTTCAAATAGATGGACATTACTTCCTAAGCAAAGAAATTGATTCATCATTTGTTGCCAAAATGATATCCTTACCTTTCGATTTGAGCTTTCTCCTCCATACACGACACATGAAGGATATTGAGATAAACATTGTTATAAGAATGGGCACAGTAACAAATGCCCATATATGCCTATTTCCCAAATCTGAAACCGAAGTCTTCTTTCCTTCAGTTGATGAGTGAATCTTGTTTCCTGAACCAAACTCCAAGTCTTTGTTAGTCCAAGAAGAACCATCACACATCAAATAACATCAGAAAGAAAGGAGGATGTTAAAATGGTTGGTGAGATTTCCTTGTTTATTCTAGAATTCCTTCAATTTCATCTTCATTTACACACACACACAAAAAAAAGGGATTGCTAGTTCAATATGCAAACTGGCTAAAAATGGAAAGTAGCATTGCATAAAGGCAGCTATATTGTGTTTGATTACCAAGTTCTATGTCGAGGAGTGATAAGAGTGTCCACAGACGAAACCTCTCCCATGATATCGAGTTGAGCTATTGAGGGACAAACAAGTCCTCTCTACCCAACTCTGCAGCCCAGTTTGAGGGGGAGTATACAATTATAAATTTAGACCACATGGAGATGATTCAAGTCACCATATAGCCATGATCGTACATGCTTTCAAATCTCTTATGCAATCCACAAATTTAGATAACCAAAGGATATGGTATGGTTCTAATAAGAAGAATAGTTTCATATATCATTTATTCTTTCTTGGGTAGTTTCCATAATATGGTATGGTTGTGAGGAGAATTTGACACTTAATATACTTATAACCCAACTAAACCGTCCTGTCTTCTTACCTTCAGAATTAGAAAGCTTTGAAGCAGAAAGTTGGAGATAGAGATTTCCTCCAACACTCTCATCATTAGAAAACAATTGGGATTAAGAGAAAACAAGAACGCAACCATACCTAGTTCAGAAGCCGCCATTCGAATGTAAAGATCTTGTCCAGCAACATTCATCTTTTTGATATCAATAAGGTCACCGAACCAGATCACACAGCCAATATTTCCTCGAGTAATATACGGACTAGTGTAAGCCATACAAGAACAATTATTCAGGCACGCGACCCTGCATTCCTCAAGATTCATGCTCATGTTTACCCAACTATGCATTGTATCAGGTAATTTCACCCCTTCAAACTTCACAAACCCATCTCCCTTCTGGCAATCCAGCGGTGTCTCATGTACACATCCTTGAGACCAGTCCATTTCATTCCAATCCCGTAGTGACCTCGGCTTGAACCCCGTCAAACACTTGCAAACTGGTGCATCATTCATGTTACAAGCACTAAAAGCGCCACAAGTCATGTACTTGTCGCAAAGGTCTCTTGGAATTGATATGTGAACAACCCAACTACGACTGTGGTTTACCCATGTTAGGCGCTGAAGCATACCGTTGTTACTAGTTTCATTCAAAACAAACCTCGTAACAAGAGAACTATCGTTGTGTTGGTACATGAAATACACCTCATCCTCATTACTAGTAAAACTGAAAAAGTATGCCTGGTTAGATTTCATTCCAGTAGCACCGCTAAATCGAAGACCATTCCATGGTCCACTTCGATAGTACTTGATCGAGCCCTTCCTCATAACTGCATCAGGATATTCTATATGTTCAAGCCCATAAGTAAGGTCTCCACGAGAAGGGTCGTCGAAATTCTTCCAAGACGATAAATATGGATTTATCCCAGTTTTTAAATTCCATCCAAGTTTCATACCAGGTAACAATGTATCTGAAGGATAATTGAAGCTTTCCCATTGATAGATCTCTGAAAAGTTTCCATCTTTCTTGTCTGTCAAGACAAGATTTCCAGATTCCAAGAGCTCTACAACTGGATTCTCCACTGGTTTCGATAAATTCGATGACCATATAATGCTTCCAATCTGATTGACAAGAACAAGATTGCCCTTTAAGCCTATTTTTAGAACTCCTGACGAATCATTAAGTGGGGAGTCTCTATTAGCAACCCAAACTACCGTTTGAATTGGGATTCTCTTGTACCAAATTCCTACATAACGGTTTTTCGAATTAGAGGGGCTAAAGAAACCAAGTTCAAAGGTTCCATATGTGGAAACTAAGGTCTGCCCATCACTGATAGATTGTGATGGAGTTATGATGTTGGCAGCACTTGAGATATTTTGAGAGAAAAAACAGAGAAAATTAAAGAATAACATGAGAAAAAAAAGGCCACCCATTGATGGTTCTGTAGCTCAAATGCTTCTCAAATGTCACAAATAGTAAAGTAGAGATAGATAGTATAGTTTTCATTGTGATAACTTGTGTTGACCAATCACTAACTTTAGAAAAATAGGTGTAGCTAGTAATAAATTGTCCATCCATTCCATGGTCCTACTTAGAAGATTAACATTCAATATATAATTTATCAATTTGAATTTAAAACATGAATATAAAGCAAAAGCGGCTGTCGGCAATACTTTGGCATCACGCGTGAAGGAGAAGATAATTATGTTCATAGAAGAAGATAATTCAAAAATTGATTGAGAAATTTAAATTTTCTCATAAGTATTAAAGGAAACAACGTGGAAGCTAATTATCTTCATTTTTATTTTATTTTTTTTTAGTTTGAGTGGATGAGTTGAAAAGTGAGGGTTATGATTCTGATGAGAAATTCATAGGAACCTTAATAAAACCATGAGTAATGATTTTCGAACTGCCCCCTTTGACATACCCTCCCATACGTCCCCTATGTGGCATGTAATAAAATCATAGATATTTTTTCTAAGGATACACAATTACACATATTTATGGGGATGTGCAGTAGTTTATCTCAAGAAAAAAGATCTGAGGTTCTAGCTCATACCACATCAAGGGACGTATGTCCAAGGGGGTGTCAGAAAATCACGACTCTAAAATTATATATGATCTCTCTTTCTCTCCTCTAAGGCAAACTCGTCTTCAATCTTAAGATTCTATCCCCTTCAAATCAGGTTTTGGAATATATCAAAAAATATATATTTTTTTAAATAAAAAATAAAAAAAAATGAAATTGAACATGAGACTAATTTTCAAAAATGCTAATGATAAAATGATGCTGATTGACACATACACGGTCTCATGTCAACAACCTACATTTATCACAATTCGAGAAGACAAATGATAAAACGACACGATGCACCGACTCTTTAGAAAAAGAACAAACATGGCTTTTTGAGTTACAATCATGATAATCTGACTATTACACGTGGCACACTCAATCGACTCTCCTAACGTGACAAATTACTTCCCATAAAAATGTGTATCCCGAGGCATTCAGATATATGATTCCCAAACTTATCACATCAGGAGAGTTGATTGAGTGTGCCACGTGGGATAATCAGATTATCACAACTCTTTTAGTTATTGATTGAAGTTAGGGGTATTTAAGTCAATTGCTATACTTAAAAAATGAGATAGTGGAGTGTTCAATAACAAACGCTGATGTGGCTGTCAAGCGTGACTTTGAATCATGAGTAACTCCTTTTTGCGTGAAGACGTGAAGCCTTGGCATCAAATTTGGACTCTTCTTCCTTGGAAAGAGACTTGCAAACTAATTTCATTTGAAGAGAATTGCAAAATAGGCAAAAAGGTTATCTAACAATAAAATATGTAAGAAAAAAAAAATTCCCTTTACACAATCAGAAAATAAAATATTTGAACTGTACATTTCCAAGAGTTTTTCTTGAAAACAAATTCTCATGGAAATCTAAGCTGCTACCGAGGTTCAACCATGGAAATCGTTACATCATTTATTGAATAAACATTGGGGTTCTTCGTGCCAGAGCATGAATCCATCGGAGAATATCCAATTGAAAAGGCGTGATGTTTAGGTGAAGGTAGAGTAGTGGTCTCGCTGCTAAGCATTGAGACAACATGTGACATGGTAGGTCTATCAGTTGCACTCTCTTCGACACACAAGAGCGCGACATTAATATATCTCATTAACAAATCCATATTATATGAATCACCCACCATTGGATCCACAAACTCCATCCCTCTATCACTTTTCCACAACTCCCATGCCTGAAAAAAAAAATCAATACAGATTATATCTCGAGATAAAATTATATGGCATCAAATCCTCAATTTAGATAAAACTTGGGTTGATTAGAGTTGCTCACATATGCAAGAAGATTGAAAGAGTCCGAAATACAAAAATCGCTGTTTTTCCTGCCACTTAGAATCTCTAGAAGCAAGACTCCAAAGCTAAAGACATCAGATTTTATGGAGAAATGGCCTCGGATTACGTATTCGGGGGGCATATAACCACTGGATTTCATCATTCAACAAAATTTGTTAGTAGTTGCAAAGGATATTACTTGCAAAAAGATAGTTCTATTTTACTTACTAAGTCCCAACAATTCGTTTTGTATTTGCTTGTGAATCGTTCCCTCCGAAAATTCTTGCCATGCCAAAATCTGATATTTTGGGGTTCATACCACTATCCAAAAGAATGTTACTGGCTTTCAGATCTCTATGAATAATTCGTACTCTAGAATATTCATGAAGATAAAGAAGTCCTTGAGCGATCCCTTCTATAATGTGTACACGGCTCCTCCAATCTAATAGCTCTCTCTTTCTTGGATCTGAATCAATTAAGCATACAAAAATTACAAACAACGAGTGGGTAAATATTTGAAGCACAAACCAAATATAAAATTGCTACAATGAACAAAACATATACCGAATAGGAAGGAATCCAAGCTATTGTTGGGCAGGTACTCATAGATCAATATACTCTCTTCGCCTTCAATGCAAAAACCTAAAAGCCTAACAAGATTCCTATGTTGGAGCTTGGCAATAAGTGTGGTCTCGTTTTTGAACTCTTCATGTCCTTGTCCCGACCTTCTTGAAAGCCTTTTCACCGCTACTTCTTGTCCATTTAGTAATTTTCCCTGAAATAGAGCTCCTTAATTTATAAACCGTGTTGGTTAAGAAAAACATTTTAGCTTAAATTCCTTTCAGGAAACAAATGTGTATATATACTCCTTATTCTTAAAAAAAAAAAAAGATGGATTACCTTGTAAACAGGTCCAAATCCACCCTCTCCTAGCTTATTTGTACGAGAAAAGTCATTTGTAGCAGCAGCAATGCTTGCAAAACTGAATTGTGGCAAATCCACATTGTTCTTCCCACCTTTCCCAATTGTATCTGAATCAGTGTGCTCATTATTTGTAGCTATAATTTCAATAGACGAATCAAACAATAACAAATCCTGGCTTGTTTCCTTCTCTGTTTCAAATAAGTGGATATTAGTTCCTAAGCAAAGAAAGTGATTCTTCATTTGCGGCAAAAGTGACTTATCAAAAATATATATATATATGGGAAATGTTCAACACCCTAAGCTTTACCCTACACTTTAACAAACGTGTTTTGTCCTACATGGGTTACAAGCTTTGGAATGGGCTGATTTTTGGTGAGGATGATCTCTATGATTAGAAGATCATCCTCGCCAAAAATCAGCCCATTCCGAAATTTTTAGCCCCATGTTTACAAGTTGAAAAATCGTGGACCGTCCATTTTTTGTAAATCATTTTTGATGGGGTTAGAAGTTTTGGAATGAGCTGATTTTTGGTGAGGATGATCTCCTCACCATAGAGATCATCCTCACCAAATATCAGCCCATTCCAAAACTTCTAACCCATGTAGGACAAAACACATTTGTTAAAGTGTAGGGTAAAGCTTAGGGTGGGGAACGGGACCCTATATATATATATATATATGTATGTATGTATGTATGAGGCTATAGTGATATCCTTACCTTTCCATTTGAGCTTTCTCATCCATACTCGATATATAAAATACATTGAGATAATCATTGACAGAACAATGGGAACTGTTACAATTGCCCACAAATGCTTTTTTCCCGATGAAGCCTTCTTTCCTCCAGTCGATGAAGGAACATTTTTTCCTGAATTAGTCCAAGAATAAGAATCACATATCCAATACAGTCAGAAAAACAGGAGGATGTTAAAATGACTGGAGAGATTTCTCATGCATACTAGAATGTCTTCAATTGCATTTCCATAGGCAAAAAAAAAAAAAATCATGAGGTTCAGTATGCAAACATGATAAAAATGGAAAATAAATTTGCACAAAGGAACAGATATTATGTTTGACCACCAAGGACTCATTGAGGAGAGCTTAGAGTGTCTGCCATACGTAATTTGAACAAGGTTCAAAATCCCTGTGCCAGACTACCACATACACCTGAAAATGGGTCTGAACACCGTTGTTCCAAAGAATGCACTACCTTTAGATAATTTGACATACTTAATGCACTAAGTCCCTGTGCCAGACCCCCTCATGCATGAAATTGGGGTCTGAATACTGTTGTTCCTAAGAGACACTAATTTTTAGGAGAATTTGATATTATTAATGCACTTATAACACCTAGGATAACCCAGCCAAACCTTCCGGTCTTCTTGCCTTCGAAATTAGGAAGCTTGGAAGCAGTAAGCTGGGGATGGAGATTTCCCAGACACTGTTATCGTAAGAGAGTTTCTGTAGATTAAGAAGATCATCCCACATTGAACATCCACCATAACTGAGGGAGTCGAAGATACAGTCTACCCATGGACCACGCTCGTGCCACCAAGATATAAGAGACTGATAAAAGCAGGTAAGACTCTGAAAGTCAATAGTCCACTGCCAACACAGGAACAAAAAGGTTCAGTCATCCAAGTTGGGATTTCGGATTGACTCCCATGACGGACTCAGTTTTCCTGAGAACAATATGGGTTGGCAGAGATTCAGTCTCCACGCCATACAACCACACAGATGCCTCAGAAAAGGACATCAACATAGATCCCCCGAACCATGGAGATTGGAGTAATCGAAGAGGGTACTTGCTAAGATAGAGGTGAATCATATTAAAATGTAAGAGATCCATGATAGAAAAACTACCAAGTTTTTATTGCAACATCCTGTCCTAGCTGATTATGTTTGCCATCTGAAAGGGCATTATATAGGTTTCAGCAAGCCCCACGGGCCTGGTTCAATGAATTCAATATTTTTTATCATCTGTTGGATTTTAGCACTAGTGACTCGTCACTCTTCATCTGTCACAGCTCACATGGCACAATTCTATTATTGTAGGATGATGATATAATCCTTTCAGGTGACACTACAGCCGTCATATATTGCTTAATTAATCAATTAAATCAAGTGTTTGCAATGAAAGATCTAAGTTCTATTCATACTTTTCTTGTTGTGGAGGTGCAACACCCTTATGGCGAATTTTTTAAGAACCAAGCCAAATATGCTCTGATTTTCTTGAACAGGTTTAAATAAAGAATTGTCAACACATCTCTGCTCCCATGGTCACAGAAATGTAAGTCCTACCTAATAGCAATACTCCCTTTGATGATCCACATTTCTACTACAGTATAATTGATGATCTAAATACCTAACCTTCACTAGACCCATTGTATCATATATTGTCAGATATGTGCGTCAGTTCATGCAAAATCCAATCATTTTTCAATATCAAGTTGATCAAACAGACCTTCTACTAATGCATGATACAATTGCCATGGTATCTGACTCCTTTCCTATAAGCCATTAGTGCTATATGCCATAGGTTTTTGTGTCTATCTTGGTGGTAACTGTCTATCATGAGTGCAGAGAAGCAATCTGCAATTGATTGCTAGATCTCATGTGGAGGTAAGTATTGAGCCATTGCCTCTACTATAGTTGAACTTATATGGATCTCATTTATATTGCGAAATATTGGTCTCTATCTTGTTCAGCCACTGACTTTGTTTTGTGATTTGATGATCAATCAGTGTTCCATGCCAAGAAGAAGCACATTGAAATTGGCAGAGAAAGGTGACCCTAGGATCTCTTATTGCCTGATTCGTCTCTTCTAAAAATCAGGAGGTTGACATTCTAACTAAACCTATCCGCACAACATCTGTTTGAGCTATTGACTGTCAAACTGACCTCTCTAGCCCCAGTTTAAGGGGGAGTAATACATAATTCTCAATCTAGACGCATGGAGATGATTCAAGTTTCCTCATGGCCACTAATATTGGATGACATATAGGCATTCAAATCTCTTATGCAATCCCACAATTTAGATAATCAGGGGATTGTACGGCTCTAATGAGAAGAATAGTTGTATTTATCATTTATTCTTTCTTGGGTAGTTTTCATAGAAAAAGCAAATTTATCCAAATATTGGTTGTAACAACTTTACCATGATAAATATTCAGATGAATCCCTCTTTTGAATCATCTTGAATGAGAGAGCTCCCAATCAAATCTCTAGCCTAAATGAAAGACAAGGGATTCTCCTTACACACCCACAGAATAAATCATTCCTACTCCAAGTCTCTCATCAACTGTGGTTCAAAACCAGGCAAACATCACATACAAATAAGGTGTTTCAATCGCAACTACATAACCAATAGGCCTACTCTTGGACCAATCTTGTAACAACATCGGCAGCTTTACGTGCTATGTTCAAGGGCTTAGTTAACAGCTGTTTAATTACTTATTGCCAATAATAATAATAATAATAATAATAATATGCAGTCTCTACAATAGCAAATGACCTTGGTTTCTGACCCATGATAAATAACAATTGGGATTAAGAGAAAAAAAAAAAGAATGCATCCATACCTACTTCGGAAGCCGCCATACGGATGTAGAGATCTTGTCCAGCATCATTCAACCGTTTGATATCGATAAGGTCATCAAACCAGTTCACGCATCCACTACCTCCTTGACTAATATCCGAACTAGTATAAGCCATACAAGAACAATTCTTCAAACACTCTACCCTGCATTCCTCAAGATTCATACTCATGTTAATCCAAGTACGCTTTGTATCGGGCAATTTCACCCCTTTAAACTGCACAAATCCATCTCCCTTCCTGCAATCCAATGGTGTCTCATGTTCACATCCCTGAGACCAGTCCATGGCATTCCAATTCTGTAATGACCTCGGCTTGAACCCTGACAAACAATGGCAAACCGGTGCATCATTCATGTTACACGCACTAAAAGCACCACAAGTCATGTAATTGTCACAAAGGTCTCTTGGAATTGATATGTGAACAATCCAACTACGACTCTGGTTTACCCATGTTAGGCGCTGAAGCACACCGTTGTCGCTCGTTTCATTCAAAACAAACCTCGAAATAACAGAATTATCATTGATTTGATACATGAAATACACCTCATCCTCATTATTAGTAAAACTGAAGTTGAAGTCTGTGTTAGACTTCATTCCGGGAGCACCACTAAATCGAAGACCATTCCATGGTCCACTTCGATAATACTCGATTGAGCCCTTCCTAATAACTGCATCCGGATATTGACGAAGTTCAATCCCATAAGTAAGGCCTCCACGAGAAGGGTCGTTGACATTCTTCCATGACGATAAATATCGGTTCAGCCCAGTCTTTAAATCCCATCCCAGCTTCATACCAGGTAACAAAGTATCTGAAGGATAATTGAAACTTTCCCATAGATAGATTTCTGAAAAGTTTCCATCTTTCTTGTCTTTCAAGACAAGATTTCCAGATTCTAAGAGCTCTACAACTGGATTCTCCGCTTGTTTCGATGAATTTGATGACCATATAATGCTTCCGATCTGATTGACAAGAACAAGATTGCCATTTAACCCTATCTGTAGAACTCCTGATGAATCATTAAGTGGGGAGTCTCTGTTAGCAACCCAAACTACTGTTTGAATTGGGATTCTCTTGTACCAAATTCCTACATAACGGCTTTTCGAATTCAAGGGGTTGAAGAAACCTAGTTCAAAGGTTCCATATGGGGAAACTAAGGTCTGCCCATCACTGATAGATTGTGATGGAGCTATGATATTGGCAGCACTGGAGAAATCTTGAGAGAAAAAACACAGAAAATTGGAGAAGAAAATAAGAAGATAGAGAGCACCCATTGAAGGGTTTTTTTTTTTTTTAGCTCTTATGCATCTAAAATTGCAGATCTAACAGTACAGAGAATTTATGTTTCATTTTGCTCACAAGATCTCAATGTATTCTGTTAACTTTTGTTGACCAAAAAAGATAGCTTTACATGATAAAAAAATGTGAGAATTAGGTGTTAACTATAGATCCTTTGTCATACATGGGTCCTACCCATACCTGTTGAAGATTAAAATACAACACATGTGGATGATTGCCTCCATTGGATAGAGATACTCTTGTGTTCTTATTTTTGTTTTCTACGACTCCATTGACAATTTTAATATTTTATTTTGAAAATTGGATATTTTTCATTCAACACCAACACACAACCCTGACTTTGATTCCAAACAAAATATGGCCAATTTTGTATACAAACTAAGATATGGTTAAAGGTTAGATTTTTATCTGTTGTTGAAATTTTTAATTTTATTTTGAAAATTGGGTCTTTTTCATTTAACTCCAACACACAATCTAGTAGGCCGATTTGGTATACCAACTAAGATAAGGGCCATTAAAGATTCATTTTTTTCATTCAACTCCACAATTTCATTGACAATTTTAATCTTATTTTGGAACTTGGGTTTTTTTTCATTCAACTCCAACACAGAATCCTGATTTTGATTCCACACATAGTAGGCCGATTTGGTATACAAAATAAGATAAAGGTTTAATTTTTGTATCTGTTATTCAACTGATCAGAGTTCCTACTCGTAGTGCACAAAAATTACCAAATAAGTTGTAAAAAGTCCCGAATTCTGAACCACCTTTAGAAATGAATAGTAACAACTCCAGAGAGAAAAGATTAAAAAAAAAAAAAAAATCCCTAAATTCAAATAGTAGAGAATGAATTAATGGGAACAAATCTGTGAAATGTGTGTCAACTGACATACTCTGAAAACAACTAGAAATCTTTGATCAGCAAAGCATCCTCCTCGAGATCAAGGTCACTTTGATGATTTGATGGAGCTGAACCCTAACCCCATCTCACCTAAGTCGACTAGTCCAAGCCCTATCCTAATACACACGGGTTGAATTTATTTTTTAGCCTTATAAAAATACTAATTCATGCACATTTTAAAGTCATTTAGAGCCATTTAATACTACTTTTAATCAAAATGGGGTGAGGTTCAATTTCCATCTTAGGCCTTGCTCGGTACGTTGCAAATAATTTGCTAAAATCAATTTTATGGATGTTTGGCTATATAATGCAAATGGTTTATTGCAAAAAATTTGCATAGATCACTTAAGTTCTTAAGAAATTTCTACAAAAAAAAAAAAAAGTAAAAAAAGTACCGAAGTTACTTTTGTAATTTAAATAATTGTTTTGCTTAGATCTATTAAGTAAAAGTCATTTTCACGTTTTATTTTATCAATGTCACTGATGGTTTTAAAATTCAGTTTCCTATCTCGTCTTGTCCATGTCAAATATCGAGTCATTTCGAACAAGTTTTTCGATACGTTTGAGATGTCTCGTTCAAAAAAATAAAAACGAATATGGGATTTTATATCTCATTCAAAAATTTGACTTGTTCGTCCATGCCAAATACCGAGACTGTCTCGAACAAGTTTTGAAACCATAATGTCATTGTAAAAAAAAAATTATATTACAAATATCAAGTTGTCAACCAAACACAAAAAGTGATTTTGCAATATGTTTCCCGATTACTTAACAACAACAAATTTTTCATGACAAAACATGCCTGGTTGATAATTTATGGTGTATCAAGTCGGCCTTTGTTGAAGAAATTTTAGAGATGATTAAATCCGAACTATTGGATTTTGTATCTAAGCATTTGGGATTATGTGTTTTTTTCATGACTCAACTGATCCCAACCAATCTAATTATATAGAAACATATATACAATTAATCTACCTTGAAGAACTCAAGACTAAGGCCCAAACCATTTTTTTATTTTTTATTTCCAAACAAGTAAGGTTAGTGGGCCAATGGACCAATTTGACAACCCTAGGTAGACATTGTAGAAAATATGGATTTATTGAGAATTCTTGGATGAATATTACAAAAACCCCAATAGGGTATTAATAGGCATTACATCAACCAAGATATATGAAAACTACCTAATATAAATATTCTAGAATATCCTAATTGATATATTCTAAATATCAATATATATTCTAAATATCAATATATATTCTAGAATATCCTTCATCACAACCTTCCATTTGTGTGAGATACACTAACAATGATACAATGTATCTCATGCATTTTAATATAGTGCATCTTATTCTCTAGCATCTTCCCGCAATTGCATGGTCCTTTGAAAAAGGAATATGCAATTGGTTTTGTTGAATAATTGTTTGATCTCAATAATGGATATGTTCATTGATTGTCGAAGTGCCAATCGTGCTTACTGGTGGTCACCGTCTGTCTATGAAGTCCATCACTGTCGTATCCTGCTCTTTTTGAGTTTATCGGAGTCGGTGGCTTATTAGACCAGATCTGTCATGATCTCTCCCAGAAGCAGGAAAAAGTAGGATTGTGCCATTTAAATGAAAGAACTCTCGTTGGAGAGATTTTAGATGGGAAAAAAAAATTGAGATCGTTTAACATGAATGTGTGAAATTGGAAGATTTGTAGAGATATAAAAGAAATTGTGATTTTTATTGGAAAAAAAAAAAACTAAAATAATAGCAAAGAAGAAAATAAGATATCTAGGTCTAGAACATAAAGAAAGATGGTATTTTTATTGAAAAAAAAAAATACTAATAAGGTAAATAAAATTATTAAGGTTCGGTGATGGCGTTACCGCCATCGTCGAAGAACGGCGCACCAAGATCGATGTGCTCAGTAGAGCTTGTGCTCTGATACCATATATAAATATGATTTTATTGAGAATTCTTGGATGAAGATTACAAAAGCCCCAATAGGGTATTAATAGGCATTACATCAACCAAGATATATGAAAACTACCTAATATAAATATTATAGAATATCCTAATTGATATATTCTAAATATCAATATATATTCTAGAATATCCTTCATCACAACCTTCCATTTGTGTGAGATACACTAACAATGATACAATGTATTTCATGCATTTTAATACAGTGCATCTTATTCTCTAACATTGTATTTTATTCTCTAACAGACATAATCGTTATAATACATATCTTTTACACAGAAATAATTTTATATCCACATACATATTCTTTTTGTATTTTTTTCTTATTTTTTAACACCTTTAATTTGTGTATTTCTCCACATAGAGATCATCTTTGTCTATTTTTTTTTTCTTTAATTGATCACCTCTTGAAATTACTCCTATATTTTTTTATTTATTTTTAATATATTCATTTTTAATTTTATCTTCCTAAACTTTTTCACTCATGCATCCACATTAATTATGATCACCTCTAATCTATTAAATCATACTAATAATTCTTATTATAATCTTATAATTTTTCAATAGATACACCCACCCAGGATTAGCTGAGATGGTAAGAAAGTAAGAAACGATTGGGATTACTCTCTAGGTCATAACATGTGATTTGGGTGGGAAAGTGTGTATGGCCCAGGGAGATTAGTCTCGTTGAAAGTGGAGATAATCCTGGGTTTCAAGAAAAAAAAAAACCTTGAGATACAAACATCCAATTAAAATTTCAACACTCAATGGGGGAAGAATCTTTTCTAAGAAACTTACTTAGTCAACCCTGACATAGGAATTTCTTGTTAAATGCCCCTTCATCCCCAATTCCCTATTTGAATAGTCAAGATGAACTATTCAAATCTTTTAGATTAATCTTTAATCCGATGTTTTACAACCATTATGATCAATGATTATAAAATCATCGATTGAAAATGAATTGTTGAATTCGACAATTCAAGCAATGGAAGATTGATCTTCGACGATTTGAGTTTGATATTTTACAATGGTGAACGGGAATTAAGAAAGATTGATTTTTCTAATGGATTGTTAAGCTACCATCCAAAAGTCAGGTGCATTAAGAAAGAAATTAGTCTCTATCATAGACATCATTAAATAAGTTTTTTATCTTCTTTTTTTTAATGAAACTCACCTTTCCATATGAATCACCCATGATTGGATTTACATCAAGAGTCATTTTCCTTGGACCCACTAACCATTTAAATTCCCATAGCTCAAATCAAATGTGATTTTGGGGGTGTAGGGATCAATCACCAAAGATTTTCAATGGCTGACATTTCTTTAAGAGTGCTTATATTGCCACACCAACTTTTACTAAGAGCCTCCTAAGATTTGTGCTAATTCTTTTGGGGATTTTTTCCAAAACATGTGTAACTTATGTCCACATTCCAATTTTAGAACACTGCTCATTTCAATTCTCAAAACATGCATTTCGAATGATTTCATCACTTTTATAATCTACGAATATATAGATATTAAAAGTGACAAACTCACGAGTTAGTAGGTTATAAAAGAGACAAATTCACTAGAATGCATGTTTTGAGAATTAAAATTAACAATGTACCAAAATCGAAATTTCTTCATATTCAACAAATGAAGTGGAGATTCACTCAATTCTTTATTGATTTCATTTGAATTGGGGTTTTCTTAGCAAAAGTTGGTGTGATAATAGAATCTTTCTTTTTAATCTACAACTTCAAGTCTTCAATGGTAAGGCGACCCATATTGAATTCAAATTCTTTCAAATATTATTTATAGCAAATGTGTATATTGAAGACCTTTTAGGTGATAAAATTCAACTGTTGGAAGTCAATAAGTAACCCATATTGAACTCAAATTCTTTCAAATATTATTTATAGCAAATGTGTATTGAAGACCTTTTAGGTGATAAAATTCAACTGTTGGAAGTCAATAAGTAACCGTATCAAAGAAATTTGAACTCGTGGACAGCCACGTTGACTTTCTAGGCATTGGAGATAAGTTAATCTAAATCAAAATATTTGTTTAAAGGGTTGGATCCCTGGACTAATGAAAATAAATCTATATGTTCACATACATTCTCGATCATGTAAATATAAAAATCTAATGATTGAAACTTATCTTAAAGACCAGTATATTATTCAAGAGTCATGTTGGAGTGACATCAAGATTGTACCTCATATCACACATCTTGATGTGAAAGTGTGTAGGAATCATATATGCTTTTTGACTTGTATCTTGATGAAAAAGTATGTATGGGTCCTACCTACTTTCAGGTCAGGATATGCGATATGAGGTCAATTCAGCATTATTCATTATTCAAGTACACATTTTTTCCCAAACATTGAATTTCACTCTGTGTGTGAACGTTTAAATTCATTTTCTATGAGTCTTAAGTATGAGAATTATGTTATTCAAGCATTGAAAAAATGTTGATTTGTGAGGTTTAACGTAGTTTGTTGGTGAAGATACAACAATCTCTGAAATAAGGGACTAGTCAGTTAAATCGACAAATGGATGAAATAATCAATAATTTATTGATTAATCACTGAATATGGTAACATTTTTATCTTTCATCGACAAATTTTATTTTCTTCAACATTCAAATCTAAGAATAAGTTAAGATTTTTAGGGAAGTTGAAGATGATGGGTCTTGGGAAGAAATCCAAGAACGTCATTTTTTATGATCCTCGGTTTTTTTTTTCCTAATATTTTACGTAATTTTTGTGAACTTATTCGAAAGTTTAGACCCGTAGTTCTAACAAGTAGGGGCAAGACAACTAACTTCTTGGAGCCCCATATCTAGCCCAAATTCCACTAATATATGTTATACCCCCACAAATAATATAGATTGGGAAAGTTGAGATTGATAAGTCCTGGTAGGTGGCCAACGAGAAGGCCTAAACTCAAGACCTCTCCCTTTCTAGAAGGAGACCCCCCACTCGATGATTCTTAATTTTGACTATTGATTACTTTTTTGAAATAATGGAAAGTAAATAAGTGAACAATCTGAAATAATTAAAGTTTGAAGACTTGCATAGTGGTGGAAGCCGCTGGTACATATAAACCTAAAGGAAGAGAGAATTGTAGTCATTGAAAGATGATGATCTTAAAGTTAACCTGCCATTATGTTGTCCACATGCTGTGTTCCTAAAAATAACTGTTCCCACCATATGCTTTTTTTCTTTTTCTTTTGAGTCATTATAATAAAACTTGCTAGGTGGCATTCTCAATCGACTTCTTAACATGACAAGTTCAGGAATCATAGATCTTTAGGCCTCGGGATACTTGACCACACTTCCCCATAAAAAATATTAATTATATTCCGAGAGAACTGTGTATCCCGAGGCATACAGATCTACTGTTCTCGACGTGACACTTTTCTTTTAGTGAGGTCAATAAGTCCTTAATGGGAGAATCGAACCGAGGTCTCGTGTATCATCCCTTATTGCTAGACTTTACCAACTAGTTGGTAATTTGGTTTTTTCCTCTAAACTTTTTCTGAGTCTCATGTGCTTCTGGCCGGGGTGATTGGACTTGGACCTGGCCCGATATTCATATGGGCCATGTTCAAGCCAATTTTTCCTTTTAGGCCCAAGCATATATATATATATGCCTTATTTTTTTAAAAATGTTAAAAAATGCATTTACAAACTGGAAACAATGACCTTTGAGGAAAAAAACTTTCCATGAACCATTTTTCTAGATGTATTACATTGCGATATAATATATACAATGCAAAGCTAATCGGACCGGGCCCAGACCAGCCACAACCAATGACCTTTGAGGAAAAAAACTTTCCGTGAACCATTTTTCTAGATGTATTACATTGTCATATAAGATATACAATGCAAAGCTAATTGGACCGGGCCAGACCACCACAACCCTAAACATGTTTCTGACCATGGCCTGTTCAACTAACCAATACCCAAACCCAATCCATGATGGGTCAGGCCGGGCCGAATCAAGCAAAAACCTGGCCCATGCTCATCCCATGACAGAACCCATACTGAAAAAAGAGAGAAGTATATGACATAGGGTCACGCTAACAGAGTGACATCCAAATACACTCAACTAAAGTGACATGTGCACAGAACCACATATCTTTTTCTTCGGGATACACAAGGAAAAAGATTTGTGGTTCTATGCACATTCCATGTCAACCGCATCAGTTTTAGCGAGTCAATTTATCATTAATCTAAAAATAATTTACTCGTGAGCATAAAGAGGTTGATGTAGGAACCCCCGGTCATCAAAAAGAGAAAAATAAAAGAGGTCGATGTAGATGTTTTCTTGGAATTTTAGTTGGAGGTCCAGAGTCATCCTATTAATGTGACCGTTGCATTAGAATCAAATCTAAATAAAAAATTATACGATTAGTATAAGAGCTAGTATGACTTATGAAGCTGAATATTAATAGCATAGTAGAGATGATGATAATTTATCTGGATGAGGGAAACAATTTAGAAAGATCAAATTAAAAGTGAATATATTTAAAAAGAAAATATAGGACTAATTTAAATGAAAAACATTTTCCTTACTAACTTGGTAAGATTTCAAATCTTACTAAGGGTAGTTGGGCCCACATGGATTGCCACCCCATAGCCTTCTAGATTTCATGGAAAAACTCCTATTCAAAAAAACAAAACAAAACAAAAACAAACAAACAAAAAAAAACTTCATCCAATGTGTTGAAAATGGACATCTACTGAATTTCCAAAACTCTTAATAATTATAATTCAAATGGTGAATTTTATTTATTTATTTTTTTAAATTCTTAAGAGTTTTGTCCTCTACAAGTCTATGGCATTGGATCATGTTTTTTTAATGACAACTTGTGAGCTCACAACCTTTAGTAAGATTTGAAATCTTATTAAATTAGTCAAGCTAGACTGACTCAATTTCAGTAGGTGATGAATTAAAAAGAAAGTCAACTAAGATGGTTTAAACAAGCTCAACGAAAGTTGATTATAATCTCAATTTGGAGGAATATGCTAGTTGAAGGTGTTAAAAGGCAAGAAAAAAGAAAAAAAAAAACACATGAATTTAGATAGTGAATGTGGATATAATTTTTTTTTTGTGTAAAGTGAAAAATATAAATTTTATGAGTATTACATCGACTTAGATTGTCAAATTGGCCTTTCGGACCTCTAACCCTACCATCTAAAAAAAATAGGTTTAGGCCTTTTTGATATTTAATATATTAATATAAATAATAATTATTATTTAAATAATAAAATGATATTTAAAATTTATTTGTATTACTTTTGAGGTAAAATGTTACTAGTTGCACACCACATTCTACCAATTGCACTCCATCACTTAAAAATTTCCATTTGCATTTCATTTGAATGATTGCACTCAAAACTAAAATAACAATACTGCACTCCTTTGTTTTTTGTTTTCGTTCTTATTCTTCTTCTTCAATCATTTTCACATAAATAATTGTTGATTCAATAATTTTTGTAAGAAACACTTGGTCATATAACAAGTATGATTACAATTTACATTAGCAAAGAAGACGAAATCATGAGAAAGTGAATAACCCTAAATCTTAATATTACCAATAATGAAATGCAATTAGTAGGTTAAAATAGATGTTATAAAAAAATATTAGTTTTTAAGGTTGGTGTGCAACCAACTACTAGTTGTGTGCAACTTGTCGGTCCCAAAAATAACAATGAGGGGGGTGGGGGAGCCTTCCAAGTTGTGGGGCCTTGGGAGATTGCGTAAGTGGCCTTATGCTTGAGCCGGCACTACATGATGTTATGAAAGTAAATGAAGCATTGAAGAGCTTGAAGATGGCAAGTATTTGGGAGAAAAATCAAGGGTTTTGGTTAATTTGACGTTGAAGATGAGGGCATTTAAGTCATTTTCTATCAATCTTTCAAAGTAGATAGAGGTCAAGGAGGCATATCATAAGTTTGAAAACATGGGTGTCTCTCAAATATTCACCAAAATGTGGACAAGATGTAGAAAAATCATAAGATACCCATCCAATGTTTGTAACCATCCACATCCAGGTTGAATTTTAATCATTAAGGTAAGGCACCCAAGTGTGACAAATGTTCTACAATGGCGAAATTATTAAAATAATTATATATTTTGTAAATGTAATATCAAATCAGTAATGTTTTTAAATATTTATAAAAATGATTATACCCAATTTTGTATTTTTTTTTAAATAAAAGAGTTGTATTTGACGGGTGGCATTCAGAGGCTCTAAAGAGAGTCAAACATTGTACCAAATATTTATTCAATGTATAGGTTAGAAGTTTCGGAATAGACTGATTTTGGGTGAGGATGATCTCCTCAAAAGTGATTTACAAACGTCAGACGGTCCACGATTATTCAACTTGTAAAGTAAGATTACAAGTTTCAGAATAAGCCAATTTTTGATTAAGATGATCTCTTCACCATAAAGATCATCCTCACAAAAAATCAGCTTATTTCGAAACTTCTAACCCTATTTTGAAAAATGTTTAACTCTCCTTAGGGCCTTTGAATGCTTCATGAACCATGAGAACACATGCTTGACCAATGGTCAAGTTGTTTGTATATACTCAAATCCCCTGGTCCAACAAAATGTGTATTTATGAGTGATTTTTTTTTTTTTTCTCACAACCCAATACCCATTTGAGTCAAATGGCACAGATGCGTGCTTGACCAATGGTCAAGTTGTTTGTACATGCTCAAATCCCACAGTTATCTATTAGTGATTTTATGCTCACAACCCAATGCCCATTTGACATATGGTGCAGATGACGTGCTTGACCAATGGTTAAGTTGTTTGTACATGCTCAAATCCCATAGTCCAAAAAGATGTGTATATATGAGTGATTTTTTAGCTCACAACCCAATACCAATTTGACGGCACAGATGACATGAGCAATAAGAGAGAAAATTCTCTCACCTGTTATGGTGAAAATATCAAATTTCTTGATTAGATCACCTTTTGGCATTTAAAAACATGATCCATTACCATAGAGTTGTAGAGGACGAATTATATGAATTATAAAAAAAAAAGTTATTTTTCACTGATGAATTTTAATTTTAAGCATGAATGCTTGATAATCGTCCATTTCAACATATTGGATCAATCTTGAATTTTTTTTTTTTTTTCGACAAAAGAAATGATCATAAGTTTTTTCATGAAATCTAGAAGGTTGTGATGTTCGATTGCCAAGATGATAATCTACGTGGGTCCCACAATCCTTTGTAAAATTTGAAATCTTAAAATAAAATTTGTGAGCAAAGGAAGTACAGATAGGGGAGAGAAATTTTCTCTTTATTGCTCATGTCATATGCACCAAATGTCAAACGGGTGCTGGGTTGTGAGCAAAAACTCACTCGTGTACATGCAAGTGCAAAGTGCGCCGGATTATATTATGACCAAAATAGATGAATGAGAGATACCATATAACCTCAAGGAGAGTCTTCTCTTTTTTCGAAGTGGAACTATCTTTTTAGGAGAAAGTTTCTTAACTGTCTCATTCTCTTTAAAATATAGGGACAATGACCACAAAGGCCTATTTTTTAAAATATGTACCAACAGTTCCTTTTAAAAACATATGGAACATGGACTCTTTAGTATCAAATTTATCAAATATTAGTCTAAAAAAGATTTTTGAAACGAAATTATCAAAATTACCCTTTCAATGATTTTTAAAGATTAAAGAAACCTATTTATTTAAGAATATTTGAGTTACTCTTATATTTTGTAATTAATGACATGTCCATTAATTATGATCATCTCTTATAAATCAATTTTCAAAAAAAAATATTTCACTTACCAAAACTAGTAATCTTTAAATCATATAGATGATGATGATTACACCAATGATGATGATGGAGATGAACATAATCATCATCAAACTAATTTGATCTATGTATATTAGATTTATTAAAATAAATAAACAATTAAAACATAAATTAAAAACTCGACTTGAATGTTCATCTAATTGACTCAACTTAAAAATTAGCAAGTCGGCACAAATGAGTCAAATAAAATTATATTGAATTTAATTTTTAATAAATAAAATATTATATATATATATATATATTGGTCAAGTTCTTTATTTGACTCTTTATTCTTTTATATCAAACACTATGTAAAATTGTTGAAAGGGAATTTTAGTTATTTTTCTTAAATAAAATTTTCAAAAGATTCTTAATAAATTAATATTTTATTAAGTGGGACTAAAATGATCTGTATTCTTTATTAGGAGACTATTTCATAAATATTCTCAATAAAGAGTCCTTTAGAGTCATTCTCCCTTAAATATAAAATACAAAAATATAAATATTTTTATTTTTTAATTGAGTCAAATAAGTATTTGTTTTTAAAAAAATAATAAATAAATATTAACTGGATCTGACTCTAAAAAAGGAGTCAGGATATAAAATCTATAAAATAAAGGTAATGTGACGGAAGTGTATGATTTTCAAGTCTAGTACATTCTACTTAAATAATACTATCTATTAATCGCCTAACTTCGATGTTAGATTATCCTTCTATTTATTATCTCATGAAAATCAAAGAAAGAAACTGTTAGACAAAGACGGGGTGGGAAGTAGTTATCTTAGTCATCTTGATCTTTGGGGTGTGGCTCTTGAACCTTATTTTTAGCTCAAATTTTTCTCCACCGACTATGGAAATATTTTGACTCTTTACCCCACGTGCTCCACAAGTCTATAAACATACAATAGATAATGATTAGAGGTATGATTTAAAATTTGTTTCATTCTATAATATTTACGTGAAAACAAATTTGATAAATTTGCGGTCAATCTCAAAATCAATTGGCATTGAGTGTCCGATGTGGGACTAAACTCAACACACCTCCGCATGTGTGGGCCGGACTGGGCCAAAGCACATTGAAATATGAATTAGGTGACGTGAAGAAGAAAAAGTCTTGTTCTGATGGCATGTAGAAGAAATAGTTTATTCTTAGATAATTAATATATGAACTCTAATAGGGTATTTATAGAGATTACATCAACGAAAATATGAAAATATTTTAATATAAATATTTTAATTTATTAATATTTCTTAATGTAGAATATCCTAATTGATATTGTTATATAGATATTGTTATATATATGTATATTATTTTCTATCACTACCTTCCTTTAGTTGTGAGATACATTGATAATGATACAATATTTCTCATGTATCATATTCTCTTATACCCTCATGCAATTGCATGGTCTTTTGAAAAATAATATGCAATTGATTTCTCTGAATAATTTCTCTTGATCTCATTAAGTGACATACTATTATATCACCCAAAATCCAATTGTGCTTCTTGGTGATCACTGCATATTTATAATGTTCATCAATGTTGCATTCCATTTTTTTTTAATTTGTCGAAGACGATGATTTTCGAGATTAGGTCTATTATAATCTTTCCCAAAAATATAAAAATTAGGATTGTGACATTTAAATGAAAGAACTCTCATTGAAGAGATTTGAAATAAGAAAAAAATTGAGATCGTAAAAGATGAATAGATAGACGTGAGAGATTTATAAGGATAAAAAAGGAGATGTGGTTTTATTGAAGAAAACTAGAATAATAATAATAAAGTTTTAAAAAAAATGATTTTGGTTTGGCGATGTAGGTGGCATCATCATCGAAGAACGGCACACTAAGATCGATGTGCTTAGAGGAACTTGAACTTTGATATAATGATAAATTTATGGGTCCAACTCAAAATCAATTGACAATAAATTAATGAAGAGATCAAGGAGTTTATAAGGAGAGAGACAAGAAATGAGTGTCCGATGTGAGACTAAACTCAACAAAATCCCTTCAATATGTTAGATCATAACCTTAAGAGATGTCATGTTGGCCGTGATTGCTTTATTAAAAGGCAAAATCGCAAATCATTTGGCCCAGATTATTGCAAGAAATCCCAAACAATTACTAGATACCAAATTGCCAAGCAAAATAAGGGCAAAAACATGTCCCTTCAATACAATATTTTAAGTAGTGTGTCCAGATTTTTAGACTAAATCTGATGAATCTTCAGTTTGTTGAAGTGCCAGAAAAATAAATTTGGGTAGTTTCGGAAAAATGATACATATTTTTAAATTTTTGTAATAATCCAAATGGAGCCAGTCAAATTAAATTAAGCTCTGACTGCAATCAAACCAATTTAACACATTTCCGATCCAATTATATACTCAATTATTTTTTACCACATCGATGCATCAAATATAGATATCTATGTTGCCTAAGGGAAGGGTTTCTCATCATTTGCTCATCAAAGCATTATCTTGTAAGTGTGATTGTGTGTCTTTCCTCCCATGAAATATTTTGATCCCCAATCAAGGTCGAACAGAGATTGGCTGTTAGGAAATTTAGGTGCTAAGCTGATGAATCAATGGCATTGTGCCACGTGTATTGAAAAAGCAACAGTGATTGGATATTGGAGAAAAAAATTCGAGAGAAAGTTTCGGAGGAGTTTAAGTGCTTGAATTTTACTGCTTTTTTAGTACACATGGTGCCATGCCATTCGTTCTTCAGCTTTGCACATAAATTTCAAAACAACAAATCTCTGATCATCAAGATCATTAGCCAAAAAAAATTAGCAAAGGTTCGACCAGGCCCTTGAGCTCAAGTATGACATAATCAACAATGTGGCTTCTTTGAGTTGTTCCTTAAACCATAATTAAGGCCAAACTAGCAGCCTTTAGTGCTGAAAAATAGAGAAATTTTGAAAATGTTCTAATAATTTTAATTTTGAAAAGGAATATTATTGGAATCTTTAAAATAAAAAAATTCTCTCGTTAGTTATGTATTTAAAAAAGAGTTCTGATAATATGACTCGGATGGCATACTCAAATGACTCCATGACGTGGACAAGTTTGGGAATCGTAGATTTGTATGCCTTGGGATACACAATTCCCTCGGGATATACGGTTCCCTCAGGATACACTATTTTTTGGGAAAGTGCAATCGTGTATCCAAAGATGATCAGATCTAAAGTACCCAAACTTGTCGCGTCATGTAATCATTTGAATATGCCACTTGACGAGTAATATGATCACGACTCTTTAAAAAATAGTCAAACAAAAGAGATCGGTGGTTGTTGTATCATTAGAATGTAATTACTAACGACTCAATTTGCATTTGTGATTCATACCAAAAGGGGGCAAAAAACATTTAAAGAAAGCACTGACTTCAACATGCCACATGCCTCAAAGACTGGTTCTTTTTCTTTTCTTTTCTCTAGTCTCATTGCTTTCATTCTAATATTCTGAAAAGAAGAGTATCTCAGTTCAACAATACATGTATTATTGGATTCAAGAGGATTTGAAAATTGAACATTAAGCTCAAACTTGATTGACTTGATGAAAATTGTGAATATCCATCGGTTTTTTCTCAATGAACTGCTTAGAGCAACTTCAATGCAAATAGGCATAATTTGTAGGTATTTTATTATTGGGAGTCATTTTACTTGTTCAAGGGGTTTGCACTCTAACTATATTAGTCAAAACAACTCTCCACAAAATTAACTACGTAAAACATTCCACAATTGCCATTGTTTTTTATTGCCAACAGATAGAGAGAAAATTTTACTCTCTTCCTTTCTCTCTCCTACTTTCTCCTTCCAAAATATTTCAAAGTAGAGAGTCCCAGTTTAAGTGTGTTGGAGTGCTTTTAGAATACTTTTGACTTAGTAAAATGATAGTTGGGGGAGGATACAGAGCTCGAGCCCAAGTGTGTTGAAGTTGCTCTTATACACGAAACAAAGCCACTTAAATATCTCAAATTCAAAGGGTTGAAAAGGGAACTTGTTGTAGTATGTGGCTCATATTAAGTAGATCACGTATACAGAGAAAGCAGACTGATGCTAAGAGTGAATCGGAGCGGAACGACTAGGGTTTACTATAAATTCATATTATTAAAATTTTCTAATACCTATTGTAGGGTTAGAATTTATTATAAATTCATATGATATTACCCTAATTTGACATATAGTGAAAATTTAGCTCTTCGCTCTTGTGGATGTAGGCACACCGTCAAATCACGTTAAATATGTGTATTCTTGTATTTTAATTGTTTTTCTCTTTTCTGTACTATTCATCATAATTGTTGTACGTAGCACAATAGAATTGATATTGGAATATGATGTCTTATTACATTTTATGGGCTAGCAATCTGATTGGGACTATATGCCTTATTAGAGTAGAGTAGGGCTTTTGAAAAATAGTGAAGAAATGACTTCAAAAATCATATTTTTTAAATTATGAATGGCAAGATCACTCGGCATAAAATGCGGACAATTTGAATCCCATATTTTAAAACATTATCTTTACAAAGACTTTTATAAGTATTATTTGAAAAAGAGTGGTGCTGGGGTGACATAGGATTTACTGTGATTCACACAATTCTGATGTGGACATGCATATATAATCATAGATGATTTTTACTCATATCGCGAGGAAATACATCTGTGGTTATGTGCACATCCCACGTTAGACTTGTGAGAATCGCAGTAAATACTTTGTGTCATTTCAACATTTGAAAAATGCTTAAAATACCTTTTTTAAAGCTTTGAAGGACACACACCCCTCCACGTTTTCTGATCAAATACCCACATGTTTTAACATTGATGACATGTTCCTTGACCTCGTTCTTCTCTTATGAATAATGATTTTTTGACTCCCCTCTCTGACATGCACCCCCCTACACCCCTATCATTGAATCGTAGATCATTTGTCTTCAAATATGTAAAATTATAAATCTTTTTCTTATTTATCCTTAGACAAATGATCTATGATTTTGTGATGAGGGCGTATGTCTGAGGGGACAATCAAATTATCACGACTCTTTACTAAAAGCACCAACTTTGGCTAAGAGAACTCATATTCATATGATATCATTTAAGAATTAAAGCACATATTGGGGTGTTCTTAGTAAAAGTTGATGTGGCATAGAATATCTTAAGAAAAAAAATCTCGATGCCCATCCAATGGTTGAAATAATCCATTCAGGTTGAGTTTTAATCTTCCAGGTAGTACCGATTTTTGACAAAGCTTCTACAGCCACTAAACCTACCTGCAACCATCCGTATTTCTTTGGACTTTAGATCTAGTTTTTGGTCAACAAAAGTCAACAGCTATTTTTCTTCACTTGCACTTCCAGACACGCCAATTCATGGAAATCTTGTGAACAAAAATGAAACATATTTTATCTCCAAATTCTTAGATCTGTAATTTAAGAATCATTAGTGCTAAAACCCATCAATGGGTCTCCTTTATTTTCTTATTTTCTTCTCCAATTTACTCTGTGTTTTCTCTCAAGATATCTCCATTCCTGCCCACACCATAACTCCATCTCAATCTCTCACTGATGGGCAAACCTTAGTTTCCAAAGATGGAACCTTTGAACTTGGCTTCTTCAGTCCCACTAATTCGAAAAACCGTTACATAGGAATCTGGTACAAGAAAATCCCAATTCAAACAGTAGTTTGGGTTGCTAATAGAGACTCCCCACTTAATGATTCATCAGGAATTCTCATGATAGGCTTAAAGGGTAATCTTGTTCTTCTCAATCAGACTAGAACCATTATATGGTCATCGAATTCATCGAAAAAAGCACAGAATCCAGTTGTAGAGCTCTTAGAATCTGGAAATCTAGTCTTGATAGACAAAAATGATGGAAAATTTTCAGAAATCTATCTATGGGAAAGCTTCAATTATCCTTCAGATACTTTGTTACCTGGTATGAAACTTGGATGGAATTTGAAGACTGGGCTAAACCGATATTTATCGGCGTGGAAGAATTTTGATGACCCATCTAATGGAGATCTTACTTATGAGATTGAACTTTATAGATATCCTGGAGTAGTTATGAAGAAGAAATCGATCGAGTATTATCGAAGTGGACCATGGAATGGACTTCGATATAGTGGCGCACCCGGATTGAAGCCAAACCCGGTTTTCAGATTCAGTTTTATTAATGATGAAGATGAAGTGTATTTCATGTACGAACTTAACGACAATTCTGTGATTTCGAGGTTGGTTTTAAACGAAACCATTGATGGTGGCGCACTTCAGCGATTAACATGGGTCGATCGGAGTCGTAGTTGGGTTCTTTACGTATCGGTTCCTAGAGATCTTTGTGATCATTATAGGCTTTGTGGTGCATTTAGTACTTGTGACATGAATGATGCACCGGTTTGTCAGTGTTTGAAGGGTTTCAAGCCGAATACAACGAAGGATTGGAATGGCATGGATTGGTCTAAGGGATGTGTACATAAGACACCATTGGATTGCAGTAAGGGAGAGGGTTTTGTGAAGTTTAAAGGGTTGAAATTGCCCGATACGAAGCGTACTTGGGTGAACACAAGCATGAATCTTGACGATTGCAGGGTTGAATGTTTGAAGAATTGTTCTTGTATGGGCTTTACTAATTCGGATATTGATGGAGGTGGTACTGGTTGTGTGATTTGGTTTGGTGATCTTTTAGACATCAGACAGTTAAGCAATGCTGGACAGGATCTCTATATTCGGATGGCAGCTTCTGATTTAGGTATGTGTGCTTTCTTTTTTTAAAATTTCATCCGAAATTTAAATAATAATAAAAATTCACTCATAGGGCTATGAGACATTGATGATTAGGTCACTCTGTTAGTCTGGTTGTCTTCTCTTATCTTTTTTAACAAAATTACAAGAAGTCAAGTACTAGTTAATTTTCAATTTCACAGAATATACATGTTTAGATCAGAATAAAATTATTTTTCTCTTTCTACGTACGGATGGACCAAGTTTCGTAGACTCTCTCAAAGCAATGCCTTCTCTAATATAATTCGGGTTTTGTTTGGTTGTAACCGTCGTCGTTTTCGTGATTCTTGGAATATGCTAGGATCCCTTTCTTCAACATCATCTAATGAGTTTTTTTCCTTTTTTTTTATTTATTACTAAGCCTATTTTTAAAGAGTTCATTAACTTAGTATTGACAGATTTTAAACCCAGGTCTTTAGTATCATCACCCAAAGACTTTACCAACTAAATTAACTGACACCTGCTTATCTAATAAGTATTGCCTTCCACTAATCTTGATCCTGTAAATATAGTTTGTCTTAATATTTCTGGAGTTTTAAATTTTATTTTGTAAAGTGTAATCTGATCCTGTAAGGTCTTTGTGTACCATAATTCTTTATGAAAAATTCTCCAACTTAGTGACAAATTCTCCCTTTAATAAGTCATTAATTTGTCACAAAGTAAGGTCTTTGTGTAGCATAAATCTTTATGAACAGTTTGTCAAAATTTCATTAATCAAAACATAGATATACCGAAAACCACCAAAACATGATTACATTAACAAATTTAATGGATTCTTAGATCTACATAACAAAATTAATCACAAGTATACAATCTAGATGACAATGTTAGACCCATTGGAACAGATTGAGTCTAGTCAACCGATCCGTGACCAAGTTGGATTGGATTTCTGTCTAATGGGCCAATTAAGTCCTTATTCCCATATTCTTCCATACAATGCTAGGGTTTTGGAAACCCTAATCATCAAGGCCATAATTGGATGCGTGGACCACTAGTAGCCAATAGGAAATGGTCACCGACAGTGGTCTAGCATTCCATCTATCAATGGAGGTCCAGTCGACGGCCAAATGGTCTGGGTTTAAAGCCCACCTTCACCTACTGATTACTAGCCACTAACCCTTTTGCCGTTTTTTTTTTTAAATATATATTTTTTCAAAGTATTTGGAGGAAAAAAATCAAAGTTTTATGACTTTATCAAAAGAGTCGTGATAAAGTGACTAAAAATACATACTCAACAGACGTGGCATGTACACAGAATCATAGATTTTTTCCTCGAGATACACAAGGAAAAATATATGGTTCTACGTCAATTGAGAATATTTAAATATCTTTTTAGGAATTGGTTTAGCGTTATTCTTATCAAAATTACGTGGAGTAATGGATAAGAAATAATTACTACCCCCATAACATCTAAAATAAACAATAATTGCACACAAGGAAAGAATAACACAAAGCTTATTTTATTTAAACCCCAAACGTATTGCTATCTAAAATCCATAGAAATCTTAAAATTTAATCATTATTCTTAGAAACCCTAAAACATAAAAAAATAAGTCAACCACCATGGTCTAGAGCATTGGAGTTCTGATACCACATTGTTGGATTTATTGATTTAACTATAAAAATAAAATAACTTCCATCAAGCCATGATGATTAGATTCGTTGTTATTTTCTATTCTTGGATGTATGGATCACAAGCAATATTGATATTTCATTCCATTGCTGCTAGTTGTCTTCCTTATTTTTTATTCCTAGAATACAGAGAGAGAGAGATCATTTACTCTGAACTACACCAAATGCAGAGATGATCATATTCTTTTATTTGCATATATTGAGATTGAATATTTTTGGAGTGACCACAAGTTTGTACCTCATATTGAACATCCTAACGTGATGTGAAAGTGTATAGGAACACTCTGACGATGAAAGTGTATCGTTCCTATACACTTTCACGTCAGGATGTGCGATGTGAGACAGAAACTTGAGGTCACTCAGCATATCTTCTTTTTTTCTTTTTTTTTCTAAGGTCCCATCCACCTTAGAATGGTCTTTCCATGTGTCTTGTCCATCTAAATTTGAATAGACTTGAAGATATTCTATCATTGTCACCATGCTCAAGGGTACTCATTTAATGTCATGTGTACACTTGATGAAGATTCACATTTTTTAACCTTTCGAAAAGGATATTTTACGGTATTAAACTATTTCTTCTCGTAAAGGTAAAGAAAAAGCAGGACACACAAACCATGGAAATTGGTTGAAGTCTTGAGCAATTAATACACGTAACCTCAAAATGGTACACCCAATAACTATGGGTAGTTCGAAATTAATACAAGTGATGATCCTTCGAAGAACATACAGGAATTTAGGGCCCATTGCATGTGTTTTATACATCCTAGAAGATTAGAGAAAAGGACTCCAGATCCAACGTATAGTACACTCCACCAATTTTGGGCCCACCAACTTAAACACACATAAAATCATGTAGGCCCATTTAGTTAGCATCAGGCTCGGACTTGAGAGCTAAGCTTGTTGGGTAGTTTGATATCTTTTATTACAATTTCATCTTTAATAAGTTCGTCTCGGGCAGATATGGCTAGAATTTTGATAGTGTTGTATATATATATATATATTTTGATAACTAGGTATTCCTGTAGACAGTGGACCGGGTCCATATATGGGCTTTGCCCATCCATAGACCATGGTCTTGTCCAAGGACTAGTTCTAGGGCATGTGCAACCCCCACAAATCACATGCACCAGGTAAGTGAGGATGCGCCCTTGTGGGTGGTCCCAAAGGAATTAATGCTCATACCAGGTATCAAACTCATGACCTATGGGCAATAATTGCTTATCGGTATGAAATTGCCATTGAGCCTACCCCTCGGGGTTGTGTTGCTTCATGTTGTTTGCATAAAAGTGTGGAATTGTTTAATCAGAATGTTTGGGGAGGGTGAGATCCTTATTTTTATTTCTTAAAATAAGGAAAGAGATCTTTGAATCTCCACGAGACCTAATGCATAGATCAATGGAACCACAAGACCTAATGCAACTCAATATATTGATCATGGAAGCATACTCATCATCTAGTGATTTTTTTTTTCTTTTTTTGACTGGTAAGCCTATTTTTAAAGAGTTCATTAACTCGGTGTTGGTGGGATTTGAACCCAAATCTCTTGTATCATCACTCAAAGACTTTATCAATTAAGCTAGCTGACACCCGCTTATCTAATGAGTATTGCCTTCCACTAATCTAGATATAGTTGTTTTTCTTTAAATGAACACTTTCTGTAACATAATTATTTATGAATAGTTTGTCAAAAGTCCATTAATCAAAACATAGATATACCGAAAACTATCAAAACATGATTACATTAACAAATTTAATGGATTCTTAGATTTACATAACAAAATTAATCACAAGTCAAGTTGATGAGTCTGATACGATCCACATGTTCTATATACAATCTAGGTGAAAGTTAGACCCATTGGAACAGATTGAGTCTAGTCAACCGATCCGTGACCAAGTTGGATTAGTTTTATGTCTAATGGGCCAATTAAGGCCCTTTTCCTGTGTTCTTCCATACAGTGCTAGGGTTTTGGAAACCCTATTCATCAAGGCCATAATTGGATGCGTGGAACACTAGCAGCCAATCGGAAATGGTCTTTGATGGTGGTCTAGCATTCCATCGATCAACGGGGGTCCAGTCGACGGCCAAATGGTCTGGGTTTAAAACCCACCTTCACCAACTGATTACTAGCCACTAACCCTTTTGCTTTTTTTCTAAAAAAAAATATTTTCAAAGTATTTGGAGGAAAAAATCAAAGTTATATGACTTTTTTCAAAAGAGTCGTGATAAACTAACTAAAAAAAACATACTCAACTGACATGGCATGTGCACAGAATCATAGATTTTTTTCCTTGAGATACACAAGAAAAAAATATATGGTCCTACGTCAATTGAGTATATTTAAATATCTTTTTAAGAGTTAGTTTATCATTATTCTTATCAAAATTACCTGGAGTAATGGATAAGAAATAATTAGTACAACCTAACATCTAAAATAAACAATAATTGCACACAAAGCTTATTTTATTTAAACCCCAAACGTATTGCTATTTAAAATCCATAGGAATCTTAAAATTTAATCTATATTCTTAGAAACCCTAAAACATAAAAAATAAGTCAACCACCATGGTCTAGAGCACTGGAGTTCTAGCTAATACCACATCGTTGGATTTATTGATGTAACTACAAAAATAAAATAACTTCCATCAAGCCATGATGATTAGATTCGATGTTGTTTTCTATTCTTGGATGTATGAATCACAAGCAGTATTGATATTTCATTCCATTTCTTGCTGGTTGTCTTCCTTATTTTTTATTCCTAGAACAGAGAGAGAGAGAGAGAGAGAGAGAGATCATTTAATCTGAGCTACACCGAATGCACGGATGATCATATTCTTTTATTTGCATATATTGAGATTAAATAATGCTTGAGTGACCTCAAGTTTGTACCTCACATCGCACATCCTGACATGAAAGTGTATACGAACCATAGATGCTTTTCATATACACTTTCACATCAGGATGTTCGATATGAGGTACAAACTTGAGGTCACTCCAGCACAACTCATTGAGGTTGAAGTGCTACTAATGAAAACTTATTTGGATATGAAGAGTACTCCATGGGTGGCCTCTCAAATACGAAGAAACAAATAATAATGATCGCCACCATCACAGCAGCTACCATGGGGATGCTTTTCTTAAGCTACTTTATTTGGAAGAAGAAGAGAAAACACAAAGGTACACGATCACTATTTCTTGTCATTATGCTTAGTATATTTATTTTACCCTTTTATCCATTCCATTGCTATAACTTATAAGTTGATAATTAGTTTCATAAAAATGGTTATTTCAATGTGAAGGAAGTAAAAAAAGGATATATATTTGTTCTTTTGAACTTTTTACAAATGTACTTCATTTGAAGTTCATAAGAATGGTTTAAGTAAATTAAATGATGAAAAAGATTTATTTTGAAAAGGGAATACACCCCTTATGCATAATATTTTAAAGACGGGTTTGGCACACTGACTTTTATTATGAACTAACTAGAGTATGTCAATGATAGTAGGCACGGGCATCTTCTCTAGGTTAAAGGGTAGAAGAGGAAAGGCAATAAAGTTAAAATGGTACTTTTTGAAAAAGAAAAAACAATTTATAAAACTGAAAGGTATTTTTGACCAAAAAAACAAAGGGATAAAAAGAAGAAAGAGCATAAAGTGGAAAAAAGTTTGAAATAGCTCTCCCACCTCAAAATTTCTGTAGAACCCTCTCCTTTGGTTTAAATGTGGCATTTCCAAGGAGGTATTTCAAATATTGATGAAAATATCAAAAACTGCACATGATGGTTCCTCCAAAAAATTTTGAATCGACTTGGCCGCTTCAAAGCTGGAGGGTTATTCTTGGGGAAAGCTGATAATTTTCCTAAAGATTTGAGTCAATTTTCAAATGTATGATTATGCATTTTTCCTAGAATTCGTTTTCCCACCTAAAGTGATATTTCAAGCTGGGACGGAAAATATTTTCCATTCCCACACCCCCAAGAAAATGATTTTCCCTCCTCCTAATGTTATCCTGTCACGAGGCCAAAAACTAAAAACCACTTAGGGGGGAATTCATTTTCCCATGACCATTTTTCCAAGGAATTCATATTCCCTTGAAAATAAATTCATTTACAACATACAGACTTAAAAGAAAAGTTTCATATTTTAATTTATTTG
Source organism: Akebia trifoliata (assembly GCF_017979445.1). NCBI lineage: Eukaryota > Viridiplantae > Streptophyta > Magnoliopsida > Ranunculales > Lardizabalaceae > Akebia > Akebia trifoliata. Next base: position 3,036,807 of record NC_141385.1, read on the forward strand.
CAATTATTAGAAACAATGCATCACCACCAAAAGCCCTATTTTTGTCTTAAACAAGATTTGAATGTGCCATATATATTTCTAGAATATCCTTCTCACACTATACTTGAACCCAAACATGCCTGAGAAGTCTAATTACAATTCAGGATTCATTTTCTTCCTACTTTTGAGTTATAGGTTACAAGGAGAACATTGAAGACAAAGATTGCATGGATGATAGTAGAAATGATGAGCTTGAATTACCTCTCTTTGATTTGGTAACCATATCAGTTGCCACAAATAACTTTTCTGAAGAAAACAAGCTTGGAGAAGGTGGCTTTGGCCCTGTCTATAAGGTGAATTGTTGTTAGCTTAGTCACTATATATAATGCAAATGTAGGAGACATTTCTTCTTTAATATTTGAACATTAATTAATTTTGTTAATTTAATTATAATCTCTAGGGTACTCTACCAGAAAAAGAAATAGCTGTGAAGAGACTCTCGAAGAAATCTGTACAAGGCCTTGACGAGTTTAAGAACGAGGTTATATTAATCTCAAAACTTCAACATAGAAATCTTGTTAAACTGTTCGGTTGTTGCATTCAAGGTGAAGAAAAGATGCTAATCTATGAGTACATGCCCAACAGAAGCTTGGACTCATTTATTTTCGGTTCGTTCCTTGCACTTCTTGTCCAGATGAGTCAAATAATATTTTCCCACCAAGAGTCTCAAGATTGGAAAACTTTTTCTTGGGAAAAAAATTTCCATGTAAATGAACAAAACAATCATTAAACTACTAATCCCCTAAAACTAAACCATTGACTTCAAAACTGATACAGATGAAGTAAGAAGCATATTACTTGATTGGCAAAAGCGCTTCCACATCGTGGTGGGAATAGCTCGAGGACTCCTTTATCTTCATCAAGATTCGAGACTAAGAATTATTCATAGGGATCTCAAAGCAAGCAACATTTTACTCGATAGCGTGATGGACCCCAAAATATCAGATTTTGGCATGGCAAGAATGTTTGGAGGAGATCAAATTGAAGCAAATACAAACAGAGTGGTTGGAACATAGTAAGTATATATTAATATTATTACATCATGAAGATTGAAGAATCTATTATCCCCATATTTTGAGACCATTTTGATTTTTTTTTTTCTATGTCATGATGCCATGCAGTGGTTATATGTCTCCCGAGTATGCAGTTGATGGGCACTTCTCTGTAAAATCCGATGTCTTTAGCTTCGGAGTTCTAGTTTTGGAAATAGTGAGCGGCAAGAAGAATAGAGGGTTCTATCATCCTGACCATCAGCTTAACCTTCTCGGGCATGTAAGTCTGGCAAATGAAAATATTATTTCATCTTTCTCAAAGTAAATGAATAGTTGTCTCTACCCATGTTGTTAAATGGCATATGCGACTATGTGCGACCAGCAAAATTTGTTTGCATATACGATTTCGCACATCACTTAAGCCGTGGCATATATTGCAAGAAAAAAAATTGAAAAAATTATGTCATCGCATATGCTGTCGCACACAAAAATATGCCATCGCATATTGGCAGATGGCATAATTTGGGGTATATATGATTGCACGAAATTCATCATCGAGAGAAAATGAATTCCGTGGAAAATAATGAAAATATCATTTTCCTAAACAACTAATTGGAAGACCTGAAAGAATGTGAATGGAGACAATGAAAGTAGTTATCAACTCCGTCAATAACAAAAGACTTGGCCCTGGACAAATTGGAATATAGGACAAGGATTCATTTAGTCAGCCCCAAATCTTTGGGATGAAGCCCTATTGGTGGTGATGGAATGGGAAAACATTTTCCCATCTAAGGAGAACTCGTCCTTGAAAAAAAAAAAAATAGTATTCTAGGAACGATATGCAATCATAAACTTGAAATTCACATTTTTAGGAGTCTTTAACTTTAATTTTTTTAGACTTGGATACTTTGGAGTGAAGACAAGGCCATGGAATTGGTGGACGAATGGATGGGCGACTCATGTTATAGGCCTGAAGTGTTAAGATGCATTCATGTGGGTCTTTTGTGCGTTCAACAACGTATAGAAGACAGACCAACTATGTCAACTGTTCTTTTGATGTTGAGTAGTGAAAGTGTGGTGCTGCCCCAACCTCAACAACCAGGTTTTTTCACTGAAAGGAGTTCCACTAAAGCGAATCCAAATTTAAGTGATCAAGAATCTCACGCTTCGAGTGATATAACTGTTACGTTGTTGGAGGGTCGGTAAATGCTTGTTTTGGGCTACAAATAGCAGTTGTACAAGATGATTATGATCTGAATTAGGCCATCCACAAATGTATATATCTTAACTGAATGTTTCTACTAGGGAAGATAAGCTTTTAATTCTGAAACAACTTACACCTTTGTATTAATCCCGAAAACCTACGACTCGTGATAATAAAGCTTGTAACTTATGAAATAGTTGAAATTATTTCAGGCATGCACTCTATGCCTAAATCCCTAAACGCCATCTTATAAAATGTGTGGGAGCACAGAAGATTTTATCCCCTAACGTACATGTGTCATCTCAAGATAAACATAACTTATTTTAACATAAAAAATAATTGATGCCATTGAAGGGGGAGCGGATCATTTGTAGTACTTTTTTACTTTTCACCCCAATTAAAGTCATAGAAGAAAATGAAGAAGAGGACAAAGGAGTTCAAATCTCCAAGGTGAGTTAGGGTTGTTTACATTTTAGCTATGTTGCATTCCCGTCTCCCTCTTCTACCTTCCTCACCCACTTATTTTTCTTCTTAGATTTAGGATGTAATGGAAAACCCTCCTTCCAAAAATAGGTTAGACCTAAACCTTGTGCATGAAATGTGCAAGGCCATTTAATTGAAAAGGGTGAGGGTTGCAGCCTCTTGTCCTATGTCATCTCACCATCTTCATCATATATATGCACACTCTTCATGTATTCATTATTCATGGCAATGATGATAAATGGAGTCCCTCTTTATGTGGAAGACAACTAAATTTCTAATCATGTCTACATAAGCCTGCATACATAAAACGCATAATAATGACATATGTTTCTCCTTCATGAATCAGGATTGTAGCGGTACAAGGTACCTAAGGATGTGATTGTTTTCTCTTTGTTTTTCTTATGTTGTTGTTGGTTTAGGACTGCCTCAATCCAGATGACTTTCCCAAAAAAAAAAAAAGTTATCTCTTTTCATGAGATGATCCCCATACATTTTACAACAAAAAGACCATGGTATTAAGGGAATACCATACATGGAATGAACCTAAAAGCCTAGGCCAACATCATCACTTATCCATGCATGCATCTTAAAAGAAGACACCAGCCAAAAGGGCATCATCTTCCATAGGATGATCCGTATATCTTCTTATAAATATCAAACCCCTTTTTATGTCACTAGATAACATCACATGCATACACACTCATGCACATTTAGCTATAAAGTTCCACCATGCCTATACATTTTCATTCCATGCCTGCATTTGCATTTTACCACTAATCTTTTCTTTAACCTTCAAAAACCTTCTTTTGAAAATGGCCAAGAAAAAGGTAACTACCATTGGGTGGAGAGAATGGGGTGCCTAACATCTTCCCCATTCTCTAACCGAACCTTCTTACCTAGATTTTAGATTGACCAACCCCTATCCGTACGAGTCACTATAATGCCTTAAAAATCAAATTTTTAAAGTCATTTTTGAGTGTCTAGTTGCACCATTTTCTATCAAAGAATAATGGCGACTCCAATCAAGCTGGAAACAAGATTTTCCATAGTCAAAAATTACGTTGCTACACAACAAGTAATGAAGATGAAAAAGAATTCTAATACAATACGTAATGGACGAAGATAAGAATAGAAAGATCATAATCACAATATTTACAAGATTTACGTTAGAAAGGTCACCGAAAAGAAAAAGGAGTCTTTGAGTCTATAAATATCAGAATCAATATACAAGTAAAGGACTTTTTATTCATTCTCTAACTTAGCCTTCTTGGATTCTTGTTAACTTAATTGTCGGAAGGTCTTAATATGAAAATCCCTCCCAAATTTAAGACTTTTTATAGGAATTGAAAATGAGATCTTCATCAAAATTTGAGTATGTGGTGAGGTAATTCTTTTTACCTGCAAGGTCAAACATAAAAACAACTCCATTTGAAAGTTTCCTAGATGTATAATAGAACAAATACAAATATTTTAAGGGAAAATCTATTTTTTGGGATTATTTTCTTTGGATAGTGATCTTTTGACCAAAAAAAACAATATTTAAAAGCTTAAAAATCATGTTATAAATATAAAGTTGATAAGGAAAATTGTGTCCTAACAAAATAATAAATATACAAAATAATAAATATTTAAGATTTTAAATAGATAAGGTTGGGCCCGAAATCCAATCCATTTCAATCTGATAAATTTGTATCTAAATCAAGGATTTAGATTTTGATAACGATTGTATTTGATGAATATCTGATTCTACCTATAAAAAATATTGATTTGATAACACAATGGATCAATCATGTCTAAATCCGATAGGCCCTGATCCAATGAAAGGTGAGAAATTATTTAATCTATAATATATAGTTTGTAAAAGTATGTGAAGTTGTTTTTTTTTTTTTTTTTTAACTTGTTAATGAAATCATTTGATATCTTGCCAATCCGATAAATTATCAAATGGGTTTAGACTCTAATAATACAAGACTCCAATATTATTATTAGAGTTGTGATGATCTGACTTACCCACTTGGCATACTCAATCGACACCCCTAACGTGATATGTTTGGGAATCTTAGATTTGTACTCCTTGGGATACACTTTTATGGGGAAGTGCTGTTTTGTATCCTGAGGCATACAGATCTACGCTTCCCCTAACATGTTAGGTCAGGGGTGTTCATTGAATATGCCACATGGGTAAGTCAGATTATCAGGATTCTTATTATTATTATTATATATAATAAATAAATAAATAAAAGATAACCAATAAGAGTCTGATCCAATTCTTATTGGACTGGGTTTGGGTCCTATACTTATTGGATTGGTCTAAATAAAAATTATAAGATTAGTATAAGAGCTATAGTGATTTGTGAAGATGAATCATAATGTGAAAAAAGGCCAAATTTGACGGCCTTGGGCCGACAAATTTCATAAAATTTGATGGACTTAGGGGTCGAATTGGCATCGAATTTTTTATTGTCAATTTTTTATTTTCGATGGGTCGAAACTATCAAATTAATGAAGGATGGGAGAAATTCAACAATTCTAAGCCGTCAAATCTGGGAGCATCAAGAATTTCAACAGTCCTAGACAATCAAAATTCAGTTTCTAAAATCCATGGACCTTGGCCCATCAATTTTTTCTATCAAATTTTCCAATTTCACGTAGTGAATATTAATAGCATAATAGAGATGATGATAATTTACGTGGATGAGGGAAACAATGTAGAAAGATCAAATCAAAAGTGAATATATTCAAAAAGAAAATATAGGAGTAATTTAAATGAAAAACATTTTCCTTACTAACTTGGTAAGATTTCAAATCTTACTAAGGGAAGTTGGGCCCACATGGACATTGGCAATCCAACATAGCCTTCTAGATTTCATGGAAAAACTCCAATTAAAAAATAACAAAATAACAAAAAAAAAAAATTTAGTTTCATCCAAAGTGTTGAAAATGGACATCTACCAAACTCTCAAAACTCCTAATAATTATAATTCAATGGTGAAAAATAATTTTTTTTAAGTTATTAGAATTTCATCCTCTACAAGCCTATGACATTGGATCACTTTTTTAAATGCCAACTTGTAAGCTCACAACCTTTAGTAAGATTTGAAATCTTATTAAATTAGTCAAGCTAGACTGACTCAATTTCAGTAGGTGATAAATTAAAAAGAAAGTCGACTAAGATGGTTTAAACAAGTTCAACGAAAATTGATTATAATCTCAATTTGGAGGAATATGCTAGTTGAAGGTGTTAAAAGGCAAGAAAAAAAACATGAATTTAGATAGTGAATGTGGATATAAAATTATTTTTGCGTAAAGTGGAAAGTATAAATTTTATGAGTATTACATCCACTTAGATTGTCAAATTGGCTATTTGGCCCTCTAACCCTACTGTCTAAAAAAAGAACTAGGTTTAGGGGCATGATCTTGAGCCTTTAAGATAGAATTGGGTTTAAAAATTTCCAGCCACTAAATTCAGTTTGGGCAAGGGCTAAATATTTCCCAACCCAACTCGGTCTGGTCCACTATCATATTGTACTAGAAGGGTGGCATGTGCAAAGCGCACATGTATCAAAAGGACTTATTTATAATTTAAATATTTATTAAAGGATTTTTTGAAGATTACACAGTAAAATGATTATTTTTGTAATTTTAAAAATTAACCAACATGAGTATAAGGTGATGGCCTAATGGGTTGCAATTATCTTGGTTTTTAATTAAAATGACCTTGCTTAATATTTCCCAACCCAATTCGGTCTGGTCTACTATTATATTGTACTAGAAGATGGCATGTACAAATGTGTATGTATCAAAAGGGTTTATTTATAATTTAAAAAATTTATTAAAGGTTTTTTTTGAAGATTACACAATAAAATATATATTTTTGTAATTTTAAAATTTAACCAACATGATTATAAGGTAGTGGTCTAATGGATTGCAATTTTCTTGATTTTTTAATTAAATGACCTTAGTTATATTTAGTTTAAATGTGAAGATGGAGGCATTTGTGAGATTCAAATTTTGACACTTCTACTCCACCTTCTCTCTTTATAATAATAAATATATAAATGACTTCATTTGATCAAAATTCAAAAGTAGCATGAAATCTAAATGACTTCAAAAAGTAAATTAATTTATATTTGTATGAGGCCAAAAAAATCAACTCAACCGATGTACATTAGGACAGGACTAAGTCAATTAGGCTTGATGGGGTTGAAAAGCATTCTTATGTAATTATATTGTGTTCCATATTTTCATACCCAATCCTACCAACTTATGATCCCAACCTTATAAACACAAAATCCAACAATCCATCAGTCATTTTCCATACAGTTATGGGATGGTTTTCTTTTATTATTTTCTTTATCTTTCTTCCAATTCTCTTTAGCCATAGATACAATCAAATAAGGCCAATAAATCAAAAACATAAAGACCCTTGTATCCTTTGGTGTAAACTTTGAATTGGGTTTCTTCTCCCCCTTCAAACTACAAGAATTACTACTTGGGTATATATGGTTCAACAAGATTCCACTGCAAACTGTAGTATGGGTTGCTACAGGAACGCCCTACTAACATCCTCCAGCTTTCTAACAATCACCAACTATGGTAATCTTGCAATATTCAATGGGTCAGAGATCGTTACAACGTTGACAATGTTCAATAGCTTGAAATGGAACAATAGTGCCACACTGTTGGATTCAGACAATTTTGTATTAATAAGAGTCGTGATAATCTGACTCCCCCACGTGGTATACTCAAAATACACTCCTGATGTGGCATGTGCTAAAGCCATAGATTTTATGCCTCAGGATACACATCCTCATAAATATGTGCAATTGTGTATCTCGAGGAACAATATCTATGGTTCTAGCACATGCCACATCAAAAGAGTATTTTAAATGTGTCATGTGGGGTTGTCAAAAAATCATTATTCATCAAAAAAATTATGCAAATTTGGATAGAGTAATGATTTTCTGACTCCCCCACGTGTATACTCAAAATATTCTCCCTGTGTGACATGCCACATCAAGAGAGTATGCCACGTGGGGGAGTTAGATTTATCACACTCATTTGGATATATTTTGGCTTGACGAAAGCCCATGGTCAGCTGTACACAGAACCCATAATGAAAAAAATAAAATATAAATGGACATGACATGATACCTTCTGCAAATTATTTGACAGATTCAGGGCTAAATGTAATAAATAAAAAGACTACTATGTCTAGCTCCTCCAACAAGGCTTGGGTCAATGAAATTTATAAACAAGGAATTTGAACATAAAGTTACTAATTCCTTCAGCTTAAATTTTCATTACTAAAGCTAGGTCTTCCACCCAGGTTGTGCATATTTAACTCCAACTGTATAGGAAAAAAAGAAAAGTAAGGAAAGCAGCCATACAGAAAGAGACCACAAGCTCACATTATAACCAATTATCATGGAAGCCTGACCTGCTACCGACCATCCAACACCGTAATCGTGAGATTATTTATTGAACGAAGATTGGGTTCCTTTGTATGCGAGCTTGAATTCATCGGTACGTGCCCAGTTGAATAGGGGTGATGTTTAGGTGAAGGTAGAGTAGCAGTCTCACTGCTAAGCATTGAGACAACATCTGAAATGGTGGGTCTATCAGTTGCACTCTCTTCGACACACAAGAGCGCGACATTAATACATCTCGTTAATATGTCCATACTATATGAATTGCCCATCATTGGATCCACCAATTCCATCCCTCTATTACTATTCCAAAACTTCCATGCCTAAAAAAAAATTAAAAAAATCAATTCAATGTGGAATATAGCTCAAGATAAAATCCATAACAAATTCAATGGTATAAAGGCCTCCATTAAGATAAAAATTGGGTCAGTTTTAGTTACTCACACATGCAATAAGATTGTGAGAGTCGGAAATACAAAAATCACTATTCTTCCTGCCACTCAGAATCTCCAAAAGCAAGACTCCAAAGCTGTAGACATCAGATTTTATAGAGAAGTGGCCTCGGTTGGCATACTCAGGGGACATATAACCACTGTATTTCACGATTCAACAAAATCATGTAGTAGGACATAGGTTATTAGCATGGTTCGACATGTATGAAAAGTTTTCAAAAGTTAAAACTCTTTTTCTGTACTTACTAAGTCCCAACTATTCTTTTTGTATTTGCATGTGACTCGTTCCCTCCAAAAATTCTTGCAAGGCCAAAATCTGATATTTTGGGGTTCATATCGCCATCCAAAAGAATGTTACTGGCTTTCAGATCTCGATGAATGATTCGTACTCTAGAATATTGATGAAGATAAAGAAGTCCTTGAGCAATCCCTTCAATAATGTGTATGCGTCTTGTCCAATCTAATAACTCTCTTTTAGTTGGATCTAAAGCAATTAAACATAATAATAATAATAACAAATAAATAAAAGAGTCAGTAAATATTTGACACATACAACCATATATAGAAAGGGAAATTGAATATAAAATTTACGAAAATGCAACAAATTAGTACCAAAGAGGAAGCAATCCAAGCTTTTGTTGGACATGTACTCATAGATCAATATATTTTCTCCATCTTCAATACAACAACCCAAGATCCTAACAAGATTCCTATGTTGGAGCTTGGCAATAAGAGTTGTCTCATTTTTAAACTCTTCAAGTCCTTGTCCAGACTTTCTCGAAAGCCTTTTCACCGCTACTTCTTGTCCCCTTAGCAATTTGCCCTGAAATAAAGATCATTGATTTGTTTAAAAGTGTTTGTGTTTCTAAAGTAATATGGTTTGAACGATTAAATGGTACCTTGTAAACAGGTCCAAACCCACCCTCTCCAAGTTTATTTGTAGCAGAGAAGTTATCTGTAGAAGCAATTATGCTTGCAAAACTAAACAATGGCAACTCAACATCGTTCGTCCCACCTTTTCCAACGTTATTATCAACTTGTTCACTATTTGTTGCTTTAATTCCAATAGCCAAATCAAACAATAGCAAATCTTGGCTTTTTTGCTTCTCTGTTTCAAATTGAAGAAAGTCATTTACTTCCAAAGATATAGAAAGTAATTCTTCATTTGTGGCTATAGAGTGCTATACTAACCTTTTCGGTTGAGCTTTATTATCCAAAGATGACACATGAAGGCTATTGAAATCAAACTTACTAGAACAATAGGCAGTGCTACAATTAACCATAAGCGGATGGTTCCCGAATCTGAAAATGAAGTCTTCTTTCCTTCGGTTGATGAAGGAATCGTGTTTCCTGAATCAAACATTTTTTGTTAGTCCAAGAATAACCATCACACACACTAAACTGTGTAGAATTCAAGACTCAAAATTCAGAGAAAAAATATTGTTATAATATCCACAGACTGAACTCTATGTAGAATTTGAGATTTAATGCACTTATAACATCTACAACAACCCAACTAAACCTTTTAGTTCTTCTTACCTTGAGAATTCGGAAGCTCGGAAGCAGCAAGTCGAAGATAGAGATTCCCTCCAGCACTATGATCATCAACAAGTGGAACCAAATTCAATATATCTCCATCCCACATAGAACACCCACGATATCCATAAGCATAAGCACTACAAGAACAGTTGTTCAAGCAAGCAAACTTGCATTCTTCCTCACTCCCAACTGTCAAAGATGTCGAATTTAAGGGAAATTTCACATTATGAATCTGTGAAAACCCGTCTTTATATTTCTCTCCATCAGCGTTACTAGTATTCCCACATTGCAAAGCGGTTCTCCTCACACACCCACCAGACCAGTCACTCCGATTCCAATCTCTTGCCGATCTTGGTTCAAAACCATGAAGACATCCACATACAACTGACGTGTTTTGATTGCAATAAGCGAAAGCCCCACAATAACCATAAACGTCACATTTTTGCCTTGGCTCATACCAAAGTACTTTCCATTGCTGCAAATCTTCCGACCATATGGACTGCTTGAGCAACCCCGAAAAATCAAGAAAATATATATGAATGATAGAAGTATTATACATCGAATAGGTGAAATAGCTCTCAATATTATTTGTAATATAGGTATAATTTACAATAGGTAATACATTCAATGGACCTGATACAATTTTACCATCCCAAACACCACTAGACCAGTATCTGACCTCTCCTTGCCAAATTGAAACTTGTGTTAGAGCTTGAGAATCAAGTTTCAAAGAAAAAGACCCAGGATTTGGATCATCCATACTCTTCCACGAAATTAACGACCACGCTTGGCCTGTCATTAAATTTAAACCTATTTTCATCCCCGGAAGTAATGTATCGGTAGGATAATCGAAACTCTGCCACAACATATCCAAATTTCCATCACCTTTTAATACAAAATTGCCTGAATCCAAGAGTGTGGCAGTAGTGTTCCCATTCGAGATACTGAAAGTTAACGTTGTCACGATCTCTAAACCATCGAATATAACAAGATTACCATTGTTCTTGATTGTTAGATAGCTTGAGGATGTTAATGGGGAGCTCCTGTTAGCAACCCATACTACAGTTTTTAGTGGAATCTTCTTGAACCATATACCCAAGTAGTAATTCTTTGAGTTTGAAGGGGAGAAGAAACCCAATTCAAAGTTTCCACCAGAGGATACAAGGGTCTCTGTGTTTTTGATTGATTGGCCTTGTTTGATTGTATCTATGGCTAAAGAGAATTGGAAGAAAGATAAAATAATACAAGAAAACAAGCCCATAGTACCACTCATTTAGAGTTAGCACATATTCTTGATGAAACAAGAACAAATGAACAATCGACTAATCTCTCTCTCCCTCTCCCTCTCTCAGAGACTCAGATTCTTTACTAGAAAAAGTCAACTCAACATTGCAGCAAAATTATGGTATTATTTTGACAATGAAATATGTGGTTGAGATGCAATTAATTTGACAATAGACTGAAAACAAATCAACTTTCGAGTTTTTAATTTGACTTGACTATGACATTCGAGTTGAGCATATCGACTTTTCTCTGATTGTACAACACTAGTATCTTGATGCACACTCCACCCCCAACAAGGCAATGTTGTAGGAAGTCAGTTTAGCAATTTTCATTTTAAGACTATGGTATCAACAAAGTAGACTGACTTCCTAACCCCCCAAGATCTAAGTGAAGACCAAGATCACACCTCAAGAATTGGAGGTCCTCAATTCTAATCCTCTCTTATAGGCCACACTCAACAACTTATCCCAAAAAGTTGAGCATGAAGAGCGGGGACTACACGTGCCTTGAAGATTAATGGATGTTCTAAGAGGTTAGATACCTCGAGTCTAAAAGAAACACTTTTCACGCAGAATTTATCGATTTTACTTTTTCAGTTACTACATTAGGGTCGAACACCCATATTTCAGGACCATATTATTAATAATAAATTTCAACAAATCTATCTCGAGATTCGTAAAATAAGATCGTAAATGATTTTATTGATTTTGATAAAAAGTGGAGTACAAATATTAGTATTTTCCTCTGATTAATAGTCAAATACAAAATAGTGATATATGTTGCTTTTTTTCTCTCCGAATTTCACATTTTATTGGTTGAGAAAATTACTTTGACGATGACTTTATTTGTGTTTGATCTTCTATAGAGATTTCTGTTGATTTTCTTTACTCTGGATTTCACGTTTTATCAATTGAGAAGATTTTCTTGACTTTTGAAGAAGGGCTTTATACTTGATCTTCTTTTTAATCAGAATCTGGATCTCTAAAGAACTTTACTTTGTCTCTGAAAAAAGGTTTGAAAACTTCTTTTTCTCTAGAGGGAGAACTTCTGTCTTTTGAAAAAAAGTATTCAAATCTCCTTTCAAATGAGGGAGGTTCTTGTATTTATAGAGTTAAAGATAATTTAGCTTTCTAATTGTACCCCAACCTAAAGAGATTTGATTGGTTTATTTAAAAGTTAAACTTGTTCAAATCCAATTTCAAGGATTCTATAGATTATTATTGGGTCAAACTCATCATTTAGGTGTAAAACCTAATATTTAATATGGACCACTTTGAATTATTTGATTATAGACTTTATATACAAAAATCTAAAACTAAATCTTTAGAAGGCTTATTTCCAATTAGCGGAGCCCAATTTGAATGTGCGAATCCATTTATGAGTTCTAAAGACTTTATTTTAATTTATGAAATTTGTGAGGATTTTCACAAATTTTCACTGCCCACAAATGCCCCCTTCAAGGATGAGTTGTCGAAAGCAAAACTAATAATGATAAGTCCTTGAACATGTTGATAGAAGCACGATTATTTAATGAAGATAACCTTTTTATTGGTGCACCCATTTTCACCGTGAGTTAAACGTTGAGATGTACTTCTTTTGTCTTTAAGGCTTGATTTTTTTTTTTTTTTTTTAGGATTTACTTGATCAATTGCGAGCATATGATGTGAGAAGCAAATTTTTTTTTTTTTTTTTTTTGACAATCCTCAAGAAAATAATTCCCTTGAATTGCTTGGAAATATATTCCTAATTTTTTTTTTTTTTTTATAGACTAAGAAAAATAATTGGATTCTTAGCCTTGTATTGATCACGAGGATCATATGGGATGCACCATAACTGAGAGGTGTGATTTAGCTTTAAACAAACTAAGTACTGTTGAAACTTGGCATAGGATCAATTTAGTGCACTTGAGATGTACGGGATCTGATCAACCTTTTGTACATTCTCCAAATAAAAGATACTAGCTTCACAACTATATTGCATTCAAAGCAATTGGAAAGAGTTGTTGGAGTGTTTGACTTTACTTAGCTAAAGACAAGCTCATTAAATATTTCAATATGTTGGGGCTCAACTAAATAGATTTCAAAGCTAAGTTTGTCGCACCTATGAGAGACATACTATTAGATTTCTTAGCCCTTCATTCTCATCATCAAGGTTTTTACCGAAGCTTACATTAAAAAGATTTACTCCATCAAATAAACCTTTTAGCAAGGATTCAAAGGAACACACTGGTTTCAAGCTTCATGCAGCGTATTACTGCTTCCAACATCCGAAGATTGTGTGAAAAATTAGATTGGATAATGGGTTTTGAGAGGGTTTTATATATATATATATAAAAATCCCTTATGTTGATTACTACAAACATGGATTTGGGATTTTGAAAACCCACCCATCAAGAACAACCTCAATTTCTGATGAAGATGATGGTGATAGTCTTGAGTGGCAAAATCAAAGATTTTTTTGAAGGAATCTCGAATTTCCTCAAAAATTTGAAGAGATCGTATTTTGAGTAGAACGACCAAGGGTTTTAGTCTTCCTCTTTTTTTCTTCAAATTTCCCAGTTCAGTTGTTCAAGCGTCCGAGTTAAGTCATCTAGCAACCTAATCACCTCAATATTTGTTTGAGTTGGTTTATGCTTCGCCGAGTCACCCCTTATTTGAATAGCTGATTTGGATAAGTTTACAATGGGTCCCAATTTATTTGAATGTTAGTTGTATTTGGGAGTTAAAAATCCCTTTACGCGCTTAACTTCTTAGGAAATTGATATAATTTAGGACTGGAATATTCTAAATTGTAATTCTGGTCCATAGAGCTGTAATCTCTATCGATAGAGTCCCTTTTCAATTAGAATTTTTTTAGTGTTATATAATATTTCACAACCCAATTCGGTCTGCTCCACTATTATATTGTACTAGAAGGTGGTATGTGCAAACGCACATGTATCAAAAGGGTTTATTGTAATTTAAATATTTATTAAAGGATTTTTTTAATATTACACAGTAAAATAAATATTTTTGTAATTTTAAAAATTAACCAACATGATTATAAGATGATGACTTGATAGATTGTAATTTTCTTGATTTTTGACTAAAATGACCTTGCTTAATATTTCTCAATCCAATTCGGTCTGATCCACTATTATATTGTACTAGATGGTGGCATGTGCAAATGCACATGTATCAAAAAAGTTTATTTATAATTTAAAAGATTTATTAAAGGATTTTTTTAAAGATTACACAATAAAATAGATATTTTTGTAATTTTAAAAACTAATCAACAGAATTATAGAGTGGTGGCTTGATGAGTTGCAATTTTCTTGATTTTTTAATAAAATGACCTTGGTTATATTAAATTTAAATGTGAAATGGAGGTATTTGAGAAATCCAAATTTTAACACTCCTACTCCGCCTTCTCTCATTATAATAATAAAGATATATATATATATGATTTTGCAGCTAAGAATTTCTAATATTATTTTTCAACTGAGATGGAAATTGAACCCATTTGATCAAGAGTAGCGTGAAATAGTTCTAAATGGCTTCAAAAAGTACATTAATTTATGTTTGTATAAGGCCAAAAAATCAACTCAACTCATGTGCATTAGGACAGGACTAAGTCAATTAGGCTTGATGGGGTTGAAAACCATTCTTACGTGGTTATATTATTTTCATACTCAATCCCACCAACCATGATCCCAACCTTACAAACACAAAAATCCAACTATCTATAAGTCATTTTCCATACAGTTATGGGATGGTTTTCTTTTATTATTTTCTTTATCTTTCTTCCAATTCTCTTTAGCCATAGATACAATCAAATAAGGCCAAGAAATCAAAATCACAAAGACCCTTGAATCCTTTGGTGTAAACTTTGAATTGGGTTTCTTCTCCCCTTCAAACTCCAAGAATTACTACTTGGGTATATATGGTTCAACAAGATTCCACTACAAACTGTAGTATGGGTTGCTACAGGAACGCCCTATCCACCTTTCTAACAATCACCAACAATGGTAATCTTGCAATATTCAGAGGGTCAGAGATTGTTACAACGTTGATGATGTTCAATAGCTTGAAATGGAACAATAGTGCCACACTGTTGGATTCAGACAATTTTGTATTAATAACAAAGAGTCGTGATAATTTGACTCCCTCACGTGGCATACTCAAAATACTCTCCTGATGTGGCATGTGCTAGAACCATTGATTTTATGCATCGGGATACACATCCTCATAAATATGTGCAATTGTGTATCCCAAGGAAAAAGATATATGGTTCTAGCACATGCCACATCAGGAGAGTATTTTGAATATGTCATGTGGGGTTGTGAGAAAATCATTATTCATTAAGAAGTTAATGAAAATTTGGATAGAGTAATGATTTTCTGACTCCCCCACATGTCATATTTAAAATACTCTCCTGATGTGACATGCCACGTGGGGGAGTTAGATTATCACACTCATTTTGATGTATTTTGGCTCAACGAAAGCCCATCGTCAGCCGTAGACAGAACCCATAATGAAAAATATATAAAATAAAATAAAATATAGAAGGACATGACATGATACCTTCTGCAAATTCTTTGACAGATCCAGGGCTAAATGTAATAAATAAAAGAACTACTAAGTATTGCCCCACCAAAAAGGTTTGGGTCAATGAAATTTATAAACAAGGAATTTGAACATAAAGTTATAAATTCCTTTAGCTCAAATTCCTACTGTGCAGGGAAAAAAGAAAAGTAAGGAAAGTAGCCATACACAAAGAGCCCACAAGCTCACATTATAACCAATTGTCATGGAAGCCTGACCTGCTACCGACCGTCCAACACTGTAATCGTGAGATTGTTTATTGAACGAAGATTGGGTTCCTTTGTATTCGAGCTTGAATTCGTCAGAACTTGCCCAGTTGAATAGGCGTGATGTTTAGGTGAAGGTAGAGGAGTAGCAAGCCCATTGCTAAGCATTGAGACAACATCTGACATGGTGGGTCTATCAGTTGCACTCTCTTCGACACACAAGAGAGCGACATTAATATATCTTGTTAACACGTCCATACTATATGAATTGCCCATCATTGGATCCACCAACTCCATCCCTCTATTACCATTCCACAACTTCCATGCCTAAAACAAAAAACAGAAATCAATTCAATGTGGAATATAGCTCAAGATAAAATCCATAACAAATTCAATGGTATAAAGGCCTCCATTAAGATAAAAATTGGGTCAGTTTTAGTTACTCACACATGCAATGAGATTGTGAGAGTTGGAAATACAAAAATCACTATTCTTCCTGCCACTCAGAATCTCCAAAAGCAAGACTCCAAAGCTAAAGACATCAGATTTTATAGAGAAATGGCCTCGGTTGGCATACTCAGGGGACATATAACCACTGTATTTCACGATTCAACAAAATCATGTAGTAGGACATAGGTTATTAGCATGGTTCGACATGTATGAAAAGTTTTCAAAAGTTAAAACTCTTTTTCTGTACTTACTAAGTCCCAACTATTCTTTTTGTATTTGCATGTGACTCGTTCCCTCCAAAAATTCTTGCAAGAACAAAATCTGATATTTTGGGGTTCATATCGCCATCCAAAAGAATGTTACTGGCTTTCAGATCACGATGAATGATTCGTATTCTAGAATATTGATGAAGATAAAGAAGTCCTTGAGCAATCCCTTCAATAATGTGTATGCGTCTTGTCCAATCTAATAACTCTCTTTTAGTGGGATCTAAAGCAATTAAACATAAAAAAATAATAATAATAAAAGAGCTGGTAAATATATGACGCATA
The DNA here is from genome assembly GCF_017979445.1 of Akebia trifoliata. Classification (NCBI taxonomy): domain Eukaryota; kingdom Viridiplantae; phylum Streptophyta; class Magnoliopsida; order Ranunculales; family Lardizabalaceae; genus Akebia; species Akebia trifoliata. Next base: position 3,054,019 of record NC_141385.1, read on the forward strand.
CAACCATATATAGAAAGAGAAATTGAATATAAAATTTACGAAAATGCAACAAATTAGTACCAAAGAGGAAGCAATCCAAGCTTTTGTTGGACATGTACTCATAGATCAATATATTTTCTCCATCTTCAATACAACAACCCAAGATCCTAACAAGATTCCTATGTTGGAGCTTGGCAATAAGAGTTGTCTCATTTTTAAACTCTTCAAATCCTTGTCCAGACTTTCTCGAAAGCCTTTTCACTGCTACTTCTTGTCCCCTTAGCAATTTGCCCTGAAATAAAGATCATTAATTTATTTAAAAGTGTTTATGTTTCTAAAGTAATATGGTTTGAATGATTAAATGGTACCTTGTAAACAGGTCCAAACCCACCCTCTCCAAGTTTATTTGTAGCAGAGAAGTTACCTGTAGAAGCAATTATGCTTGCAAAACTAAACAACGGCAACTCAACATCGTTCGTCCCACCTTTCCCAACCTTACTATCAACTTGTTCACTATATGTTGCTTTAATTCCAATAGCCAAATCAAACAATAACAAATCTTGGCTTTTTTTCTCCTCTGTTTCAAATGTAAGAAATTCATTTACTTCCAAAGATATAGAAAGTAGTTCCTTCATTTGGGGCTATAGTGTGCTATACAAACCTTTTCGGTTGAGTTTTATTATCCAAAGACGACACATGAAGGCTATTGAAATCAGAATTACTAGAACAATAGGCAGTGCTACAATTAACCATAAGCGGATAGTCCCCGAATCTGAAAATGAAGTCTTCTTTCCTTCGGTTGATGAAGGAATCGTGTTTCCTGAATCAAACATTTTTTGTTATTCCAAGAATAACCATCACACACACTAAACTATGTAGAATTCAAGACTCAAAATTCAGAGAATATTGTTATAATATCCACAGACCGAACTCTATGTAGAATTTGAGATTTAATGCACTTATAACATCTACAACAACCCAACTAAACCTTTTAGTACATCTTACCTTGAGAATTCGGAAGCTCGGAAGCAGCAAGTCGAAGATAGAGATTCCCTCCAACACTATGATCATCAACAAGTGGAACCAGATTCAATATATCTCCATCCCATGTAGAACACCCATGATATCCATAAGCATAAGCACCACAAGAACAGTTGTGCAAGCAAGCAAACTTGCATTCTTCCTCACTCCCAACTGTCAAAGATCTCAAATTTATGGGAAATTTCACATTAAGAATCTGTGAAAACATGTCTTGATTGTTAGAAAGCTTGAGGATGTTAATGGGGAGCCCCTGTTAGCAACCCATACTACAGTTTGTAGTGGAATCTTCTTGAACCATATACCCAAGTAGTAATTCTTTGAGTTTGAAGGGGAGAAGAAACCCAATTCAAAGTTTCCACCAGAGGATACAAGGGTCTCTGTGTTTTTGATTGATTGGCCTTGTTTGATTGTATCTTTGGCTAAAGAGAATTGGAAGAAAGATAAAATGATAAAGAAAATGATACAAGAAAACAAGCCCATAGTACCTCTCATTTAGACTTAGCACATATTCGTGATGAAACAAGAAAAAAAATGAACAATCGACTAATCAATCTCTCTTTCTCTCTCTCGCTCTCGCTCTCATTCTCAGAGACTCAGACTCTTTACTAGAAAATGTCAACTCTAACATTGCAGCAAAATTATTATTTTGACAATGAAATATGTACTTTCAAAAGAGCCGTCCGGGGCCGGAGTCAGGATTTTCTTGTAGAGGGGGGCAATCTATGGTTAGCTGTATGGTTGAAGAACTCGAAGAGAATCGGCTCCAAGGAGAAATTCATAAGTTTTTTTATTAGAAGTTGAAAAAAAGGAATTTTAGGTCATTGCCACTTATTATATGAGAAAGCGCGGTCAAGAGTCAATGTCATCAATAAAAAAAATTGAGGGGTGTGAGGACAAATGGGACATGTTATTAGTTAAAAATATAGGGGTGTCTCAAAGTTCTGCTCCTTACTAATTCCATCTCTGCTTATAACTCTATGTTTATAAAGAAACATTGACTTTTCTCTCAGTGTACAATACTAGTATCTCGATGAAAAACATATATGGTTCTGCACACTCCACCCCCATCAACTGCAATGTTGTAGGAAGTCAGTTTAGCAATTTCCATTTTAAAACTATGGTATTGACAAAGTAGACTGACTTCTTAACCCCCAAAGATTATTGTGATGACCAAGATCACACCTCAAGAAGTGGAGGTCTTGAATTCTAATCCCACCTTAGAGGCCACACTCAACGACTTATCCTAGAAAGTTGAGCATGAAAAGCAGAGACTACACATGCCTTGAAGATTAGCGGATGTTTTAAAATGTTGGATACCTCGGGTCTAAAAAAAAAAGACTTTCCATACGGGATTTACCGATTGTACTTTTCCAATTAGTACATAAGGATCGGACACCCATATTCCAGGATCATACAAGCATGTTATAGGAAATGCGCCAAACCCAAAACAAGCTACCCCTGATTTGGGACAAATCCAAAGAGGGTCCACTGAGATTGATGAGAAGTCGTTTTACCCTCACTTGAGTTTGCCTTCTAGTAAAACTTTGACTATGTCCACACTTGCTTCTCTTAAATAATTAGTTTAGTTCGGCAAGCTATGACGAACTTCTGGGATAGTCTTTTCTCGAGATTGAAGACTAGACGAAAGAGAGAGAGAAATAACTTTGAATTTCTTAACTAAAGCATGGGCACTTTTTTTGAATCCTAAACGTTCAAACAATCAACTAATCTCCTCTGATTATTTAGTTTAATGATTTCAAATCAGATGACCAAAAAAATACGTGGAACGTAAATTTTGGCTAAATTTTTTAAGAGCAGCTGCGAGCCACCAAATTTTGACTCCATTTAAGTGTTGTGATATGGTTCATACACTATTGCCCTTGGATCCAGTTCTAAATTTAAGCGTTGGTGACTGCTTTTTTTTTTTTCTTTCTTTAGTAAGCTGCACATACCAGCCATCCTGCACATGTACTGATCAGGGCCTAGAAAATCAATTCTAAGGCCCTATTTATAGAAACTTTAAATATAAAACACATGTTAAATCCCCTAATTAGAGATAATGCATTCATAGTCCATGTTTTTGTTATTTTCGAATTTATTTTGATTTCTGGATTAATTTGTGTTAAGTTAAAGGCACGAGGAACAAAAAGAAGTAAATCAGACGAATTGCTAGAGTCTACTACAATCCAGAACCCAAGATAAGGAATCAGACAAAAAAGCAGGCCCATTGGGCCCACTAAGGTCGTAGCGCGATGAAGTCAATGAGTTGAACCTCATGATTCGTGCAGTATTATGAGGGCTTGATTGTTGACGTAATATATTTGGATTTGGTTTTTTGCTGATGTACACGAACGTTCTGGCTTAAGAAACATTAATTTGGCTATATAAATAGAGACCAGACCAGAGTAAAAAGGCATCTCCCATCTCCTGTTCTCTTTCTCTTTCTTTTTATCAATTTTTTAGGTTTTAGTTTTAGTTATTGTTCTAGCTTTGTAAGCAAGGCATTGACGCCAATTTCAAGCAAATATCAATAATAAAAAAAGCATTTATCTCTTCACTCCTTATTTTTCTTTTAATGTATGTTTCTATTATTCTTGCAATGATTCTTGACCAGACCTCCATTAAAGAGATCGATGATGTCAGAGCAAGTAAATCTTCGTCAGTTTATTATTTTGCATCCGCTTTTATTGTTTATGCTTAAATAGATTTAATCTTCTAATCTAATAATATTAGATTATTTATTGGATCGAGACAAAAAGACAAATACAAATAAAATGATGAGATAATTTGTTCTTAGTGGATCCGACTGATTTAAGCTTTACACTGCAATCTTCCTATTTTGTTATATTTTTATTGTTTCATTTGGCTTCATCCTTTTACAAATCAGTTTTAGTTATCTTAAAAATCTAATCATTTTAAGTTAAATGTTTTTAATCAACGTTGTCTCTATGGATCGACCCTTACTTGCTAATATTTTTAATATTTTGTTATTTGTTATTTTATATGATAACCTACGATGAACAAATTTGACAATAATTAAATATAACCACTTTATGTGGAAAAACATATAGAGATTTGAAGGTGTGACTTGGAGAACAAACCCAATCGCCCTTACCATCTCAACTAATCCCTGATAGTGAAGTATTGTAACTTGGCTCATACATTATTGACCTAGGTCATAAGTATGTCTGGGATATTATTTGGGTTTTGCGTTTAAAAAGTTGGGACCATGTGTTTTTACAAGCAAACCAATTGGCATTTATAGTTCATAAGAAAGGGAGCAAATTAAATTTAAAAAAAGAGTCTATTAGTAACTTGCCTTTAAGAACGGTCTTCTTGTTTGCTTCTCTCATTTTCATTGATTCCTTACCAATTTTCCAATAAGAATTGTGTCTTTGCACAACAATACATAGACAATATTATTCAGGAGGATTTGCAAAAAAATATAAAGATTCGGCAAATGAAATTACATGATGGTAGTGTCAGAATATTTCCCAACATATTACCATTTATGAGAACTTCATATTTACGAGAACATTCTCAAAATATTTGTTCAAACTTTTTGAATCTCAACTTGACTTTCCTTTAGCATTTTCTTCAATAGTCAAGTGTCCTACGATGAATAAAGATAACACCTCAAAATCCCTCTAGGATTCATGCCCTGGATCATATTTAACTTCAAACAGATAATTAACAAGCCCCCTTGATTTGTCTTTCTTCCCATTTATATTTGATGATTTGGGTATTTTTCCATTGATGACATGTATAATCCTAAGTATTTCATGCATTCAATCCCCTTAATTGGTTAAGTATATCAGCCCACATTAATATTTTTTTAAATATTTCTTAATGGCAGATCATCTAATCATATACTTGACACTTTATTTTATGCATGCTTGGGACAAATCACGTAGTTGTATTTATTATAGTGCTATTAGACACAGGGTCGGCTCAATACAAATTGAGATCTAAGGCGAATTTTAAAATTAGGCCTTTTTGATATTTAATATATTAATATAAATAATTATTATTATTTAAATAATAAAAAGATATTTAAAATTTATTTGTATTGCTTTTTTAGGTAAAATGTTACTAGTTGCACACCACCTTCTACCAATTGCACTCCATCACTTAAAATTTTCCATTTGTACTTCATTTGGATGATTGCACTCAAAATTAAAATAACAATATTGCACTCCTTTATTTTTTGTTTTTGTTCTTATTCTTCTTCTTCAGTCATTTTCACATAAATAATTGTTGATTCAATAACTTTTGTAAGAAATACTTGATCATATAACAAGCATGATTACAATTTACATTAGAAAAGAAAATGGATAACCCTAAATCTTAATGTTACCAATAATGAAATGCAATTATTAGGTTAAAATAGATGTTATAAAAAAAAATGTTATTTTACAAGGTTGGTGTGCAACCAACTTCTAGTTGTGTGCAACTTGTCGATCCCAAGTTGTGGGGCCTTGAGCGATTGCCTAAGTGGCCTTATGGTTAAGCCCAAGTTGGTGTGCACTACATGATGTATGAAAGTAAATGAAACATTGAAGAGCTAAAAGATGACACATCTTTGGGGGGGGGGGGGAAAATTCAGGGTTTTGGTTTGACATTAAAGATGAGGGCATTTAAGTCATTTTCTATCAATCTTCCAGAGTAGATAGGGGTCAAGGAGGCACATCATAAGTTTGAAAACATGGCCGTATCTCAAATATTCACCAAAATGTGGTCAAGCATGTAGAAAAATCACAAGATACCCATCCAATGTTTGGAACCATCCCCATCCGGGTTGAATTTTAATCATTAAGGTAAGGCACCCAAGTGTGACAAATGTTCTACAATGGCGAAATTATTAAAACAATTATATATTTTGTGAATTTAATATTGAATCAATAATGTTTTTAAATATTAATGAAAAGGATTATACCCAATTTCGTATTTTTTCAATGATGAGTAGAGCATCCTCACCAAAAATCTAGAAGGTTGTGATGTTTGATTGTCGATCCCAATTTTGAAGCCCTAAAGAGAGTTAAATATTTTTTCAATGTATGAGTTAGAAGTTTTAAAATGACTGATTTTTTATGAGGGTGATCTCTATGATGAGTAGAGCATCCTCACCAAAAATCAGCTTATTCTGAAACTTCTAACCTCATTAAAAGTCGTTTACAAATATTGAACGGTCCAATAAGAGAGAAAATTCTCTCTTCTGCCATGGTGAAAATATCAAATTTCTTGATTAGATCACCTTTTGCCATTTAAGAACATGATCCATTACCATAGAATCGTAGAGGAGGAATTCTATGAATTTTTAAAAGAAAAAGTTATTTTTCATCGTTGAATTTTAATTTTAAACATGAATGCTCGATAGCCACCCATTTCAACACCTTGGATCAAGTTTGAAAAACTTAGTTTTTTTCGGGGGAAAAAAATGATCATAAGTTTTTTCATGAAATCTAGAAAGTTGTGATGTTTGATTGCGAATATGATAATCTACGTGAGCCCCACAACTCTTTTTAAAATTTGAAATCTTAAAATTAAAATTTGTAGACAAAGGAAGTACGAGCAGGAGAGAGAATTTTTCTCTGTATTACTCACGTCATATACGCCATATGTCAAATGGGTGTTGGGTTGTGAGCATAAACTCATTTGTGTACATGCAAGTGCAAAGTGCTCCCGACTATATGCAAACGTGGTGACCTGCCGCGGCTTGGAAACAAAGTGTAACCTCTCACATATATGACCAAAATAGATGAATGACAGATACCATATAAATTCAACGAGAGTCTTCTCATTTTTAAAAGTGGAACCATCTTGTTAAGAGATAGTTTCTTAACTAACACATTCTCTTTAAAGTATAGGGACAATGACCAGAGGCCTATTTTTTTTAATATATATCAAAAAGTCCCTTCTAAAAAAAATATGGACTCTTTAATAACCAATTTATCAAATATTATTCTAAAAATGATTTTTGAAATGAAATTATCATAATTACCCTTTCAATGATTTTTGAAGATTAAAGAAACCTGTTATTTGAGAATATTTGAGTTATTCCTATATTTTGTAATTATAACATGTCCCTTAACTATGATCATCTCTTATAGATCAATTTTTTTTATAAAAAAACATGCTTCTCTTACCAAAACTAATTATCTTTAAATCACATAGATGATGATGACTACACCAATGATGATGATGGAGTTGAGCATAATCATCATCAAACTAATTTGATCTATGCATATTAGATTCATTAAAATAAATAAATAATTAAAATATAAATTTAAAGTCGACTTGAATGTTCATCGAATTGATTTAATTTAAAAATTAGCAAGTCGACACAAATGAGTCAAATAAAATTATATTGAATTTAGCTTGTAATAAATAAAATATTTATTTTTATTTTAAAAAAATATTAATAACTAAATAAATTGGTCATATTTTTTATTGGACTCTCTATACTTTTAGATCAAACACTTCGTAAAGTTGTTAAAAAGAAATTTTAATTATTTTTATTAAAAAAATCTTCAAAAAAATTTTAATTGATTAATATTTTATTAAGTGGGACTTAAGTGATCTGTATTCTTTACTAGGAGACTATTTCGTAAATATTCTCAATAAAGAGTCCTTCATACCCATTCTCCATTAAATATAAAATACAAAAATATTTTTATTTATATTTTTAATTAAGTCAAATAAGTATTTGATTTAAAAAAATAATAAATAAATATTAACAGGATCTTACTCTTAAAAAGAAGTCAGTGTCAAAAATCTATAAAATAAAGGTAATGTGACGGAAGTATACGATTTTCAAATCTAGTACATTCTACTTAAATAATACTATCTATTAATCGCCTAACTTGGATGTTAGATTATCCTTCTATGTATCTCATAAAAATCAAAGAAAGAAACAGTTAGACAAAGACGGGGTGGAAAGTTGTCATCTCAGTCATCTTGGTATTGGAATGTGAGCTGTTGAATCTTGTTTTTAGCTCAATTTTTCTCCACCAACTATGGAAATCTTTTGACTCTTTGCTCCACGTTCTCCACAAGTCTATAAATATAGAATAGATAATTATTGGAGGTATGATTTCAAATTTGTTTCGTTTTAGAATGTTTGGGTGGAAACAAATCTGAAACATTTGGGGTCTATCTCAAAACCAATTGGCATTGAGTATCCGATGTGGAACTAAACTCAACATGTCCTAGCACATGTGGGTAAGATGGGGTCAAAGCACGTCGAGATATAAACTAAGTGATATGGAGGAGAGAAAGTCTCATTCTGATAGCATGTAGAAGAAATGGTTTATTAAGAATTCTTGGGTAATTAATACATGAACCCTAATAAGGTATTTATAGAGATTACATCAACCAAGATATGAAAATATTTTAATATAAATATTTTTATTTATTAATGCTTCCTAATATAGAATATCATAATTGATATTGTTAAGTGTATTATTCTCCATCACTATCTTCCTTTTGTGATGAGATATATTGATCATGATACAATGTTTTTCATGCATCATATTCTTTTTTTTTTTTTTTTGCTAACTGAGTGTCCGGGCCAGCTTGCGCGCACCAGGACTAATCTTGGGGAGGACTACCACAGCAACCCACTGCTGTGGTCCCCCAGTTAAATCATGCATCATATTCTCTTATACCCTCCTGCAATTGTACGGTCTTTTGAAGAAATAGTATGCAATTGATTTTTCTAAATAATTTATCTTAATCTTATTAAGTGACATACTATTATATTAGATCACCCAAAATTCAATCGTGCTTCTTGGTGATCATTGCATATTTATAAAGTTCATCAATGTTGCATCTTGTTCTTTTTGAATTTTTCGAAGTTGATGATTTTTTATAATAGGTCTGTTATGATCTCTCCTAAGAACACACAAATTAGGATTGTGAGATTTAAATGAAATAACTCTCGTTGGAAAGATTTTAGAAAAGAAAAACAAATGAGATTGTGAGAGATGAATGGATAGACATAAGAGATTTATAGAGATAAAGAAGGAGATGTGGTTTTGTTAAAGAAAACTACAATAATAATAAAGTAAAAAAAAAAATTGATTTAAGTTCGGCAATGTAGGTGGCATCATCATCGAAGAACGGCGCACTAAAATCGATGTGCTCAGAGAAACTTGAGTTCTGATACCATGATAAATTTGGGGGTCTAACTCAAAATCAATTGGCAATAAATAGAGAGACCCAAGAGTTTACAAGAAGAGAGACAAGCAATGAGTGTCTGATGTAAGACTAAACTCAACAAAATCCCTTCATTATATTAGGTCATAACCTTTGGAGATGCCATGTTGGCCTGATTGCATAATTAAGAGGCAAAATTGCAAATTATCTTGCCCAGAATACTACAAGTAATTTCAAACAATTACTAGACGCCAAAATTGCCAAGCAAAAATATGGGCAAAAACATGTCCCTTCAGTACAATATTTTAAGTAGTGTGTCCAGATTTTATGATAAAATCTGATGAATCTTCAGTTTATTTGAATGTCAGAAAATTAAATTTAGGTAGTTCGGGAAAAATGATACATATTTTTAAATTTTGTAATAAATACAAATGGAGCCAACCAAATTAAATTAAGGCCCAACTGCGATCCAACCAATTTAACACATTTCCGATCCAAATATATACTCAATTATTTTTTACCACATCGATGCATCAAATATAAATATCTATGTTGCCTAAGGAGCCAAAAACTCAATGATGTTAAGGAAGGAACACAATATAAGAGAAGGGTTTCTCATCATTTGTTCATCACCGATGGATATGGAAGCATTATCTTGTAAGTGTGATTGTGTGTCTTTCCTCCCATGAAATATTTTGATCCCCAATCAAGGTCCAACAGAGATTTGCTGTTAGAAAATTTAGGTGCTAAGTTGATGAACCAATGGCAATGTGCCACATTTATTGAAAAAGCAACAGTGATTGGATATTGGAGAAAAAAATTCGAGAGAAAATTTAAGAGGAGTTTAAGTGCTTAAATTTTACCTGTTTTTTAGTACACGAGGTGCCATGCCATTCGTTCATCAGCTTAGCACATACATTTCAAAACAGCAAATCTCTGATCATCAAGGTCATTAGCCAAAAATAATTAGCAAAGGTTCGACCAGGCCCTTGAGCACAAGTATGACATAATCAACAATGCAGCTTCTTTGAGTTGTTTCTTAAACCATAATTAAGGCCAAACTAGCAACCTTTAGTGCTGGAAAATAGAGAAAATTTGAAAATGTTCTAATAATTTTAATTTTGAAAAGGAATATTATTGGAATCTTTATATATAAAAAAATATTCTCTTGTTAGTTATGTATTTAAAAAAGAGTCCTGATAATATGACTTGTTAAGTAGCATACTCAAATGACTTCATGACATGGACAAGTTTGAGAATTGTAGATTTGTATGCCTTGGGATATACAATTCCCTCGAGATACACGATTCCCTCAGGATACACTATTTTATGGGAAAGTGCAATCGTGTATCCTAAGGCATTCAGATCTACAATATCCAAACTTGTCACATCATGAAATCATTTGAATATGCCACTTGACGAGTCATATTATCATGACTCTTTAAAAAATAGTCAAACAAAAGAAATCGGTGGTTGTTTGTATCATTAAATTGTATTTACTAACGACTCAATTTGCATTTGTGATTTATACCAAAATGGGGCAAATAACATTAAAAGAAAGCACCGACTTCAACATGCCTCAAAGACTGGTCCTTTTCCTTTTCTTTTCTCTATTCTCATTGCTTTCATACTATTATTCTGAAAAGAAGAGTATCTCACTTCAACAATACATGTATTATTGGATTCAAAAGGATTTGAAATTTGAACATTAAGCTCAAACTTGATCGACTTGATGAAAATTGTGAATATCCATCGGTTTTTTCTCAATGAACTCCTTAGAGCAACTCCAATGCAAATAGGCATAATTTGTAGGTATTTTATTATTAGGAGTCATTTTACTTGTTCAAGGGGTTTGCACTCTAACTATATTAGTCAAAACAACTCTCCACAAAATTAACTACGTAAAATATTCCACAATTGCCATTGTTTTTTATTGCCAATAGATAGAGAGAAAATTTTACTCTCTTCCTTTCTCTCTCCTACTTTCTCCTTCCAAAATATTTCAAAGTAGAGAGTCCCAGTTTAAGTGTGTTGGAGTGCTTTTAGAATACTTTTGACTTAGTAAAATGATAGTTGGGGGAGGATACAGAGCTCGAGCCCAAGTGTGTTGAAGTTGCTCTTATACACAAAACAAAGCCACTTAAATATCTCAAATTCAAAGGGCTAAAAAGGGAACTTGTTGTAGTATGTGGCTCATATTAAGTAGATCACGTATACAGAGAAAGCAGACTGATGCCAAGAGTGAATCGGAACGGAACGACTAGGGTTTACTATAAATTCATATTATTAAAATTTTCTAATACCTATTGTACGGTTAGAATTTATTATAAATTCATATGATATTACCCTAATTTGACATATAGTAAAAATTTAGCTCTTCGCTCTTGTGGATGTAGGCACACCGTCAAATCACGTTAAATATGTGTATTCTTGTATTTTAATTGTTTTTCTCTTTTCTGTACTATTCATCATAATTGTTGTACGTAGCACAATAGAATTGATATTGGAATATGAGGTCTTATTACATTTTATGGGCTAGCAATCTGATTGGGACTATATGCCTTATTAGAGTAGAGTAGGGCTTTTGACAAATAGTGAAGAAATGACTTCAAAAATCATATTTTTTAAATTATGAATGGTAAGATCACTCGGCATAAAATGCGGACAATTTGAATCCCATATTTTAAAACATTATCTTTACAAAGACTTTTATAAGTATTATTTGAAAAAGAGTGGTGCTGGGGTGACATAGGATTTACTGTGATTCTCACAATTCTGATGTGGACATGCATATATAATCATAGATGATTTTTACTCATATCGCGAGGAAATACATCTGTGGTTATGTGCACATCCCACGTTAGACTTGTGAGAATCGCAGTAAATACTTTGTGTCATTTCAACATTTGAAAAATGCTTAAAATACCTTTTTTAAAGCTTTGAAGGACACACACCCCTCCACGTTTTCTGATCAAATACCCACATGTTTTAACATTGATGACATGTTCCTTGACCTCGTTCTTCTCTTATGAATAATGATTTTTTGACTCCCCTCTTTGACATGCACCCCCCTACACCCCTATCATTGAATCGTAGATCATTTGTCTTGAAATATGTAGAACTATAAATCTTTTTCTTATGTATCCCAAGGCAAATGATCTACGATTTTGTGATGAGGGCATATGTCTAAGGGGATCGTTGGATTATCACGACTCTTGCTAAAAGCACCAACTTTGGCTAAGAGAACCCATATTCATATGATATTAACTAAGAATTAGAGCACATATTGGGGTGCTCTTTAGTAAAAGTTGATGTGGCATAGAATATCTTAAGAAAAAAAATCTCGATGCCCATCCAATGGTTGAAATAATTAATCCATTCAGATTGAGTTTTAATCTTCCGGGTAGTACCGATTTATGACAAAGCTTTCTAACACTTCTACAGCCACTAAACCTACCTGCAACCATCCGTATTTCTTTGGACTTTAGAGCTAGTTTTTGGTCAACAAAAGTCTACAGCTATTTTTCTTCACTTGCACTTCCAGACACGCCAATTCATGGAAATCTTGTGAACAAAAATGAAACATATTTTATCTCCAAATTCTTAGATCTTAAACCCATCAATGGGTCTCCTTAGTTTTCTTATTTTCTTCTCCAATTTACTCTGTTTTTTCTCTCAAGATATCTCCATTCCTGCCAACACCATAACTCCATCTCAATCTCTCACTGATGGGCAAACCTTAGTTTCCAAAGATGGAACCTTTGAACTTGGTTTCTTCAGTCCCACTAATTCGAAAAACCGTTACATAGGAATCTGGTACAAGAGAATCCCAATTCAAACAATAGTTTGGGTTGCTAATAGAGATTCCCCACTTAATGATTCATCAGGAATTCTCATGATAGACTTAAAGGGTAATCTTGTTCTTCTCAATCAGACTAGAACCATTATATGGTCGTCGAATTCATCGAAAACAGCGCAGAATCCAGTTGTAGAGCTCTTAGAATCCGGAAATCTTGTCTTGAAAGACAAAAAAGATAGAAATTTTTCAGAAATCTATCTATGGGAAAGCTTCAATTATCCTTCAGATACTTTGTTACCTGGTATGAAACTTGGATGGAATTTGAAGACTGGGCTAAACCGATATTTATCAGCGTGGAAGAATTTCAATGACCCATCTAATGGAGATCTTACTTATGAGATTGATCTTAATAGATATCCTGAAGCAGTTATGAGGAAGAAATCGATCGAGTATTATCGAAGTGGACCATGGAATGGACTTCGATATAGTGGCGCACCCGAATTGAAGCCAAACACGGTTTTCAGATTCAGTTTTATTAATGATGAAGATGAAGTGTATTACATGTACGAACTTAACGACAATTCTGTGATTTCGAGGTTGGTTTTAAACGAAACTAGTGATGGTGGCGCACTTCAGCGATTAACATGGGTCGATCGGAGTCTTAGTTGGGTTCTTCACGTATCGGTTCCTAGAGATCTTTGTGATGATTATAGGCTTTGTGGTGCATTTAGTACTTGTGACATGAATGATGCACCGGTTTGTCAGTGTTTGAAGGGGTTCAAGCCGAATACAACGAAGGATTGGAATGGCATGGATTGGTCTAAGGGATGTGTACATAAGACACCATTGGATTGCAGTAAGGGAGAGGGGTTTGTGAAGTTTAAAGGGTTGAAATTGCCCGATACGAAGCGTACTTGGGTGAACACAAGCATGAATCTTGACGATTGCAGGGTTGAGTGTTTGAAGAATTGTTCTTGTATGGGTTATACTAATTCGGATATTGATGGAGGTGGTACTGGTTGTGTGATTTGGTTTGGTGATCTTTTGGACATCAGACAGTTTAGCAATGCTGGACAGGATCTCTATATTCGGATGGCAGCTTCTGATTTAGGTATGTGTGCTTTCTTTATTTAAAATTTCATCCCAAATTAAATTTTTCTTTTTTTTTTTTTTGTCTTTTCAGATTCATAGGGCTATGTGACATAGATGATTAGGTCACTTTGTTAGTTTGGTTGTCTTCTCTTAATTTTGTTTTAACAAAATTACAAAAAATCGAGTCTAGTCAATTTTCAATTTCACAGAATATACATGTTTATATCAGAAAAAAATTATTTTTCTCTTTTTACATACGGATGGATCAAGCTTGATAGACTCTCTTAAAGCGATGTCTTCTCTAATATAATTCAGATTTTGATTGGTTGTCACCGTCGTCGTTTTCGTGATTCTTGAAATATGCTAGTATCCCTTTCTATGAATTGCTACCTTTGTCAGGGATTTTCCATGAGCGTATCTTCTTTTTCTTTTTTTCTAAGATCCCATCTACCTTAGAATGGTCTTTCCATGTGTTTTGTCCATCTAAATTTGCATAGACTTTGAAGATATTCTATCATTTTCACCAGGCTCAAGGGTACTCATTTAATGACACGTGTACACTTGATGAAGATTCACATTTTTTAACCTTTCGAAAGGATGTTTTAATGTATTAAACTATTTCTTCTTGTAAAGGTAAAGAAAAAGCAAGACACACGAACCATGGAAATTGGTTGAAGTCTTGAACAATTAATACACCTAACCACAATATGGTACACCCAATAAAGGAATTTAGGCCCATTGCATGTGTTTTCTGCATCCTAGAAGATTAGAGAAAAGGACTCAATCTGGTCCAGATCCAACGTATAGTACACTCCACCAGTTTTGGGCCCACCAATATAAACACAAAAGGCCATTTAGTTAGCATCAGGCTCGGATTTGAGAGCTAAGCTTGTTGGGTAGTTCCATAACTTTTCGTCTCGGCAGATATTGGGCTAGAATTTTGATATTGTAGCTTCATATTTTGTTTTTTGGATAATTGGGTGTCCTCGTAGACAGTGGACCAGGTCCATATATGGGCTTTGCCCATTCATAAACCATGGTCTTGTCTAAGGAATTAATGCTCATACCAGGTATCAAGCTCACGATCTACGGGTATTAATCACTTATCAGTCCGAAATTGCCATTGAGCCTATCCCTTAGGGTTGTGTTGCTTCATGTTGTTTGGAGGAAAAAATAAAAGTTTTATGACTTTTATCAGAAGAGTCGTGATAAACTGATCAAAAAAACATACTCAACTGACGTGGCATGTGCACAAAATCATAGATTTTTCCTCGAGATACACAATGAAAATTATATGGTTCTATGTCAACTGAGTATATTTAAATATCTTTTTTGGAGTTAGTTTATCATTATTCTTATCAAAATTACCTGGAGTAATGGATGAGAAATAATTAGTACAACATAACATCCAAAATAAACAATAATTGCACACAAAGCTTATTTTATTTAAACCCCAAACGTATTGCAATTTAAAATCCATAGGAATCTTAAAATTTAATCAATATTCTTAGAAAACCTAAAACATCAAAAATAAGTCAACCACCATGGTCAGAGCACTGGAGTTCTGATACCACATTGTTGGATTTTTTTATTTAACTACAAAAATAAAATAACTTCCCATCAAGCCATGATGATTAGATTCGTTGTTGTTTATTATTCTTGGATGTATGGATCACAAGCAAAATTGATATTTCATTCCATTTCTTGCTGGTTGTCTTCCTTTTTTTTTAGTCCTAGAATACACACACACACACACACACACACAGATCATTTAATCTGAGCTACACCCACGAATGATCATATTCTTTTATTTGCATATATTGAGATTGAATATTGCTGGAGTGACCTCAAGTTTGTACCTCACATCACACATCCTGACTTGAAAAGTCAGGATGTGTGATGTGAGGTACAAACTTGAGGTCACTCCAGCACGACTCATTGAGGTTGAAGTGCTACTAATGAAAACTTATGTGGATGTGAAGAGTACTCCAAGGGTGGCCTCTCAAATATGAAGAAACGAATAATAATGATCGTCACCATCCCATCAGCTACCATGGGGATGCTTTTCTTAAGCTACTTTATTTGGAAGAAGAAGAGAAGACACAAAGGTACACAATCACTATTTCATATCAGTATGCTTAACTTTTTTATTTTTTACCCTTTAATCCATTCCATTGGTATAACTTATAAGTTGAAAATTAGTTTCATAAAAATGATTATTTCAATGTGGAGAAAGAAAAAAAAGGATATATATTTGTTCTTCTGAACTTTTAACAAATGTACTTCATTTGAAGTTCATAAGAAAGTAAATTAAATGATGACAAATATCTATATTGGAAAGGGAATACACCCCCTTATGCATAATATTTTAAAGGTGGGTTTGGCACACTAACTTTTATTATGAACTAGCTAGAGTATGTCTATGTTAGGAGACACAGACATCTTCTCTAGGTTAAGGGGTAGAAGAGGAAAGACAGTAGAGTTAAAAGGGTACTTTTTAAAAAAGAAGAAATAATTTATAAAACTGAAAGGTATTTTTGACCAAAAAAACAAAGGGATAAAAAGAAGAAAGAGCATAAAGTGGAAAAAAGTTTGAAATAGCTCTCCCACCTCAAAATTTCTGTAGAACCCTCTCCTTTGGTTTAAATGTGGCATTTCCAAGGAGGTATTTCAAATATTGATGAAAATATCAAAAACTGCACATGATGGTTCCTCCAAAAAATTTTGAATCGACTTGGCCGCTTCAAAGCTGGAGGGTTATTCTTGGGGAAAGCTGATAATTTTCCTAAAGATTTGAGGCAATTTTCAAATGTATGATTATGCATTTTTCCTAGAATTCGTTTACCCACCTAAAGTGATATTTCAAGCTGGGACGGAAATATTTTCCATTCCCACACCCCCAAGAAAATGATTTTCCCTCCTCCTAATGTTATCCTGTCACGAGGCCAAAAACTAAAAACCACTTAGGGGGGAATTCATTTTCCCATGACCATTTTTCCAAGGAATTCATATTCCCTTGAAAATAAATTCATTTACAACATACAGACTTAAAAGAAAAGTTTCATATTTTAATTTATTTGCAATTATTAGAAACAATGCATCACCACCAAAAGCCCTATTTTTGTCTTAAACAAGATTTGAATGTGCCATATATATTTCTAGGATATCCTTCTCACACTATACTTGAACCTAAACATGCCTGAGAAGTCTAATTATAATTAAGGATTCCTTTTCTTCCTACTTTTGAGTTATAGGTAACAAGGAGAACAATGAAGACAAAGATTGCATGGATGATAGTAGAAATGGTGAGCTTGAGTTACCTCTCTTTGATTTGGTAACCATATCAGTTGCCACAAATAACTTTTCTGAAGAAAATAAGCTTGGAGAAGGTGGCTTTGGCCCTGTCTATAAGGTGAATTGTTGCTATCTTAGTGGCTATATATAATTCAAATGTAGAATACATTTTTTGTTTAATATTTGAACATTAATTAATTTTGTTAATTTAATTATAATCTCTAGGGTACTCTACCAGAAAAAGAAATAGCTGTGAAGAGACTCTCGAAGAAATCTGTACAAGGCCTTGACGAGTTTAAGAACGAGGTTATATTAATCTCGAAACTTCAACATAGAAATCTTGTTAAACTGTTGGGTTGTTGCATTCAAGGTGAAGAAAAGATGCTAATCTATGAGTACATGCCCAACAGAAGCTTGGACTCATTTATTTTCGGTTCGTTCCTTGCACTTCTTGTCCAGATGAGTCAAATAATATTTTCCCACCAAGAGTCTCAAGATTGGAAAACTTTTTCTTGGGAAAAAAATTTCCATGTAAATGAACAAAACAATCATTAAACTACTAATCCCCTAAAACTAAACCATTGACTTCAAAACTGATACAGATGAAGTAAGAAGCATATTACTTGATTGGCAAAAGCGCTTCCACATCGTGGTGGGAATAGCTCGAGGACTCCTTTATCTTCATCAAGATTCGAGACTAAGAATTATTCATAGGGATCTCAAAGCAAGTAACATTTTACTCGATAGCGTGATGGACCCCAAAATATCAGATTTTGGCATGGCAAGAATGTTTGGAGGAGATCAAATTGAAGCAAATACAAACAGAGTGGTTGGAACATAGTAAGTATATATTAATATTATTACATCACGAAAATTGAAGAATCTATCATCCCCCTATTTTGAAACCATTATGATTTTTTTTTTTCTATGTCATGATGCCATGTAGTGGTTATATGTCTCCCGAGTATGCAGTTGATGGGCACTTCTCTGTAAAATCCGATGTCTTTAGCTTCGGAGTTCTAGTTTTGGAAATAGTGAGCGGCAAGAAGAATAGAGGGTTCTATCATCCTGACCATCAGCTTAACCTTCTCGGGCATGTAAGTCTGGCAAATGAAAATATTATTTCATCTTTCTCAAAGTAAATGAATAGTTATTGCTACCAATGTTGTTAAATAACATATGCAACTATATGCGACCAGCAAAAGTTGTTCACATATGCGATTTCGCACATCGCATATGCGGTGGCACATATTGCAAGAAAAAAAAAATTGAAAAAAATATGTCATTGCATATGCTGTTGCACACAAAAAATATGTCATCGCATATTGGGCTAATAGCATAATTTGGGGTATATATGATTGCATAGAATTCGTCACCAAGAGAAAATGAATTCTGTGGAAAATAATGAAAATATCATTTTCCTAAACAACCAATTGGAAGACCAGAAAGAATGTGAATGGAGACAATGAAAGTAATTTTCAACTCCGTCAATAAGAGAAGACTTGGCTCTGGACAAATTGGAATATAGGACAAGTTTCATTTAGTGGGCCCCAAATCTTTGGGATGAAGCCTTGTTGGTGGTGATGGAATGGGAAAACATTTTCCCCTCTAGGGAGAAATCGTCTTTTTTATAATAAAAAATAGTATTCTAGGAAAGATATGCAATCATAAACTTGAAATTCACATTTTTAGGAGTCTTTAACTTTAATTTTTTTAGGCTTGGACACTTTGGAGTGAAGACAAGGCCATGGAATTGGTGGATGAATGGATGGGCGACCTATGTCTTAGGCCTGAAGTGTTAAGATGCATTCAGGTGGGTCTCTTGTGCGTTCAACAACGTATAGAAGACAGACCAACTATGTCAACTGTTCTTTTGATGTTGAGTAGTGAAAGTGTGGTGCTGCCCCAACCTCAACAACCAGGTTTTTTCACTGAAAGGAGTTCCACTAAAGCAAATCCAAATTCAAGTGATCAAGAATCTCATACTTCCAATGATATAACTGTTACGTTGTTGGAGGGTCGTTAAATGCTTGTTTTGGGCTACTAATAGCAGTTGTACGAGATGATTATGATCTGAATTAGGCCATCCACAAATGTATATATATTAAATTGAATGTTTCTACTAGGGAAGATTAGCTTTTAACTCTGAAACAACTTACACCTTTGTATTAATCCCGATAACATATGACTCGTGATTACAAAGCTTGTGAAATTATTTCAGGCATGCGCGGTGCGCCTAAATCCCTAAACACCATCTTATGAAATGTGTGAGAGCACAAAAGTTTTATCCCCCAACATACATGTGTCATCTCAAGATAAACATAATTAATTTTAACAGAGAAGTACTTGATGCTATTGAATGGGGAGCGGATCATCTATAGTACTCTTTTACTTTTCACCCCAATTAAAATCTTAGAAGAAAAGGAAGAAGAAGACAAAGGAGTCCAAGTCTCCAAGGAGAGTTAGGGTAATTTACATTTTAGCTATTTTGCATTCCTGTCTCCCTCTTCTACCCTCCTCACCCACTTATTTTTCTTTTTAAACTTAGGATGTAATGGAAAACCCTCATTCCAAAAATAAATTAGGTTTAAACCTTGTGCATGAAATGTGCAAGGCAATTTGACTGAAAAAGGTGAGGGTTGCAACCTCTTGTCCCATGTCACCTCACCATCTTCATCATATGCACACTCTTTACACACTCATTATTCATGGCAATGATGATAAATGGAGTCCCTCTCTATGTGGAAGACAACTAAATTTCTAATCATGTCTACATAAGCTTGCATGCATAAAACACATAATAATGACATATGTCTATTCTTTCATGAATCGAGATTGTAGCAATACAAGGTACCTGAGGATGTAATTGTTTTCTCTTTGTTTTTCTTATGTTGTTGGTTTGGGTCTGCCTCAATCCAGATGACTTTCCCAAAAAAAAGTTTATCCTTTCATGAGATGATCCCCATACATTTTACGACAAAAAGACCATGGTATTAAGGGAATACCATACATGGAACGAACTTAAAAGCCTAGGCCAACATCATCACTTATCCATGCATGCATCTTAAAAGAAGACACCAGCCAAAAGGGCATCATCTTCCATAGGATGATCCGTATATCCTCTTACAAATATCAAACCCTTTTTTATGTCTCAAGATAACATCACACGCCTACACAGTCATGCACATTTAGCTATAAAGTTCCACCATGCCCATACATTTTCATTCCATGCCTGCATTTGCATTTTATCACTAATCTTTTCTTTAACCTTCAAAGACCCTCATTTGAAAATGGCCAAGTAAAAGGTAACTACCGTTGGGTGAAGAGAATGGGGTGCCTAACACCTCCTGTTCTCTAACCGAACCTTCTTACCTAGATTCTATATTGACCAACCCTTATCCATATGAGAGTCACTACAATGCCTCAAAAATGGATTTCTAAAGTCATTTTTGAGTCTCCATTTACATCATTTTCTACAAAAGAATAATGGCGACTTCAATCAAGCTAGCAACGAAATTTTCCATAGTAAAAAATTATGTCGCTACACAACAAGTAATGAAGATGAAAAAAAATTCTAATACAATACGTAATGAACAAAGATAAGAATAGAAAGATCATAATCACAATATTTGCAAGATTTACGTTAGAAAGGCACCAAAAAGAAAAAAGACTCTCTGAGTCTATAAATATCATAATCGACATACAGGTAAAGGACTTTTGATTCATTCTCTAACTTAACCTTCTTGGATTCTTGTTAACTTAATTATGGAAAAGTCTTAATCTGAAAATCCCTCCCATATTTAAGACTTTTTGTAGGAATCGAAAATGAAATCTTCATCAAGATTTGAGTATGTGGTGAGGTAATTCTTTTTACCTTCAAGGTCAAACATAAAAACAACTCCATTTGAAAGTTTCCTAAATGTATAATAGAACAAGTACAAATATTTTAAGAGAAAATCTATTTTTTGGGATTATTTTCTTTGTATAGTGATCTTTTGAAAAAAAAAAAATATATATATATATATATATATATATATATATATTTAAAAGCTTAAAAATCATGTTATAGATATAAAATTGATAAGGAAAATTGTGTCCTAACAAAATAATAAATATTTAAAATTTTAAATGGATCAGGTCGGGCCCGATATCTTATCCATTTCAATCTGATAAATTTGTATATGGATCAAGGATTTAGTTTTTGATAATGATTGTATTTGATATATATATATATATATCTGATTCTACCTTCAAAAAATATATATATATTGATTCAATAACACAATGGATCAATCATGTCTAAATCCGATAGGCCCTGATCCAGTGAAAGGTGAGAAATTATTTAATTTATAATATATAGTTTGTAAAAGTATTTGAAGTTTTTTTTTTTTTTTTTTTTTTTAATTAAACTTATGAAATCATTTGATATCTTGCCAATCCGATGTATTATCAAATGGATTTAGACTCTAATAATAAAAGAACCCAATAGTATTATTAGAGTTGTGATAACCTGACTTACCCGCTTGGCATTCTCAATGGACACTCCAGACGTGACATGTTTGGGAATCATAGATTTGTACTCCTCAAGGTACACTTTTATGGGAAAGTGTCGTTTTGTATCCCGAGGTGTACAGATCTACGTTTCCTAAATATGTCAGGTCAGGGGTGTCGATTGAATATACCAAGGTATGTCAGATTATATGGATTCTTATTTAATTATTATTTATTATAATAAATAAGTAAATAAATAAATACCAATAACTATCTGATCCAATTCTTATTGGACTGGGTTTGGGTCCTATACTTATTGGATTGGTCTTAGAGTGATCTGGACCTGATCCGTTGACAGCTGTACTAATCTACATCTGTTATTTAATTTTTAGACAGCGTGGCTAAATTAAAGGAGGAACGAACTTTGACTGTTACTATTTCCACATCAGCAGTAGACGTTTCGTCAAACGGAGGAAACTGCACACCACGTAGAATTCGATCACGTGGGGTACGCCACGTGAGTAAGTCAGATTGCGCGAAGAGATCATATAAAAGAATACGTGGATATCGTTGCACCACGATAGCCCCATGACACCAGCAACGAAGGCACGCCACTCTATATATTCTCGGACCCTAATTATTAAATTTTAAAATAAGGGCAATGATATCTCCAGGGAAATAGTTGACTCTTCCAGACCACTAATGGAGTGAAAAAAAATTATTAAAATATGACAGTTAATAGTGACCGAAATAAAGGCCAAAGATCCCCCAAAACGCGGGGACCACACTTATATACACCTCATTTTCAGCCGCACAAGTTCTCAATGCCACTCCATATCACGTGCTTCCGTAGCCAACGTTGAACGAGAAATCGACACGTAGGAAAGAGAATATCCAATATCATTAAATTGCCACGTGTATCATCTTATTATCCCTCGAGTACCGCAAAATATCCCGAAGAGCCAAAGAAACAATTCAGGGTCAGCACGAAATCTATTGTTTTTTATACCACGTGGCATCACAGGATTATAGTTACACGTGGATGCAGATGAAATAGAAAATAAAACCATCAAATTTCGTTTGACACACGAATGCTTGATCGTCCGTTTGATATAACGAATCAAATGACAAAACTACCCATCACTATGACCGTAACTAAGAAGGGAGATTCCGGGTCTTTTCAGGAAATTGAGGATGCTTCTAGCTTTCTATAAGTGCAGCAATTAGCTCTAGACTTGTTCTATTTGGCATCTTTTAGGGAGACCAGACGTAATTGCAGGGAAATTTTAGGAGAAAAAAAAAAAGAAATTAAGAAAAGAGAGAGGAGATAGAGATTTGAGAAAAGAAATTGAAGAAAAAGGAAGAAGAGATGAAGGAATGTGAGCTCTGTGATTTACCAGCGAGGATGTATTGCGAATCGGATCAAGCGAGTTTGTGTTGGAATTGCGATTCGAAGGTTCATTGTGCGAATTTCCTCGTCGCAAGGCACTCCAGGAGTCTTCTTTGTCTTGTCTGTCAATCTCCAACGCCATGGAAAGCTTCGGGGACGAATCTTGGTCCAACGTTTTCGGTCTGTGAGATTTGCGTTAATAGCTCCAATGGAAGGCTGGTTAGAGGTGAAGAAGAAGAAAGCGATGATGATGATGATGATGATGGTAAAGATGAGGAGATTGACGGTGAAGATGATCAGGATGAAGATGATGATGACGGTGACGGTGACGGTGACGGTAACGAAGTAGAGGATGATGAAGACAGAGAGAATCAAGTGGTTCCATGGACTTCTACTCCACCTCCACCAGTCTCGACTTCTTCGAGTAGTGAAGCGTCTTCTAGAAGGTTCTGTTGTGGTGGCGAAGATGTTGCTGAAACAGAGATAATTTTTCCATTAAAACGGATGCGTGAGGATGCAGATCTCGGTTTTCGGGTCAGATTTCCTCTGTTTTTCTCTTTTAATATCTCTTCCTCTGAACTTCAGTAGATCTGACAAAAAAATTTGTTTATTTTTAAAGATTTCTCTTCTGTACAGAAAATTAAACTTTACTGCTCTTAAAGATGATCGTTTTTAAAGGATTCGGTGTGTTTGCTTCAATTTTAACCCTAAAATCGACATTCAATTGTAAGATCTAACAGTTAGATAGAATTTCTTATGATCGCAGAGAGATCACAGCTGCGCGTCGTCCAAACGGAACTATGACGCAACGTTGACAACAGAGACAACTCGAAACTTAGCCGAAGACGAAGCCACATCTGTAGATTCCTTGAGGCCATTTAAGGATCGAAAGAAGACGCAAACCGAGTCGAAAGAGGTGTCACTCGTTGGATCACTCGAGAGATTCCAGCAAGACGTGATCTCTGGCGATGACGCGTCTGCAAAGATCCTTGGTATCTGCAAAATAAGCAAAGATCCTAGAACCGTTGATCTTATATCCAGAGACTCTAACAAACGTCAGATTTAAGGTAGAACTGTTTGTTAATCACTATTTAACATAAATATTCATCCTTCTAACAGGTAGTTTTAGCCAATATTAATCGAGATTTTAGTATTTTAATTGTATTTTTAAATTTAGTTTCAAGTGTGGCCAAATTGAATTTAGTATCAAAAGATGTGGATGGAAAGAAATATTTCTGCTAAAACCTCTTCTTTTTTTCTTCTTTTTCTTTTTTGTTGAGATTTATACATATATGGTAGAAAGAATTGATCAAAGAAGAAACATATTGTCAGAGTCAGCTATCATGCCTTGGATACTTTTGGAGCACGCTTCGAACCACAACAAGAATGTGGCTGCCGTTGGTTCTACTGCTCTCGTCTTACTTTCGTGGTTGGTACTTGGTATTGGTTTCCTAGGGATCAGTACAAATCACTTATGAATTACGGGGTCATTTGGTTGGGCATCCCTAGGGAAATGCTTTCATCTCAGCCGTTCGTTTATGGAGATTCAAACCTCATTTGAGGTTTTCTTCTTTCAATACGTCACATCTAGTAACGAGCACCGTTTAATGATGTGACCTCCAATATTCGTCCACGTGGAATTTAGATTTTTTTTATTTTATTTAGACATACCCCTCAAATTTCGCTCAATATTAGAAAGGGTCGTACTAGATTGACCTTCACATTTCAGCTCATAACGCACATCTTGACTTGAAAGTGGATAGGAATTGTAGATATTTTTTCACTTGTATCTCAAGGAAAAGCATCTATGGTTCCCCTACACTTTCACGTAAGAGTGTGCGATGTGAGGTCCAATTTTAAGTCATTTCAATATTATTTTATTAAAAATAATCTCTAGTATTTTCAAAAGAATAGTGCTGAAGTGACCTCGCACATCTTGAAGTGAAATTATGGGCTGGAACCACATATGCTTTTATACTCGTATCTCGATGAAACGATTTATGATCTTTATACACTTTCACATAATATGTGTGATATGAGGTACAAATTGAGGTCACTTCAGCGCTGTTCTTTTCAAAAACAAATGTCAGTAGGTAAAAAATCCCATATCCCCCACCCCACGCGCGCGCACACTCACACAAAAACAAAACAACTGTCTCGATAAAGTGGAAGGGATTCTCTCAATCCAAGACCCTGTAATCCTTATGTTAGTAAATATTTGAAAGCGGGTCCATAGAATCAGGAAAATTCGAGAATTAAGTCCTACTAAGCCTCCAGCCCAAACCCATTGATTTTTTCTGCAAAAATACATCAATATTAACCCTCTAAAGATAAACCATTCATTAGCTATTCCTGTCTTCAAATGTGCTGTAGAAAATCCTGATTTTTTCAACCCAACAATCAAATCACATACAGTGTCCCGTTTCTATAGATAGGACCAGTGTCTATGTGGCACAAGTTGATTACAAGTTTAGTCCAAGGTATTTTAAGCACCACTTAAAAGCATGTCACGTAGGCACCTAACCTATTTTACAGGAACGAAACACCGTATTGGATCTTCAGTCAATCTCTTTAATTGCCTCAAAATCCTATCTTGTTCTTTGAGGTTTGAAGGGGGTGGGAAATAGAACCTTAAAATTTAATAGGGAGAGGATGCTGGTTTTTGGGATAAAATCAGCAGTGGGTTGAGGGCATTTAGGTCATCTATAATAATCTCTCAAAGAATACCTTGGCCAAGGGGGTATGTGATCAGTTTGAAAACGTAGCTCGTGGGGGGGTGTATAGCGTCTTCTCTCTCAGCACGTCAAAATAGTGTCTAATGCGAGCTTGTGCAAAGTTTCATCTACTCCATGTCGTTGGTGCAACAACGCATTTGGGTGTTTGTTTTTGAATCGTAGCTTTCTGGCTCATAGTATGTGGGGGCACTTGAGTATGCCACGTGGCATACAAATATAAGAGGTTGAGTTAGGTTGCTATCAGAAGTCAAGAAGCAAGAACTTTGAATTGATTTGTCTTTGCGTTTGTTAAGAAGATATTTTAAAAAATAAATAAATAAATTTCCTAAACAAATATCTTTTGTTGATCATCTTAAACTATTTTATTAGATAAAGTTTATATTTGAAAAATTAAACAAGAAACCTTAAAATTTTAAAAATTAAAAATAAAAAACTGAAATGAAGGGTTGTTACGCGTCCACCAGTAATCAAGTCTTTAACTTTAAAAAGAAATCATCAAATACGATTCATGTGGTGGAGGTTCAATCGGTTGTTGAGTGGGGGAATTGTTTTTGTGTGGTTGAGGCGATATATCTTTTTGGATAGATTTAAACCGTGGAACTTGAGATATGATGGCGTTTATGGGACAATTTTGGATTCGAGTTCTGGTGACGTGTGTGTCAACCATAAAAAAAATTATTCTGTCTACTTTAGTTTATGTAACTTGTGTTGAAAACCACTTGTTTTTTTTTCCTGTGGACTATTTTAGTATACGATTGGAATCGTAGCAATTACGTGGTCTCGTTTTGTTTATCTTGGCTTTCGGCAAAAAAATGGGAAAAAAAAAAGTAAAAACTGGTGGCTGAAACTTATATCTTGGTTTAAGAGGCAATTGATTATACTTTGAAAATATCGATTAGGTTTATGAAAATTTGACCTAATCAACTTGTTTTTATATAAAATAAATATTTATTAGAGAAATTTTCAAATATGATCGACTTTTGTCGAAATTCTTCATTTTAATTCTCAAAACACGAAGAGCAAACTCAAAGGTATTTTCAAGTGACAATCTCTTTGTGAAATCGTTAATATTTATTTGAAGAGTTGTGTTAGAGTGACCTCAGCGTAGGACATCTTGACATGGCAGCGCACGCATGTCAATAGATGCATTTTACACGTATCTTGAGGAAATGTATTTATAGATATGCACGTGCCATCACGTCAAGATGTCGCCCGTGTGTCCCCCACTAAGGTCACTCCAGCATTAATCTTATTTGAAAAGTGACAATCTTATTGATTATAAAAGTGACGAAGCTACTTTTTTAACGTAAACCACCAGCAAGATTGTCACTTTTTAAATAAATATCAACGATTTTGCTGCCTTATATATTATAGCCAGATCGCCACTTTGAACTACTTGCAATCTTGCTCTTCGTGTTTCAGTAATTAAAACGAAAAAAGTGAGCCAGAATCGGAATTGTCATATGAGTCGTGCCGGAATGACCTCAAGATTATACCTCATATCGCACTTTTCTGATGTGGAAGTGTGTAGGAATCATCGACGTTTTTCACTCATATCTCAATGAAAAACATCTATGATTTCTACATACTTCTACATCAGGAAAGTGTAATATGAGGTACAATCTTCAGGTCACCTCAGCATTGTTCTTGTCATATTCAACGCACGAAATGATACTTATTTAAATACGATAGATATTCTCGCCGTTGGATTACATGTTTATACGTTTGGAATCATGTGTTTTTTCATGAGTCATTCGAACCTTATCCTTATTATCACAAGAAAAAATATATATATATTAATAATTATATTTAAAATAGAGTCATGCTAGCGTGACATTGGGATTTATAGCGATTCTCACAATTTTAATGTGCATTGCTCACATAACCGAAGATGTGTTTTATCGAGATACGAGTAAAAAACATCAATGGTAATGCGTGCACCTCCACGTTAGAAATGTGAGAATCGCACTAAATCCCAATGTCAACCCAACATTAGTGTTTAAAATAATATAAATGTTTTGACTCATTTAAAATAAGAGAATTTGAACGAGTCAACTCGATATTTTGAAAGGTGAGTACAGGTTGGTGTTTTAAAATTATTCTTCTAAATTCTAATATATTAAAGTCAAGTGGTTTCATGGGGCTTATAAAAGTTAAATCTGCATTTGTTTTATATAGGGAATGGGCCTCCATGTTCCCCAAGTGATGGTCAAAAGAGTCAATCAAATATGGAAATGATGCGCGTCACTGTACTATGTGTATATGAAGGATACTTTGAACCTAGCTATATCATTAGTGAGAGGTTAGAATTTTTTCAGAATCTTCTAGAGAACTTCAAATAATCGACCAAGTCTGCCATGTTTACCTTTTCAAATAGTATATGTATCGTATATAATATATAATTAAGTAAATTATACCATAAAAAAGTTTAGTGTACTTTTCCTCAATTTCAATTCTTTGCCCAATTGATATCTCACTTTGGAAGGGATTACAGATTTTCCCACCTAACGTTATTAGAAAAAGTCCAATAAAACTTGACTCGACTCCGACTTACAACAAGTCAAGCCAATTTGTCCATACAATGAGTTACTCTGTAAGCATCTTCAACAATTGTGAACAACATTTCCTTGTGGCCATCGACGAGGGCATTCCCCACTTACTTGGTGCATGTGATGCGCAGGTGTTGCACGTGCCCAGAGGAGGATCCCATATGCCCTGGCTCATCCGGTCCCTCTAGTTAGACGTAAATCCAGACTCCCATTATCAAAAAAAAATTGTGAACAATACAACGAGTGACCCTTGAATAACCTCGAATCGTTCACTCTAGACAACCTCTTAAGTCACTATGTGGGAAGGCTTTTTAATATAGAAACGGCCGTTGACGATGGATCATATATGATTTTGTGCTTATAGACAGCCACTACTGTCCACTAATTGGAATTGTATGGACATGTGGCATTGAAATGACCATTAAGTACCCTACTCTTTAGCAGATCTCCCCTGGGTTGAAAATGGCCATTTATGGCTCACATCTATTTTATGATTTCCAGTTTATGCCACAGACCTTTAAATGTATACCATGTTTAGAAAGATTATAAATTCAAATTACTATCTTCATGCCATGTGATTGTGAACTAATGTCTTAAAAACAGTGACCTTACGAAAATTTGTGGTCCAAAAAATTCAACATGTAGACTTGTACTCATATAACAAGTGTGGTGTCAATTTATTAGGAATAAGTCTACAAAGTTATGGTTCATTCGCATTAATATATATTTGAAGAAAGGACCTCACGAATAAAATACATAAGAATAGCGTAGATAAAGAAAATAGGAATCGTATAGATAATGATTCAGATAGTTCTCAAAAATGCCAAACGTAACTAATTAGAATTCACTTGATAGATGTTCAACTCAAATACAAACATTTAAATAATCAAAAATAAAATTTCATATAAAAAGAAATCTCAAAACAGGTTATTCTTGGGCTAACTATTCTTTATCTTAGATCTCAGAAGAGTCGATGTTACGGGCCATGAGCCACGAGCCACTCACACTGACATTCTTGCTCGATTGCCTCTGAGATTGCATATTACCTTACCTTCCACTAAACAGGTTATTTTCTTTGCAACATTGCCCCACAAAACATGGGCCTGGAAACATTCAATGTTCCAGACTGTCTAAAAATATCTAGGAATATCTCCAAATATTTTGGAATATTTACATTGAGACTGTCTTGGTTTCTCTACGGGCAGAAACACTGCCTCAAGATGAGATTTTTAGACCTTTGGTGGTATGGGTAGAGCCATAAATTGGACAACTACAAGTTGCATAAAGACATTTTTTACAGTTCTCAGTTATGTTAACACGAGGACAAGAGTAAGTTTTCTTCCTTCCTTACGGTGGCTAAAGAAAAAGAGTAGATCCTTGTGCTCGAACAAAGAGGTCCTGAATAAAGATTTATGGGAGGATTTGAAAGTTCTCTCTGCCATTAGAAAATATGATCAAGATAATCATGATCATGAAAGGGAAAGAACAAGTTTCATTGAGAAAATTTCTACTAATTTCAGTTTACCTTCAAGGATCTCACCCTAAACTGCATAGGAAACAATCAACACAGTTTAATCTTCTTCTGGTAAATTCCTGGTTAAAAGAACAATCAATATCCCTCCCTAAGTGTAAAACTGAGGTTCATCGTGAGAGACTCCCTAATATTTTGGACTACCTAATAAATCATGAGATGTAGTTATTGTTGAGAATCATGAAACAGTACAGGGATGGATGGCCTTTCCTTGATGGAAATTTCAATTGCCATACTTTTGTATCACAATGTCTCATTCAATTTTCTTAGATTTAACAAATTGCTCAAGCAAAGGAACCAGAATCCAAGGCAAGATAAGAAAGTGAAAAAGAAAAAACCAATTTATCAAAACATCCATGAAGCATGAAGACATAAAACATTCATAAATTTAACCCAATAAAAACTCAGTTACCAAGTTCAAAAACCTTTAAAGCGATTTCAACACATTTCCAACAAAAACTCAGAGCTCATACCACTATAATAGTGGCATTTGGAGTTCAGGAAAGACTAATGGGTTCACCACACAATTGTTCCAATTCACTCTCCAAAAGTTGTAACAAGTCTGCTTTTGTACGCCTATATATCCAAGCTTGACTACTCCTGTCCCAATCAAACCTTGAAGGGCCACTTCATGAAAAACAGAATAAGAGAAATGAACTTCAGATATGGTGAGAAGAAACAATAATGAAATATAAATCAGCCTAAGAACAGAAACCCCAGCAAAGAATATTTTTTAACTACGGAATCACAAAACTATCTAAACACTAATAATGGGAAACAACACCTCATTAGCCAGTAAAAAACATGGAATCAACCAATTATAATAGGTGACAATGTTGCAACAAAGACTAAATTTACATCAAGTTGTAAATAGCATGGAACTACCCACTACTAAGAAACCAATAGACCTCAGCAGCAGTAATGTGCACAATCATGATCAAGATCGAAAAATGTGGCACCAAGGTGTTGGGTCAATTAGCAATATCAATCAATCGACTTTGGAGCTTACAATGAGTCTCAATCCTAACATTACGCTAGTACTTTTGTTGCTTTTTAAAAATAAAAAAACATTTCACTAGTAGATTTTAATTTTGGCATTTCTTTCCTTTTTATAAAGAAGGTTAATAATACATGTGCACCTACAGTTTTGAATGAATACAGATAATGGAACAAGACCATACTAAGTGAACTAACTCTCGACTAAAACAAAGAAAAACCCCAAAGTCTAGATATCATTACTTGTGAACTCTAAGCAAAATGCATGCATCAAAGAATTCATGAAACTAACTACCCATAATTAAGTTACGGAAAAAGAAGGAACATAGTATCCGAAACACAACTCCATTCCATAAGGAAGTAATACCTTACAGGCGAAGATAACCAAATCTGCCTATTTGGAGTTTGCTTGTTCAACACATAGGTGCCCAAACTCCCGAGCTTCAATGTTAAAACTTGGTCCTGCCAAATGCATAACCACAGCGACAACAAAACAAATATAGTAGCTTTGAATAGAATCAACGAGTCATCCACACTAATCAGATAATCTTACCCCATAATCTATGTCGAAACCATCAATTTGGACGCAATCTCCATATTCCTGTCAAAATTTGAAATTTTAGCGACTACCCACTACCAAAGAAAAAAAAAAAATCGTACAAGTGAAGAACGAAACAAATGAAAGATCACAAAGACAACATCATTATGGATTGTACAAGGTAACACAGCGTGAAAGAACTCTTGGGCTTCTGTTTAAATTCTAAACACATGAAGGTAAAAACTAAAAAAAGTCTACTTGCATCACCTTTTTGGCTAGTAGACATTTTTTTTGGTAGAAAACACTTTAAAATATCCTTTAATGGTGACCCAAACAAATCCTTCACCTTTCCAAATCAGAATGAGACCATCCCTAGGCTTTACAAGCTACATAACGCACAATTTTATTTTACTTTTAATTTTGGGAAACGTACATAACCCACAAAAAGGAATCAAATATTCAGGGTTTTCGATTTAACTCCCAACCAAGAAGCGAAGCCAAAAAGAGATTCCGCCACGAAAACAAGAATGATTAAAATAAAAAGGCCTGTTTGGATCGCAATGTTTGCTCCAAATTAAGTTAATAAGAAATAAAAATTGATTTTTGTCCATCAAAACAGGCTCTAAAAATTTATGCTAAATAACAAACTAATCATTCACTGATTACCTCAAATTTCTCTTGAAGAAGATGAATTGTAGCATCAGACAACCTATGAAATTCATCCTCCTGTAGAACAGAACTGTAATTCCACCATTAATCATTAATTAGTGAAATCGATCGGTATTAATTGAACCCAAAAGAAAGAAAACCTAATTTTAACCATTTCTCATAAATAAAGAAAGAAAGAGAATAATTCTTCGAAGCTTACACACCTATAATCTATGGGGGCAGGTCCTTGAGATTGGTCGAGATTCAAAGGGCGAGAGCAGAAAACCCTAGATGAAATTGTGGGAGTAGCCAACAAAGCATTCTCGTAAGCTCTGGAGGATTCGAGAACAAGTGAAGATTGGGCACAAGAACAAAGGAGAGGGGCAGATTTCACAAGTAATAACCTTCTCACCAAATACCTTGAAGATGATAAATAAGCCATTTCACCACAACACTCACTCACAATCATAAATCATGGTTTTAAGACTCCGTTTTGTCATCTCGTCTATGATCGAGACCGAGTCATCTCGGTTGACAACGAGGACACATGAACAATCCTGGTCCCTTACTTCACCTGAAAAGATCTTGTTTTTTTTTTTAAAGGAAGAAGACGATGGATTTAGGGCTTTTTTTCAGTTTCGTAGAAGAATTGAGAGCAAAAGAGGTTCTCTTCGATGAAGAAGAGCAGCAATAATGAAGAACGAGATGACTCGGTAAATGTCGACTGAGATTCTCAAAATATCGTCCCAGTCATCTCGGACTACATTTAAAACCGTATTACGAACAAACCATCTCAAATTCTGAATCCAAACCTAACGTAGGGTTGCAACCTGGGCGGGCTGGCCCGAACTCAACCCGTGCTCAATCGGATTGATGGACGAGCTTGGACTGAGTTATATAAAAAATGAGTTGAGTCTGAGTTAGAATATCTCAATCCGACCTCAATTCGGATTGTGTTTGGGTTTAGGATCGAACAATCCAACTCAACCCAAATCCGATGCCTATATATTAATATATAAATATTTTTATAATAATTATTATATATATTATTTAATTTTTTTTTTTTCATCTTATTATTATTATATGTAAATGTAGACAATTGGATATTATTAATGTGGGTTTTAATTAAGTATTGTTTTTCTAAATATTCTCTCAATGATGGATTTGGAGGTCACTTATGATTTTATTTATTGGCTGTTTTGTTTCCTATGTTGTATTTTTTTAAGATATAAAATTTATTTATTAATACGTAAGTTAACCCTAGCTAAACTCAATTTTAGAAGATCAAGTTTGGGTTGAGCTCCCGATGGTCAGTTTGAGTTGAGATCGCGTTGAGGGTTCTAACACTTGGGTTGAACCGTCCGGGTGGCAGCCCTACTCAAGAGTGCTTGCTATTCTTGGGCTTGGATTGGGCTCTAACCACACTTTATGGGCTTGTTATGCTTGGGCTAGTCTTGGGAATCTAAATTTAGGGCTATCAATGGATGGTATCGACCGATCCATACTGGTCAGATCACAACCCCCCCCCCCCCCCCCAACCCCATATCACATGTATATCTAAAGCCACGCACTTTAAGAATGAGACAAACCCCTACGATCACACACCCCAACCCAACAGAAGTTTTCCTAGATCACCCAGATTTGAATACACAACGTGAGGGAGCAAACCATCTCACTAGTTTTACCGTCGCACCAACTCCTAGGGATTAGAATTTTATTTTTTTCCCCATTAAGAACCACAACATTAAAAATAGAGTGCTCATTGATGAAATCTTCACATTTACACT
Source organism: Akebia trifoliata (assembly GCF_017979445.1). Classification (NCBI taxonomy): domain Eukaryota; kingdom Viridiplantae; phylum Streptophyta; class Magnoliopsida; order Ranunculales; family Lardizabalaceae; genus Akebia; species Akebia trifoliata. The sequence continues at coordinate 3,088,046 of NC_141385.1, forward strand.
ATATAACTTACAATTGGGGACAATCATGGTCTTGTTGGCCAACACATGCTGACCAAGAGGAAGTGGACTAATAATACAAGGTTATCTTTTACAGAATTAGTATCATAAGGAGGGTATGTAGGGATCAAGTAAATGGGTAAAAAGGAATTCTCATGATCCTTGAATTTTCCTCTGAGCAAGAAATCATCCATCCTTGCTCCATTTGTACTGCCGACACCTTCACTGGTCAAGAACTCCCAACAACTTGAGACATGCCCTGTGCAACTAATGGCTTGCAACCCTGGCAGGATACAGAATGAAAAAGATATTTCAAAATACACATGAAAGGGTTAAGAAAACTTCTCACTGGAAATTTTCTTTTCTAAAACAATTATCATCATCATCACCAGAGCTAGCCTTGTAACCCAAAGAATTGGGGTCGAATAAACAATTAAGTTTACATTTCCTAATGAGGAAATTCAAATTGTTTCACATTTATTTCATTTCATTTCTTTAGTTTTGTTTCTTGTTTTTATTACTTTGTATTGTCCTACTACCTAAAGACCTTTTTTCTTCCTCATTCAATTAACATGTGAATGAATATAAAGAAACAAAGGAAAAAAAAATTTCTATGCTTTACTTCCACAATCTCCTACCTTCTTTGTAAAATGGGTAGGGCAGCTTAATCCAGCCAACCCTCGTCGCCTCGCCTAATTGACAGAACAAAAACTACTCCAAAAAACAAAGTCGAGCAAATTTCACCTGGCACAATGCACCAGGAAAAGAATGCCTTTGAAATCAAGAACAAAGGAGGGCATTAAGTCGTATAGGAAAAAAAATTCAATAGTTTGATTCACCATTCCTCTAGAATGTCACGTGGCAGGGCGGCTACCTTTACTGGCCCACTGACCCATGAATATTCCGTCCACACTAAAAGGGTCAGCCTGATTGGTGATATCTAACCATTGAATTTGAGTATTTTCCATCTCAAATAAGTCCATGGGTAAGTTCAACACCCAACGGAAAATACACAAATCCAATCATAAGTACAACAATCATAAGTACAGAAATCACTGGTTCAAAAGAATGTGTCACAACACTTTTGGAGGCAGTTGATCACATTTCACTTGTCCAATGGTGGTGCAAACTTTTCTATTTTCCTATTCCTTAGCAATAGGAATTTAATTTTACAGAAATGTTATGGAAAATATTCTAAATGTAGTGGTAATGACACAGTACAGGTATTTATTTACCTGTTTTAAATTTTACTTCCAAAAGCTACGGCCTCTGGGAGGATAAATGATGCACACAACATCCATTTCCCTGGTGCAACAAGCCGAACTCTATGCATTTCTACCTCAACTGCAAACTCCGTCAGTGCAGTCCTTATCCGCTGCATTATTGAGGAAAAATCAATGTTTATGTAACCATATTTCTATCTAGAGAGAGAGAGAGAGAGCAGAGAAACAAACCTGGTGAAAGTCAAACTCAGGATCTTGAGCTTTGGAAAATCCATAGACATGGATCCTGGGCAAGGGCGTACCCATCCCCTTGGGTCTTCTTCTGAATATGCCCCTGAATGCATCTGCGGCCAAATAAAAAAAAACATTTTTTGGAGAGGGCACAAAGTGTATGGTCGACAGTTGTATATAGAAATAAATGGAGAATTTATTTGACTCAATGGTTATGCAGGGGAATTTCGTTATTTTTCCAAGTTACACATGTTAGGATTCTAAATTGGAGTCTTCTCTTCCTTTTTTAATATATTTTCAAGTGTCAAAAAAAATTGAAAATCAAGTGTCAACGGAGAACTAGTGAAGATCCAATCCTATTAGATTAGAAAATGTAACAAGAGATTTGAGTTTGATTTTTATATATTGTCTACCTTATGATTCAATGCAACTAACACAACTTCTTTTATTATGGATCACAAACAGAAATTCAATGTGTAATCTCAAGCTTATAATGTGTATTCCTGAATAAGGTTATTTGTCAATAATTCAACCATTTCATTTTACCAAGTTCAAAGTCAGCCAGATCCAGTTTAACTGCTAATCTCTACCTACCGTTTATAGATCTTTTCCTTTCTTTTTATTAAAATAGAAAAAGCAAATATGCATTTTATAGAATATCTTGCCACCTCACGATTGAATTATTGAAGAGTTCATGTAAATACAATATGGAAATCTAAAAGTATACCACATGAAATAGTAGAGTTCCTTCAAAATAAATATGTGGCTGCAAGTATTTGCAGGTGATAACAGATAAAACAACTAAACCATGAAAGTTAATTCAAATTCAATCAACTCTATATAGAACAATTTCCCAATGAAGAAAGCATGGTTGCTATTCTAGAGAAATGTTGAAGGCACAATGGGGTTCAAGTAAACAGACCAAGATATTCCACAGCACTATTTGGCAAATTCATAACCACTTGTGTGATAGCGTCGGCATTTTGACTTGCAAACATAGCATCGATAAACCTCCTTCCGTCCATGTTTAATATCTGAGATTTTAAAATAAATTTATCAGCACATCTCCGGTGATATCAGCCCACTCAACTGCAGGACTTGTATGCGTGTGTGTGTGTGTGTGCATTTGCATCTTTCAGGTTGGTCACCTCGACCTCCCTTTTTAAATAAATTTATCTTTACTTAACAAAAAAAAAAATTGTGTATACATGCATGTATGCTTGCCCACGCCAAAATGCACACAACCAATTAGTATCAACCACATCGGGAAGAAACATCAATTAAAAGGATGGGAAAATACAAGAATTCATGGCTCATGAGCATGAAATTGCTTGTAAACTTCACATTAAACACCTTTAAGAATCCTATACAACTATACCTCAATTTTTCTTTCACGTTTGTTGAGAACACTATTTATTTCTAGATATTCCACGGCAGAAGGGTTTAAATCATTAGCATATACACGCTTTACTTTCTTTGCCGCAGCTATAGCTATTGGACCAACACCAGAGAAAACATCACCTGTTCATTGCATGAAAAATTGATTATGTCTAGCATCAAGAATATCTAAAAATAAAAGCTCAAAAATGTTCATATACTAAAGACATAATCAGGTAAAGAAAAACAAAAGATGAAAGATGAATTATCCTTCCAAAGATAAACTAGAATAAAAAGAATGCTTTATACGGCATGCATTTAGTGCAAAAAACAGTAATTTTGGCACACGTTCATAAAGTGTAACAAGCTACAAAGTATTGAAGCCAGACTAAAAAAGAGATCAATAAGACTAGTTATGACATAAACTCGGAAGTCCAAGACAAGTTAAGTTCAGAAGATTGATAAAAGGAAATCAATAATAGAAAATAGAAGATGCACTTTAAGAGCTTTGGAAAAAGCGTATAGCTGTGAACTTACTCTATGTTACGGTATTCCCCTGCCACACCTTCCCCACCATTGAAAAAGTTCATAGTTTCGCTCAAAATAGTGTAATTGCTCCTATAGCAGCTACCTAAACTCCAGATAAGATGAGCCAGAGGCGTCATTGTATGGGCCTAATTTACCGGATTCATTCATCCTACACCAAACCACGGACCATTACAAAGCGAACCAGTTCGCAGTCGTTCTAGGTTTGTGTAATTCAGCAAACATACCAAAAGGTTTGCAAACCCAAATGTTGTAGTTTGCTAAGATGGTTTGGGCATGCTCAATGAAGGCCGAATACAGCCCCTGTTAGAGGAAATATTCAATTTGAAGATAGAGTGAGAGAAAGACCCAAAAGAAAATAGATGGAGATAGTAAAGCAGAAATGAAGTCACTTTCAATAATAGAAGGCTTGGCTTTGGACAGCGTGGAATGGAGTAAGAGGATTTGTTTAGTGATTCAAAAATCTTTGGGATAAGGCTTTTTAGTTGCTCTTGTTGTTGTTGAATAAAATAAAAAGGCTTTTTATTATGTCTGTGTTTTCCTTATCCTCAAAGACATCTTCAATCCCCTTTTAAATATCAGTTTCTCTTCAAAGCAAGTCATCATAAATGAAGAGTCTATTTGATTTTTTTAATCTTCCAGTTGCCATCAAATGGACACTAACTTTAATGTATGTTTTTTGAAATTTAAATACTTGATGGTAATAGTTTGATCAATATGATACTTGATGAGACAATGGTTTTTAAATGAGATATTTTTAGATATATGTATTTTTAGTTTCATGTGTTACTTCAATATGTGATACGTACTATGTTAATGATTATTTATATATTTTAAACTTAGAACTTGGATCATTGTATTTATTTTCTTTATGTATAACTTGGAATTTTTTAACACTATGGTTGTACTTGTAAATGACTTGAGCCAAATTAACAAAACAAGGTAAACCGAACAAGCGAACCTAGAAACAAAATATTTCTTCCTATCCTACGTATCAGGCTCATTCTAGAGTGGCAAGCCGCGAATCTGAATTCAAACCTCATGGACCGACGAACCAGGTGACAGAGGTATAGGCCAATTAAAGAAATGGCTTACTTTCACACTCTTCTGTTTAGGGCCTTGGCAGGAGCTCTAGAGACCCAGATGCAACATCTGATCTATCACAGGAAAACTTCCTCGCTAATTGTTTACTGAGCTATGAGGTTGGCCAAGACTTTTTGCCACCCCAGACTTATGAAGTTTGGTAAGTTATGGACAGATTTCAGTCTCAGGTATACCAAAACATAATCCATAGGCCTCAAAAGAGAATTTATTTATATAGAGTAAAATTAAAGTAAATCAACTTATTACTTGAGTCTCATCACTTGTGCTATAATTTGGACCAATCCAAAAAATTAAAAAATATTGTCTTAAGTTTTTTTTTTTTTTTTTTTTTTTTTTTTTTTTAAATTAACTAAGTTTTATTTTGTTTCTCAGTAACTTCTATTATAATCAAACTTCTAAAGTCTTAAAATGTTAAGATTGTTGACATAGAAATTGAAAGGATTGATTACCTGACAGCTGACATAGATGTTTTTGTTTAGGCTTAATTTTAGGCTACAACTTCTAATAAGGATGTCTCGTGTTGAACTTCAGGTGTACAACACAAACAAAACACACTAATGCAATTATCACCACAAAACCTTTTATTTGTGTCTTCCACTATATAGTATATGGTTTTAGTGACCTTCTACGCATCATCCTATAACAAGAAGTGCACATAACACACAGCAATATGTCTGTGCTAGTTGTTTGATTTCACAGTCCCATACACAACATTGATATATGTATATCTCAACTTAAATGGAACACTGAATACCTTGAGAAATTTTCAATGAGACAGTTACAATGGATGCTACGCAAAATGTGGTAATGGTATACATGACGATGAACTTTAGGCTAACGCATGTCTCGTCTATCTGAAAATGAATGATCATGCTCTTGGACATCTGAGTTGAGTCTTCATAATAAGATATTCAAGCCAAACTTAAAACATCAGATAAAATTTGATGTTTTACATTTATAAATTCTAGTACTCTACTAAGTTCAAACTTTTCATTTTTTTTTTTCTCTCGTCTCTAAATACCCTTTTTTCCAAAAGGTTCCATAGAAAAAATCACATTAACATGTTAGGTCTAGAACACTATATGCCTACCTTTGATTGTAGAAACAGAGATACCTAAAGTTTGTTATTAAGAGTCCAACAGTTCCTTGATTAGAAGGGATTTCATTTTGCCTAATTTCCGTGTTCTGTGCTATGCGAATGGGAAATCAATCAACCATATTCTTTTACATTGTTCTTTGGTGGCAAAAATCCTATCTCACTTCTTACAGTTGTTACATATTTCCTGAGTCTTTCACTCTTTTACTTTGACACTGTACCAAAGCTGGAATCATAACATTTTCACTGGTAGAAAAGGAGTCTTTGGGCCTTGCTCCCTTTTGCAATTTGTCGGGGCGTGTGGAAGGAGAGAAACAGGAGAATCTTTTCAGGGGTGGAGAGATCTCATTACGACATATTTTTGTTTATTCTTTTTTTTTGAAAAGTATAATATATTGACAAAGAAGGAAACAAAATACATGGAGGCCGAGAAAGCCTCCAAAAGAGAAATAAAGAAAAAAACTTAAGCTACATTAATCACAAAAAGATTGCCATCTAAAAACGAAATCATCAAAAGTTATCCCCGCGAACTGAATGTTCTGTTTAGACCACATGTATAAAAAGCCCAATATCTCTAAGAAGCATGCATGAGAGCTACTAGTCTTATTGTTGAACACTCTGTTATTTCTCTCCTTCCATACCCCCCAAGCAATAGCCGTCGGTAGCATATCCCACAAGATCCATTTTTTGGTGTGAAAAACATTACTGGTCCATTCTACTAACAAAGAAGAGAACTCACGCGGGGGAACCCAATAAACATGGAAAAGCTCGAGGAAATTTGACCAAATATTATACGCAAAAGAACAGTGAATTAAAATATGATTAACCGATGTTGGTCGATGTTTTATTGGTGTAAGCTAGATGGAGCCTTCAAAGGGTTTTTTCAAGGATTCTGTTTTTAGATGGGAGTCCCTTTGTAATGTGTAAAGTTTTGTTTTGGTGGTGTCTTGTTCTTTTGGTCGCTCTCCTCGACAGCCTATCTATTAACGCAATTATTATTCCTATCAAAATATAAAAATAGAACAGTTCCCTGATGCTAAGAGTAACGAATAAAAGGACCAAGTGAAATCTAACGTCATAACCTGACCTATGATTACCCCTTCTGCTCAGATTTTTAAAAGATAAAACACAGGAAAATTTTAAAAGAATAGTAAGGTATGGTACAAGAGGGTGTAGGAATTGAGCAAGAAAAATTATTCGCTACAGAGGGTGCCTCCAGGCGCATTTTGCACGCATGGGATGACAATCTCTCTTTCCTTTTTCCTCCAAGAAATTTATTTCATACTGAACAAAGAAGGGAGGGACAGCTAATATTATGAGAAACAATGTGTTCTATAGCAATCAATCTGCCAGCAAGAAGAACAGACATCAGCACAAAATTCAAGTACAGGTAGCACAGTTCTTCAACTTCATTTCTTTCTTTGATATGTAAAACTTCCATTAAAATTTGGGGACAAGATGACACACATAAAACAAGACCAACAACAATAGCCTAATCCAGGGATATATTACAAACCCACTCCCACCACCCTAGAAAATCCTCAAAGAACATTACCCTAAACTCCTTATGTATTATACACCAAAAAAACAAAAGACTCATTATTGAAATGATGATATCCTGAAGGGAGCTCTATTTTCCTCCAAAAATACGGATATTTCTTTCCTTTCAAAGACCCCAACAGATTGCAAACGGAGTCAACCCCAACAAGATATTCTTGGACATAGAGAATGAAGAGCCCCACTGACACCATGGGGAAGGCAACCAGAAACATCAAATAGAAAGAAAAATTGGATCCAAATCTGGTGCACCAAGGAGCAATGGATAAGGATGTGATCTGCCATCTCACCACTCTTCTTACAGAGGTAGCAGTAGTTCAGTAGGGAGAAAACCCTCTGGATGATATGATCGTAAGTTAAAATTTTACCCAAAGCCCCCAACCAAGTCAAAAATGCAACTTTGGATGCACCTTAGGCTCCCAAACAGCTGACACTGGAACTGAAGCCAAATCGGGATGCAGCCTCGAGACATTACTAGACTAAATCATCAAAAGACCTCACTGAGAACATACCATCATGGTTCCCCTCCCACAATCTACGATCCTCGCAATTCATATGAATCGGGACCGTAGTAATACAGCTGATCAGTCTCGCGGCAATTTGATATGCAGAAGCCATTGAAAAGAGCTTCCAGATCGTGACCCATGGAGGTCTGCAATACCTTAACGACCTATTAGTCATAACAATCACAAAGACCGTTGACACATAACTGATCGGCAAATTGGCTAACCAGGCTGGGCTCTCAAACAGAATGGTCCCCGCTAAACTAGTTTTCTAGAAATATCTCTATTCTCTAGTATCTAACTTGGAGTGCCAGACATACTCTTCCAATTTGTGAAGATCCTCCTCATATGTTTTGCTGATGATATAAAGAAAACCTCAAAAGATGGACCACAAAATATTCATGATTCAATAAACAAAAAATCCACACCCAATACCAAATCAATCATCAATACTTTGTTGGCTGTAGCAATCTAAAGCATGCAACTCAACAGTGACAGAATTAGAAACGTACAAATAACATCATTGCTTGTAAAGCAGTTCACTAGCCTTTGCCTTTCTGTTGCTAGCCTTGAATTCCAATATCTGCACAAGGAACAAGTATATCCCCATCACCATGGATTTAAGCTTAGTAAATGAGAGCATGGTTTGTTACATAACCAGAAGAATAAATAACTATAACTCATTCTTATATTTAGAAACAATATCTTGGGTGTGGTGGAGGTCCACATCTCAGAAATGGCATTCTAAATATATGTCACCCCATAGAAAATTATAACAGCATCCAAACCCATTGCTATGATTGAAAATGTAGAGATTAAAGGAAATTAGTGTAACCAAAAGGCATATATGAAACATTTACTTTTCATAATCAACATTTCCGATCGCCTATTACAGTGGGTATCAAGATTGAAACATTTTATAAGGCTGCAGTCTCTTAGAAGGTGTGAGATCTCCACTGTAATGTAAGAAATTTTAAGCCTTATAAAATGTTTCACATATCATAAGCAATTATTTGATATCTTCCAAAAATTCACGAATATTTTTCAGCAAACGGTAATAATACACAGGTTATACATTGGTTTACCAACTGGCTCACTGGTGCAATCAGTTGTCTTCATTGCACATGATCAAATCATCTAAGTCGACCCTACTTCATATAACCTATTGGAAGTTGGAACCACTCCTTGGTCCTGGGATGTGCCCATTTCAAATTTTGATTATCCTAGCCTTACAGCATCCTCGCATTTTATGTCCAATTTGTTAATCAAGACAACATTTTGCTCCATTAAAGCATGCTTGGTCTCATTGTATTCTTTAAAAAAATTCTCATTGAGGTAAGTGGTTTGCATTGATCATGTAACACTTTGGAAACACGTCCCTTTCAGAAATCCAGCTTTACTATGGAAAACATCCTCCTCGATCTTTCTATTCTTACCATTATTGAAAAATACTAGAGAAATAGTCGCGTTGGGGCATCTAATGCAAATCGATCTCATCAAAAATGGCCCATCAGCAACATATTTGTTAATATCTTATTACACGCGATTTCATAACTCTCATTGTGCAGAGACTTTCTAACCTTCAAACTTATACATAAGAATTGTTGAAAACTACCAACCATGCCCCTACTTCTAGCATGCAGAAGTAAAGACGTCTTTTTGGGCAATTCAGTAAATTGGAGCTACAAATACCGGAGTCATTTTTAAAATAGCACATAGTTCGAAAGCAGCATACTTTTTACACCAGCTGCCAAGCTGACGTAAAAACACCTCCTTTATCCAGCCTTGGAACTAGCAATGTAGTGTAAAAGAAACACCATACAAGCCAACCTTATTAGCCCTCCTCCTGAATGGTTATTAATTGAATGATGGCAAACATAGTATTTCATTTGTTACGATGCAATCCACCCATGTTTCCATAAGCAATCATTTGCAACAAATTTTAATTAAATTATCTATTAGTTTGCAGGTGGTAAAGGTTAACCTACACTTTTGCTAAATCAACTTGGAAACGAAATCCGTTCTCAATGACAGTAGTTACAAGGGAATGATTGCCGGCTAGAATTTCGAGCTGCATTGTTCTGTAGTCGTTCTGAATGGCATCAATCTTATTTACAACTGTTTGTATCTTTGGCTTGTTTTTATCCAAGACCACCTGAAAAGAGAACACAACTTTCTGTTATTTACAAGATGTTAAATACAAGGTAAACCTTTTTAACCACGATTATGTTGCTACAATGTCAACTAATATTTACTAGAAGTAAGCACCTGAGCTATAAGCTTCTTGTAAGGTAGGTGTTCATCCCTCAGATTCAGGTGCACAATATGTCCAACTGTTTCAAATGCTGTGGGAACAAGCATACCCTTGGGTAGCAAGGCCTCTAAGATCTGCAGGAACCAAATGAAACTTAGAAGTACCCACACCTAGGTAACCATACAAAAAGGAAGAATATTATCTCTAACAAATGACTACTTTCAGATAGCCTGCATTGGAATACCAAGTTTTCTTTTACAGGATTGGCATTCTGGAAAATGCTATGAGAACCCCCAATGTGGACATGCTCCATTCTTTTACTTAGATAAACTCTAGTAATTAGAATTCCATAAAGTAGTTTATACAGAAAAAGAAGATAAAAGAAAATATTGTAAACCAAAAAGAAAATACTATTAACACAATCAAGGCCCCAATAGCCCTCTTTCTTCTCCAATTTCTAGCCATCTATTACTCGTCAGAAAATAGCAATGGAAAACATATTCATGAAAATCTGGGGGAAAAAGTTGATGGAGAAGAAGAGTAACAGAAAACAACATACTAATAAATGGCGTCAGATGTGTCAAATACCGCATTCATTGGCCAATAATTGTAAAACAAAGTCAGCTTGCATTGTACAAGCTCAGATATTACTGCCCTACTTTGCCCGACACTTTCCTTTAACACAACCTGAAGAAGTTAAATCAAGTGTCAATCACAAAGTAGTAGGACAAATAAATAACAGATAGAATGAAAAATATGATTACAGAGATAAAAATAATTCAAAAAGAAAACCAACATAAGGTGCCTCATCCCAAGAAGAGCAAATCTAGAAAAGAATGAAGAAAAACCAAGTCCTTTGCTTAGCAATAAAAAATATCCATAATAACCCTATTTTCTCACTGATTTGCAAACATGTTTTCCATCATTTCATAACAAGGGCAGTAGGGCACCCCATAATTTGGCTGTGTTGGGCACTGGAGTAATGGTCACACATGCCAACACATATTTAAACAAACCTTAAATTATCAAATATCTTATTGTAAGCTATAATTTCATTACTGTTTTAATGATGTTCATTTATAATCTATGTATCTTATTACGTGACTTTTTCAACTACTTTATGTTGCACAAATCTCATATATATATATATATATATATATATATAATATATATATATATATCAGTTAACTAAACACTTCTATATTATATTCTTTTATATGGACTGAATAATTGTCAAAATATATCTTACTATATATGGAATCAACTGTTAGGGTGTGTGCTGTATCAGGGTTTTATTCGATGTCAGACTTACATTTCCAACAGTGTCAAACACCAACATATCTCTATGTCTAAATTACGTATAAACTGAAAACATCAAAGCAGCAGAAGTCACGAATAGGTGGCCTTATGAGTGCTTCCAACAATTTATCATTATGCACCGTAACATCAACGGCCATCGATCGATAAAGCATAACCCAAAAGTTGGATAAGCTAGATTATCTCAACTTCCTTTCTGTTGAGCTAAAATTTTGATGTCTAAGATTAATAAGGTAAAAGCGCAAGGTTCATGGGACATAGGGAGCATTGTCTTCCGCGGTCACTCCTACAAGAGTTTCGTTTTTGGACAAAATAAAAAAATAAAAAATTTGTTTTTTATAGGTACATTTTTCAAAAATATGATAACATATCAAAACACAGAACAACATATGGAAATAAAAATAGAATCAAATCACAATGCATCAAATGTTAGAACAGTTACCTTGACGGCCTCGGGGAGCTCTTCAATTCCTTTATTCGCATACTGCTCATCCAAAAGCAGTAACCTTGTCGAACCTCTCCACCTCCCCCCTTTAAACTCATCTCCCAGCAACCCACTCATATCATTCTCTTCATCATCACTACTTCTAACAACTTCAACTACAACGAAATCGTTCTTCCCAATTCTCTTTTCCCCTTCAAATCCATCTCCCTCCTTTACTCCCTTCTTCTTATTCTTCTTCTTTGGTCTTGAAATCTTTGCAAGATTCCTGAATTTCACGAAACCACGATAATCGAACGACTTCGTGAGTTCATCTCTATACAAAACAGGACTCAAAGTTTCACCATCACCATCGGCTCTCCCATAGATACGCCGATTCAATGAGTCGAAGCTTTCTTCGTCATCTTCGTTATTGGTTTTTTCTGGCAAAAGCTTCTTGAATCCATCCTCCATTTCATCTCCAGGAACCCTAGCAATGTTTCGAACACGAGGCCAGTTCAATAGATGACCTCTCAGTCGGTTTTCTAGGGCGAAACAGTCCTCTGCAGGTACTCTAATGGCGGCAATGTCGAACACTCGAGATAAGCTCTCCTTGTCGATTACAATCTCTTCTTCTCCCTCGTCTTCTACTTCATTGCAAATATTTGCAGGAGATTGAGAGAGCTCATGTTGTTGTTGTTGTTGTTTTTGTGGAGATTGAGACGGATTTCTGCCTTTGTGGAGAGATGGACCGTATGCGAAGTCTCGATCAAGAGTTAGGGTTAGGTTTGAAGTAATGGTGGAGAAAAGAGTAAAGTTGGGTTTTCGAAGTAAACGATTTGCAGAGAAAATGGCGAAGGGAAGAGGATGAGATCGAAGAACGAGCTTTGTAGCCATGGCGGTAAGAGCAGTAGAGCTACTCGCAAAGTTGCAAACTAGCAATCCAGTACTAAGTGGATGGAATACTGTCTAAATACTGCGGCAGCGTAGCCTTTGTGTACACGTATGGGGATACCAGCCGTCCGATCCTGTTTTAAATATCTGCAATAGAAAAAAGCATAATCAGTGATCGGATGATTGTCAAGCTTGTTTGCAAATAATGATTTGCCATTCAGCCTTGCTTGACGCACAGCCAGTCACATTTGCAAATGCCAAAAATTTACCAAATTCAAATTTATGGGTGCTTGATTACACCTAAGATGAGCATAATTGCACCCACTTTTTGACCCACCTACACCACTTAGTAGTTAAACCACCAATTTTAAAACACCCCCCCACCCCTCGGCACCTCTTTGATGTACGCCCCATTACAGAATCATAAATCATTTGTCTTGGGATACACAAGAAAAAGATTTATTATTCTGTGTATCCTAAGGCAAATGGTCTACGTTGGGGGAGTATGTCAGAGGGGGCATCTAAAAAACAATATTCTTGTTAATATACCAACTTAGTATTTACACAAATCAAAGAGGTTTTGTTATCATCCACTATTAAACTTCTTAACTCGTCTTCATCTTTTTCCCACAAGGAACTTCACAACAAAGTCTCTTCATCTTCAATTAAGTGTTGCTGAATTTTGTAAGGCATCAAATTTAAGGGTATGTTTGATTGCATGGAAAGTCACTTTCCATGAAATTTAAAATCCATGGAAAATTAGTTGTGAAAAATAAGTAGGGTTGGAAAATCAAATTCCATTATTTGATTTCACTTGGATAAAATCATGGAAAAAATATGAGAAAAAATAAGAAGAGGAGAAGGAGGAAGAAGATGAGAGGAGAGGGAAAGGAAGAAGAAGATGACGAGGAAGAGGGAGGGGGAGGATGTGGCGACGGTGACGGTGGCAACAACGACGGCGATGGCGACGATGGCGGCGGTGACGATGGCGACGACGACGACGGTGATGGTGACGGTGGCGGCGGCGGCGGCGACGACGATGGAGGTAAGTGAGGAAGATGGGGGGAGAACGTGGTGGTAGTGGTGGCGGAGGAAGTGAGAGATGGAGAAGAACAGACAGAGAGAAGGTGGTCGGAGACGGAGCCGACAATGATGATGACGACGACGAGGTTAGTGTAATGGTGGTGGTGGTGGTAGTGGTGGTGGTAGGGAAGAACTGATGATGGAAAATATGGGTGGATTTCATTTTCCCACTTATATGGGTGGGAAAGTGAAATCCATGATTTAGTGGAATTTTTGAATGGGGTGGAAAATGAATTTCCATTTCCATGTGCAATCAAACACTTGAAAAATGTCATTTTCCATGAAAATTGATTTTCCACCCTATTTTCCATGTGCAATCAAACATACCCTAAAAGTTCTTTTTTGTTTGTTTATCATCTTTACTTTGTAATATGTTTGTGATGGATAAAAAATAATAGAAAAATAAAGACAAATTGTAGGAATTGATTTAAATTAAAGTTAAAACTACAATGTACAACATTTGAATGCTTAAAAACATTGACAAGTGCTTTTAGAGAGAGTATTGATGGTAATAACTTGTTGATAATGCTTTAAATCTACCCCCCCCCCCTTCCAAGAACAAGGGTTTTTTTGTTTGCTTATGTCGACCTTGAAAGGTCGACATTTGTTGAGCCACGTCAGATGTGTCTTGTATGTATATATTGTACCTAAAAACTCTTTCTTGACAAAACACGAGCTACATGGATTAAGCCATGTCAAATGTGTCCTTCCAACACATTTTTTATACCTAAAAACTCTGTGTCGATAGAACACGAGCAACGTAGTTTAAGTGATATCAATATGACTCGAGTAAACGGCTTAAACCATGTTAGATGCATCCTGTTAGCATAGAGTTTTTATTTTTATTTTTGTAAAACGTAAGACATAAAAATGAAAATCGATAAACGCGTGTAAAGATATAAGTTTTGTTTACAACTCCTGAATCTTGTTCGTTGTAATTGTGGTTATTTTATTGAGTTGTATCCTTTTTAGGTTGAGTTCTTGGGATCATCCATTTGAGTTAAACACAGATGAAAAAAATCAATGCGAAAAATCTAAAAATATAATGATAGCTAACTTCCATTGTTGTAATCCGTCGAAATAATGATTTTAAAACCTTTTTAAACCATGGAATCAACCAAAAATGAAAGAATTGAGAGGGGTTTTCTTCGTCTTACCCAATGGCACAAGCAGAAGTTTAGGATTTTATTTCAAAAGGTTAGTTGTAATCGGGGGTCCAACTACTAACACTAATGGGACTCATTCATGTTTTTTTTTTTTTTAAGTGAGTGTAAATGCCTCAAAAAGTGGGTGCAAGTAAACTCATCCTTAGACCTACATCACCCAATCCATTTGTACCAATCCAAATCATGAATCAGTATCAACCACATAAGTTCGTGGAAGGATTGGTTTTGGATTTGTAAAATCAAGCTAACCATGAACTCACTTAATTTTGGTCGGGTTACTTTATTATATATTTTTATATTGTAATTTGAATTATTATATTAATTTGTTTCTATTTAACTTATGATTTTCTAACATTATAATTGAACTTATAACTTGTATACTTGAATTATATATACAAGTGAACCAAGCTAACAAACTAACCTAAGGAACGAAAGCGAACCAAGAAACAAATTATATCTACCTATCGTATGAACCAGGTCCATTCTAGAGTGGCAAACCACGAACCCAAAGTTGAATCGAATGAACTTAGTAAGATAGGATTAGACAATGCAAATCAATCACCACATATCTACTTAAAGTTGATTTAAATCCTTACCAAATCCTTGATCATGAAATTTTTATTGGAGCTCGAATTGCGGTGTATTGGATGTTTGAGATGCTCCCTGAACAAGAAAATGGTTTGGATGTCATTAATTCTTTGTTTTTTAGTTGGAAAGTCCTCAATAGTTCTCCCCAAATATGTCTTTAATTATTCATTTTCTAGTTGGGAAGTCCTCAATATTTCTCCCCAAATTTGTCATATTCAACCTTAGGATTAAAAGAAGACTCGTGATGGTTGCCCACCACATGCTCACAAAATGAAATTTTTGTTTGCTCGTATAAAAGTCAGTTCAACATTTCATAATATTAACTAATTGCATGACGTCATATGTATCGAGAGAGCTTCCCTTACGCAAGTATTTTGTAGAATAAAGATGTTCTCAAAACAAGCAACATATGTAGTTGGTCAATCTGGATCCTATGAAATCCATGATTAACTTTTTTGTGTGCAATTTTTTTTTCTTGCAAAACACGTCCTGCTTGAAAACATGGAAATGCCAAATCGACTCATTCAATATGTTCATTTTTTTAAGTGAGTCCACGTTTAGGATGGTGGGAGGCATCGAGTACTAGTCTTCAATATATATATATATATTCATTTTTTTAAGTGAGTCCGCACTTAGGATGGTGGGAGGCACCGAGTACTAGTCTTAAATATATATATATATATACATAGGGATAGTTACTTATGCTATGTTTGGATTGAGATAAATGGAGAGAAGAGAAGAGAAAATAAGTGAGTTTCTCTCCATTTCTCTTGTTTGGGTGGTTAAGTTGGGAGACAAGAGAAAATAATTAGAGAGAAGAGGAGAGAAAAAAATGTTAGTTTTCTTTCTCTCCAAAAGTGTAGATAAATCCTTTTAAAATATTTTACAATTCCAACTTTGCCCCTAGGTTGCTTTTAAGATATTTTAAAATTCCAAAGTTGTCCCAAGTCCTCTATTGTTAATCCAAACATGGTGGAGAGAAATTGAATTTCTCCTCTCTTCTCTTCTCTTAATGAGTTTCTCTTATCTTCACTTATTTCAATCCAAACATAACCTTAATGAACTACGATGGAGTGATTTTTGTAAACATCCCATAGCTTTTCAAAGGTTGCTTGATAGTTCATTTAGTAAACATTGTCTTTATTAATGCCCCTCACCCACTTTCAATTGTTGAAATTAACAATCAAAATTATCAAGATCGACAATTCAAATCATGGAGATCAAATGCAACCATCGATATTGAAGTTTTACAAATACCTCTACTAGCAATTATAAATCTTGATCATGATGTGCGAACTTGAATATTTTGAAAAGTTGACCTCAATGATTTGAGTCTAACATTTTATCAGGTGAGGGGACATTACGAAAGAAATATCTTACTAACTGGGTTACTAAGATAGTGCCTCAAAACTTAGAGTGAATTTAGAAAGGTTCCTATTGCAAGTTCTATTAAATTTCTCCAAAAAATTTGTCTTCAACTTCTACTTTAAGTTTCCAAATCTCTAAACTCACAAACATTAATAAAATATAATACAATATTTGTGGAGAAGTAAAAGACGATGGATTTTACATTAAAAATTAATGGTCTATAAGTCTATTTGAAGGCCAGTGTAGAGATATAGAGTTTGATTTCACTACACGTTTGGATGTAGATTGTTGGTGGGTGAAAGTTGGCAACTTGCAAAAGTTAAAATCTTTGGATTTGGATCCCCTAATTATTAAAGATTGTAACTCATCAATTATTCTTAACTCACATTTTCTACTTAGTGGCGATTATTTGCCTATGAGGTGAGAGTTACAACTTCTTATTTAGCGAGAATTTGATAGCTCGTTCTAAAACATGATCTAAGTGAAGGCACAAAGTTTGTACAATAAACCCTACATTTATTGGAAAAAGAGTATGTAATAGCCCCTCGTATTTGCTATTACTCACAAAAAAAGGCCTTATGGTTATTGGAAGGCCCAATACCTCCAAATTGAGCTTTTCGACTCAGGATGACCTTTTTATGGTATGGACTTGGATTTTTGCAAATAAACACAATGGTCCTAACATGGCCAAGTGATATATATTAAGTCACAGGCCTACATGACCATAAGATGAGTTAGCCTACCATAAAAACTAATAAAATTCACTAAATGGGTTGGTCAAATCACCAAACAAATTGATCATGAACCTTACAATAAAAAGATGGTATGGACCCACCAAAAATCATTAAAACCATCAAAATTGAAAAGAGATAATTTTGACTTTTAGATCAAGTTACTAACGTTCATTAATTGGGGTATAATTGAAAATCATTTGTACTTGACTATACAAGTATTGAAATCTAATCATTTAGAAAGACCTAGATCATTTTTTCTCAAAAGAGAAGCTCTCTATATAGAGAAAAATAAGCTCTTAAACCTCTCTCCAGATAAAAAGTGAAATTCTTCAATACTACACTTGGATTCCAATCTTCATAAAAGATCAAGAACAAATCCCTTTTCTAATGATAAAACATCGTTATTAGACGATAAAGATTGAAGAGAATAAAACTACACATCATCATTTTTTAAGGCCCAACTGTCAATCAGAGACGAACATTCAATCAAGTGTGTGTATCGAGACTTGCATCACCGTCATCTTCATCAAAATCAATCAAATTATTCATCATTCATGTTTCACATATCCTTGGGTAGATCATGAAATTTACTATCATTGAAAAATGATGATGAAAAGAGAGAAGAGGAAGACCCAAATATCACAATGACATAATCGTAATCATCCAACCATGTCAGGTTAAAAACATGACACATTTGTGTTGATTAGCTTACTTGGTAAAGTCGTTGACTGAGGATATTAGAGACTTGGATTCGAACGTGTCAACTTCGAGTGATTGAACTCATTAAAAAAATTCGAAATAAATAGATAAAACATGCAGGTAGCCCATTATAGATCGATAATCCTCGATGGAGTCAATTGGGCATATATTTTTTTAATATGAAATAATTAATTTTTGAGTGATTTAAATGTTTGTTATTTAAATAAAAATACAACACGAGATTTTGTGGCAGACATCTAACCCACCTTATAATGAGAAAAATATATTATTTAAACATAAATACATATTAATAAGTGTTTTAAAAATACATCAAACGATTTATCTCTTGAGACAAGATGACTCGAACGAATCAACTCGGTATCCGATTTTAAAACCGTTCTCTACACCTTTCCATGGTCAGTCTCCAAAGACTCATTTGAGACAGAAGAGACCGCTAAAGTCCCCAAAAGCCTTGCTTCGTGCTTTCGGCGCAAAAGAGCTGCAGAAGCTTAGGGCAAAGAACAGATTCCTTTCGTAAAACCCTTACCTTCGAAACTATCTTTTTTCATCCCCAAAACTCTCTCTCGGTTCCTTCTTCAAACCCTAATGTCAACTCCAATGGAACTTCTTAGATCGAACATCTCTCGAGTTCGAATTCCAGAGCCCACCAATCGAATTTACAAGCATGAATGCTGCATTTCTTTTGATACCCCGGTAAATTCCCGTTCATACATTTGTGCTCTTGAATTGGTATTTTTTTCTCTGTTTGAAGGTTTGAATTTCTCAACGGTTCCATCTTTAATGGCTTTTGATTCTGTACGAGTTTCAGAGATCTGAAGGTGGCTTGTTCATCGATTTGAACTCGTTTCTTGCTTTTGGGAAGGACTATGTTGGTTGGAACTACGAGAAGTCTGGTAATCCAGTTTATTTGAATATAAAACAGACAAGAAAATCGATTCCTGAAGACAGACCCCACAAGAAACCGACTCTTCTAGCGATAGGTATTCTTGTTGTTTCTCAATGTTGCTATGAGACTAGTTTGATTACTTTGAATTCTGTTAGTAGAAATTGAAGTGTTATCTTTTATGAAATTACACTGCAATCGGATCATTACATGTTCAAATTATTCAAGAATCTCATTTCAAGCAGTTGGAACCGAGTTTTTTTTTTTTAAGTTCTACCGCAATTGGATTATTATTTGTTCAAATTATTCAAGATTCATGTGCCATGGATGTATGCGATATAGCAGGGGGAATTCTTTAGGTCAATTAGGGTATGTTTGGTAACACTTCTGAAGTCTGAAGTTTGTTTTCTGAAATCTAGAATCTGAAATCTGAAATCTTATTCTGGAAAAGTTGTTTGTTTATCATTTTTAAAAGCTTCTGGTTACAAATAGAATTTTAAAACATAATGGCCATTTTGACAATAATACCCTTTTGTAATTCTAATAAATTGTTAACCGAAAAACATAACATGTTATGCATAATGAAACCATCCACACATTTAATTTCTATTTCTAACACATCAAACACCCCAATAGTATTGTTTTCAATTTGAATTCATACTTGAGAAATTATATTCTAACAAGATAATACTCAAACAATAAATAATCATTCATTTGCTAGTTGAAAAATATAGGATTTTAGGGTTCGCATAAAAATATAGGATTTTCAAACACGAAACGAGAGAAAGGGGAGAGACTTTGACAACACGGTTGTAGAGGAAGGAGAGGTAGAAAAGTTAAAAATAAGGGTTTTAAGGTTCAATAAGGGTTTTAGGGTTTGTATAAAAGAAGGATAAGTGATAGAAATTAGGGTTTTGAGGAGGGTATTTTAAGAATAAAAAAAAAATTCAGATTTCAGAAGTTTCGTCTAGCATTTCTCTATAATTGGTTCAAAACTTCTGAATTTTGGTTCTAGAGTCTGAAATTTGAACCAAAACAAATGGAAATAAAGCTTCTAAAGTCTGAATTTTAAAGGTGGACCACCTCCATTCAGACTTCAGAAGTGTTACCAAACACACACTTACTGTTTTTTTTCCCTTTCCCACAAGGCTGGTGGGAATCATCCAATCATTTGCTTATTCATTTCTCTTTTCTCAAGTGAGATTCGGTCTCATTTTCTCTTGTTATTCAGAATTCTTAGTGTTTTTCGTTCTTGATCTTAGTTTTATTCCAATGCTGGCAATCAATGTAGGAAATCTTTGGTCCTTAATCCCCTTTGCCATTTGTTGGGGAATTTGGTTGGAGCAGAATAGTAGGATGTTCAAAGGAAAGGAGCATTCCTTGCAGGAGGTCCTTTTGTCGAATCTCGGGGCTTACATTCTCTTGGAGTAAATTTTTTAAGGAATTCAAATGAATGCTCTTTGAGGATTTTTTGTCTAGTTTTTTTTTGATAAGTGTAAGATTTTATTAATGATAGAAGAAAAAGGAGGTTGAGATATCCCCTATACAAAGGTAGAAAATAAAATAGAAGCAATACAAGATCAACTAAAAAACCTACAAAACAATCATCAAATCTACATAATACGAAGAGAATCTCGTCTGAATACAAAATCTTGAAACGATACCCCCTCAGAATCGATGCTCATCTTGGACCAAAGGTAAAGTAGGCTCAAAATTTTCAGAAACAAGTCTTAAGTCGTACTTTCCTTACCATGGAACACACTAGTATTTCTCTCTTTCCATAAACCTGAATCAATTGCTGAAGGAATAATAGCGCTTAGATGTTTTTTTCTGAGAGAAAAGATATTAAGAGTTTACCCTTCCAAAAGCGAAAAGAATGTTTGAGGCTGAACCCACTCCATTTGAAAGCGAGAAAGGAAGAACATTCAAATATCACGAGAGAAAGAATAATGAATTAATAAGTGATTAACAAATTCTCCATCTCTCTTGCACAAGAGCAAAAATTTGGAACAATTCAACCACGGGAGATCAAATTATCCAATGTATGAATCCTCCCTAAGGAGGCAAGCCACACAAAAAAGATTCCTTGGGTGGAACAAATGCAGACAAAATAATAGACTCTGAGAAGGATGTTTCAAAAGAGGGAAGTAAGGATTTGTAAAAGGAGCAGTGAACAAAGAATCTCTTTTCCTTACTCTTGAACCATTCTCTCCCATCTTGATCATTTTCCCTGAATTGGAAAGAATTCAAGAGATCTATGAAAGATGTTATCTTAGTTATCTTCCAATTGTTGAAATGCCTCCTAAAACCTAGATCCTAAGACAAAATGTTTTTGTTGCGAATCAGTCAATGCTACATCCAACGGTTTTTTTTCAATGAACAAGCGTACAAAGAAGGATATTGAGTTGACAAAGATAAATTGGCGCACATGTTGCAACATTATGTACCTGTTATCTTTCTAGTGTGCCAACCGAACCTCTTCTCCCCATATTTTGTTAGAACAACCCTCATCCACAAACTACCCCTTTCCTCCCCAAACCGCTAAAGCTATTTACCCAAGAGTGCTTTATTTGTTACCTTAAACCTCTAATCCCTAAACCCCCATTTCTCTTTGGCCTACAAATCAACTTCCAATTCACCAAATGATATTTCCTTCCCCCATTCTTATCATTCCACAAGAAATTCTTCATAAGTCTTTCACTTCAATAGGTTTTCCTTGTGTGTTCCTGTTGGTATTGGCATATGTATTTTTTTTATAATCCTTGTATTGTTAGGTGGCTTCCTTGGGCACCTCCCCCCCATTAATTTTTTTATTATTATTATTAGTTATTAATAAAGCTTTACCTATCATGAGATGGGTGCATGAGATTCAGTCCAGTCATCTTTAATGATAGAAGATACTAGTCATCTAAGGCAAGAAGATGAGTCATTCTTGAAGTTAAATTCATAATATGTTCATAATTTTGACTCTAGGTGCCAACTTAGCTAAATTGGTAAGGTGTGTAGTGTGTTGATTCCACAACTTGGGTTTAAAACCTGTTGAACCCATGCTCACACTGACCACTAACCCTTGCTTTCCTAGGGAAAAAAAAAGCATTTTGACTCTGATAATCATAAGAGCTATGAGGTGTGCCATGGATTCCATTTACCTATTGTGCAGTGGAAATTAGAAATTTACATTAGGTGAGCACAAATCATAAGCAAGGGAGCATGGGAGCCATACACAACAAAACTGATGGATGAAACACAACAGTAACTACATTTTTCTCAGCTCTAAACTCACGCCTCATTTCGTCACCCTCTTCTCTTGCCTCTACTTGGCCAATAATAAGAATCTCTTATATCCTCTCATGCCTTATTTACTCAAGTTGCTAGAGTTTTTTTTTGTTTATCAGTTCTGTGCCGACTACTGGTTTTCTGGATTTGGGCACAGAAGTAGCATTTGTGCATTTGTTACTAGTTCTGTGCTTCATGCTGTAGTTGTACTTGTATACTGTCTTGTATAGTTAATCAATTACTTCATTAGTAATCCGCCCTTAAAGTTTATAAGCTTTTTATAAGGAAAGTTATGGAAACTACTGAAATTGTTAGGTGAGATTTATCTTGGTATTAGTGTATGTTCACCACGAACAAAATGATATATATTTCCAAATTTGGTTTGATTTACAGGTATCGATGGGGGATTTGATAACCATGAACCTGAGTATGAAGAAACTCACAACATCGTCATATTACCCGATTTTGTTTCACTTCAATATCCTTCCTTGGAGCTTCCAGAAAAGGTTATTGTTGCGTTTTTCTATTTATTATTGCAAAGGTGACTGCGTTTGGTTGTAATGTCAAAGTTACATCTTTTTTTTAAATTGCAGGTCAGGGCGGCTATTACTGCTATTTTAAATGCTGAGGGTGCCGAGCGAAAAGAACAAATAGCATCTTGGACAGCTGATAAGAAGCAAGTTAGTGCATATGCCATGAATCTGCAACAGATTGACAGCGGTATTGTTGTGCCTCCATCTGGCTGGAAATGCTGCAAGTGTGACAAGACTGATAATCTGTGGCTAAATCTAACTGATGGAATGATTTTTTGTGGGAGGAGAAACTGGGATGGAAGTGGGGGCAACAACCATGCTATTGAACACTACAAAGAAACAAACTATCCTCTTGCTGTAAAGCTTGGAACTATAACTGCTGATTTGGAAGCCGCAGGTAATGCTATCTTACATCTGTAACAGTGAAGTTTCTTCTGCCAGGTTATCATTATATGAAGGCCTTTTCTGTTGTTTGATGTGGTTACTTGGGTGGTCTGCCATTTTCTTTGCATGAATTGGGAATTAATTATGACAAACATATTGTGGCAGCTCAGATGTTTTTTCTTATCCGGAGGATGAAAGTGTTGAGGATCCTCTGTTAGCTCAACATTTGGCATTTTTTGGCATTGATTTTTCTTCGTTGAAAAAGGTTAGTTATTGCTTTCTTTCTGAATGCGGTCTTAATCTAAACTTTGTATGAACTAGACATGGCTATTATGTGAGAGATTTAGTCACTAAAATAAATATTTAAATTTATATGCTCTTAATGAGCTAAAAAATGGTCAAAAAACACTAGTATGATCAAAATGATACTTTAGTGTAAGCTGAAAATGAGAACCTTTTTTTTCTTCAAAAAAAAAAAAAATTATTTTCTTTCTTCCCCTCAAGCTTCACTGTTATGATGTTGAATCGTCAATTTGTCCTTCGGCAAGTTCAATTATTCTATCGTGAGGGCAATTATGCCCACAAGTTGGTCATCAAGTGAATATAAGAATCAAGTTGGTCTCATAGGATTATATTTCTCTCTTTCAAATTCTATTTCCATTGACATGAATAAAAGGTGTAGTGTCTGATAGACCCACCTTTTCCTCAAAAAATATTTTGCAAGGTGGCACATATTAAAGTTTAGAAAATCTCATATATTAATCTTTTGTCTTTTAAGAAAATATACTATCTCCACATCTCAAAAAAAAAAAGGAAAAAGAAAAAAAGAAAAAAAGAAGAAGAAGAAGATTCCTATCCTTTTGCCATATTTTCTTAGTTTGGTTCATTTGGATATGAAAAACTAGAATCACCATCATTTATGAAGTTGTAGCAGTCATACTAATAGTTGTCACACTGAAGGATAGCTGGCCTAGACAAGTTTTTAATATTGAAAGGAGATATCATATTCCAAGTGATTCCACAATGACCAACATCAATCTGTTTCGTCATACACCATTTTCACTAGGTTCGGGAAATTGAAATACAAGGCTGGTAAATTGTCTGTTATTGGGACAAGTTGTGTTAGCATGAAGGGAAACGCCTATATAAACATGGACACATATATAGGGCATTCATTACATCTATTAGTCTGCATGAATTGAAATATTTGTCAAGAATGTATATATTTTCTAGCTGTTGAAAAAAGCATCTGGTAGTTCTCATTGCACAAGGAAAGTTATTCATTTCTTATTTGCAGACTGAAATGACGACGGCTGAAAGGGAACTTGATCAGAATACAAATTTTGATTGGAACCGCATACAAGAAAGTGGACAGGAAGTGGAACCACTATTCGGACCAGGTTATACAGGACTTGTCAATCTTGGAAACAGGTAATTTTGGTCCTAAAAGGGTGATGCTAGGGTATGTGAGTAAGTTTATTGTTCGTATTATTGTATTCTTCTTTAGGCTGTTTATTTACTCTTCATCTTCTGCTTCTCCTTTTTAAATCTTTTCTTTACAGTTGCTATTTGGCATCAACAATGCAAGTGGTTTTCTCAACTCATTCATTTTATTCACGGTCAGTATCATATTTTGTCGCATGTTGGGTGGTTGTTTTCTATTTTGAATTAAGTAGTCCATGTGTTCTTTTATATTTTCTGTTTCTGATTTAAAATTTTATCTTCTAATATGTTTCTTTTATTAGATATTACAAGAACCAGAGTTTGAAACTGGCTTTTGAGACTGCTCCTGCTGATCCCACTGTAGATTTGAACACGCAATTGTAAGTAATCATGGCATTTAATTTCTTTTGCTTTAATTCTTGGTATACTATGGGTATGGACGTATGGTTACTTTCCAAGCACACAATTGTATGGTTAGAAACTGATGTCTTGATTCTGAAAAATCTTTGGCAATCTGTATCCATGAATTGCCTACTTTTGTTTTTTTACTTATCAAAAAAATAAGTGAAAGTGAATTGCATCGCTGTGCATTTTGGACTTGTGGGTCCTCCAAACCGCACGAAATGGTCGCCTATTACGTGGCTCACTAACTTTGCCTGGAGTGAGGATACCTATTATTCTTCGGCAGTCCAGTGCATGCCTACTTTGTAGGTGTGTTCTTCTTGGACAAAGTCATTTATTGAGCACCAAAAGATTCCTTCACCCTATATATTATGTGAACTACTCAAGGATCCCTTGTCATTCGTAGCAGAACTTTTAATCTGTACTGAGATTGATCAAATGATTATAGAAGAAAAGAATGATTCATATACTAGTCTTTGGGTTGTTTCTCTACCTTGTAAACAATGTTTTGACAATAAAATAGGATCATAAGGTTAGAGGCTGGATCAGATTCGACATATTCAGTGTGCTGGGGGATTTGGTTGGAGAGGAACATGAGAGTCTTCCAAAGAGTGGAATCCTCATCTTGAGAGCTTACAATTAATATTTTATGGTTGCTATTCGTTTGATGTAAATTGTTCTTAGAATTTAAATGTGTTTTCTTCGAAGAGTTTGTATTTAGGTGGGGCTCCTTGTGTTTGACTTAGTTCTTATTTCTTTGTTGCAAGGTCAGTCATTTTGACTGCCTTTTGTACATACACTTTTTTATTACTTCTGATTATTTTCAAGTAGGATTCAAACCGACTCCTAAACATTTTCCCTGTTTTTTGAATGTGACTGTAAATTATGAGTCGTAAATCATACGATTTTAGCAACTGTGTGCAGTATATATACAAAAATATTAGCCAAATTTTATGTATATTTTGTGAAAATATCTTGGAGGGGTTTATGCATTACTATGAGGTCTAGTGTAGGGGATATTGTTTCTTTTCTTTTCAGTTTTGCTGAAGGAAGAAAACAAGAAACAGCCATTGTAAGCTTTTCTGTGTATTTTTGTTTATTCAACAGATGTGGAATTTCTGGAATTTGGTTTTTCTTGATAAGAAACTTGGTTTAATTAGAAATATTTCTGAAACATCATCTTTGGTCTATGTATTATACTCGGTATTTAGGGTTCTAAAGAAGGTTAATCTGTGCCAGCTGCTAGCGACAAATGAAGACCAGTGATGATATAGTATACTGAAGTAGAGTTTGATTACATGATGTTTTCCAAGAAAATGTTTACGCATGCCATGTGGTGTTTTTTTTGGCACTAATTTCTTATGTGGATATCCTAATTTTTGAAATCCACAGTTTTTTCTTGACTTGCAGTGACTAAATATTTTTCTCTTCTGTATTTATGTTATTTGCCAACTCACCCCCTCCAGCTCCCATCTCCACATCTCGTAGGTTTTCAGTCTGTTTAAGAGACATGATGTGAGATATGTGAAGGTGCCAGCTTTTTTAGTTGGTTAATTCTGTGGTGGTAGTGGTACTACCACAGACTTGAGTTCAAAATTGGCCTTCACCCTAAAAGAAAATGAATATGAAACATGTTGAAAGTAATTACCTGTCAAGGTTACTTTTCCATTAGTTGGAAACTTTTTTTATTGTATTTTATTTCATTATGTTTCCATTGTTTGGTAGGACAAAACTGGGGCATGGTTTGCTGTCTGGGAAATATTCAATTCCAGCGCTGGAGGTATATAAATTATAAAAGCTCTATGTTCCTTTGCCGCATTGTTTTCTGTTTCTTGGGTAATAACATATTCTTGCTCTTGTTCCAGAAAGATGAAAAAGGATGTTCTGCAACAACAACTCCAAGTACTGTAAGTTCTCTGCATTAACCTTTTGCTCTTGGTGAGACTACTGCTTTATTTATATGACTACTAAATTTAGAATTCCAATCTGATTTGGTAAGGAATGTGCATATTTTGTAGATAAAGTGAATGTGTGGATATGATTTTTTAGATCCTTTGTGCTTTGCCAGGAGCCCAGGGTTTGCTGATGGAATTCATTATGCAGTTTCTATTTACTACTTAAAAAATGAACTACTTTTTGTCTAAACCAGTCAGAAAGTCTGATTTGCAAGCCCTTTTTTCCTTTTGAAAATAATCAATTATCTAATGTTTTAGTTGGTTTGCATTCCTTTTGAGCATTTTGAATGTTGATATAGAACAGAATGTCATTTAGATGGTTGCATGCTAGCATCTTCTTCTTCTACTTCCGCTTCTTTTTCAGTGAATACTTGTAACACTTGTTTCTTTCATCTTTCAGAAACAGGAAGGTATACCTCCTCGGATGTTCAAATCAGTTATTGCTGCTAGCCATCCTGAATTTTCTACTATGAGGCAGCAGGTAGTGGATCACTTGACTGATATATATGTGATTAAGATATTTCATTTTGAAAAACAAGCTCCTATTTAGTTTCATAAAAGAGATTTCAGTGAATTTTAAACTTAGATGGTGAAGAATCACATAGAATTTGATGTCTTAGATGTAACTCGTAGTGAGTAAAATTGAAGGTCCGTATGTTCTTTTGTATTCTGATTAGCTTACCTCTTCCACTCTGAAGGTCTCTACTCTCACTTTCCCTTGACACACGTGCACAAATAGTGTTGGGATGTCCATACGAGGCTTTGGCATACACAGGTTACTCATAGTGTTGGTGATGAGTTGAGGGCTGATCTTGGTGAGGATTACATACTCATCTTGGTGATCATCCAAACCAAAATCGCCTAATTCTAAAATTCTCTATTCCTGTCAAATATAAACTATAAGCTAAAACTGTTTGATTTAAGTGAGGTTCTTTAAGTCACTTGTGATCCTTTTGTTGTATTTTTTTAGGGGTTTCTTGTTTTTGGCTTTGTTTGTATTGTTCTGTTGCCCGGTGAGTGGCCTCCTTTACCACTCTTTTTTCTCTCAATAAGTTTCGCTTTTACCTATCATAAAGCATTTCGAGCCTTCCATCTCATCATTAATTTATGATCATTTTACGTAGGGTTAAAAGTCTCAGATTTTTTTTGGGGTGCTTCTGAATGACTTTTTGTGAGTCTTTTGATTGCGTCCAGTTTTATTTGATTAAGCTGAGTTCATTTGATTCTGGCAGTGTTGTATAAATCATAGTAGTCATGAGTTATCTATAGTATTTGTTGGATAATGCTGTATGATTTTTTAAAAATGTCAGATATTTGTAATGGAGGTTAGTAGACACAATGCAAAAAATATGATTGTCATCAATGCGCTTATATGATAGAAATGTCTCCCAAGTGCACTGTGAAGCTGGATATCCACTCCTTCTACATGAGCCATAAAGCATATCTTTAATTTTGAATTTTCTCTTCCCTTCTTGAAAACACTTTCAGAAATCTATTTAGGTTAACGGTTCCTTGATCCTTGAAAATTTGATCAGTCTTATTAATTATGTTAATGCTACTACTGATCAAATTGATTGACTGGAAGCATGTTTTATTATCTACTCATCTCTATCATAGATTTCTCAAGTCTGCGTATTTTAGAGGAAAAATGATCATAATATATGTCAAGCTTACACAAATTGCTTGTCATCTTCTCTCTAGGATGCCTTAGAATACTTCCTACATCTTCTTGATCAAGTTGAACGAGCAAATTCTGGGAATCCTGAATTGGACCCCTCGAGAAGTTTCAAGTTTGGCATTGAAGAGAAAATTCTGTGTTCATCTGGAAAAGTTGCTTACAATAAAAGAGTTGACTACATCCTTTCTCTGAATATCCCGCTGCATGAAGCTATTAATAAAGGTAAGTTCCAATGTCATTTTCTGCGCTGAGCCATTCTTCTAGATATTTCCTAATGGTCTCGTGACTTTGGAATTCAGAACAGCTAGAAGCCTTTCACAAGTTGAAAACCGAAAAGAGTTTGGACGGAAAGGAAGTGTGAGTGATAAAAAAACACTTGGTGTTATATTTTCATTCAATTATTTCTATATATCCTACTTAAGGTACTTAATTTTGCAGATCAGGTGATGAAATTGTACGACCAAGGGTGCCGCTAGAAGCATGCTTAGCAAGCTTTTCAGCTCCAGAGGAGGTACATGATTTTTACAGCACTGCCTTGAATGCTAAGACAACAGCCATCAAGTAAGCATTCTGATGTTAATCTGATGTCTGCATATGTTACTGATTTATGTTCTTGCTATGTGTTAGATATATTTTATTAGACTTGGAAGTTTGGTTTAACTTTACATACTTTCTTTGAATGTCTTTTCTAAAATGTCTTGGTTTCGCCCGAGATTCGAACGAAACATTTGACCCCAAGGCAGTGATCGTCTAGATGAGATTTTAGACTTTGATTGTAAATATCATTTATTGAGAACATAGACGATGGTTCTATAAGAGCAAATAGGAGAAACATAAGGAATGTGGGTTGAGACAGTGAAAGCGGACATGAGCTCTCTTTCAATAACAGAAGATGTGGCTCAGGACAGAATTGAATGGAGAAACAAGATTCGTTTATCTGACCTCAAACCTCTGGGATAAGACTTTGATGATGATGATGGACTCAAGGATCATCATCCTAAGTTAACCCTAGCCCCATACGACACCTGGCTCACAGCATTAAAATATTGAGATAATTACCTAACCAAAATTTGAATGTGGAACAGCTTAAACATTGAAGATCTGGTAATAGTTCTTGAATTAAAATTGAAGAAATGACAAGGAAGATGTATCCCTATCAAAAGAGAAAAAGAGAAAGACGGAGGGGATATATTTTGTGAAGATCCTAGCATAACTGTCATGTTTCAAAAGTCAAATGTCATAAAAACCACATTGATCACATGATTGTTATAAATAGAGGGACTGAGGCTTTGAATTGTCTTGCTTTCTTGCAGAACTGCTTGCTTGACTTCGTTCCCTGATTACCTGGTGTTACATATGCGGAAATTTGTAATGGAAGAAGGTTGGGTGCCAAAAAAACTTGGTATGTTTCCTGTTACCTGTCTTTCACTGTTGTAAGTGTTTGTATTTTGTACTCTTTTCTCTTAATTTTCATGTAGTATCTTACGTTGGAAATTGTTGTGGTGTTTGTTCTGGGTGATCTTCAGATGTTTATATAGATGTACCTGACCTTATAGACATTAGTCACATGCGCAGCAAGGGCCTTCAGCCAGGGGAGGAGCTATTACCAGAGGCAGGTGGGTAGCAGAGTAGCATCATCAGCTTCCTTTTTGAGTTTGATTTAATGTCTAATTTATAACTCCTTATCCTACTTGTCTGCTATGGAGTATTATGGCTTAGGGTGATGATTAGGAGAGTCTATGATTAACCAAGTACCTGGAAAACTTGAAACTGAATTGTTGAGGCTCTAGTCGATCCTACTAATTGTCAGGTTGTTCTGAGTATCGTGGTACAATATTGTCCTGTTCAATGCATGGTACTTGTTAGATCAATCCTCACTACCTGCAGGACTGTAATAACTTGATCAAAATGGGGGTGATTTTAACTTCTATGTTCCAGTAAAACCACAATTGGCTGAGTGAAAAAATGGGTTGTTTTTTACAACCCTTGTAGAGACCATATTTTGCAAGTTGCAACCATATTTTGGGTACTGGGTTAGTTGACAATGGACTCTAAGCTTTCTGACTGATCTTCTTCTTTGTTGTATTGATATCAACTCTAAATCAGCATGTTGTACTCTTCTTTTGCGCCTCCAAACTAGAGTTTTTCCCTAATAAGTGAGTGACTGGTAGAAATGCCCAGAAAATATCATATTCGTGAAGCAGAAACATATCTGCACTCCCATGAATAAGAAAATTCTCTCAAATCTGCTCAGAATTAAATATGGGACATATTCTCATGTGAAAAGAATGACTTGTTTTTATGCTTACATTATTTTCTTGGATCTTGAGCTTTGAGCGGAAATCCCTACTTTTCCGACCTGGTGACCTGTTTTTCTCGATTTCTCCCTCTTACTCCCTCTTACTCCCTGTTATTCTCCTTTTGAGTTTCTTCTTCCTTCACATGAGTTCCCTATGTGAAATAGGCTCTTAATATTTTTCCAAGTATTTTGCATCTAATTTAATCGAAAATGTGCTTGTGCTACTTGATCTAAATTTCTGTGCTAATTCAACATAAGATATCTTTTAAGCTTTGACAAGATGTTTGGCTCTGATCAGTGGATCTTATAATTTATAAAATATATTTTATGAGGTTCATGTGGGAGTTTCTCTCAGTACAACTATTTTCATACTTGCTTACGTTACAAAAGTATGGTTTTACGAAACAATTTTCTGTTTTCTGTTGTGTAATAGGTGGGTGTGGGGAGGTGGAATCAAAGAAGCCTTGGGCCAATGAGGAGATTGTGTCTCAGCTTGCAGCCATGGGATTTGTCTATCTTCACTGTCAGAAAGCTGCCATTAACACCTCCAATGCTGGAGTAGAGGAGGCAATGAATTGGTTGCTGTCTCACATGGAAGATCCAGGTATTACGAGCCGGATGATGCTTTTGAACTTATTATTGCATCCATTTTTGTTTTGATAGCATGATGGATTACACATTTTCATTTTCAGATTTAGATGATCCTATCTCCCAAGAGGAGCAAACTGCCGAACTTCTGTTATCAATTGTTGACCAATCAAAAGTCGATACTTTGGTTTCCTTTGGATTTCAAGAAGAAATTGCTCGAAAGGCATTGAGGGCATCGGTAAGATCCTTGTACCTCCTTTAATAAATAAATAAATAGTGGTTGTAGATGCTAAAATCTTGCATTACCTCGAGATATGCAACCCCCATACTGATTCTCCCTTCCTCTTGTGAATTCTCCTGAGTGGTAC
This sequence comes from Akebia trifoliata, assembly GCF_017979445.1. Taxonomy (NCBI): domain Eukaryota; kingdom Viridiplantae; phylum Streptophyta; class Magnoliopsida; order Ranunculales; family Lardizabalaceae; genus Akebia; species Akebia trifoliata. The sequence continues at coordinate 3,120,034 of NC_141385.1, forward strand.
TTACACCACAAAGCCTCTGTCGCCCCGGTTAGCCACAAAACAATTTTGACAGAGTTTTAGGGCAAAGAATTGATTTTCATGGTTGTGTGCCCCTTTTATAGAAAATGGGATAGGATCATCCTTTTTAGACGTTTCTTCGTCCATCCTTATCCTAATTAAGTAACAATACTTAATTATGATTTATCCTTTTTTTTTTTTATTCCCTATCCATTTAGAATACTTCTGGTAACAAAATCCTTCCCATTATATGCTCAAATCCCTATAGATCATGGATTTAGCGTGATCAGTGAGGGCACACTGTTCAAGGGAATCCCCCAACCTTATACCCTTCAACTTCGTCCTCCCCTTTACTGAGCTCCAAGCCATCCTCCCCTGACCTTAGAGCTCGGTTTGACTCTGCTACCACAGTACCACCGACCTCTCCATATCTCGAGATGTCACATGTTGTAATCCTGGGGCTTTAATATTTGACTCCACAATGGATATGGAAATATTATTAGAAATCATTTATCAAATGTTTGGAACTTAATTCACTGCTTCATCTGTATTGAAATCTTCACAGGGTGGGAATATTGAGAAAGCGACGGATTGGATATTTAGTCACCCGGAAATTTCAGATCCATCAGATATGGATGCTTCGTCAAGTGTGAATTGTGCTGTTGATGCAGGATTACCTGATGGAGGAGGAAGTTAGTTTCCTCAACTTCAATCCTTCTTTATCTGTCATTTACACTTTATTTTTTATTTTTTTTGTTCTATAAAGCTCAATGTCTCATTTTCACTGTTGAACAGGATACAAACTTATCGGACTGGTGAGCCACATTGGTACCTCTACCCAATGCGGACACTATGTGGCTCATATATACAAAGACGGTAGATGGACGATCTTCAATGATGACAAGGTCGGGGCCTCTATTAATCCCCCCAAGGACATGGGTTACTTGTATTTCTTCGAGAGACTCAACAGCTAAAAAAACTGTAGCAAGTGATTACACCGGAACCTTAACTGTTATAAAAATGTGGCTGTATCAGCCATCAATGATCGGTGGTGGAGGGTTTTGCTGAGTTTACGTGAAGAATCACAGTTAAAGCGACACATTCTTATGATATAAAATAGACATTCTTTTCATGTTCTATGTATGTAAGTTGTTTTCGTACTGATTTACATGACAGAAAGATTTCATTTTCTACTGAAATGAGAACCGTGTTATCAAATAGAACGTGAGCTCATTCAATTCAGCATACCCAACCTGCCTGGGGTGCTTTTGAACTTGGGGACGTGTTAATCCAGTACATCAAAGGCATGAATTTGACTTGTTTTGATCCTTTTTATATTCAGTTTCGATCTTTTTTATATTCAGTTTTGATCACCAGAATAAGATCTCTTTCAAGCGCATCTTGGATTGGTAATGGAATATAGGTGGGCAGAGTCAGGATTGCTTTCCGAATAACTTCATGGGCAATGCCTTATATTGCATACTTCTTAAGGTGTTTTGGTTTGATTGAAATTGAGGTACTCTGGTTCTAAGTCTTTCTCTTCTTAATCAGATTGATTCGTATCTGATAGAGGTTGATATAAGTTTTTTTAAAGTTAACTATTTGTTCCAAATATGTCTGTGATTGAGTTAATAGCTTTACGAACAAATGGAATCTTAGATCAAATTGGAAAAATAAAATATTTTGAGATAATAACTTATCCATACTTATCAAATTGACTCTTAAACCTGTATGAATTTTTATTTTTATTTTTAATGGATCTCTCATGGCTTTGGTAAATATTTGAGATACCCTTTTTTCAAACTGATTGCATACCCACCTGGTCACAGTTTCTCTAATAGATAAATAAAAAATGACTTGCATATCTTCACAGTTTCTCTATTTTCATTCACTTGTCAAAGTAGGGTTGGTAGCGGATCGGTATGTTACCACATCAATACTGATCCGAATGTTTAAAACATGTATCCGATCCAATTAATGAATATGTAAATCGAATCCAATCCGTTTCATTTCATCCTTGAATCGAACATATGCATTATTTTCAAATTATCAATGTTCAAAAAATTTAACATTATATAAAAATTTAAAAAATTCACCTTTCAACTACAAATATTGAAGGAAACAAAAAAGCTTTATTTCTATGTATTTATATGAAATGAAGAATAATAATTTTTTTATTAAAATATGTTTGGATTGGATTTTTTTTCAAAGCGGATTGGGGTACCTCTGAATACAATTCGAAGATCCAATTTTTCATGTTTTTTGGATCAATTTGGTCAGGTATATTTCAGATCATTGTCCGCCCTATGTCAAAGTCCATGATTTTTTTCTTTTAAAAAATACGTGGTCTTCAACTTTCCCAAAAATCTCATTTTTTGGAAATTTTTTGATAAGATAAATGGATAAAAAAGAAGGCAGGATTTGAGGCCCACTGATCCAAAGCTTTGAACCAACTTATTTTTTTGATAAGAGATCTAAAAATTATTGAAGCAGTACATGTTCTAAAATATTTACCAATCATTTTTCAGTGTCATGATATTACCACACCACAAAATTATGTATAAATCCCAAAAGGGATTTTGTCATAAGAGAAGAAAAGGAGGAAAAAAGAATTAAAAAAAAAAATCACAAATAATCCGTTAGTCCCCCCCCCCCTCCCCTCCCCTCCCCTCACCACACAAAATCATACCCCAGCATAAATTTCAATGAGTGCATCTACATTCATTGTGGGACCCACTAAGCAGTTTGGCAACCAGTATCCATTTAAAAATAAATAAATTGTAAGATGGATCTATATATATATATATATATATATATATATATATATATATATATATATATATATATATATATATATATATATATATATATATATATATATATATATATATATATAGGGTCAGGTTCAAACGACAACCATTTCAACACACATATAGACAACGTGTTTTGTCTTATATGGGAAAAAATGTTTGGAATGGGCTGATTTTTTGTGAGGATGATCTCTGTGGTGAGGAGATCATCCTTGCCAAAAATCAGCTCATTATGAAACTTCTAGACCGTCCAATTTTTATTGAAAAATTATAGACCGTCCAATTTTTGTAAATCAATTTTGATGGGGTTACAAGTTTTGAAATGTGATGATTTTTTGCCAGGATGATCCCCTCATCACAGAGATCATCCTCACAAAAAATCAGCCCATTTCAAACATTTTTGCCCATATAAGACAAACATGTTGTCTATATGTGTGTCGCAATGTGTGTTGCAGGAACCCGACCCATATATATATATATATATATATATATATATATATGGGTCGCATTCGGACGACAATCATTTCCACTCACATCTCAACAAACTATTCCAACCGTTCGATGTGCACTGGATCGACGACTCAGATCATTTGTTACAAAAGGATGAAAATGCAAAATATTTGCCTTTTCAACATTTAACAATGTCTTCGATTTCTTATAGCTAAGGGGGAGATGGGGGAAATCAGAGGATTCTTCTTGGCAGTAAATTGAAGAGCTGCCATGCCCATGCTACTTTCAATCAAACGATATTTGTCCAATTTTCTTGTCACCTACCACAAACAACCTATGGAAAGCAATATTGCAGTTGGTAGAATATGATGCTCTAGCTATAAAACAACAAAAAAAGTTTATCAAGCATATGTGGGAATGAAGAAAAGTTTTTGAAATGGGGTGTGGGTGGATGCAAATGATAGTTCTTTGAAATCAATTTATGTTATAAGGCAAATCAATTGATAAACCATGAAATTATTCTAAATAACAACATGTTTATATGGCCTTTTTTGTTTATGTGGATAAATCTTAGCTGTTGGATTTTGTGTTCACATGGTGGAGATCATGTGTTTTCTCACTCTTCGTGAGTGAACGGATCCCAACCCAAAACTAAAAGCACACACCAATTCAAAATTTACAGAACTTACTCAGCATTTAAAAAAAAAAAAAATTTAAGTACCCTGTGATGCGTTGTTAGTTACAAAGACCCAAGAATTAACAAATAACCGAATCAAGAAAAGAAAATTTGCAAGATATTGAGAAGTTCCAACTTGTTCCCAATTCAATAGTTCTGTACTGAACTCTATAAAAGCATTTTCATTAATCAAAATCTTACAAATTATTAAATATCCAACTGGTAAAAAGGCCTAATGTAGCTGTAATTGGCTTCTACAAGACTACAACATCAAATGAACCAAGTAACAATAGATTACGGGTTTCCTTTTCATCTCTTTAAATACTTACCCATCAGCAGCACTGCCTTGTCGAAAAATCATAAAGGCTTTCCATGTTCATCAATATATGAATTTTGGACTCTAAAACCAGAGATTAAGCAGCAATAACCCAAAATCCAAACCATCAAGCTGCCTACCTGCCAAAAACAATATTAAAAGAAAAACAAGACGGACACCACCTACATAAATGCCTAATAAGATAAACAAAATTGTGGCCCATCTCTCGGCAAGGCGGGGGGGGGGGGGGGGGGGGGGCAGGGGGGGGGGGGGGGGGCATTGTGACCCAATGGAAGCCTGTGTTCTTGGAACTGAACCCAAAGTTTTGAGCAGATTCATCGAAGGTCTTCTCACAGAATGGGTTAGGAGGATCATAAGTGTCAATAGAGTTAATGCTCCAGCTTGATGGGCAGACCCAAGGGAAACTGGAACATATGAGAGAAGTGTTGATATTCCCAGTGTGACCTGCAATAATGATAAAATTAAGGAAACAATTACTAAGTAATTACTTAAAAAATGTATTGGCACTAGGAAAAACACATTTTAAATACACGTGAACACAAAACAACCTGAAGACCAGCCATGCCCATGGTGCTCCCAATTAAAGATTTCACTGCAGGATGTATGTCCAACTTTCTTGTTGCCCACCACAAACCACAGATTGAAAGCAATGTGGTGGTTGCTAGAATACGGTGATCGAGCTGTAAAACAATCAAAAAATGAATATAATTTAATTACTACTGAAATAATAATACTCTTTAAAGAACTTCTGGGTACAAAAGGCCTTATTAGCCATTTCTCATTTTAAGCTAGTGCACATAGTTTACTGAATTGGAAGCAAATCAAGCCTGCCTCATTTGAAAAGCATGGTCAATCACAAAAATAGAGAGACTAAATCACCATAAAGGTTAGGAGAACACTTTCATAAAAAATAATTTGATAGATAACTACAATTTAAACTGTCGAATCGACAAATAAAACCATGAAAGTATCTGTATACCCAAAACTTAGCATGGAAAAGGTTACCTGTACGGTTGATGTGTTCTCAAAGAAGTTGCGCATAAGTGGTTCCATGCTAAAAATATCATTTGGAATCCATGTATCACCCATCTTTGGAAAAGTACTAAAAGCATGACCCTGGTAACCGAGCATGTGATCAGCTATTACATCATAATTTGCTTTTGGGAGACAAGTGACAACCACCTAGGCTATCCACTAAATATTTGAAAATAATGAAACAAATGAGAAGAATGGGAATAATTTCATACAGCATCATTTCCTACGACAAAAGCTCCTGACACAGCAGTAATGCCAACAAGGAAGCTTATAGGGAGGGCAAGTCTTTGAACTTTAGATGCCCCACGAACCCAAGCAAGAGATTCAAAAGGTGGTTCAGGCATGACAACTGAAAGACCTGTCCAAAGAAGGCCACAATATATAACAAACGCTGATGTAAGATGAGCTGCAAGACGGTAAGGGCTGACTCTTGGCTGAACATATTCAGAAACTGGCTCCTACAAAAGCAGAACCATATTAGTGAATTTCGTGGCTAAAACAAGTCAACACACATTAAAAGAATGTTTAAGTGCTTCGTACTTCTAAACCACTTTTCACCATCCACCAGCCAATTAGTCCCTGCCCAGCACCAAGTGCAAGGAGACAAGAGAATCTCAGACCAAGTCGAAAGGTTATAAATCCCTTGCTAAGAAAATATGTAAATGGAAGAGCAAACATGACACCAAGCCCCCTTCCCCACATCCGGTGTGCATATTGCATCCAATATATAAATTTAAAATCTCATAACAACTTGCAAAAACAACTTTGAGGTCGTGGGTTCAAGCCCCCTTCTCGACACATTGCAAAACAACTTTGAGGTCGTGGGTTCAAGTCCAGCTTACCCATAACAATAAAAATAAAGAACTAGATGAAGTTCTATGTAATTAAAAGCAATTAAAATGATGGGCTTCAATAACTTCTACACCCTGTTAAGGGGGAAAAAAGAGATCAGGAACTCAATAATGTCTAAACAAATGAACAAGATTATGTGAATCATGGCACAACTTAGAAGATAATGAGGTTAAAATACCATGCCTTATTGAATAAGGTAGCAGAGTCCACTGTTATCTTCTTCCCCATATTCCAGTTGGGATGCTTCAAGGGTAGTTCAAAGGAAGAAATCAGATACCATCGAACTGTAATTCAAAGGGTAGTTGTTATAGTCTTACTCACATCAACTAAAGAAAGAAAGAAATCAGAATATTTGTTCAGTGAAGTTGTTATAGTCTTACATTAATGAAGATCCACGTTTGTTAGTGGTGAACTAGAATTGCATATGAACAATCCACCAAAATTCCAAGTCACAAACAGACCATGATCTTGAGCAGGATGATTAACTATTGCCAAGCATCCTATGGCATCCTCGACATCAAACTCAAAACTCCAAACAAGTGTATAAGGACAGGCAGAACAACACCAATCTGAAAAGGACATCTCATCTATGTAACTCTTTTGAAGGCTTGCGCTAGATCACCCATCACCATCCTACCTCCACACCATGTCTGTACATATCCAATGGGTAGGCAGAACAGCTTCACATCCTCCCATGGCACGCATCAGTCCCCAACAACCTAGATTTATTTGAAACTAATTAATAAAACAATGTACTTGAAACTTACTAATAACCTATATTGATTTGAAAGTGTGAATCAAACTTAATGATGTGAAAGATCAAGTTTTCCTTCAAACGTAATACAGCCTTCTAAGATGTATATTAATCAAAAACCACAAACAAATTAAGTGAAAGTGTGCTCGGATTGTCACAAAATAAATTTTTGATACAGAATATTGTAGCTCATCAATTGTGTATCAAAGTGAACAACTAAATGAAATATGACAAGTAAGTAGAATGTAAAAAATAACACATAAACATCACCCAATCATACTGTCATCCATGTCACAGACATACCCTCATTCTAAAGGAAAGGCCTCGTGATCGCTCTCCATGTCTTTGCCAAATTCTTGTATACCATCAATTTCTGAGAAAAAATTCATAAATAAATAAATAAGGCATTAGTTATAATTTATTCAATTTAAATACATTAAATTAAGTCATTAGTTTATAAAGGTAATTATAATTACCTTGAGTGCAATATTTTTTCTTTCTATTTGGATTCATAGGACATATTCGCTTATCGTGTCCAAGTTTACGACAGAATGCACATTTTCTTTTCTTCTTTTGTTGGCTCAACTCAATACTGCTTTTCAGCCTACCCGTAGTATCAACATTTTCTTTTCCCTTCTCATCCTTCTTTCTACCCTTTGTTTGCGTGATATTCGGATCCAAAAGTAACTGAGATAGGTCACATTTTCCTTTTTCATTTGCCTCTTCATTCAGTTGAGCAACAATTTCTACCATTTTTTCCATTTGAATTGCATTAATTTATTTTGACAAATCATTTATGGCATTCGTGAAAAATGTGTATGCTTTCATTGAAGATGATGCATAACTGGCTAATATATTAACCTGTTTACACATATTGCCATATCTCAATGCTTCTGACGATTCATTCCCATCGATTGTTACTTGTACATCCATCACCCTAAATTTATTAGCCCCTTGTCTCCATCTCTCAATAATAAAGTGTGATGGTATAACATCAATGTCAAGGTGTGTGAACACCTTTAAAAAATGCCGACAAACAATTCCAAGAAACTCAAATTTTTTGCACCCACATGTACCCTCATAGGTATCCACATTTATTTTCAAAATAAAATCATCAGGCTCGCCAAACTTTGTTTTCACAAAAAACGTCTGAATTCCTTCTTCCATCTCCCTTCTTTCAACTTTATATCGGAAAACTTGGACCCATTCTTCCTTTAATTTTTCAAATATACTTCTCGTATAAACTGTTGCTGCATGTTTCAAAAGCAAGTCGTTGTCATTGACACATCGAAACTTGTGCTCTGTCTCATAATCTTCATCACTCTCCTTTTTCAAAATATTCTTCAAAGCTTCTTCATACTTCACAACAAATTCTCTGAGATTTGTTGTCGAATTAACAAATCCATCAAATAATGCATTGGTATTCATACCAGCAAAAAAAGTTTTTCGATTATACGTAAGCACCCAAGATTCCCGTATTTCAAACAGGTGTTGCAACCATTCATTTTCTTCTAATCCATTTTCCTGAATCACGTTATGCCATTATTTTTTGAACTCTTCTCCAGTGTATGTTGACCAAATACATTTTTCAATATTACTTCTGAAAGAAGAATTTTCAAAGTATTTATGGGACAACTTCTCCGCAAACTTCTTCCGAATGTGCTAAATACATAGACGATGACGGGTGTTGGGGAAAACTTTGGCAATTGCATTCCTCATTGCCAAATCCTGATCTGTGATTATTGAAATTGGATATTTTCCTCTCATAGCTTTAAGCCAAATGTCGAACAACCATACAAAAGTAGTCTCTGTCTCATCTCCTAGAAGAGCGCATCCAAATTGGATAAAGTGAAAATGATGATTTACTCCAGTAAATGGGACAAACGGCATCTTGTACTTGTTTGTCCTATAAGTTGTGTCAAATGTCACCACATCACCGAAATATTCATACGACAATCTTGACCTCGCATCCATCCAAAAAAAATTAATTGCTCTCCCATCTTCATCGCATTGTATCCCATAGAAAAAATTCGGATTTTAATTTTGTTTTTCAATGAAGTACTCGAGTACACATTGTGCATCGCCTCTTTCCAAATCCTGTCGTCTAACATTTCGAAGGTGATTGTAACAGTTTCTACCATCAAAACCGATCATATCTCTGCAAAGAATTGATGGAACTTTATTAATTTGAAGGTTTTGATTACGGAATGTTTCTGTTAAATCCTTAGCTACACTCGGCATATTTCGATTCGACTTCATTTTCATCCTCCTCGATGGAGTGGCAACCTTGTGATTATGATTATCGTTGAAAAGCGATACTTTCCATTTTACAGTAAATTGGTCAAATACAATGCGCATGTATGCTTCACATCCACATTTAAAAGTGGAACAACTTCTTGCAACTCTCTTCTTTCCCATTTCATTCTCATTTGTTATCGTATCTTCTTTTGTCCTCGATAAATATTTGCCTTCATGTATGCAGACATATGTTATCCCAGTCACTGCATTTGAACCTCGTATTGTCCTTGAACTACTTCGTACACGAATGTAAAATCCTTTCTGACGTCCGTATTCTTCATAGTATTTTTTTGCTTCCTCAGTTGAATAAAAAACCATCCCAACATATGGGGCATTTAACTTTCGAATATCTTTGTTAGGACTAAGGCAATCAACACGTTCCCCACTATCTACTTCCATGATCGAAGATAATCCCACATTTTCATTCATACGTACACTCAAACACTTGTCAACGTCAATCGTATCCATGAAGAATTATCTAAAACAAATTAACAAATTAATTATTTTCGATGATTTGTCATAATCACATGCAATCTTGTTTATAACGAATAAGATTATTTTGACTCTTCAACTACGCACACAAACAAACAAACACGAAAATCTCCAAGCCAACAAACCAAACTTATTATTGAAGCCTAATTCTTTCTTTCTCTATCTTAAATTTCGATGATTCATAAATTTTTATACATAAAAATCAGCATAGATTAAACAAATAAAAAGTGGCATTCGGGTTGTAAATGAGTTCAGTCCACCTCAGGCAGATCTTATAATTTCTAAAAGGAAAATATATCCCGAATGGTAATTTCATTTTAGAATTAGTAATGGGACTAATTGCAAGCGTGGAAACAGGACTGACGCTACAAATGAATAGAGCACCTTGTCACTGATATGCCTACTCATCATAGGAATGTCTGATATAAAAACAGTGTGATAGTTTCTTGCTATCGCAATATAATCTACTGCACCAAGCTGAAGAACATTAAGACGAGCATGTAAGTAGTAGACACAATAAATATAAGTATTATAGTGTGTTATATGTAGAACATAAGACCAAATCTTTTTATTAGGGCAAACAAACTAATATATTCAACTGCACTCAATAAACAACCAAGTGATCTGGGCCAGTCCTTGTTCCTAATATTACTTGAGCAGTTCTTTAAGACATGGTAACTAACATCTTTGAAGAGAAGAAAACAAGGACTGATACATGATGGGATTGAATGATCAGATGCTGGAGGAAATGTTATAGCAGGGTAAAATCCAGCTAAAATTGTTTCAATTTGGTCCAAATAAAGGAAAAAAATAACAAGAAGAAAAACATTATGTTGGGGATAAAGGTAGTAACAAACAACAGTCACGCGAGACTACTCAACTGCAAAAAATGATCGGAAAGTATTCATTAATGTGAACCTGCTTCTACTATGAAGGTTAATGACTGTAGGTCGGTAGCTACTCCTATGCAATTGGGGGCTTCTTTTAAGCCAGCCCACCCTCATATTGCTTTGACCCTCGGGTTCTGTGACTTGAGTAACAAGAGCTCTACGCTAGGGCACAAAAGAACAACATCTCTCTATCTGATCTACGACCACCCTTTGGTTCTATTTCGATGACTTTCAAGTCTGTTTTAGTATATGTTTCATCATTTCTTATAGTTTCATAAAATTCGTTAATATTTTCACATCATTTCCATGAAAATTGTATAAATTTCCACACTAATCGAAACATGTTCATGAAATGTTTTGATTTCGAAGCTAACTGAAATAGACACCGAATCCACATTTAGTACCTCACACCAACACAAAGATGTGCATAAGCAAAAAACCATTCACCATTTTAGATTAAATAGGTTTTGGACAATTTGGTGTCATCCAACCAGATTTTATATAAAGCTATAAAAACTCATGTACAGTATTCATACATACAATTCAGAACATGAAATTACAAAAAAAAAAAATTTAAAAATAAGAGAAAAGGGTTTACCAAAGGGTTTAGCTTAGGTAGGCAAAAAATCACTCTATTTTATCAGTGAAACAAATCAGCTTTCGAAACAAAATTTGTCGATGATTCGTCATAATCGATACATAAAAAAAACAAATGAAATAAAAAAAATTAAAAAATAATAATAATTAAGGGTTTACCTTAGGGTTTCTTTGGAGAGAGAGAGAGATGAGGACGAAGCCGAGTTGGGTTTCTTCGTTTCCAGCAGAGGAAGTTCAGTCGAGTTGGTGTTCTGTCGATCTCTTCGTTTCATTTCAACGAGAGAGAGACAGAGAGATGAGGACGAAGCCGTGACCTTCGTTTTCGCCGTTGCAAACGAAGAGGAACGAAGAAGATCGTCGTCGTTAGCAGACGAAGTCGAAAAATCGAAGATCTGTTTGAATCAAGAAAATAACGAGTTTCGACTTCGTTTTTGGGTGATTCGAAGATCTGTTTGAATCGAAGAGATGAATTCGTTTCGATGGTAGATCGAAGAGTGAAACGAAGAGGAAGATGCATATTTGTTTTTCTGCTGGAAGAGGAGGATCTCATCTGAGTCGAAGAGGAAGAGTGAAACGAAGAGGAAGATCTGTTTCACGGTGAGGCAGTTGGAAATAACGAAAATTCGTTAGTTTAAAATCGATTAGAAAGTAACAAATGATCTGAGTCGTCGATCCGGTGCACATCTAACGGTTGGAATAGTTTGTAGAGATGTGAGTGGATCCGAACGCAACCCTATATTTAATTTTATAAAACTCAATGTTGGACGTATTTAAAATATTTTTTAATTAACTAGTAAATTTGTTCCATATAGAAAATTAAATTAATAGAGTCGTTTGAGGTGGTTTGTGCATGTTTCAAAGAAGGTGGATTACAATTCTAGTTAAAATAAAAATAGTTGCACTATTTAAAAGAATGAGAGGAAAATCCCAAAAGAATGTAGATTGGAATAACGAAAGTAGATACGAATTCACTTTCAATGATAGAAGACATTTGGATAAAAAAACTCATTTAATCGACCCCAAATTTTTTGGATAATACTGTTTGTTGTCATTGTTACATGTTGTTATAGACTTGAGTTTTTTTATTTTATGTAATAGAAGAAACTAAAAAACTTTACAAATACAAGAAAAAAAAATGAAGATATAGATAATGAGGGGGCAGCGACAATCAATGACATGGATCCCACATTGAACCAACCTTAAAGCTAACTTCTTTCATACTACATGGTTTGGAAAAGAAAAAAGTCTTCATAGGTGGCCCTATAACTTCTAGACTTGTTCCTACTATAAGGTAGATCAAACATTAATGTGTTATTAGTGGATCTGTTTTAAGAAAATGTATCACATATCAGGTGAAGATGACTGGGATGGAGGTGCAAACAAGAGAAAAAGTGAATTTTTTTTTTTCCAGAAAGAAATCCTATTGGAAAAAGGTTTCCTCAAGAAGGCATCTATGAATTTCATGGTGGATACTTAAATCAGTATTACCTATGTTGTTTGTTTGCTCACCTAAAAGTCATTGTTTGCTCATAATTATAAACCAAACACCTTTCATTTTGTGTGTGGTAATGAGGTGTTTAGTGTGAAGAATTTAGTGCCTTTGCTCACCATTTACAACCATTAAAGTATTCTTCTAAAATGCATAAACTTCAGTATGAACTATATATTTCTGGACAATTCTAGGTTAGTAATGCACTTGTGGTGCTCGTGTTTCGGCTGAAACTATGACTCAAACTCCCAATTTAAGAACACTAATCAAATCAAACCAATCAACTGTTTCAATGGGGGAAGTAAACACCACATGTATGTATGAACTATTATAAATATGGGGGGTGGATGACTTTCCACGCAACTCCACGAGGTAGTTTGAAGGATTCTTCGCTTAATTCTGTCTTTCTTTCCTTCCTCACACCTCCTCTATTAAAACCATTTCTCTCTATAAATCTTTGAATGAAGTCAGTCTTCTTTTATTTCCTAAAATTGTAGAGGTCCATCTTCTCTACTACACCTTATTCCTTGCATTGTTTCTGAACTTTTTATTTCCTAGGTAAGAAAGATTAGTGGTAAGTATTTTTTTTTTTTTTGAAAGGTCAACAGGGTTAAGGCAGACCCAGACCAGCTACAAACGAGGGAACGGGATACCACAGGCATCCTGATAAATAACAGAAACAAGGTCACTAGAAAGCAATCCACAATCTAATTCAGTACAACCAAAGTTATTCTGATAGGAAGCTAGCATATCGGCAGCCTTGTTGGCCTCTCTAAAGACGTGGAAGAAGGAGACTTCGCTTAAACTGTGGAGCAAGTTCCTTATATCAAGGACTATGTGAAGAACAGTCCACGGGGGGTTCCACCTACCCTTTAACACTTGGATAGCTTGCAAGGAATCGGATTGGATTTGAATCTTTGAGCAACCTTTGGAGATGGCTAACTTGATCCCATGGAGAATGCCTCGGAGCTCATGGGAAATGACAGAAATCGGGGCTTCACAACTTGCAATAGCTGCCAACACTTCTCCTTCACTGTTCCTAATGATTGCACCAAACCCTCCTCTACTAGTGGAGAAGGAGCCATCTGAGTTAATGGCCCAAGTGCCTCTATCTGGCTTAAGCCAAGAGCAATACCTTCTTGGCTTGTGGATAAAACTAGCTTGAAGGCCCCATGCATGAGTGAAGGCACGATTCACATCAGAATCTTCAATGTCTTCTAGAGATCCCTCGAAGTTGATCCTAATATCTTCCACAATCTTGCGAATAATCGAATCCGGATCAAGGCATTTATTTTGATAAATTCTATTGCATCGCTCCCTCCAAATGTGGTAAATAAAGGCACATAAAGCCACTTGCTTCACCCTTTGAATAATCGACTTGCCTTTAAAGTTTTCAACCACCCAATCAATCTCTTCAATCCACGTACCAGAGGCTCTTCGCACGAGACATTTCAAGAGAATACCATTCCATACCCACCTCGAAAAAGGGCAACCCCCAAAAATATGGTTAGAATCCTCATCATGCACTCCACACAGGCTACACTTAGCTTCATTGATGAGACCCCACTCCTTAAGCTTGATCAAGGTCTTAAGTCTCCCTTTGAAAGCTAACCACGCGATGAAACTATGTCTAGGAATCTTGTTCTTGCTCCAAACTAGGTGAACCCAACTGATAGGAGTAGAAGGAGTAGAAGCATGCAAAGATTTAACCGCTGAACTCACCGAGAAGGTACCATCCGAACCCGCCTTCACCTATTCACCGAGAAGGTAGCTTCATTGAATAGGTGAAGGCGGGTTATGAACCCATGTCATGGTATCAACACTCACAGACTTGAACCAACTTAGTATTGACATTGTTTTTGTATAGTTAGCACATAGCAGTCTTTGAAGTGATTTTCCTTGTAAAGTTTTTTTTTTAAAAAAAAAAAAAGCAGAAAGAAGAAGGGATCAAAGGTATACACACACACACACACACACACACACACACACACACACACAAATTGATGATTTTAGCTGTTGTTGCTGCTTTCTAAAACCCTCAGATTCATATAATTATATAGTGTTCTTATGATGAAGACTTCTCTCTTGGATACTTTTTAAGATGCATTGTCACCCTATTGAGTGTTTGGTCTTTCTTTGAGTCTTAATTCTAAGAACAACATGAGTCTTGGTTCTTCTGAAAGCTAAGGTAGAATCCCATATCTCTACTTCTCTGTCTGTTGGGTATGTAAGGTGATGGGAGGTTAGAAACTTATAAGATCCATTAAAAATTACTAATTTTACCATATAATGCATCTTATTTTTGATGCTTTGAAAAGGGCTAGTTTTATAAAGTAATATTTTTCATCTTTTCATGCTCCTCTGACGCAACTCCTCATTCTACTGAAAGATAAGTTCAATTGATCTTTATCGTTATTTGCATATCTTGCATCACCATTATCAACAACACTATAATAATAATTCTAAGTATTTCATTGCTTAGCTAAAACCAAGGTCTAATTATTTCATTAATAATTGATACTTACATATTCTTCTTATTACTTTAACCTTGTGATAATATTTAAAATATGATTATGATTATTTTCACTGTGATTTCATCATGCACCAAATAAATAGACCTATTATTGATGATGAGAATTTGCATGAATGCAGGAGAAGCATAAGTAAAGATCAATGGCTGAGATACCTTCTTCATTGACAGCACAACCAGAAGCACCAAACCAACTTCCAACTCCACCAAATGCCATGAATATAGAGGCAAACCGCCGACTAACTCCTACTGCTATTCTTGAGGCACTGCAGTTGCAGACGCTAGACAGAATACCAAGGTGGTTAAAATTAATGCTCGTTCTGTTGTTTGGTTATTTTATCGTGTATAAAATTGTACACAAGAAGCGCCACGACAAGTACAAGTTTGAGTGCAAGCCCGATTCAGTTGTCGCACTTGATGGCAGTGGTAACTTTGCCTCTGTGTCTGGTGCTGTGGCTGCTGCACCAAACAACAACAATAAAAAACACTGTATCTTCATCAAGTCAGGCATCTACCAAGAAAAAGTAGAGGTCAGTCCAACTAAGATAAATATTGTTCTTATGGGAGAAGGAATGAAAAGGACAGTGATCACGTCTGACTGCTCAAGCCTCAAAGGAGATAATGCAACAGTTAGTAAGTTACTGTCTTTATATTTTAACTTGTTTAAATCATTAATCTTTGATGATAATGGAAGAGATAAGAATCTCATTCAAGGTGTCTTCATTATGGATCCAATACTGCTTTTAACACTCTTAACTAACAAGGAAGAAGTGGGATAAAAACTTAAATCAATTAATCTATTAATTTGTATCTCTTTTTAATATCAAATTATTTGGATGATGAACATGGGTCTTCCAAGGTTTCATTTTTATTTTTTTTTCCAGTCAAGCAGATTGTCCTGTTTCACAAAAAAGTATTTAAGTTTCATACTGAAATCATTTGATATAATTTGACTATAATAACAATGATCGTTTGTTTTATTCAACAGAGGTCTTAGCAGATGGATTCATCGCGATAAATTTGACTTTCGAAAACACTGCCCGACCTGACAAAGAGAACACCATAGCATTTCATAGTGAATCACACCGATCTGTACTTTATCGATGTACATTCCGTGGGTATCAGGCCACCTTACATATAGTTCAAGGCGAACAGTTGTTCAAGGATTGCATTATATACGGAACACATTATTTCATCATTGGAGATGCAAAGGCAGTGTTCCAAAAATGCAATGTGTATGTGAGAAATCCCCTCCCCATGAATACTAGTACTAACGTGATCATGGCACAAGGAGGAGGAGAAGATGATGGAGAGTCTGGATTTGTATTCCATTACTGCATCATAGACACCGCCCCCGATGTCATACCATCGCTAGGTAGTATATACTTGGGTTCACCCTTAGGAGTTCAATCTACCATTGTTATTATGCAGTCCTTCATGGGTGGGTTAATAAATAAAGCTGGGTGGGTTCCTTATAATGGAACTGGAGTGGTAAATTCAGTTACTTATGGGGAATTTAACAACACCGGGCCAGGAGCAGTTACGATAGACCGTATTCCATCGGAAGAATTTAGAATATTAAGTATATCTGAAGCAAAGATGTACACAGTAGGAGCTTTTATCAATAAACATGACTGGTTGTTAGCAACTGGAGTACCTTACCTGGCTGGCTTGGTGAGACATTTTGAAACTTGTTATATTTCTTGTTTTTGAAAGAAGGGGTTTTCTAGAAATATTATTTTCCCATTTTTGTAAATTTTATAAAATCTCAAAATTTAATTATTAATTTACTAGATAAAATAAATTACTTTCAAGAGAATTTTTGGAAAAAAAAAGAGCTTTGGAGATTACTAATGTAAAAACTAAAAATAAACCATGATGATTTATTTTTATTTAGTAATTTATTTATTTATTTATCTGTTTGTTTGTTTATTTATTCATTTTTGGTAGTCTCAGTGATCCATTATATCCAACACTGGGGAATCAAGCTGATGCCAGCACGGGGAGGAACACTGGGGACCAACTTCATCATGCTTAGATCTTCAGTTATAAAGACATCATTACTTGTATAACAACATGTATTTGATAATTTTGCCAAGTACGAGATTTCCAGAATGATTTAGTGGTCATAACTTGTACAAAATATGAATGATTGATGAATTTTGGGCTTTGAGTGATGGGTTAAAGGACATTCCAAATAATTTTCCTCATCTTCTAATTGATTCTAATTCAATGATCCTTATTGATGCTCATAGCATTTACTAATTTTCCCCCTTTGAGGGTTGGGTATTGGTTGAAATTCGAGAGAAATATTATATTAATTTGGCTCCCACAATGATATAGATCAGAAATGCATAGAAACATATTACATTTTGTTAAAATTTATAATCACCTATTACATTTTATTTGTATCTCACCCATGAAAAGCCATGCCAAAGCAAAGACGAAAAAAAAAAAAAGAACCTAACGTTCAAGTTGACGTGCAAGCACCATCATGAGATCGATAAGAACATCCACAATGTGATTCCTCTGTGTTAATGGAGATTCAACCATTGGTGGTGATTTTAGTGTCTCCGTACATTTAGCAAGAATATTTCCAGTCTGCCCTGCTAGAAGCCTTACATCGTCATAATAGTGGTCTTTGAAGCTATTTGCAACCGAGTTAAGACCTTTGATAACACTTAGGTAATTATCGGAACAAAGATTGAGGCGTTCCTTTAAGTCAGGGTCAGTAGTATTGGAAAACAAGGAAATGATATAGTTGGATGTGTCTGTGGCATTGACCAAACCTAAATTGACCGAGACACCTAGGAGGCCTTGAAGATCTGCGGTTTCTGTACGTGGATCGGAACTTAGAATGTTGACACATAAATTGGGATCCCCAGTCTTAGAGCATAACTGGTTAACCAAGACCTTGGTAACCTTCACAGACACACTTGCAGAGGATGGGTTCATGAAGAAGAGAAACAATAGGGAAAGAGAAACAAGCATGCAAGAGCTATGAAGGAGAGAAGAGGCCATTCTTTCCTTTGTAGTTGTTATGGAACTATACAACATATGTAAGACTCTTTTAATGCTTGTTATGATGGAAATGTTTGGTGAGATTATTTCAAGATTACGAATCGCTTTGCAGATTTTAGGGGATTCTCTATATGCCAAGTTTAGCTCTATCATTTATTACTTGACATAAATCACAGATTTCATAGAGATTCCTGAAAAAAATGTACTAATCCCTAATATGATCTCACAAAACATTTCACCATAGAAAGCACTATAAAATGGTCTCTGTATTGTTTGTGAAATTCTATCACCCGATCCTCAAAATGTCATCAACAAGCGTAGCTTACATGGCAGACTTGGTGAGGCATTTGTTAGTCCTCTCTGATTTATCAATATTGTTGTTTTTTTTTGTTTATTTGTTGATCAATGTAAGAAAATTATATCAAGTTGCAGATTTTTAGTACAATTACTTATATAATAGGAAAGTTTCACAAAAAGTAAGGGACAACTCCAATGGTGACTAATTAGAGCTTGCAAACAGGTAATGTCATCCTGCTTTGAGGATGCAAAGAAGCTTCAAAGACTCCAAGCCTAACTATGATCTATGTCAAAGATGTTTGTAATAGTTTTCTTTTAGATGTATAACTCTTATGAGTGAGTGATATTTCTTGGATGTTTTAATCACTTTAATCTTGGTTAGGTTATTGGGGATACTGGACTACACCATCTTTGTTAGAAGATATGTGTTTCAAATCAGAATATTGGATGAGAGAATGTTCAGTATACATAATAACAACATATAAATTTGAAAATGCATAACCACATATTAAATTTTCATTTATTTATTAATATTATTTGAGATCCATTGATTAGAAGATCTGTTGTTTCTATATTAGAACTTAGAATGTCGACACGTAAATTGGGATCGTCGGCCTTAGAGTAGAGATGGTTAAGCAAGACCATTGTAATCTTACACTTGTTATGATGGAATTTAACAAATTACAATAAACCGTATTTGATGGACCGGATTTAGAATTTTAAGTATATCTGAAGCTAAAATGTTTACGGAAGGAGCTTTTATCGAGGGGCATCATTTGAGGCCTTTCTGCCCAATGGCCGGGCCAGATTAGGCAAAAATAATATTTAAAGAGAACTTCTGTTAACACATCAATTTTTTTTTACTTATGACATACCAAGCTATATGATCAAGATAGATATTTGGGTGAATTACCATTTCGTGTGTTGAATTAGATGAAATTTTGACTCTTGTACATTATTCATTTTAATTCCCAAGACATGTTTTTACTAGCGAGATCGTCACTTTCTTACCAGTGAGATCACTAACGAACTCACTTGAAAAACACGTTTTGGAAATTAAAATGAACAGTGTATCTGATTTGGAATTCTTGAAAAGGTGTGCATGTTTTGGGAAAAATCTCTAAACATACAATTTCAAAAGGATTGGCCTGATGTTAGTAAAACTTGGTGCACCAATATAATCTCTCTATTTAAACTAGAGCTTCTATTGCCAGACCAACTTTTGCTAATGCCACCCCAAGATTTGTGAAATTCTTTGGTGATTTACATTGGGTGAATCTCCATTTCGTGTGAATATGTATGAGTTTGGTACATTGTTCAATTTAATTCCCAAAACATGCATTTCCAGTGAATTCGTCACTTTTTTAATCTATAAATGTCACTTTTACGACATGTTTCAATTGAGAGAAAAGAAAGGAAAAAAAAGGTGAGTTTCTCTCTATTTATCTTGTTTTTTGGATTGGTAAGTGAGGAGAGAAAAGAAAATTAATGGAGAGAAAAATGGGACAATATTTCTCTTTTTTTTTCTCTCTCCAAATTGGAGAAAAAAGAAAAGCTCATGACTATTAAGAGTACTAAAAATTACAATTCCACTTCTTTCTCTCTCTCTAAATTTAAGTTTTTCTTTTTTTTTTTGTTGTTAAACCAAATAAGCTGAAAAGAAACTGAATTTCTTCTCTCTTTCTTTTCTTTTAAGTGGAAATTATAAAAAAAAACCTAAATTTTTTTAATAAAAAAGTAATACATTTTTTATAATTATCAAAAGAAATACAAATAGGCATTTGAAGTGCTGAATTTTTTTTTAAATGGCGCACGCCCTTTGGCTCATAGGCCAATAAACATTTGACATATGGCGCAATGACACCAACAATAGAGAAAACTTCTCTCTTTTGCCCGTTGCCCACAAATTTATTTTTTTAGATTTCAAATTTTAAAAAGGATTGTTGGGCCCACATTGATTATCACATTGACAATCAACAATACAGCCTTTTAGATTTCATGAAAATATTCATATTCAAAATATATATATATATATATGTATGTATGTAGTATTTTTCGAGACTAATAAGAACACTAAAAATTATATATATATATAATAGATATGTATGTAGTATTTTTCGAGACTAATAAGAACACTAAAAATTACAACTTTACCTTTTTTCTCTCTCCAAATTTAGGTTTTTTTATTGTTAAACCAAACAAGTTGGAAATAAACTGAATTTCTTCTCTCTTTCTTTTCTTTTAATGAATTTCTTTTCTCTTCATTTCTCTCAATCCAAACAAACCGTTAACATCTACAAATTTGTAGATAAATACCAACGATTTTGCCATATCAACGATGTTGTTGATAAATTACTAACAAATTCATTGATGATAAAAGTGACGAATTCACTGGGAAAACATGTTTTGAGAATTAAAATGGACATTGTGATGAAACCGAACTTTGGACATAAGTTGCACAGGTTTGGGAAAAATTCCATTTACATTTTGAATTGGGGTGGTGTTAGTAAAAGTTGGTGTGGCAATAGTATTTATCTTAAAACTATTAGAAAACCTTCATAGATAACTTCAATTTTGACGTTTGTAGTTGGCCCATAAATTACTCAGTAAGGATGA
Organism: Akebia trifoliata; assembly: GCF_017979445.1. Taxonomy (NCBI): domain Eukaryota; kingdom Viridiplantae; phylum Streptophyta; class Magnoliopsida; order Ranunculales; family Lardizabalaceae; genus Akebia; species Akebia trifoliata. Next base: position 3,141,175 of record NC_141385.1, read on the forward strand.
TTATCAATGATCCACGTGAATGGTCACGATGTAGGGAGGATCAATAGGTAATGCTCCTAATGTGCACCATTTACATTTTTTTTACGTACTATTACTATAGAAAGTAATCTACCATCCAAACTAAACCCAAAAAGAAATGAAAAATGGGCGACGACTAAGGCCCATAATTCCATCACTTCAAACCAATAACCTAGTCACAACAAATCAAATTTTCCCGCCAAAAATCGAATACATTTCCCATCCAAACCCCACCACTTTATCTTCAGCTCTTCAACATTACATTCAATCTGATTTCCCTTCTCATGGCCAGAAGATCCATGCCCACATCCACAAAATTGGATTTGAACCCAACACCAACATCTCAATTAAATTTCTTATACTCTATATCAGATCCAATTGTTTATCTTATGCACGCCAAATATTCGATCAGATGTCAAAACCAACTGTCTCTTCTTATAATTCGATGATCGCAGGGTACCTCAAACAAGGCCAAATTGATGAATCATTGAATTTGATTCATAAATTCACTTCCTCTAATGAAAAACCCGATGGGTTTACGTTTTCGATGATTTTAAAGCTATCTTCGATTACTACATTAATGTTGCGAAGTATAGGAAAACAAGTCCATACCCAGATATTGAAATCTAATATTGAAACGGATGATGTTCTTTTCACGGCTCTCGTCGATTCATATGCAAAGAATGGGAAGGTTGATTATGCTAGGAAAGTGTTTGATGCGATGTTGGAAAGAAATGTAATTTGTTCTACGGCTATGATCACAGGATACATGACACTAGGGTCTATTGAAGAGGCTGAAGAGATCTTTGAGAGAACAATTGACAAAGACACCATAGTTTTCAATGCGATGATTGAGGGTTATAGCAAATCGCTTGAAACTGCTAGGAGATCACTTGATGTTTATATTGACATGCAACGGTTGGATTTCCGTCCGACAATTTCGACCTTTGTGAGTGTGGTAGGGGCTTGTTCTATGTTGTCAGCATTTGAACTCGGTCAACAAGTCCAAAGTCAGCTCATGAAGACTGAGTTCTTCGGAGACATGAAATTAGGAAGTGCTCTTATAGATATGTACTCGAAATGTGGGAGAATTGAGGATGCACGTAGAATCTTCGACCACATGAATGAAAAGAATGTCTTTTCATGGACTTCGATGATTGATGGGTATGGAAAGAACGGAAACCCAAATGAAGCGCTTTTTCTCTTTGAAAAGATGCTAAAAGAGCACAAAATCAAACCCAATTACGTTACGTTTCTCAGTGCTCTTTCGGCTTGTGGGCATGCTGGGTTAGTTTCAAAGGGATGGGAAATCTTCAAGAGTATGGAGAGGAATCACTCATTAAAACCAAGGATGGAACACAATGCTTGCATGGTTGATCTATTAGGGCGTTCGGGAAGTCTAAATGAGGCATGGGAGTTCATAATAGAAATGCCCGAGAAGCCAAATTCAGATGTATGGGGCGCTCTGCTCGGTGCGTGTAGGCTTCATGGTGACGTGGAAATGGCATGTGTTGCTGCCAATGAGATTTTCAAGTTGAGCAATGATGGAAGGCCGGGGGCTTACGTTGCGTTGTCTAATACATTTGCGGCGGCTGGGAAATGGGAGGGTGTTAGTGGAGTAAGGGAATTGATGAAGGAGAAAGGTGTTTCTAAAGATACTGGTTTCAGTTGGGTTGGGACTGATAGTGGTCTATGTGGGTTTCATGTAGGGCAAAAGATGTGAACTAGCATGTAAGGTAAGGGGAGATACAATTTTTTATTTTTATGTTTAATAGCTTTGTATCATATATTTATTTAGCCATTCAAGTTTTCTATCTGCTAGAAGATACTTCTGATATAATGTAAATTGTGTTCACCCTCATATTGTCTTGATTGTCCCGCCTCCATCAAAATTTATCAAAGCTCAACTCTGATCTGACTCATTTACGAGTGAATAGTGCTTCAAAAGGCCTTTGGTATATTCTTCAAATAGCAAGCATGTTAACTGATTCTGCCCAAAATGATCCAGGCAATCCCGTATGTAGCCTCATACATCTCTCCCTCTCCATATCCAATCTGGTAGAGTAACAGTATAAGTAAGAAAAATTGTCTACCTTGGCTCATGACAACCTTGGGGTTCCCACATAATTGGTAGTTTCCTTGTTGATCCCTAATTATTCAGTTTTACCTTTTGGCATGTGGATTGTCACCCTTTAACATGTTTCTAATCTGTTAAATATTCTCCAAGATTCTCGGATACCTAACCAAGACTTTCTAAAGTCATTAGGCAGATCTATGAACCACCCAATATATAAGAATTACTAACTGCCCTTTTTAAAGGGATCAATGTCAATCTAAGATTGCATTCTTGCCAGATGCTTACACCTATTGTACATGAATTAATTAATTAAAGGGTTGGGATCCGAGGACTCCTAAGAATGACTCAAGAAAAAAACACATGATCTCAATCTCAACCCTCTAAACACAAAATCCAATGGTTGAGATTTATGAGTATCTTGATAACACAAATCTTGGAGGATACTTATCCTGAGGATAAATCTCCACCATTGGAATTTGCATTTAAAGGGTTGGGATCATGTGTTTTTTTCATGAGTCATTCTTAGGAGTTAAGGGATCTTGATCCATAACATACAGATTGGATTATTATTCTCATAATTACGTTTCAAATTAAGACCCAAGTTCTTACATCAAAATGATAATTATTATCATCAAAAATCTTATTTCAAGAATTTGGGTTAGCTAAAACAAATGACATTACCTCATCACAATCTTTTAAGGGTATATTTGTTATTATTATTTTGAAAATCGGGTATCCTAGTAGACAACGAATCAGGTCTGTATTTGGGCTTTGCCCACTCCATAGACCATAGTCTTGTCCAAGGACTAGTCTTGGGGCACGTGCAACGCGCGCACATCACATGCACTAGGTAAGTGAGGTTGCACTCTCCCGGTTGGCCCTTGAGGAATTAATGCTCATATTAGGTTTCAAACTCATGATCTATGGGCATTAACCACTTATCGGTCTGAAATTGCTATTGAGCCAACCCCTCAGGGTTTCAGAGTTACAATATTGTTATTAAAAGTCTATTCATATCCATTTCGACTATTGTAATGCGCATTCTTTTGGGTTCTTCAGTTGGCATATTTCTCTTGGACGGTTGTAATCAGCTTTTGTTGGAAAAAACTCAAATCATCTTAATTGATTTTATCTTAGTTTATCATCTATTCAAATGTCTACATTTGTCCAATTACCATCATTTCTAATAATTTATTGAAATCTCTTATGAATCATGATAATCTTACTATCCCATGTGGCACATTCAATTGACTCTCTTGACGTGACAAGTTCATGAATCGTAGTTTTGTATGTCTTGGGATATAAAACTATACTTCCCCATAAAAATGTGTATCCTGAGGCATACAGATATACGATTCCTGAACTTGTCTCACAAGGAGAGTTGATTGAGTGTGCCACGTGGGATAATCAGATTATCACGGCTCATCTCTGATTAGAAGTTGACAAAGTTTTTACAACAGCTGTCAACTTGGCCTTATCCTTTATTTTAACTTTGGGAATCTCAATGTATAATGTAAACGATTTATTGCACAAATGCCGTTGAACAATATTGCATGTGGCACGAAATAAATGCAGATTGTAAAATATTGGGAAAATTACTTAAAGAACCCTCGTGAGGGATTTCTTTCTAAATAATCCTAAGTTTTGAGTGGGATCTTAATGATCCATTTAGTAAATCTTTCTTTTCTTAAGAGTCCCTCGATCTCATTTCCCACATTTATCATGATTGAATGCCCTAACCATTCAAACTTATCGTTTTCATAATTTTTTATTTTTTATTAGATTTTTGACATCACAATTGAGTTTCGGCGACTCCATTATGTTGGAAAGGATTTACGAAGATATATATATATATATATATATATATTATATATATATATATTTTTTTTTTTTTTCAAAGGGATTTTCAAACATTTTGAATATGTATGTAAAAAATTAGAAAATTTTCATTTTTCATTTTTTAGTTTTTGGATGAAAATCAATCAAGAATGGTTTTTTTGGGTAGAAATTATCAAAACAAATCATTGTTTTTAATCGATCTTTTCATATATTTTAATTGAAAAAACTCAAAAATTAAAAATATGTGGGTTTTACCGATGTCGAGTTTGATAGTAAAAATTGTGAACTTGATAGTAAATAGTAGTAGGTTCGATAGTAAAAATTGTGTCGAGTTTGGCAATAAATAAAAGTGGCATACTCGACCGAAAATAGAAAAGTGGTGAGTTCAATAATAATGAGGGACTGCAAAAATTTAAGGATTATTTAGAAAGAAATCCCTCCATGAGGGTCCTTTAAGTAATTTTACCTAAAATATTTGTACTATAGAAAATGATGACCATATACAAAATTAACTATAATTTAAATTCTTGGTACTTAATAGGGTTTAGGGTCAATCCCATTCATGTGAACATGCAATTTAAATTCTAAAAGTCCCATTCATGTGTACATGCTTATCTATCAATAAATAAATAAAACAAAGATGCGAACAGGTTTGAATTTTCTACGAAGTCCATTATATACTAACCACATGGCAACATGTGCAGAAGATGGCCGAAAATGATGTATAAGAGACTAATATAAAATATCCAAACACCCGTGGACTTCAATCTCTTGCTAAAAACCCTCGATTTCTATTTATAATCCATTGTTTTCCATCTTTCGGGTAAAAATATTTGATTAATATGCCATAGCCAACATTTGATATATATATATATATATATATATATTTATCAAAAACTTTTTTCCAATATAACTCATCATCTTCCACCCTTGTTATATGAGTTGTCATAATTTGACACCCCCTCTGATATATGCTCCCATTACAAAATCATAGATCATTTGCCTCGAGATATATAAGAAAAGATTTATAATTTTATGTATCCCTAGGCAAATGATCTACTGTTTTATGATGGGAGTGGTGTATGTTAAGGGGGAGAAAAGGGTTAAAAAAAACCATTATTCTTGTTTTATTTCACAAAGTCATGTAGGGGAAAATTTTATTTATTTATTTTTTACTATTTTAAAACATAAAAAAAAAAATAGGTAAAAACTAGTTGATATTATAATGAGGTGAATTGGGTAAAATTTCTGAATGTCACGTCCCATTCGACACTCTATCACGTGACACTATTTAAGTAGCCACATTACTGTGGAGGGTCCATATAAGGACTCGAAGTTAGGACCTGAGTAGCATACCCAGTCCCTCCTTACCATCTCACTAACTTCTCGTGGATAAAATCAAAAGTCAATTAGAATTTTAAGAAAAGCGTAGTTCGGTCATTTCCTTTGGTATCCTACAGAAGACTGTGGTCAAAGCGTGTAAGTCGTCAGTTTGAACGTAGAGAGAGGCCTAGAAGGGTATAAATAAATAAATAACCGCAGCCAATAATGAAATTTTAGAGTTGTTCGCAGTTTTTTTTTTTATAAACTAAATATCAAGTCATCCTCTGGTCTTTTATTATTATTATTGTTAATTTGTTCTTACTAAACACCTTTTTATTATTATTTTTAAAGTCATCTTGGTTTTGGAGGGCGAAAAGAATCTTCAAATACATATAAATGTTATATAAACAGCTTCAATTATGCAAAGAGGAAAGACTTTAAGGTGTGATCTTGAGTTGGAGTAAGGAGAAGCAGATTCCATCTTTTTCTCTCATTTCTCTGTTCAAAATTTCCAGGTTTCTCTCTTCTTTTACTTTTAATCTCTTATTATTACTGTTTAATTTAATTGGTCAGTTGTTCTTAAGGAATGTAAAAGGATACCCTTTCAAGATCTTGTATTTAGATGGGAAATGTAGTTTAAATTATTTAGATTTTGCTTTATTTTGCATTTGTTTTTTGAATTTAGTCTTGTCTGGTTTTGTTGGGGGCAAACTTTTCTTTAGTTGTTTTAAGTAAATTCTTACTCAAGTAGAAAATTAATTATTGTATCATTAGCCCATTTAAATAAATTTTATAATATAAATTTAAATTGTGATGCTCAATCACAAGTTTACATTTCATATAGATCACAAAGATTTAAATTATTAAAATTCAGTTATAAATTAGATGAAGAAATACCAAAATCGGTAGAATTGGCCGATGGAGTTTATGTAAATCTTGATCTAGATGATTTTAATATTGGACGAGCCAATGAGATAGGTAATTCAGAGCCGATATCTCGCGCGTGTACTTCTTCTTTTGCTAATCCTGTGTCCATATATGCAATGGAGTTTCTAAAACCCACCCATTTCCTTATGAGTTGTGTTGGAGTGACCTCAAGATTGTACCTTATATCGCACGTCCTGACGTGAAAGTGTGTAGGAACCATAGATGCTCTTTCGGAGTAGGTTGTTGGTTTACAGATGCTTTTTGACTCGTATCTCGATGAAATGCATCTATGGTTCCTACACACTTTCACGTCAGGATTTGCGATATAAGGTACAATATTGAGGCCACTTCAGCATTATTCTTTCCTTATAGGTATATGCTTTAGAAAATATAATGTACATATTTAACAAGGTTCCAACTAAGTCTACTCTGATTACTGTGTTTGAGTTGTTAATAGGTCCCAAGTAAAGTCTACAACACTTTGGTTACTAACATGGAGTTGCATTGCACATGTAAATAGACTGAGTATAGAAAAGTTAGATTCTGGAACTGAAGTATGCTTCCTATAGGGCTATACAAAAAGGAACTAACGGGTTTTTATATTTGTAACCTTAAGGATCAAAAGGTTTGAGTTGTGATGTTTGCCTAGGATAAATTGAGATCTTTGATGATGTTTTTATAACAATTTGGGCAAATTTTGATTTCGGGTTTTCTCTTTTGTTGTTACCCAGATAGTTTTTAGTCAATTTTTGGAGTTTTTATCGAAGTTGAAAATTGTATTGTAGTGATATGTCCTTGAGTCTCTCTGTATTTCTTGCTTTACTTATTTCTCTAGACCTTTTTTTGCTTAGAAGAAAAAGAAAAGAAACAAAGAACATGTCCATCCTATCGACTTGATTGTTAAATTATGTTTTTGGTGAAATCTTCTTTATTTATTTTTTAACAGATAATTCTAATTCTTTTAAATTTCATCCATAGTTTTATCCTTCGACTTTAGAGTCAAACTTTACAAATGAAATTGGGCTTTTTCTGCAGTGGGTTCTACAATGGCAATTTCTACAAGGGAGAAAGAGATACAACAAATACTAAAATTTCTAAGTGACGAGGAAGTTAAAACAGTAACGCTTGTTGGGCAGGATGGAGTAGGAAAAACATGGACAGCCAGACAAGTAATGGACCAAGCAAAGAAATCCGGACTCTTTGAGTTCGTTATATGGCTTACCGTGGGCAGTAACTACAACATTGGGAAGATGGAAGAGCACATTGCATATCAAATGACATTATATAACATGTGTGGGGATGAAAAGTTCTTGCTAATTATGGATGATACAGATCAGTCTGTATCCACCCTTATGGATAATGATACAGACCAGTTTGTTTTCTCTTTTATTCGTGATGATCAGACTGTTTTCCCTATTAAGCCGAAAGAAAAGGATGGTTGCAAGATTTTGATAACTAGAACAGAAGCTTCTGGTGTTATTAGAGTATCTACTGCCCCTGATATAATTCTTCCTATGGAACCACTGTCCTCCTCTGAGGAAGCTTGGAGCTTCTTTCGTGAAGAAGTCGGGAAATCGGTTCATTTAGATTCTCAGGATATCCATCTCTTAGCTGCAGAAGTTGTCAGTAAGTGTGATGGTCTGCCACTAGCGCTCTCCGTGACAGGGCGAGCGTTGCGAGGTGTGGGAGTGAACGGGTCTTCTGAATTGAAGAAGGCATTGGAGACAGCAATTGATATTAGTCACGGTTCACATGGGAAGATATATCACATTGGTTATGAAATGTTACCAAGTGATAATACTCTAAAAGATTGCTTTCTTTATAGCTCGCTACTCTTTCCAGCACAAACTGCTATTCATGCCATGGAGTTGATTTCATGTTGGATTACAGAGGGATTTATTAATGGGTCGTCTGATCATCTTCAGGACCCATATGATGAAGGCCGTGGTATGTTGGAGGAGCTCATAAATCGTGGCCTACTACATAAACTGTACGATGACTATGTTAGCGTTCATGTCTCTATAAGAGAAATGGCCTCGTATTTCGATGGACATGGACATCATAATATCATTGCAAAGGCCAGATTGGGATTAACTGAGTTTCTGCAGGAGTTCTTGCACTATAGCGTCTTATCAGAAGAAAACGAGCTAAAGTTATGTCTGGGTACTTTACAAAGGTACTGGATTCATTACAGAAAGTTGTTGATCAATGGAAGTGGAAGTGAACTATCAAAGGAATTCTCTAATGGGGTCGTTTGGCAATTGGATCAACATGGGTTGGATGAACTCGAGTTCCTAGCCATTCTTAATGTTGGAATCAAGGTACTTCCCTCGTCCCTTTCTGCATTGCATCAACTTCGCGTGCTTGTGTTGCGAGGCTGTGATTCCCTAGAAAATGTAAACTATATGGAAGGACTAAAAAACTTGGTGGTGCTTGGGCTTCCGGGTGCTAGCACCTTGAAGGAAATTCCTGATGAATTCTTTTCTAGTTTGTCTGGCCTTAAAGTCCTTGACCTTTCTGGTACCCATCTTGAACGGTTACCGTCATCCCTTTGTAAACTCTCCAAGCTTTGTCGACTCTTCCTTAGAGATTGTATCCATTTGAAAACACTTCCACGTCTTGAATCTCTTACAGATCTCAAGATTCTTGATCTTTCGGGTGCTAGTGTTTTGAAGGAAATCCAAGATGATTCCTTTGAGCATATGCAGTCCCTCCAATTACTCGATCTATCTGGAACCTCAATTAAATTGATACCGTCCCTTTCAAAGAAAAGCATTCTCCGCCAGCTCTTACTAAAAGGTTGTTCCAGATTAACAACATTGCCACTGTTGGGTAAACTAGAAAAACTTGAGGTGCTTGATCTCTCCGGTGCTAGCCTTGTAAAGGAGATCCTGTATGACAAATTACCATCAACGGTTCCCAAGCTGCAAAATCTCCGAAAACTCTTATTAAGTGGTTGCTCGAGTTTAGAAACATTGCTTCATTTTGGAGAGCTTACAAGACTTGAAGTACTTGATCTTTCAGGTGCAAGCAAGTTGAAGGAAATCACAGGTGATCCTTTTCGAACCATGGATCATCTTCAAGTCCTCGATCTTTCAGGAACTCATGTTGAACGGTTACCATCTTTTGGACATATGCCTTGTCTTAAAGTAGTCGACCTCTCTGGAACTCCAATTGAACAGTTACCATCTCTAGATGACCTCAGTGGCTTACATAAGCTATTACTAAAGGGTTGTTCTAGATTAAAAACACTTCCACATCTAAAATCACTTAAAAAGCTTGAGGAACTCGATGTGTCCGGTTCTAGCAATTTGATAGAAATGTTAGACAAATCCTTTGATTCTTTGGATAAGCTTCACACACTTAACCTCTCTGAAACGCTCATTGAAAAGTTACCATCCCTTTCTAGTCTTATTTCCCTCCGTAAGCTCTCACTAAAAGGATGCAAGTGCATTGAAACAGTGCCAGATCTTGAAGCACTTACCAAGCTTGAAGTGCTTGATCTTTCAGGCACCAAAATTAAAGATTTCCCTCATGGAATATTGGAGTTGGGTCATCTAAAGTTTCTTGATTTACGTGATATGAAACAACTTCGAGGAGTTGATTGGGGAAAGATAAAATGGTTACCTGAAGAGTTCAAATGGGTTGAATATAATGCCTCTGATTCAGAAATACCTGGAGATTGTGGAAGGCCTTGTATGTCTGTATTTAACGCTAGTTCTTTCTTGTTTTTACATGAAAGTTCTAAATTCTGGGAGAAGTGCTTCCAGCGCTTCCACTTATCCGTGTGCTCCCGGGAAGAGCGTGCTAGAGAGAAAAATATCTTCCAGAGAAACAGATGTGTTTTTGGAGATATTTACTTCCAGAAGAGATATTTTCCTCATTCTATGGAGTACGATCGGTGTTTGGAGTTACGTGGTGTTGAATTATTTCCAAGTGGTATCGAGGGGATCCTCAATCATGCTGACCTTGTATCTTTAAGGGACAGTTCATTTATTGAACGGTTATCGAAGTTACGTGGTGAAAATGTAAAGGTAATGAAAGAGTGTTGGATAGAGAGATGCAAGAATATGGACATGGTCTTTAGTGGAGAAGAGGTCGAAGAAAATGCAGCATTGGGCAAATCCTTGGAGAATCTATGGATCTCTAATTTAATTAAGTTGAGGAATGTAATTAAAGGGGAGGTTCAGTCCGGGATTTTTGCGCGCCTAAAACATTTACATTTGGAATATTGTCCAGGTGTCATCGACGTCTTCTCTTCTGCCTTAACTCTAGTAGGCCTTTTAACTTTCAAAATCAAATTTTGTGATAACTTGGTGAATATATTTGGAGAAAGTGTGGAAAGAGAAACTTATAAAAAAAAAAGTGTGGAAGAACATGAATTCCCAAATTTACACACATTGTTTCTCTGGGAACTACCAGAGTTAAGGAGCATTTGTAGTGGGACACTGAAATCCCTACAAAATCTAAAAGTTGGAGGGTGCCCGAATTTGCAAAAGCTTCCTTTTCAGAAGAATGACTTTAACCAAAAAGTTGTGATACGAGGAGAACTTGATTGGTGGAACGACTTGGAATGGGACGACGAGGATATTAAGTCAGAAATCAGCTTTACAGCATCTTAACTTTGGCTTTGAGACCCCTAAACAAATTTGGATCTGAAGGTATGTCATGAAATAACTATTAGTTTGCCCTTATGACAGTTTTATATGATCCTATTATTCATATTGGATTTTTGTTCAGTTTAAGATTCTTCAATTTTCTCTAGTCAGAATCTAACTCATATACTGTTGTTATGTGTAAAGTTTTAGTGCATTTTATGGTTTTTCTCAAAATGGAGAGTCTCATTGTAAGTAACAATGAACTTTCAGAACAATGTACAAATTGTTAGGCTATTAAGTTGCGACTGATGGTTTGACATCTTCAACTTGTTGAAGATTTGAAGTTTTCAAAGATATCAAAGCTATTTCTGCTGAAAGAGAGAAATACTGAAATTGGGATAGTTTTATAAATACCAAATCTCAACTCTTAATTTCTTAATCCAGCTCATATGAGTGTTGAATTTCTTAACCAAACTTGCATCACAAACTATATTTTGTTTGACCACAATAAAGTTTCTAGAGAAAAAGCAGAACTGGGGTTACTTCAATAGCCGATTAATTTTGGCATTATAGTACTGAATAGGGAACACATTGTAGTTATTGGAATTTTCGATACAAATTTTTCTTTGAATTTTTTTCGAGACTACAAAACAATTTGATGATGGGTATGTTAAAATTCAACACCAGCCCAAATTGAAAAAGCCCACATTTATTGTCCAAGCCCAATAGTTATTTATAACCCAATTTCTAGAATCTTCCTAGAGAAAACTCTAGATGTCTTTAGATAAGAGAAAAATAGAAGATTCTAGAATTATAGATATTTTGGTAGAAAACTCTGGACTAATAGATATTTTTAGAAAGTTCTAGATGACAAAATTGTAACCACTAGATTAAGAATGTGTTGGCACAATCCTAACCATTAGTTAAGGAGGTGCCACTAGTATAAATAGGGGTGAGTCCTCTCATTTTGTAATCAAGAAGTAAGAAACAAGTTGTGAGAAATAAGTTGTGAGTAAGAGATCTTGAGAGGTTGTAAAAAGTGTGAGTGTTTTTTTTAATAGAGTGTTATTTTCTTCTTCAACTTGTGAGTGATATCTTTATTGAGGGTATAGTACAAGTAAATTGTTTACTTGTTTATATCCAATATTTGTGCATTTAGAGTCAAGTACTCTAGATTTTTCTTCAACAATTGGTATCAGAGCCAGGTTGCCAAGGATCGATTTTGGTGGAGTTATCTTGAGTCGTGAGGAGTTTACTACTCTACAAGATCGTTAGTCAAGTTTGTCCGTTCAGTCGAAGCTCTGTCAGCACGATGGGTGACCTTCAAGTAGTTGGAGGAATCAAGAAGCTCAACAACCAAAACTACAACACGTGGGCAACATGCATGGAGTCTTACCTACAAGGTCAAGACCTTGGGAGATTGTCGGTGGTAGTGAAGTTACACAACCGACAACAGAAGATGCCAATGGCATCTTGAGAAAATGGAAGATTTAAGCAGGCAAGGCGATGTTTGCTTTAAAGACTACAATTGAAGAAGAAATGTTAGAGCACATTCGAGATGCCAAAACACCGAAAGAAGCATGGGATACCTTCGCTACACTCTTTTCAAAGAAGAACGATATAAAGCTACAACTTCTCGAGAACGAGCTGCTATCAATGGCGCAACGTGATATGACGATCGCCCAATACTTTCATAAGGTGAAGTCGATATGCCGTGAAATTTCAGAGTTAGATCCGAATGCTGCTATTGGAGAAACCAGGATAAAAAGAATAATTATCCATGGTTTGCGACCCGAATACCGAGGCTTTGTTGCTGCAGTACAAGGATGGCCGACACAACCATCACTTGTTGAGTTCGAAAATTTGCTTGTTGGTCAAGAAGCTTTGGCTAAGCAAATGGGAGGAGTCTCGTTGAAGGATAGGAAGAAGCACTTTACACAAGCAAAAGTAAAGGTAGCTTCAAGCAGTACGTCAGAGGTGGATCTAAAACGAATGGTGACAAGATAAGAGGTCATCAAAGAGAGGGAGGCTCTCGTCCAGGGGGAGCTTCAAAGAATCACGGTAATAGTAGAAGGTTCGAAGGCGATTGCTACAACTGCGGGAAGAAGGGCCACATGGCGAAAGACTGCTGGTCTAAGAAAAAGCATGCTGAAAGTAATGCTGCTACTTCCAGTTCTAAGAGAAAATTGAAGATGAATGGGATGCTGAAGCATCGTTTGTAAAGGAAGAAGAAGAAGTAGCTCTTACAGCTACATCTGAACGGATTGACTACGAGAATGACTGGATCGTAGACTCGGGGTGCTCAAATCACATGACAGGTGATAGACAGAAGTTGCAAAACTGTCTGAGTACAAGGGAAGTCGTGTGGTGGTGACGGCTGACAACTCAAGGTTACCGATATCTCACATCGGTAAGACGATAGTCACACCTCGTTATAATTCTAACCAGGTGCCACTTCAAGATGTCTACCATGTTCCAGGAATGAAGAAAAATTTACTATCTGTGGCTCAACTAACATCATCAGGCTACTATGTCTTGTTCGGTCCCCAAGATGTGAAGGTGTATCGTGACCTCAAAATCTCAGAAAAGCCAACGATGGAGGGACGACGATTGGAGTCAGTTTACGTAATGTCAGCAGAGTCTGCATATGTAGACAAGACAAGAAGGAACGAGACAGCAGATTTGTGGCACATGCGGTTGAGTCATGTTAGCTATTCCAAGCTAAGTGTGATGGTAAAGAAGTCGATGCTTAAGGGACTTCCTCAGCTTGACGTGAGAACAGACACGGTCTGTGCGGGATGCCAGTATGGTAAAGCACATCAATTGCCATACGAGAAATCGAAGTTTAAAGCAAAGGAACCATTAGAGTTAGTTCACTCTGATGTGTTCGGGCCAGTCAAGCAACCATCAGTCGGCGGAATGCGGTACATGGTGACCTTCATTGATGACTTCTCTAGGTATGTGTGGGTTTTCTTTATGAAAGAAAAATCTGAAACCTTTTCAAAGTTTAAAAAGTTCAAAGAGATAGTTGAAGGAGAAGTAGGAAAGAAGATTCGTTGCTTGCGCACAGACAACGGAGGAGAATATAGCTCGGACGAGTTCTCTCTATACCTACGAGAATGCAAAATACGTCGTCAGTATACATGTGCCAATACACCACAACAGAATGGTGTAGCAGAAAGAAAGAATCGACATCTTGCAGAAACTTGTCGGAGTATGCTACATGCAAAGAATGTACCGGGAAGATTTTGGGCCGAAGCTATGAGAACAGCAGCCCATGTGATCAACAAACTTCCTCAACCAAGGTTAGAGTTTGTTTCACCCTTTGAGAAACTGTGGGACATAAAACCTACAGTTAGCTACTTTCGAGTATTTGGATGTGTATGCTATGTATTTGTTCCTGATCATTTACGTAGCAAGTTCGATAAGAAAGAAGTCAGATGTATCTTTGTTGGATACGATAATCAGAGAAAGGGGTGGAGATGCTGTGATCCTACAACTGGAAGGTGTTATACATCGCGAGATGTGGTATTCGACGAAGCATCTTCTTGGTGGTCCTCAGGAAAAGAGGTGTTGCCAGACTCAAGAGAATTCGAAGACAAACTACAACAAAAGATGGAGGAGCACACTGTCAACATTCAACCAAGTTCAGATGAGGCTGGAGATCTGCATGACAGTGATGGTGATCAAGAGATGGCCCAGAATCCTTGGAAACTGGTGTGTATCAACAAGAAGATCATCATGAGAAACGGAAGTATCAACTCCACAATCACAACTGAGAAGGTCAAACAGAATTCGCAAACCAAATCCCAAATATGCCAATGCAGCCATAGCTGAAGAAGCAACTGCTAAAGAACCCGAGACATTTGAAGAAGCATCACAAAACTCTGAGTGGATCAAAGTATGGAAGAAGAAGTCACAGCGTTAAAGCAAAATCAGACCTGGGATCTGGTGCCAAAGCCAAAAGATGTGAAACCCATATCCTGCAAATGGGTTTACAAGATAAAGCGTCGTCCAAATGGATCAATTGAGAGGTATAAGGCTAGACTGGTGGCTCGAGGGTTTTCTCAACAATATGGGCTAGACTATGATGAAACATTTAGTCCGGTGGCGAAACTTACAACTGTACGAGTCCTACTAGCACTTGCAGCCACCAAAGATTGGAACCTGTGGCAGATGGATGTGAAGAATGCCTTTCTACACGGGGAGTTAGATCGAGAGATCTATATGATCCAGCCAACAGGTTTTCAGAACCAAGATCATCCTGAGTATGTGTAAGCTGCGAAAGGCACTCTACGGATTAAAACAAGCACCAAGGGCGTGGTACGGTAAGATTTCTGAATTTCTTACTCAAGGTGGCTATTCAGTAACACCTGCAGATTCGAGTTTGTTTGTTAAAGCTAATGGAGGAAAGTTAGCTGTCGTGCTTGTGTACGTGGATGATTTAATCATAACGGGTGATGATGAGGCAGAAATCCTTCGAACAAAGGAGAATCTATCTGTTCGTTTCCAGATGAAAGAACTTGGACAACTCAAGCACTTACTTGGTTTAGAAGTTGATCGTACACAAGAAGGAATATTTCTCTGCCAGCAAAAATATTCTAGAGATTTATTGAAGAAGTTCGGAATGCTCGAAAGCAAACCAATCTCAACACCAATGGAACCAAATGCTAAGTGTGTGCACATGAAGGAAAAGACTTGAAAGATGCAACGATGTATCGACAATTGGTAGGTAGTCTTATCTACTTGACTTTGACTCGACCTGACATTTCTTATGCAGTTGGTGTGATGAGTCGGTACATGCAAAATCCAAAGAAGCCACATTTGGAAGCAGTCCGACGAATACTAAGATACGTGAAGGGTACAATTGACTATGGTCTTTTGTACAAGAAAGGCGAAGATTGCAAGCTAGTTGGCTACTGTGATGCTGACTATGCAGGAGATCACGACACTCGCCGATCAACTACTGGGTATATGTTTACTCTTGGATCGGGAGTGATTTCTTGGTGTAGCAAGAGACAACCGACTGTGTCTTTATCAACAACAGAAGCAGAATATCGAGCAGCAGCAACAGCAGCTCAAGAGAGTATGTGGCTGATACAGCTGATGAACGATCTACATCAATCAATAAATTATGCGGTTCCATTATACTGTGATAACCAGTCAGCAATCCGTTTGGCAGAGAATCCAGTTTTTCATGCAAGAACTAAACATGTGGAAGTGCATTATCATTTTGTTAGAGAAAAGGTTCTTCAAGAAGATATAGAAATGAGACAAATCAAAACAGATGATCAAGTTGCAGACTTGCTCACAAAATGATTGAGTACTGGCAAGTTTGAAAACTTTCGTCGTCAACTCAACATGGTGCAAAGAGTAAGAGCTGGTGTTGAGGGGGAGTGTTAAAATTCAACACCAGCCCAAATTGAAAAAGCCCACATTTATTGTCCAAGCCCAATAGTTATTTATAACCCAATTTCTAGAATCTTCCTAGAGAAAACTCTAGATGTCTTTAGATAAGAGAAAAATAGAAGATTCTAGAATTATAGATATTTTGGTAGAAAACTCTAGACTAATAGATATTTTTAGAAAGTTCTAGATGACAAAATTGTAACCACTAGATTAAGAATGTGTTGGCACAATCCTAACCATTAGTTAAGGAGGTGCCACTAGTATAAATAGGGGTGAGTCCTCTAATTTTGTAATCAAGAAGTAAGAAACAAGTTGTGAGAAATAAGTTGTGAGTAAGAGATCTTGAGAGGTTGTAAAAAGTGTGAGTGTTTGTAAAAGTGTGTTTTTCTTAATAGAGTGTTATTTTCTTCTTCAACTTGTGAGTGATATCTTTATTGAGGGTATAGTACAAGTAAATTGTTTACTTGTTTATATCCAATATTTGTGCATTTAGAGTCAAGTACTCTAGATTTTTCCTCAACAGGGTATTCCAATTGATTACTGAGAGATGCTCAAATGAAGGAAAAGAGAAAGATGAGAAGTTAAAGGAAACTAGTTAGAGATTCTTAATATGTGTAGAAATCTGATTTTATTGAGAATTTTTGGATGAATATTACATGAACCCTGATGAGATACATTGATATGATACAATGTATCTCATGTATCATAATATGATGCATCCAGTTCTCTAACAATATGCAATTATTTTCTATGTGTCAAGGAGTGCGAGTAAGGGTATTCTTTCAATCTATCATTGAGTGAAATGTTTGGTGTAAATCATTATCTAACTGTGGTTTTGCTTCTTAGGGGCACTTTTCTTTTTCATTGATAGTTGAAGCTCATCACCCTCCCAACTCTTCAATTTGTTGTGCTGTTTTTCAGAATGTATTAGATTTAGTAATAAGAAGTTGCTGTTCTGATGTTATGTTATTGGAAATATAAAAAGAAGTGGTTTTTGAAATTTTCTTGTAGAAGTATATGAAGGTTTTGGAATCTCTTTATATCACCTCTTATTATTGATTTTCCCTTTTCTTACTTGGCAACAACAAAAGGAACTCTACATGTAGATGAAATCACTTCCAGCAATTCTCTCTGTATCGTTTGGCATTAAGATGAAGTTGGTCATCTATGGGAACAACGACAGCCAACATGAGACTCATCAATGGTATCTTATCCTTGTCGTTCATAACATTTCCTTTTTTATTTAAGTGGTCTTTTTGATAATGATAATTTTCGGATTTATTTGCAGGAAGAAAAGCAACTGAGGCAATCGACTTGTTGAAGGAGATTTCCAAGAATTGTCTTGACTTGGGGAGAGTCTTAGCTGAAGAGATTCGTCAAATGCAACTTTTTGGGCTTCCTTGAAGATTGGCACTTAAACAATACAATGTTCGTTTATAATGAAAAGCCTAAAGAGATAGGCAGCCAACGTTTGCCAAACAATATGTGGATTCTAAAGCACATAAATGGTGATTTTCAGCAATTTTTTCTTCCAACTTAGTTTATTTGAAAGCACAAAATTTCAGATATTGTAGGCAGAATTATTTTGATCATGGTTTACGTGGAGGAATAAATTCCCTAGCCACAGGAACAGTGAATTAGGTTGGAAGACTGTCTGATACCTTATCCGATCTAATGACTCCGATCCATATATATATTTGCATAACTTAGAATTTTTTGACATTGTAATGGTACTAATAACTTGAAAGCTTGCTTACAACCTTGAATTATAAATAAGCAAACAATCAATC
The DNA here is from genome assembly GCF_017979445.1 of Akebia trifoliata. NCBI lineage: Eukaryota > Viridiplantae > Streptophyta > Magnoliopsida > Ranunculales > Lardizabalaceae > Akebia > Akebia trifoliata. The sequence goes on from NC_141385.1 coordinate 3,159,156, forward strand.
TCTTCCTAGCTCAACAAACTGGGCTCCTTCTTGAGTGGTTGTTAACCACGGACCCAAATTCAAACTGAGCAAACCAAGTAATATAGGTTATGATTCCTATCAATTATGTTACGGTACCAAAAATATAACCAAGATGATGATGCAATAACCCAGTCCTGGGTACTTTAACCAGCTTTTAGCAAAGCTGGGACCTTCTTGCAACAACTACAAGGTATTTGTTTAATGGATTAAAGAGTAATAATATCATTAGTGCAAAAAAGAAGAAAAAGGGGTTGGGTAGCTAGAGTTTGTATGCATTCAGATCAGAGACTAACTAGCTCATGTGATCGATATCATCAGTGCAATGAGGTGTTTAAAGACATCCATTTTGGAGTGATCGAAGACAATCACCAATTTTGTGGTCATAAAGAGAAAATCAACTCTAGAAATCACGTATATGTTGGAACTCACATAAAATCCTCCTAAAATTGGGTTACTTGGTTAATGATCATCATTTGTTTTTAGGAAAGATTGGGTAAAGACCCATGATCATAATTTGATTTTAGGAGGGTTTAGAGCAATTTAAAACAAATGGATATTTTAAATTATAGAAACCAAAAACCTTGAAATAAACTAAAAATGGGCATTCTTTTAAAATGAGCCAAAAATCAAAATATATGACTAGAAATCTAAGGATTAGAGTTGATTGAGAAGAAAATGATTACATAAACTAAAGGGAAAATTACTTAAAGAACCCTGGTGGATGGAGAGATTTTTTTCTAATTAGTCCCTAAGTTTTAGGGCTTCTCTCCCCCCCCCCATTTTTTTGTAGGATGCACATACCAACCACCCTAGCATGTGTTTAACAGTTAAATATAGTCATTTTAAAGTAGAGGGGCATATAGAGATTCGAAGATATAACTTGTGGAGCAAAACTTTTATTTCTAATTAGCCCCTTAACCCACTCCACACATCCTTTACAATTGAAATATCAAATTGCAATAATCATTAAAAGTCACCAATTTCGTCCAAAAAAATTGGATTTTCGACATTCTAATCGAGTTTCAGAAACTCCATTTTGATGGAATGGATTTGAAAAGGAAGAAGAAGCCATTTCAAGGGTTTTGAATATGTATGTAAAAAGTTAGAATTTTTTTTTTTTTTGAATGTAAATCAATTAAGGATGGTTATTATGGTTTGAAATCATCCACACAAGTCGTTATACCAAGTTTTAGTCGATCTTTTTATGTATTTTAGTCCGAAAACTCAAAAAATGAAAATGGGTAGGTTTTACTAGTGTCGAGCTCATCATTTTTATGTTTAGGTTCAACATTTTTATTGTCGAGTTCGACATTTAAAAAAAAAATTATTGAATTCAACAATAAAAATTGCTGAGCACTGCAATAAAAAAAATATTATTTTTCGAGCTTGATCCAAGGTGTTGAAAATGGATGGCCTGCGAGCACTCAAATTTAAAAATAAAGTTCAACGATGAAAATTAACTATTTTCATCGGATCATGTTTTTGAATGTCACACGGTGATCAGATCAAGAAGTTTTTTTTTTTCATTGTGGGCAGAAGAGAGAAAAAGGCGTTAGCAAAAAAATTACGATAAATTTGGGGGTCAAACTAAAATTCAATTGGCAATGAGTGGAGAGGCCTAGGAACTTATAAGAGAGAGATAAGGCAATTTGTGTCCGATGTGGGACTAAACTCAAACCCCCTCCCCCCACACAAGCACATGTGGGCCAGACTGAGTAAAAGCACGTGGAGATATGAATTAGGTGATGTGGATACCATGATAAATTTGGAGGTCAACTAAAAGCCAATTGGCAATGAGTGGAGAGGCCAGAAGTTTATAAGAGACAAACTCAAGAAACTATGTCATATCATCAAAATTCAATTTCATCTGTGTAATGGAAGAACATATGAAGAAGATATATAAATTTTCAACCTTCAATAATAGAAAAGGTTCATATTGAACCACAAATACAAGACTTATTAAAGCTTCAATTTAAACACAAGTCCATGGATACTACATTGCCTTGCAACAGAAAAAGAAAAATTCAAATGGAAGAAAACATAATCTGCCCATTTTACTTTCCCACAGTTAATTTTAGTCTACTAGGGCTTGCCTTACGGAATTGTTCACTCATGCCTAAATGTGTCATTAGTAACCAAACAAAAGTAAGAAGCTCTCCGCCTTTACTGAGTTGCTGGGCGTGGGTGTTAGCAAGGCTGTGACTCGCGGCGTAAGACATCAACTCCAGCCACACTTTGCTCATTATGTTCCATTTCCCATTTTGCAACTTTTCTAGTTCTTTGGCTAGCCTTACCGCATCAAAAAGCACAGATTGACTCCAATCTCCCTTCACATCTACCGGTTTTAGAGTTGTATCTACATTACGTAGCTCCTCACAGGCTTTTTTAGATTTTTTAGATTCCAATTTACATCCACAGATGATTTTTAACATTGTCAGTAGACTGCTTTCAGAGAATTTGAGGAAGAATCTTGAAGCCTCTGCACAAGTGTCACGGTATCTAAGATGCTCCATACCTGCCACCGCGGACATCATTTTAGGCTGCATAACCAAAAGATATAACATATAATCCGATATGAGTTTACAGAATTCACGAGCATGTTTGACATCGTGATCAGGAATGTCATTCACTTCCACCGTTTGGTAGCATATTTCGGTAGCAATGTGCCACAATAGGAGGCTCTCATCATACTCAACCTCAACACTCCATCCAAGTGGTTTGCGATAAAGGGTGTCGCTCAGAACCCAATCACCTCTGGCTGAACATATATCCTTTGCAGTCTCTGAATCAGCAATAATCCTTAATTTCCTCTGCAGCTCCCAAAATATGAATTGCTTTAACTCTATGGTAACTGGTTCTTTGGATTTGTATTGGATCTCATCTAAGAATTCCGTAAGCCCCAAGTAATCAGCAATATTGTTTATCCATTTTGGACGTTCCCACAGGCAGATGGTTATCAGATTGAGCTGTGATATAGATAAATCCCACCGGGACGTGTTGAGTATAGGAACCCAAGTGAGAACTGCAGATATAAAAGAACTGGATCTGGAACTCCTGAAGGAGACAATATTCCAGTGAGAGAATATGAGCATGAGGAGAGATACGCAGTCCAGGCTAATTGCACCTATTAGCAAAGCATAAGTGATACAAATGTCGATCCTATCCAGCCCATATTTATTACCGGATATGAACATCAGGAAGGTTGTAAGGGTCGAACTGAAGTAGATAAAGCGGAGGAAGTACCCAAACCGAGAATGAACCACTGAAACTTTTGTGTATAGCACCTCGTACATAAAGGTAAGCTCAATTGCAATCACTCTGAAGGCATTTTCGGCTGATCTCATGAGAAAGAAATCTAGGCTCTTTTTCCGATCATTGAAGGTGAAGACGAGGTTGACAATTAGTCCTTTGAAGATATTAAAGAAGTCATAAGCATAACGCATCATATCGAAGTTGTGGAGATTATCTTCAATATCTTTTTCTTCAATGGTATTGTCATTGATAGAAACGATCCATTCTTTATTAGTCTCTGGTTCTTCGATTTTCTCAAACTTAGTTGGAAGATTGGCTTCACTCATCGACACGTATCTCTCCATGAGCTTCTCATAATTTGGACCTGGGTTTGGTTTCTGAAGGATGGACTCTCTCCAACTACGGAAGCTAGCAAGATATAGGGCACGAGTCCTCTCAGCATACTTGATGAGTCCAGAAACAAACATGAGGATCGTGGGGACCCAAAGTTTATTAGGGAGTGATCGTATGAAAACATAACAAGCGACACCAAGCTGAAACAAGAGCCCGAACAAGTGCCTAAGCCACAGCTCATTGTCCTCAAGAGCAAAAGCAGTGATGGTATCAGGACCCCCAAGGTGTAACAAAAGGAAGGGTGCCCAAAAGGCTAGAAGATCATCGTTCTGAGGCGAGCCCTTCGAGTCACCTTGGCTGTTGGAGATTAGTCCAAGGGCAAAAGCTGCAACCCAGTCAGCGAGCAAGTAAGCACACCAGAGAAGTATGCTTAACAATTTGTGGTTCTGTCGTTTTCGCAAGGATGCAAGGAACATTAACAAGATCTGTAACAGAAGACTGGAAAGAACAAAGATCCTGAGATCCCATTCCCGCCATAGATTCAGCACAGTTTCTGGGATGGGATTCATACTATCATTTCTTGTTCAATTGACCCTTGAGAGTTTTTTTAAAAGTCTTTGCTTAATTTTTTCACTGGTCAAACTACATATTATATAATAATCTAATATTTTTTTTTTTACATGGATGATGAAGATAGTAAAAACATATTAAAACCATGGGTGGACCAAATATTTATGGGATAGTGGGCCGAAATGAGTGAAATATATTGCGTGCATGGGTTAGCTACTCCTACACTAATCATAAATTAAAAAAACATCAACTTTTAGACCAAATCAGCAAAACTCATTTACACTTAATTAACTGTCATCAAGTCAACAAAAACAAATCAAATTTACAAATTCCTTAATCTATTAAGAAGCAAGCAAGAAGGGATAAATACCGTACAAGTTGGGGAATGAGACACACCCAACTATTAGGAGATGGAAATGCTTAAGCTTGTTTGTGGTTGAGCATATTTATATATATGATTTTCTATTATGGGGAAATAGAACAAAGTGAAAGTTGAAAGAGAAACAAAGAAAAAGAAAATAAAAGTGAAAGAAGTTGCTGCATCAAGTGTAATCAGAGATAAGTATTTAAAGGACAATTCAGCATGCATTTTGTTAAAGTAGTAGCCAAAGACATTTCAATGCTCGAAAAAGAAGCACAAAATCATGAAGCAATCATGAAAGACTTGTTAATGTCAGTTGTTGCATAGTTGAATCGACCTTGTTAACCCACTTATCATCATCTTTGAGTTATTAATTAATTTATAAATTTGTGGTCAACTAAACAAATATTATTATTCCAATCATGTCTTCTCTTAATTCAAGTGTGTTTATATCCGTTCTGATTACTTTAATCTGATTATTTTTTTAAAGGAAGAAGAGTCAAATTAAAATGGTCATGTATGATACCAAAATCACTGGTCTAGACATATTTTTAAAATATATTTATAAAAAGAGTCATACCTGTTTTGATATTCATTTATTTTTACCAAAATGGATATGATTATGCACACGTTAATTTTTTAGTCTTCTTGTGAATCTCAAATCAAAGATCACGTTTTATTTTTATTTTTTCACAAAATTATGAAAAAAATCAGAATCATATTTAGGATTTATTTTAGGTTGAAAATAAGGGTCTAAAAGGTCATTGGACTAAAGGTCATTAAAGAAGAACATATTTTGGTAAAATAAACAAATAAACATTTCAAAAAAAATGATTGGACTAATAATTTAGACAAAGTACTCGGCAGATGCATGTGGTCAAACACCAAGTGTTGCCTGAGTTAAATATTCAAATTTAAAAGAAAAAAAAATATATTTAAAAGGAACCTGGCATGGGATTTCTTTGTAATTAGTAACTAAGTTCTAGGTCTTCTCTTAATAGTTTATTTAGTAAATTTTTTCTTTCTAATCAGGCTCGAAATCTCACTCTCCACATTTCTCGCGATTGAAACGTCGAATGCGCTCTAATCGTTCAAACTCATCTTTTTCATTAAAAAAGGAAGATTTTTTTGCATCCCAATCAAGTTTGGTAGACTCCATCCCGACGTAAAGGATTTGAAAAGGAAGAAAAAGTCATTTTCAAGCATTTTGAAAATGTATATAAAAAAAGTTAGGATTTTTTCAATTATTTTTCATTTCATTTTTAGATGAAAATTGACCAAAGATGGTTTTTTTGGTTTAAAATCATCTAGCTAGACAATTCATTACGTCAAGTTTTTAGTAAATCTTTCCATGTATTTTAGTTGGAAAAATTCAAAAAACATAAACGGGTTGCTTTTACCAACGTCCAGTTCATCAAATTTTATTGTTGAGTTTGACATTTTTTTAAAAATTGTCGAATTTAATAGTAAAAATTGTCGAATTCGTAAAAAATGTTGACCTCAACAATAATGAGGGGCCATTTACGTGATTCAGCAAGGTTGCCTATATGTCCTTGGGTGTTTCTAACATCCTTTCATCATTACCATGAAAACAAGGTTACAATCACTCATTGTTGTAGCTATACCTGTGGTTGTATGGTCCCTTTTGTCAACACCATACCGCCAACAAAATGGAAGGCACACACATAACATTAAGATTTAGGTTCAACTAAACGAATCATATTCTTCCATTCCACTTTCTACAAAGCCAAGTCTTTTGAAATAGTAATACATATTTTTTACTTATTTTGTTTTATTTTAGTATGAGATCTGATATTCTAATCACAGGAGTAGAGGGATTTGGATATCAAATAGAAAGGATTAGTCAATCATTGGATGCATGCATAATTGTATAACCTTATTAGGCTTACAAAGAAACTAAAATAATGAAACCCTAACCACTCTAACTAATAGATTGATACTAATCCTCAACAAATTGGTCCAATCCTGTTTGGTATGACCCCGTACACATTATTACGATAAATCATAACCCCATACTATCTTTAGGTGCTTTTTGATTGGTGGTCGGATCAAGTGTGTCTTTATTTCATTGGATAAAAGTGCCCCTTAATTGCCTCATACTTTTAATTACTTTTCCTGAACTTGAACATCATGACTTATTTCACTTCTTTTCTTTATTCCTCAACCTGCTTCACGCACCAAGTTCCTTAAAAAACAAGTTGATTTGCTAGGGTTAATTAGTAAGATTGGTTCAAAACCGGAAAAAGATTTGCTCACAGGATCTGAGATCGACCAATTAATCACATGAACCCGCATGTATTGAAAGGAATTTCAATTTATAAAACTACCCTCATTAGGCTTCATGTGTCACAGGGTGAAGACTGGAGAGCATGTGAAATCTGTGACGAAAAAATCTGGGAGCAAAAGGTCTCTAATCAAAACTCACCATTACAAATATTTATTGATTGAGTAATGATTGAAAAGACTCCCCCATGTGGCATACTCGCCTACGTGGGATATGCCAAAATCATAGACTTTATGCCTTGTTGTGCAAAAGTGTGGAACAAATAAAACAAACAACGAGCAAGAAATTCAATGCAAACGAAAATAGAGAAAAAATAGAAAACAGAAAAACATGATTTATGTGGTTCGACAAGATGCCTACGTCCATGGACAACGATGATCAAGCCACTATCGTCAACGGTATTTTACAAAGTTCATCAGAAATTCTAGTCTCCTGTTACAACCCTTATCACTATCTCTCTAACGGCTCTCTCTTGTACATTAAGAATTAACCCTAAGAATATCCTTTATTTACTTAGGGTTACAAAGAATAGAAACATGTTGGGTCAAAACCAAAACCAAAACCAAATGGGTCCAAATTTTCGACGTCAAATGGGTCATTAATGGATCATCAAAAAATCGGAATGAATTCAATGCAATTCTCCAACAACTAGAACCATAGACTTTATGCCTCGGGATACACACCATACATCCCCATAAATCTGTGAAGTTGTGTATCCTGATGAAAGAAAATCAAAGATTCTAACACGCCCCACGTCAGGTGAATATTTTAAGTATGAAGTGTGGGGGAGTCATTTTATCACGGTTCTTATTGGTTAGATTATGTTTGTTAATCTATGAAAAAAGGGAGTAACTAGGGAATATGAGAGATAAAACTCGTACATTTATCTAAGATTCTTCATGACAAGGTCTTAACCTAGAGCATATAAGAGATAAAAGATAAACTTTTACATTCACCTAAGAAAAGGGATTACTAAATCTCATACCTATGGGGGTACGATGTAAGACGACAGTTGTGACACAAGCATTTACTAAAGGGCCATGACAAACTGACTTTAAAAAAAAAAAAAAATACTTAATTGACGTGGAATGTGCACAAAATATATGGTTCTGTACATGTTTCACTTCAGTTGAGCGAATTTGAGTATCTTTTTTTGAGTCCGGTTAGTATTATTCTTTATTAGATCACATGGGAAGTAAACAACTTCCACTATGACCCCCCTTCAAATAATGGCGGTAAAGAAGCCATGAGTTTGTAACGAAAAGTAGAAAAGGTTGGAGCTAGAAGATCATTAACGAAGACATCGAAAAGTAGCAAACAAGAAATGAATTCTGTAGTAGATGGAATTTTGAATAAAAAAATTAAGGGTTAGTTTTTTAGTCACATACTCGTATTTTAAAAATATCGAAACAAAGGAATTTCATGTTCGAACTATCAGAATGACCTACAATACAAGGGAAGAAGGGTCAAAGATGAGGTTCAATATATTAAAAGTTTGTTGAAGAGATTAAAGATGGTTGTTTCTGTAAATAAAAAAACTAAGGGTTCTATGGATTATAGGTTGTAATGATGAGGGCATTTAGGTCATTTTTCTATAGTCTATATGAGTAAGCCGAGGTCAAGGGAGCATCTCTTCAATTTGAGATTTGAAAACATCATATGGCAATGTTTTAAAAATCGAACCGATGATCCAATCAAAATTTTTTCTTAATTGGTCAAGCTGAGGTCTTGGTATATATATGTAAGGTCTTGGATGTTAGCATTTATATATATATATATATATATATATATATATATAATATATATATATATATATATATATATATATGAGTGGTGTTCTTTTGACAAAATCCTAGACAACATTGTAGACAAAGTTTGTCTTATATGATTAAAAAGTTTTGGAATGAACTGACTTTTTTAACGATGATCTCTATAGTGAATATATCATCCTTACAAAAAAATCAGCCAATTTTGAAACTTCCACTACAAAATTGTGGGGTTTTAGTGACAATATATAGGGGCGGCCAAAATTCCCGTCACTATAAAGCTTGTGTTTTTAAACGCAATCCTTCGCGCGCGACAATTATCAAACGAACGTCTCTTACTATCTCTCTTTCTGCTTTGTATGCAGGATTTTCGAAACTAATGGTAAAAGTTTGTTGGAAGAGGTATTCTCTCTCTCGCTCTCTCTCTTTCTCTGCATGTATTTTCTCATTCGATTTAATTAAATGGTTTAAGCTCGATTTAACACTTCAAACACAAATCATCTCACTCTCTGTATCTTCTCCTCTCCTCTCCATCTAGGGTTCTAGGGTTTTCGATATTAATGGTGGAAATTTGCTCTTTCTAACAGGTATCTTCTTCTATGTCTTCTCTCTCTGACTCTATCTAATTTAAAAACACAGTCTTTAAGGCTTCTTTCCTTTAAATCACATATTTTGCTCCTCTTCTTCTACTCCTCCAAATCTAGGGTTTCGAAAAATTAGCAAACACATCTCCTTCAATTGAGCGATCCAGATCTCCTCCTTAAAGCCAGGAGAAAGATTTGAAATAGTGCGAGATAGCCATGGACAGCCTGTGGGGAAGCATGTGGCTAAGCTCCAAAGATACTTGGGTATATTAATTTGATTAATGTATATGAATTGTAGGTTAATGAGTAGTACAATCAACCCAACAATGATCAGTGTCTACAACAACCACCTTGATAGATAGTTTTTGTTTTTTGAGTGATAAACATGGATTTATAAGCATTGACTCTTAATTCAACCGACTTATTATTTTGTTATACTTGTCTCTTAACTAATTTGATTTGCTAAGTAATTGTGTTTAATTGACAGGTTGTATAAAAATAGGTATTTAATTACAAATAATTTTAAAATAAAAGAAATTAAAAAAAAAAAATCATCTTATTAGCGTTGATTATTATTCAAAATTATATTTATAGTTATAGTAAAGAATTAATTAGCGGCGGTTTCTGACCGTCACTATAGGACTTACTCATATTTATAGCGACAGTAATATTCTATTAGCGGCGGTTTTTGGCCATTACTATAGGACTTGCTCAGATCTATAGCGACGGTAATATTCTATTAGCAGCGGTTTTTGACCGTCACGATAGGACTCGCTCATATTTATAGCGACGGTAGTACAACTATTAGCGGCGGTTTTTGACCGCCACTATAGGGCTCTATATGACCTTTAGCTACACCACCTATAGTGGCGTTACACGTGGCCGTCACTATTAATAATAGCGGCGGTTTTTTGGTATTTGTGACGGTTTTTAACTCTCACTAAAAACCTAAAATTTTGTAGTGTTCTAACCCCATGAAAAGTGGATAAAAAGTAATGGTAAAAAAGTGATGGTTCACAATTCTTCAACTTATAAATTAGGATTTGAAATTTCAAAATTGTTTAATTTTTTGTAAGGATGATTTTCTTACCATAAAGAATATCCTCACACAAAATCAGCCAATTCTGAAATTTTTAGCCCGTATAAGACAAAATGATTTGTTTAGAATGTTATTTAGGATTTTGTCAAAAAAACACTGCCCAATATATATATATTACACCCCTATTCATTTTGTATTTTAATGAAAATAAATAGGGGTATGATGGTCTTTTACACAATAAATGCTTGTTTAAATTGATTGTCAAATCATTTATTTCAATAAGACATTTAATTCTAAAGATTGAATGCCCATAATATTTACTACAAAAGAGACAAATATTAATTACATAGATAAGCATTTAATTATTATGTAAAAAGATTAATATACTCTTGTCTTTTTCACTAAATGATAAAATGGGTAAGGGTATTAATGAAAAAAAAAAGTGTTGGAAATGTTAACTTACCCATGAGATCTTGAATGTTAGCATTCTCGTATATATATATATATATATTGTTGGATTATATCTTCTATTCTTGTATATGGGGAGTTGTTGTGAATTCAACCCGGATCTTTTGATGATTCGTTAACGACTTGCATGACCCGTTTAATTGGTAATGTGTGGGATTTTCCCACTATTACTAGGGGTCTCGGGGTGAAGTCCTCAGGCAAAATATTGGGTCAATTTGGTTTAGTTTTGGATTTGACCCGTTTAACCTCTTTGTAACTCTAAGTATATAAAGGGTAAGAGCTGAAATCCTAAAGGGGTGTGAGAGATATATGAGAGACAGAGAGAAATTGTAACCTAGTTCTTTTGTAGTTAATATAATGAAATCGTCGTTTTTTGCCCGTGGACGTAGGTCAATGCTTTGACTGAACCACGTATATCTTGTGTCGTGTGAGATTCTTGTGTTCATGTTTGATTTATACTTCGGATCATAGGATTTTTTGTAATATATATATAAATTAATTAATTATTTAAATTTTTTATTTCAAATCTTTTCATATATTAATAGTTAAATCTATAAGAATATTCATAGTTTTACTTCGGTTAAGAGTCTTAAAAAATATATGCACATGATTTTAGATTAATAATAAAAGAAATAATTTTTTTTTATAGTTTTAATTAGTTTTTTTTTTTGAGTTTGTAAAACCTTGATAAACTAATAATTTATAGTTTCCTTTTCTACATGTTTAATACTTTGATTTGATGGTTAAAAGTTTTCTATTAAAAAAATCCAATAAAAATTGAATGATAACAAATTACATGACATCCAAATTTGTTTGACCTATTACTTTCAATTTTGTTGAAGAGGTTAAGGCTATGTTTGGATTGAGAGAAATGGAGAGAAGAGATCAAAGAGAAGAGAAAATAAATGAGTTTCTCTTCATTTCTTTTGTTTGGATTGTTAAGTGGGGAGAGAAGAGGAGAGAAAAAAATGTTAGTTCTCTTTTTCTTCAAAAGTGGAGAGAAGATAAGAAAAATGTAGAGACACCATTATAAAATATTTTACAATTCCAACTCAGCCCTTAAATCTCTTCTATGATATTTTAAGATTTCAAAACTATCCCAAGTTCTCTCCCGTCAATCCAATGGAGAGAAATTGAGTTTCTTTTCTCTTCTCTTAACGAGTTTCTCTTCTCTCAATCTAAAAGAAAAAAAAAAAACCAAAAGAGAAGGTTCAGAAACACTATGTGAAAACTGAAAGATTTGACAAGAAAATTCGATGGGTCAAAGCCCACAAATTTTAGAGATTGAATTTCGATGGCTGTTGAAATTTTTTATGACCACAATTCGACGGCTTAGAACCATCAAATTTCTTCCATCCAACATTAATATGACGGTTTCGATCTATTAAAAAAATTTTGACAATAAAAAATTTGACACCTTGGTTCGTCGAACTATAGATCATTTGGCTCGGGATACGTATAAACATATATCTTTTTCTTGTATATCTCGAGCCAAATGATCTACGATTCTGTAATGGGGGTGTAGGGGGCTATGTGTCAAAGGGGGGTGTCATATTATCACGACTCTTCTTAAAATGGGCATTCTTTAAAAAAGAACCCAAACATCAAAACATATGACTACAAATCCAAGGATTAAGGTTGATTGAGTTGAAAATGATCATACACCAGAAGTCAAAGAAAATATAAATTAATATTAAAATTAGTGTTACACCCCTCTGCAACACCATCAACATAACATCCTTTTTCCATGGTGGAAAAACTTCACTTGAAATCAAATTTCAACAAATTATTTGTTTGAGACGATTTTGACCTTACCATCCAATGAAAGTTAATATATATTTTTCTTTTCAAAATCAACTTCTATCTATTTCTTATCATTTCCCACTATCTTTCCTCTCATGTTCCAACGTGGTTCCAAATTGGACATTTACAAAATTCCGTTAACGTGTTCACGTTACGTGCCAATTAATTTAATAAAGGCTTGTGACTTTGAAGAAAGTTTAGTTTTTAGTTTTTAAATGACAATCACTTTTTATTTCTAAGACTAATATAAGAGTTGTGCTACACTGCCTAAGTTGGACACTGTGTCAACACCGAGTTGACTGGGCAGATAACCATAGATTTATTCCCTCGAGATACAAATTTAAAATATTCTCTATGCACTGTCAAGTCAACTCAGTGTTAGACCTAGTGTCAAGGAAGTAAAGCATTTTCCAATATAAAATGGCAAGTTCATGTTGTGATTAAATGCAAACCCACCCCACCTCAGGACAATGATAACTCATGCTTTATTATTAAATAAACTAGGATTTAAATTAAATAAGGGGTTAAGATCCACTAAAACATTAATGGGGGCTTCACCTAAGAAACAATCCTGATAGAAATCTTCTACATTGAATCATTGTTATCAACAACAGAACAACAAAGCCTTATCTCAAAGATTTGGTATCGACTACACAAATCATTATGATCCATTTTGCCCATGTGCGAGCAACTAAGAGTAGAATTTTTTTTACGAGGGCAATTTAAAATGAAAAGAATATTTTGTAAGGACAACTAAGAGGAGAACAAAATTTGTGGGGGTAATAGTGACAGATTTTTTTATCTACCACTAATATCTATCACGATAGCTTAGTAGTCTACAAACTTCGAAAATTTTGGAGGGGGCAATCGCCCCCATTGTAAATCTGCCCTTGGTTTTAGGGATAAGATTAGACTTGAAAAGTTGTTTAAAAGTATGGCATGGTTAACCAACCTATTGGGTGGATTTAGAAGTCTTTTTCTTTTAAGAACCTTGTGATCTTTAGGTGAAATTGTCTAGACCCATTTTCACTAAATAGTAAAAAGGAGTCTGACATTTAATTGAGGGATTTTATGAGAATTGGGAGTCACCACCTAATTTAAGTTTAGGAATAAAAAAATAACTCTAAAGTGGATTCAGATTGGTCCACGGATTAAAGATATGAGTAAGTGGTCAGATTACGGGTTTCAGAAGGTGTTAGACGTTGAACACGTCCGATCGAGATGATTGATTTCTACTACGATCCAAAACTATCTTATGGTCAATGGGAAATGACTAAAGTCAAATTAGGGTCCAATTATCATCAATTTATATCAAGTTAAATTTTATGGCTATGATATTTCCGAATATCACACAATTCCTTGAAATCCGCATGTTAAGAGGAAATGAACAATTTGTAAAAGTCCAAGTCGCATCCAGTGCCTTAGGCTCACGTGGCAAGTTTTGATGAAAAATGAAATCAAATTAGTCATTGATCTCAAGCATAGATAATTATCAAATTAGTCATTATTTTATGCGCGGATCGATCAAATGAATCATCATAATTATAGCAAATTGGCCAAAGAAATCCCATGACTATGATTCCCTCAAATCAAAATATTCTCATCTTCTACAATCACTTTGGAGAATTTTGAAAAGACCATAATTTCAATTAATTTGGCAAAATCCATGCAACATGCATTAATAAATTAATTGGTGAATTAATTCCCAAATCGATGACCAAGATCGATTTATTCATAAACTACATTTTTTAAGAAGAAAATTGATTTACGCCATACACACAATTTAGCTGTCACGTGCACAAAACATTAGTGAGTCAACCCACGTGCCATATTTCAAAATCCTTGAGTCAACTCATTAGCCATGTTCTAGAAGAACGAAAGGCAACTTAGGTGCCACGTGCACAAAACATTAGCGAGTCATCCCATGTGCCATATTTCGAAAAGAGAAAATCAGGTTTAGACCTCCTAAGTAGGTCAAATTGATGAGTCCACTCGCTAATTTTAAAGAAATTTTAATTTAGACCACTTTACTAGCCATGAAAATTGGTGAGTCAACTCATAAGAAATTATTAATTGGGACTCACTCATAATATGAAGTAATTCCAAAATTGATTCAACTATGATTGTTACCTTTGAATTTGGATTCCATTATTCCCTGCAAAGAAAAAAAATGAGTTAATAGCCATGTAAATGATGAATTAAAGGAGAGAAATCTTACTCTTTGATTTACTATGTGGATGTCAACGTTGGTTGCTAAGATTCCTTCAGGTGCTTGTACTTAATCACTTTCACAACGTAGTGAAGGCAATCCATGAAGACAAGAGCTTGATTCGGCTGCTATGGAGCGTGCATGGCCACTATAAGGCGTGGCGAAGAGAGCTGTTGAAGGTGCTGTGGTTGTGTTACAAAGTAATAGAAAGAAACGTTTAAGGTAGAGAAAATGTGGCTGTCATTAATGGTAAAGATCATCCGTCCTCATAGCTGTGTGCTTGGGGCGTTTTCTTTTTAAGAGAAGAAGAGAGCCTCCCCATCACTGTGTTTTGGCCGACCCATGATGGGTAGAGAATCTCTTTTGCTTTTTTTGTTTTTTTGTTTTTTTCAGACTTTCACTTTGGCTGAACCCACGCTTCTTCTCTTAGGTTTTTAAAGTTATCAAGGTTGCATTGATTGATTTAATTTAAGTCTCTTAATGACAATTTTAATTCGAAATTGAGATTTGATTGATTAATTTTAATTTTTATTTCAATGTTCACTTTGATGAGTTGATTGAATTTGAATTTGAATTTGATTAATTAATTGAATTTTAATTTGAATTTGATTGATCGATTGAATTTTAATTTAAATTTAATTAGTTGATTTGAATTTGATAGGTTGATTAAATTTTAATTTGAATTCGATTGGTTGATTAGATTTTATTTTTAATTTGATTGGTTGATTGAATTTTATTTTTAATTCGATTGGTCAGTTTAGGTCATTTTGATTGTTAATCAATTAAAATTTTCAATGTGAGAATTTTTATCCCGTTTTCCTAAGAATCAATGTCTTTAGGTAAAAGTCGGACATCGATGGGCGTTTCGATTATTTTTGTGATTTATCGTAAATTTCTTTGTTGTTGTTGATTGGGGTTCTGTTAGATTCGAAATCATATTTTAAAGGCAATGAAAGTACTTTCGAGTCATTCCGACGATACGAGATTCATGATGGGTATTTTGGTCATTTTGTTATTTTTTTGTAAATTTTTTGAATTTTGGCATGAAGTTTCTTTTAGTCCCAACGTGATTATTTCTAAGTCTCAAGGTCATATTTTCCTAACGTCGTAAGATCTCTAGACTATCAAATGTAAAACGAACCTAAACGTTTGTACTTGCTAAATCGAGTGTAGTGTATAGCGATCTTAAGCGTGTATAATTTTTTTGTCAAGCGTGTCAAGTAAGTAAGAATCATGAGAACTGAGAAAGGATTGGACAAAATTAAGAAAAATACCTTTTTCACAAACTTACAAGATTTTGCATATTATGCACTCATCATTAGAAATCTAAAACAATTGGATGACGGATTGCCAAATCAAGCATATGCAAAAATGGGATGTCTACAATAGATTATTCTAGAGAGTTGAATGGAGGAGAATGATTCTTTTATGAACTCCAAATCATTTTGATAAGACTTTAACATTATAATTGTACTAATAATTTGATAACTTGAACCGAAAAACGAAAGTGTCATTAGGAACCAAGCAATAATCAAAGGATTAGAGTTGATTGAGATGAAAATGATCAAATAAACTATAACGTGGAGAAAATATAAATTAGGATTACCCACTCATGTAGATATTAAAATTAGGGGTACACCCCTTTGCAAGACAATGGTGGAAAACTTGTTTTGAGATTTAAACAAATTATTTGTCTTAGACGACTTTGACCTCACCATCTAACGAAAGTTAATGTATTTTTCTTTTCAAATTTTCTATCTATCTATTATTTGTTTCTTTATCATTTTCCACAATCTTCGTCTCATGTTCCAACGTAGTTCCAAATTGGACTTTTTGCAAAATTCGAATAACATGTTCACATTAGCTTAATTAATATGTTGTGCCTATTAATTTAATCATGAATCGATTCTTTCAAGAAAGGTGGCTTTCAGATTTTAAATTGAATTTTACTTTACTACTAAAGATTAATATTGACTGGCAAGTTGTGATTCAATGCATACCCCACTACAATGACAACTCATAATTTATTATAAAACTAAGGGTTTAGAATCTATAACAAAATTGGGCTTCACCTAAGAAACAGTCCTGAATCTCTTGATCATAAAAAAAAAAAAAAAAAAAAAGTAGACAATTACCCTAATTTGATGAATATGATCATTTCAAGAATTGTTTGATTTTTCTGTCAAATCTCCTACATTAAATCATTGTGATCAACAACACAACAACAAAGCCTTATCCCAAAGATTTGGTGTCGGCTACACAAGCCTTATTCCTTCACTCCACCTTCTTATTTTTCCATTCTACTCTATCTTAGAGATAAGCCCTTATGTTATTGAAAGTGAGTTTATATCTGTTTTCATAATCTTCATTTACATTCTTTTGGATTTTCCTTTTGCCCTTTTTAGGACCTTCAATTTGAATATTTCATGTAACTGGGACATTAGTTATAGTGATCCAATACTAATGTTTACAAGTCCCAAGCTCGGATAAAGGAGGGTCATATCAGATGAACGCAACCATTCAAACTCATATATGTCAATATTAAATGGTTAACGAAAGATATGGGTTGTAACCTGACAAGAATGCAGTCTTAGGCTTGGCGATCACAGGAAAATGAGACTAATGTCATGATACTTCTTCTTGTTCATAAGGACATTTGATTAATATGGAATTTCATATATCGAATCAGAGAACGCATCAAGACCAGATATAATTTATTAGGTGGGATTCACTCACAAACCATGAAAAGTATGAATGGCGTTATGTCAAAAAAAAAAAAACATTTAATTTGATAAGTGATGGAAAATCTCGTGACATTAGTTTTCTGTAATAAGATAACCCTCAAATTCCTACAAAATCTAAAGATTTGAGATTTTCCAGTTCATCCTTCAACAGAAAAAAGTTCATATTGAACCACAAACACAATATTTATAAAAGCTTCAATTTAAACACAAATCCATCGATACTACATTGCATTGAAACAGAGACACAAATTTAGATAGAATTCATACGGAAGAAGAAAGGTTCCGGCCATTTTACTTTCCCACGATTAATTTTGCTCTAGCATGGCCTGCTTCTATACGAAATTGTTCACCCAAGCCTAAATGAGCCATTAGTAACCAAACAAAAGTAATAAGCTCTCCACCTTTACTGAGTTGCTGGGCATGGGTGTTTGCTCTGCAATGACCAGCGGCATAAGACATCAACTCCAGCCATACTTTGCTCATTATCTTCCATTTCTTCTTCTTCAACTGTTTTAAATCTTTGGCTAGCCTTACTGCGTCAAACAACACCGATTTACTCCTATCTCCCTTCACATCTGCAGGTTTGACAACTGTATTTACCTCTTGTAGCATATTACAAGCCTCTTCGGATTGCTCAGATATATAATTACTTCCACAGATGATCTTTAGCACTCTTAGTAGACTGAATTTTTCCAATCTAAGAAAGAATTTCAACGCCTCAGCACAAGTGTCACGGTATCTAATTTGCCCAATGCCTGCCACCGCGGACATCATTGTAGGCTGCATAACCAAAAGATATAACATATAATCCGATATGAGTTTACAGAATTCACGATCACGTTGGACATCGTTATCAACAACTCCATTGTCCTGGTCCTCCTCCTCCTTCATTCGGTAGCATATTTCGGTAGCAATGTGCCACAATAAGAGGCTCTCATCATACTCAACCTCAACACTCCATCCAAGTAGTCTACGATAAGGGGTGTTGCTCAGAACCCAATCACCTCTAGCTGAACATATCTCCTTTGCAGTCTTTGAATCAACAGCTATCCTTGATTTCCTCTTCAGCTCCCAAAATATGAATTGCTTTAGCTCCTCGGTAACGGGTTTTTTGGATTTGTATTGGATCTCATCTAAGAATTCCTTAATCCCCAAAGTATCAATAATTTTGTTTATCCATTTTGGACGTTTCAACAAGCAGAATGTTATCAGATTGAACTGTGATATAGAATTAGACCACCGAGATGTGTTGAGCATAGGGACCCAATTGAGAACTGCAGATACAAAAGAAATGACTTTGGAAATCTTGACCGCAGCAATAGTCCAATCGGAGAATACGAGCATGAGGAAAGCTGAGCAGTCGAGGCTAATTGCACCTATTAGCAAAGCATAAGTGATATAAACGTCTTTCTCATCCAGCCCATCTTTCGGATGGGATTGAAACCGCAGGAGGGTTGTAACGGTCAAACCGAAGTAGATAGCGCGTAGGATATACCCAGGCCGAGAATGAACCACTTCAACTTTTGTGTATAGCACTTCATACATGAAGCTAAGCTCAATTTCAATCACTCTGAAGGCCTTTTCGGCTGATCTCTGGAGAAAGAAATCTCGGCTCTCATTCCTATCATGGAAGCTGAAGATGAGGTCGACAATTAATCCTTTAAATTTTTCAAAGAACTTATAAGCTTGCTTCACCATTTCGACGTCCTTGAGATCATCTTTAGGATCTTCTACAACAACATTGATAGAAATGATCAATTCTTTATTAGTCTCTGGTTCTTTTATCATCTCTATCTCAGTTGGAAGTTTAGCTTCCTTCTTCGACGCGTATTCCTCCATGAGCTTCGCATAATTCGGACCTGGGTCAGGATCCGTAAGCATAGAATCTCTGAAGCTACTCAAGCTTGCAAGATATAGAGCACGAGTCCTCTCGGCATACTTGATGAGTCCAGAAACAAACATGAGGATATTGAGGAACCAAATATCGGTGGGGAGTGATCGTATGAAAATATAACCAGCGGCACCAAGCTGAAACAAGAGACCAAACAAGTGCCGAAGCCACAACTCATTGTCTTCGAGAGCAAAAGCAGTGATGGTATCTGGACCACCAAGGTGTAACAAAAGAAATGGTGCCCAAAAGGCTACAAGATCGTCATTCTGATCTGACCCGGTCGCGTCACCTTGGCTGTTGGAGATTAGTCCAAGTGCAAAACCTGCGATCCAGTCGGCGAGCAAGTAAGCAGACCAGATAAGCATTGTTACAAGTTTGTGTGCCTTCCATTTTCGCAACGGTGCAAAAAAGATTAATAAGGTCTGTAGAAGAAGACTAACAAGAACAAACACCCTTAGATCCCATACATGCCAGAGCTTCAGAATATGATTAGGGATAAGATTCATACTAGCACTTCTTCTTCTTCTTCAATTGAACTTGATTAGCCTTACAACATATAACATGGTTAACCAATCTACTTTGTTGACTTCATCTACAATCACAAGTCTTTCTTTTTAAAATTTTCTTTCCAAGTCTTTCTTTATTCTTTTCTTTCCTTGATCAACAATTACCCATTTACCCATCAATAATTGTCATCCTTGTGTAGAAACAAGTGGTCTTTCTTTATTATTGGATTCCAACTAAATTGAGTTTAGTAATAATTAATGTGTAAAACATTTTAAGCTAAAATAAACTTACTTTCTTATGTGTGCTTGAAAGAGATTTCAATGTATTATGAAATAAATCTTCTAATTAAAGTTATTCTTATATGTTATCAGAGCGAGTTAATTTTAAAAAATATTTTAATATTTTTATTATTTTTATGAATCATGTAATTATTAAGATCTGAATTACTTACCATCTTTGCTGCTTTCGATCTTTTATTTTTCGTCTCTGTATTCAGATCTGAAATTAACTCTCATTTCTGTCCATTACATCTGGTCTTGGAATTTTTTCAAACACTTTCGATTCATATGGTCAACTTTAAGATCTAAAACTAACCTTCTGTTTCTCCAATAATTACTTTGAAAATCAGAAGCTTCACCGTAATCACCGTCTCCGGAGTGATATCTGCGACGGAGTTCCAAAGTCCGAACTTGTTCTTCTTTTGAGCATGTCTCCAGTGAAGGACGTGTCGAGTCCGGTTAGATCGCCGGCATCGTTATCGCCTTCAAGCAGTCACCGTTTACAACAACAAAGGGTTAAAAAAAAAAAGAAAAAAAAGTGAGGTGATTTAGACATGCCCCTCCACGTTTTAGGGAATATTTATGTTACCCTCCGGTATTTTTAAGACGATAACATACTCCCTTGACCTCGGACTTCTCATATAGACTACAGAAAAATGACAAAATGCCCTTATCACTACAACTTATATAACCCAAAGAACACTTGATTTTTAATTTACGAAACCTGTATGATAAATTGTTTTTAATATATCGAACCTCCTCTTCAACCCATTTTTTTTGTTTTCAAACTTGCGTTAATACCTTGTATTCTAGGTCATATTGATAAGTTTGATCATGACGTTCCTTTGTTTTGATATTTTTGAAATATGAGTATGGGACTTGATTTTTCAATTCAAAATTCCATCTTCTACCATAGAAGTCATTTCTTATTCATGAGGTCTGAAGGTTTAAGTGGATAGCATCTTAATATGGGTGGCTCTATTTGCACACACCAAGACGACTCATTACACCCATTTAAGTGATTTTTGTTTAAAAATGGCAAATAACACTTTTATCCTTTTGTGTTTACATTACAATCCATCAAACAAAAAACCCAGTTATTCTTGTTCTACTTCTTCCTCTCTCTCTTTCTCAAATATTTTTTGACAAATTTTATTTCAGCAGGTTCAAACCAATTCGATAAGTACTTATGGAACATAATTTTCTTATGTGAACGACTTTTAATCGATTGAAAATGTTAGGGTAAGAAAAAATAAGTAAGGTCAAAACTTGAAACCTTCTTAAATGCAAAGAAGAATAAGAAATGAGAGAGAGAGAGAGAGAGAGAGAGAGAGAGGAAGAAGAAGAAGTAGAATTCGTTCAGTACTTTTAAGTGGGTAAAATCAACAATTTAAGTTAAAGTACATTTATTAGGTGTGTGCAATTAAGTATTTTAAAATTGAAGTGGGTATAATTGATCATTTTGGTGTATACAACTAGAGCGACCATCTTAATATTGGAGAAGGTGATAAAAAATGTTTTGTAGGTTGAACTGTTGAAATAGATATAATTTTAACCAAGAGGATGAAGATAATTAGTGATACAAACTAAATCGATGCACCAACAATACCTAATTGTTAGTAGTGCAGAAAGTTAGTTCGTTTCCTTTTAGGATCGTAATGTACCACCAGACTCTTTCTATGTCTTCATTAATGGTCTTCTAACCTTTTCTACTTTTTGTTACGAACTCATGACTTCTTTATCGCCATTAGTTTGAAGGGGAGTCATAGTGGTAGTAGTTTATTGGGATAAGAAATATATATCTTGAGAATACATTATATCTAATTAAGACCTATATAGGTATAGGGTTTTGTTAACATGCACCCTAGGGGCACATGTTAAGGTATATTAAATACACCTTGGAAATAAGCATTTGAAGGTATTTTTAGTAAAAAATAAACCTTAGGGTGCATTAAATACACATTATATATACTTAATTTTTGAAACATGTTTTAGTTGCACAGGGAATGGATGATCAATATTCAATGCTGAATCTTGGGATAAGAATTGTAGTTCATGGAGTGTATGGGTTGAATAATTTTAGTATAAGTATCCACAATATGAGTAATTGTATGAGCGACATACCTTTGATTTTTTGAATTAAATCAATTGAGTAAGGCTTTAAACTTTTCTTTTAGGACATACCTTTTTTTTTGTGTGCTAAGTTTAGGGTAAACCTCATCGATATATTTTTATTAAAAAAAAAATCCAATGTGGAGTTCTAACAACTAGAAGGGAATATTTAATTATCAAGTTTGTTATCCAACAAAACATGGAGTGAGACTCCCATTCTTTTAAAAGATTAAATACCTAACTCCAACAAATCATTAGGCTCACCTGGCCACATCAACAATCTAATGCCACAATCTTATAGATTTCATGATAAAACTCAGATTAAAAAATATATATTTTCGATTTGATTAATGATTTTAAGAGAGAATAAATGTTGAGAAGATATTATATGTATTTGATTTAAAGAACTGAAAGTATTATAAGTATTTAATATTTTAAAATGATATAGGTCCTACTCTAAGATTTTTTCGAATAACAAATTTAATAAAATAAGATTCCCTTAGAGTTATCAAGACTTCAAAATAGTTTTTGTAACAAAATTTACAATAGTGAGGTCTGCCCGATAAATGTCTTTGTAATAATAATAGGGAAAATATGACATTTTGTAAGAAAAAAAATGTTAATTATTATTTAGAAAATGAAAAGGGAGAGTTGGTCTCAGATTGAAAAACTTGAGATTTTATAAGTAAGAGTCGTGATCATTGTCAAACATATTGAAAACTCTCATTCCTCTCTTTAGTGTAATTGCACCAAACATTAGTAGGCCAGTGAGCCAAAAATGAGTGTGATTTTGTTGATGCACGGAGACCACGCCTACCCATTCATGGATTTTGTGCCATTTTTAATTCAATACCAACTTTTGAGTTGTGATAATCTGACTCCCCCACATGGCATACTCAAAATACTCTCTTGACATGGCATGTGCTATAACCATAGATTTTATGCCTTGGGACACATCTGCATATCCCCATAAATATGTGCAGTTGTGTATCCCGAGGAGTAAAGATCTATGGTTCTATTACATGCCACATCAGGATAATATTTTGAGAATGCCACGTGTGGGAGTTAGAAAGTCATTACTCTTAACTTGTATGGTTTTAACACCATATATTCTTTTTATAATTAAAGAGTCACGCTGACATGGCAAGGGCACATAATCATAGGTCTTTTTCGGGATATATAGGAAAAAGATGTGCGGTTCTGTGCTTTGTCACATCAGCCACGTACCAAAGCCGTGTGCATTCATCATTATTAATTCATAATTAAAACAAGGAAAATGCTGAGGTAACATTGAAATTGACATTGCTGAGGTGGATGTGTCTATAGAACCATAGATGCTTTTCATCGAGATACAAGTGAGAAGTATCTATGGTTATGTGCACACCAATGTCTCAAACGATGTTACTTCAGCACAACTCTTAAAACAACTCCAATCAGGGTCATTTTCCTAAACAAAACATTTTAGAGAAACACTACTTTACTTACTAACTTAGAAATATAGCAAATCTTACCAAGGGTGGTTGAGCTCAAATGAATTACCAAATTTGGCAAATCCAAAACCACAGCTTTCTGATTTCATGGAAAAAC
This sequence comes from Akebia trifoliata, assembly GCF_017979445.1. Taxonomy (NCBI): domain Eukaryota; kingdom Viridiplantae; phylum Streptophyta; class Magnoliopsida; order Ranunculales; family Lardizabalaceae; genus Akebia; species Akebia trifoliata. The sequence continues at coordinate 3,182,986 of NC_141385.1, forward strand.
TCATCTTCCTTGTGCAGATTACCCTGATTTGGATTAAGAGTAACATTCACTAGGGTGGACTCCTATTCTAGTCCTCACAGAAATGGTGAGAAATGGAGAGATCTAACCCTCAAGCACAAATTTGAATGAGAAGCACTAATCCAAAATTTACACTATGACAACATACTTGGGATTGTAATTAACAAAAGATGAGTCCAACATATTTATGGGTAAGTTGTAATAGTTTCATTCAAAATACGTAATCATTCACGGGGTGCGCCAAAAACTTATGGGTCACTGAGCCAAAATAGTGCGCCATCCACGTGGCATGCTTGGTTAGCCAAGCAATCTACTTTAAAGTGTAAACCCAAATTACCAAAATTAGGTATGCAGGAAATTTTCCAATAAATAATACATTTTGATTTTATTCATACATAACAATGAATACAAGTACAACACACACACATAGATCAAACTAAAGAAAATAGAAATGTGTATGCGAGGGTATGATCCATGTGGCAAGACTCGCTTATTACTGCTAATTTTCCAATAAGGTTAAACAGGGGTGGAGTCAGGATTTTGTTCATGTGGGGGCAGCCAAGAGAAAAAAATAGTTGTGAGGACAACTAAGAGTGGAAAAAAAATTGTGGGGGCAATAGTGACGGATTTCTTTATCTGCTGCTAAAACCTGTTGCAATAGCACATTAATCCATAGAATTTGAAAACTCTTGTGGGGGGCAAGTGCCCCCACTGCCCGCACTCTGAATTTGCCCCTGAGGTTAAGAGGGCTCTTTAGCAGAAAATTGATCACTCAAGCCAAGGTGAGTCATCAAGAACCTTACAAATAGTAGCTCTCCTCCTTCCACCAAGGGGTGCACCAAACATTAATGGGTCACTGAGCCAAAAATAGTGTGCCATCCACGTGGCTTGCTTGGGTAGCCATAGCAATCTACTTAATTTAAACGCTAGTCTGAATCGTTTGCACCTAGGGTGGAGGATCGAAACCCTTCTCCTACACCCCAATACAAGCTAGTAAACCATTATCCAAGGAATTAGCGTATAAAATATCTAAAAATTTCCTTGTATTACAACTTTTGTGGCTTGTATTGGGGTGTAGGAGGACTTCAATCCTCCACTCTGGGGAAGCAAATCCTCTGTAGCACAACTATTCTGTAGCACTCTCTCCACTACTGAGAGAGAGCCATAGTATGAAAAACTAACATCACAGCCATCTTGTGATAATGGTTTAGATCTAATTTAAGAAAACAAAAAAAAACAAAAAAAAATTGCAAAAGAGTTTTTTTTTGCCAAATCCTCGTTTTTGAAAATGAACGGCCAATAAACTATGAATTTTATAAGGGTGAGATTTTACTGTATTGCTAATGTGGCACTCTTTCAACAGTCGAAACATTGCTTAGAGGGGTGCTAGAGGATAGTTTTGCTACAGAGGATCCGTTTCCCCACCCTGGGTGCATACAATCCGCATTTTTTATACGCATATTAAAATTAGAGCAAATTAGCAAAATTAGGTATAATTTTCAAATAAATAACACATTTTGATTTTATTCATACATTACAATGAATGGAAGTACAAAACACACTCAAGAGAGAGAGAGAGAGAGAGAGAGAGAGAGAGAAGTAATAAAATAGAAGGAAAATGCAGAAATGACAAAAAGTATTTACTGCGATTCTCACAAGTCTGACATGGGATGTGCACATAACCATAGATGTGTTTCTTCGTGATACGAGTAAAAAACATCTATGGTAATCTATGCATGTCCACGTCAGAATTGTGAGAACCACAGTAAATTCTGTGTCACCCGGCACGACTCAATATAGAAATGTGTATACGACTAACGAGGGTATGATCCATGTGGACAGGCTCGCTTATTATTGCTAATTTTCCAATAAGGTTAAGAGGGCTCTTTAGCAGAAAACTGATCACTCAAGCCAAGGTGAGCCATCAAGAACCTTACAAACAGTAGAAGCTCTCCTCCTTTACTTAGCGACGCAGCCTGGGAAAACCCTTTGCAGTAACTCGCAGTGTAAGATAACATCTCCACCCACACCTCACTAATGATCCTCCATTTCCTGTCCCCTGGCAATTTTTCATTAAGCACCTTCACTAGCTTAATTGCATCAGTCCAGATCTTGTCTACATGATCATTCTTTGACAGTAACATCTCACGGGCGCTCTCTGGTGTCGGCTTCAATTTTTCTCTTTGTAGCGACTTCTTGGCATCGGTACATGTGTTTTGAAATCTAATTAGTTCAGACCCCACAATTGACGACAACATTGAATGTTGCACCACTAGGAGATATAGCATGTAGTCAGCTATGTTCTTACTGATCTTCATGTAATCTGTTTGAGTATTGTCGACACTCTTGTCTGTGTCTATCTTGTAGCAGAGATCAGTCGCAATGTGCCACAATAGAAGGCTTTCATCGAATTCTACTTCTCCAATACTCCAGTCAAGTTCGTTCACAGGACAATCTGTGTTTTCGAGAACCCAATTTCCTCGACGCGAGCATAACTTCTTTATGGTCTTGGGATCGTCCTTTGCAAAATCAGATTTTCTCCTCAGCTCATTGAAAATGAAGTCTTTCATTTTTTTGGTGACTGGTATGCGTGGGGTATGCATGTAATAATTTAGCAATTCTGTAGTGCCAGACTTCTCTAGGATCCAATTTAAAAACTTGCACCGCTTGATGAGACAAATATCAATCAAATTATACTGTGAGATTAATTCTGACCACCTGGGCCTGTTAAGGAGGGTAAATTTCTTCAAGATGAATACAGGGATTGTAGTCCACTTATGGCGAGTAGTCATCCCAATTAGGGAGACTATAGTCCAATCGGAGAGGATGAGCATTATAAATGATGTAATATCTAAGACAATGGTACTGATACCAACTGCATATGTTACTCCAATTTCCAAAGGAGTATAACCGGACACACCACCCCAACAGAAAAGTATGAATGATACCAAAATCAAACAGGAGCATATGCCTCGTAGAACATACCCAATGATAGAATGCACCACGGCCGCTTTTGTATAGAGCACGTCATAGATGAATCCTAGTTCGACATCTACGACTTTGAAGGCATCTCCGGCGGATAATTTGAGAAAGAAGGATTGACTCAATTCCCGTTCTTGGAAGCTGAAAATGGTGTTAGCAATTAGGCCCTTGAACATCTTGAAGAAATAATGACCCACCTCTACCACTTCAATGTTGTTCAGTGGTTTGATTGTGGCTAAAGAATTCTCGGGATCTTCTTCTTCCATTCTTTCTCTTACCATCATCGGCACACCAACTTCCTTCCTTGACGTGATGAGCCTTGCATAATTAGGGACTGCATCAGACTTTTTCAGTGTTAAATTCCTGAAAACATGCATGCTTGCGAGATAAAGAGCACGAGTCCGCTCTCCATACTTGATAAGTCCAGCCAAAAATATTAGTGCCATTGGGAGCATATCTTCAAAAATGAGGTCGTATACCCAGGGGATGGCCCGTCCAATAATTAAACTTGCAATCGATACCTCGAAAATCAGCCAAAGTAAGTGCCTTAACCAAAACTCATTGTCCTCGAGAGAAAAAGAAGTGATAGTGTCAGGACCTCCAAGGTGCAATAGTAGAAATGGAGCCCAAAATGCCATGAGGTCAAAACTGGGGGGATTTAGCCGAGATTGATGTTGGTCTTCATTGCATTTATTAAAAAGGGCATTCGTATTATTGAAGTTGATGCAAATAGAAGAGTCGCTTTCACCTTCGCTGATAAAGTTTTTGAGGGATGCACCTTGGGTGTTGAAGATGTTTCCAAGGGCTAATGCTGCTATCGAGTTGGCCAGCAAGTACAATGCCCATATTAATGGACTTAACCATTTGGAGAGTCTTCCCTTTCGAAGAGGTGCCAAGAAGATGAGTAAGAATTGCAGAGATAGACTAAATAGAACTAAAACCCAGATCTGCCATGAATTCCAAAGCTCCTTGAGATACTCAACAATGTCCAAGCTCTGTTGTGTGTTGTTAGCCATCTAACTTTTGCTTTCTTTCCTATATAGTTCCTGTTCCATTTGAATGAATGTGTTTTCAGTTGCAATTTCTTACACAATGGGCACCCAACACACTAAGTATCAACTATCAAATATTCAGAATCAAATCTTCACTACTGTATAGAGGGTTTTTGTAAATGTGAAATAACCATTGGAAGGTATCTTTAGTAGGATTTTTTTTTTTTTTTTGAGAGTATTTTAGGTAGTAAAATAAATTTTGGAGGTGTATTTAATGCATCTTAATGTTTGCGGGGCACAAGTTACCAACACCGTATAAAAAGAGAAGGTAGAGTAAGAGTGGTCCCATACCAAAATTTGGAAGACCAAAAATGCCTCTACATTTACATCATAGCATGAAAAATACAAAATGGACTTGAAATAACTCTAAAGTAGCATTGAGAGTGTCATTGAGTGTGAAAAAACAATCGATGTTTTTTCTCGAGATACTAGTGTTACAATTCCACATCCCCAATAACCATGTTAGTTTTCAAAATTTTCAAAAGTTCTCTTAGAATATTAGATTATAAAATATGTATGATATATATTAAACGACAAAAATACTCTTACAATAATGATCCATAAATCCAAAATTTTGTAATACAAGTGCATTTGCAAATGCTAGTCTAAGATTTTAATACACAATGGAACCACGGCAATTTGATGAATTTACAAATGAATATACATTCAAGATAAGAATACACAATGCCCTTGAGTTGAATGTAGGTTCAAAGGAAGGTCAGAATAAGAACATTCATTGACACATTGATTTTTTTTACTTATAACACACCAAATATGATATAAACAACTGTTTAATTTTGAAAGGATTGGTTTGTTATAAGTATAAGTTGACTGTCAATAGACTCTCTCTAAAAAAAATTTGGAAATATTATTTAAAGGACCCTAGCAGAGGGATTTATTTATAAATAATCCCCAGGCTTTGGGCGATAGCTTGATGGTCCATTTAGTAAAATTTTTATTTTTTAATGGTCCCTCATTATTGGCAAATTCACTGCTTTTTATTTAGTGTCGAGTTCACTCTTTTTTATTTATTGTCAAACTCAACAATAAAAAGTGATTAACTCAACACAGGTAAAACCCACCCATTTTTTATTTTCAAGTTTTTTCAACTAAAATACATGGAAAGATTGACTAAAAACTTAAGATAATGATTAATTTAGATGATTTTAAACCAAAAGAATCATTCTTGATTAATTTTTATCCACAAAAAAAAAAAAAATAATAAAAAATTGAAAGAACCCTAATTTTTTTACATACGTCTTAAAAATATTTGAAAAAACCCCTTGAAAATGACTTCTTCCTTCTTAAATCATTTATGATAGAATGAAGTCTTTGAAACTAGATTGAGATGCCAAAAATCCAATTGTTCTGGATGAAACAGTAAGGGCATTCAATCATGAGAAATGTGGGAAATGGGGTTCAGGGACTGATTTGAAATAATTTTTTTTTATTAAATGGACTATTAAGAGAGGCCCTAAAACTTAAAGACTAATTAGAAAGAACTCCCTCCAGAGAGTCCTTTAAGTAATTATGACCTCACTACCATATGCTAACACGCATGCTTCGCCAAACAAGACTGCTTCAAACATGCTATAACAATCGAAGATTTGTTCTAAAAATTATCAAGGGTGTTGTTAACTTGTATCCCAAGGCAGTAGGGCACATGGCAAGATACATTAAATACACCTTCAAAATTTATTTTACTATTTAAAATGTCCTAAATTAACAACGCCCCCCCCCCCCCCCACCCCCCAACAAAAAAAAAATCTATAATAATAATAAGAATAAATAATTAAAAAAATTATTTCCTACCAAAAATACCCTCAACTTTTTACTTCATAGGTGTTTTAAATGCATCTTAAGATGGGCCCTTAGGCCATACAATATCACATGCATGCTACATATGACCCATGTCCTTTCCTCCGTTGGGAAAAAACTTTGGAATGGCCAACTCACTTCAAAATTTTGGTAGAACCCTCTTATTTGAATTACATGTGGTGCCTCCAAGGAGGTATCCCAAATATTAATGAAAAAGTAGATATGTCAAATAAATGCAAAAAAGACACATGTCATAATGGGAAGAGGGTTCTACTTAAATTTGGAAGCAGCCTGCACGCTTCAAAGTCGGACTCTCTCACCCATAAAAGTAAATATAAAACTAGTGGTGTCAATGGTAGTTGAAAATTCGAATTCAAAAAATTACATATTATCCAAAAAAATTTATATCGGATTTAAATTTGGATAGTTTTATATATTCGAATCCTTATCAAATACAGATTCGGATATTAACATTTCGAATCCAATAATATCCAATTTGAAATAATAAATGATATATATTATTTTATTTGATTCATTTATTGTATAAATAATATAATATATATTATTTTATCTTATTTATTTATTATACAAATAATATAATATATAATAATTTTTTTTTTAAATAATGAAAAATCAGTTGGATAAAGAAAAATTATGTTTTTTATATATACAAATTATTCAAATTCTAATAGGATATTATCCGATATCCGATAAGATAATCGGATTCAAATTCGGATAGAGTTTTAGAACATCCGTTGGATTCAAATTCAACTTTGGATATCAGATAAAAATTTCAGATTCGGATTCGGATATTGTTGTATTCGAACTGAGAAGCATCCGTTGACAACTCTATATAAGACAATATAGGGATTACATAATTTAATGCTTTCTTAAATTTCTTAATCTGAATGAGGCTTCAGATTTTGAAGCAAAGGTTTTGCATGATTAAGAGTTGTGTGAAGTCATGTATACCTGGCACATCAGGCATGGGATTCAACGGTTGCAGCCGTTGAGTTAATGGGTGTTTTGAATATAGCCTTCAATTTTTTTTTATTACTAGAAGAAGATGAGTGTAAATTGGTCAGTCTTTTCTGACAGGGGTGTCTAAGCTTAATGGCCAAAGTGCGGACTGGGTACGAGAGCGGGAAAACGAAAGCATCAAATTCAAAATTTTCTTAAAAGTGGAGAGCGTCTCCAAAGGGTTATATATTAAGTTATATGTAATATATTCAAATATCAATTTTACTATTTTATGCTTCATTTGCTCTAATTAATCCATCACTACATACATTCTCTTGCAAAAAATACCTCTTTTACAATTTAGAAATAATAATTTTATTCATGTCCCCACCATGGTCTATAGTTGTTGTATTTTCACTCGTGCTATATACATTACTTTGTTTCATTTTCTGTACTATTTATATAACTTGACTATATCACTGTTGTTACTATTCAACTCATCATCTCCAATTAGTTACAAAAAAAAAAACAATTCTTGATCAATATAAATATTAGCAATTAAATAATCAATATATATTTTAATGATTGAAGCTTCTTCTATTTTGAAGGATTCAAATTAATTCTATAATTGTGGTATTATTTTAATTTTTATTAATTATTACAATATTATTGTCTCTAATTAATCATTATAAATTTATTTTTGAGGATACACGTGACTAATAAATATATTTAAGAAAAAAAAAATACTTAATGTGATATATGAAATGAGATTCTTTTATGTGAGCAGATTTTACCATTTTGTGAGCGGGTTCCCATATTTTGAGACCAAAGATTGATGAAGGATTCACACTGAAAGTACCAGAGCGAGGTTTGAGAGCGGGAATAACACCCCTAGTAGAAAAATTGACTCACTAAGTGTTTAAGATATTCTTTAAAACTCATGGAGAAATTATCTAAAACAACCAGTGGACATTAAATTATATTGATGACATGGAAGGCAAGGGCGACTTCGCACAATTATTGTACAAAATCTTTACATCAAATTAGGACCCATTTATGTGGGTCCAACAACCCTTAATAACTTTTGAAATCGTACTAAGTTAGTGAAGATAGCCTAATCGAATTAACAGTAATGAGTCTGTTAGCCTGAAAAAATGGGTCACACATGTGGCCTTTTTATTGGATAACTATCAAACTCCATGGAGTGGTCCATTATAAACTGCACAGTGAAATTAAGAAGCAAGAATGTTTCATACCTTGATCGTTGGAGAGAGAGAGAGAGAAACGCAACCGAAGATTTCGAAATCTAATTTTGGGCTTTTGGATTGTTGGGGTTCCATGGCTTTAATTTAAGCTTGAGATTGGTGGCATGGGCACGTGCACTTGTATGATTATTCTTTGCTTGGAAATAGAAAAAGTGAATGGTGTCTCTCTCTCTAACACTTTCCTTAATGGGAACTTTTTTTAAAGGGTATTTAAGTAATAAAATAAGTTCTGGCGGTGCATCTAATGCATCGTTACATCTTAACATACGTGAACAAAATATTTATGATGTGATTATTTATTTTTGTAATGGGAAAAAGACAAAAAATTTATATCTAAATAATCCATCAACCCTATCTCCCAAAATAATACTTTTGAGAATGCTCTCCATTTTCTCATCTTCTTCACATACATGTGCTTTTGAACAGTAATTGCAATTATTTCTAAATATTTTATGATAAATAACAAATAAAGAATGATATACTCTTGATTTTGAATATTTAAATGTAATTTTTAATCTAAAATATCCTCAAAATATTAAAAAAATGATGTTAGTGTTCAAGAAAAATCATGTGTTGAGGGGATTAGAAAGGAAAATAAATCACTTGCATTGCATTAGAGAGGTTTGTAAGAAGTTAGTATACAATGATCTATATAATAAAACACAACGATAGATCCCACTCGACTACAATTTTTTTTTTTTTTTTTTTTTGGGAGGGGGGGGGGGTGGGATAAATGTCTTATCCAGCTAAGGGTGTCAAATGAGTCAGTTCCGATTTGATTCCTAAACAAATTATAACCATAATCACTATATTTTATTTGGTTTCGATTCTAAAATAAGTGAAGCCGAAACTGCCAACAATCACAGGTACCCATTGGTTTCAGTTCTAAAAACTTGAATGAGAAAAAAAAAAAAATTCATAATCATTTTAAAAAAAAAAATTCTTCTAAAAAAAAAAACATATTATCTACAAAGTATCAATTTAATTATAATTTATTTCACTAAAAAATGATTTAATGACTTTTTTTTTTTTTTAAATTAAAATTCATCTTCTTTACAAGTAATAAATTTTAAGAATAGATGATCCATTTTAAGCTCCAATATTTAGTCTATATGAAAATTTGAAGAAGTTTCTATAATATATGTAAATTTTAAAATATAGGAAAAACTTTAAATTATGTATAACGTGAAAATAAAGAAAAAAATAAATCGATTTTGAGTACCTACGGGTACTCATCAGATAGAACCTAATGGTTCCAGTTCCTATCAATTCGATTTCATATTAAACCTGGCTATAATCGATTCCAACAAAAGGGAACTGGAACTGGATTTGGAACTGGATTTTCGATTTTAGTTCCAATTTGATTACTAGTAAATAGGTACCCATTGACACCCCTATGTCTGGCTATCATGGAATGAGATTCACATTACTCCACTTTTTTATCTTTCTTCTTTACCCCCTTCAACTTTATTGTCTTTCCTCCCCTCTTTTAAATAATATATCTTCAATTTTACTATCTTTCATATTCTACAATTGTACCCACTTTTACAATAATACTCCTCTTATTTTACCATATTTCCCCTTTTACCTTTTTAACCCCATTTTGGATGCCTACATCATAGGCACGGACAAACTCTAGTGTGGAGATAATTGGGGAATGCTAGTCAACCAGTGACGAGCTCGATGGTTTGGAATAAAAATATCGTAGAATTTGAGAATTGTAGTAGTCGAGATCAAATTAATAATTGTCAAGTTTAACAATCATAGTTGTCAAGAATAATTATTGACGATTTTAGCTAGTATAATTGTTCAGGACAATTATTGACGTTTTAGTAATTATATAATGCTCGAGTTCAATAATAATAATTGTTAATTTCAATTGTCCAGCTCGACACTTAAAATCATTGATCTCAATAATATTTATTATAGAACGCAATGCTGACACAATTTTACAGTTGTTGAGAGTGGTTAATAAGTATCGATCTGTGACTAAAAATCATTGTTTTAAATAACAAAACTATAAAAAACAATAAAAGAAACCACTTGAAATTAACTCATCTAGGTGCCTGAATGTCGATCTCAACGTGAAAACCTAAATGTTGAGTTTGAATAGTTTGAGGGACAAACGATAACACAATAGGGGCAAATTTGATATTTCACTAAATTAATATGAGGGATATTTATGGTATTTATTAATGGAATAAGATCCACAATTATGAAAAACGAACTCCTATGTTCGCTCACAATTTCAATCATGTAAACATGAGATACAACAGTCAAGATAAATCTTAGAGGTATAAATATTCTTGGGATACATACGTTGTAGTGAATGTTGGACTTCATGTTCAGGAGATCAGGACAGCGAGTGAACATGAGTTTCTTCTCCATGACTATACGGATCTCAATATTTTACTAATTGCCTTTTAACTACTTAAAAAAATAATTTATTTACTAAATCCACCCTTTAGCTGACTATGTAAATAGTTTGGAATGTGTACTACCTTGGTGAATAAGATGATTTCATTGCATATTTTGATAATCACCCTTAAATTCAAAGTTGATTATCACAAAACTCAAAATCTTGACTCACTTTGACTTTATCTATGAAAATTTTAGTTGAGTCAACTGGATGTCCAATCTGACTCATTGATTTCTGAAGTGTCTCTTCTTCCATATTGTACCCTTAAGAACAATTACTTTCTTGAATAAAATGGTTCATAAAACGGGAAATACAGTTTTTCAAGTTTGTATATCCAATCACCTTAACTTCTGACAAGGCAAGTTGACTCAGCATAAAGAGAATTCAACACAAATCAAAATAAAGAGAATTCAACGCAGAAATTGGTGTCATTTGAATCACCTACAACCATGAGTGATGATTAAAACCTTTATTATTGTTTGTGGAGCTTGATGGTATTGTTCAATGAGAAGTATTGTCCATCATTTAACACAGTGCTCACTGGTGGGGCACAATGTTTTTCAAGGGTATTTTAGTAATTTTATTAGAATTATGTTAAATTATTATTATATTCTCTTAGGGGTATATTATTTCTCTTTTTGGTGAAAAGGTGTTGTTATTTGTAATTGTAAATTTTCTCTTCATAGTAGAATCAATGTGATCCGTGAACATGATTACCTAATTCGTTTGTGAGATACTAAACTGCAAACTAATTCGAACACTACGGTTTGCTCTTAGATTGTGAAATAAAGTGAATTCAATGAATTGCATTTTTGTTTATTTTACCTGTCCCTCCACTTGTTGATAATATTTGAGACATCTCCTAAAAACTTAAACTGGTAGGATATCCTTCGACCTTGGTCTTTATTAATAAACTGATGAAAAATGACCAAATACCCTCATCTCCGACCTATAAAAAATAAAATATTTGATTTTTTTTTTCTTCTCACAACTTCCATCTTCATTATCTTTTTCACTCTATTCATACTTCAACCTTCAAATTCCCTAAACTCTATCTATCGGGTTCATTCTCGAGTGGCAAACCATGAACGCAAATTTGAACTGAGCGAATCCACAAATCAGGTAACATAGTCCGTGAATGTACCTCGATCTTAAGGGAATCACATTGAATCTGTGTTTCCGTTAGATTGCATCTTTTTTTTTTTTTTTTTGGGTCTCTTTTTGTTCTCTCGCTTGCTTCTTTTTTTTTGTTCTTTTTGATCACTTAGGATATTTCAGGTTGAGGGCTTCCATCAAAGAGACGATTAGGCTAATTAATGGAAATACACAGATTTCCTAGAGATTAGTATCGATCTTCTAGTCGTGTAAAGTAGACATCTTCCTAGTAATACATTGAGGCTAATGCCTAATATTAAAAGTGCATGCATTTTGGTTTCCAAGGAAACTTTCCACGCAACTTCAATTCCATGCTTTAGTTCTTTTTGTTTTTTTATTCTTGCCTTGAAGATTGTTTCCTTCACTTCTTTTTTTTTTTCCTTCTGTCTTTTCAACCCGCTTCACCTAACGCATCATGTGATTATCCTTCAAAAACAAGTTGACTTGGCCAGGTCTACTTTAAGCAAGGTGGTTTCCAAAACAGGTACAAATACTTTACAGATTACATATATTGTTTATTGCAGCAACACAAGTCATTTGGTTTCTCTAAGAATTATGAGAGAGAGAGAGATTGGATTCCAAAACAGGTACAAATACTTTGCAGATTACAAATATTCTTTATTGCAACACAAGTCATTTGCTTTCTCTAAGAATTATAGAGACAGAGAGATTGGATTCCAAAACAGGTACAAATACTTTGCAGATTACAATATTCTTTATTGCAACACAAGTCATTTGCTTTCTCTAAGAATTATGAGAGAGTGTTCGTTCATTTTACCAATACTTGTGCAATGATGGGGAATCGTTATTCCCTCATGTTTCAATTTGGGCCTGAAAGTGTCAAGCAAAGTCGCCTTCTTCACATGGACGGCGGCTTTAGGAAGGATTTAAACAACGGACTTCTTGATGCGGCGTGGATGGTGCAGGGCAAGTTGGTGCGTGCTATGTATGGATAACGGAGAATCGTCGAATCACCTTCAAATCCATTGCAATTTCTCACATGCCATTTGGGTTCATTTTTTTAAGTTATTTGGGGTTGTGACATGCTAAACAAAATCGGTTAAGGATATATTCATCGGTTGGTCGACAATTGGGTACTCGTTTGGTGGTACAAAGAGGATGTTGTGGAGCATTACACCATTCGCAATTTGTTGGGGGGTGTGGTTTGAAAGGAATAGACGAATTTTTGAAGGAAAATACAAAGATTACACAGATTCGATTATATCTATTTTGGACTTTATCTTTTGTTGGTCCAAAGTATATAAGGAGCTTAGGGGCTTGTTTTTTAAGGATTTTTTGTATAATTGGGATGGGATTTGTGGGTATTTGCGTGAATAGTTCTGGTTTGTAAGGCCTTCCAAATTGATCAACTCAATCGATTTGGTTTTTTCTTGAATGCAATGCTACTTATAAAAATAAAAAATAAATAAAAATTATGAGAGAGAGAGAGAGAGAGTGGATTCCAAAACAGGTACAAATACTTTGCAGATTACAAATATTCTTTATTGCAACACAAGTTATTTGCTTTCTCTGAGAATTATGAGAGAGAGAGTGGATTCCAAAACAGGTACAAATACTATGCAGATTTCAAATATTCTCTATTGCAACACAAGTCATTTGCTTTCTCTAAGAATTATGAGAGAGAGAGAGAGAGAGGATTCCAAAACAGGTACAAATACTTTACAGATTACAAATATCCTTTACTGCAACCCAAGTCATTTGGTTTGTCTAAGAATTGTGTGTGTGTGTGTGTGTGTGTGAGTGAGAGAGAGAGATGTGCCCTACCCAATGGTGATACACGGCATTGCAATATTCCTCAAGGTGCCTCTTGGGCTTCGCGAGGAGTGATTAATGGTATGAGGGAAAATGCAATAAAACATATCTGATTTATAATTGAAGATGGCAATTCTACTGTGAGGTTGGATCCTTGGCTTGATGGTGGATCGTTAGTGGGTGGATAAATTTGGAACATGGGTGGCACTTGGCTGAACCAGAGAATGCAAGAATGAGGGATGTATTAGATGCAATTGAAGGTCACCCTTATTTATCTTCAGGAATTGCCCATGCTTCATGACTAAAGTAAAAAAGTAGAGCTTCTAATGCTTCATGTTTGTTTTGTTCTTGATGGCTAACCATTGGCTTTGTTGAACAATTCTGCATTGATTTTGATCTCACTCTGAAAAAGTAACATTAACTCCTCCAACTATCACACCCATCATCCTTAGAATCAGGATAGGGTAACGTGTCCGTTGTTATAAAATAGGAACAGTGTCAACATGACACGTTTTTGTTGAAGTTTAAAACACATGGCACACAGCCCAATGTGTTTAATCTCAAATTAAAACACACCACGTGGACACCCTATGTTTTTAGAGGAGCGGGGCATCGTTCATGATCGTGAGTTTTTTCTTTAATCTCATATATGCTTAAGGATTTGCATGTCAATAATAAAGAACTATATATGATGCATTGTAATTAAGAGCCAATAAATCAAAGAATCAATTCCTTAATATATTATTAGACTAGGTCATCCAACCACCTATGGTCTACTTATTGTCGCTCCTGGTAGGTCATCCTTTTGATGGGCAAATCATCGTTGTCTTTCTTTCTTTTTTGTACTCAAGAGATTTTTTGCTCACAGGAAAGCCAATCAGGGATTTCATAGAATCTTAGATGACTAAACTCACAAAACCTAATGATGGTAGCTTTTCAATTAGGGATGCCTTCAATACACGTGGGTTCATGTGATTGGTTGATCCGAGACTCTATGAAATCTCAGGTTGAATTTTCTATGAATAAAAAATATCCCCTTGTAATGAGATCTAATAATCAAGGAATCAGTTTCATAATCCAAAACAGATCCTAGTAAAATATTCCTAAACTTTTATTCTATTTCTCACATTTATACCTTTTTTTCTCTTTATTCCGAAACCTGTGTCACAAAGCAATACCCTTCACGAAAACAAGTTGAGCTGTTAGTTTTCATAAACAATATGGGGTCAGAACCCAATACAAGTACGTAATAATTATAAAGATTCTTAATGAAACACCAGTCATTTAGTTCCTCAAGTAAGGCATCTTCTTGACAAATAAGAGACAGAAAGAAAACTAGAAAATTATTTTCAAAGCAAAGGGACTCTCTAAATGTAGAGGAATACTACTACATTTTCAAACCATGCAAATCCTTTAATATATAAGAGATAGCTATATCTCCACAAGCAGCTTGGCCCTGGCATGGCCAGCCTCAATGCAAAACTGTTCACCCAAGCCAAGGTGAACCATCAAGAACCAAACAAATGTCAGAAGTTCTCCTCCTTTACTTAGCAGCGTAGCGTGTGCAACCCCTCTGCAGTGACTTGCAGCATAGGATAACAACTCCACCCACACCTCACTAATGATCTTCCATTTCTTGTTCTCTGGCAATTCGTCCTCGAGCTGTTTGGAAAGCCTAACTGCATCAAATAACACAGACTTGCTTTTGTCTCCTTTTACATCTACAGGTTTAGTCTTTGTATTCACTGATAGTAACTTTTTATGAGGTAGTTTCTCTGATCTCGATTTTGATTTCTCTGTTGAAAAGAAAATCTTGGCCTCAGCACATGTGTCTCGGAATCTAATTAGCCCGATCCCCGCCATTGATGACATCATGGCGGGTTGCATCACCAAGAGATATAGCATGTAGTTTGATAATTTCTTACTTATCTCCATGTAATTTTTTGAACCATCATCGAGTCCAAGATTCTCCTTGATCTTGTCAGTGTTGTAATTGTCTGTTGAGTAGCAGAGATCAGTGGCAATGTGCCACAATAGAAGGATCTCATCAAATTCTTTTTCAACACTCCAGTCAAATTTGTCCTGAAAATAACCCTCATCTTCGAGAACCCAATTGCCTCGACATGAGCATAACATCTTTATGGTCTTGGCATCATTGGCAAACACAGATTTCCTCTTCAGCTCTTCAAAAATGAACTTCTTTAGTTCTTCGTCGACTTCTACGCGGGGTGTTCTAAAATAATATTCTATTGTTTGATTAATGCTAAACACGTCTAAATATTTGCTTTGCTTCCTGAGGCAGAAATCAATCAAATTATACTGTGAGAGTAATTCTGACCACTTGGGTCTGCCAAGAATAGGAAGTTTGTCCCGGATTCCAGAGACAACTGACTGAAGACCAGAAGAAATACCCCTAAGGGAGACGATAGTCCTATCGGAAAGTATTAGCATTATAAATGCTGCAAAATCTAAGAAAATGGCGCCGATAAGCAATGCATATGTAACTGTTATGTCGAACTTCCCATAATTGTGCTTCTTAGTGAATTTGAATAACAAGAGTGATGCCAAAATTAAAGAGGTACAAAAGACGCGTAGACCATACCCCGTACGAGAATGCACCACGGCCGCTTTTGTGTACAGCACCTCATAGATGAATCCAAGTTCGATATCAATTACTTCAAAGGCTTGTTTGGGATCCAATTTCAGAAAGAATTTTCGACTCCAATCCCGTTCTTTGAAGCTGAAAATGAGGTTAGCAATTAGTCCCCTGAACTTCTCGTAGAAAAGATGAGCCCGCTCTACCTTTTTAATGTTGGTCAGATTTTCGGGTTTGGTTTCTTCACACAGTTTTTTATCTTCTTCTTCTATCAAAGCGAAAGGAGTCTCAGGTTCTTCCATTATGTCTATGTTCGCCTCTACACCGGACTCCTTCATTGATGTTAATTCTTCCATGAGTTTGGCATAATTTGGGCCTGGATCAGGTTCTGCCAGCAAGGAATCCCTGAAACCATCCATGCTTGCAAGATAAAGAGCACGAGTTCGCTCAGCATACTTAATAATTCCAGCCACAAACATTAGTAACATTGGGGCTAAGAGTCTTTTCATGGGCAATGCACGTAAAAATACGTAACCTGCTGCAAGGACCTCAAAGAGAAGCCCAAGTAAATGCCTTAACCACAACTCATTGTCTTCAAGGGCGAAAGCGGTGATAGTGTCAGGGCCTCCAAGGTGTAACAAGAGAAATGGAGCCCAAAAGGCACGAAGATCACTACTGGTAGTGTTGGGCGTCCCGTGGTTTGGACTAGAAGAAGAGCGCTTTAAATGTTGAGTGATGTGTAGGCAATCTGAGTTGTCACCACCTTGGTTGTCGGAGATGAGTCCAAGGGAGAAAGCAGCGACCCAATCGGCTAGCAAGTAAAATGCCCAAATAAATGGGCTTGCCCATTTGGATTGTCGTCGTTTACGATATGGGGCGGAGAAGATGAGTATGATCTGAAGTGTCAGACTACAGATAATTAATACCCTGATCTCCCATAAACTCCAAACCTTCTTGACATGCTCAGGGAAGTCCACCATGCTGTCTCTCTTTCTCCTTTCTTTTCTATCTTCCCCTGTTCTATTTGAAGTTAGTTATTTCAGTTTGAGCTTTTATTTTTATTTTTTTTTTATAGAAGGTATGTATGTACATAAGTAATCAAATATTCAAAGTAAAATTAATAATAATGAACCAAAAATTGTAATAAAATTGAAAAATAAAATAAAATCTTCTACTGCAACTTGGGCTTTTTTTATATTTATTTATTTATTGGTGAAGGTGGTGTTTTTTTTTTTTGCCAGGTTTGTGGTATTAAACAAAAAAAATCAACTCGACTTAACTCAGATAATTACTGAGTCAAATTAGCTGGACAATGGTTGACTCAGACAATTCATAACTCGTCTGAGTTTCTAACTCAACTCAGCGAGCTTCTGATTTGAGTCGACTGAATTTTCTTGTATCGACTTGATAAGTTTGTTCACACAAATGGTAGTACCAAGTCGATTCAGAATTCAACCGAGTTAACTGGGCCTGGCCGAGTTTCAAGTCTTGAGGAATAGGCACTAAAATGATTTCTACAGGAAGGAGAAGAAACCCCATGGCATTCGTTCTAACAATCACTGAAATCAGTTAAAAATAGTCAAATTCCAAAGAAATGGTTTTTTTGGTTTTAAAGCCCAATTGGGCTTGGTCATACAATTCAATTTCAGGCCTCCAGAGGCCCGTATTTTCAAGTACCAGTGCCCACAACACCATTTTTAAGACAGATTCTATTACCACACCAGCTAGCCTTTACTAAGAGCACCCTCAACATGTGTGCTTATTGTTTGTTAATATCACATGACTTGGGGTTCTCTAAGTAAAAGTTGGTGTGGCAATATGATATCTCACTTTTTTACCTAGTAATGAGTCGGACTGATAATTTAATGTATCAAACAAAATTTAAAACCCACGTTCATTTTTCTCATTGTTGAACGATATGTCTCGAACATATCGAAAAACTCATCTGAGACAACTCAGTCTCATTCACGGACGAGACGTCAAAATGAGTTTTAAAACCATGGGTTGTTGTGTAGTTCAAATGAAAAGTGGACCAAATATTTATTGGTCAGTGGGACAAAATGAGTGAAATATACTGCATGCATGGGTTAGCTACTCCTACTCTACCCTTAAATAATAAAAAAATTAATTTTTAGACCAAATCAGCAAAGCTCATTTACACTTAATCAACTGTCATCAAGTCAACAAAACAAATCAAATTCACAAATTCCTTAATCTATTAAGAAGCAAGCAAGGAGGGATAAATACCTTACAAGTTGGGGAATGAGACACACCCAAGTATTAGGAGATCGAAGTGCTTAAGCTTGTATGTGGTTGAGCATATTTATATGGCTTTCTATCATGTGGAAATAGGACAAAGTGAAAGTTGAAAGAGAAACAAAGAGAGAAAATAAAATAAAAGTGAAAGAAGTTGCTATATGAAGTGTAATCAAAGATAAGTATTTAAAGGACAATTCGGCATGAATATTGCATTTTGTTAAAGTTGTAGTTAAAGACATTTGAATACTCCAAAAAGAAGCACAAAATCAAGAAGCTAGTGGAATCATGAAAGTCTTGTCAATGTCAGTTGTTGCATCTTTAACCCTCTTATCATCATCTTTGAGGCTTTAATTAATCTAAAAATTTGTGGTCAATTAAACAAATATTATTATTCCAATCATGTCTTCTCTTAATTCAAGTGTTTATGTCCATTCTGATTACTTTAATCTGATTTTTTTCTTAAAGTAAGAAGAATCAAACTAAAATGGTCATGTGTGATACCAAAATCACTGGTTTAGACATATTTTTAAAATATATTTATAAAAAAGAGTCATACCTGTTTTGATATTCATTTATTTTTACCAAAATGGAAATGATTATGCACATATTAATTTGCACATTTAATTTTTTTAGTCTTCTTGTGAATCGCAAATGAAAGATCACGTTTTATTTTTATTTTTTCACAAAATTATGAAAAACATAAATCAGAATCATATTTAGGATTTATTTTAGGTTGAAAATAATGGTATAAAAGTACATTTGACTAAAGGTCATTCCAGAAGAACATATTTTGGTAAAATAAATAAATACTAAAATGGTTATATAACCCTTTTCATAAACATTTCAAAAACATGTTGTGCTAGAAAACAGGTAACAGTAGGACATTTGATACTCTAATCACGGGAGTAGAGGGATTTTGATATTGAATAGAAAGGATTAGTCGATCATTGGATGCATAATTGTATAACCTTATTAGGCTTACAAAGGAACTAAAATAATGAAACCCTAACCACTCTAAGAGCAACTCCAACTTGTCTCTATGTTTTTATATTTAGAGATAGAGAACTCTGAATTAAGTTTCAACCGGTCTCTTAACTTCTGACACACCCTCTAAATCACTATTCATGTCTCTAGAATTGGAAACAAAGCAAAAAAAAATTGGAGATAGCCTCTATTTCACTATTCATCTTGTACAAATACCAATTGTACCCCTATTATTTTACATAAATACCATTCTTAATTATTTTTTTTCAATAAAATTATATTTTAAATATAATGTTTGTCCTTATTTATTTTCAATTATTATTATTTAATATTTTAAAATCATATTTAATCAATTATTCAATCAAATTCGACAAAAAATTGTAATAAAAAATCAGTTAAAATATGAATATTCAAAAAAAAAATTGTAGTTTTTTATATTAAATAAATGAAATTAATTTAAATGTATATATTTATATTTTCTACTAAATATAAGATGGACATACCAAATTTGATTTCTCATACAATTGGTGGATTTTTATTTTTTATTTAAATTGGAGTTATAATCTAAGTATTTGTAATGGGTTTTTGAGCCATGGTTTCAAAACTAGTCCAATACCGAGACATATCACCCGAGTCGTCTTGGTATTAGGCATGGATGAGACAGACGGATAAGTCAATTTTTGGGACGAGATTTAAAATCCCATGTTCATTTTTGAACGAGATGTCTAAAATGTATAAGAAAACTTGCCTAAGACAAATCAGTATCTGGCATGGACGAGATGCGAAATAGAGTTCTAAAACCATGTTTTGAGCCCATCTTGCTTATGAAAACTATCGACTCAACTTGTTTTTTAGAATAAAGAAAAAAAAAAAAAAAGACGAAGGTATAAATGTGAGAAATAGAATCAAAGTTGGGAACATTTTACTCGGATCTATTTTGGATTAAGAAACTGATTCCTTGATTATTGGATCCCATTACAAGGGATATTTTTTATTCATAGAAAATTCAATTTGGAATCTCACAGAATATCGGATCGACCAATCACACAAACCCACATGTATTGAGGGCATCCCCAATTAAAAAGCTACCCTTACTAGGTTTCGCGAGTTTGATCATCCAAGATTCTGTGAAATCCCAGATTGGCTTTCATGTGAACAAAAAAATCTCTTGATTACAAAAAAGAAAGAAAGACTAATTGAGATGGAATTAGGTTTGATACTACAACGATGATTTTTCTTTTTATAAGAGTAAGATTGTATTAGTAAAAGGAGGTTACAAGAGAGAAAACCAGAAGAGGAGGTTGAAATACACTATGTGAAAACTGAAAATTTTGACAAGAAATTTTGACGGGCCAAAGCCCACAAATTTTAGAGACCAAATTACGATGGCCCATGGTCGTTGAAATTTTTTATGTTCCTCAATTTGACGGCTTAGAGCCATCAAATTTCTTCCATCCTCTATTAATTTGCTTATTTCAGTATGTCAAAAAAAAAATATTTGGAAATGAGAAATTTTCCACCTTGGTTTGTCGAATTTTATGAAATATAGGTTTTTTTGACGTTGTGATAACCCCAAAAAAAAAGAAGACAAATGATGAAGAAAACAATAGAAAACCATTACCATCACTACGTGTTACACATAGAATCCCATCTAAACACAAAATCGTCAAAGAAAACATCTAAAAAGTCCTTACTCAACTTCGACCAAAGGTAGATCAAGCCCAAAATTTTCATAGTACAACTATGATTTGCCCATCAAAAGGATGACATACCAAGACCAAGGATCTGTAAACAATAAGTGGTTGGATGACCTAGTATGATAATGTATTAAGGAATTGGTTCTTTGATTTATTGGCTTTTAATCACAATGCGTCATATCTAGTACTCTATTATTGACATGCAATTCCTTAAGCATATATGAGATAAAAGAAAAAACTCACGATCCAGAATGATGCCCCATTCCTATAACAACAAATGGGGCAATTGGGTCGACGTGTCCGTTGTTATAAAATAGAACAGTGTCAACGTGGCACAAGATGTTTTCTACATGGCCCAATGTGTTTAATCTCAAATTAAAACATGCCAAATGACTTGTGTTGCAATAAAGAATATTTTTAATCTGTAAAGTATTTGTACTTGTTTTGGAATCCACCTTGCTTAGGGACCTTGCTAACTCAACTTGTTTTTGAAGGACAATGACATGTTGTGTTATGTGAAGCAGGTTGAAAAAGAGAGAAAAAAAAAAAAAAAAAAGAGTAAACAAACAATCTTCTAAGTTAAGAATTAGAAAAACAAAAAGTACTAAAGCATGGAATTGAAGTTGCGTGGAACAATAGCTTGGGAACCAAAATGCATGCACTTTTAATATTAGGCTGTGTAGCCTGAATGTATTACTATGAAGATGTGTACGTTACATCCCCATAAATATGTGCACTTGGGTATCCCGAGGGAAAAAATCCTATGGTTCTATGCACTGCCATGTCAAGACAGTATGGGGGAATATGCCAGAGGGGGAGGCAAAAAAATCATTATTCTTTTATTTTTATAAGTTGAAGATGGTATTTTGGTCATTTTTCATCAGTCTACTAATAAAAACCAAGGTCAAAGTGATATGCTATCACTTCAAGGTTTTAGGGGATGTCTCAAATATTATCAACAAGTGGAGGGGCAGGTAGAAAAATTAAGAACATGCAATTCGTTGAATTCTCTTCATTTCAACTAAGAGCGAATGGTATCGTGAATCAGTTCATAGTTCAATATCTCACCTTGTTCACAGATCATAGTGATTCTAGTATGAAGAGAAAACTCGCAATTACAAATTACACCATTTCACAAAAAAGAGAAATATATACCCCTAAGAAAATATAACAATAATTTTACTATAATACAATAAAATTATGAAAATACCTTTGAAAAACAGAGTGTCCGATCGGTGAGAGCACTGTGTTAAATGATGAACAATACTTCTTGTTGACCAGTACCATCAAACTCCACAAACAATAATAAAGTTTTAATCATCACTCATTGTTGTAGGTAATCTTATCAAATGACATAAATTTCTGTGTTGAATTCTCTTTATTTTGATTTGTGCATTTTGGTGCCGATTTTAAACATTTGGAACACATCTAGTGCTTGGCTGAGTTGACTCGCCCAGACAGTAGCTAAGGTGAATAGAAATACAAACTTGAAAAACTGTATTTCCCGTTTTATGAACCATTTTATATTCAAGAAGAAAGGTAATTTCTCTTAAGGGTACAATATGGAAGAAGCCACACTTCAGAAATCAATGAGTGAGATTGGACATCCAGTTGACTCAACTAAAATTTTCATAGCTAAAGTCAAACTGAGTCAAGATTTTGAGTTTTGTGATAGTCGTTAGAAGCGATAATCAACTTTGAATTTAAGGGTGATTACCAAAATATGCAATGAAATCATCTTATTCACCAAGATAGTACACATTCCAAACTATTTAGAAAGTCAGGCAAAAAGGTGGATTTAGTAAATAAATTATTTTTTTAAGTAGTTAAAAGGCAATTACTAAAGTATTGAAATCCGTATAGTCAAGGAGAAGAAACTCATATGTTCACTCACAATTCTGATGGCCTGAACATGAAATCCAACAGTCACTACAAAGTACGTATCCCAAGAATACTTATTACCTCTAAGATTTATCTTGACTGTCGGATTTCTTATTTAGAAAAGGGGATTTTTTTTTTTTTTAATACTAAATAGTCCCTCAAACATATTTCCCCTTATTATATTAAAACATTTTTAAACTGTTCGAACCCGACATTTAGGTTTTCACGTTGAGATTGACATTCAGGCACTTAGATGAGTTAATTTCAAGTGCTTTTATTTATATTTTTTATTATAAGTTTTGTTCTTTAAAACAATGTTTTTTAGTCAAAGATCGAATTTTATTAGCTATTCTCGACAGCCGTAAATTGTGTCAAAGTCGAGTTCTATAATAAATTTTATTGAGATCAATTATTTTTATTGTTGAGCTTGACAATTGAAATTAACAATTATTATTATTGAACTCGAGCATTATATAATTACGGAATCGTCTATAATTGACGCCGGCAATTACACTTATTGAACTCGTCAATAATTATTCTTGACAACTATAATTGTTAATTTGGTCTTGACAACTACTATTGTTGAGCTCGACAATGTTAATTTACTAAAATTCATTAATAATTGATCTTGACAACTACAATTCTCAATCTCTACGATATTTTTTTTCCAAACCATTGAACTTATCACTGGTTGACAAGCATTCCCCATTTATATCAGCACTAGATTATCATTTACATTATAATTAAATTGATACTTTTTTTAGAAGAAAATTTTTATATGATTTTGAAATATTTTTTTCTCATTTGTTCATTTAGAACCAGAACCAACGAGTACTCATGACTGTTGGCAGTTTCGGTTCTACTTATTTTTAAATCGGAATCGAAAAAATATAGTGGTTATAGTTCTAATTTTCTTAGGAATCAAACTAGAACCGACCCATTTGACACCCCTAATTGGATAAGACATTAATACTCACACAAAATTGTAACTGAGTGTGACCCATCATTATGTTTTATTATATAGATGTATACTCGTTTCTTAAATCCTCTCTAATTCAATGCAAGTGGTTTACTTTCCTTTCTAATCCCTTAAACACTAACATCATTTTCTTAATATTTTGAAGGTTTTTTGGATTGAAATTTACATATAAATGTTCAAAATCGAGAGTATATCTTTCTTCATTTGTTATTTACCGTAAAATATTCAGAAATAATTGCAATTACCATTCAAAAGCACATGTATGTGATGAAGATGAGAAAATGGAGTTTGAGTATTTCGAAAAGTATTATTTTGGGAGATAGGGTTGATGAACTATTTAGATATAAATTTTTTGTCATTTTACCTTTACAAAAATAAATAATTACATCATAAATATTTTGGAATGCCTACAATAAATATTAATTGTTGAACAAGGTAAATTTTAAGGGGTCTTGTTCACTTATTTTATTACTTAAATACCCTTTAAAAAAAATTTCTTATTAAGGAAAGTATTAGAGCGAGGTACAATTCACTTTTTCTCTTTGTACTTTCAACTTTTTTCTATTTCCAAGCATAGAATAATCATACAAGTTTAAATTAAAGCCCATGCCACCAACCCCTCAAGCTTAAATTAAAGCCATTGAACCACAACGATCCAAAAGCTCAAAATTAGATTTCGAAATCTTTGGTTGCGTCTCTCTCTCTCTCTCTCTCTCCAACGACCAAGGTATGAAACATTCTTTCTTCTTAATTTCACTATGCAGTTTATAATGGGCTAAGGTTTTTAAAACTGTAAAATGTGTGATTATTTTATCTTTGGTTTGTTATGGGTTTGCTCTAAAAACTAATTTTCTTTTAGAGCTGCACTCCATGGAGTTTGGTAGTCATCCAATAAAAAGGCCACATATGTGACACATTCTTTCAAGCTCACTGACCCATTAATGTTAAGTTGATTAGGCTATTTTCACTAACTTAGTAAGATTTCAAATCTTATTAAGGGTTGTGCACTAAGTGAAAACTGAAAAATTCGATAGAAAAAATTGATGGGGCAAGGCCCACGGATTTTAGAAATTGAATTTTGACAGTCTAGGACCGTCAAAATTCTTGATGTTTCCAGATTTAACGGCTTAGAATTGTCGAATATCTCTCATCCTTCATTAATTTGACAGTTTCGGCCCGTCGAAAATAAAATTTTGACAATGATAAATTCGACGTCAATTTGACCTTTTTGTCCATCAAATTTTATGAAATTTGATGGCCATGACAGTCAAATTTGGGTTTTTTTCACATAGTGGTGGGACTTATATATATCTGAATTTGATGTGTACAATTAGAGTTGTGAGAAATCCTCCATGCCTCTCATGTCATCCATATAATTTAATGTCCACTGGTTATTTTAGACAATTCCTCTACGATTTTGTGAAAAATATCTTAGACGCCCCTATCAAAAAAGACTTACCAATTTACACTCATCTTCTTCTAGTAATAAATTTTGTGGATTTTAGTATTTTTCTTTCTCAATAATGTTCATCTTCATCCTTTTTCAAAACCAATAGTCTTCAACCTTCTTTATTCAATCTATCGAAACCTTCAAACCTCAAGATTATATAAGTTTTCTGGGAACTATAAAATTATGGAATTTTGGGTTGAAAAGTCTAGAGTTTCCAAATCAAAGTTAAAATTAAATCGGAAATAATGGATTGAAGATTGGGGAACAAATTACCCTAGAGGTTAAAGAGCTTGAAAATGATAGAATATAAGAGAAAATAGATGATACTTTTAGCCAATCTTTCCAAAAAAAACAAGTATCCTTGAATTTTCAATCCAAAATTCCATCGTTTTCTAGCTCTTAAAAAATCATATATAACCTTAATCTTTGAAGATTGAAGTAGATTCAATCTTTAAGGTTGAAGATTGATTTCTAAGATGAAAAATCAAGAATGAAGATGGTTGGTTATGAGGAAGAAAAATTAATTTAAATAAATAAATTGATGACTAATGAAGAACAGTGTATATAGATTTTTTTCTATTAGTAGTGTATGTAAGATATTATTCAAATTTTGAAGGGTATATCTAAAACACCTATTAACTCAACAGCTGCAACGGTTAAATTCCATGACTAATGTGCCAGGCACACGTGACTTCACACAACTCTTACTTATGCAAAATCTTTGCTTCATTTGGAGTAAGAAATTTAAGAGAATTTAAGAAAGTATTAAATTATGTAATCCCTTTGTTGTTTTCTATTTGCTTTTATAGGCACGCATGTGATACTCCATGGCCTGAAGGCACATGTTAAGATGCATTTAAAACACCTTAGAAATAAGCATTTGAGGGAATTTTAGGTTAGAAATAATTTTTTGGGCTAATTAGTTAAAGGATCTGGCCGAGGGACTTTTCTAAGAGTCCAAACTTTGAAGCGGGCAGCCCGCTTCAAAATGTGAAGGAACCTATTCGTTACATGACATGTGGCATTTTCAATTTATTTCACACCCCTTACATTTCCACCAAAATTTGAAATACCTCCTTGGAAATACCACACATAATCCAATGGAACTTGTTTCTTCAAAATTTTGAAGCGGGTTGCTTGCTTGCTTCAAAGGTTTTTCCTTTTTTTAAATAGTAGCTAAGTTTTGGCCTGTCTCTTTATAGTCCATCTAGTAAATTTTTCTTTTCTTAATAGTCCTTGGACCTCATTTGACTTTGTAATATTTTTGAGATACCCTAACTACCCTTTTTCTTATCTTCTTAATAAAGACGTATTTTATTTATTTATTTTCAATGTTTTATTAAAAAAATGAAGAATGAAGTTGAGATTCAATTTTTTTTATGATTACGTTGTAACTTTTGATTTGATATTATGCGTTTTGAGTATTTCAAGAAGATTTATTTACCTAATATCGAAATCGAAAAAAATTTGGATCACATTTACAATTGTCGAGTTCAACATTTTTATTGTCGAGTTCACCACTTAGAGTCGAGTTCACCACTTTTTATTGTTAGGTTCAACATTTAATTACTATCGAGTTCGACGATTGTTCTCCATAAAAATATTGTCAAACTTGATAGTAATTAAATGTTGAACTAGACACCAAAAAATGGTGAAATCAACACTAAGTAGTGAGTTTGACACCAAGTAATTAAATGTTGAACTAGACAATCAAAAGTAATTAATTAAGTAAATTTGCTAAATTTTTAGCTGAATCAATTCGATGAATAATCAATTAAGTCGAGTTTTAAAATAATATTTTAAGTATTTATATTTTTTTAATAAATATAATATAAATAGATCAAATTAATTTGATGATGATGATAACCATATCATCTCCATCATCATCATCAGTGTGAGTTAAAAATCACTGATTTTGGGAAGACAAAACAAGAATTTTTATTTAGATCTATTTTTTTTTTTTTTCATTATTATATAAAAGATGACCATAGTCAAGGAGGATGTCATTAATTTTAAAATATAGGATATTAGGTTTATAATTTTGGTAAATATAGAACTTCGGATTATAATTTTGGTAATTTAGTTAAATTCCCATGCAAATCGGTGATATTAGGTTTATTCCCTGCAAAATGCAAGATTAGGCATACCCTACCATCAAAAGTCAACGTCCCTTTTCCAAGATGAATTAATAGAAAATATTTGATTTTGTTCATTCAAATGGAAAATCGTTGATGGATAACACATTCATTCAAATGGAACAGGAACTATATAGGAAAGAAAGCAAACATGGACATCACACAACCGACCATATATGAGTATCTCAAGAATCTTTGGGATGCACAGGACATCTGGGTTTTAGTTCTATGTAGTCTATCCCTGCAGATCTTACTCATCTTCTTGGCACCCCTTCGAAAGGGAAGACTCTCCAAATGGTTAAGTCCATTAATATGGGCATTGTACTTGCTGGCTAACTCGATCGCAGCGTTAGCCCTTGGAAACATCTTCAAGACCCAAGATGCATCCCTTACAAACTTCATCAACAATGGTGGAACAAACTCTTCCATTTGCATCGACTACATTGCTAACAATGCCACTTTTACTACATGCAATAAAGATCATCAATCTCCGCTCAATCCCCCCAGTTTCAACCTTATGGCATTTTGGACTCCATTTCTCCTGTTGCACCTGGGAGGTCCTGACACTATCACTTCATTTTCTCTCGAGGACAATGAGTTTTGGATAAGGCACTTACTTTGGCTGATTTTCGAGGTCTCAATTGCAAGTTTAATTCTTGGACAGACCATTCCCTGGGAACTATACTCAGATATAGTCCCACAGGTACTAATATTTTTGGTTGGAATTATCAAATATGGAGAGCGGATTCGTGCTCTTTATCTTGCAAGCATGGATGCTTTCAAGAATTTAATACTGAAAAAGTCTGATGCAGTCCCGAATTATCCCAAGCTCATTACGTCAAAGAAGGAAGTTGATGTGCCAACCGAAAGAGAAAGAATGGAAGAAGATCCCGAGAATTCTTTAGCCAAAATCAATCCACTGAAGAACATTGAAGTGGTAGAGGTGGCTCATTGTTTCTTCAAGATGTTCAAGGGCCTAATTATTAATGCCATATTCAACTTCCAAGAACGGAAATTGAGTCGATCCTTCTTTCTCAAATTATCTGCTGAAGATGCCTTCAAAGTCATAGATGTCGAACTAGGATTCATCTATGATGTGCTCTATACAAAAGCGGCCGTGGTGCATTCTACCGTTGGGTATGTTCTACGAGGCATTTGCTCCTTTTCAATTTGGGCATCAATCATATTTTACCTTGCCATTTTTAGCTCTGATTATACTTCTTTGGAAATTGGAGTTACATTTGTAGTTGGTATCAGTACCATTGTCTTGGATATCATATCATTTATAATGCTCATCCTCTCCGATTGGACTATAGTCTCCCTAATTCGGATGACTACTCTCCATAAGTGGACTACAATCCCTGTATTCATCTTGAAGAAATTTACCTTCCTTAACACACCCAGGTGGTCAGAATTAATCTCACAGTATAATTTGATTGATATTTGTCTCGTCAAGCATTGCAAGTTTTTAAATTGGATCCTAGAGAAGTCAGGCACTACAGAATTGCTAAATTATTACATGCATACACCGCGCATACCAGTCACCAAAAAAATGAAGGCCTTCATTTTCGATGAGCTGAGGAGAAAATCTGATTTTGCAAAGGACGATCCCAAGACCATAAAGAAGTTATGCTTGCATCGAGGAAATTGGGTTCTCGAAAATGCAGATTGTCCTGTGAGCGAACTTGACTGGAGTATTGGAGAAGTAGAATTCGATGAAAGCCTTCTATTGTGGCACATTGCGACTGATCTCTGCTACAAGAAAGACACAGACAAGAGTGTCGACGATACTCAAACAGATTACATGAAGATCAGTAAGAACATAGCTGACTACATGCTATATCTCCTAGTGGTGCGACATTCAATGTTGTCGTCAATTGTGGGGTCCGGGCTAATTAGATTTCAAAACACATGTACCGATGCCAAGAAGTCACTTCAAAAAGAAAAATTGAAGACGCCAGAGAGCGCCCGTGAGATGTTACTGTCAAAGAATGATCATGAAGACAAGATCTGGATTGATGCAGTTAAGCTAGTGAACGTGCTTAATGAAAAATTGTCAGGGGACAGGAAATGGAGGATCATTAGTGAGGTGTGGGTGGAGATGTTATCTTACGCTGCGAGTCACTGCAAAGGGTTTTCCCAGGCTACGTCGCTAAGTAGAGGAGGAGAGCTTCTACTGTTTGTAAGGTTCTTGATGGCTCACCTTGGCTTGAGTGATCAGTTTTCTGCTACAGAGCCCTCTTTAACCTAATTGGAAAATTAGCAATAATAAGCGAGCCTGTCCGCATGGATCATACCCTAGTTAGTCGTATACACATTTCTATTTTATCACTTTTCTCTCTCTCTCTCTCTCACTCTCTCTCTCTCTCTCTCTCTCTGTCTTTTTTGTGTGTGTGTTTGTGTTTTTTTTTGTACTTGTATTCATCATTATTATGTATGAATAAAATCAGAATGTGTTATTTATTTGAAAATTTCTTATCCCTAATTTTGTTAATTTGCTCTAATTTTAATATGCTTTTAAAGAATGTGGATTGTATACACCCAGGGAGGGAAAGCGGATCCTCTGTAGAACAACTATCCTCTAGCACCCCTCTAAGCAATGTTTGGACTGTTGAAAGAGTGTGCCACATCAGCAATAGAGTAAAATCCCACCTTTATAAAATTGGGAGTTTAGTGGCTGTTCATTTCAAAAACAAGGATTTGGCCAAAAACCTCTTATGAAAACTTTTTTTTTTAATTAGATCTAAACCATTATCACAAGATGGCCGTGATGTTAATTTTTCATACTCTGGCTCTCTCTCATTAGTGGAGAGAGTGCTATAGAGGATTTGCTTCCCCAGGGTGGAGGATTGAAGTCCTCCCACACCCCAATACACACCATAAAAGTTGTAATACGAGAAAAATTTTAGGAAGAGATATTTTAGGTGTTAATTCCTTGAATAATGGTTTACTAGCTTGTATTGAGGTGTAGGAGGAGGGTTTCAATCCTCCATCCTGGGTGCAAACGATCTGGATTAGCATTTAAATTAAGTAAATTGTTATGGCTACCCAAGCAAGCCACGTGGATGGCACACTATTTTTGACTCAGTGACCCATTAATGTTTGGCGCACCCCTTGGTGGAAGGTCTTTTTCTCGCCTCTAATAGCATTTGAGGAATTTCAAAAGGTTCAACTAAAAATAAATAGTCTAAATAAATTAAGAATTTAAGGAATTGAAGCAAAACGTTAGTTTTGCTCACATGTATATTGAGTTTTGATTTTTGATTCCCCAGGAAAAATGAATCTAAAGATCTTTGGGCACATAATCCTCGAGATCCATAATTTTGACTTGTCAAAGTTATGATTGTAAGGCTTAGAATAGCAGCTGGAAAATGTCTAACTCTAAAGCAATATTTTAAAAACCAAATGAACGATGGAGTCAAATATAATATTTGTCAAATTGGTTAAACTGATATAGGACCATGGTTCAATTCGGTTGGACAGATGTGTATCTATTAAAAAATACAAAAAAATATGTATATATTTTTAATAAGTTAATTATATTGACAAGGGAATAATACTCGCAAAAATTGATGGTCATTGATTAGTTAATTGTATTACAAAATCCAATTGAACCCAGCACCAGTTCAGTCCGATTTTCGAAACACTGATGTACAATTTTTATTGGACTAAACTGGAAGATAATTCATTACATTTAACTCCAAAAATCTCAAGACTTAAGTAACTTGTTGTGCAAAAGTGAAATATAAGCACACAAAGAATACAAGGATTTACGTGATTCGGCAAGTTGCCTATGTCCACAGAAGAGAGAAAGATCAATCCACTATCAACGATAAATATTACAAGCTTTGAAATGTCTACAACTCCCAAAGAGTAAAAAACTCACGCTACTAATCAAAAAGGCCCTTTTACTTCAGAATTAGGCTCTTGATGCCAAAGTCCAACTTATGAATACTTGACACCTCAGAACATAACCGATAATCAAGGGATTGTCGGGGCAAATGCTTGGTTTTGGGTCTAGTATAAGATTTCCTGACTAGGGCAAGATAGGAATATAGCTCCCTTTCTAGTTGTTGTTAGCAAAAGTTTGTAAATTAGTTTTGTTCAGTACGACTTGGACTTTTAGCGTCAACTTGATTGAATTTATCCAAATATGAAAAGGAGATAGAGTTGATTATGACCATAGTTTTAGAACTCGTCAACTTCAAACTCGGCTGAGTCATCTCGACTCAATTGGATTCCAAGGTGACTTGGCGACACTTTCAATAGAACCAACTCACCAAGTCAACTTAACAAATTTTCACCTTGACTTGACTTGACATATAGACATGTGTATCGAGTTTTTAAGTTCTAAAAGTATTATTCTTTTAATTCTAGGAGTGGGAAAATAATTTTCCCTAGGGGAAGGATTGGAATCCATTTTCATAAGTGATTTTTTATTGTAAAATCTCACCATATGATCAAATCGATGCTTATTCAAAACATAATGGTGTGTTATAATACCATTGCCCTTACAGAAAAGTTCAAGCGTTTCCAAGATAATAATTTGAGACAAACCAAATACTTCCCAGGAAACAACAGAAGTAGCATTTGATTATCTTAGAAACATAATAATAAATTTTATTTCTACTTATAAAATATTTTTTTCTCTCACACCCCTGGATTTTGGACCTTGCATTGATGAGCTACGGATCTGCAGAAGCTGGAGCACGACAACAGGACACATTTGACATAAATTAAGCCATGTCATATATATATATACATTTATATTTTCTTCTCTCTCTCTCTCTCTCTTTCTTTGTATTGCACTTGTAGCATCTACCTTTGAATAGTATAAGTTGTTTATAAATTACTGCATTTTGTTTTGTAGAATTCATTTAAGAATAGACAAAATCATAGAAGTTCATTTATTGTTTCACAAAACAATAGCTTATATTCTAAGTGCCATAGAAACTGCTGCTAATACTATACCCTCCTATTTTGTAGTGAGAAGTATAAATCAACTCCTCAAAATGTTTTTTTTTTTTTTTGAAATTTGATAAAATGACATAGTATTTTACTAACACTCTTGACACAATTTTCTCTCTCCTGCCCATAGTTAAAAAAGAAAACTTTCTGATCTGATGACCTTATGATATTCAAAAACATGATCCAATGCAATAGAGTTGTAGAAGAAAAAATTATATGAACTTTAAAAAAAAAAAATTTAATAGTTATTTTTCACTGTTGAATTTTATTTTTAAATTTGGATGCTCAATGGCCATTCAGTTTTAATATGAATATTTTCATGAAATCTAAAAGACTGGCTTGTTGGATTGTAAATGTGATAATTAATGTGGCCCAACAATTCTTAGGATTTGAAATCTAAAAAAATAAATATGTGGACAGCGGACAAGAGAGAGAATCTCTCTATTGTTGATATCATTTGTGCCACATGTCAAACGTTTGTTGGATTGTGAGTAAACACGTCACAATGTGAAAAAAGCCTAAATTTTGATGGGCTTGGACTGTCAAATTTCATAAAATTCGACTGATCAATAGGTCAAATTGGCGTCGAATTTTTCATTGTTAAAATTTGTTTTTCAACAGTCCGACATTGTCAAATTAATGAAGGATGGGAGAAATTCAACAGTTTTAAACCATCAAATCTGAGAATATCAAGAATTTCAACCATCCAAAATCGTCAAAATTCAGTTTATAAAATTCGTGGGTCTTGGTCCGTCAAATTTTTTTGTCGAATTTTCCACTTTTCACATAGTGCATTAAGGGTGTGCACCAAAACCGAGTCAAATTATCAGCACTCTTTTTTTTTATGTGTGTATGTATGTGTGTGTGTGTGTGCGTGTGTTTGTTGTACTGTCATTCATTGATATATGTATGTATAGAATGTGTGAATGTATGTGGAAACTTCCTCCAATAGGTACATACCTAATTGTTAATCTGCTATAAAGTAAAAAAATTAAATTTATTTTCATTTAGTGTAGATTGAGAGTTGGCTCACTGGCCTATTAATGTTTGGTGCAATAAACCATCCTACTTGGTGATTTTCATCCATTCATTATAAGAACACACGAGTAAAAGCCATAAGTGATTTTATGAGAGATTTTGTTGCCACACCAAATTTTACAAAGAGTACCCCCACATGTGTGGTAAATGGTAATTCTTTTTTAATATTTTATGAATTGGGTTGCTTTTAGTAAAAGTCGGTGTGGCAATAGAATATCTCAATTTTATAATTAAATCACTTACGTTATTTATTCATAACTTAAGTGTGTGATAATTCTACAATTTTTTTGACATTAGGAGTTCAAAGCAGTATTATAAAATAAAATAGGACCGAATCAGTAGTCCAACCATGTTCAACATGATTTTGTAATGAAATCGATTTAACTAATGCATCATTGTTCTTCGTACATAGGTATTTTTCTTTTATGAATATAGGTAAAAGTATTTTAGGAAGAATGTATACCAATCTTTAAGTTTTTTTTTAATAAATATATAACTGTCCAACTGATCAAATTGAATTAGAGTACGTTATGGTCCGATCAATTTGACAAATATTCAATCTGACCATCAGTTTGATCTTTAAAACATTGCAACAATCTAAAACGAATCAAAAAGAACATCAATTTTTAAGGAGGTGAAAAAGAGGCCAATGTACCATTTTCCATTTTTTTTTTTCTACATTTAATTCACCTCTCCTTTTTAGTGATATTTTGGGAAAGAATTTCTTAACAAGGTACTATATCAAATTATTGCAATATCCTGTTTTATCGAAGAAGGATTGCCATAAAAATTAATTTTGTTGGTTTTCTTTTTTCAATTTGATTTGCCCTCAAAGGAATTTGTGTGTCAATAGAATTTTCCTTTTATTTGTTAGATTTAAGATTTTATATGGACCTAATCCTAATTGTAAACAACTGTTGAAGTTGTTTCAAATAACTCTTTATAATGTTGAAATAATAATCAGAACCAAACTTTTGTAGGTTTGAATGCATGGTTTGTTTTTGTCTTTAATTATGTGTGATACATGGTTTAAGAAATTCGGATGTAAGAAGTAAAAGTTGGGGAATCAATAGCAACTCTCGAAAAAATGGGTTTTACTAAAGCTCAAAAAATTTAAAATCGCAAGAGAGTATTTAGGATAGTGTAATGATTTTCTAACACACACCCCAATCATAGAGCTGTAGATCATTTGCCTTTGGATACGTGTAATCATAAATCTTTTTCTTGTGTATCCTGACGCAAATGATCTACAATTTTGTGATGGGGGCATTTGTTAGAGGGGGATATCATATTATCATGACTCTTTAGGATATTATAATGTATGGACATATTCTATACACAATACCCAAAACATGTTCATGCATGTTAAAAAAAACATCTAAATCCAAAATTTTGAAAAGTGCTAAAGTGACATTAAAATTTACTTCCTTTCACACATTACTAACGTGAATGTGTGTAGGAACCACAAATGCTTTTTGCTTTTTATCATAATAAGAGTGAGAAAAGCATCAATGATTATGTGGGCACCTCCACATCAACAATGTACAAAATGATGTAAGTTTCAATGTCACGTAGCACGAGTCCAAAATTTTACCTTTTTAAGGAGAACAAGAAAAAGTGAACCAATGTATCATTTTTCATTGAAAAATGGTAATTAAAATGACTTCCTTCAACAATATGTTCAACATTGCGCCAGATGGTGTGCAGAACCAAATGCTTTTCACTCACATCTTGAGGAAAATCATCCATGTTCTATGCACTAGAATGGCTCTTTTCCATTTCTTGTTCTATATTTAATGCAACTCTACTCATTTGCTTCGCCGAAGTCCAAAGTGTATTTAATGCATCTTTAACCCCCAAATCTCCAATTCCTCTTGTGTGTGCATAGAATTTTTTCTTTGAGATACATGATTGCTCATATTTATGTCAATCAGCAGTTATGTATCTCAAGAAAAAAAAATTATGGTTCTTTGCACAGCAACGTAAGAAGAGTTTGGGGGAATTTGTTGTAGGAGAGTCAATTTATCATTATTCTTGAGAAAAAAAGAGGGATATGGGAAGAAAAGTCATAAAGAAAAAAAAATTAAAGAGTGTGAGGAATGCACACGGTACTTGGCTAATGTAGCAAAGACACAGAACCATAAGATCATTTTCATCCCGATACACTGGGAAAACATATGCGCTTCTGTAATCCTGCCCCGTAAGCCGCGTAATCAACCGCGTGCATTCAACCTTATTTAAAAAAAATGCATGTAAAGACAAAAACAGCCTTTTTGAGCTCTTCAAAGTTTGGAGGAAAAGTCTCTTTTGTTTGGTCTTTGGTCGGTCATAAAATGTTGTGCTCCGTATCACACGTACGCGTCTCTCTGTCTCTCGTTTTTTTAGATCCTCTCTTTGCCAACAGTCAAGGACGCGCAATACTTTCAATATTGAAAGAGAAGCTTTCAACATTGAAGGATGGGGTTAGAGTGTGAGGTTTGTAAATGAAAGTTTGGCTCAAGTTTTAGGGTTAAACGGTACAAATAAACTTCAGTAAATTTAGCCATTAGATTCAAGTATTTAATTTTTAAAGCTAATTAGGGATTAAGGTTGACACCAAATTATGAGTGCTTTTTGACTCACATTGTTGTGAGCAAACTTGCTCACAGCCCAACACAGGTTTGACCTATGGCATAAAAAATAAGAGAGAATTTATCTCTTGCACATAGTGAAAAAATGAAATTTCTTGATTAGATTACTTTTTGGAGTTCAAAAACATGATCCAATATTAGTGTTGTAGAGTACAAAATTCTATGAATTAAAAAAAAAAGTTTTTTTTCCACCATTAAATGTTAAATTTAAATTTGGATGCCTGGTTCCATTTTCAACACGTTAAATCAAAATTGAAAATTTTTGTTTTTTATTTTTTTTAATCATAAGTTTTTTAATGAAATCTAGAAGGTTGTGGTGTTCAATTTTCAATACCATAATCCATATGGGCCACATAATTTTTTTTAAAATTTGAAATTTTAAAATTAAAATACATGGGCAAAGGATGTGGAGGTCGGAGAGAAAAATTTTATCTCTATTACTTGCGTCATTTATGCCATATGTCAATGCGGTGTTGTGTTGTGAGCAAAAAAAGTACTCCCCTTTTAAAGGGTTTAAAAGCACAATGAATGAAAAACTACTACAATCTCATTAGGGAGTAGAATTTAAAAGGGGTTCGGGCCGGATATGTACTTACTGATATTCGTATCCAGATTTTTAATTCAGATCCAAATATGGATCCGACTAGGATCCTACTAGTTCAAACCATATCCGATTTTTTTAAACTTTCATTAAACTAATATCCGGATCCGATCTGATCGAATTAATTGATTTGGGTCGAATAATTTCAAATCATTACAAAGTAATTTATTAAAAAATTAGGTTTAAATGTGATTTGAACTCAAGACCTCTCATGTTTTAAAAAGAAGTTATGACCACTACATCTAATACTCATTTATTAATAAATGATAGACTAAAAAATATAAAAATATAACATACAATATACAAAATAATATATCATTCAAATATAAGATAGGTTCGTATCTGACCCATATTCGACTTTGGTCAAGGGACATCAACCCATATTTTAATTTAGATATGCTTGAAGAAATCAAATCTGTTAAAAATTGGTTTCGGATCACTTGAATTTTGGATAAAATCCGACCCCTTTAAACCCTATTAGAGAGGATCCACCCATTGCATCCTCTCTAACAATCATATAGAAGTGATGAAATGAGAACAACAATCACATGTGATATCTATTATCAGGTTTGAATTTTTTTTTTTTAAATCTTCTATGATTGTTAAGAAAAATTTTGGATTTTAATCATGAAATTTCTTTTCACTCGTTTTTTTTTTAAAGATTCCATTCATGTGAAATGAAAATTGTTTCTTTCTGTTTTTTTTTTTTTGTTTCTATTTGATGTTCTATAATTTTAATTAGGCTTCTATTTTTTTGAGTTTGATAAATCTGTTTATATGATTGTGTTGTTTTTTATGGTGTGGATTTTCAATAATCGTGGCTTTAATTAGTTTTTACTGGAATCAATGATTTTCTCTAGTTAAACAGATTTGTTTTGGAGTTGGGTTGTTCAAGTACAAGATTGAACTCTAATAGGAAACATTGGCGTTTATTTAAGGAGTTGAAGATAACTCCAACACTGACCCATCCAACTCTTGACTCCAAGTAATTACTGCTTCCAAACACACCCTAATTGATTACTAAACATATTACTTAATTGTTATAATCTTAATCTTTTGAAATCACCAATCGAGATGAGTTTCTCTAGATCCATTCAGGGTAGGATTATTGGGGATGGACTCATGAACAAAGCTTAGTTAATCCAACTCTAAATTAAGCTCTAGCTGGCTTAATCCATCCGACAATATTTTATGTGTCCAGATAAGTTTCCAACTTCATAGTCATGATTATTTTTTAATGGTCTTTTCTTCATTTTTTCTATTTTAAAGATTTGATTGAATGAAGCTTTATCTATTTTTTTACTTACTCTATTTAACAATTTCATAGAGACCCATAATTATATTTCTAGGGAAGGGTGAGTACGATGTATCGATATATATGTCAAGTCGATAGTAGTGAGAGGTCATAAAAATAAACAATAATCAAGAAATATAAAAATTATGTGATTCAACCATGTCTATGCTCACGGATGAGAAATGAAAGAGTTTTCAATATTTTTGAGAATGATTATAATAGGAAACCAACTCTCTTTTTATTATCACGTAATTAACTTTTTTCTTTCTCAAAATATCATATTTTTCTAAGGATAAGTAATTATGTAATTTGATTAAAAAATAAATGAACTTGGTTAGCTAGCAACCTTACTCTTACTAAGGATTGTGGGCCCTACGTGAACTATTAGGTTAATCAAATAACACCTCAATTCGCTAGGATTCATGGCTTAGATCAAATTTAAAACAAAATAAAAAATAAATTAAAAAAACACTTTTTTTTTAGGTTTTAAAAATGAAATGCCATTGAACTCTTTTATTTAAAATTTATATCAATGAAGAAAACTTACATTTTTTTTTTTTTTTGTTTACTTTGTTTCAAAAGTTCTTAATGGATAGAGGGTGTAAATGAATACCCATTTAATTGGAATCGAAAACTTTGTTTCTAGCACTCTTTTATTGGAATTGGATGGAGTTGGAATTCTTAGAATCCGTTTAGATAGAAAGTATAAAGTAATTTTTAGAAAGTAGAAAATAATTTATTATTTACTTTTTAAAAAATAAGAATTGTTTTTCTTTTTAAAAGTAATTTACTAAAATGGATTTGAATAGATTTTTTAATTTTTTAATTTTCAAAAGTCAAAAAAATTATGTTTTTACTTGTATCTAAGCAGGCTCTTAGAATTGAATTAATTAAAAATCAAAATCAATAAGGGCATAAGTTAAAGTGCAATAAATGCACTTGGGAATTGGAGTTTTGTATCGAAAATACTCTTAAAAAAATATTATTTTTATCAAAATACTTCCAAATTCCAATTTCCCAAGTGTATATATTGCTCTTTAACGTGTGCTCTAACTCCCCCAGTAATGAAAATCATTTTAAGGAGAATTTTTTTTAAATGATTCTAATTCTAATTTGAGAATAGAAAACCGATTCAAAATTTAAATTTCTTGGAGAGGCGATCCATTGATATTGGGTGGCATAACTACAATTTGCCACCTGGTGTCAATGAGTCGTGTTGGAGTAACATTGAAATGTACATTATGGGCTACATTTTAATATTACGTCAGCATTATCCGATCTCAATCTCTATCATTTAAAGCCACGTGTCATTATTTATGATGTAAGCCCTTTGTAAGAGGCTTTGACTTTGACGCAGCATAAAGAGACCAAACAACACAAGAACCACGCTATTTATTCTCAAAAGCAACTCTATAGTGGTCCCCATTAAATCCGACACCGGTGAAACATTGACACGTATCAATCTTAATTAATCTAAGACTAAAAAAAAATTATTATTTTATTAACATGT
This sequence comes from Akebia trifoliata, assembly GCF_017979445.1. NCBI lineage: Eukaryota > Viridiplantae > Streptophyta > Magnoliopsida > Ranunculales > Lardizabalaceae > Akebia > Akebia trifoliata. The sequence continues at coordinate 3,222,450 of NC_141385.1, forward strand.
GGAATACACCTTTTACGTACACTAAAAGGTGGCATGTGCAAACACACGTCAAAAAATATCACAATGACTTATCTGTAATTAATACTTAAAAGGATTTTTAAATATTATATTAGAGGGTAAAAGAGTTTTTTTTGCATTTTTAGACAATTAATCAGTGTGATTCTTGCACTGTAATTTTTTTTATTTTTGATTAAAATGATCATGATTATATTAAGTTTAAATGTAAAAATGAGAACATTTATAAGATCCAAAATTTGTTGTCTGAACACGTATACTTCTACTCCACTTCTCTCATTATAATAGTAAGAGTCGTGCTAGAGTGACCTCAAGTTAGAATCTCATATTCACTTCTTGACGTGAAAGTGGATAAGAATCATAAATGCTTTTTCATTAGTATCTCGATGAAAATATCTATGATAATTCTCATAAATTTCACGTCAAGAAGTGTGATATGAAGTTCTAGCCTAAGGTCACTTCAGCATTATTCTAATGGTAAAAATGTATAACATGAAACATGTTCATTTCTCATTAATCCAATTACTCCTATCTTAATTTGGATCCAGTAACTCATGGAGAAAAAAACACAAAATCCAACAATTTAAATGTGAAATCTTTTATAAGAATTTATCCTTCAAATACATGTTTATTTTACAAGATTGCCTCTAATTTCGTGTTTAATGCTCGCAACATCTCAAGGAATACTCTTGGTATCAGGATTAACATTTACCCTCAATGACTAAAATAAGTTTTTTCTACAACCACAACCTTCATTATTGGTAGTCACTTGACCCCCTAATAAAAAATTAATAAGTTAGATTAGAACTTAGATGTTTAAGCCCAAATTTCGTTGTGCTGCCTCCTTTCTCCATCAGGATATAATTCGAGTTTCTTAGTTCAAATATTCAACAAAAAAATAAATTTACAAGATGTAAAAATAATTTTATCAGGGAATTGGAATAATGTGTGAACATAAAGAAAATAAAAATTCATATATAATCCATGGGGTTACTATGACTTTTATCTTCAATTATCCTTCTTCAAGTTTGAGTCGTGTTGGGGTGACACAAAGGGAGATACAAGAGTGACAAAAACTCATGGTGTCATGCACATTACCTTAGATGCATTTCCATGAGATATGAGTAAAAAGCATCTACAGTTATGTGCAAGCCACCGCATCATTTTTCATTTTTGTAACCCTTGTATCATCGTTTGTGTCATTCCAGCATTTTCAGTCAAATTTTATTTTGGAAAACCAATGTTTGAGACTCCATCAAACCAATGGCTGGTGAGAAAAAATGATTATAGGGATTCCCACAAGTCTATACCTAGAGAATGTTAATTTGTTGATCCCAAGAAAATTTCTACTGAACTTTGGAAATCTGTGCTATTTTTCCTTTATATAAGCTATACGTGTGATGGAGAGCTACAAACCTCCATTGAGGTAAAATTAGAAAAGTCCCTTATTTTTTGTGGGGTTACTTATGCTTTAATTAATAGCCATAAATGAAGCTTTCCATCTATTTGACATCATTAAATTGAATTCCTTTATTATTTAGTAGGATATGAATAAATACAAACAAATCAACAAATATAACAAAAACATTAATAATTCAAACTTCGCATAAAAAACAAAGGACTGGGGTGAGGGTCTTCTTGGTACAGTGAGCTTAGGAAAATTGCAACAAATTCATTTGGATTTTACAGTATCAACATCAAAGACAAAAAACTGAAAATGATCTAGAACTCTAAGCCATCCTTTTCTCGAATTGTAAATATTATGCACTATTCATCATCACCAAAGACTTATCTCAAGCCTTTCCAACCATTGATTACATAAAGTCATTGATATCCAAGATATCGGGGATCTCGAACTTCAACAAGTCACTGCAAAAGCTATCCCTTTCGTCTTCAGTACTTCCATTGATGTACGTCGAGCTTGAATTCAAAGGCGTCGAGCTTGATGAAGGTGTTGATAGAACAGATTCAAAGTTGAAACTATGGTGGTTGTTGATGTTGTTGGATAGAAAATTCAAGTTTTCAGATAAAGGGTTGATAAGGGATGATTGATCAGAGGCGTAATTCGACATAGGAACCAAATTTTCTGTCAAACTAGAAGGTATTACATTCTCTTGCAACATATTTGGTTGGGAATTCTGGCAGGTAAAGTTGGTTGGATTTAATTGGAATTCCTCCACATTGGTTGGCATGAATTGGGTCTCATTTAAAAATGGAACACAAGGAGAAGTTGATGTTGTGGAAGTTGGAATCTCGTGAATTGGGTTTTGAAACTGATTGGGTTGGAAGTATGCGAATTGATTTTGAATTTGTGGATTGCAAAGCTGGTTTTCTTGAAGATTTTGTTGAATCAAGTTTAGGTTTTCACCTTGGGATGATAGGAGAGAGGTTGCGAGCCTTAGAAGCTCTGGATTAACAAGAGGTTGAAGTCCAAGCAATCTTGAAAAATTCAATTGAGATGAATTGTAAATAGATGTGTTGAGAATCGAAGAAACGTCGAGAAGATCAAGACGGGGACTATGAGTTACAGGATCTATTCCCATTCGAAGAAGTCGCTTTCTAATGTGTGTATTCCAGTAGTTCTTGATCTCGTTATCGGTCCTCCCGGGCAAGCGAGCTGCAATGGCAGACCACCTAAGATAACAAAGAAACTTATGTCACTAATCAATGTATTTTGACAATCATAGAAAACCCAAATTACAAGTTATAGAGAAAGAGAAGCTTTTAAGTCCATGAGTAGGTAATCCAACTAGAAGTTATACAAATTCAAAGAAAAACTACAATAGCAAGTAATCTTACTTGTTTCCCAAAACACTGTGTAGTTGGATTATAGTCTCTTCTTCGTCGAAAGAGAATCTTCCTCTCTTGATATCAGGCCTCAAATAGTTTGTCCATCGAAGACGACAACTTTTTCCACATCTTTGAAGCCCTATACAATTCAATAAATAAATAAATAAAAATACATTTCTTTAACTATCCAAAAAAAAAAAAAAAAACCAATAATTTAACTAATAAAATGACTTGTAAACAGGAAGGAAGGCATTTGATCGATTTCAATTGTTACATTATAATTTTTGGATATTCAAATTCAAATTAGATTATATATGGAAATTGATTTTTAGATTTCGAAATCTTATATGAATACATTGATTTCTAGATACCGAAACAAACACCATTGAAATTTTGAGAATTAACACATACCAGCATTCTTCGGAAGGGTTCGCCAACTCCCATGCCCGTGTTTTTTAATATAATCGATAAGCTTTTGATCTTCATCAGAAGTCCATGGCCCTTTCTTGAGTCCATTTTTATCACAACAAGGAGCTCTACCCATGGTGATGGTCAGATGGTGTGTGTGTCACAAGTTCTTTAATGTTGATGATACTTTGACACGGATAGAGAGAATAGTAAAAGAAAGTGAGGTGAAGATGGCATGAGAGAGGTACCTATATATAAATAGTTGAGAAGGGTAAGAAACTGAGGAAGTCAAAGGGATTGGGTACCGGCCTTTGTAAATCAAACACGCGACGTGTCTCTCTTCTTGGAGAGATGGATTTGTTTAAACTTTGAAACTTTAAAGGGTTAAAAACCGTTCTGCTTTCAACTAAATTCACACTTAGCAAATCCAAAACACCATAGTGTCAGCTCGCTTTCTCTGGATTCAGATTAGATGCCACCAAAAAGGTCATCGCCACGTACCCCATTAAGTGCCGCTTTCGAAGACCATATTATCGATCTGACGGCGTGCCACCTCTTGCATGGCTCCAAGCCAAGCCAAGCCACGTCGAGTTGAGTCGATTTCTCTTTCCTTTTCGTGTATATAGGATTGTAGGGCTTAGTAGAGGGAGGCGGGGTTCAAACCGACAACCGAATCAAACCAATAGCTTTTGGTTGGATTGGTACTTTGGTTTGGTTTGAAACAAGTTATGGTGTGATTCTTGGGTTAGAAAAATGGAGAAATCGATCAATTTGATATGGTTTTCGATTCAAAATTTGTATAGAATTGACCCAAATCGATAAACGAACCCTTATATAATAAGTAAATATAATATTAATTTATCATGAATTATTTTAGGAATAAGGACATAGATTAATAATTTTTTTTACTAATTTTTATCGATAAATTAATGATTTAATTATTATATGAAATTTCTTGTTTATTATTTATTTTTTTTCCTTAAAAATATGTTAATTTCAAGAAGTTTGATGAGATATTGGCCACCCATAGAATCAAACCGACCCTAGTTTTGGTTTGATTCAGTTTGATTCTGGTTCTTATTTAGTGGAATTGACTTATGGTGGTTCGGTTTCAATTTAACCGCAAATCAAATTTGATCGTTCTTATGTCAAATCAGATTAGGTTGAATTTAGATCAAATCTGATTGTTATCAGATCGAATTTGGATCACACTATTGAGATATGATTAAAACCTAATCCGACAAGGAACAATACTACAATCCAATCTTGTCAGATCTTTTCATAATTGGCTCAACACTCATGTAGAACGATCATTCATGGGAATCAGTATTTGGTCCAAGTCAATTCCTTCTAAAATCTCATTTTTTATGTGGTTGACTTTTCTTAGTAAAATTCTAACATTAGATAACTTGATTGTTCGGGGTTGGATTACGCCTAATTGTTGTCCGCTATGTTTGAAGGATGGGGAGTCTATCGATTATATTTTAATCCACTATTTCTTTTTTCATAATATTTGACCAAATTTTCTTGGTTTATTTCGTATTCAGTAGGTCTTTCCTTGTAAGTTCTCCTCGTTGGTAGAAAAGTGGGCCAATAATGATTTCTCTCCCAAAAAAAGATTATTTTGGACTATTCTTCCCTCAGCTATTACTTGGGGGGTGTGGACCAAGAGAAATAATAGGGTTTTCAATAGCAAGATGAGAAGTGCTCATGACAGCTTTTTGGAGATCTTGGATTTGTTGTACTTATGGTCCAAACAGAACATAGAATTCAAGGGGACTACTTTTGATGATTTTTTCTTTAAATGGAATTCTTTATGTAATCATTGATGCTTTTGCTTTTTTTTTTTTTTTTTTTTTTTGTGACTCTTTACGAGACTTTCTCGGCCTCCTTATAATCTATTTTCCCTCTTTTTCAATATATTATACTTATCCAAAAAAAAAATATTACAATCCAATCCTTATCAGATTAGTTTTGAATCTATGAATAGGTTCAAAATTGAATTGGATCTAATTCGAACCCGATTCATTAACAGCCCTGCCTATATCCCATGTTGGTGACTCCAAATATTTCCATGTACTACAAGTTCAAATATCAACATACCTTTATGCATAAAAGACCAACTTCATGTAAAAGTAGTTTTAAAGCTAAACCTTAAGCTGTTAACTATAGTGTACCACATCTTACCCTTGTGATTTGTTTCAATAAAGTTTTAGTTTTTTTCTTTTCTTTTTTTGGGTTAAAAAGTCAAATAAACTTAAATGTGGGGTTATAACATGTCGGTGTGATCAATGATCAAAAAGTACAAAAATTTGTTGAATATTTATATATGATGCGTATCACATATAAGTCTAAGTTAAATAATATAGAGTTGTTACAATAATTGAGGGAAAATTTTTATTTAAATTTTCATGAAATAAATATATGTGTCACCTTGAGATAAACAATGACACAAAAACAAAATCTTGATATCAAAGTCGACCCATTGAGTCAGAATGTACCCTAACCGATAGTCAGGGCCCCGCAAAGTTCGAGGACACATCTAACGACCAATATTTGGGTCGTACAAAAGCATTAATCTTAATAAAAATAAGTTAATCATAACTTGAAAACTATTACGATTAATTTAATGAAATCAAAATATCAAAAAAGTAATAATCTACGAAGATTAAATGAAAAAAAAAGATATAATACAAAATAGGTCAGGGAGAAGGCAACAAGTGATTATTGCATATACTTTGTTTGAAGATAATAAAAAGAAATGATCTCAACAATTTATGGATCAAATCTCGAGGTGTGTATGATAAACTTCATCCACAACCATCAAAGTTCATCATCTTCATCAATCTAGACCATTCGATTGGTGGACTATCTCTTGATGGACAATAGCACAAAAAACACATCATTAGAAGAATGTAAGCCCTTTGGGGATGTGAATTGAGAAGTTCATAAACTTAATCAACGAGTCTTGGGAGTGTTTTATACCACTAAATGTGATAGATCGATGGTTACGATCAATTAATCCAGTTTGGTCCCACGTAAATGGCTGATCATACTCTTGATTGTATTTACAAGGACAATTGCAGCTTCACAATCAAATTTTTTTTATGGATGTTGAATTAACTTTCCCATAAAAAAATCATTCTTTCTCAGGGTCAACCATTTCTTGCTTTCAAGAAAACCTTCTCGAGACTTATATTTTGACTTTGGGCCAAAGCGAGAGTCTATGAAAAACGACCTTGAAAGCTACTACATCATACAGGAAAAATGTACACCTTGACCTCAGCCTTCTCTAAGAGATTAATTTCAAATGATCAAAATACCTTTGTCTCAAGCTCTAAACAAATGAACCATAACTTTCCTCCTCACAACCAGTCATCTTAAACATCTTTTTTTTTTTTTTTTTTTTTTCATTCCTTAACTGAAACCTTAAGATTATAGATTATAGATTTTGAGACAAAAATCAAGTCTTTTTTATCAATTTCAAAAGCCAACTTTGACGGGCATGTCTAAATCATCCCAATAAAAATAGAGAGCTTCTATTAACAACTAACTTTTACTTTTAACTCTCCAATCAACATCTTGACCATCCTTTAATTCCAAAAGGATAGGTATGTTATTGGTAAAAGCTGGTGTGCCAATAGAATCTCCCTTCACAGCTAAGCCGGATCGACTCAGAGCCGCCAGCGCTTACAAACATGAGGAAGGGCATTGACGTCCAAATATTTTTCAGTTTCAGTTTCTTCCTTAAACAATTGAGTGATGATATCCTAACTAGAACGCCTTCACTCCATCAATACTCGGCTGACGTGTTTAACACGAAACCACAAATCTATTTCCTCGGGACACACAAATGCACATCTTTTATGAGGATTTATAGTTTGTATCCCGAGAAAATAGATCTATCGTTCTGTGTCCATAACACGTCTGTGGAGTGATAACCGAGTGGACTTCCTAGTTAGGAAATCATTTTCCTTATTTAGCCGTGTCGGGGTGACACAAAGGGGGACACGGGTGACACAATGACGTGGTAGTGCACACAATACCGTAAATACTATTCCTCGAGATACGATAAAAGACATCTACGGCTATGTGAGCGCCACCACGTCATTTGTGTCATTGCAGCATTCAAATATTACTCTCGTTATATCTGCATGACGACCTCCATGCACGGATCCCAACCCTTTATCACTTTTTAAATCTCATGACGTGGAATCTATCAGACCACGTGTCAACACAGTAGAAACTAATAGCTAATTCACATGTGGGGGCCAGACAAGGCAACCCCTCAGACCACTGAAAGTTCACCACGTCATGCCTTTCATGACATTTGCCCTCTTTGTCTACTTCACAAGCACAAGCCCTATTTCTTCCTTTGGCTTATTTTATTATTATAATTTGATAAAATATTTGTAATAAACTAATAATGAAGAAAAGGTGATTTAAATCTCATTAAATACTCTTCAAAGCCATTGAGGACCATGTGTTCAAATGTTCCATCCACTTCTAACAATAAAGCGTTTGGTCAAATATTATTTTATTCATCTACTGAGATTTGCCCTAACTTTTTAACAAATTATTTAACAACCCTCACTTGCTTGCTTGCCTTACATTCTCACCCACCATTATATTACTATTTTGATAAAATTTATGTATAAAATTAACATCCATGCAAATAAAAAGGTTTGTATAATAGTAGGATCTTTGATCTTTAATTTAACTAAATTAATTAGATTAATTTGACAATAATCTTGGTGAGATCTCTATTCTCGGTGTTGCGGAGACACCCAATTTCTTATGAGGTTTTTAATTTGGGTTTATGATTAAATTAAGACTTATTGACTTGGGTTGATGCTTGATCATGATTAGAGTATAAAATAAAATACACACCATCATATTGCCATTTTGAGAAAACCCCATAACCTTACACATCATATGGAATAAGAGTTTATGCTAAATGAGGTTTATATAATTATGGTTTATGCTTAAAATAAGACATTAAACTAAGGTTTGCACTTAATTAGGTTTATAATTAATATATTACCATTCCATAACCTTATAAACCATATAAAATAAGAATCCATGCAAAAAATAAAGGTTTATGTAATAATATAAGCTTCAAATTGATTGATGGTCAGTGTAATGGAGACACCCGTTTTTTATTTGGGTTGGTAATTAAGATTTATGCTTAAAATAAGAGATCCACCATTATATTACCATTCTCAAGATAAAATCCATAACAAATATAGAATAAGAATCCAAGCAAATAATAAAATTTTCAATCAATCTGTCCCAACTAATTAGACTAATGTGAGGATAATCTTGGTGAGGTGTCACTGCGTGACATCACGGAAACATCCCAATTGTTTAATGAGGGTTGGTAATTAGGGTTTATGAGTAAAATAAGAGGATCAAATCTGTCAGTTTTTTTAGGGTAATCTATGGTCTGACGATATCAGGATTTTCTTGTACATGGGTTACCTGAATAAGCTGCCCACGCATCAAAGTTGACTTACAGAAATATTTAAACTTGGTAGATTATCTAAATATTGTTAAGTGTTTGTTGTGAGGTGTCAACCAGCTCCAACAAACATTGAATACTGATGTGGGGTTTCACACATTTAGGATTCTTTGATGATATGAGATCAAGGGATATGTGGATAGAGTTTAGTTGTTAATATTATATAAACTTTCATGTACATTTTTTTTTTTTATAAGTACGTAGACGTATATCAAGTCCACAGTGATAATACTCTAATAAGGGATGATAACAAGCTTAGTAGTTTATTATTAAGGGAACACCTGGCCATCATCGACTGTCGAGAACTTTCCTTAAATCCTAATTCGGTAAGGGATGATAACAAGCTTAGTAGTTTATTATTAAGGGAACACCTGGCCATCATCGACTGTCGAGAACTTTCCTTAAATCCTAATTCGGTAAGTGATCATCTCAACCATATTTTAAGTGTCGGGGCACGTGGTTGAACATGGAATATAGTCTACAAGATTATGTACGAGTTTCCTAAGACAGTCCTCACGCAGTCTGACAACATGATACAAAATGAGGACATTGAAATAGTTTTCCATTACTGCATACATTTCGTGACGAGATGATTAGATTATTAATCTGGTGTCGCCTAGAATCATAGTCCAAGATCTCTAGATGGTCATGAGCCCAAATCGTTTGATAGAGGCGGCATGTCTAAACTAAAATATTAAGATTCATAGAGAGAGGAAGCTAAAAAAGATGAACAATGAACCTGTAAAATCGGTAGGCCAACAACTAAATGTGTGCTCATAACATGGGCATTTTAGGCATTTTTGCCTTCTTTTCTGAAAATATTTCGAAGTGAACTCTAAGGAATCCAAAACTGGAGCAAGTTGAAGAATTCAACTCAGTTCCATAAACCTAATGTTATAGCTATGTGTGTAATGTATGTGTTGTTTCAAAATAATTTAATTAATATATAATAGAGAGAAGCACAATTGGGCTTTTGTCGTATCCTCACAGAAAATTCTTCTTAACCAAAAGCACCTTCATATTTACAACGAGTGGGGATGTTGGTTGTTTAGATGATACCGTAGTGATCTGCATGCCTAGGACGTGGGAACAACACTCCCACACATCTTAACCCAACTAAGCTAAGTTGACCCTTTCATGATTCCCCATATTCATCAATTTCCCTTATAAATTCCCCTTCTTTTTCGACACCCAGAAAGAACTGTGTTTGAAGATAGCTTTTAAACTACCAAACTCAATTGAGTGGATGATTTTTTAATGGAATTGGACTTCAGCCCCCACATTTGGTACTTAAATATCTCACTAAGATTATCTTTATGTTTATTGGAGAAAAAATGACCATTGTTATTGTTATTATGGGACATATCCAAATTGCGATGTGTTTCATCTAGCTTCAATATTAGACAAAGTTAAAATTCAAATAAAACAAACAAACTGTTTTTAACAACGATACTTGCTAACAAGGCCACTCAAGGGCATTTTTTTATAGCTAAATGCATTAATACTTGATACTGCAACTACTACCTAGCCAACAGCACTAGAAACTTTAATAAAGACATTACAAATCTTTTCATGCACCAGGAGCAAATTAATAGAGGGAAAAAAACCAAGGTTCAATATAATGAATCATAGAGAATATACATGCAACACATTATAATAAGATGTACTTGATATGCACCACATAACATTATAGGAGCATTTCATTCCATTAAGATTGGGATCTTTGAGATTGAAATTAGGATTTTAACTTGGATAGATTCTTTTCTAATCTCAATATCAAAGATAATAATCTTAAAGGGATGAAATGCACCCATAATGTTATAGTGTATCCCAAGTACATCTTATTATAATGCTATCATAATAAGGACTCTGTTTGGACGACGCCTTTTAAGGTAGTTTATGGTCGTCCTCCTAGTGTGCTCGCATCTTATTCGGAGGATGGTACTGCTGTTGAATAGTTGGAAAAGGAGTTGTTGGACTGTGATCAAATTTTGCGTTGCCTTAAGGAGCATCTACATATTGCAAAAGTCCACATAAAAGATCAAGCTGACAAAAACAGATCTAAAAGAGAGTTCCAAGTGGGAGATTGGGTATATCTTCACTTACAACCTTATCAGCAGGCTACTATTGCAATCCATACCCACATGAAGCTCTCTCCAAAATATTTTGGCCCATTTCAAGTTTTGGAGAGGATTGGGAGTGTAGCTTATCATCTCTAGCCCTTCTGGCATCAGCAAAGATTCACTCAGTTTTCCATGTTTTTTGTATTAAGAAGAAACTTGTGAAGTCTGCTCAACAACCATTTCAGGAATGACCACCTCTCACAGATGAAGGACTGTTGCAGCCCGAACCAAAGCAAGTGCTTAATCGACGAATTGTTAAGCGAGATAATTGTGCGGTTACCAAGTCGTTAGTAAAGTGGCTTGGAATGCCTCGGGAAGATGCCACGTGGGAAGATGCCATGAGGACATGACAATTTTTTTTTTTTCTTTTTTTTTGGGTGGGGGGGAGGGAGGGGGAATTGTTAGGGACCTAACAGGTTTCCTTTTTCTGTTTTCCTCTATTTATTTCCTTTTTCTGTTTTAGTAGGAGTTAATTTAGAAAGTCGTAATAGGGTTGTGAGTAGGGAGTTATTTTAGAGAGTCCTAATTAGAGTTTAGTTTCCTATTATTGTTTAGATTCTATTTCAAAATGTAGGAGTGATTGGAGCCTATATATATTACTCTTCAATGAATAAAATAGCATAAGTATTGTGCTATTGCACTACAATCCCTAGTCAAGCTCCAGATCCCGTTCCAAAAATTACAACCATATGAAGAGCAAATTGGCCCATAGGATCCTCCCCGTATTTTGCTTTGATGACTCTCCTCCAAAGACTGCCGCGCTCTACCCCAAAACACAAGAGCCATATCCCAATTACACTTGGTTGAACTGCTAAACTTCCTTATCCCCTGGCCACCACATTTTTTTTTTGTTGGACAAACCAACTTCCAATTTACTAGATGAAACTTGCAGTTCTCCAAATTATCATTCCATAAAAAGTCTCTAATTAACTTCTCAAGCTGGAGTTCAACATTTTTGGGTAAGGAGAACAAGGAGAGGAAATGAATGGGGATGCTCGAGGGGGTGCTCTTGATTAGCGTCAATTTACCTCTTTTTGAAAAGTATAGGCATTCCACAACCCCAACCTACTCCTAACCCTATCTACCTCCAGGTGCCAAATGCAAGAAGATCTATGACTAGCTACGAGGGGAAGTGAAGAAGGAAAACTGCCCATCTGACACCCTAAAAACTTAGCCCACACCTGATATCCGGAATGTGCCCCACTTTGAAGATCTTACTTTTGTTTAGGTTGATGGGAATTCCTAACACCGTCTCAAACCAACTCAAAAGATCACTTAGAAAGCACACTAGATCCAGAGAGGCATCAAGAAATATATGGTATCATCTGCAAACTGAAGGTAGATTATTCTTGGACCACTGGCATCCACCTTGAACCCTCTCAAGGCCCCCACATCAGCCGATCTCGAGATCATCCTACTCAACACTTCTGCAACAAAATTGAAAAGGAAGGAGGATAGAGGGAACGAAGCTGAGGAAACACGCTTCCTAATCCACCATTCACCAAAGCCCGTCTACTTCAAGAAATAACACAAAGAATTCCAGTTTACATGGTCGTAGGCTTTCTCAATGTCAATATTACAGACAAGACCATGTTCCTTGGATCTTCTTATTGAGTCGCTATACTCGTTAGCTACCATAAACCCATCAAGAATTCGATGACCTTTTACAAAAGCCCATTGCACCTGGCTGATGATCTTAGGTAACACTACTCTTAATCCGGATGCTAAGATTTTGGAACAAAATTGTAAGCCGAACAGACAAGGCTAATGGGTCTAAAATCTCAAAATGCTTCTGCCCCTTCTTTTTTCGGAATTAGATAAATGAATGTGGTATTTGAAAGGCAGTCCAAGAACCGATCCTCATAACAAACTTTAATTGCTAGCATCAGATCTTCCTTGATGATATCCCAAGCAAACTTGTAAAATGTCATGGAAAAATCATCTCAACCAGGCATTTTACCCCCATGCAATCCAACAATTGCCTGAGGGGCTTGTTTGATTCTTTTTTTCTTTTCTTTCTTGATAGTTTCACGTGGTGGATGCCTTGGTATCACGGTCGTGTTCTTTCGAAGCGAGGTCGTACGGTGCAAGAGGGTGCTAATCTACAAGCAAGCCTATAAAAATGATCGTACACCACAAACGTAACAAGCAAACAAGATAACGGGGTAACACGAGGCAAAGCCCGGAGGCAACTTTGTTGATATAATATTAATTACACAGCGTAACACGTTACAAAAGCATAAAGGCGTGTTACAAGCAATAGATGATCCTATGACACGCGGGCCTTTCATGTAACTTGGCATGAAGGCTCGAGTCAACGTGGGTGTAGGCCGGGGATTGGGAAGCACTAGACACCCTTCCTACAAAGAATACGCTAAGTCTTTCCTTAGTTTCCAGAAGGAAACATCAAAAGTGGAGGCCGGTCATACTCCTTTATTACTAAAATGCAACTAAGCTAACAGATATGCCCTGGCACGGGACTGATATGGCTTCATATTGAGCCTTACATAATATTACATGGGTGCTCTCGAGTGACTCCGGAGGGAGCTACACCTAACTCTAGGTGACCGAATGTATGGCCGTCACACTTGGGCACTGTTTACTCTCCTAATCGTTTTCAATAAGACTTGCTAATAATAAAAAAATTGCCTATGTATTTATTTTGCCAATGAGCCCACATTATGTCTAAAAATTGCGTTCAAACTCCAAACCTTAAACCAAGTCTAAAATAGGCTCTTCACAGATTAACGGGTCTACGAGAACATCAAAAGACCTAGCTAAACAAGGGATCACATAAAAGGAGTCACAATCTACATCAAGCAAAAAGCCACAAGGCTGATGTAAGATTTTTAATTTCATCTAGTTGCTTTTCTCGTTCAAGAAGTCCTCAAAAAAGACTCCCTTGAATTCCTTAAAGATTTTACACCAAAAGAAAAGGAACCCCAAAGTTGAAAATGATGATCTCCTAAAGCAAGTATCGACCCTTAAAGTTTATGACTTGTCCTTCCAGATGCCCCAACATAAGGCAAAGGAAGTTAAACTCCATAAAATCCTTTTGAAAGCCGAAAAGGAATCACCAAGAGGCTGCCATCCCTCAAACATAGAATAGAGGGATCTTCGAAAGCACGATAGGATATATAAGAGGGTAAGAAAATGAAACCAAATTTAACAAGCTAGCTTGAAATGGATGAAAATATAATCCATGAACTCCCCTTTAACCTTGCAAAGTGAATAGAAATGTGGAGTGATAAAATGTCAACAAATGAAATGATCCATCATAATAATTGAATTCAATATGACCAATCAAAAGAAGAAAGAAATTCTTTTTGGACGCAGACCACTACAGCTGTTGTTGGATTGGGGATTTCTTTCTATCAGTAGGTTGTTTGGTTTCTGTTGTATTTTGTATTTGGATGGTCAGCTCTCCCTCCCTTTTCTTTAATAACGAAATCTACTTATTAAAAAAACTGTTATTTCTCTTGTCTGGCCAGTGAACAATGCAGAGATTGCCAAGGAAGGACAAAACCACTAAAGCTAACCAGCAAAAGTTCCTCTTACTAGACCACAAAGCTTCTTTGTTTGTCATCCCCCCCCCCAAAGTAAAAACCAGCTACACTTACCAAAAAAATAATCCACTGGAATGACCTGGGACTTTTCTTATCCACTCAACTAGGTCCTTTACAAGCTAGTGGAAGTTCCTCTCACAAGGCAAAAAATCTTCTCTACAAGATTCCCCAGTCCCACATAACCCATCAGACTAGCCGTAAGTTTAATCCATTGACACGAACTAGGACTTTTCTCGTTCCACTAATCCACTCAATTTGGTCCATTACAAGAAAGTAAAGTTTCTCAATAACTAGAAGACTCATTAAGTTTCTGCCTCTGCAACCTCTTAGCCCAATATGGCTGAGATCCTTTTACCTTTCTCATGAAGTAGTTGATATAACCCACGAGACACCCTATATCCCGGCAAGAAAAGTTCAAGTTTAGTCCACATAAGATGGTACAGGGACATAGTCTTTCCGACCATGGATTAAGTGCCATAATTTTATTAAAATGATTTTACCGGTTTCATGTGAACAAGAAAAGAAAATCACCACAAGAATCATTGAATCAGATGAATAAAATAAGAAGTATTGCACAACATGACTGCATACTATCCATATTAAATAACTGATGAACTGGCAGATATCATCTCCAATATCTGGTTATGTATTTTACCATTTGTCACAAGCACACCACCTGAAGGAAAGATGACCCTCCGCTCAACTTGATCTGCTGCAAGATCAAGTCGTCTCCCTTCCCAGTCAGTGACCTGATTACAAGTGGTTAGTTTTTCAACCCATGAGATATTTAAAAAATAAAAGAATTTAATGGATTTTAAGAAGCATTTGACATGTTTAATATAAGTAGAAGGACCTCTTAAGACTGTATCTAACGAGAAAGAAAAGAGAGATCCATTTTTATTTTTTTCTATATTTTTTCTTTGTATAATATAATATAAATTAGCGTAACATGCTTTCCAAAGAAATAGTGGCAGAAGAACTTATTATAATTGATGTAAGCGAAATCTTAATTGCAATCATACAGTGAAAGAAAATGAAATACTAAGAAGACAACTGGAAGGAAGCATACCTGCCCCCCTGCTTCATGTACACATATCACTCCAACAGCATGATCCCAAGCCTATAATGTAGTTTGAGTCTAAACTGTCAATGCAGGCTACTGCACATGATTGTTAGACCACATGGAAGAATTTAATATGTGACATACCTTGATAATAGTTTGTGCCCTGGCTCGAAGAATGAAAACGGAAGCCCTACCCGAAGCCACCATTAAGTACTTGCACAAGCTGGAAAAAAAAGGAAGCATGCAACATAAACAGCTAGAAAATCACTAATATGGTAATTAAACAATAAATCATGTTTCTAGATTGGCATAAGAAGATTAAAACAGCATTGTAAAATAATCAATGAATTATCACTTTCTGTTTTTGATGGAAAAGATCGTAAGCCTTTACACCATGATATAAGCACACGTCAACCTGCATGTTATGTGTTATATATTTAATGAGTAGATAAATTAAATAGTGTTGAAGATTATTTATATATAAATTAAATAGGGTTGTAACCATTAAATAGTGTGCAATCCAATCACAGGGACAAACAGCATCTTCTTTCTAGATTGTGAAAAAGTTATTCCTTCATTGCCAAAGTAAGATCATATCTGGCTGCCAAGGTTGAACCTCTGAAGCTCAGAAGAGGAATAAATAGCATATGAATGTTAGTAATTTTCTCTAAGTGGAATATATACATAGAGAAAACCTGTAAAATAAGACCATAATAAGCATGGACCCTCACCCACACATCCCGGTCCTCGCTGCTTCAATTTTTTTAACTATTCTTTCAAGTGCCGAAACAAATTCTGCCCAAACATTTTCCATCTTGGGTTACTAATTCTTATTGTAGTTTGAGTCCAATATTCAGATTTGTTCATGAATAGAAAATTTTCTACATCATTTGATTATGAACACACGTCTGGTCAGCATTGGACATGTGAGTGCATGTGTTCTTTCTGCATTTACATTTCAATTGTGAACAGTTCAATTCTTCCTCTAATTCATAAAGTTAAGAGTTAGGGCCTAATAAAAGGAACTCTGAAACGCTAATGCTATCTCACAACAAAAAACCAATCGATATTTCAGTAGAAAACAAATAAACATAAAACACAGATATACGTTTATCGCAAAGGGATTTAGAAATAACACCTTCCACAACATGTTGGCAAAAGGAGAACTTGTTTGTCCCCAATACTATCAGCATTAGTAGTTGAGCTGAATAAAACAGACAGTGGCAAAGATCCCCAGGTTTGACTATCAGAAATACAAAAACGTGCCTCATGCACCAAGCAACACCTATCCACAGAGCATCTGGTCCAACCATTATGCATGCTGACCAGGTTACCAAGCATATTTGATAACCTCTTTGTCCATGTTCCACAGCCAACATGAGCAACCATGAGGATCCCTGGTCCAGGTAGACCATTTTTGTCTTCCTGACCTTCAGTGCTGGGATTGCAGGAAAAATCTTCCTGCCAGTTAGGACATCCCATAACACCTACTGCGATCTCTCCTTCCACTACAAGAGCCAACCCTACCTGAAAATTTTGTGTATTTCACAGCCAAAGAAGAAACCACCAAATGAGGAGTTTAAACATATAATTCAATGTTGTCTTTATGTAACCTTTCAGGAATCAAGAATCTATTTTGGTATTCAAGAAATACAGCTAATTTCAATTTAAGAATAAAACTAGATGTTCATAGACTTCATACAGCACTATATCTAAGGATCCAATGTTACAATGGGTTGAGCAGCATGTGATAGGGTTAAAGCATGTGTAGCTCCATAGACTTTTCATCCGGCAGGTAGGGGGGCTGAGGGTCAGTGCTGTATTATGAGGATGATTATAATTCAAAAATCTAAGAAGATTTCTTCTGAGACGGATGCAATCAACAATTATGCGCTTTCTTAAATTCTAAATGAATCACGAAAATGATTTTGCCCGGACATCACTTAAATTTAGTTTTTCCTGCAGGTGGGCACCACTTTACATAAAGAGTATGATCCATAAAGTTGTCGTAAAGAAGAAAACAAAAGTAACATGGTTAAATAGACGATTCCAGAGTAACCTCCCAATTTGGTTACATTGATGGAAGCCTTAACCATCAGTTACATTTATGCATCGGTAAGGCATTTCAGAATTGGGCTTAGACCCATAGCTCAGTTGGTTTGACACATTGCAAAGTCCAGCTTACCCATTAAAAAAAGGCATTTCAGATAAGTTATCGAAAAAAAAAACAACCAGATAAGTTTCCATTCCATGAGACCCTACAAACTTCAAAGGCACAAAGAGGAATAATTTTTTTTTTTTTATCGATAAAGATGAATTTATTGATAAACAAAGAGAACGAGGGGGGTCGAAGGGACCCACCCAAAACAAAGAAAACAGCAAAAAAGAAAAAGCAAAGCACAACGCATGAAACCAAAACTATCCCGACAAAGAACAAACCCTATCCCATCTCGCAACAAAATCCTCAAAGAAGACCCCCTTAAATTCCTTATAAAGTTTGCTCCAAGGAATTGGAAAGAAGTCCAATAGCATCAGAAAGAAAACAAAATCTAAATGAATAATATCCTGGATTCAGCAATAGTTATCAAGGAATATAGACTGCCCTTGGGACTTTGAGGCTGGAGAGATTCCAGGAAACCACTGCCTCCAAGAACCAATCCACGATGCAGGGTCCATGTTCAACACCTTCCATTGGGGAAATATGATCACATTGCCTCATACTTTGTCCAAGGCCTCCCTCTACAACTTCCCGTAACTACTACTACTTAATGTTTATATCTAATCTGGACATTCAACATCCATTCTAATCCTAAAATGGATAGAATCCGTTTTTCCTTTTCTTTACTTTTTTTCTGTTTAGTCAATAAGAGGGTATTGAACGCAGCTTGGTCATACTACCACTCATAGACTTTACAGGTTATGAAGCTAGTACCTTCAGGATAGACTCCCTAAAATGTCAGCATGCATCCTTCACATCCAACTAAATTGTTGGCCCACCATCCAATGACCCATCCAAATAATCGAGTTTGGGAAGGAAGTAAGGATACAGTTTTATCCGTAAGTTCTTTCAACTAATTCATTGTAAGCAATCCATCGTCTTCCTTTCCTGCCTCTGCAATTTGGGGGCCTAAAGTTCAATCAAAGATACCTTCTTCATTTGGTCCGAGACTCTTGCAAAAATCTTCACAATGGACCAGTTTATGGCAAGGAGAACTTCTTCAGACAATTACTGTTTTCTTAACAAGTCCGATGGGAAATTGGTCAACCATTTACTTATCCATTGCCCTTTGTCCAAGGAGCTTTGGGGCCATTTTCTTTCTTTATTTGTTGGAAAAAGTTCTTTCAATCATTGGGCTCCTATTCTTGTGGAAAAAAATTTGAAGGAATTTAGAGGGATCATCTTTGAGGACTTTTTGTTTACGTGGGATTTCACTTGTTCAAACTAATTTTGTAGAGGTTGTAGCTTTGTTTTTCTTCTTGTTTCTTCTGCATGTATGGTGAGGTGGCTTCCTTGGCCGCCTACCTTCTTTTTACCTTTTGAATAAAATTTGCTTTACCAATCAGGAAAAAAATGTCACCCATAGTTCACTGCACCCTGTTCAAATTCTTCACCACTCAAAAGGGACAGATTTCGGACCTCCTCATATCTATGCTAGTCAACCTCCCAACACGGAACTAATGTATATCATTCATCTCTTTATTCCTGTTCAAGAAGAAATCCACTGAATTCAATCAGTCATCTAGTAATGATTAATAGGTTTTCTTTGTAATTCCATAAGAAGGACCTTGCTAGTTCTCTCTTGCTTTTATGTTGGAATATGCACAAATATAGCTTGCTCATAAATGCCAAAAATAAGCTTTTTCCACACCCTATCATACACCTTTTCAATAGTAATAACTGACTCAAGTTATTTAAAGCCCATGCAGTTGACCGAAAATTGGAGCCAAAATACCATCCAAGATTTGTTTTTGAACAACCAAACCACCTCGAAAAGGAGAAACAAGAGCTGTTCTCTCCATTCCTACTTTTTGGTGCAGGCCAGATCCAACAAAAACAGGATCAGATTTAATCCATAAGGACCAAGAGAACCCAAACACAGTCCCAAGCAGCTAAGAGAAGGCAGAAGCAGTTTCAAAAAAGTACATTTAATGGTAAATATCCCAAATTCCCCATTACAATCACTAACACCAGATATAAGCAAAACAATGAAATACATCCACCACCAAAAATGAATTGCATACAGGACCAAACACAAGAGGAGACAAGTAAGTTAGAAGGAAGATATCCCAGCATTTCTGAGTCAGAAGAAATGCTTTGATAATCCACCATAAAAAAAAATAGGATCTTCCCCATTGAAGAAAGAAGAAGGAACATACCACATATAAGGCCTCATTGCCTTTCAGAAACCCTCGCGTACCATCAATTGGATCAAGAACCTACATAAAGAATATGAACCCAAATCAGTATATGAAAAGTAGAAACCCATTGTGCAACTTTTTATTGTAATAAGCAAGAATCAAGATTAGCACAAATTACAACAGCTCCCTATTCGGAAATGTGCGGAAAGGGGAGAGGAGCTATATCTCCTACAACAGACTGTTCCCAGTGTAGGTGATGGCATCCATAGGTTACTATGTTACAGCACTACAGTATTAGATAATGCCTACAAAATAATACATCATAATTTGGGGAAAGAGAGGACATCTTAATGGATGAGTGGATCATAATGAGTAATTCATAACAATAATATAAAATTTCAAACTTTTTTCGTCAATCGCCACAACTTTGTCTGAGCAATACTCGAAAACATCCACTAAACTCACCCAATATGTTGCTGGTTTTGCTTCAAAAGCAAATCCACCCTTTCCCCCTCTGTCAATAGCCTCCAAGACATCATCTCGGGTTAAAGGTTTATCTCCAGGTTCCACTTTATCAGTTACGGCATTTACCACAACGTCTGCTAGAAAATTCGATCTTAAGAATGCCGAGTCCTCTTCGGCCACCAATGGAATCGAAGGAAATTGCCTGTTAAGCTCTGTCAACATAGGTCAAATTCAACAATTTTTTTTTTTCCTGAGAAGTAAATTCAACAATATTTAAAACTATATTTCTAACAAAAGGAAAAAAAAATTGGGAACAAGACAATACATTAGTGAAATTGAGCATGAAACTATTTGAATTAACATTTCCCAACATAATTTGATTAAAAAGAATAAAAACAGCAGAAAATTGAACTCATTGTCATCATTGAAGCCTTATCCCAAAGATTTGCGGTCAGCTAAACAAACCCTATTCCTCTATTCCATTGTGCTAGAACCACATTTTTTGTTATTGCAAGTATGTTCATATCCGATTTCATTATCTCAGACCGCATTCTTAAAGTCTTTCTCTTCCTCTTTTAGAACCTTCAACTTGCATATTCTTTTTAAATTGCATTGTAATTGACCTTTGTTGAATGTGCCCAAACCACATAAGATTGGATACTTAAAAAACGAGAATTGTTTGTTGTTGCGAGCAAGTAAGCCTATTTTTACAAGATTGATAACTCATCGCATCAAAGCGAGTTTTGAACGCAGGTTCATGGTATCTGTTATGGTTTGTGGAGCCTGATGCTATTGGTCAGTAAGGACTAATGTTCATCATTCCACAGTTTTTCACCAGTGGAGCCCCTGAAAGAAATTTTTCCCAAGGTTATTTCAATAATTTCAGTGGTATTACGTAAAACCCTAGTTATGTTTTCTTGGGAGTATATATTTCTCTTTATTCGGTGAAAGGGAGTAATTTGTGACAGAGAGTTTTCTCTTCGTAGTGGAATCAGTGTGATCCGTGGATGTACCTCAATCCTGAGATAACTACGTAAAATCTCAATGTTTTTTGCATGTAATTACATCTTGTTCTTATTTTTCTTCTTTATTGTTCTTTGATCACTTTCTCTACAATATCAATGCCCATAGACCTTACCAACTAATCATATATGTGGGCTGCTCAAAAAATAATTGCTATTTATCATGAGATTGAGAGAGTAAATTAGTGGTTTCAGATTGCTCTAGCAAACAACATCAAGTGGATTATCATAGTCTGCCAAATTTGGGGGTCCAACTCAAAACCAATTGGCTATGAGTGGACAGGCCCAGGAGCTTATAAAAAGAGAGATAAAGCAATGAGTGTCCGATGTGGGACTAAACTCAACATAGCCATGGATTCCACTACAGCTGTACACTAAGTGATAAAGGAAGAGAATTCTCTCTCTCCTTTCCTTTTTTTTTTTTTTGAATGATGAGGAAGACAATGCTCCTTGGTCCTCAAGACACTAATTCGTTCGTTTCATGAAGTGAAACATCAGTTTGACTTTCTTTTTACCAACAATTCAAATTAACCTCATTTTTTTTCTTGCATTTCTTTTGTCATTAAATCGGTTTCCTTCATTTGTATCCTAATGGTTTTTCTACGGGTTTACCAGAAATTATCAATGATGTACTCAAGAATGTAAAAAAAATAGAAGTATTCGAATTAATTAAAAATTTAGTTGCCGTCTGCTCAACTCCAAGTTTTCCCACCAAAAGAAACAAAGAAAGAAATGGGACAAAGAGAACAAATTACCCAAGCTGATCAAAGCCTGCACCCCGAAATCAGCCACAGTGACCGGAGTTTGATCGTTCTTTTCCAGAATCCGTCCATCACTGGAAAACAGAGATTTCTTCACCTGGTCGAACATTAATAGAACAAAATATCAACAAATTTAGTTCCAAAAAACGAAGAAAAACGTTATTTTTGCACATTTTTTCAACAGAAATGATTAAAGAAATTACATCCACACAAAGACGGCAAGCTTGTTCCACAACATTCACTGCTGCTTGAAGCTCTCTGTGGTACTTCGCTTTCTGTGGCGGGAAAGGTAAGTTCGACCTAAAAATTAATCAAAAAATAAATAAATAAATAACATTTGAAATTATCTTCAGAACCCTAGATTTCGAGAACAAATGACGATCGATTTGGATAAAAGAGACGAGTACAGATATTGTGAAGCAGAGACCTTACAGTGAATAGAAATCGAGAGGAACTACGAATAGGTGTTGATGAACAATGACGATCGACTAATTGACGAACAGAGAATCGAGAACACGAATGTAAGATATCCATGGCGGGAATGAAGCTAGATCATAGATGTGAAGCTTATAGACTGGTTCAATGGCGGATTCCACTAGATGGAGTTGTGGAGTGTAAGTGTGTGTGAGTGCGCGTGCGGCGTACGTGCGTTCGCGCGCGTGTTTGAGTGCCTGTTATCCGTTATTGTATTTGTATTGGATACACGTTAGATATATAAGTCGAATTGGGTAGGAACATATGCCACGTGTCAACGTTAAAGCCTTTAAAACGTTGGTGTTAAATATTGGAAAAATTACTTAATGCACCTCGCAAGCATAATGACAAAGTAAGGGTTTGGGAATAATTCTCGAAAAAATAGGCAAAAGTCCAAGAAAAAAGCTTTGAAGGGGGCAGTTCATGTCAAAATTGTGATCAAACCCTATTCTGTGGATTACATGTGCAATATCCAAGGAAATATCCACGGTCGCGGTTCATGGGACATCTGTAAAAACAATGGTTTTTCAAAATATGGGTTAGAAGTTTTTGATTGAGCTGATTTTTTACGAGGATGATCACTATGATGAGAAGATCATACTCATAAAAAATCAGCTCAATCTGAAATTTCTAAATCCATTCAAAGTGATTTATAAATTATTGACAAAAATTGATAAAAAATTAACGATCCACATTCTAAATCACTTTTAATGGGTTTAGAAGTTTCAGATTTGACTGATTTTTTTTTTTTTTTGATGATCTTCCCATCATAGAGATCATCCTCATAAAAAATCAGCTCAATCCGAAATTTCTAACTCATATTTTGAAAATTTATTAATGTTACATTGTTGTTTCATATGTCCCTTGATCCATTCCCGATATCCACATATTGATGAAAAAGTAAAAATGTGAAATAAATACAAAAAACCACGTGTCATGTTGGGAAGAGGGTTCTACCAAAATTTTGAAGCGGCCTACTTGCTTCAAAGTAGGATTCGAAGTCAATAAAATCTGGGAAAATGTTGGATAAATTAAAAAGTAAAAATATTTTTTTAATATAAAATATGTATTTAATATATTTAATGATAAAATAACACTTAAAAATAAAAATATTCTATGATATTTTTCAAAAAGTCATCTATTAAATCACGATTAATCCAAGTTTTTTCAAAAACTTTGCATTTTTTTTTTTTCAAATCATGATTTAATCATTTTTTTTAAATAATTGCAGGTTTTTGTCATTATGTTCATGGTCAATTTAGTGATTTTTTTTCCTTAATGCGCCCCGACCCTTTTCAAGGTTCAATTAGAAAAATTGATGATTCAAATTGTCAATATCAATAATTTAAATCATTGAGATCGACCTTTGTTTCAATAGTCAAGATCACCTTTGACAACCATCAAGATCAAAGATTGCAAATTGTCGATCTCAACATTAAACTCGTTGAGATCAAATTTGTTATAATCATCAATATCAATGTTTCAATTTAAATCATCTTGACCCATTATTCAAATGGATAAGATTGATAATTTAAGTGTTCAATCAATTGTTTATCTCAACGATTTGAGTCGTCAATCTCAACAATTTGAATATGAATTTTTATAGGATGAGTTGAGCATTAAGAAATAAAGATTTTAATACTCAAGGTTAGGGGCAGAGCTAGCAAAGAGACATTGGGGGCAATTGCCCCCACTCAATTTTTTTTGGCATTTTAGATACCCTTGAATTTATGTTTAAATTTGAAATACTCCTACATTTTGAATTACTGACATGTCCCATTTGACCTTATTGCCCCCACTCCCTCATCTTCCTCCAATGTTTGCCCCCTCCCTCTCCAATTAACTATAAGTTTGCCCCACTAAAAGAAAATCCTGGCTCCACCCCTACTCAAGTGCATTTATAATTAAACTTGTCTCCCAAGAAGGTCTATTGAGTAATTTTTCCCTTGAGATTTGATCCTCTCAAGCTTTGTCAAAAGGTGAACCCAAGTTCTCTATTGGCTAGGATCGGGCACAAGGTAACATAAGAATCAAAGTTGACCCAATCACGATATTCTAAGCGACAATATGTAAAGCCTTGTTTGCGAGAGTCATGCTTTCAACACTTTCTTTAATTATTTGAATCACTTTTTAACACCTTTCTATGAATCAATTTTATAATCAGTTTGATAATAGTGTTTAGGAAGTACTTTTTGGGATCTAAAGATGTTGTCGAGAGCAAACATCTCTGAACATTTTAGTAATTATATTAAAAAAATTAATATTTTGAATATTGAATTAATATTGTAGAAATACTTAGAGAAGTATTTATAAGTCATTAACTAGAAACATAAAGACATTATCGTCAAAAAAAAAAAAAACTTAGAATTTAGTCAAATCTCCATGGATTTGGACTCCTCTCTTCTAATAAGCGATTCTAGTGTCAATTATTAATTTTCAATCAAAAATTGTTTTTTGGGGGCAAAAACATGGAATGTGGATCATAGTAACAAAGTTCGGATTCAGTAATTATTCGGTGAGAGTTCAATTCAGATAAATTTGAAAAAAATTCGTAAAAAATTAGCAAAATTTTGGAGATTATACAAAATATCTTATTGGATTTCTCACCAAAACCTATCATTTGCCACTTCTCTCTAAATCCTAACTTCTTTCTTGAGGTCTGAATGTTGAAAAAATTAAAATTTTGAAGGCGAATGGTAAAAATGCTATCATATTTCATGATAAATTGGGGGATCAGCAATTAATTTGTTAATGCGTTAAATTAACGGCTAAAACCTAGTTTGAAGAATTTTTCGAATTTTGTGACTATGATGTGAATCCCAAATGCTTACAAATCACAAATTTGGTACAATAAGAGTGATTTCATAACCTATGGTTTAAGAATCATTTCCTACCAACAATATATCTTTAAGTACAGTACTATCTTAGCACTTCTACTTTTCGGTTATTTGTCTCATTGACACTTATTTGCACTTGGACACTTCTCAACATGACACATCTAGACACACATGAAATAAGCATTTCAATGCTATAAAATTAGAATCATGATAATCTGATTACTCCCTGTGGCAAACTCAATCAACTACCTTGATGTGATAAGTTCGGGAATCGTAGATCTATGCTTTTCAAGATACATGGCTGCACTTCCCCATAAAAAAGTGTATCTCAAGGGAACCGTGTTTCCCAAAGAACGTAGATCTACGATTCCCAAAGTTGTCACGTCAGGTAGTCGATTGAGTTTGTCATGTGGGGTAGTCATCTTATCACGACTCATAAAATTATAAGTGTCCATTAAGGAAAATTTGTGTAAAATCAAGTATATAACTTTATAAACAAAATTGCTTTGATTCTTAAATTTTCGTTACATGATATCGAATGGTTCATGTTAGTTACTGACTTTCTTCGTCAGGTAATTTATTTATTTTTTCAATAGAACTCTTCCCCAATTTTGTATATTTTATATGTGTTTCATATATAAAATACCAAATAATTTATGTATTTTATTTTACTTTTATTCTTGTGGGTGTATTAGATTCTTATGCAAGGATGAACTACAAAGTAAGTTTTGGGTCATATTCATCTAATTTTTAATTTTAACATGAGTCATGATAGAGTGACCTCAAGCTAGAATGTCATAGTGCACTTCTTAACTTGAAAATGGATAGGAATCATAGATGTTTTTCACTTGTATCTTGATGAACGGCATCTACAGATCCCATACACTTTCACGTCATGAAGTGCGATATGAGATTCCAGGCTAAGGTCACTTCAACATTATTATTTTAACATATCGAGTTGTCATATTTGAATGAATAATACTGAAGTGACCTTAAGATTGTACCTCATATCTCACTTTCCTAACGTGGAAGTGTGGTAACCATCGAGATACGAGTGAAAAAGAATCTATGACTCTTACACACTTTCACATCAAGAAAGTGAGATATGAGATCTAATCCTGGGGTCACTCCAGCACAACTCTAAATGAAGGGTGTCAAACACATGCAATACCTTGACACCTTGTCAAGTGTTAAGGTAACAATGTGCGTTGCCCATTTAAAATGATTTAATGGATACCAAACCTTATCAAAATACTTTTGTTCTCTTTAGAGTTCAGTGACATGAATTATTAAACACGTTGAAAATTTATGTGAATTACAACTCCACGACAGTGGCCATGTGGTCCAACTGCTCTTATTGGTGAAGTTGGATGAAAAATCTCAAGAATAATTATTTTCTATCTCCCCATCTACTCTCCCAAGGTGGCATGTGATAGAATCGTAAATTTTCTTCTTCGAGATACACAACTACACATGTTTATACGGATGTGTAATTGTGAAACTCGAGAAAAGAAAATCTGCAATTCTATCACATGTCACATCAAGAGAGTAGAGGGGTGTATGTCAGGGAGGGAGTCCGAAAATCATGACTCAAATCATAAATCAACTTCTTAAGGCCAAATATTAAATCTATAGTTTTTAGTTGCAATTGTCCTAATTAGTCCTCTTCAAAGGGCTTATAGCTTGCCTCAGATTTCATACCTGAGGAGTCTCAAAGACCATTCAAGGATATGGTTGAAGGTTCCAATGATGTTGAAGTGAACGTGGTCCTCATTGTATTAGATTCCTAAAGAGAGATTTAAAGAGTGTTACCATCACCCTTAATGGGCATCTCCCTTGGATGAGTTAGAATGCTTAGTCTGTCAAGTACACATGGCACAAACTCATTGGGTTTTGGTTATATTTTATCCAACATAATTGGACATCAAAGCTTACATATTTGCATTTCCATGAGTTTTGGTTGTATTTCATCCAAAGAAGTTACTTCCCAAAAAACACTTTCAAAACGATTATTGAAGGACTAATTGTAATAGTGCTTCACGAAGAAGTGAGAGAACTTTTATAATCGATTATATCCAAATAAAAACTAACAATCCCTCGTTCCAAGATTAAGAAACTGAATCCAAAACATCTTTGATTGTCCTGATGAGTCATACTTTAGGTGCAAATGTCCAAAACGATGATGATGCTAACCTCACACAACAAGGAAAAGGTGGCATAATCAAGGAACACACAATCCGACAATTAGTGGAATCGAAGACCCCACAACCACATGAAGTCAAGAGCCCATCATGAGTTGAAAAGCTTCCAAGAATCTTTAAAAAAATGTCATTTATTAAAATTTCAATCTATTATACATTGGACAAAGCATGATATAAACAAGGATTTTAAAATAAAATAAAATTTGCACGCAAATAAATTAATCCAAGATTTTATAGAATCTTGAGTCAACCGAACACAGGAACTCACGCGTATTGAGGGAATCCCTAATTTATAAAACAACCCTCATTAGGTTTCGTCTGATTGGTCATTCGAGATTCTATGAAATCTTGGATTAATTTTTGTGTAAGTAAAAAATCTCTCCAGAGTTTTTCAAAAACTATGAAGACTAATTCTATGAATATATTCAATTTTTTTTTCTCACAGATCTCATAGGATCCAAGATCAATCTATCACATGTGCCCACGTGTATCAAAACATCCCCAAATTTACAAAACTACCATTGTTAGGCTCTATGTGTCATGTAGTGGGCAGCTTGTGAGATCAATGAGCGAAAAATTTCTCGTATATATCCAACCAACAAATGATAAGCAAAAGGGTCTACATCGTGTACGCCCAGGGTGAAGGATTGAAACTCTCCTCCTACACCTTAATGCATGCCACATAAACCACAGACCAATGCAATTATGGAAAATATGTCATTTAAGCTTTAATTTTTAAGATTGTAACTCACATGGCATGTATTGAGTAGTCCCATAGTGATTGTAGGAGACATTGGATTTCACATTGTGTTGACGTGGAGGTGCACTCAGAATCGTAGATGCTTTCAATAATGCCTCGAGGAAAAACATTTACAATTCTATACCACCTTCACATCTGCACAATGTGAAACAGTGTTATGCACAATCACTTTAGCATTTTCAATTGAGAAGTAAGAAGTGATTTAATCCTCCACCCTGGGTGTATATGTTAGAACCTCATATCGCACTTCTTGACATGAAAGTAGATATGTACCGTAAATATTTTTTCATTTGTATCTTGAGGTCACTCCAGCATGACTCTCTCAAGATTGTACCTAATATCGCACATTCTGACATGAAAGTGTGCAAGAATTATAAATACCTTTTGACTTGTATCTCAATGAAAAGCATCTATACTTCTTACCCACTTTCACGTCAAAATGTACGATACAAAATACAATCTTGAGGTCAATTCAGCATTATTCAAACAGAATTACTATTTAAAGTGATAAGAAGCGAATCATGTCACATGACCTAAAAACTCCAACATATTTCGAATAAAATTATAGCTTGGCACCACTAGTGGGGGACCTGCCCCTTTCCTACATAGAGGGAATCGCCAACCGATCCCCAGCTAAAACCGTTAGAGAATGTCTGGACCTCAAGTAGTATTGTCGTCCCTAAGTCTAAACAGTTGGATGATCATCGAGTGTTGGAGAAGCGAATCCCTATGACCAAGACATTTCAAGATCACAATCCTTCAAATTAAGCGAATGATTGATCTTGAGCTTTTGCTCATTATTTTTTTAATTTCCTCTTTTGCCCTTCCACACAAATTATGTGAATACAAATAAGTCTGAAATTAAGAATTGGTCAAAACCTTCGTTTCATCTCTTCTCAGTTCTCACATGTTCCCTCCTTCGTTCAAAATACGCGTTTCGCCTCCGCTTTTTCGATAGATTCAGATCTGGAGAACGAATAGAATCACACAAACAAAAAGTGTTGGAATCAGAATTCGCTTTAGTTCTCGGCAACTGTTTAATCCTTTTGAGGTAAAGCGTCGTTTAATTCAGCTTGAATTCCTCCTTTTTAATGGCGTTTCTTCTCAAATCCTCTTCGATCGAATTCATGTCCCTATCTAAAGTTGTATATCGTCATGTTAGGGCTTTTGTTAGTAATTTTCTTCAGAAAAGGTCGGTTTTTTTAGCGATCGAGTGTTCCTGAGATTATATCTCGTTTCATTGTTCAATTTTCAGATTTGAAAGGAAATTTTAGAAAGATTATTAATTTTTTGTGGCTTTGTTGATTAGGAAGTTTTGAGTTATGTAGAATCAGTTAAAAATGCTTTAGTTTTGCTCGCAATTAAGCTTTGATGTGTTTATTTCTTTGATCATGCGGCAATCATTTACTGTATTTGAGTAGTTTTCTGTGTGATTATGGAGATAGTTCTCATTTTGCAATCCATATTTTGATGTTGCAGAAAGTTTTTGTCATTTTCTTATTGAGAAAGAAAAAAATTTGTTTGATAGAACATCCTAGTGGATTGTATGGTTCCTTCAAGATTGAAATTCATTATTGCAAGTTCTGCTTTTCCGGATGTGGATGATAATCACATTTAATGTTTGAAATTGTCTTAAATTTGACGTTTAATGTTAGACTTTCATTGATTGTGTCCTCTCTCTATCTCATACTTTTAAGTATTTAGTTTTGGGTCGGGATCCATGGACTCATGAAAAGTGAACTCATGTTCACACACAATCCCAACTGTGTACATGTGAGATCTAACGGTTGAGCAGTCGAGGTTGTGTGTGAACATATGAGTTCACTTTTCATGAGTCTATGGATACCAACCCTTTAGTTTTATAGTTTTGGGTTCAATTTGATAAAGGCCTTTCATTTTTTGTGTTCGAAATTGATTCTTTGAACTTTGTGTATGTTAGTATGATACAAGTATTGAACAAATGTGCCATCAGTGCATAATGCACACTATGGGCAGCATTCCGTAGACAATATTTTGTCCTGTATGGCAAAACAGTTTCGGTATGGGCTGTTTTTTTTTTGTGAGGATGATCTCTATGGTGAGTAGATCATCCTCACAAAAAATTAGCTGATTCTAAAACTTCTAACCCTATGAAAAGTGGTTACAAACTACCGGTTAAAATGAACGGTCCATGATTCTTTAACTTGTAAACTGGGGGTGGCAATTTCAGAATGGGCTGATTTTTTGCAAGGATGATCCCCTCGCCATAGAGATCATCCTCACAAAAAATCAGCCCATTCCGAAACTTTTTGCCCATGTAAGACAAAACACGTTGTGTAGAACGTTGTCTAGAATGTTGTCTACGGATCCCGACCCAATATATATATATATATATATGAATTCTGTATCTCTAAAACTGACAGTGACTTCTGATGCAACATCACAGTTGGGTCGTGGTGATGGGTGATTGCAATTCTGAGTCCGATCAGTTCTTGAAGGAATTTTATATTCCTAACTACATACTCTTAGCGGAATCAGAGACCGAAACTGTTGATTATGTACCGACATGTCCTGTGATGGTGTTCATCAACACTAAAAGTGGTGGTCAGCTGGGAGGGGATCTGCTGACCACATACCGCAGTGTGCTTAATAAAAATCAGGTATTGTTAGTCAGTATACCAGAGGGGTTGGCAGATTGAACCAAATTTATAATTGTGAACATGCAGTTATTTTTTTTATGGGACTTACTTTAGGGTGGCTGTAATTTTCAGGTTTTTGATTTGGGAGAAGAAGCTCCTGATAAGGTGCTACACAAGATCTATGCCACTTTAGAAAAGTTAAAGGTCAATGGAGATGGTTTTGCCTCTGAAATTCAGAAGAGATTGAGATTAATAGTGAGTTGAGCCTTAAATGGTATTACTATGTCATTATTAATTCATACCCAATGCTTAATTTATAATTATTATTACTGTTGGTAGAACATTTAACATATTTTTAGCTTGTTAGGTTGCAGGCGGAGATGGTACAGCTAGTTGGCTGCTTGGAGTTGTTTGCGATCTCAAACTATCTCATCCACCTCCAATTGCGACAGTTCCCTTGGGCACGGGAAACAACTTACCGTTTTCATTTGGATGGGTAAGTTATGGTCTGTTTCTTCAGTAGAAATCTTAATGGATCAAGTATGTTAGGTTGTGGGTTGATTCTTCAATCTGAATATGTCAACCATGCACGTGAACATTTTAGTCCTATTCTCTCTTTCAATCCTAGGTATTTTTCCCCAATTCTTTTACGAATGTATAAGCCACTTCTTAATCTTATTACTAGTTAATTTAAGCATCTCAGATTTTGTTTACATGTCTTGGTTGTTGTTATCGTTTTTTTTTTCTTTTTTAGTTTATTCTCCTGATTTGTTCCAATAAGATTACATACAACTACATTGATCTTAGTAAAAGGTTCTTAAGATGCACAAGGTTCCAAGTTAATACCTGATAAAAAGGATTTCGATAGCACTTTTCCTGACTATTACTTTGATTCCCTAAAAGGTATCATCATATGCTTCGGCCCCCCTATAACTGAACCACCTGAAATGAGGTACTTCTTGATACTGTACGTAAACCAGTTTTTTTGTTTCGGTGGACGAAAACAGATAAGAGAGTTCACCCAACATTGCACACTTGTCCAGTTGGGGTAAAATAAAAAATAGGAACTACCGGATCTACATCAAGATATTGGCTATGATTCTCAAATATCTTAAAGCAGACTGGATTTCGTAGGTATTTTCGTTCCAACCAATGATAATGCTATAGCTTCAACCTGACTAATTCTTAAAATATTAATATTTGCAATTTGTAAATGTTGGCGGTGCTGTAGCTACATTAAGTAACATTCATGGGGAGTAAGAGGTTGATATTCAAATATTTATCCTTTGAATGTATTTATTTGGCCCTGTAAGCAGGACGACCACCTCACTCCGATGGCCACTAATTAATTCACTGAGACAATTGTGGGAAGGACGGATTTGTGGATGAGAAAATTAGCAGATCCATTCTCTTTCGATATATTGTATATTTATACCTCTGTCCTCATCTTTTCTCAATGAATTCAAAACCCTATGCTTTAGCACCTGGTGTAACAACAAGTACCAGATTGACTTGGGTCCAAAGTGATTGAGTGGCATTACTGAAAGCATTGGTTAATTTTGAAATGAGGAATGCTAACATGAATTTGGTTAATTTGCAGGGAAAGAAGAATCCCGGCACAGATTCACATTCCGTGAAGGCATTCTTGGATCAAGTAAAGAAAGCGAAAGAAATGAAAATAGACAGGTACCACAGTTTTCATGATTACTCTTTTGAGTTAATAAAATCTATGCCTGGTCTCTCACCATGTGTTTGACTCAAATTATAGTAGTGTATTTGCTCATTCCCTGTATATTTTGTTTTCAAATTTCCATTTTGTTCTTTTTCACATACACATTCAAAATTTTGTATAAAAGTTATAATGAAGAAAAAGAAACAGAATATTGCTTCATTTTCATGGTGTACTAAAGAAAAAGTAACAGACATTGCTTCAATTTCATGGCATTTTTTGTTAACATGCTTTTCAAATGTTCACAGAGGTGGTATGCATTTTACTGCTAGTCCAGTTCATGTTAACTTGAAGGTGCTAACATGACACCTTGGAAGCTTTACTTGGTGGTCAATTTACATAAACATAAAATTATGGAAAGATGTACCGTTGAACAATTAACATTTTCTGAAACCTCAACCCACGCCACTGTTTATATGCCGTCAACTTGGAAATATGTTAATCTGTAATGCTCTATAAATTCATTGTTATGGTAATTCTAAATGAAAAATGAAAGGATACTATCTTGACTTTTAGTTCAAGGTCAACTTCTGAACCATTATGTACCAAAAGTTCAATTTGAAATCATTGTAGAGGTTTTATCTGATTTGCACATGCCCTACACCTTGACTCTTGGAACAGTCTCTGAGTCAAAATGTCAATGTTGTAGCATTTCTTTTTTACAATAATTTATATCATTCCCCGGGCTCAATTATTTGGAGCTGCAAAATGCATGATCCGTATGTGGGTAAAAAAGAGAGACAGGGTACTCTACTTTCTCTTTTGAAGGTAAGGGAAATGAATTTTATACGCTATATAGGGTAGCTTAAAAGAGCTGGATTGCAAAATGTCGGGCAATAGTATCAAGGATCATACTTTTGATTGGCTCAAAGATGCTTCTGCAAGATGAACTATGTAAAATCTGGGGATAGCATCATCACAAGTAGGGCTGCCAATGATTGGCTCATGGTGAATTTCCTATCTGATCCAATCCAATTAGATGTTGGATTGGTTATGGATTGACTTGTTCGGTCCGATAAAGACCCAATCTGATATTATATGTACGTGTGTCATGTATGGATGTGATGCATATGCATTATCCTTGGGAGGTTTGTAGACCATTTAGGTATTGGGCAGCCTTGACCCAGATAACCGACTCATTTGTTTTAATCAGATCAGGTCTCAGAATCACCATTTGTTTTTGGATTAACTCTCTAACCCATCTCCCAAAAGCTTGTCATGTCTTTGTTAAGCCTTCTATTGAATCAGTCTTGTATCGTTTCTGATTGGAT
Source organism: Akebia trifoliata (assembly GCF_017979445.1). NCBI lineage: Eukaryota > Viridiplantae > Streptophyta > Magnoliopsida > Ranunculales > Lardizabalaceae > Akebia > Akebia trifoliata. The sequence goes on from NC_141385.1 coordinate 3,256,433, forward strand.
CCAAATCCTGCCCCACTGTCAGCTCTACCTTCGGGTTTTAGCGAAGTATGATTCTGGTTTACCTTCTTGTGTCTGGTCGCTCACAGGATACTTTCTTGTTTCCCTAAAATATTGCATTCGCTGCCTTTTTCTTAGATGATCTTTGCCACTTTGTTCAGATGTGACAGGATCGATCCATATTTAGTGAGACATAATATGTGCTTTTGGTAAAGTAAGTTATCTTGAGTTATAGTTATTTTTCAGGATGATTTTTAGTTATGACTGAATGGTGAGGTTCATATTTCTGTGTGTGAGCATGCTATTCCAGAAGAATAAACATAAGGATTGTACAGGGCCTCTGGGCATGTTATAAAAACATAAAATTTTATTCTTGGTTATTTTTGAGTGCTTGATATTCCTTTCTGTTTCTTTATAGAATTTCAGGCCTTGCCTTACATTTGTACAATAACATTGTATAGCACAGCAATAAATGAGTAGATAATTTCCCATGTATTTTTTGTTGTGCATCTCTTCTCTGTTTTTGGTAAAGGATTTACTTTATGACTACTAACATTATCCAATGTATTCCAGTTGGCATATTCTTATGAGGATGAGAGCCCCCAGAGATGGTACCTGTGATCCCATTGCTCCACTAGAATTACCACATTCGTTGCATGCATTTCATCGGGTCTCTCAAACTGACTCACTAAGCATGGTAAACAGTCTTCTATTGCTCTGTGTACTTACTAAAGTGTATCTTCATTGCTGGTAAATCAAGAAGCTAAGTTCTAGTGTTTTACCAGTAAAAGTGAACATTTAGTGTACAACACCATTTTTATTACCATGAGATCTGGTTAATCTGGTCTTTAAATTCTTCTCGATTTTGCTTAAATCTCTATTTATTTTCCAAGAATACATTAAATGTCTGCTTGAACCTTCTTTTATAACTCCCATATGGATTGAAGGGGCCAGCTAGCTTAGTTGGTAAGTCTATGGTGATGATACGATAAACTTGGTTTCAATTCCTGCCATCACTGAGCTCCTGATTTCATTAAAAACAGACTTACTAGTAAAAAATAAAAATAAATCCATATGGATTTCTACCAAATGGTTTATAAGCTTGCAAATAGAACTTTTTTGGATATTGAAGGTTTTATGTTTAAAACAATATCTACAAGGTTTTATTCTTATTTTTCAATAATCAAGAATCACACAATGCTTAAACTTGCATGCATCTCAGCCTTCTCTGGACAAAATTTATACCTACTAGTGTAACTTTTTTAATTCTAAAGGAATTAATTTATACTCTTTCTGTAAAAGGTTTCTAAAACTTTGATGATCAAATAGCAACAACACAACCTAAACACCGTATTTCCTTTATTTCAATTAGAAGTCTTAATTTTCAAATATCAATCATAAGTGATACTTCCCTACAACCAAAAATGAATAAACAAGATGAACGTATTTACTCAAATGACTAAAATAACAGCACATGTTTTCCTTCCTTTTTCTTTTATTTCTTTACCGTCCCTTTGTGAAATTCCTCTGTCAAGTGAATAGGACTTTGTTCAACCACTCATGGGCACATTTTGGTTTGATTGCTCTGCAGGAAGGGTGCCACACATTTCGTGGGGGGTTTTGGAACTACTTCAGCATGGGTAAGGGTTTCCCTTTGCACACATATGATAGTCTAGATGATACTATTACTTCTGTTTTAAGAGGTTATATGATTTGCACTAGGAAATGTTTCCTGTCTAAAATGTCTTGTAAGTGAAGGTGTCATCTCAGCAAGGTGGTGAAGTCTGTGGGTGGTTATGCCACAAAGCCTGGATCAAGCTCCTACCTTCACCTGCTTGCCTCTAGGAAAAAAAATGCCTAGTGAAGTCAAACCGTTATGATTATTACTAGTAGTGTTTCATTTTAATGTCTCCTTTTAATTTAGTTTATTAGTCTTCTCTGGTTTAAACTGAAAACTGAATTCTGTTCTAAACCTCCTTTTGGTGGGTAAGCATCGAACCATGATCTCATTGTTGAAAAGCACTTGGATTGTAACCACTTCTGCAAAAGATTCAATTCCATAATGAGAGAGTGAGAGACTACCAAACTTGTATTTGGGTACTAATAGTCACTAGAAGGATCCTAACAATGGTACAGGCAGAGAGGTTGTAGGAACAACACGGTATTGTAGAACCAGATTTTCTGTAGGTGTCTTAGTCCATGGAAAGTTTGAGCTATGTGACTAGTTCGTGGGTGCTTGTGAAGCAGACAATTACAGTTAATGATTTTGTTACTTTTTTTGAGTGTTGCAGCTGCAAGCAGTTGACACAGGTTCATTTAGTAAACAATGGATGAATGCGGCATTGGTTTTTGTTCCTTGCAACTTCAATGTTGGAGAACATTCAGAATGATTAGTCTTGCAAGAAGTGGGCTTTTTTCCGAACTTAAAGGCTTGCATGATTACCAACTACAGTGCTTTGTTGTGTTTAAGGTGCATTACCATTCAAAAGAGACCCTGTCGATTCTAAGCACAAGAAGAGTGATATTCTCTCCTAATATTTAATATATTGGGCCAAGAGCCCACATGTGAGAAAGGAAAATCTCTGACTCAATCTTGTGGGGCTATGCCTTATTGCCCTAGAGTAATTGAGTTTAGATAGCTTCATATGTTACCTTTTGCTTTGGAATGGCATTCAACTTCCGGGTGCTTGTTCCTTCTGTGAAGGATTTGGTTGTAGCTGCATTTGGCTTTTGTTCTGGTCGTTTTGTACATTATTGACCAACTAATGAGAGAGGTTTTAGATCCATACTTCATTCTTGTAGTACCTGCTCAGTTTCATACTTACTAGTACTCTAGTGGTAATCTGGAAATGAGGAAACCGTCAGATACTGACCTTATCTTGATGTGATCAAAAAAGAAAGTATTAGTCTTCCTCTATTCTCCCAGGTTCCCTGGAACACATGAAGCATACAGCTTTACTTACCTTTCATTTGGTAGTTTTCAGTTTAGCTAGTTAAGGTCATGTATCTAATTGTCTGGTTTTCTACAGTTACTTATCTAAAATTCCATACTGCTCTTAAAATATAAAATTTTCTTGGGGATATTTTAAGTTGGCCAAAGACATATCATGGTATTACTCGAGGAACACAAAACTCAGAAATGGCAAACATAAGCAAATAGAGGATGTATTTTACAAATATAATCATATAAACTACGAAAGAAGTTCCAGATATATAGAGAAGATATGCTAATCTTTAACTATTGAGGGAATATGAATATAAAGTTGGGGTTGATATACTCGTCTGCTCCCATAACTTTAAGATGTGAAGTGTCATGTTTTATGCATCTTGGGATGCTAAAATTTAAGGAAATTGCTTACATCTTTTTCTTCATACCATTTTAACTTTTCTTGATTTTGTTTCATTAGATATTTGTTCCTCAAATATCAACATCAATATCATCATCAAAGCCTTATCCCAATAATTTGGGGTTGACCCAAACAAATCTTTTTCCTCCATTTAATTCTGTCTAACCTGTTAATTCTAGCGCATTTTTTATCCTCTCTCTTGTAGAACCTTCAACTAACATGACCAAACTGTCTCAATCGACTTTCCCCTAGTTTGTCACCTACTAGTGCCACTCCTACATTTTCCCAAATGCGCTCATTTTTAATTTTATTCTTACCTAGTGTCACCCACCCCTCTTATCATCCTCATATCTACTACGCTTAATTGATGCATATGTTGTATCTTGATTGCCCAGCATTCAGCTCCATAAAGCATAGCTGGCCGGTCCTCCTATTGTCTTATAAAATTTTCCTTTTATGATTGGAATGTGTCAGACACATAGAACTCTGGCAATGCACCTCCACTTTAACCATTCAATTCTAATTTTCTGGAAAATATCCTCCTCAATCTCTCCATCCTTATGAACACTAAAACCAAGATAATGAAAATGGTTGCTTTGGGATAATTCCTGGAGTATCGCTACTAAAGTTACTCTCCATATACACTATCTTGGTTCTACTTGTTCTAAAGCCCTTGGACTGCAAGGCAGCTCCCAGAGTTACATATTGCATTGGCTCTTTCATTAATCTTAACACTATTTAAGTAACTAAATCTTCTATTGTGTGAAATTAATTAATCACACATGGAACAATTCTGTCCTCTCTTTTACAGGTATGGATGCTCAAGTATCATATGCATTTCATTCTGAGCGAAAATTGCATCCTGAAAAGTTCAAAAATCAGTTAGTTAATCAGGTAATGCATTTTATTCTCTGTGCTACTTGGAGTGTGTTGACCTCAGCATTTATGGTTATCTTAGTCATTTATTTTATTATGATAATTTATTAACATAATAAAGGTATAAATAAATCTTCAATCCTTGAAGATTTAAGTATTTTATGCAGATCATTTTTTTTTTTTACTCTCAACTTATAGTTTTATTTGATCAGAGTAATTATTTGAAACTTGGATGTACGCAAGGATGGTTTTGTGCTTCTCTTTTTCATCCGGCTTCACGGTAAGCATGTTAGTTGATACTTGATAGGATTAACAGTCCGAACGCTATTCATATTGTTATTTATTGCTGGTTTCTATTTAATAATCAGTCAGTGATAATGGATTTGTTTATATAGGAGCATAGCTCAACTTGCAAAGGTTAAGATCATGAAAAGACACGGTCAATGGGAAGACCTCACCATACCTCGCGGGTGAAATTATTTGCTTTATTTTAATCATGCCATTGAGCTTGCTTTCATTTCAGTTACCATGCCAGTCACTAGTTAGTGTCATTCTATACTTATTCGTGGTGCCCAAAAATAGATTTTTTTTTAAAAATGCAGCATTTCACACCACAAAGTAGCTATTTTTCAATGCTCACATTTCACACCACAAAAACAGATTAAAATTGCAAAGAAAGTAAGCAAAATGAGTGAAACCATTTGGAAAATGAATGCTGATTGCTGCCCTGATGGCTGGCTGTTTAAGATTTATTTTCTTTGAACAGAATTTGGATATTTCAGTGGATCGGTTCAGTGGTTTTTCATGATAGCAGAGTATATATAAGATTTGAGGTGATTTCCCACAAGGAATCCCCTCCATTGTGATATGATTCTAATGGGGGGTAAGACTTTAAGCAACCCTAGAGGCTATTGCTTTTTTATCTTCTACCATATTCATACTCACCTCATTGGAGATTATTCTCTTGTCATGAATGCATCTATCTTCTTTCTTCAAACCACTTCTAAAGATGTAGTTCCTTTAATTTCTAATAAATTTCGATATTTTTCATTATGATACTGTTACCAAGTGAAGCCAAACCCACCTCATGTTGGTTTGTTTATCTGAATTTTCCTTGTGCACTTACTCCATATGCCGCGACTTTGGCAGAAAACTGATAACACTATAACAAATGCACTTCCCTTTTATCATTGTTTGCCACTGTTTGAAATAAATATTTCTCCATGGTTTGGTCATCATACCAACTTTATCTGCCTATAAACATACAGAATCAGGTCAATTGTTTGTCTTAACCTGCCTAGCTTTTCTGGTGGACTAAATCCTTGGGGTACACCAAATAGGAAGAAAGAGCGAGATGTGAGTTCTAATTTGCAAGTTTCCTTTTCTTTCTGTTTCAGAGAGAGGAGCAGAGAAACATTATTTTGCTGCTAACACTTGTTCATTGAAATTTTCTTGGTGTATCGTGTGATCTACAGAGAGACTTGACGGCACCATTTGTTGATGATAGTCTTCTTGAGGTTGTCGGTTTTAAGAATGCTTGGCATGGGCTTGTTTTACTTGCTCCCAAGGGACATGGAACTCGTCTTGCTCAGGTTAGAAATACAATTTTTTTAAAGTCATGTTGCAGTCCTATCCCGACACCAATATTTTACCAGTTAAATTGGACCTACTGCAATAAAATCCACGTATACAATCTGTTTAACTGTTTTTTTTTTTTTTTTTTAAACCGTACTTAGGCAAGCCGAATCCGCTTTGAATTTCACAAGGGTGCAGCTGACCACACCTTCATGAGAATTGATGGGGAACCATGGAAACAGCCTCTTCCAGTGGACGACGATACTGTTATTGTCGAGATTTCTCACCTTGGCCAAGTCAACATGCTTGCTACCCAAGATTGCAGATCCAGAAGTGTGTATGATCCCTCTACACCTAGCGGTCATCAAGGAGATGATGATGAGGATGATGAGGATAGTAACGAAGAAGACTCTGGTGAAGATTGTGAAGAACGCAGAAAATTTGGCGCAGCAGATACTTTCAGAATCCCTGACGATGTTGACATTTCTCATCTCACTTGAGCAATGCATCATCTCTCACCCATATGGCATTTTCAGTCATTTTTATTTTTTATTTTTTTTCATTGCCTTTTAATTGTTGTCTTCCAACTCAACTCTTTTTTAGTTCTATTTATCAGTGACCCCCCCACAGCTCCGTAATTATTTTTATTTATTTTTTTACCCTTCCATTGTGGGATCGATGATATTGTTTGTCTGTATTTGATGAAATGCTTGAATGTCTTGTAGAGAAATTATTATGTATTTACAGATACGTTAGCAAGACTATTTCTAGCTTCAACTTCGAAATAAATCCCTGTCACAGTTCAAATTTCTGTGCTAAGCTGATGAAACAATGGCATGATGCCATGTCTACTCGTGGTAGTCATCTCAGTACCACTCGTGAACGAGATGAGATGAGAGACATGAGATTTAAAACCATGCTTCAATTGATGAAGTCTTACATTAGAAAAAAATAAAATTAAATATCTCCTTGGCAGGACCACTGAAGTATGGTGCTTGAATCTCGTGCTCTCCATGTTCATTTACACCCATATTATCGATGACAGCACATTTACAACTCAAATATATGGAGTTGAAAGAGTATTCTGATAGAAGTTGCAAATGCTTGCAGAAAACATTTTCTAAGGAAAATCAATGTCTGATAAAATGGTGTATTTTCAAAGAAAATACGTTACCAGGAAAATAAGGTGGTTGGTTTTTAGTTTGGGGTGGAGGCATAAAATATAGGATTTTCCCACCCTGACAACAAAGATAACTTTTCCGATGTGCCAATATTTTCTCAGAAGGATCGGAAGATTGTTTTTCATGCCGAAAATGGGAAAATCATTTACTTGATTTTCCAATCAAAATGCTTAATCATAAAACATGCAAATTGCTCCCTCCCTAGAAATCCATTTCCCCAATTATTATTACATATTTTTATAACAAACCAAGTGAAAATGATTCCAGCTCCAAGAGATATCTCATGTCCACATTTTGAAGTAGTAAATGTTGCATCAGTTAATTTTCAGATTGTAGCACTCGTTCTTGCTGTAGAATTTAAGGTCAGTTTCGATGGATAGCTTCTAAGAGCATCTCCAAGAATATTCTTTAAAATAAAGATCATCTCCTATTTATAAAAATAGAAAAAAAAAAAATATATATATATTTTACTTAATATAAAATTTGATCCCAATTCCAAAAGACTCAAATTCTTCTTTCTCTATTTTTAATATTTAATATTATTTTATTTTATAAACAAATATTTGCTAAAACCTACTTAAATTCTACTAAAAGATCTTGAGCTCACATCTTGACATCCAAAAACATGATCTGATGCCACGAACTTGTAGAAAATGAAATTCTAAGAATTTTGAAGAAAAACACAACATTTTTCACCATTAAATTTTAATTTTAAGTTTTAGGAGTTCGGTAGCCGCCCATTTTCAACTCCTTGGATCAAGCTCAAAATTTATTTATTTTTTTTTTTGACTTTTTCCATGAAATATAAGGGTGTTGTGTTGGATTGCCAATGTGGTAATCCCAATATAAATGTGCAGAGTTATAGAGAGGACTCCTCATTGAGCATTGACTTGCTGTGGGGAATGCGGATCCATGTGCATCTTACAAACACTGGATATGAACATCAGTAGAATACATTTGAGACCAAAGAAGAGAATATTGAGAAGAAAAAAAAAAACATAAAAAAAGAAAAGAGGGAACAAAAGAAGACAAGAAAAGCTGGGTGAATACAAACAAGGTATCTGGATCACCATAATTAAAAATAATATACATTTAAAATATAAATCCATACCCTGATAGGCAGTTTCTGCGACTCAGAGGCTCTCCTTTACCTCAAAAACCATAAAAATATCAGTCAGTTGGAGCTTCACGAGTGTACTTGGCACAATAGGAGTTGCTAGATTGCTAGAATTCTCTGTGTGCATTTTGGAATTCTCCCAAGCATTTTGTAATTGCCTCATTAGCCTTCTGAGTCTCGGATCTTTCTTCTCTTTTCTTCTTTTCTCTGTAAACCAAAAGCAATGCAACAAACATTACTCTTATTATCTGGAAATGTTTCTACTTCGAAGGCACATAAGGGAACATCTACATGGTATGGCTTGAACTTAAAGAAGGCTGATAAGATTAACTGCACTCAAGGCTTATTTTTTCCACCAAGAGAAAGTTAAATGCACCTAATATCAGATATCAACAAATACAAAAACAACATAAGATGGTTAAAAGAGCATTTGCTTCCTGATTTTGACGTGCAATGCAAGTACAGCTAAAATCATTGGAGTTTAAGATTAAAAAGAAAAAAATGTTCATCTATATGTAAAGCTCTAGAGTGAGTTATTGTAAGTTTGATTTCAAAATATATGAATGTTTGCAATTCTCATTTCAACTTAAAAACAGTAGGATATCATACCACAACAATGGTCGGTCGAAAGTTAAACAAGTTCTAAGGAAACTGCATGTACCTATCCATATATTCTTTTAAGAGCTCCTTTGCTTGAACCAACTTGGAGAGTAGGTTGCGGTAAACATCAAGGTCCCGGTCCACACTCCTCTTATCTATGTTTAAGGCTGCACAAAGCTGTTAGACAACAACTTATCAGTTTACGAAAACCATCGGCTACAAAAATCCGACTTCTTCAGATAATTAATTAAAGAAATGGTTTGATTGCATATTTTACACAAAGGTAAGTATGCATGCACATATTCTATGTATGTATGTATGTCTAGTTACACCACATTGACAGTACCAAGCCCGGATAAAGGAGGGTTAGTTACATCAAGTTTTGGCAGCAAATGTAAAAAATTGCCATCTCTTAACATGAATCATGATCCTTTGTTTCATTCCAGGTTTTAGACAGAATTAAAATGTGAAACAGGGTTCATTTGGCCAAATTTTTACAGGTGGAATTGGCTTGATCCGATTTTTTCTCTCTTGCAACAACTTCCACGTCATCTTGGAATAAAACCATGGGATATGAGGATACCACTGGTGAAAAATATGAGTTCATTTCCATGAGTGTACGGATTCCAACAAATATATAGGGGTCAGGACTCAGGATTGGAGGACAACCAGTATAATATATGGAAACAAAACAAGGACATGGTCATATTGTGCAATGAAATCAAATAACATTTCCTATACATGAATATAATTTTTCAAACATTAAAGTGAAAAATATCATGTATGCTTCAGTTACATTCTAAAAATTTAGCAAGTGGTCTAACCTTTTCTAAGATAGTAGGCTCTGTCGCATTGGACAACTCAAGAAGACGAAACAGCCCGATTGCAAAGAAGCGGCTATAGCTGAAACCGCCCTTACCCCCAGCCCGTTCTGAAATGTCTTTTAAAATCCCCTCAACTTCTCCTTCTCTAGATGAAAACTCAATCAATGAACTGGCATTCTGAGAACGGGCCCAATCTTCCAATTTTTGTGCATCACTTCTGTAGAAAATACAAACAGAATGGCAATTGCAAGTCATCTAATATTTTGCCGCACAAAATTAGTGGTTGATGGCACAAGATGAAAATCACCATTAATAAATGAGCTTCAAAGAAAAAAAAAAAAAGGCTTGCAGACATCCACCTGTGGGTCTCCAAGATCTAAACACTCAAGGTTTAACTCAATGCATATAGCATTTGAGTGGATATCCGTTCTTGATATATTTAGATTTTCTTTCTCTCTTCAGTTGGTCTCTTTCTATCTTTAGAAAGGAAACTTTTATTCTCTACCTTCAATCCCGAATCGAAACTTACAAGCTTGGAAATAAAACAAATTAATGACCATTAGAGAAGTGTTACGAAATATTTTAATCAATTATGCTGTTGAAAATTTTCCTTTCAAAACCAATACAAAAAAGGGTTTTTTTTTTTTTTTTTTTTTTTCAGATTTCATTATTGATCATGGAACTTGTGACAAAAGGATCGGTTTTGAAAGATATCAGCTCTAGATTCGCTGCAATCTTTATAACCCAAGCAACAGAAAGCTCTCTTATGAATTATGATGAGCTGGGATCAAAGCAACAAACCCAATTCTCAAACATTATATCTCAATGGCTAGGAATCAATTGACTCACTAAAATTTTCACTCGACATAACTACATTTCACAAGTTTATCACTAATTAATCTTCAAATCAAAGTTAGCATTAACAAATACCTGTATTGCTCTGGATCCTCCTTCAATGCTTGGATATACGCTCGGAAGATGGCATCACGATCATCATCGCTTGGGTACCCATCCATGAGTTGATCGTACACAGTCACAAACCCTAGGGCAAAGACAGCATCGTAAAGGTACGTCTTCTTGTACCTCATCAGATGCTGTTGAACAATCAGCTCCTGCAAAACAGTGTTGTATACACTAGGAATCGGTCGCTTATATGCCTTCAAAAAATTCAATTTTGTCTCAGATACCGTCGGCACATCTGAAAACCACAGTACAGTAATGCTGATCATCTAACGCTCTGGTTCAGTGGCATAATTGTAAATATAGCAAAATTGAGCTGTATAAATTTCCCTTCTCCCTCAAATTTCAGAGAATATTTGAAATATAATTCAAGTCTAGTTTTTTTTTAGTAAAGAACAAATCTATATGTAAAAAAAATTGTGAGAGTGAATTAGAAAACGAATCAATTTCTAAATAAATATAGATTTGTCGTTTTAAAGAAAAAAAAAAAATCTTTCAGAAAAACAGATGTGAAATTGAATTAGAAAACGAATAAATTACTTAAATAAATACAGACTTCTCATTTTAAAGAACAAATCTTTGAACGAAATTAGAAAACGAATCAAAATCATAATTCACCTTGTACAGATGACATGCACTGAATCACCAGTCGAGAAATCGATTTTGAGGTTCGAACACCAATTGAATCGGAAAAAAATCTGTTTGATAACCGAAAACCATAACTGAAACATCGAGGCGCCGAAACCGATACTTTCCACTCCGAAGCTTGTCCCAATGAGGTGAAAGATAGAGAAGAAATGGTGGCCATTAAAGATACAATCTTTGAGCAGAGAATTTTTGGTGAAGAAATCGAAATTGAAGATTTAGGGTTTTCAGAATCGGGGTTTGGCTGACATCGTGGACGAGAAAACAAGCAAAAGTCGCATTTTTATTTATTTTTAATTTTTTGAAATAATTTTGAGAGAGAGAGAGGTCGGAAAGACTCAAAGGAGGCTTATCCGGTTTATGATTTTGATTTTGCAGTGATCTTAGCTCTTCCACTATAATTGGACAAGTGTCAAATCTGGTGATATTATAATCCATCATTTTAGGACCCGTATGATTGCAAGGACTAAATTTTTTACTACAATATGACTTCTAAGAAAAATAAATTTCACCAACTTAAAGGAACTCTAATTCCAAAGTACTAGGGTTCGAGTTTCGTATCCTCTCTTAACTATCATTTTAGAGAGTTAGGGTCCTCTGAAAGCACTCTGATTCTGACTCATGGTTTTTAAATTTAGTATTGCGTCTCATTTCGTTCAGTTCCGATATTGAATCGTTTCGGACGAATTTTTCGATACGTTTGAGACGTCTCGTGAGATAACTCAAAAATTGAACATGAGACGTAAAACTCAATCAAAAAATGACCTTATAAGTTGGTCTCGTTCAGTTCTGATACCTAATTAACTCGGACGATATGTCTCGATCTTGGACGAGTTTAAAAACCATACTCTGACTCTGACTCTCAAATTTGAAATATTCTTGGAGAAAGAAAGTGGGAGATACAAAAAAAAAAAAAGTGAGTTCTCTCTCTCTCCCTATTAACAGTAAAAACAAATTATGGTAATTATGAAATATTCTACTGTAGTTGAATTTGTGGAGAGTCATTTTGACTAGTGAGATTGGAATGTAGTCCATTTGAATAGGCAAAATCACTCTCGATAATAAAATACCTAGTAGATATACCTTTTTGCGTTGGAGTTACTCTTATAATTTTGATCAGATTGGAGGGTAGATCCAAACTCAACTCAAGTTATAGACTAGCATAGCCTTTGACCCAAGCATTGAGCTTGAACTCGTTAACCCAAACTCAACTTTTAAACTCAAGTCGAATTTGGGTTAGTCCGATTTAGATAATTTTGATTGGGTGGGTGGATTAGTAGGAGGGGACGGTAAAAAGCAAACTTAACTTGCTTTTGATTAAAAGAGAAATTTTATATTTAAACTAAAAAATACAATTAATATAAATTAAAATTTATATCTTAAATAATAATTAAAATATATAAAAATGTTTGTATATTTCCTTGTGTTTGGGTTGAATTGGGTTGCCAACCCTCAATTTGAGTTTAACTTGAATTAAGGTCGAATTGAATTATTCTAACCTAGACTCAACTCATTTCTACGTAACTCGATCTAGACTTGTTCATCAATAAGACTGGGTCCGAATTGAATTTAGGTTGGCCTGTCAGGTCGCAATCCTAAGTTTTGACAAAATTCAATTTCTTCAAAACAAAAATTAAAAGATTTTATCCACAATCCTACAAACCTTCAGTTTGCTACCTGTCTTCCTTATCTTTCAAAGTGGCTGAGGTATGTAAATCATTTCGGTAAAGTCGCTATTCTAGCTTATAGACTGTAGACTACTTGTGCCTAATTCATAGACCATTGGGCCTTATCTTAAGACTAGTACATTAGGCATTGGTCCGACCCACACAACATTTTACCAAGTAAGTTAGTAGGCTTTAGAGGATTGAACACATGATTAGAGGAAAGCCCTTACTAGTGTCTTACCATCTCACCACATTCCTTGTGGGTAATTTTTATTCATAGTCACTTCTGCATGAAACTTGACATTTATTCATGGTTACTTCTGCATCGAACTCGACTTCCAATTACTAGAACAACACGTCACATATTGGATTAGATTGATATAAATAATGATCTTGAAAATTGAAATTTTTTTTTGAAAATATATCAAAATGTCTCTATTGATATACTATAAAAAAAAAAATTCATTGATTGAAATTTCCCTTCAAAACCATATCTAACCACTCAAATCTTATTTTGATTATACCCGGGGTCCACTCCAAATTTTATATGTCTCTCGAGGTAATAAATTTAATTAGACAGACTTTTGATGAAGCCAAAGATATACAATCCCATGCGGACTGGCCCTCCAATTCTAGCTTATCACCTATCAAGATCATGGTCAAAGTATTTAGGTTCTGGTCTTCTAGATAATAATGTGACACGTGGCATTTGAATTCATTCTCATCCAACTAATTTTTTTTCCAAAATATGGACATTTAAATGAAAATTAAAATTCTATCGAAAACAAGATAATAGCGTAACTTCCCACGCAAAGACAGATGCTTTCTGTTCTTATCTAGATGATTAAGCACAAGTAACCGACACTTGTAAGTCATTAATAGATACGTTCAGACAACCTTGCCCCCAGTTTTTACCGAAAACTTGGCGCGCAGCCGGTTGTTTTCTACCTTAATAAACACCCGGTTTTCCAAAACCAGAAACCACCATTTGTTCCCTTTCTTTCCTTCCCTCTATATATATATATATATCTCTCTCTCGTGCAATAGCCTCAAGCCTTGTCAATCAAATCGAAACAGTCCTTTTAATTAGATCGATTATCCGATTGGAGATGAGTAGGGTGTTCTACCAAGCTTTTACGAGGGCGATGCAGGGAATCAAAGACCAAGCTTCCAAGTGTGATTCCACTTCCGCCATTAAATCTCTTAAAGATTCAGCTTCTTCGTGTAAACAAGGGAGGCGATTTTCTAGTGTTGTCGATTCCTCCAACTCCTTGAAAGCTGTGGAGAAGTTGAAGCTGAAGCAGGCAGAAGAATCGCTTCGGACGGTTATGTACTTAAGCTGTTGGGGTCCCAATTAACCATCACATATTCTCCGGCTTAGATCAGATCAGATTTTGTTTAGTAATATTTGTAATCTGATGTACATTTTTAAATCATGTATATATGGAATTTATTCTTTTTTAGAAAGATTGGTATATTAGCTTTGACCATGGTTTTAAAATCAGTGTATCTATCGTCTCGTCTTACTCATGTACCCTAGATGACTCGTCTGAGTCATTTCGTTTCATACGAGCCAATCCATTGAAATCGGTTTAAGTTCATTAAATGCGATTAATTTGTACTGAAATAAGTTTATATATTTTTTGAGTGCTGGTAATCTGACTTGGGCACGTGTCAATTTAATCGACTTTATCTGACATGACAGACTCGAGAATCATAGATGTACTCTCTTGGGATACAGATGGATGATTTCTCATTAAAAAAAATGTAATTTTGTATCTCGATTAAAAATGTCATTTTTTAAATAGATTTATAGTTTTCGAGCCTATAACGTCAGGTAAGTCGATTGAGTATGCCATCTCACAACTCATATTTTTTCTTATGATAAGGTGGTTTAGTAGATGCCACAAAAAGATGGTTTTGATTTGACCTAATCAATTTTTTATTTTGTGACCAGTTAATTATATTTGATGGTATGAATTAATAAAAGCATTTCACGTGGTCACTAAGACATGAGAAGGTTGAGTCTATTAAAATTAATAAATTCACTCAACTTATGAGTAACTTTCGAGGCATTTTTGTATCAATTTTCCTTGAGTTTGAGAGAGGATTCAGTTAATAGGACACGAGGCAATTCAAGAGCAGTCGATTGATCCTTTCGTTAAGGTAACCACGTGTCAACTGACACTTTCTCGAGTCCTAGAGATGGTTCGCCCAGCCAATAATACTCGGTTGAGGGTAGTTAAGTGATTTTTTCATTAAGAAAATATTATGAAAATAACAATAGAATCAGAGTGAATTCTAAAAGAAGATTTTTTAAGATAGTTAGAATTTTAATTACAATTATATTCTTAGATTTAAGTAGTAAATGTGATTATTAAAAAAAATAAAGCTGAATTGACCTCAAGTTTGTACCTTGCATCACACTTTTCTTGACATGAAAGTGTTTATGAGTTGTAGATGCTTTTTTAGTACTCTAGCACGACTTTATTAGAAACGACTCTTATGAAACACATAATCAATAAGGATAAAATTAAAAAATTCCTAATTCGAAGAGAACACTAAGTTATTTATGAGATTTTCGTGAAAAAAGCTATTAAGTAAAGGTGTGACTCTTTGACTCATTTCTATCTCAACTTTAAAGGATTCTTACTAATTTAATGGTTAGAGGATCTTGATATGGGAAATCCTCTTATATTTGATACTCTTTACATAAATCAAATCTAGATCTTCATGTGGGTAATTATTATTTTTTTATTTTTTTATATATAAACATTTGTTCAAATTCTCTAATCACTTAATTTCAACAACAAACAAATATTCCATATCATAATTTTCAAGGCTTGAAGAATTCATTGTTGCATCGAGTGTCAAGTGAGCAATCATGAGTTAATTCCATTTTTTTCCCCCCAAAAGATAATTATATTTTTATTGGGTTGATGGTATTGTATGTTTGTAGGCCGCAAATCTATATTTTATATTGATTACATTTAAATCTGTATATGAACAAATTTTATTTTATAAAAAAATACAAAATGAAGTTTACTTAGCCAAGTATTTAAATGTAACAATAATAAATAGGAAATAAGTTAAATTTTATTCTAAATTCTGATCTATTATAGAGGAAATAACTAAAACATCTATGTATTTTGTCAACAATATTATACCAAATAATTTGTTTTAATATTTATGAAATCGAAAACATTATACATCCAATTTTGTAATTATTTTATTTAAGAAAATGATTATATGTTCCTTTACATATATAACTTGATTAAATTACCTTTATGCTCTAGAATTGAATGAAGGTTCACATAATGGATAAATACATGAAAGGTTTTGTTAACGTATATGGTGTGCCCGTATAATATATGTATTTTGGATTTTACTGTAAGATCAATTGAAGTTTGAGTTTGAAAGCTTAAAAATATGAATGTAACGATCAATGCTTGAATTGTCAATCTCGATCATCTATCGAGCGTCAATTTTCTTTAAATAATCACTAAAAAGTTTATTTTGGGATATAACCATTTTGGTATAAAAAGAATTTTCAAGGGTATTTTCGGTACAAAACACAATTTTCCAAGTATTAAAAGGATTTGATTGGTTTAGTAATTTTTTACAAAATACTTGGCCGTTTCTTAAAACACCCTTATTATTATTATTTATACATAAATTTTTTTGTAAAAACCTAGGTTAATCCAAAAAAAAAAAAAAAAAGTGGATTGAAATGAATATCCATACTACTTTCTTTAATCGTGAATATTTACTTATATAAAGTAATTTTGTTATAAGAAATATAAAACACTTGTGAATATGGTATATCTAATTTTTCGAGTAAAACACCGGAGAAAAACATCTATGATTCTGTGAACTTGCCACGTCAATCGAGTATAATTTTTCAAGTTAGAAAATCATGACTCTTTTTATTTATATTGTTAGTGTTGATCAGTTATATAGCTTATGTTTAATTTTGTCAATATCTCACAATATATTTTGAATGTTTATTTAAAGAAAATTGATGGTCAATGGATCGTCGAGATTGACAATTAAAACATTGATCTTCACATTCATTATTATTATTATTATTATTTTTTGAGTTTTCAAACTCAAACTTAGATTGATCTTCCCAAAAAATACAAAATGCACATATTACCTCGGTGAAATGGAAACTCATACCAAACATTATTATGTCTAAATGTCTAAAATGATAATGCTGAACTAACATTGTAGGGGACATTTCTGACATGAAAATCTGTCATAATCATAGATACTTTTCATCGAGATATAATCATATCAAAAATGTCTCCCATAATGTTACTTCAGCACAACTCTTTCAAAAATGAGTTGTGCTAAAGTGACCTCAAGCTGAATCTCATATTGCACTTCTCGACGTCATGAAGTGCCTGAGGTTTTAGCCTGAATCTCATATCGCATTATTCTTTTAAAATTAGCACAAATCGTTGGAGTGGGCATCAAGTTACCTAAGCCCAGCCTTAACTCATTTCGAGCAGGGTGGGTCGGGTTATCAGTGCAACCCGCTGGATTGGTAGTCCAACCTTCTTTTTTTTTTTTTTTTTGACCCGGTCATAAAACCCGAAGTTCTTGTCTTCGCATTTGCAAAATCCCTTCTCATCTTCTTCCAACAGAAACATTTCCGCCGCCACTGCCACCGCCAGCACGAGCCTCCGTCGAAGGAATCTGACACACACACACACACAGACATACTCTCCTTCTCTCTCTAGGATCTAGTAATGGAGGTCTCCATTGTAACAGTTGGAGGCAAAGGTTCATCTCTCTCTTCAGCTTCTGTTTACTTAGTCGCAAACGGTCTCGCTAAAGTAAGAATCGATTCTTCAGTTCTCGAGAAGCTCTCTCCAACTCACGTTCTTTCTTCAACAAATCTCCAGATTTCAAATCCTAACCCTAGATTTCTTACTCTAGAAGAATCCCGAGCTTCTCTCATCGTTCTCTTGAACAAACTTGTCCTCACAAATACTGGGATTCGATCGGTTCTCCCTCTTTTCATTGTTGAAACCCTAAACCTAGGGTTTGATCCGGGTAATTTGGATTGGGGTTCTGTATTAGGGTTTTTGGATTCATTGTTTCGGTTGAATGGTACGACACTTGTGGATACAGGTGTAACTGATGGAGAATTGGTTGTTTTGGAGAATTCATCCGCTGTTTTGGGTGGAATTTGTGCGATTTTGGATTATGGTTCATCGGCTTTGTCGATTGTGGCCGATGCAGTTTCTGCTTTATCGTGCGAGGCTTCTAAGGCTGATGTATCGACCGCAATTAATTTGTTGGATTCTGGTGATGGATTCTCTGTTAAGGATGAATTGGCTGTTGCTAGTGATCTCAAGGTTTTACTTGTTGGGTCGAAACTTGTGGGTCGTGTTGGTTCGAATGCGATTTCAGAGATTCCGAAGGTTCATGGGAGTTTTAGGGAAGTGGTAAGGTCAGTTCACTTGAGAATGCGTGTTGAGTTGAATTCTAGTGTGAAAGTTGGGAAATCGGATTCAGGCAGTAGTGTGGGGAGTGGGAAGGCATTAGTGACAACGTTCTTGCCTTTGGCGACATCTCTATTGTTTCTTGGTGAGAGTAGTTTATGTCGAACAAGATTGAATTGTGATTCAATCGACAATATTGATGTTCTTTCACAGGTGTTGAAAATATTCGAGGGGAATTGCCCCAGCTTTGATAGTTTGAGAGATGGGTTTCGGTTGGTTTCACAAGCCGCATTTGAAGTGGATTATGTCACCCTTTTGCATGAAATATACAGTTTATTGGTGAAGATTAGAGAAATTGTTGCTTGGGAAGGATCATTGGCTCTGTTTTCACTCGAGAGAAATGAGTCAAATGAGAAACCCAGAGTCGAGATGAATGGAGACAATGCAAATGCCGAAAGAAAGACCGAGAGGAAGAAGAATAAGGTGGTTTTGGGAAAGGGAACTGTTGTTATAAGACAGCTTATTAAGGATAGATTGTGGAGTAAGAGTGGGGAATTGGTTGAAAATTTGGCTTTCCTGAATGATTGGGCAAGAGATCTTTCTTTGTTTTTCGACCCTAAGGAGCCGGAACTTGATACTTTTCTGAAGAAAGTGAAAGAGATTGTAGAAAGCAATGAAGCTAGAAGACGACCCAAGCTTCCCAAGGTGAGAAAGCACCATACATTTGAATATTTATTTCCTTTTCATTGGTTTTTTTTATAAGAAATTTTATCGTACTTTCTGTATTTATTAGGGTACTCGAGATTTTGCTAAAGAACAAATGACCATAAGGGAGAAAGCATTTACAACCATAGAAGAGGTGTTTAAGAGGCATGGAGCGACAGCTCTAGATACTCCTGCTTTTGAATTGAGAGAGACTCTCATGGGAAAATATGGGGAAGATTCAAAATTGATATATGACCTTGCTGACCAGGTAATGTATTTCACTGTTTGTTTGTACTAGTCATACATCTTCTTGGTGCTTTGATCGATATCTTGGCATTTTCTAAAATTCCATCAGTCCCAATCGAATGAAAAAAGAATCCCCTAAGAAACAATAGGTGCATTGATTGTGCACAACAAAGATGGGTGAGTGAGAAAACTAAGAAATGACTCATTCATAAAAATATAGTCGTACTAGCCCCAATAGGTGATAAACTAAGGGAATGCCGACTAAGATGGTTTGATCATGTGCAATGAAAGCTGATCATGAACCCAGTTAGAATGAATGTGCAAGTTAAAGGTTCCAAAAGAGTGAGGGAAAGGCCAAAAAGAATAGGATGTGAATGTAGATAGTGACAACGGATATGAATGCACTTAAACTTAACAAAAGACATGGATTTAGACTTAATTGATTAAATAAAATAGATAAGTTCATTCAACTGACCTCAAAATTTGGGTCAAGACTTTGATGATGATAATTGTTTTCAACAAAAATTCTGCAAAAAATATGACATTGTCTTCCAATTAGTGTGTGTGCATGGGTGGGTGCTTTTTTTTATTTTGGGGGGGGGGGGGGGTTATGGGGGCTTGCCGAGTCCCTATTTACTTTGATGTACGTATGCGCATAGATGGTCTCAAAGAAATTACCATGTAACCTCTTCTCGTAATCTGAAGAGTTTCTGTAATCCAAAGTGGTTCTACAACCACAAATTTGGATTACGTGTCGTAAACAATCCATGAGCCGATCCCTTTAATGAATCCCCTTTTTTGTGTTTTGGGGGGAATGTAAGAGAGCAAGCAACAGCCCTAACAGGCTTCCTATTCCTAACCAGAAACTGATTTAGAAAGAGCCAGTGTTAATTAAAGCCGAATGAAATATCTAAGTTTGAGGGAGCAAGACTAGTTTCACCATGGAATACCCATGTGAATACTCGCTTAAATAGACAACTTTAAAGTATGTTTTGGTTAACATGAATCTCCTACCTAACAATTGGCTTCAATCTCTTGAGCATATTTCATGACATCTCTAATGTTTGTGGTGAATCAGGCTGATGAACTTGTCATTATGGATTATATACTATTGTTTCAATGAAAAACCTGCATCGTTGTTAAAAATATGTAATTCTGTGTGTAACATGTTTACAGGGTGGCGAGCTTTGTTCTCTGAGGTATGATCTGACTGTTCCATTTGCCAGATACGTAGCTATGAATGGTGTCACTTCATTCAAAAGATACCAAATAGCTAAAGTGTACAGAAGGGATAACCCGTCTAAGGGGCGATACCGTGAATTCTATCAATGTGACTTTGATATTGCTGGTCAATATGAAGTGATGGGACCTGACTTTGAGATTCTTAAAGTTTTGACCGAACTGCTTGATGAATTAAATATTGGTGATTACGAGGTACTTGTTCTCCTTGGATGATGTTTTCATATTAATATTTGCTCTCATTGGTTGAAATGGGATTTTAATCATGCTTTAATCCACTTCAGGTATTAAAGTAATCATGCTCTATGTTCTTATGCTTCTTTGTTGTGATTTGTTGACTACTTAAAACTGTTTCCTGTTTAATCATGCATACTTCTCTTTATAGATAAAGTTAAATCATCGGAAGTTGCTAGATGGGATGTTGGAGATATGTGGAGTATCTTCTGAAAAATTCAGAACCATATGTTCAAGCATTGACAAGTTGGACAAGCAATCATTTGATCAGATCAAGAAGGAAATGGTGAGAACACACATTTGATATCATTTAGAAACAGGGCGTGAGTATGTATTGTTATTGCCATGTCTCCTTTTACAGGGTTGTATGCTTGTGTTCTATATCTGGGCCATGGTTTAAAATATTGGAATGTATTGGTTGATACGTATTGGTATCGGCCAAGACCGATACGGAACATTGACTCTGAAACATTGAATGTTTCAGGAATGCATCAGGTATGTATTGGCCGATACCATATCGGTTTTTTCATTAAGCGAAACATCCAATCGATACAATATTTTAAACCTTGATCCAGGCCATGTTTATCTTACTCTATCCTATTGTTAAAGGTAGGGGAGAAAATGCCTCTTTTTCTGGGCAAATAATTTTAAATTGTTTTTACATCATAAAAATGCTAATAAAGAAAGTGGTTGGACACTCAGCCTGTTCGCATCTACTGTAATGATGACAACTACTAGTGTGGTTGAGCAAGTGATTACTAAATGGTCCTTGGATAATAGTTACTTCTTGTCAACTGCCAATCTTTGCATGAATCATATGTATTAATGCTGGGCATTTTAACCTTGTTTGTTAATCTTCTTTTGTTGCTGGATACCAATTTTTTTTACCCTTACTTACTTTTGTATTATTCATTATTTTTATTTTTAAATTGACGGACTTGTCAACTTTTATGTTAAAAGATATGTTATCATGTGCTAGGTGGAGGAGAAGGGATTATCTATTGAAACGGCAGATAAAATTGGTACTTTTGTGAAGAAAAGAGGATCCCCTTTGGAACTATTATCTGAGTTGAAACAAGTGGGTAGCGAGTTTTTAGAAAACAATGGTTCTGTTCTGGCATTGAATGACTTAGAGATTCTATTCAAAGCTCTCGAAAAATCAAAGTGTATACACAGAGTGGTGTTTGACTTGAGTCTTGCAAGAGGTCTTGATTATTATACCGGAGTTATATTTGAAGCTGTTCTTAAAGGTGCTATGCAGGTAAATATTTAATCTTAGCCAGTTGATTGATTTCCTCCACATGTCACCAATGCACTCCTTGTGTATGATATGGCATGTATGCTGATTGATGTCACCAATGCACTCCTTGTGTATGATAGTGCATGTATGTTGAGGAAAATGCAGAGCAGTAATGTGTTTTTGCGATCTTTCTTTATATTATGGAGATGCAGTTTTGTCATAAATTCAATCCTAAACTACCATATGAAAATTTTACTTTAAAAAAAAAAAAAAAAATGGAAGCGCGCATGCACAGAACAGTCCCTACAGTCACACTCCCTGACCCCACAGAAATGTGGAATTGATATGAACTGGAATCAATAAACCATGCTATGAACCGATTCTAAATGAAAATTGAGTGTTTCTTTGAAGCATATCTGCACCTCTATTCTGAGCCTCATAGAGTGGGAACCCTATAAATTAACTCTCATGGATGTTATAATGTCACTGTGTTATCATCATGAAGGTGTCACCATCTATCCCTTATCGTAAAAGTTGGAGCCGGCCTAAAGAACTGGTGCTTTATTAAGTCTCAATGGATGTTATAATCTTAAAATCTATGTTTTAATCTTTGGGTTGATTAGAGTCCTATACGCCGAAAGAGTTCCTTTTTTAGCACGTACCATGATGAAAATGCATACTACGATGTATTTCTTCCATCTACTTGACTAGTTTCTTTTCACCTTATTTCAGAAGAAAAATCCATTTTGTGATATATGTCTTCCATATTGCCGGTTCTTGATTTTTTCTGAACATTGTAATTCTCACCAGTTCCAAGTTTGATGAAAAAAAATGGTCGTTCTTCGGTCACCAGTTAGAATTATATCACTAACTTACATATGTCCTCAGGTTGGTTCCATTGCTGCTGGAGGGCGTTATGACAATCTTATAGGTATGTTTTGTACGAAGCAGGTCCCAGCAGTTGGTGTGAGCCTTGGAATTGAACGAGTATTTACTATTTTGGAGCAGCTTGTGAAAGACAACAACCAGGTAATCTTATATATTGTGGTCCAATAAATATTGGTGGATGGTATATTCGTTATTAAGTTGTAGTTTAAGTACAAAAAATTGGATCCACTGTCTGTCCATGTTCTGCACACAAAATAATATAATGGTGTATATAAATTTTACCATCATCATTGATATTGAGTATACACACATGAACAGTCTATTATCTATGTTTTTTAAGCACAAACTATCTTGAGTGTGGGCGCAGGCACACAAATGGATTTCCTCGCTTCCCCATGTAAAGCCCTATGCCACAGATACTTTTGGTCTTTCATTCGTATGGTTTCCTGCACCCTACTTGATAATCAGTTCAGTGGGATTACTACCACCATTCAAAAAATTGTTTGGTTTTTGTTGACCATCCAATCAATGGTTTGGAAAAGGCAGATTCTTTTTGGTATTTTGGGAACATCCCCCCAAGTAATGTTTCGAATTTGTTGATCTACAAGCTGTGGTCCCTTACTCCCTCATGTATGTTAATTGTAGTTCTCATTACCTACCTACCTGAAAAGACCAATTGAGTTTAGATAATGATGATAGTGTGTCTTCTAGTTGTTTTGGGGTGGGGCATATAAAATGTGGGACATTTTGGTAGCATATACTAAACTGGCCCCTGTTAATCCAAGATTGACAGGATAGACCTGTCATCTATTTTTTTTGCGAGCATGGTATTAAATTTTGACATATTCCATGAAATATACCGAACTGGAAAACATATTCCATAAAATATACTGAACTATCTGCATTCCCACAAGGTCCAACATGAAATTTAATTGATAGTTTTCTTTTTTATATACGTTTTGGTGGAAATCACCTTTCATTTTGTGAAATATTTCGGTGAATAGTGAATTTCAACTGAATAATCAAAATTTAGGTATAAAAATGCATGATTTTGGTGGAAGTATTTCAATCACCAGAAAATTTCAACTGAATCCATTTAGCCATCAACATGGAATCCATTTTTCATAGGTTAGAAGTTTCAAAATGGGCCGATCTTTTTCTTGCGTTAAAATAATCTCCATTATGGGGAGATCCAAAGAAATATTCTATTGAATCATGACAGTTCCCTTCCCCATGCCTAATTTTTTTAAATCCCCTTTCTTTTTAATTAGATCTAAACCTAACAGGTCTTCATTTTTTTTGTGTTAGGGGAGAGGGAGAGACAGAGAGAGAGAGGGGGGGGCAATCTGTTTTATACTTTTAGTTTGATATTTATTAGGCCAGTTGCGGTAGGCCTGTGCATGGTCCTAGAAAAAAAGGAGAATAGCATACCATCTAAACATTGTAGTAGAGCAGCATTTTTTTTTTTTTTTTAAAGTTTCCTAGATGCCTTGGAAAAGTGTTGGTAGAGGACTCTTCTAATTATTCCATTTTGGGTTTTGGCAGGCGGTCCGAGCAACAGAAACTCAAGTTTTGGTGGGTATTTTGGGGGAGGACCTGTCTCAAGCTGCTGAATTGGTGAGTGAGTTGTGGAATGCCAAGTTGAAGGCAGAATATGTGGTCAGTAAAAGAATGATGAAACTGATTGATCGTGCTAAAGAATCGAGGATTCCTTGGATGGTCATTGTGGGTGAGAGGGAACAAAATGAAGGCAGTGCCAGATTAAAAGACATTGAAGCAAACAAGGAGGTAGTGGTCTCAAGGGATCAAGTTGTTGTGGAACTTCAGAGACGGTTGAACAACACTTTTTCCCTCTAATCCTTCCATCCATACAAGCCATTCTAGTTTGAGGTATGTTTACATGAACTTGTTCCATTGTATATTACATAGAGTGAGAATTCATCCATTATTATTATCGATAACCAACACAGTTGAATTTATCAAGGATTCATCTTTGAACCCCAAAATTAATGGAACATGATAGTTTACAATTTCAATTTGTGTGTGTGTGTGTTTTTTTTTTCCTCTTCTTTTTCCTCTCTTTGTATTTGGATAGATAAAGAAACAATGATTCTGCAACTCATCATGTAGCACTATCTTCATAGATGTCAATTGATTTACGAAGATGTGAACTTCATTCAAATTTTTTTCAATTAAACATCTCCTAGAACTTTCATGTTCACTAATTACTTCTATTCTTTGATGGAGATCATGCCATTTCATTCACAATGGTTGCGGAGCTATCATTCGACACACAAGTTTTACATGAAAGCCCTTCATAGTGAAGGAAAAAAATTAAATACATGTGATAAAATCCAATTCAACTATAATTCAATAATGGCTGCAAGTACAATCGTGATGATTACAAGAAGAAAATTAACTTTGTTTTGCCCTGACAAATGTTTCCAAAGAGGAAATATATTCTTACATTGAAAGGTTTCCAAGAGATCCATTTTTTGTGTGGTGTATCTTGAGAGAAATATTTAGGGAAGACTGCTAATAGAGTTTAATTGGAGTGTTGCCTTCGCATGCCTAGCCAAAAAAAAAAAAAAAAAATGAAAGAAAACTTGAGATTTTTCTTCTCTTGACCTTCTATATTTTCAAGGAATAATGGCTCAAACTACCACCACCAAACAAGTAATCGATACATGATAATGAATGAGAAACCCCTTTCCTTACCATGATGGTGACCGTCAAAAACAAGGCATCAAGATTTGTTATGAATCTTGAGGAGTTGTTATGCATATCTCGAGGTCTTTTAATGGTGAAGCTTAATAACGCCTTTCTTCCTCACTATCATAATAAGGATAGTTGGACTCATAATAAATAGACTCCCAAGTTTCCCATAGCTCCACACTTTTCAAAGAGTCGTCTTGAGGTGACAAAATGATGTGGTGTCGTGCACATTACCGTAGATGCTTTTCCGTAAGATACGAGTAAAAAGCATTTACGGTTATTTGTGTGCCACCACATCATTTTTATCACCCTTGTCACCCTTTATGTCATTCCAGCATTTTCCCTTTTCAAAAGCAAGTGGTTGGAAAAACATAAATAATGCTGGTCGAGTCCAGAGCTGTGTGTGAGAGAGAGAGAGAGTGAGAGTCATCTCGTCCACACGACTTTGTCACATGCAAACTTCTAGTTAAGTCTATAATCATCTTTCTCATTGTCACATTTTTATTTTTTTTGCTAAAACAAACAAACAATACTCCAGAAGCATATTAAAAGCCATTTATAATCATCATCTAGTGAACCCACCTATTTGAGTGGAAAAATTATGAAAGATAAATTAGTAGCAAATTGGTGATAAAGTAAGAAAAAAAACTCTACTGAGATGGTTACATAAAATCAGATTTAGGTCCTAATACTGAGTTCTGATAAATAAATAAAAATCCAATCGGATCCTATTATTATCAGTTTGGTTTGAGATAAAACCCGACCCATTGACAGTCCTACATGTGCCACATACATCCTCATAATTCAAACTTCATATTCCTTGGGTAGGCCATCCTTGGGGTCCATCCCAACCCAAACTAACACCAAGAGTAGCATTGATGAAGATGTGTGTGTGTGTGGAACATGTGCCACACTTGTCCCCAAAGAGACCACATTTTCCTCCACAAATTACGAGCTTTCCAATGGATAATTGGTTGGACAAAAGATGTTCGTGCATTGATGTTAAGGGCCTTTTGGGCAAAGAGAAAAACAACACCTGTCATTAGTAATTGCTGAGCTGGAAAGAAAAAGATTGTCTTTTGCAACATGGGTCAATAAGTAGGGTTCCCGCGTTGTTCCTTTTTAATGGATCAATGACATAATTAAATATTACGCGTGACAACATTTTTTTATTTCATTTTATACCCTTAAGTACCCTCTCCCACCCAAATCAATTGGACTCATTGGATCCTAATCCTATGTGTTATTTTTGGGTGCTTGAATTAATTAAAAAAGAATAAATTATGATTAAAATCAAATGAGATTTGTTCAACCAATCTCGATTGTTTGTCATAAAGCTCCGAGGATGATGATGTTTGATCCTTAATGATAATATTTTCTTTTAGAGTAAAGATTTTTTTACACCCCCATCACATAACTGTAAATCATTTATCTTAGGATAAACATAATTAAAAAAGAAAATCTTGTGTATCCCGAGGCAAATGACCTATGATTTTGTGATGGGGGTGTGTGTCAGAGGGAGGCGTCATATTATCATGACTCTTCCTTTTGTTGTCCTAAAGTAATCACGTCATTTGATGGAAATATGGATCAAATTGATTCAACTTGATCTGGTCCATTGCGTTTCCCACTTTTAGGTCTATATAAGTGGTAAATGTGATATTTATGTCGGGGTGCTAAATCTGACAAGTATGAACTTACAAGATTTTACAAAAGAAATAACTTAATAGACAAAATTGAATAGAAGAGCATAATTCATTTAGTCGATCTCAAATCTTCAAGATAAGGCTTAGCTACTACTTTTGTTGTCGCTAGTGTTGATGTTTGGGATTTGGGATTGTTCGAACCCCATATGTGACCTCTCTGATTTACACAAAGTTGTCTTAAAATCTTGATTACCCATTCTTGTTACACCATCGCGAGTTGTAATTACAACTTCATTTTCTAGATTATTTCTCTAAATCTTTTGTGATACAATTGAGGATTTAAATTCTAGGATAATTTGAGATTGATTCTTTTTTCCAATTTTAGACTTTTATTATTGTTATGCTAAAACATGTGCTATTATGGTTATTAACTGTTGAAAATGGTCAAAATAATCCTTTGCTTTCTTCCTATACGGTGCCTTGAAATTTTGGTTAATTAAAGTCATAGTTAGTAAATTCGCGAATTAGACGAATAATATTCTTCCTAATCAAAACTGCCATTGGTTTCAAAGATTCGGATGAATTCACAGATCTTTGAATCCCAACGAATGGATCGCGATTTGTATTTATATTCCGTAAGTATTTTAATAAAATACTTCGTATTTTCCTATTCTCAGTTCTCACTTCAAAACTTAGGAGGGGGGGGGGAGTTGAAAATCATTCCCACAAAAATAATTAATCTTGAACAACTTAGGGAACTTCTAGAATATATTGATGATGATCGTAAAGAGCTTGAAAAAGAAGATGAAATTACATCTAATTGTGAAGATATTCTTTTTGACGAACTATTTGGTCCATCTACTTCACATTAATAACTTTTTAGAAATGACAAGAAATTTATTTTTGAACTTAATTAGATCATGCGACATGATGATTTTGACATTAATTAGAATATCATGTTTTATGCTTTTCATTTACATTGATTATTAGATAGATTAAAACTAAATCTTTAATTGCAAATATATATTTTATTGGATGAATGTGATTGTGGATTATTTACTTAAGATATTTTTAATTTAAGTATTAATAATTTGATTAATAGATTAGAATTGTTAGGTCATATCATATGTTATATATATATCAAAATTTAAAAAAATTTAAAAAATTGTTGGATCTGAATCAAACTAGATTTTTTATTATTATATAAATATAAATTATATAAATGAAAAGAAGATAGGGAGGTATCCCCCAAACAACAAGGGAAAAAAGAAGAAAGAAAGAAAAAATACACGCTCAGCGGAGAGCTAATTGTCACAAATGATATCCTAATTAAAAACAAAATCTTGGAAACACACTCCCTCAAAGTCTTTACTCATCTGTGACCAAAGGAAGAGAAATCCCAAAATTTCTAAGATCACTGTATGAGACGAGCTCTTCTTGCAATGGAATACCCTGTTGTTACACTCTCTCCAAAGATCCCAAGCAATGGCGAAAGAAATGATAGCCCAGAGAAGCCTCTTTCTAGAGTAGAAGATATTGAAACTCCACCCCTCCAGAAGTTCAAAAAAAGATAAGGGGAGAACCTAATCCACCTGGAAACAAGATAAGAAGAACATTCAAATAACTCGGAAAAAAAGACAATGACTAAGAATGTGATTGACAGACTCCCCATCCCTAGAACAAAGAAAGCAAAACTTTGGAGTAATCCACCCTCAAATTATTTCTGTATCGTATTTTTACCGTCCTACATTTTTCGTCGAATTTTAAAACAAATCGGTTATCGCTATTCCGAATGTTACCCGATTTATTTCCATACCGTTTTTTCCCCGTCCATTGAATTGTTAATTATGATCAAATTCAATAGAAAATCACATTTGATAGTTATTGGTCTATTTGTGGGTTGAGCCTCACATGGCCTATGTTCATTATGTGGTCCATATAATAACTACTCATAATAGACAACATGATTTCTAAACAAAAATGATCATAATTTATGTTAGAATAATGATTTTATGACGCCCCAGGCATGGCATGTGTTAGAACCATAGAATTTTCCTGGGGATACATAATTACACATATTTATGGGGATGTAGAGTTGTGTATCCCAAGGGTAAACAATCTACGATTCTAGCCCATGTCACATCAGGGGACTTGTGTTAGATGGGGCGTCAGAAAATCACGACTCTTTATATTAAGATGTAGTTCATGTGCTATAAAATTAGAAATGAATACATCCAAGGAAATGTAATAATTCTAATAAGTAATAAACTAAGAAAATGTTAGTTGAGATGATTTGGATATATTCAACAAAGGTTGATTACAATTCCAACTAGAAAAATAATCAAGTTGGAAGTTCTTAAATAACGAGAGGAAGACTCAAAGGATCGTCGAATGAGATTATGAAATTATATATTTAAGATAAGACTTTGAGGTTAATGAATGGTGATATAGTATGTTTATGTAGTCTATATTCTAAGGGGATACTTTTAGGACTTAGTTTTTTAAATGAGAGTCCGTGATATCTTAAATTAGTGAATGTAGAGTTATCCTTGAGATTTTGTTCTCAACGTCTCGAGTGCACAATTCTTTGTGTTTCTTTTGATTTATTTGAATTGCTGATCTTCGGGTTAGGCCTCCTCAACCTCTTACGTGATTATGTCTCAGTCTTTTTATTTTTTTTAAACGAAAATAATATACATATTAAGAGAAAAAGTCACTTGAAATGGTTAAATCATGTGCAACAAAAATTGATTACAATCCCAAACATAAAAAAGTTGTAAACTGAAGATTCTCAAAAAATGAGAGGAAGACATAAAAGAATGTGAATTGAGGTAGTAAGAGGCACAAGACTCATACATATTGGACGAAGAATCACTAATCAAATCATAGAATCTCACGATTGATATCGATCAAGCTATTCTCATCGATGAGGGACATCATTCTTGTTTTCATAATGGGTGGTATATGGATCTCTTGACTCTTGTCTACCCCAATTCACATTTATTTAATTAAAAAGCTTTAATATTGGCTTTAATAACTAATCCCGACTCACAACTACCCTCATTAAAATCTTCAATGAAATAAAAAACAATCTTCAACAACTAATCCTCTAAGTCAACAACCCATCTAACTAAACGGTTATAAACAATTAAAGAGAATGAAATAAAATAAATAAATAAATAATAAAATAAAATAAAATTGAGACGGATTTGAACCCATTTTGTTAAGTACAGTGAATTCTCTTTTAAGATCCGACTTGTCTTCCTTTTACAATAACAGAGTAAAGTAAAGGCAATCTTCCAAAGGGCGCATAGCAAGTGAGAGAGAAACCACAAGAGACGATTTGGGAAAATTTTGAATCTTTTTCTTCAAAATCTCCATAATTTTCTCGAAATCTGCTTTCCTGCTAAGAGAAAACTTCCTTTTGGATGGACTGAAAACCGTTGTGGGTAAGATTCGGGCAAAAAAATGGCTATAATTGATGAAAAATCTGAGTCAGATGGGAAGGCTTGGAGTGTCTGTCGAATGTCATTTTGGCAATCGGGACATGCTTCTTCTTCGTCTTCTACTACACAGAATCTTCAACATCAACAGAATCAAAATCATGTCCATGGATCGAATCATCATTCTTCAAATACAGTTTCATCTGTAGCTAGATCTCTTCTTCCTACCAGGCGTAGACTTCGTCTCGATCCATCTACCAAGCTTTATTTTCCATGTGAGTCTTATCTGGGTTCTTTTTATGGTCGTTGACTTGGGTTTTTTTTTTTTGTTCTTACTTCACTTTGTTTTTTTGAATTTTTGTTTCGTGGGTATGTAGATTTTTGATGATTTAATCCATTTTGAGGAGTAGGTATGTTAATTTTTGACGATTCAATCTTTTTTGAGAGTTGGGTTTGTCGATTTAATCGATTTTGAGGAGTGGGTCTGTTGATTTTTGACGATTCAATCTTTTTTGAGAGATGGGTTTGTTGATTTTTGTTGAATTAATCGATATGGAGTATTGGATTAGTTGATTTAATAAGGGTTGAGAATTTGGTATGTTGGTTTTTGTTGATTTAGTCGGTTTTAAGGATTGGATTTGTTGATCTTTAATAATTGAATTTTTCTTCATTTGCCCATTTTTTTATTTGTTTCAGTTTCTTCTTAATCTCTAGGATAGATTGAAATATTTATTGGATATATTTTTCTTGAATTTGGGTATTATATATGTTAGATTAGATTGTCTGTGTCTAGGCTTTTACTATCTGTGATTCATCTTTGGACTTAGTTATTTGGGCCCCTCAATTTTCTTTCACCTTTCCTAATTGTTGGTTAGTTTATTTATAATTACTTCTGTTGAAGATGAACCTGGTAAACAAGCAAGAAGCGCGATAAGGATAAAAAACACTAGCAGGTCTCATGTAGCTTTCAAGGTATGGAAGAAATTCTGGTGGGTTTTTTCTTTAGTTACTTATACTGTGTTCTTGCTATATGCCCATAAGTTCCCAATTTTAAACAAAACATGCCTTCCATCCCTACCACCTAGATATTCTTATATTGATTACGGTTCAGGACATAACAAATCCATCAACATTATATTGTACATTGATGTATGAAACGATTTGTATGCTATATTGCTATTGCATCTACAATCTGATACTAATGATGAATTTTTCATGTTGTTTTAGTTTCAAACAACTGCCCCAAAGAGCTGTTTCATGCGTCCACCGGGTGGAATTCTTGCTCCCGGTGAAAGTATTATTGCAACCGGTAACAACTTCTCGTCTTATCCTCCATGTTCATGCTTCCATTCTGAACTTCCTTTCTGCTTGTCTGGGAAAATAAACAATTTTGGACTACAAGAAGTTCTTTTTATTGTTTTCGTGCTTTTGATTTTGTTTTGAAATGCTAGTCTTTAAGTTCGTGGAGCATCCAGAGAACAACGAGAAACAAATAGATCAGAAGTGCAAAGTTAAGTTTAAGATCATGAGCTTAAAGGTTAAAGGAGGAATGGACTATGTACCAGAGCTGGTGAGTTGTTTCTCATTCAAATGTCTCCATCTTCTGCTTGTTAATATTACACTTTCCACTCCAATTCTTTGTGCATTTAATTGTTGTGACTCATTCTGTCCCTATTCTCGAGTGATTTGTTATAATTCGTTCTTTTCACGTTCTGGTGTGCCATATCATTAACTGTTGTTAAAAAATTAAATCAGATTATAATATTATGTAAGAAGTAACAACGTACTTTGATTGTGCAAAGGTGCCACCTCAGTGATGTGTTAATATTTTTGTGTGGTCATACTACAGACTTGGGATCAAAACCCCTACACCTACCAAAAAGATTTAAAAAAAGGTGTGAAATGTTGACCTAAATAAAAGTTCATATTTGTGAAAGCTCATAGAATATAATAAATCAAAACTTTGTAGGTCCTGCACTTTGCTTTTAATATTTCCATGACCCAATCCCCGACTCCTCAGTGATGCTCCAACTTTGTGCAACCAAGGACAATAGTCTACTCTTTTACATGGAAGACTATGGGCCTATCTGTTTTCCAAGTGACTTGTAATCTCCATCTTCAATTTTGTTTATTATTATTATTATTTTTTTGTAGGATTCAAGTTAAGTTCTTTTATATATGGGCTGAGTTTAGGGTATTAGCCGGGGAAAATAGTGGGTTTTATTGTTGATTGAATAGAAGGCACTATGTAATTTCAGTGTTGAATAAATATGGGTTTCTTGACTTTCTTTTGGTACAGTTCGATGAACAAAAGGATCAAGTAGCAGTTGAACAGATTTTGCGGGTTGTATTCTTAGATGTCGAACGCCCTAGCCCTGTGAGTAGCATTTTAATAGTTCAACTATTTTTTTATGTATGCAAAGTTACGTGCGTTCATACATGATGTTGCAAATGTGCATCAATGACATACAATTGTGCTTTTCCCTTGAAAGGCATTG
Source organism: Akebia trifoliata (assembly GCF_017979445.1). Taxonomy (NCBI): domain Eukaryota; kingdom Viridiplantae; phylum Streptophyta; class Magnoliopsida; order Ranunculales; family Lardizabalaceae; genus Akebia; species Akebia trifoliata. Next base: position 3,289,529 of record NC_141385.1, read on the forward strand.
GAGAAACTGAAGCGCCAGTTGGCTGAGGCTGAGGCTGCACTTGAGGCTCGCAAGAAGCCTCCAGAAGACACTGGTCCTCGGATTGTTGGGGAAGGACTTGTCATAGATGAATGGGTAAAGTAGATGCCATTAAATCTTTTTGGAGCATTTTAGAAACACCCCCTATAAAATTGGTGATATTAGGTTTACCTCCCTTGACCCATTTTTTCTTGATGATTTAAACAGTGAAATTATAATATTTACCAAATTTTGATTTAGTAATTTAAGTATTTAAAGAGCATTTTGAAAGATAAAAAAAAATCAAAATCAAAATTTCAACATTAAATCATCAAGAAAATACAACCTGAACTTACGGTCAAGGGGGGTAAGCCTAATCTTGCATTTTGCAATGGGGTAAACCTAATATCACCAATTTTACAGGGGGTTGTTTCTAATATAGCCATCTTTTATGGTTTTTTCTCTTGATTTTGGTTGAACTTTTCTTTCCTTTGCCTCAATTGTTTATGTTTCTCCATTTTGTTTTTCTAGAAAGAACGAAGGGAAAGATACCTGGCTCGGCAACAAGTTGAAGGTGTTGATTCAGTGTAGAAGACTAGAAGTGCGGTTTCAATGGATGAAGAATGTATCATTTTCGACCCACCCCTTTTGTTGTCAGGTTTTATAATGAGGGGGAGGTTGACTAAAGGACTGGCAAGGAAACAATAACATGTTTCAGTGTCATATAATGTGAGATGATGAACCTTGTGGAGTTGGAAGGTATTTGATTTTGTAGATAATGTGATTTTGCTGCTTATGAAAATAAAATTGTTTTCTATGAAGATGGCACCCCACATGATCTGTGTCTCTCTTTGGTTCTAGGAGGGTTTAGTGTTGTTTGTGATTCCTTCTTTAACGTCGTTCTTTTTGTGGAAGTAGTTTGTGTTCTTGATATATAGGTTCATGGGGTTACAGACAGTTATGATATGCCTACTTGTCGGTGCAAGACAATTCATATCTCAGAGGATATTTCTTGTTAGTCTATACTTCATCAGACTTGCCAATATTAGAATCATGAGTATTTTTTTTGGTGGACATTTAGCTATTTGTTTACAAGTATTTTTGTTTCGTTGTTTCTCGATTGTGGTGTTTTTTCAGAATGATTTGATTGTTTAGTTTGGGGATTTTTTTTTTTGGATAACGGGGTGTTAGGACTTACATCTGACTAGGGGGACCGGATGAGCAAGGGCCGGAGCCAAGGCAATGGATCCTCACCTGGGCACATTCAACGCCCACACATCACATGCAACAGGTAAGTGAGGGAGTGCCCTCGCGGGTTGGCCCAAGGAAATAATGCTCATTCTGGTATCGAACACAACCTGCGGGGCTGATTTTCATCTTTGTTGTATTGGGGATTTGTTTTGTTAATCAATATATATAATTTTAAAAAACTACTGAATTTCATCTTAATTGCTTAGAAGAAATATAGATGAATATAAAGGGCTCTCATTCAAAGCTTTTATAAGCAATGGTTAAACAAACAGAAAATTACAATACTCTATTAAAATTAAAAATAAAAAGCAATAATTAGTTACTCAAATTTTAACAAATGTGAAAATTTGGACAAACAAATCTTTCAACCAAATCAACTTTGCACTATTAATTAGATTCCATATTCTATGGCAGTGTTTGACACTGTTTCAGTGCCCTCTTAAGCAATTTTCTGAGTCAAATTATTGTTTGATACGACTTAACTTTTGAGTTCTTGTTGAATCCAGAATCTAAAAAAATAAGTTAGAAGCCAAAGCTCCGCAATCCACCCTAGATGTTAATTAGCGTTTAGTTATGTTTTTTTAGAGATGGTTAATAAGAGGCCTGTGGATGATAGGATCAGACCCAAAATCGGATCTGTCCTAATTCGATAACTTTAGATATAATTGGATCGGGTTTGGATCCTAATTTTGAGATCCGATAAAATCCTGGTAAGACCAGAGTTGGATCTGATGCTTATTGGATTGGTTCCTATTTTGATCTGATCTTTGTCGGATTGGTCCCAGATTCATCTGATCTGACTCAATCTATTGATAGCTCAAATGGGAACAACATATTCACAATTGGGTTCTATGGACTGGGCTTGTAGAGAGCTTCCCATAGAGCCACCAACAAGTCGGGTGTTGGGTCATGTGAAGCATATATCCATATCCAAACTATATATTCGAATATCCGTATCTGATTGCTAATCCAACTATTTGAAGGATAACCGTATCCGACCCATTTAAACTTGGATAAATGGATATTCAATTTGTGTATGATGCACATCTGTACCGGACCCTAAAAACATTCGTATAAAAAAAAATGCACCCGTCGTTGCCAACCCTATCTTCCCATGGTTTCATCACACCTCTTGCATTGCCCTTGGGGCCATCAACCAACGGCATGGATCAGGTTTGGATAATCAGAATTGGGCAAAGATAGGCCTGATTAACATTTAGGACCAGGCTCGTCCTTGGATCACTTTGACCCAGCCCGACCCAATAACATATATTATATACCTATTTTATAACAAACAATATTATTAGATTTTGGGAAAATTACTAAAAAAATGGTTAAATATTAATTTACAAAAAAAAACTATTTTTAAAAAAATTACTTAAAAAGAATTAAATCGCTGGACTGTCTGGCGGTTTAATGTGTTAACATACATTGCTTTACGAAAAATACCCTCTGAATGCTTAAAACTCTAGACTGTCCAAGGTAGCAAATTGTTAAAATGATGGATTGTCTAGCGACTTAATTCGTTTTTTATGATTTTTGAAAAAAAAATTAAATTCTTTTTTTTAAATATTAAAATATGTAACCCTCTTTTAGTAATTTTCCCTTAAATTTTAAATAACCCGAAAACGTACGGGCCCAAGCCAAGCTGGGTATAGGAATTTCATTATTTGATCCGACCCGCCATTAATGGGAAGGGTCCAGATCTAGGCTAGGATTTGGAGACTTGATTAGGATCGGCCCTTTGTTTGACATCCCTTAATTGCCCTTCAAATCCCCAAAGCCTTATAAACCAAAGAGTGTAAAAATTCGTTACCTTCGGTTTAAATCACATCGGAGCGTCTGGAGGAGCGGTTTTGCATCCAACGGACACCAAACAGCAGACCTTCAACGTCTAGTTTTTGTTCCAACGGTCAAAAAACTCAAATGCACAAAAACTCCCTCTAAGATCTCTCTCCCTCTCAGACAATCTTCCAAGAAATACACCTCCAAGACACAAAGAACAATACATCCTTCTTCTAAACCACTATCTCTTCTCTCTCTCTAACCTTTCTTGTCTAAAACACCCTTTGATCTGCAACTGTTCTTCTCCAGATATCTCCTCTACCCATCACGAGAAAATGAGTGTTCTCAAATACCCAGACACCATTAACGTTTCAGATCTTCAGATATGGAACAATGCTGCTTTTGACAATGGAGACGCAGATATATCGGCTTTAATTAAAGCTTCTTCTGCAAATGTATCTGAAACCCTTGAATTGGATTCTAGCAAAGAAAATCATAGCCCTGTTTTGTGCAAATCCCCTGTTTGTGCAAAATCTCCAATACCCATTAAGCCTCTTCATCCTAATGGTGCCACAGACACCTCGCAAGGCAAGCCTTTAAAGCTCCTCTTCAAACAAGGTCTTCTTCTCCCTTCGACAACGGTTTCTGATATTGGGACCGAACCAGTCCGTAATGACAGCAAGATTGATACTGAGATCGAAGAGATTGAGATGGAGATTAGTCGGTTATCTTCCAAATTAGAATCACTTCGACTTGAAAAGGAAGGGAAGAATTTGAAGCCCATCGAAAATCCCCAAAGGGTCGTAAAGGTGGAATTCGTGGAGCCGAAGCAGAGTTTCAAGAATTTGGTTACGCCAAAAAAGATTGAAGGAATTCCAGCAGTAAAAGCTGTCACAAAACTCCGTCAAAGGGGTGTGAGTATGGGGCCGACGGAGATCATTGCAGATGTCAGATCCCAGAAGAGAGGGAAGCCAGAAATGACCCCAATTCCGGCAAAGAGGCGTCAGTCCTTGGCCGGAACTCCAACAATAAGTACTAGTGGGCGAAGGGGTGTTAGTATGGGACCATCAGAAGTCATTGCAGGTGTCAGATCCCAGCAGATAAAGAAGCCGGAAATGACACCAATTACATCGAAGACACGTCAATTCAGGGCCGGAACTCCATCAGTAAGTACTACAGTGCGAAGGGGTGTTAGTTTGGGACCTTCAGAAATCATAGTGGGTGTCGGATCCCAGCTTACCCCAATTCCTTCAGTACAGAATAGGCGAAAATCATGCTTCTTTAAGCTTCAAGAAATTGATGAAGAGAAGGTTACGAAACAAAGGGGAGGAGGAGGAGGAAGGAGCTTGAGTTTAAGCCCAAAATCCCGCCAATCTGTTTCGAAGATCAAAGCTTCGAAACAAGGATTAACGAGTATTGGATCAAAGAAACCTGTGAGAAAGGACGATGGAGTTATGTCAACTATTCAACCAAAGAAACTTTTTAATGGAGAAAAACCATTTTCCGCTAAAAGGCCAAATGGGAGGGTTGTGGCGAGCCGTTACAATCAAATTCTGTTTCCTTCTTCGAGAAATCTGTCACAGAATGATCATCGAAAGAGGTCGTTGCCTGAAAATGACAAGGATGACAGTAAGAGGTATGAGATGATCAGTGATTCCAGCCAGAATCAAGAAATTCCAAGTGAAGGAATGGGTCATCAAGGTTTAGAGGATAATCATCCCTCATCGGTTTTGAAAATTGCTGATTTGCTTCCAAAGATCAGGACCATCCGGTGCACAAATGAGAGTCCTCGGGACTCCGGACAAGCCAAAAGAGTGGCCGAGTTAATTGGAAGGAAATCATATTTTGGCGCCATCGAGGAGAGCAATGTAGTAGAGACTTCTGTTTGTCAAGCCTTGAGTTTTGATGATGAAGAAGAACAGATTTAAGTTGTTTCTTTTTTTCCTTTAATTTTGATATTCAGTTCAAATGGTTTGAATGGGGTAAGCTACCTTTTGCTTCCTCTTCAAATGGGTTGGTGGTTGCAAGTTTTAATCTGTTCCTTTTGCTTTGTGTCTCTGTAATTGACTTCGTTATAATGAGATAAGCTTTGCTCTTGCTTTCAAACTGTTGTTTGATGGTTGTTCTTCAATGACAAAGGCTTGTAAACTAGAAATCTAAGCATTTTAAAAAATGATTTTCCTTACTGATAACAAAAATTATTGATCACGTTTTGCTTGTACAAACTGACTTTTGGGGCGAAACTCAACTTTCACTTGTACGAACTTATTTTCAGGCTATGATGCAAACAAGCTTCCAATATTTGTCATGTTTGTCAGAAACTTGATTGAATGGCACATTCTGCTATGGATTTGTCGAAGCTGGCACATTTTTGCCTTCTTGTTGAAAGGATGTGTCTTTGGCACATGGCATCTCAAGCTAGAAAGCAATGGTTATTATGATGCGGAACGATCTTCCAATATTAGTCATGTTGGTTCAGAGACTTCGTTGGATGACACATTCTGTTTAGGATATTTGTTGTAGCTGGCACATTTTTGCATTCTTGTTGAGAGGACGTATGTTATGGAGGATGCTTAATTTTGTCATGTTGGGACATCTAGAATAAAAGAAACAGTAATGGATTTCAAAGGAAATGGAGTGGATTTCCCTAACATTATTTGTAACATTACAACCCTGTTGTCCCATTGGTCGTTCATTCTCATAGATGGCAAAAGATTTTTTATTTTTTAGATCTTGTCTTTAGATGGGATATGGTTGTAAATTTAGTCTCGTGGCAATGAGGGCTTCATTTTTTTGTCCCTTTGGGAAGATCTTCTCAACCTCTCAAGTTTTCTATGTTCTTTCTTCTTTAATGGAATCTCCTTATATCTGAGTGTCTGAAACTTTGATTTGTAGTGAGTTAAGTATGCCCAATGAACTTGTGAGACATAGGAAACAATTCAAAAAGATAAATTACATTGCTTCTCAATGCCAGAAAATTGGTTGTGTTCGAATTATCATGTTATAGATTCCCAAAAACACAAAATTAAATCCACTTGATGTGTTGGCAGCGCTATTCTATGATCCAAGACCATCAAGTATTTATCTGATCTCAGCAAACTGAGTTGTGACCAAGATTTCATTCTCTATAAAACACAAGAAAACATTTTCAATTGATTTACTTTGTCCTTTGCTTTGACAAGTCCTTGCTTTGAGTTTGTTCGTTCAACAAGCAAATCTTTTAACCATATGTTTTCAAAACTCAAAATCTTTGCTCAATCAAACTTGACTTAAAATTTAGTACCCGTGTTTCTCTATTAAACAAATTTGAAGGTCTTCAAAGATTTGAAAGTAAGATCCAAAAAAGAATGTCAATGGAGACACTGAAAGCAGATGTGAACTCTATCGATATCAGAAGGCTTGGATTTTGGATAAAATTGAATGGAGGAAGAACAAGATTCAATTAACTGACCTCAAATTTGTTAATATTTGTTTGTCTCTATTAAACAAATTATTGAATGGGCAGCGTGTACAAACCATAGAAAACTCTGATACTACTAGTTCCAACTGCAACTCGTGCAATAAATCTGAAAGCCACAGACCAAACACCCATACTAAAAAACCACATTTATTCTCATGACCCATGAAAATTACTCAAGGATTCAGATTGAATATAATAAAAGAAGTCTTTGGAAAGTAGGGAATGGCTCGAATGCTAAATATCAATTGAAACCATAAATAGGAACAAAGTCAATCCCACATAAATACAACATAACAATGCAAATGTTTCACCCACAATGAACAATATTCACAGAGATTAAATCAACTAAACAAGAATGGAGATTACAAAAAGTTTAGAACCTCACTTCCAAAACACTTGAAAAGTGTAACCATCTGTTACATTTGAGGTTTCAGTTTGTTCCATATGCACCTCACCAAACCCTTCTTCAACCAATGTAAATCATCCAATGGTTTAAGATTGATACATGGCTCAATTGCAAGAGTACAACAGCTGATCACGTGCTAACAAGATAAATGGCCCACTTGTAATCCTGATCCACAAGAATTTCGAACTGCATTGCAGCATGACAGTGGTAACACATGCACACTGAGTTCATCAGATCCCATAAAGGTCATGGCTTTGGTTGACGATGGTTATGGATCCAGATATACATAGCTGACCCACCAGCACAAGCCCATTTACTTCCCACCATAGTAGAATCCCCATTACCACATCCACTTCATCATCAAGAATATATATATATTTTTTTTCAATTTTCTGGCCTTGACTGTAATTTTCAGTCCTTCCCACATTCACCATGTCAGAAGGTGAGCCAGTCATTGACGATACCAACTTAATCCACAGCCTACTGAAACCCAATGAGAGGACTGATCTGATACTCTTTTTTGCCTACTTTGCTTCTGTGTGGAGTTTGTGTTTCACGAAGGCAATCTTTAAGTCATGTGGGGTTCCGGGTGTAATGTATTGTGGAGACAGACTTTTGTTCATTTGTGTCCCACTGCCCATGGCTGTTTCACAGCTTTGTGATCTTGATCTTCAGGGATGCAACAGCTCAAGAGGCCAAGGCAAACCAGTTTGTGGCCTTGGTGAACTTTTTTATTTTTCCTAGGCTTTACTTTGTAAAGAAGAGAAACAGTGATTTAGAGAAGTATTTCGAGTTTGGCAAATCCCCTTTCTCTTTGTTATATCCTTCTTTTTTTTTTTTTTTTTTCAATTCAACTCTCTTGCATGGCTCACCATCTGGGGTATTAAAGTAGATAGTTGAACATCTGCAAAACCTGCCAGCCAGAAAAAGGACGATATATATTAGAATCTTGAAATAATAATATAAATGAAGTTGAATATATATATATATAGGTAGAGAGAGAGAGACCGAGTGTAGATTATTCTCAGAGGGTGAGAACAAAAGGTGGGGCATCCCTTCTAGGCCCGGCGACAGAGCGATAGACATAAACCTTCTCAGCCTTAATGTCATTGCTCTCTTCCTCCTTAATCACCTCTACATTCAGCCTTGGCATCTCCCTCGCAAGCAACCTACATCCATTCATGGTCACATTGCAGGCCGACATCCACAGAGACCTCATCGACTCATACTTCTCCAGCCCCGACAGCAATGCTGCATTCCCAAAGGGACAATCCCTTATCTCAAGCTTACGCAGCTTCGGGCACCCCTCAAGTACACACTGCATTCCCCGGTCACTACTGCCAGCAAATGCCACAGAAAGGGTCTCAAGGTTCTTTGCATGCGTCCCAATGTACTCAAATGTAAGGTCAGTCAGTAAGCCTGAGATGGCAAGCCTTTGGAGCTTGGTGCAGGTCTTGACTACTGACCCAAATGCCTCATCCATCGGCTCGTTAGTCTGGTAATCGGGCTGCCATGGGTTCATGATGCAGAGGCGAAAATGGGTGAAATCAGGACAGTTTTGCACCACTGTAGCCACAGCAGCATTAGTCATCTGTCGGCAGAAGTAGAGAACATAGTGGAGGTTACGGCAGCCACGGGACACAGCAACTAAGCCAGCTTCAGTCACCCCACCACCTCCCCCAACATCATCATCATCATCAACTTGATTAAAGGGGTCTTCCGGGAAGACGCGGAGCTCCTCAAGTAAGTGACAGTTAGAACCAACGGCATCCAGCCCTTTGTCTTCTACTGTGTCTAAAACCTGTATCAATAATTGGACTTACAAACATTGCAAGAATAGTATTACACGGATAACAATTAAGGACTCTCCTTTAATCATTTTGTGTTTTTTTATTGTCAGTGCAGCACTTTGAATAGAAAATTACAAGAATAGTTGTACATTAATATGTCTATGTTAGCTTGCTTGACTTTTTTTCATTCCTTTTTTCTTTTGTGAGGACCCGTGGAGAATAATATTACATAAAGAACCAACAAAGATGTCTATTTTATTCAGAGATAGTGGAAAGCTGATGAGTAAATAATTTTATTCTGGAAATTGGCCAGGCCAGGTCATTCCAGTTCAACTGCTTAGGCGACATGGTTTGACTTGTGGTGTCACATGACTTCATAACTGATTTTAATAAAAATAAAAATAAAAAGGAATATGCCAGTTCGACTATTTTTAGTGATTAAAAATGGGTTTTGAACAAATTCCAGATCATTGTCAACGGTACTAGTTTTGTGGGCTTGTTGACCGATTGGGCCATCTGGTCTGGCCTGGTTTTCAGAATGCTGATTTAGATAAGGATGAGTTATGTAATGAGCTTAATCTATTCTGGATAAGTATAATTTTAACCACTAAGCTATTGGATGGATCATCGAAAGGAATGCCACTTTCAACGGAAAGTGAAATTTTTGGTTTTTCATTAATCTAACACCACTCATGACGGGTATCCAACAAGAAGTCATCTTGATCAAAAACAGTGACAACTGAGGGTTGAAGAGGAATCCTAGAAAGGCTGATCCAATTTGTGAGGCTGTCATGCGAGAAGATTGCGGAAAGGTCAAAAGGTTTTGGTTCTCCTTGTTTATCTACAATCAATTAGGTTTGATTGAACATGTGAACATAAAAAATAGCAAGCGGATTGACATTTGAATATAAATTGAGGAAGAATCTCGACGATTTCAATAAACTGATTCACTATATGTTCATCCAATGACGTGTACAACAGAGCCAAGGGACAGTAGCTTCATCCCATTTATTGGCCTGATGTGAGTATTCCTCTTGTTGAATAAAAAAGAGGATAGCTTATATTGACAGTGCCACACCAACTTTTGCTAACGCCACCCCGAGATGTGTGCTAATTCTTTGGTGATTTTCATATGAATTGGGATGGCGTTAGCAAAAGTTGGAGGGGCAATAGAATCTCTTTAAAAAAGAAATAAAGATTTAAGAGAAAAAAACGAGACATACTAGATAGAAGTAGTAAAAGCTTCTTACCCAAAGTCGTCGAAGATGTGGGCAATTTGAGACAAGCCTTGCCAGTTCCTCACTTCGCAATGCAGCAGTGCTCAAATTCAGGAACGTTAGACTTGTACAAGCAGGATATAATGCTCGGATGTATAGGAAAGAAGCATCCCATAAACCCGAAAGTGTGTGCAAATTCTTGCAGTTGTTGAACACATTTTCGAGTTCCATATACTGTTGAACGGTAAGATCTTGAGAGAAAGAGCCAGTCCCAAGGTCTAGAAGTCGAGAAGCTCGCACGAGCAAAATCTTTAACTGTTCTAAGGTGATACTTCTATTTACTTTCAAAACCTTAAGTGACTTGCACCTGGCCACAAGCCTCTCCAGTGCATCAAAATTTACTTCGGTCTGCAGATTTGCAAAGTTCAGGACTTCTAATGATGTGAAGTTCTCTGGAAAGCAACTTAACCAACTTCCCCCGAGATCTTCGACGCCATTCTCCTGTATGTCCAGCTCAGTCAAGTTTCTGGAAACCAAATTGGGTTTCGAAAATTGTGTTAGTTATACAACTTAGAAGCTTATATTAGGTACGAGGCATAACACAATAAGGAAAAGTGTTGTCAGCTAATACCAGAGTAATTAAAAGCAGAATCACAAACAAATACTGTTGAACAAATCCGAAAACAGTAACCGATCCAACAAGAAATTATTCGATAATACTTCCATCAACCTTATTTTAGTTCCTATTTAATGTCAACTGTCCTGGCAAATACAAGAGCCTCAACAAGGTAGGATAGACAGCCACACAGTTAACAAGTAGCATAAAAAAACACAGATAGTGTGTGATTGAGGGGCAGGTTACCATCATAGTCTATCAAATTGAGGGACAAATTCCCCGCCAATAGATAACTTGGACTGTTATGCTGTTCAGACTTGGTTGGCTTTCAAACAATCTTTCTAAGGGATATCTCAGATTTTACCCATAAGCATGGTTTTAAAATAACAGAATGTATCGGTCAATACATATCGGTATCGGCCAAGACCGATACAAAACATTGAATGTATCGGCCGATACCGTCTAGGATTTTCCATTAACCAAAACATTTAATCGATACGATATTTTAAATCTTGTCCATAAGAAATAGGTTCTACAAGCAAGCCCTACTGATAGAAGTAGAAAATGCACTGTTCTTATGTACCAAAATCTAGTTAGTGCTAGAAAATATGCAAGTTGCCCAAATATGATGCCAGAAGGAGAGGATTCATAGATTGGCATCTTACCAAATGGCATACATTTTGGTAGGTTCTCTGTATACGAATTGGTGGCTAGGTTTCAGGTACTGGAATGTTGTGACTTGCGAAAAGACTCCACTGAACTGATTTCCACTCACCTGATTCTTAGTCTTTAAATTTTGATAAAGAATAACAATGAGTTCTCTACAGAAAAGATGCTTATTGGTAAATATACCTCTGCCTTTGAGAATAAATAACCAAAAGTTCATTTTAAATATGCATTTGTCTTAATAGTTATGAATGGCTAAACCAGCATAATTGGTGGGTAACAATTTATTCCATAAAGCTTACTGATTAGGAGATTTAACAAAACCAAGGATCCTGAATATGGGTCTACCTACCTTTCTTGGTGTTTTTTACTTTCAATGGTGGGGGGAAAAAAGAGGAGATTTTGACGAAACCGAGGATCCTGAACACGGAACACCAAGCCTCACTTTCCAAATTCAATATAAACCCATATGTTTCACAACTGCTACCAAGCTTGAGGACCACCAAACAAGGTTTTTTTTTTCTTTTTGTATTTCAATCTAACTTGGGAAATAAACAAAATTTCCACTGTAACAATTAAGTAAATGAAGAAGGTTGCTTCCAATGAGTTGTAAACTTGTCATGGCTGAAAAAAGAAAGGCCTTTTATTAAGATAAATCTAAAGGGAATTTTCTGTCTAAGAAGGAACTAAAACAATTCATCACTTAAGAAAAAACAGATAAAAATATCCATTTCCACCCAAAATCACAAGCATTTATAAGAACAAGAACACTAATACAGCTAAAAGCAACCTAGTTAGGAGACCAAACAACCTTATAATGCATACATATCACTTTAGAAGTCTAATTAGCAGAAAAATTAAAGTACCCATTATACAAATTAAGGAAATTAGGAAGCTTACTTGCAATGAGTTGCAATGGTTGCAAGCCCATCAGTGCTGAACCCATCACAGCTCACAAGTGATAAAGCTTTGAAGTTGTTAAAAGATTGGGTAACAAACTCTAAACTCTCATCACTAACAGTCATCCTTTTAAGCCTAAGTTCCTCCAAGAACGGATATGAAGAAGCAAACACAGTGAGCCATGGATGAATATCTGCTCCCCAATTTGGTGGAACAAGGTTGAAATCTGAGAACCTAGGCCTCCCTTTCATGGTAACACTTCGAATATTGGGAAATCTACGAACAAGTATTTCTGGTGAAACAGAGTAACAGTTTCCTATAAAAACATGGGTTCTAGTCCATCTCTCTGCGTTGAACCACTCTTTGCAGACCAGAGAAACAGAGCTTCTGTCCTTGTGAGACTTCAAGAAGACAAGAACACGTTCTAAGACCTCATCGGGAAAGGAAGACTCGCGCTTCTCTTCCTCCCAAACAGGAGAATCTTTTTTCCTCATTGAAGTCATTAAAGTACAAAATCTAACCTCAAAATTCTATTTTTATTGATAAGAAAGAAAACCCCATCAAGGATTTATGTCAAAGATCTGTTTTTTCAAGGCTTAAGAGGAGAAAAAACAAATTCTGGAGCAAAAATTTGTAGAAGTCCGCCATGAAAACTGTAGTTTCTCTTCAAATGCTATCGAACTTGAATTTTAAAAAAAAAACAAGATTTTTTCTTAGAAAACCCTTAAAACTTAAATGGGTATCTAAAATTAACAAACAAACTCCAACATCTGAGGAGAAGAACAAGAAAAAAAATAATTCTACTGTTTCTTCGAAAACCCAGAGAAAATCAAAGATCCTCCATGGAAATAGCTTTCAAAATCTCAGTAAAGAGATATACAGACCAAATCTAAAAGTGAGAAAGATCAAAGAGATGGGTTTGAAAGGTTAGATCTCATGGAGGGTTCAGTGCAGCCATTAACAAATCCCCAAAACAAACCCTAACCCTCTCGTCTGCCTAACAAAAGTGGAGAAACTCTGCAAATGAACCCAGCAGAAGAGCCAAAGAACTGCGGGCAGCCAACCCATGGCGTATTATAGAAAAAGCTACAAACCCATCTTCTCCACTTAACTGACAGACATCAGACATGGCAGTTAAAAAAACATTTTTTTTTCTTTTAAACTAAATTAAAATTTAGAAATTCTATTTTCCGTCATGGTGTACTATGCGCACACCTCTCCTATTTGCCTAAGAAGTAACCATTTTTTGCCACGTGTACAAATAAAAGGACTTTGCGCACACTACGCATAGCTGCGTATCTTAGATGGATGATTATTCCAGTTTAAATAAAAAACCTGCAAATGGGAATATTTAATAATATTATTATTTACTTTTTGATCTCGATGCGACAGCTTCTTAGCTCAATTATTTTAGGATGATTTAGGCACCCCTCCAGGTTTTGGTAAATATTACGGGTACCCTTGCGATGAGACGTAAAAACAAGTTTTCAAACTGATAGCCAACCCCTTGACCATGGTCTTCCATTAAATTAAAATTTCCAATTCACCCTCACCTTGGCATTGTTTTAAAACTTGTTTTTACGTCTCCTAGCATCTCGTCCATGAACGAGACCGAATCGTCTCATACGAGTTTTCCTTTACATTTGAGAGGCCTCGTTCAACAATGAGAAAATTGAACGGTGGATTTAAATCTCATCTGATATGTTTGACTTGTCTATCCGTCTCATTAGTGGATGATACTAAGACGTATCAAACGAGTCGTCTCAATCTTATAAGAGATTTAAAACCATGCACCTCAGACATTTTAATTAAAAAGTCTTCACATTTTACCCCCCAAAAAAAGTTAATCTTTTTTAATCTCTATGATTTTTTAGGCAATTTTTTATCCCCTCCATAAATATTAAAGCTTCTATAACCACACCAACTTTTGCTAATGCCACTTCAAAAAGTGTTCTAATTTTTTGATGATTTACACATGAATTGGGATGAGGTTAGCAAAATTAGCAATAGGATCTCACAAAATAGTAATAATATAATAATAAATACAACCTTAAATGTCCATCATCTTTAATTCTTAATTTACTTGACTTACCCTTTAAAGATAACAATAACTATAAAAATAGCAAGAAAGTTTTATCCCAAAGATTTGATTTGGGGTTAGTTAAAAAAAATTGTTCTTCCATTTTAGTAATCTCAAAAAGCAAATCTTGTACCATTGAGAGTCAATTCATCTATTTTTGATATTTTCATCCACATTTTTTAAGGGAATGTTAACGTTCAAGACTTCATGGAGATATTAGCATTCTCCAACACTTTTGTTTTCCAAAAATACCTCTATTTATTTTGTCTTTTAGTGAAAAAAAATAGAGATATATTAATCTTTTTATATAATAAATATTTATTTATATAACAAATGCATGTCTCTCACATAATAAATGTTAAGGGCATTTAATCTTTAGAATTAAATATATTGTTTGTAATAAGCAATTTAACAATCAATGCAAACAAATATTTATTATTTAAAAGATTAATATTTTCCATATCTTTTTCACTAAAATAAAAAATGAATAAGGATATTATTAAAAAATAAAATGTTGGAGAATGCTAAGATCCCCATGAAGTATTGAACGTTAGTATTCTCTTATATATACAAGGTCAGGTTCAAGAGACATATGAGAAAACATATGTAAAAACAATGTAACATTTATAAAATTTTAAAATATGGCTTAGAAATTTCGAATTGAGCTGATTTTTCGTGAGGATGATCTCTATGATGAGAAGATCATCCGGAAAAAAAATCAGTCCAATCTGAAACTTCTAACCCCATTAAAAGTGATTTAGAATGTGGACCGTTGATTTTTTACCAATTTTTATCAATAATTTTTAAATCACTTTTGATGGATTTAGAAGTTTTTGATTGAGATGATTTTTTATGGGGATGATCTTCTCATCATAGTGACCATCATTGCAAAAATCAGCTCAATCCAAAACCTTTAACCCATATTTTGAAAAATCGTTGTTTTTTCATATGTTTTTACATATGGCCCTTGAACCGCCCCCATATATATATATATATATAATAGATAAAGAAGTGTCTCTTAATTTGTACACTTTTCAATTGCGATCCTTTTAATTTTCTATTTCTTAATTTTTCTTCTCAACATCCTTATCCCTGTCAATTTATTAACATATGTTTTAAAGTCAACTCCATAAACTATAATTGAACTTATTTCTCTTTTTCGTTTTTTTTTTTAATTTGATTTATATGTGTTTTAAGAGGACTCAAGCAACACACTTTTAATTTAATCATCTAACTTTAATTCCATTGGTAATATTATTTCAATCTTACTATCCTTGTATATACTATAAAATCATGAGAATGAAATTAATCACTTTGAGATTTTTATTTTATTTTTCTCTCTAAGAAGGTAAAATAAATTTAATAATTTTCTTATCGCATATTTAGAATTTAAGAATTGGCTCTAACATAAATGAATGGACGAAAAAGACTTGTTTAACTTAGCCAATTCCAAATATTTTGGATAAAGTTTTGTTATTGTTATTTAGAAATTGAAATTATACTCAAAACAAGGGGCAATAATTTAAGATAAGGGTATTTTGATCATTTTATGTGAATTTTTATAGAAGATTAAGTTCAAAGGGTATGTTTATTGGTTTGACATATAGGGGTATCTCAAATATTCACTAAAATCAGGAGGGTTATGTCTAAATAATCCATTATTTTACCACCACAATGATTCCAATAACGGGATAAGCCGTACGATCAGCTCACTACGACTTCAGCTTTTCTTGTTGACGCCTGTAAATGTCGATTTTACCCCCAATTTAATTGAACAATATCTGTTTTACCATTTAAGTCCGTTACGTAAATCTGAAAAAAAAAAAAAAAAAATCATTGAAACTTTTTTTAACCTTCGCCTCAAGCTTAAAAAAAACTCAATTTCTTTCTAAACTTTCTTGCTAATTTGAAGATCTAAATGACCGAAGTTACCCTTTCTGTTTACATGTAGAACTTACTATCTAAGGGGTAATTTGGTCTATCTAAGAGATACGGAACTTTCAGTTCTTTCCGTTACATTCGGTTCGTAAGACATTATTTTACCCAAATGTTTGTTTTGAAATTACATTTTTGCCATTACTATAGCGTGTTCCATCAGGAAAGAGACCATACACATATAACCATGTGATTCAATCAGCTTTTGTCAGCAAAAAGCAACTTTGAGTTAATAGAGGTACTTAAGCCAGGTAAAGGGTATTTGCGTAATATATTACTATTAGGAAGGCAATTATTTTCCCTCTTTTTTCCTTCGTGTTGCAAAAATTTGTACAGATCAGTGCCAGTAATCTTTACTTTGAAGTAACATGACCAGTACGTCGCCGTGATCTGACACAAATCAAGTTTAGTACATGTGATGAGTCACGTGACTCTGCTACGGACACGTGTTCTCTTTCAATTTCTGTTAAATAATTACGTTAGCATGGTTTTAAAACTCGATTTCGCGTCTCCTCGAGACTCAATATTGGATTGTCTCGAACAAGTTTTTTGATACGTTTGATATGTCTCATTTAAAATATAAAAAAATTGCACTTGAAATATTAAATTTTGATAAAAAAAAGAATTATGAATTGATCTCGTTCTGCTCTGATATCAAATTAACTCGGACGATACGTCTCGATCTCAGACGAGTTTTAAAATCATGATAGAGAGTCAATGAGTCAGATCATACTCGAAATCCGATCCATGATATCGGATGCCTTCACTTATGAATCAAGGATTTGGTGGATTCATTTGTTTCAAATAACCATATCCCTGTATATGATAAAATTTGAGAAAATATATAATTTGTTTACAATTTTGTATGTCAAATTGGAATTGGACTCATTTCCACAACAATTCAACCCAATTCAAACTGAATCTATTTCGAGTTTGTTTTGATTTTAGTAGATTTATCCCAAAGTCCATTGATAACCCTAGTTCCAAATCATCAAATTGAGGATTTCTCGTACTTGAATTCGATCATTTTAATGGTAAAATACCACTAGGATTCCAAGATTATAAACAAGGGAAAGAATAAATGCGTAACACTTGTTATTAATGTAAATTCTGCAAAGTCATGGGCTATTATCGTTGTACATTTTATTACTTGTCAAAAGAATTTTAAAATATAAAATTATTATTTTATTTTATATTATATTATAATAAAATATTTTAAAAGCAAAAGTACTATTGTTACTTACAATTTATTTATTAATGCGGAAATGTATCAATAATACATAAACTTCTTCCATTATAACCCTAAAGTTGCTTAAATCCGATAGTTAGAAATCTCATTTATAAAAGAGTCATCTATATAAAGAGAAGATTCATCCCTGAGTGGGGCAAAGGAGATCTATGTTAGTTAGTTAAAAAAGCGCTATCGACAAATCAAAACAACCCATGGGCTTGTGGTACCTTTTGTCCACCTTTACTCCACTTTAAGAACGGTATGAATGGAAGAGTAGGCAAAAGAGAAGGAAGTCCTCATACGGAGTTGCACACTTGAGTAGAGTAGGAATAAAAAAAGTAGGCACCACATAACAATATTTAACTCAATTAGGGCTTAGAACCAGAGCTCAATTGGTCCGACACTTTACAAACTAACTTTGAGGTCGTGGGTTCAAGTCCAATTTATCAAGAGGGTAGGTAGTTGTGAGGGATACTTATATTTTATTTTGTACAATTCAAAGGCATTGGACTCAAAGGATGCTTAGCCAATAGAATTGATATTTAAGAAATAAAGAGAAAAAGAAAAAAAATATATTGTTAATGATAAAAATCTCTCGGTGGTCACTCTCCTTATTGTAGTAAAAATTAAGTAAAATCGATAATGACAATGGTAAATAAAAAAGGCTTCTTTATTTTATGAAGAAAATAACTTATAAATTTTGATTTTAGTTTAAGTGTATTTGGAAACGACTCTTGCTTTTTTTTTTTTATATAATAGATAGTGTAAAAAGTGCATACAATCAATAATGTATACATTTACTCAATGTGATTTTTGCCAATACAAGTCGAACATCACGAAAAAGAGCCTAGGGTTTGGAGAATGTCTGTTTCACTCCATTATGAGCTAGAAGGCCTCAAAGGTGTGTCAATAGGCACATTAAATGCTAAGTAGTCATTTAACATTGAATTTAGCCCCAAAAAAAAAAGTATCTAAAATCTCGAATACGACGAATTGCTGCCAAGTCATCTGGAATCGCATGACCACTTGACAAAGAAATCATGTTACCAAAATGTAACTAAAGGAAATCGATTTGCGATGAATGTAACTCTGATGTTATCCCAAAAAAATGACACTAAACATAACAAAGCGAATGTGATAGATGTTGGCCATGTCATCTCCTCCAAAAGTGTAGAAAAAGAGTGTTGGCAAGGTTTCAATGTGTTGTTCTCTCTCCTCATGCGAACTAATTGAATATCCGAGCGTGATTTGTAGGCAATCGTTTGAGTTCTGAAAATGATCAAAGAAGAATATGAAATAAACTTTACATCTTATATAATACATATCGAGAGGTGTTGGGAGCATTTTTATGTAATACTATCGATTAGTGTTCCGTTGACACTTAAAGAAGTGGTATGGGAACATGAAAAAATTACGTATAATACGGGACGTTAATATTTATTATTCTTTAAAAGAGGAGGGCATCTTATATTTTATTTAGTTAAAGAAAAAAAAAAACTTTCAAAAGCATTCAAGCAACTTGTTGGGACTTGTATTATTTTAAAAGCTCATCATTTTTAGCAAGATTTTAAGAAATATATATTATTATCATTTGAGTTAACATCATCGTTGGTCTCCCACAATTTCCTTGGTATCTTTACGGTCTATGTCTATAGCTGAAAGTATCGATTAAGACCGTCCGATTGAATCCTTCGTGAAATACCTATTTATAATCGAGTTTCATCTTGATCATTAACATCGTCAATGAATTGAATCAGATCCGAAACATTATTTGTTTCAATCCAATAATTTAAAATCTAGATTCTAGATTTAGGGTTTGGGTTCCATATTAAAAAAGTAAATTATATTCCATATTGCAAATCAGATTAGATCCTATCTGGACCGAACTAATTGTTATTGGGTCGAACTTCTGTTCTAAATTGAGATCCAACAAGGATCCAATCCAATGCTTACCGGAGCGGTTCCAAATCCAATCCATTGATGGCCCGGGGTAAGGGTGTCAATGGATAGCCGAAATCCGAATTCGAATTCGAATTCGAATTCGAAAAATCAGATATTATCCGAAATTTTCGGATATCGGATTCGGATTCGGATGTCATTCTAACATTCGAATGAGTTTCGGATACGAATTCGGATATCGCAATATCCGATTCGATAATATCCGCTCCGATAACACTACATATCATGTATTTATGTTTTACAACAAAACGTTTATATATGTACATATATATGTGTTATGTATTCGTTTTATACAACGAAAATTGATTTTTAAAACTTCGTCTTCTCTATCTAACCCACTTTAATGGCTAAAGCCGTAAACAACCAGACGACACGACGGATTTCGATCGAACTTCGACCACTATCTTCTCCGGCCGACGAGCATCAGGTATGTATTCTCTCTCTCTCTCTCCGATCTGAACCGGTCGGAGTGATTTTTCAGATAAATCTGTGGGTTTCGTCGTTTCAACTATGCAAACTCCGACAAGTCTTCCCCGGTTGGCGAGCATGCAGGTACATACTCTCTCTCTCTCTCTCTCTCCCTCTCTCTCCGATCTGAACTGGTCGGAGTGATTGTTCGGACAAATCTGTGGGTTTCGTCGGATTTTTTATCGAATCGGATATCCGATATATTTTTTGGATTCGAATTTGAATGTTTGTTAGGGATATCCGATCGGATTCGAATTCGAATTCGGATAGTGTTATATATTTTCGGATTCGAATTCGGATATAGTACTATCCGATCGGATAGCTATCCGTTGACAGCCCTAGCCCGGGGGATCGTAGTCAGCTTTGAGGACTTGACTCGGCCGGTCCAAGCCAAACTCGAAATGTGCAAACCCGGTTTTCTAAAAAAATACTTAAAGCTTTTAATTAACATTAACAAATATTAAAAATGGACCCATATCGAAAAGTAATGATAATGCTTTGGTACACATGTGCGTCATTTAACTAAGTTGTGATGGTTCCACGTCACCCGACAAATATCATTAATGGACACAGTTTTTCTATTAAATGCTGCTCTTGTCATGTGAGGGCGGCCACGTGGGGTCCCCTCAATTTTGGGCCCACTTGAGATGTGGTCGAAGTGAGGATATTGTCGTCTAGCAATCCAAAGAGGTTCATTTACTAACACATGCCCTTGTGAGTTGTGACCTAAACTCTTTTTACTAAAAGCACTTGTGGGCCCCACCAATGAAAAGAGTCCATCATGACGTGTCGGGATGTGATTGGCTGTCTAAGAAGTCGACATCAATTGGTGATGGGGTTTGTGGATAAGTTGATGACGCTGTAACAGTAAGTTTAGAGACAAAGCCAGTAGTGTGTATGAGACAGGAAAGAAAGAGAGAACATGGTTTTACTAATCAAGCAATTAATAATCACATTGATCCAATGTGATAACAAACAAATGATTCAATTGTATCTTCGCAATCATATACCGTTGGATCTTCTAGTTTGGTGATCAAGAGGTGGGCCCTAGCTAGATTTGTTGAACAAAGAAAAACCCACACAAAATTTTGAAGAGTATATATATTGTGAGAAGATGTTGTATGAGATTAGTTGATTTTGGATCTATCATCATTGACTCAATTATTTTTCGTTTTGATTATGGATGATTATTTCGAGAATCCCATACTCAATTTATTTTATTTTTAACTTATTTAAAAAGGCATTAAATAGTCTAACTAAACATTAATCAATTAGATAATTAGAATTAAATGTACTTTTTTTTTTTCATTTATTAAAAAATATTAAACTAATTAACTTCCTATGAGCCTACAACATCGTCCTGACATGGTGGTACTCACGGAATCATAGATGCATCTCCTTGAGATACAACTGTTATACGCTCGATAAGAATCGAAGGCTCTCTATAAACATGGTGTTGTAAGAAGTCGGTGTAACACGGCTCTCTCTCACTCTCTTTATTTTATTTCACTTTATTTGGAAATATAAACTTTGAATCCTAGATTTCTAAGATTTTCTTTGCAAAAGTTTGATTTGTTTAAAGAATTCATTGTTGGTATATCAACCATGATTTTAAATCTCATTCGTCGAGTCGTCTTGGTCTCGTTCAACAATGATATGGATATATGCGATGTCTCAATATTCACATCATCTCGTAAGATAAATGAGATTTCTCGAACAATATTTTGAAAATCTTGTCTGAGTCAGTAAAACTCGACAAAATCAATCGAAATTTTGATTAAAATAATTAGTATTTTTTAGCTTTTAAATATTTATTATATAAATAAAACATGATTTTATGACTGAATATTTACTAATCTATCTTATTTTATTATAAATTAGAATTATTTTAATTTAAATATACATATATCAATCAATATAAATCCAGTTTAACAAATTGACCTGTCCGAGACAACTCAATCTGATCCACGGACGAGACAAGACATCAAATCGAGTTTTGAAACCATAATATCAACTATCATGTAAGGAATCATAAAAAGGTACTACTATGCGAGGAAATTACATGTTAGACCTTTTTTAGAAAAATAAAAATAAAAATAATTATCTATCTATCTTATCGTATATATCCATTAAATATTGAGAATTTGTACGGTCAGTTTTAATTTCAAAAATTTCATACCCATAACCAAAATCGATAAAAATCAGAATCGATGTTTTTTATTTAGATTTTGAATCTGAATATACATGGAACCAAACTGAAACTAACCCTTTAACACCATAATTTAGGTTATTGGTGACATTATTTGAACTATACTACTTTAGGGATCTACTCAAATTATTTCCTAACTTAAGCCTAGGTTTGCTAGGCCAAAGCACTGAAGGAACAACTAGATATGCTCTATAAATCTTTGGGCCAAAGCATTAAAGGGTTTTTACTTTTGTTTACTAATTGGCTGATCAATAAGTTCAAATGAATAAGAATAGTTTGACCATTATTGCAACAAAGATATGTTTATGTTTATAAGAACATATTATATAGTTGAACTTTTTGAAATACAATGAAATTCATTTCTTTGTTTTGCCATTTTAATCACTGATTAATAAAAAATTATTGTAATCTTCGTTATCACCATCGTTATTGACGCCTCATCATCATTTTTTTTTTGTCTACTAAATTTATGAATGGCGAACCCAAAATATTTTCAAATTAACTAGTTTCATACCATATTCTTTTACCTTAATTGAATACAAATTAATTTTTTGTAAATAGAGTAGAACTGAAACGGGCAATCTCAAGCAATGAAATCGAGCCTAATCCGTAGATCTTTGATTAGCCAACATTGTTCCTATAGGGGTAAAAGAGTGAATTTCCATCTAGAGTACACATGTCATCTTGAAATGCGATCAAGTCTGATAAAAGAGATGGACCCGATTCGATACCACCTACTAGGGTGGGATAGGATGATTGGCTTCGCAATCAGGAGACCTCCTAACCCATGCACGGAGACGTGATGATAATATTTGAAGGGTACACCACATGCTTGGAATAGGTTGAATATATGACAATAGGAAGCCAACTATCTATAGAGTAGGTGGAATCCTTGACAAATGAGAAATCCACTCGAGCGTCTATGAAACAAATAAGCTTAGAAGGATGCCGACATATCTCGTGGATCATAAGATGGCAACGACTAATTTAGCCACGCCCACGACTAGTCTAGCCACACCCTGGCACTAAAAGCCATGGTCCCGAGAGATTGAGAGCACGAGCTTCGGAAAAGATGGCTAAAAAGGACAATCCACCCATGACCAAGCATTGGTCTAGATAAGACCGCAAGAAGGGATGCCTCACCTACATCTTTCATTTTGATTATTAAGAAACAACAAATTAAGGTCAAGATATGTAATTGTTTTAAATTAAGCTGATATTTTTTGTTAAAACATCAACTCACTTGAGCGTCAGAATGAAATCTTAATCATTTGTCGGAATCAAAAAAGAAGATAGAAGAATTGGAACTCGAATCTGATTGTTTTTATCTCAAATCTCGAGGTGTGGGATGAGATGATTTCCTCAACAGTTCCATCTTAAATTACAAACTAGACTTTGTAAGTCATGACCTATATATATATTGACCCTGACTGTGTCAACCCAATGACTCAATTTGATCTAAATTATCAAGTTGGCTATGCAAATCTTAACCCAATTAATTATTATTTTTCTTTAATTGTTGAAACCATTTTCTTATTATTATTTTACTTGAAAATTTTGTTGGTTTGTTCTTTGGATCAATTTGAAATATTTTTTTTTGCTCTAGATTGTGCCCAATTATAATTAGATATAACTCCAATTCAATTCAAACCTAATTTATTGATCCATAATAATAGAGGGTCCAATGAGGAAAGATGTCACTTGAACTAAAAACATATAAAATTTCCCCAAAAGATGTTTATTGAGCTATCTTGGATTTGACTACACTCCTACCCTTGTCTCCCAACTCCAAGAAACTCCATGTTCTAAAATCCTCCCCCACAGTCCTTTTTTTTAATGTCTTATCATCATCATCAAACATACAAACAAACATAAGAAATTAATGGACAATGACTATGAGAAAAGAAAGGTGAGACCATATTTGCAACTAATATAGGCTTGGAAATATAGCTATATATAGATAGGTTTAAAGTTTAAACACTAAAATAAGATTTATATTATTAATCTCAATAGTTATGTCAGATTAACAATCAGTGTAAAATCTTTGTCATGTTCATTTAATTAGGAATAATTACTTAAAGGACCTTAGTGGAGGGATTTTTTAGAAATTACTTAAAAGACCTTAGTAGAGGGATTTTTTTTTCTAAAAAGTCCTTAAGTTTTGGGGGGTCTCTTAATAATCCATTTAGTAAATATTTCTTTTCTTAATAGTCTCTGTACCTCATTTCCCACATTCTCACGATTGAATGTTCTAACTTTTCAAACTCATATTTTTTCAAAATAAAAAAATTGAATTTTTAACATCTCAATAGAGTTTCGCAAATTCCATTTCCTCGGAAAGATTTTAAGAAGGAAGTGGTCATTTTCAAACATTCTGAAGATGTATATGAAAAAAATTGGATTTTTTTTTTTTTTCACTTTTTTCTTAGTTTTTGGATGAAAGTTGATCAAGAATATTTTTTTGGAAATCATCGAAACAAATTGTTATCTCAAGTTTTTAGTCGATCTTTTCATGTATTTTAGTTGAAAAAACTCAAAAATTAAAAATGGGTGGGTGTTATCAATGTCGACTTCACCACTTTAGTAAATAAAAGCGTTGAGTTCGACAATAAATAAAAAGTGGTTAACTCGACAGTAAATAAAAAAGTAGTGAGTTTGTCAATAATGAAGGACCATCAAGAAATAAAAAGTTTACTAAATGTTCTATCAAGCTACAAGGTAAAACTTTAGGACTATTTAGAAATAAATCCCTTCGTCTGGATCCTTTAAGTAACCTTCCCATTTAATTAAGATAGAAATTAATGGAGGGAAAAAAAATACATTCAATTGATCCCAAATTCACATTTTTGCGATAATACTTGATGATGACGATAATTTTGGGAGTTATAAATTACACTTAATCTAGGTTAGACACGTGATACCTTATTATATGAATTAGACTCAATAACAAATCGACACTATTTGACCATTGTATCAGAAGATTTGAATCAGCTCAATTATTCTTGGGATTCGTGCTTGATAATTGAATTTTGTAAAAATTAGGCAGTTTAGAGTCGACTCCAAAGGTGTAGTATCCAATCGAAAAATTACTTGATCTCGAGTCTGAAGATCGGTCAAACAGAGTCGAGATTAAGTTTAGAGATACATCTCTCTCACGTAGATTTAGGATACAGCCCAAGTCCCAAATGTGCAAGATATTGCGAATTCTAATAAAAATATGAAACGACCAGCACCACATTAAACCCACCAATCAAGAAGTGAGACATGATTTGATCGATTTAACCAACTATAAGTATTCATGACTTGATGGATTTAACATTTCATCTACTCCATTATATTATAAAGGGCCTTGTTAACGTGTGTAATAAATATACTTTGAAAATTGGAATTTGTACCGAAAATGTCCTTAAAATATATATATATATATATAAATGTCCTTAAAATATATATATATATATATATATATATATGGGTCAGGTTCAAAGGACAACCATTTCTACACACATATAGACAACGTGTTTTGTCTTATATGGGCAAAAATGTTTGGAATGGACTGATTTTTTGTGAGGATGATCTCTGTGATGAGGAGATCATTCTTGCCAAAAATCAGCTCATTATGAAACTTCTAGACCGTCCAATTTTTGTTGAAAAATTATAGACCGTCCAATTTTTGTAAATCAATTTTGATGGGGTTACAAGTTTTGGAATGTGATGATTTTTTGCCAGGATGATCCCCTCATCACAGAGATCATCCTCACAAAAAATCAGTCTATTCCAAATATTTTTGCCCATATAAGACAAAACACGTTGTCTATATGTGTGTAGAAATGGTTGTCCTTTGAACCTGACCCTATATATATATATATATATATATATATATATATATATATAGGATGGCGTTATTACGACCCACCGTTTGTCTTATATGGGCAAAAATGTTTGGAATGGACTGATTTTTTGTGAGAATGATCTCTGTGATGAGGGGATCATCCTGGCAAAAAATCATCCCATTCCAAAACTTCTAATCCCATCACAATTGATTTACAAAAATTGGACGGTCTAAAATTTTTCATCTTGTAAACATGGGGCTAGAAGTTTCATAATGAGCTGATTTTTGGCAAGGATAATCTCCTCACCGTAGAGATCATCCTCACAAAAAATCAGCCTATTCCAAACATTTTTGCCCATATAAGACAAAACGGTGTGTCACAAAGGGGGTCGTAATGGGGGTCTACGGAACCCGACCCATATATATATATAATCAAAACACCCTCAAATGCTTATTACTAAGGTGCCCTCAAAAGAGGAGAAAATTTTGTAAAATAAATTTACCCTAGTGATGTTGGCTATCAGAGATCGGGAATGTAGTCGTTATTTGCAACAAACCTAGTAAAAAATCTTGATGTTCTTTCTTTTTCTCTTCTTACTATATTCGAAAGAATGTTGAAAATTTGTTCCTCGTTGCATAGTTTTTCATTAAATCATGATTGTCAGGTGAATTTCAGAGCATGTAAGTGCTCATATTTTTACCTTAACAATGATGATACAATAGCAATAGGTTGATTTTTGCTAAAATAATTTGCAAGTTAGAACATAAAACCATGATTTTAAAAGGGAAAATTATCATATTAGCACAAAGTTAAATTACTGGACAAACATGTTTTAAAAATATTTCTCAGACCGATAAACTTACTGTATCGAGAATTAAATTTTTGCTAAACTGGTAAATTTTTGTTCTTGATCACAGTTTTCTGTCATAGACTAGTGAAAAATGACCTTTTTAACTGCTCTCATTTTAGACCTCGGAAAATCAGTCATCTTCAATCTCTACAACCTCAATGGTAAATTATTTTAATACTCAAGTGTTGTCTTGATCTTCATTGAAAACATTGATTTTTCTATTCGAAATTCCCTCATCTTCTACTTCAAAGGTTGTATCTAGTTGTTGAGGTTTGAAGGATGAAGTAAATAAAATTTTAAGGTTGTACAAGACAATGGTTTAGTAGGATGTTACAGTTAATGAGTCATGTAAATTCTTTTTTACAAAAAAGATTGAAGATGACTGGTTTTGAAAAGAAAAATCAAGGGTTTATAGTTGCAGGTTGGAAATAATTTAAAGCGCTCAATTCTTCAACTTGAAACAAAAGAACATGTTGTGCGGAAGCTTAACAATAGCAGAAACGAAGAAGAAAACAATCACTCAAAGAACACATATTTACATGGTTTGGCAAATTGCCTACGTCGATGGAGGAGAAGGGAGAAAAATCAAATATCAACAATAAAGATTACTACACACACTATCCTCTATAACTCTCTCAGCCGCAAGGAATCTCACAGAGAAAAAAAAAACCTACCCAAAATTACATATTCAAGTCGAGTCCACTCCACTTTTGAAAAAGTCCCCTTTGATATTGTTTTGCTTCTTGGAGTCCAAGTCCAATAAGAACTTCTATTTTATTTATTTATTTATTATGATGGGATGTCGGGATCCATAGGACCATTTAGTAAGGGGGAGGCAACTGACTTTTTAGAACACCATATCTCATTCAAATCGCCCAGATATATGCAATACCCCCACAAACCACATGTACCAATAAGCCAGGATAACTCCTTGTGGGTTGCTCCCTTCTTGGAGGAGGCTTTGGCCACTGCACCCAACACTCCTTGGTTAACTTCTGGTCAATTAGATTATTAGTTTAATCTATTAAACCTCATCTTCGACCTCACCTTAATCCCTAGTAGGAATCCATAATTGTTCTATAGAAAAATCAGGGTAAAAACTAAAGCTAAGGCTAGCCCATGGCATGCAACTATGATCTCCAAAGCTGCTTGAACACACCGAGAATTATGTTACTAGAATATATATAATAGAATTGAGTTAACATGATTCGCTTGGCTGGCTCCAAAGTTGTAGGACAAGAATTTGTTGAAGATGATGATGAATATGTAATGGAAACATGCTTTCTTCCTTAGAATAAGTGAAAATAATAAACCGTCACTCTGTAAAAGTGGTATTATACAGAGCAATCCTCTTACAAAATTCAAATTATTACATAATCGATCTTTCTGAATTAAAAAAAATTACCAAACTCAAAATCTTTATTGATCATGTTGAATAAACTTGTGGTTTAGAAAAATAAGCAAAATTAGTAATTGGTAAACAAACACGTAAAAGAATCATTGAGCCTTCAAATGCGACTTGAATCCCTCCCAAAAATGAATCGCCTTGTCCAGTCCGTTACCACCAACACCCTGGTACGCCAGCTGACTTGCTTGCTGGGTGTAGAATGAAAAAATAATAATAAGGGAATCACACAATCTGCTAACAAACCATATTGATGGGCCAAATACATATTTTTTTTATAGATATAAAATTTTATTATTAAACAAAAAGAAAAAAAAAAAAGAAATGGAGATCAAGAAAATCAATGTAGGACAATCAGAAGGTTACCTTGCATAAATAGAATACCAGAGCCATTGCGAGCTGTGTCCTATCGATACCCAATCACCGGGCAGTTGTGCTGCTGTTTGCTCTCCTCCCAATGGAGCAAACTGCCCAAGATGCTTGTACCTTTGAGTGGAAAGACACCATAAGATGAGTCATTAGCAATTAGGGAAAGATCCCAAGTTCGTTACATTTTCAGCTCTGTGTTTGGTTTCTAGCATATAGTTTTCTGAAAAATATTTTCGTGTAAAATGACACTTATTTGTGTGAACTTTGTTTCCTATAAATGCGTGCAACTTTTTCGGGTTTGCTTAGGCCTTTGGATTGGACACAATGTGTTACGAATCTCTAACAACAAAACTAAGCAGGGTGTCTTCTCCTTCAGAAATTTGCCAAAATGGTATTGAAAGATGGGAATATTACCGTGCCAACCAAAAACAGTTTTTTAAATGTTTTGGTAAATAACTTGTTTTTCCAAAACGGTTAATTTTCTTACGCTAATTAATCGTTAATTTCTTATATGCCATTCTTATAAGAGAAACCCAAAAAAAAGACCAAGGTTTTGTTAATAATTATCATAATACATACAATATGTAAAAGCAACCTTCTTACAAATATCAAAGAAATTTCAATCCTGATTGGTACTGTATACATTTTCTACCTAGTTTTCAATTGATCTTAACTCTCCTAACACAGTAGTGGAAGTTTTTTGGTTGATCTTCACTCTCCAGGGTTTCTCGTGGTCGAATATCTTTCAATCTATACTGTCATATGCCTTTGTGGGTAATTTTTTGAGTGATTTGCACTCTACCAATGCTTCCCTGATGACCTCTTTCATTTTTCAGACTAAAATAAGGTCATTTTTATGTTTTTTATGGTAACTATTGTGAAAACCTGACTGAAGGGGTAATTTATCAATCTTTCTCTACCGTTATGGTAAAACGTTCGTTCTTTAAAATAAAAAAAAACAAAAAAAAACTTGGTTGTCATCATATCCAAAAGATGTCTCCAATCTAGTAATCTTGATAAAAGACAAAGCTCTATTGCAGCGGAAAAATGGATTTAAAGGAAAAGAGTTGAACTTGTACCTAAATGGATGAAATCGATGGCGTCCTGATCCCCTGAACCTAAGTGGACCTTCTGGATTCTTTTCACACTCCTCCATATGGTTAAAACACCTTGCTAGGTATTGGCCTTGTTGAGCGGCAACCTGAAAAGACACCATAGAAGAGAAAAATGTAAGAAGATGATTACTAGGAAGATGTCATTAGAATGTACGAGAAAATTTTGGAGCATTAACACTAAGAAAACAACCTCAGTAGGAGAGCTGACCCAAAACTCACCTGCGCAGTTGCAGGAAGATTCTTCATTTGTGAATCCACTTGAGAAAGAGCTGACTTGAACCCTTCTATATCCAGTTCAGTGGATTCTTTGGTCTCATTCCCATTAGCTTCCTTCAGAAGATCTACAATATTTCTCATCCGCTTGTTCTTCAAGTAGAGCTCCAATTGAGGGTACCTTTCACAGATATCATGAACAACATCTTGGAATTCTGCAGATGTTAGGGTACCAGAGTTGTCTTTGTCTGCTTTACTAAATATTGCGGCGATATCCTCCTAAGATCACATCAGCAAAGGAAAAAAAAGAAAGAAAAAATTAGCAGAACTTTACAGTAATATTTGTTGAATGCTAAAGTATGCTAACAAATGTATGGATCTAGATTGTTTAATCTAGTAACATTATGGTGGTTCTACTTTAAAGGACTCCTCTATTGATTAATAAATGAATTTGGCATAATTGTGATCAAGGTGATTGCAGCTTTATTTTCCAACGATGTGAGATGTATTTTTACATTATATAGGCCAAAACACAACACATGCAGAAACAAACGGGAAAATGTAGGAGTAGCTCCAATAAGCGATAAACTAAGTGAAAGTCAGGTGAAATGGTTTTGGGGATGTTCAATGAAGGCCAATAACAGATCTAGTTAGAAGAAATATTCAAGTTGAAGGTCCTATAAGCGTGAGAGGAGTACCCAAAAGAACGTGGATGGAGACAATGAAAGTAGATATGAACTCATTCTCAATAACAAAAGACGGCTTTGGACAAAGTGGAATGGAGGAACAACATTCATATGGCCGACTGCAAATCTTTGTGATAAGGCTTTTTCATCGTCGTCAACATTGTTGTTTATAGGCCTCAAATAAATAGTTGCATATAGAAGTTCCTTGAGGGAGAACAGACATAACTCCTTTGCTATCTATATAAAAATGACACGGAAACATGTGGGTGTGTCGACTAACACTTGTAAAAGGTGTCTGGCACAGCACCTTCAAATAAAGAGGTTGACACCAACTACAGTTTCAACTTTCAAAATGTGCATGCGAACAGGTTGACCCATGTATTCTTTTTTCTCTATCAGAAAGAACACACATAATGGTTTGTGCAAGATATTTTTCAGAGAGATTCTTTATCAGTTAGCTAGATCATTTCCTTGGAAATCTTACTTTGAAGCCAACCAAAGGAAAAGAAGGACTTGTCCCAACCAACGAGGGTTTCCCACAACCAAAGGAAGAGGAAGCAATTAGAACAGAAAATAAGAACTTAACAAGCTAATAAAATTCCATATTGTAATGCCTACAATAAACATAAGGAACAAATCACAAAAAGCCTCTGCATACCATGACTTTGCGTTGATTAATGGTAGCACAGTCACCAAGTGCATATACTCCATCACATCCCTCGACACGGAGCCATTCATCAGTTGCTAAAACACGCCTATTAGTCTGTGTGGTCAGGGCAAAAGATGTTAATTCAGTACAAGCTATAATGTCCAATAAAAAATACATCACCATATGTAGACATGCCTACCCATAATAACCTCAACATAAAGAACTTGGAAGGCAAAGGACTAGAGCAATAAACCTGATTTATTTGCTGCATAAATTCAGTTATGACAGGGCGGGTTCCTATACCAGTTGACCAGACAATCATTCCATATGGTATAGACTTAAGCTCTCCATTTAATCTTTCCTTTGTAGAAATATCCTTATCAGTTACTTTGACAACCATGGAACCTGTTTTCACATCAATACCATCTCTTTGGAATTTTTGTTCTGCAAAGGCTGTAATTCTTTTGTCAAACCTGCAAACCAAAACATTTTAGGAAAATGAAGCAATAATTCAGGCAATCACAATGGATTATTCAAGTAAAAAATGCTGAATGTATTTAAGAAATCTTTTCTTTGTTTGGCTAGGAAGGCAAGATTAGTGGTCAGTAATTAGTAGGTGAAGGCAGGTTTTGCACCCGGGTAGTATCAACACTCACAGATTTAATCAACTTGGCAAGCTGACACCTTTGAATGTATTCAAGATAAATACCTTAAGAGTCAATTATAATTCGACTAAAAAATAAGTGGAATATATAAGGGGTCGTGTTACAATTCATGTTCACTAGACTATTTTGCTACCATAATTAAACAGAAAAGTTCAAATAGAAGGGTGTTAGTTTATCCAAGTCATAGCAATGGGACAAAGAAAATTCAAAAAAATAAAAAAAATAAATTAGAAAGGGTTTGCCAAGATTTTGACAAAGTTCTCTCCTCATTCTCGTCCAAACCTTGTGAAGGTTAGCATTTACTTTATTTATTAATGGTGTAATTTCTGATCTTCTTAATGTAGGATCATATGAAAACTTTTTGGGAACTGCATTGATGCAACCATATGTGTTTTGTGGCCACAGGGCCTTCAGTTTGCAAGTTCGGTAAAATTTCAGTCTTCTATCATACATTATGGGACTCATCAAGATTCCATAACAGAAATCGAGGCTGGTTAGTGCTTGAATTGCTGAAGTACAGAAATTATCTTTCATCTAAGATGGTATATGACAATAGCTAACAACATATTTGTGATTCCAATAAGGGAAGAATTTAAACTACAATATTTTTCCTTACATGTTCAAAATGTGATCTCCGGCCTCAAGAAGTGTTATTTTCACCAGGTCTTTAGCCGTAGGATATAGCCTGACTAAATCTTCACGAATGTAGTCATGAAGCTCTGCAGCAAACTCTACACCTGTTGGCCCACCACCAACAACTACAAAATGAAGATTATGCTTCTTCTCTTCCTCACTTAGGTTGGGGAGGCTAGCCCTCTCAAAACAGTCAATCACACTCCTACGGATATTCTGAGCATCCTCTATTTCCTGCGTGAAGAAGTGCATTTTTCATTAGGAAACAACATTTTGGTTATGAAAGATGTGGTGTAGATTCTATTAGCAATGTATCAAACACTAACCTCATTCCATAAGAATCTGTTTATAGGCCTAACAACCTTTTATAAATATTATGTGGTTAGTGAAATGATCTGACAGCTTGAAGAAAGTGGGGAAAAAAAAAACAAGGATGTTGGTTGTCAGTTTTTCCGCATGTTTATGTCGGTACTGATCCAACTTTCACATGCTTTAATCTTTTTAAAACATGAAGGGTCTGATGCCAAAATCAATGAGCCTCATACCTAGGCTTATTGACTATTGATAAGATGATGTCACTGCTGGAGAACATATTAACTTGGTAGCAAAGGAAAGTTACCTTCAAGAAATGACAATTCTCCACGACACCAGGTGTGTTGAATGTATTTGAACGAGCTCCCAAGGCAACCACCAAGTAGTCATAGTCAACAATAAATTCTTCTTTCCCTTCTAAATTTGTTTTTTGAGTAGATCGGCAGTGAACTTTCTTGTTTTTTGGATCAATTTTGAAACATTCGGCTTCCAAAACACTAACCTCTCCACTTTTCTGCCAAACAAATAAAAGTCTTCTTTATAACCTAAGTAAATCATATTCTGATGACAATTACAAAAAGTTGACACAGTTATCACTGATAAATAAAGGAATTAAGGCCCATGTTACTCAGATCCTTCATATCCACAAGTACCAGGGTTGGCATTACACAGCACAGGATCCCAGTTCTAAATGATTTGTGGGTCAAGCAAACCCAGCTCCTGAACTCATTTCCATACTTTACAGTTGTACACTCCCCACAGTAATAAATCTCACATATGATCCAAATCTAATTAAAAGAAGTGTTATTAATCGATGTCCTTTGTTACTTTTTATATTTTAATTATTAATTATATACCATCAATAACAAAATATAATTTGGTTGAAATTTTATTAGAAGTTGATAAGGCCAGTTATGTTTATGGCTCAGAATGTCGGACAATCAAGAAACATGTACACAGAAGTGAATGCATCCACGCAAACATATTAGTAGTTCCAATTGAGATAAAATAACCGAGAATTGAATGAGATGGCTTGTCCATGCTCAATGGACCATCAGTGGCCCCAATGAGGAGAAGACTGGTGCACGTCGAAGGATCTAAAATAGCTGTGGGGAGGGGGAGAGGCTGCAAAAGGACATGAATCAAGGTAGCTAAGGAAGTATTTGGAGCTGTAAGCTTTAAGGGTAACATGACCCTGAACAAAAAGGAATGGCAGAATAAGCTTTGTGTAGATGACACAAAAAAGTTAGGGCAAGACTTGGATAATCATTTAAATTAATTGTATCATGTATTGATCTATCAGGCTTAGGGGGTCATGTCTGAAAACACTTAAACATGATTTTGTGCCTATGTTGCATAGTTTTACAGTGAGCATAACCTAATAAGCAGAATTGATGCTCGAATGGGAAGCATCCCCATGGAACATATAAAAGGGAGGACACATTTGTGAATGTAGTAGTTGTCCCAGTAGATGATAAGCTAAGATAAAAGTCCATTGAGATGGTTTGGTCATGTGTAACAAAGGTCACTTTGCAGCCCCAGTTAGGATGCAAGTTGAATGTTGTAAAAGAGAGAAAATACCAAAAACAACATGAATTGAGGTATTCAGAGTGGATTCGGACACACTTAAAGAAGACATGGATTTAGACAGAAAATTGAGAGGCGGTGTGGGATTCGCTCATCTGACCCGAAATTTTGGGTTAAGGCTATGATGATGAGAGATGGAAGATCCAAAGTTCCAATGGACAACATCGGCACGACAGCAATAGCTTTACTCTAACTATTGTTATACTTTAACTCAGAAAGCCTCAGAAAAATTTCCACTGTTTTTTGATCCCTTAGGAATCATTTTCTTTCTAGTTTCTCAATTGCATTGAGAGGTCCTCAATAATTAAAGTCATTATCCTCTACTGATTGAATTCCCCGTTTGTCTTTTAATCTCAGAATTCACTGGTTCTCCCCACCTTATGAGATTTTTTTTTACAAATTTTACAATGGGAACACTTGGTCATCAGTTCTAAAATCAAGTTTGTGTACACCCTCAGACTGAAGACAAACTCCCTGAGCAAGTACACATATTATTAGGTAAAAGGGACACAACTGAAGAAATGTAATAACACATATTGAATACAATTGCCTTTACCTTCTTAATAATGTTACGAATTGGCTCAACAATGCTACGTGCTTCAACCGTGCCACATGTGACACTTGGTAACAAGGGGGTGAATGCAAAATAATTGCGAGGTGACACCACCTGAATGTCATATAAAGAACTATCCAGATTTCTCAAGAAACTGGTGCCAGCCCATCCAGTTCCAAGCACTAGCACTTTCTTCCTTTTGGTATCTGTGTGAGCATCAACAGCAATCGCCCCATGGGATGATTTCGACTCGGAATATGCCACGAGACCCCCACTACTGCAATATCAACATAGAATACACAAGCCAGAAAAGAAAAGAAAAAAACAATAATAAATGAGAAAATATAGGAAATATAAGATACATTACATTGTTTGCATACAATCGAGCACCCACACACATATACACACAGACACTATCATGAGGAAGATAAACAATAATATTCATGGTCACCCGATACTGAGAATACTTTTTCTGACACTGAAAAGAAGAAGAAAGGTAAAGAACAAAACAGGGGAAATGGAGAAAAATAATCATATGTGTTGCTTTCTCCAAGAAGCCTAGTTGGTTAGCTTTGTCCACCCTTCTCATTATAAATCCCAGTCGCATATATAATGCATCTTCAGATCTAATTCAACCTAGAACATCAAGTTTCAAACACCAAATTCCATTTTCATCTTGAGATTATCATGATGTGAGCTCTGTATCCCTAATTTATCAGCATTTTTCTCGACATCCTTGTGTTCTACCCTCAAGATCCAAATCATCTAATTTGAGCTATAAATGGGAAAGACCAATGTATTAAACAGGCTTCTCTTTCTTAATCAAACCCAAAACATTAGTCCATGGTATGAATACCAAACCATTTTGATTGTAAGAGTACCGTATCATATCTAATAAAGATCTGATGCTAAACCATGATTTAATTATTATTATTTTAATTAGTGAAGATAAAAATAGAAAAAAGCATGAAGAATTAACATTTCAAAAGGCCATTATGATCAGGGCTCAGGGCAGAAGGATGGAATGTGTCCTCCCTGCCTCTGCCATATTTATGACACATCCAAGGGGGTGGGATCCACGAAGGAGACCTACTACGCACGTAATTGACCAAAATCAAGCCACAAATATTTTCCTAAACCATCCATATTCTCTCTTTGATCGCCCCAATTACACTTATCTGATCAAGTTGACTTTGGGTACATCAAAATTTATCTATTTTACTAGTAATTTTATTCCAACAAACCTTAATTTCTACATTGAAAATATTATTGTGATACTGTTAATAATAAAAATTATATATTTTTATCTATCGTTACATATACATATTTAATCAAATAAAGCATTAGAATAAAACTAAAAAAATTTGCACATACATATCTCACCAAATATAACTTAAAAATTCAAATTCTAAGCATTTTTACACCATTCAATTCATCTAACTCATTGGATTACACAATCTAAACCATAAGATTAACATAAATTCTATTCCTACATAAAAATAAAAATAAAAATCTACATCAAAATGAATATTGTGATGCCTCAAATAATCAAAATCATGCATATTTATCAACAGTTACATATACATATTTCATCAAATAGAACTCAAAAAATCAAAGGACCAATCCTTTTTACACCATTCAATTCAACGAACTCATCTGATTACATTATCTAAACTATAAAATTGTCACAAATTCTATTCCATCGAACTTTAATTCCTATGTTGAAAAGAATACTATGACACCATTAACAAACGAAATTATACATCTTATCGATCATTACATATCAAATGACACTCAAAAAACTGAAATCTGAAGCATTTTTACACCATTCAGTCATCAAACTCATCCGATTCTGTCATCTAAACCATAAAATTCTGGCTGTATAAAATAAAATTGTAACTTTTTCAACAAAACTTGCTTTTATTGGGATCTAAATCAACTCAACTATCTTGAAAATAGAATCTAAAATGAATAAAATCCACAATAAAGTACATCTTGCACTGGTTTCAGAGAGTGAAACACTAATAATCAAAAGTATGCATCATATCGATCATTAAATATGCATATTTCCATAGTTTAAAGTATCGTATCAATTAAATGTTTTGGTTAATGAAAAAACCGATACATTCTCTACAAACTGATACATTCTCGAAACATTTAATGTTTCGGGGTCAATGTTTCGTATCGGTCTTGGCCGGTCCCGAAACGTATCGACCGATACATTTCGATATTTTAAACCATGCATATTTCATCAAATGACACGGAAAAATCCGAAATCTGAAGCATTTTTACACCATTTAATTCATCAAACTTGTCCAAGACATAAAAGAAAATTATAACTTTTTTCAGTAGAACTTTCCTTTCTTAGGATCTAAATCGACTCAATCATATTAAAAATAGAATCTAAACAGATCAAAATCTACCACAGGAAAACAAATCTAGCCATAGTTGTCAATCATTAAATATATACGTTTCATCAAATTAAACAAAAAATTCCGAAATCTGAAGCACTTTTACACCGTTTAATTCATCAAACTTGTCCAATGGATAAAAGAAAATTACAACTTTTTCAGTAAAACTTTCATTTCTTAGGATCTAAATGGACTCAATCATCTTAAATTTAGAATCTAAACAGATCAAAATCTACCACCAGAAAGCAAATCTAGCCATAGTTGAAGGGAGGTAAAACACTAATAACCAATAATTACCTGAAATATAAGTGTCGTCGATCATTATATACTGTTTCATCCAGTAAAACTCAAAATTTCAAAATCTAAAGCATGTTTACACGGTTAAATCCATCAAATAAAACAGTAAATTTCATAAAACTCGTCCGATACCGAAATCTAAATCGTAAAGTTAGGACTAAATAAAAGAAAATTATAACTTTGTCAATAAAACTTGCATCTCGTAGGATCTAAATCGACCGAATCAAACGAAACAAAATCTTCCAAAAGAAAACAAATAAAACAATAGTTTCAGATAGATGAAACATAAAACAAAGAAGATTAGGGAAGAAACCTGACGGTGAAGAGAACAACAAGCTTGGATAGAGAAGGATAATCATGAAAAGCTCTTGAGACTCTCTCGTAGAAGGAGAAAACTCGCATTTTGTCCAATTTTCTTTCTTCTTCGATCCAAAGTGTAGAAAATGCGAGAAAGATTAGTTGCAGAGAGGAGGTCTCAGAGAGAAACCGAAGAAGGAAAGAGAAGAGAACGTGAGATGTGCTGTGAATCCGAATAGAACGTGATTACCCTGACTTGTCGTCCAAGAAAGAAGGACACGTCTGTCATTTTTATAAAGTCAAGATTTCCAACTTTAGAGGAATAAATTGAACACGTGGTTGTTAGTCCTAACCGTTCGTTCGAGATTTTCTTTTTAAGCTATTTTTTGTTGGGTATTTTCTGGAAACGTGTAGTGGTGAAGTAACTCACATGCGCAAATCTAGCCTTACTATTTAGTAAGATTTCCAATCTTATTAAGGATTGTGAAACTCACTCATGGCTTCCAAAAAATGATCACATGGTGATGTAAAGGAAAAAATTCTCTTACTTAATTAAAAAAAGGTAATTTCACACTATTAAATTTTAATTTTAAATTTTGGAGTCCATAAATAATTCATTTTCAAAACCCTAGATCAAGTCCAATAATTTTTATTTTTTTGTATTTTATTTATTAGGATATAAGTTTTTCAATGAAATTTAAAGGGTTGTAATAATGAGTTGTCAATTTGATAATCTATTTAACCTTAACGATTACTAAATTAATAAAGAGAGTGTTTCATATATCACATTGTCTAAGGAGAATAATTTTGTAAAGAGAAATATTTTTCTTACTCCCTTAATAAAGATTTTAAGTCTTACAAAGAGTCATTTTACTCAAATGGATTACTACTTTGGCAATCCAACACCACGGCCCTTTAAATTTCACGGAAATGTTTTAACTAAAAAAATATTTCAAAAAAAAAATAATCTGTTAGACTTGATCCAAGATTAAAAATGGATGGCTACCAAACTTTCACATAGTTCATAAATTAAAAATTAAAAATCATTTATAAAAGATAACTTTTTTATTTAAGGTTCATAGAATTTTGTCCTTTGCTACTCCAAAGCATGGTTTTGGATACACAAGTTGAGACTAAGAACCCTTAGTGAGGGTAACATCCGTACTAACTTAGTAAAGTTAGTTGGACTCTTTTGTAAGTAAGGGATACTCCATGTAGGTGTGTCCGCGAGATTTGTGGATCTCTGGAATTCTTGAAAGAAGTTAGAGAGATTTCATTGTCAAACCTCTTTTTTTTTTTGGATCTCTGGAATTCTTGAAAGAAGTTAGAGAGATTTCATTGTCAAACCTCTTTTTTTTTTTTGTTTGTGCTAAACAGCACTCCAATTCACATGTAAAGTAGGTGCGGCAATAGAAACTCTCAAAGTTTTTTTTGTTTGCAACACTTTTACAGTGGCATGGAGAGTGCCCCGTGTTAAAAATATTATAATTGTTGAACAGTAACACAGAAAGGTATTGGAAAAAGTCGTGATTTTCAACACACCCATTTTCATATGCTCCCTAACATGGCATGGACTAGAATCATAAATTTTTTATTAGGATACACAATTGTACATATTGAGGAAAAAATCTTTGGAAATACCCACGTCAAGGGAATGCATGTTAGATGGGGCGTCATAAAATCATTACTCTTTTAGAAATGAAATGACCAAAGTAAAACAAAGAGTCGTGATAATTTAATGCTCTTTTTCCCAAACACCCCCATCACATAATTATAAATTATTTGCCTTGGTATACACATAAAAAGATTTATGGTTATGCAACTATCAGGTCAATGAGCGTGTAAGGGGACTTCTGAAAAAATGAGGGTCATATTATCATTAGTCAATCGTAATTGTAAAACATCATAAACAATAAATTTTACATTTTACAGATTTTGTCACTTTTTCTCGTCCTTTAGATCCTATACTTAGAGAAACGCATCTATGGGTATGCGGATGTTAAGATGTCCCCTGTGTGTGCCCCTCTCTCCTCAGATTATACGTTGTGTTTCAAAGGAGGTATATCAAATATTAACAAAAATTTAGAGATGTGAAATAAATAATAAAATCGAACATAAATAAATATGTAACAGTCATAAATATATATATACTAAAAATATAAACCGTGGAATATAAGATAACACCAATATTAATTATTTCATTGGTTTTTTCATGTTTTAAAATAATAATTTTAATTTATTTAAAATAAATATATAATCCATGTGAAGCGCATGTGCATTTTCCTAGTATGTATTTGTAAATAAGTTAGTAAAATGACTCCACTTGTTTTTCAATACAAATATAGTGAAGATTTGCACATGCCAGGTAGTTCAACATCGAGATCACTTGAATGGATGAAGAACCGATAAATGAGTTCTCTTTTAAATTTTAATTACAATTAGAAAGTGGCATGTACAAACGCACGTGTGTCAAAAGAGCTCATCTCTAATTTAAGACATTGATTAAGGGTTTTTTTTGAATATTATATAATTAAAAAGATATTTTTTGTAATTTTAAAAATTAACTAACATAATTTTAATACGATATTTTTCTCAGGTTTTTAACCAATTATATTAAGTTTAAATGTAAAAATAGGAAGCATCCGTGAGATCTAAAATTTAGTGTCCAATCCCTTCTACTCTGCCTTCTCTTATTATAATAGTAAAGAAGATAGTACCAGAATACAAAAAAGAAAGAGAGAAAACTCGACTTTGTGATCGTGGAAGAGTCATGTTGCAGTGACCTTAAGATTGTACTTATATCGCTTATTCTGACGTGAATGTGTATAGGAATCATCGATGCTTTTTGACTCGTATCTCAATGAAAAACATATATGATTCTTACACACTTTCACATCAAGATGTACCATATGTGATACAATCTTGAGGTCCCTTCAAGATTAATCTTTATCGGAATACCCTAGGTCCTCGCATTTATTTGATTAGAGTGATGATGATTGGTGATTTATAAATTATAAGATTGTAATTTGGACATTTTCATCATGGATCAAACTGATGGATAAAAAACTTATGATTTCAAATCTATGATAAAAAATTATCTAATCCGACGGATAGAATTAATCAATCATGTGCCCAACATCATTGCATATTCATTGATCCTATTTGCGCCATTTTAAATTCCCGCCACCACTTGCCTTCGTAGCTCCGCTAGTTCCAAATCCAATCTCCTTCGTTTCGGCTTTATAGAAGACGCAGGAAGGTGACTCTCTCTCTCTCTCTTCAAATCTTTTCTTATTCGATCAAGTTCTCTCTGGTTCCTCGCCCCGTTCTTTAGAAATGTCTCTGTTTTAGGGTTTTTCTTCCTCTATAAGTAATAAATACTTCATAGTTCATATTGATTTATTTATGAAATTCAATGTATCTGAATTCATATTTGTAGTGTTCTATCAGTTATTAATATATGATTATTGTTAATTTTCAGGGTTTCATTTTTGATCTCGTTTTGGCTGAATCATCCCCCAGTTGTTCTTAATCAACTAAGTTCACCTTGGGTGGACTCCAAAACACTGAATCAAACTCAAATCTCTGGTGTTAAAAGTTCAATCTTCGTAACTGAGACACAAATTTCAGTATGGATTACATGCCTTTAATAGACTAGTTTATTTTGCCCATGATGTATAATTACAATTTTTTTTTAATCTGTTTTTAGGATCTAAAGAGGTTCAGTTGCAACCAAATGGGAGACTCTTCACGGTAAAATCTGTTCTCTCATGATTTTCAGGGAGACAAATATTTAATCATAATTTCAGATTATTAGGGAATAGGGCTTATGAAATATCTGTTACCCATAGATCACTTTGATTTGTATTTGATCAAATATTAGATTATTTTGTTGTTTGTGCTAATAGCCCCATGGATTCTTAAGAAAAATGCTAAAGTGATTTCCGTTGACACTACTTTCAACACCACGCTGACTTGGAGCCGTGCTGAGAACCTTATGTGCATTTCCTTGAGATACGAATGAAAAGCATCTATGGTCCACATCAGCTCAGTGTTGAATGCAGTGGCCTGTGCAGTCACTCTAGTATTGTTTATCTTTTTATTCGTGGCACTTCCTCATTCATTCGGGCCAGCCAAACTGGTGAGCCCCACCAGCGAAATCTCATTTCCCCAAAATTAGTCGAACTGGGTGTAATGGTTCGATCAGTTGCATCCTAAAGAAACCCCAACGCGGTGGTTCTTACAACTTCCTCTATTGGATTGTTTAGAATAGTGGGTTCAATGGTTTGAACCCATCACATTTTCTATCTTATAGTACATTTCCCGTGTAGCTTTTGGCATGAAATTTGAATGTGATAAAAATGTTTTATGATATTTGCTTGTTTTGTTGGCAATGTGCATTCTATATATAGTTACCCAAGTGTACTTGTGTCATTTATATAATGAAAGAACTTTCAGGGAGGATGCCAACAACACACTTCGAGTGCTTGTTGCAACCGATTGCCATCTCGGTTATATGGAGAAGGATGAGATACGTCGAATGGATTCGTTTCAAGCATTTGAAGAGATATGCTCAATAGCAGAGCAAAAACAAGTAATACCCACATTTGGCCTATCTCACACTACCTTTATTTTTCGTATGCCATTCTATATTTTCCTAGGTCTTCAATGCATCTAGTTTGCTTCCATATCTGATACCACTTCTCGTAAATGGTCTTGTTGACTTCATTAAGCATTACTTGACAATTCAATTTCATTTTTTTAATGTACTATTAGCCATTTCTTCCAACATCTATGTAGCTTATCTTTTTAAATTCTGTTATCCTTTCTATATCATTGTATCTAAGAAAATATTTTTCTCCCTGTCTATGTGTGTAATGTCATGAAACAGTCAGTTGATGTGCATTATATTGACTTCAATCTGGACTGCAGGTGGACTTCTTACTTCTCGGTGGCGATCTTTTCCATGAGAATAAGCCTTCAAGATCAACCTTAGTAAAGGCCATTGAGATACTCCGTCGTTATTGCCTTAATGATCGACCAGTGCCATTCCAAG
Source organism: Akebia trifoliata (assembly GCF_017979445.1). Classification (NCBI taxonomy): domain Eukaryota; kingdom Viridiplantae; phylum Streptophyta; class Magnoliopsida; order Ranunculales; family Lardizabalaceae; genus Akebia; species Akebia trifoliata. The sequence continues at coordinate 3,332,427 of NC_141385.1, forward strand.
TTGTCAGTGATCAGACGGTGAACTTTGCAAATGTGTAATGTCTTCTGATGCATTCATACTTTTGTATTTTCTGTAGCTAATTGTTCAGAAACATGAGACATTAGTATGACTCAACCCATTAAACTGAGTCCCTGCTCTGACTTGGGGCTTGTTGTGATTTAATTTTCTTTGGATCAGGTTGAGTTCTTTTCCAATCCCCACTTCTGAAACTTTATTCCCTTCATTATTATTTTTATTCTATTTTCATGCAATTAAGCTATTTCAAATGATGAGTACCTTTTCTAATTTTAGTTTATTTTTGCATTCCGGCTTCAAAAGTATATAAAAAATTAAAGTCTGTTTGGTCACATAGAATGGCTTGATTTATTTTTGGAGATTTATTTTTTCATCATTAAGATCACTGGAAAACTTCCCTGTGTTTCCCCTTTGTTTTGTTTTTTCCCACTCTTTCATCCGAATAAATTAGCTGCCAATTTGTAGGCAAAGTTGTCTATACATTCTAAAAGTTTCCAATTTGCTTATTCAGATTCGGTCATGTGAATTATGAAGATCCCCACTTCAATGTCGGCTTGCCAGTATTCAGTATTCATGGGAATCATGATGATCCTGCGGGAGTGGTATGCAAAGGATTGTACAAATTGATATCTTTATATCTATTAAACACATTAGTGGTTTCATGCATTTGGGCTTCTTCTTTCTTGTTTGTAACATATTAAATATCCTGCATTAATAACCTATCAAAACAACAAAAGAATAGAAAAAAAAAAAAAAAAAAAAACTGTATCAATATCTTGGAGAAGTTTGAGCTTGCATTGTTGAAGATTCTAGTGCTATCGAAGAACGTTATCTTTGTATGGATTACCATTTTGAATAAAACAATTGTCCTAGACCATTTGATTGGCAGATATTTACCATCCCAAACAGGCGTTGTCTGTGCAAGTTAACAAAGGAGAGAACAAACGACCTTATTCATTACTCTATTTGGTGGGGTGGGGGGACGAGGGGAATTATTCTTTGTATTTGGGATTACTAAGTTAATCTATAACCATTTTTTTTAATATATAATTATTCATAAAATGAGTTTGAGATGAACAACCTAAATACAAAAGGAGAACCCATCTGCCAAACACCATATTCAAGAGAAATGCTAAAGACCCACTCCCACCTACACAAGAAATCTTTAAAGACTTTACACCAAAAAAATAAATTAATGAATGAAATGAAAATACCTGGCATTGAGTGATCCATTCCTTGCCATCAAATACATGGCAATTCTTCTCCTTCCAGATCCCCCAACAGACAACGAATATGGATGTGGATATGGGGGAAGATGATATTTTAAACTATGGCTAAGCAACAAAAACCACTTGTCAGTGGAAATTGTGGACTTCTGCTTGTGGGTCTTGTAGGCAGTTCATATTGGGCTTGTAGGGATGCAGCTGATGATTGTAGTTTGTACATCTATTAATATTTTAAGTTCCAAAATATCAATAACTGGTAGATTCTTGTGAGCTAGTCAATTGACCTTTAAAATTTGCCTTTTCTTTACCAGTTTTTCTATCATCACGTGATCAAAATTGTCATCTGTACTGTTTTGACAGGACAATCTTTCTGCAATTGATATCCTTTCTGCTTGCAATCTTGTAAACTATTTTGGGAAAATGGTCCTTGGAGGCTCAGGTGTTGGTCAGATCACTCTTTGTCCTATACTTATCAGGAAGGTCTGTGATAATAAGATTTTATTCTTGGGAGAGTAACTTATTTACAGCACCTCTTAAAATTCTTGTTCTATCTGTATCCCAGGGTTCAACAGCTGTGGCTTTATATGGACTTGGTAATATTAGAGATGAACGGCTCAATAGAATGTTTCAGGTATTGTTATTTGAATTTTTTGGGTGAATATGATTCATTTAGACAAATAGAGAGAAACAAAGATACAAAGGTGTCCAGTATGACCGAGAAATTGAAAAAGGAAAGCATATTGCGAGAGAGGTAGAGGTGATCAGTCAACCAACTATAACAAGGTCATCTGGGCAATGCTGCCCTATACTAACTTATTTTTGGTTTACTTTTTAATACATTAGACACCACATGCTGTACAATGGATGCGACCTGAAGCTCAAGAAGGGTGTCAAGTATCAGACTGGTTCAACATTCTTGTCCTCCATCAAAACAGGTCTTTCATTGTCTTTATATTCAATAATGGGTGAAAGGAAAACTAATAGACGCATCTTGAACTTCTGGAACCCAACCTTGAATACAAGCATTTATATTTTCTGTAATGGGAAACTTAAAAATGTCCATCCTTTTGACTACCATTCAGTAACCAATTACCGTGTTCTGTAGAATAAAGTCAAATCCTAAAAATGCGATAAATGAGCATTTCCTGCCTCGATTTCTGGACTTCATAGTGTGGGGACATGAACATGAATGCCTTGTTGATCCTCAGGTGCGTCTTATAGCTTTTTCTCCATGAATTAATCCATCTTGTTACCTGATTGTTATTTATTTTGTAGTTTCTTATTAAAGGTGGCTTCTGATTTCAACAGGAAGTTTCTGGGATGGGCTTCCATATTACTCAGCCAGGCTCTTCTGTTGCAACGTCATTAATCGAAGGGGAATCAAAGCCTAAGCATGTACTTCTGTTAGAAATTAAGGTTGTTTTGGTACAAAATGTTGTTTTTATCATTCCTTATTTGCTAAATCCAGTTTTGGATTTTTTTTCTCCATCTCATTACATGGTGCATACGATGTTTGATGCTTTGGTTATAGGGAAATCAGTATCGTCCAACTAAGATACCATTAAAGTCAGTGAGAACTTTCGAATATGCTGAGGTAAGTTAGTGGCATTTTATGTTCCTTCATTGAATGTTTGCAAAACTAATCATTGCTCATGATTTAGGTTGTATTGAAGGATGAATCTGACATTGATCCCAATGATCAAACATCCGTTCTCGAGCATTTGGACAGAGTGGTGATAATGCACTTTTTAGTCCTTCATCTTCCTTGTCGTCACGCAATGACTATAATCTTTGGCAGCTATATATTTTTCATTTTTTTAATTGATAATAAGTTCTGATTGCTTCAGGTCAGAGATCTGATTGACAAAGCTAGCCAAAAGGCTGTCAGTAGGTCTGAGCTCAGACTTCCGTTGATTCGAATAAAGGTGTTCTTATATCATAAGTTGATCTTCCAAAACTGTGGTACCAAGAAATATCTGCCTAAATATTGGGAACATGTTTGCAGTGGTTCCATTATGTTCAATTTGGTTGTGCTCAATTTTCCCCCCCTCATTTTCCCTGTTTCATGGTATGATGCATTTACCTGTAAAAGTATAAAAATAAACTGCTTCTGTAGCTGAAATGAGTTTTCCCTTCTACTTTATTAAAGAAAGATGGGGTGAAGTCCTTTTGGATCCAATAAGTAAAATGATGAAGAGTCGTGTCCTTTACCCAATATTTAAACTGCAGCAAAGGATAACATGTGCACATTTTAAACAAAGGTGTGGGGATTCAATCAGGACTAGGAGTTAAGGAAACTGAATGAATGGAATACTGTTCCAAAAGAAAAATATATGTAGAGGATTTATTTAGAGGAAGAAGATCAAGTATGTGGCATGATGCATTGAGGAAAAAAAAGACTACAAACTAAACTGCATGATTTAATTAGCATTGCACTAAATGATGTTTGCAATTACACTCTGTAAATCACTCGTATATAGAAGAATGACCCCATTTGGGGGAACATAAATTGTATTCGTAGGAGTTCTTAAAAAATGGTTACATCAAATATGTATAATTTTCCAAGGCATTAGATCCCAAAGTTCCTTTCGTAATTTCAAATTTTCATATATTCTAATCTCATCCCTCTAATTGAGAACTAAAAAGGAAAAGACAACTGTCTTTTCGTAAATTACAACTGTTCAAATATCTAGAACATATCTCATAGATCTTAAAAAGTAATTTGCTCAAATCCGCATGAACGTGAAGAAATGAACTTGGCAATTTTGCCATGGATGTATACCTTGTCCATATTTTGGTCACAACTCACTCGATTTTGATCTGAATTGCGTAATCTTGGTTCTGCTAGATAGATAAGTCTACATTTTTTTTGTTTAACATAACTGATGAATCCTTAACAGGATCCTAAAGCATAAATTATTACCTCTAAAAGTTAATTGTGTTGGTATCCTGTGTGATTTGAAGCTCAGGATATCCATTCTTCGTACTTGAATCTTGACTGCCAAATAATAATTATTCCATGAAGCTCAGGATATCCTTTCTTCATAAGTGTTAATACATTTATATTCTACTAGGATAAGGATTTATAGCATCCAACTTTGCATCATTTGTTCCTTAACGGTCATGAACACAACTAGTTTCTCTGTATGATTTGACAGGTAGACTACTCTGGGTTTATGACAATAAATCCTCAAAGGTTCGGGCAAAAGTATGTTGGGAAGGTAGCTCCATTTACCATTCAGTACAGTTACAAAAGCTATTGTTATCATATCACTGTTTCTTGAGAAACTTTTTTTTATTAAATTGATTGATTTTTCATAGATTGTGTAGGTTGCAAATCCACAGGACATTCTTATTTTCTCAAAGGCTGCAAAAAAACGTCAATCTGTTGGAGGTAATCAAAGTCATTGATTGGTCTGCTAGTGACTTATTCTACTTTGTTTGCTTGCATGATCTTGGATTAAAATGGTGTATCTTTGTCGCTAGGATTTTCCTTTTAAATAATGATGAACATTGTGTCCTTTCTCTTCTACAATAAGGCCTCCAATGAAAGCACTTGATTACTAGATAAGGCTACGTGGTAGTCGAACTATCATTAACTAGAATGACGCAGCCCTTGGAGAGAATAGAAGAATAAGAAGCTAACCAGTGAATTCAAGTAGGGGAAAATAAGAAGAGAAAAAACATGCTCTGAATCAGGTCTGCCAAGTATTTTCTACGGAAAGCAAGCAAAAGCCCATTCTATGTAACCCTAAGTAAAGCCTAAGCAGCCATCCATTTATTATGATCTTTGCATCAAATTCCTCATAACTTAGAACCCATGTAAACTCTACAGATTTAGTTTAGAGAGTCGATAATAGGCTGCTTTGTATGAATGGGAATCTATTTCATTCATCATCAACTACACTCTGCCAAAGCATTGGGGATAGGAGCATTCAATTATATAAAGTGCTATATCTTTTGTGAAGGCCTGAATCCTATCTTGTACAAGTCTGTGACATTGAACTCTGTTTCTTCGATGTGTCGTTAAATCTTCTTGGTGATTCTTCATGTTCCCACTTTCTTCACCCTCAGTTCGTTGTATATGCTAGCTGAATCATTCGCTTTGCAGTTTGCATGATAAACCCTGATCAAGTCGCCTTCTTTGTAAACCTTGTATTGCTGATGGATATCAGAAGCTGCCTTGTTGTTGACATGCACAAGGGAACTAACCATGTAAACAAAGCTGAGTCGTCTATCAGATGGATGATCTGTACAAAGCAGGGCAAGAAATCTCATACTATAGTGAAAAGATCTGGAGTGCAGCACTCTACAGACCTTTGCCTATTGTACCCACACATGAGAAAAAGAAGTATCAGACAGTGAGGAAGTTTGATTTACAAGAAGTCTAGGGTAACATTGCATTTGAAATGCATGTGGTCTTCTGCTCATTTGTAAATCTTGAATTCTGAGATTCTACTAAGTATGGTCAAGTTTAAAAATCTGGACAAGCTTTTGGCAATCTTGTTTTGGCCCTCCTTTATTTTTGCACTGTAAATCTCTTCAAGTTCATGTAAAAGAGATTATTCTCTACTAGAACTACATTAGACATACAATATAGTCTTATTTACCTGGAAATTTTGTTGGGTATCCATTGTTGTATTTGTGGGATTTCATTTTGCTATTTTAAATGCAAGGGGATAAGTTTATATTCTTTGTTGGACTGTAGAGAAGACAGATGATCCTGATCGGCTTCGCCCAGAAGAACTAAATCAACAAAATATTGAGGCTCTGGTTGCTGAGAGTAATTTGGTACTCAACCTTCTACTTTCAGTTCTTCCATAAGTACAATATTATGTTTTCATGTGGTATATATCCTTCCTATGGAACTCTAGTTCACCATGAAACTTTTTATGATACTTTTCTTGTTATCCTGGTGGACTTTAAAAGTATTTCTTACTGGTGTTCTGATGATGTGTCCAAGAAAAAGGAATATGACTTATAACAGACTTGCATCCAAATAACCAAGCAAGCTCCAGTCTCCAGGAAATCTCTGGTTCCCTTTGTCATTTGTTAGAGCCTATGGAAGGAAAGAAATGGATGCATCTTTGAAGGAAAGGAGATGCCTTTGCTGGATTTTAATGTTTCTTTGTGGCTTTGTTGTATTTTTGGTGTAAGCTATTTGAGGGGTTTAGGGGTGTTTTCTTTGAAGACTTCCTTGTAAGATGGGATGGGTGTGTAATCTTGAGGTGGGTAGTGTTTGGGAGTTCCTGGGTCGTGGTTTTCTTGTTTTTTTTTTTTGCTTTTGCTTGTTTTCTTCGGGTTGGTTGTGTCGACCCCACCTATTTTTCTTAATAAAATATCTTTTACTTATTAAAAAAAAAGTTGTCACTTCTAGAATATGCGTATGTTACACTCGGCTTTCAATGTCAGCTGTGTCTTAGAAGTACTGAAGAGAGCTGTTTTGTGGCATACTTTATATTTCTACGTCACTTGCATCCCCATTTTAATTTTCTTTCCAATGGCTGGTCAATTCGGATGAGGAAATAACTGTCTTCAGTGGAATTTATCATTGAACTTGCTATTTTTTTCTCGATAACCATATCCAATGAACATTAGCATTGGAATGTCTATTTCTGTCTACGTATACAGAAGTTGAACAAAGTAAAATACTGAAAACAATACAACATGATGTTTTGACTGTCGACAGATTTTTTCCTTTTCCTGGGCACCATAAAATACCTTTTGGTTTCTGCAGAAAATGGAGATCCTCCCTGTCAATGATTTGGATGTTGCATTGCACGATTTTGTTAACAAGGATGACAAAATGGCTTTCTACTCTTGCTTGAAGTACAATCTTGAGGAAACACGTGTAAGTAATCCTTTGTCTCCTGATTTATCTGAAACTGTTGTCTATTGCCTTGGGCTTTTTTGGGGTACATTTTTCTGACTAAACATTTATTTTGTATTGTCACAGAATAAGATTTCTCAGGAACCGGATACTCTGAAGTTTGAAGAGGAAGATTTAATTCTTAAAGTCGGGGAATGCATGCAGGCAAGAAGCTTTTGATACTGTTGTTTTTGTTACTCTACATTCTTAGTCATATCCAATATTTTTAGAGAGATGCTACTGGCACCCCAACGTTTACTTATTACACCCCAATTAAAAATAAAGAAAATAAGTGAATAGTTGAGTATAAGTAAAAGTTGGGGTGCCCATAGAAGCTCTTTTTTTTTGCTAGAGTTTATTTTTTGGGTTTAGGATTTTATATGAGCCTTATCATTATAGTAAACAACTACTAAAATTGTTTGAATGAGTATTATAATGTTGAGATTATAATTTGAGCCAAATGTTTATAATGTTTGAACTTTGAAGAGTGTGCTTTCATATTTAATTGTGGTGTGATGAATTTTAAGAAATTGGGGTGTAACAAGTAAAAGTGGGTCCCAATAGCAGCTCTCTATTTTTATATGGCCACTATGCCATTTTTCTTTTTTGCAGGAACGTGTAAAACAAAGGTCCCAGTCTAAGGATGGTGCAAAGTTCACTTCCTTTTCACAGAGTTTACAGGTAGACATACCTACAGTTGCTTTGATCTGACAGAATTGCAAATAAAATTCCCTTTCCAGGGAATTTTCTCCTCAGCATCTTGGTCATCCAATATGTCTCCAACGATTGCATTCTGAATTATATAGGATACAAGAGGTAAAAGTCCAGCAGGTCTTGGAAGTTTAAATTCCTTTAGTGATGACGAAGATGCGACCCAGTTGTTCTCAAGCTCAAAATCTGCTACAAGAGGCAGAAAAGGGTCATCTGTGGCTGCTAGGTCGTCCAATGATGCTTCTGAACTTGGTACAAGCAAGGCATCTACAAGAGGCAGGGGAAGAGGCAGAGGAAGGGGAAGAGCCACGGGGGGTTTAAAGCAAACAACTCTTGATGCAAGTATGAGCATCCGCCGTTCTGTGAGGTTGGACTCTGCACTATCTTACAATATCTCCAATTGTTTTGAAAATTGTACAACATATTTGCTCCTTATAAGTTTTTTTACATTTGAGGTTGAAAGAGGAAACACAATTTTGATTGTTCGATATCATCATATAATAAATAGAAGACAAGCCTTCTACCTTTCATATAAATTTTCTTTTTAATACTGTTCAAACAATGTCCTGACTCAACGATAGAAGATTAGAATGCCTAAGAATTTCTATCTAGCTGGTATCCTGAGAATGAGAGTTTGATCTATAGTATGAGAACATTGCCTCTTTTTGTTATTCACTAATTACAATTGAGATACTTAAACATCTGCTTTTCATCATAATTGTAGTCTTAATTGTGTGGGGTTGGTTATGCAAATTCTGCTCTGCCATCCCATTCTATACCAGCCACAGCCTTCGTTAAAAGATACTACTTTGAGTATTTTCTGTGTGTCAAACCACGTCCCTTTTCACCTCTCCCTCTCTTTTTGGATCCTTTTATCTGCTTGAGTTCTTTACTCATCCATCTCAACTACTCATATTATATACATGTTTCTTGATTGCCCAAAATTTTGGTCTGTCAAGCATATCATACCCTTGTAATTTTTTTCTTTTTTAGTTTGATTAGTATGCATGTTGGGTCAACACAACTCTCCAGAATACATCTCTACCTGGGCCACCAAGCTCTTGAATAATAGAATTAGGATAAAGGAAACAGTGAGTTTTGGGTATCTCCTCTCCATCAATTTTAACTGACCCCTTGCCTTTATGCATGTTTTACTGAAGTCACCTCCCTTTTTGAGTGACAACTTTCACGTAACCACAAAACATATTTATTTCTGTCCCAGTTTTCTTTATGAAATCTTTTCTACTTTATCTTTTGTGTTATGTGAAGTTATTCAGTTGTCATTAGTTTCTGGCATGCTGTAGGGACCTCAAGAGACTTAATAGACCCCATAAATTACATTTTGAGTTGTGGTCAAACTATGGTATTGTGCACATTTGTATCCTTGGTACTGTGAATAACCTATCCAACTCTCTAACGGGTAGTTTTGTATAGTCTTTTTATGCACAAGGAACTGTCTTCTCTGATCTTGCTTTTCATCATTTTTGTTTTTCTATAATAAGTCATTGACATAAAGGTACACAATGAGTTGTACCTCTTTACACATTTCTTTTGCTTTCACCCATTTGCAGTGTGGGACATCTGATATGTATTATATTAATCACTTCATTAAGACATTGTCTGTGAAGTTTCTCAAATTGCTTTTAGGTAAACTTGAAAGTTATCAGTGCTCATTCATACTATCTGCTTTTCTATTTCAGGTCTGCATCAGTGGCTGCATCAGCCACAGTCCGAAGTATTGCGGATGAAGAAGATAATGTGGATTCTCCAAGTGATGAAGCAGAGGAATTTGGAGTGAATGAGGTCCTTGAGAGTTCGGTACGGATTAATTTCTTGTTCTGATTTATGCTATTGTTCTTGAGATTAAGAGAGTGGCCCATGTAAACTTACACCAAGCAGTCTTTGACTGTCGTTGTCCTGATCTTGTGGTCGAATTCCTTGAAAATCCCAGATCCTACGCACTAATACCATTTAACTCTTCTCAGGAACCCACATTTTGTAGTGTTCTCAATCTGTTCTTTCTCCTCCAGTTCTAAATCTATAGGTTTGTGATTATCAAGTTTTCTTCTTTCTTTTGTATTTTAAGGAGAATGAAGAAAACATTCAAGGTAAAGGGCGTAAAAGGGGAGCTGCGAGGGCTGCTACTTCATCTTCTAAGAGGGCTAGGAAATCAGATAACTCTTCATCAAATAAGATGCTCATGAACAAAGATGATGATGATGACGATGATGACATGCCAAACAGATTAAAGAAAGCTCAACCTCGGGTAAGTGTTACTCCTTTCAGTAGCCTTAGAAATTTCCTTCTTTTTCCAAGTTCTTAAAATAAAATTAGACCTCAAATTATTTCATTTAAGGTGCTACTTCTGCTTCTATAGCCCTCCACAACTTCTGCCTTTAAAGCTCCTTAGTATTTGTTACAAATTTGTAATGCTGAGCCAAGGACGCTCTGCCTTATCTATGGAAGCAGTCAACTGAGTTCTGAATGAATTAGTTCCTTGGTAATGGCTCAATTTATAGATAGAAAGCCCTGAGTCGGTTGCTGATAGCTTCCTTCCGTTGGTAGCGAACCCATTCCTCCTATATATGTATTAAGGAAAGAAACCAAACTGACATTGTTGCTGATTTGATTCCCTACTGACTTCTCCCAAATGATTTATCATTTAGAGAAACTCTCTTATGAAGGAAACTAGAACTAGAACAAGCTCTTTGACTCCCCTTGAGGGGTTGGGGTGGCATCTCTCTAGCAGGCTGTTATTAGTAAGGAAAAAAAGCTACTAGTTTCTGAGCTTGAATAGGTTAGCTCCAAAAACGATCCATACCCTTTTTTCTTCTGGGCAAGTGGAGGTTGAAAAGCCGTAGTGTGCCAATAGAAAACTGCGGAGAAAATGTAGGCCCTAACTACACTACACTGTAGTGTAGTAGGCCCTGTCAAAATGCATCAAGTTTCATTATGTACCTGTGGGTAAGGGGGCCTACTAAAGTCTATTTCGTACTGTCACTGTCTTGCTATTGAGCGCATGGCTCTATTACCACTGGGAGGTAAGCTGTTGGGTGCACAGGTTACAAACTATGGCCATGAAACTGGATCCCTGGAATTGGAGGTCAAATGGCTTAAGCGCTGGATTTGGAACCACACGAAGAGAACTTCTACAACGTTCGTACGTATCACAACTTGTCCGAATGGCATTGTTCTCTATGCTGTTTGAACTGCAATGGGTGGGGAATGCGGAATGTTTAGTTACGCTATCGTTGGTAATGTCAACTTTCTTTTTCTAACTAAGGGTATGATGCGAGGATCAATGATTGAAGAAGGGTGTTCTCTATAGGAAATATGGTTATTTATTAATTTTATTTTTGTTTAGGGACTTATTGGTAGTATTTTTCTTGTAAGGAGTTATTTTGCTTAGGATTTGTAATTATAGGCTTAGGATTTAGTCTAGGTTATGTTGCATGGACTCTTCTAAAATGATGGAGTACCCAAGTAAGACACATGTTGGATTCCAACCCTCCACAAATTCTTGTTCTACACATCTGATTTTTGTTCCTCCTTTCCTTATTGCAAGATATTGGTTAATGTTTTTGAGAAAATTATTTATTCTATCCTTTCCAACTGAAATTTTCTTCATAAAAATAAAAAAATCACATCATATACATGTATTCTCTTGTCCATAGGTAATTAATATGTCATTAGATATCTCATAACATAATCCTTATTATCATCATTCTTATATAAATAAATTTTGTTTTACATTGTTTTTAATATAATGAAAGTGTCCATGGATTTTATTTTTTTTGGGGTTTTCTGAATCCATGTCAAACTCTGACAGCTGTACTCAATCCATGCAACATAATTCAAGGGATCCAATGGTCCAAGATCACCCCTAAAAATAGTGCAATTTTTTCCCCATCTCTGGAGATCAAAATATTCCATACTTGAGTAGACCCGATGAAAACATAAATTATGGTGCGGTTGAGTAACAGTTCTTTACTTGTTCAAACATTACAGTTGGACCTGACTTTGTTTCTATTTCTGCAGGTTGCACGGAATTATGGCGCTCTAAGGAGATGATCTCCACAGTGGAGATTCCCTTAGCTTGTTTTCCCAAATACTGTTCTATTTCAAGTTATATATGCTAGAACAGATTATAAATGTTAGGTGTAATTTCCTTGCATACATCTTGTCATTACTCCTGTTTGTTGTGATTGTTACAGTAACGTGGTAGCTCACGCTAGTGGTTCTGCAATTTAAGTTACTTTTTTTTTTGTTGATAAGTGTAATATATTGATGAAAACAAGGGGGACAAAGTACAAGGAGGCTGAGGAGGCCTCTCAAAGAGCTATAAAACAAATAAAAGCTAAAACATTAATGATTACAAAAAGAGTTCCATTAAAAATAAAGTTTTCAAAAGTAATCCCCGCAAACTCCAAATTTTGTTTAGACCAAAGGTACAAAAATCCCATGATCTCTAAGACAATTTAAGTTATTTTCTTTCCAACAATCTCTTATTGGTCAATTTCATATAATCCACAGATTGTTATCTTAAAGTATGTTATGTGGAAACTCATTGTCTAACTACAATTGATGATCAATGGAATATGCATAGCTCTACGTGGCAGATACAATCAATGGGACGAAACCATTTGATGAAATCCATCTCTTAGATCACTGTAAGTGAGAAATCGACCTGCTTGGGTGATTTGCAAGGCATCCAGCTTGCATTCTTTTATTTATTTATTATTATTGTTTTCATGAGTGAGTGGTTAGTAATTTGTAGGCGAAGGTGGGTTTTGAACTCAGGTCGTAGTATCAAAACTCAAGACTTGAACTAACTTCATTAGTTATCTAGGGTTCAGAAAAAAGAAAGGAAGTCATACGTGTGATGTAGGTCGAAATTGCCTACTCTATACATTTTATGCTTGGTAGGGTCTCCTTTGCAAGTTCAACACAACAGATTGATTTACATGGTCCCACACAAGATTTAAAACTTCATCTTCAGACAATATTTCAGTTAGGAGAATACCTACACAACTTGATTGATATATTTCAATATAATCGAAGCATCTCCAAACCAAAACATTCAATGTTTTGGGGTCAATAGCTTGTTACTTCATTTTGATCCGAGGAAATCAATTATTTCATCAAAACACTAAAAATGGAATGAAGCTTCGAGCCATGGCCCCACTAGTGTACTATATTGATGCCTAGTGAGACATATGTACTCATTCATCTGTGTACATAAAAGGACAGGACCTATTATGAATATGGATCGCACGTCCATGTGGGTGCCATGTGGAAGTAGAGAAATTGTATGAGCTCCCATTTTTTTTTTTAGGTTATTGAAAATAAATAAATTTTCTTTGTTGGATTTAATTTTTAAATTTGGGTGTTCAGTTGCTGCCCATTTTTAAACTCAAGATCAGGTTCGAAATTTGCTCAACATTACTCTTGATTTTGCTACAAATTAATTAAACATAGTTTATTATAATAAATAAATAAATAAACAAATAAACTAGAGCAATATATAACTAATCCAATGTGGGGTGTTTGTCATCTTTTGAAATTCAAGCTGATGAATGAGCAGCAAAAAATTGTTACATTATTGGCTCAAGATATACTGAAATCTGAATTAAAAGGTCAACAGCATTTCATCTATAATCCTCAAAATAGTGGAGAGAACTCATTCACAATCACAGGAGCTAAGAACCAGAATCTGGAAAAAAAACAATACTTTTTGATTCACACCTCTCTCTATACCAGCTAGATTTACATTATGTACATGTTGTAATTTTCGTTCTATCGATAGTAAAACCTCTGAACCACATTCTTTAGATTTTGCCCTTTGTTTCTTCCATTGCCTTCACCCTGTTTAGACATAACCCATTATAATGAGATGAAGGAAACCCAGTTTACATTAACTACAAAAATATTTTCTGCAGAACTTAATATTAGACATGCAATTGGCAAAAAATTAATAGAATAATAATACTGGAGTGACTTTAAAGTTCACATCGATTCACACTTTGCAGATGTGGATGTGTATACGGAGCCATATATGCTTTTCATTGAGATACGCGTGAAAAGCATCTATGGTTCCGTGCACACCTCCACATCAGCAGAGTGTGAATCAATGTGAATTTTAGATTCACTCCAGCACGACTCAAACTAATATGAATGAAACATGTATGTTATGATTAGGAGTGTGTCAGGTTACATAAATATTGCTCTTTTTCCTCATTATTTGATGACTATGATTGGTTTGGACCAATAACCTCGAGCTGTGTTCATGCCTTCCGAAAGAGGAGGAACCCTGGCATTTTGCTACGTTGATGACAATTCTTAAACTGTTGTGTTAATCAAGTATGGGACTTATTCAATGGAGACATATGATCTAATAAATGTGAGATATATTCTATATAAACAAATAATCTCTTATATTTAATCAAAAACTAAAACTAAGATTGTTTCTATATCCTGAGCTAAATCGAACGGATAAAGACAATCACTTTTCCCTACTTCCATGGAAAAGCTCCTCAAGACATGAAACATAAACTCTAAGATCAAATTGGTTATTGGAAAGTGGAAGGACTCCCATACCACCACCATTTTTCTCAACAAGCAGGCATAAGGAAGGATTGAATTAGAAATATGGAAAACCGTTCAGAGAAAACGGAAAAATGTTAGTTCTATGTCTCCAATGAATATCCAATCACTTGATTGTTTTATTAGACAAACCAGTTTCCAAAAAAATAAAATAAAAACACAAGTAACCAATTGAGATAGAGTTCATACCTTAGGATCTGACAATGCTTTGTCATCCTTTACTTCAAAACCATTCTTTGAAGCTTTCTGACTCCGAACCATGCTCCCAACAATGTTCTCTTTGCCGTTAGCTTTCTTTCCAGCATCCACCCTTTTAGTGTTGGCCACGCTCTCCTTAGCTTTCGAACCATCATTTAATCGAACTTGTACATTATTTAGACACGAAGATTTTCTAAGCTCCGACCGATATACGACCTGCAAGGTTTATTTACTAATTCAGATTAGTCTATTCATACTTGTGGTGCCAAAAACATACTTTTCAAAGCTTGTTGTCACCTTTGATTTTGATATTTCTTGATGGACAGATCTCAAGGCAATGACTTTCCCTTTCTGTTTAGAATCAGAATTGAGGTCCAGCAATCGACCACTAGATGTCTTACAAACATTTGTACCTTTACCTCTTTTGGTGGGCTGATCCATTTTTACAACTTCCCTAGACTCCAAGGTTACGTTTTTGTTCATCAAGGCCATAAGCGTTGTGTCCTTGTGTTTGCATCCAGAATTTTTTGTGGAACCCACACTAGATTTGCCCGAAGGTGACTTACATCCTTTTGATTGTCTCTTTTCCTTGATTTCCACCCTTGATGCTTGTCTTGTTACACAACTTTTCCTTAAACTGATCCTTACAGCTGACAATAATTCACTTTTATGGCCAAACATTTGATGAGAAACCTCAGAGACTGTTTGTTGTTCTCGCTGATTACTTTCAGTCACAGTGCTCGCATTTGAATTTGACAAGATATTTGAGTCTCCCAAGCTGGATTTAGTTTTAGCGGAATCAAGCCCATTAAAACTGGTTGAATTGCTGTCACCCATGAAATTTTCATTTAAACTCGATGTGCTCTCTGAATCTCCAAACCTTGGTTTGGTTTTGGGGAAATTGGGTCTCCTTGTGTATGAGCTTCTTGAATCGCCAAAGCTGGATTTAGGTTTAACAGAATCAAGTCCACTTCTGATGGTTGAATTACTTTCAACTACAGAACTTGTATTTGAACTCAAAGTGCTTTCTGAACGTACAAAGCCGGGTTTGTTTCGAGGGGGATTGGGTCTCATGGTTTCAATTGAATTCCTTTCACCAACCAAACTTACTTTTGAGATAGAGGCACTTTTGAGATTTCGAAAGCTGGGTTTGGTTTTGAGGGAATTGGGTCTCATGGTTTTAGTTGAATTGCTTTCACTAACCAAACTTGCTTTCGAGATAGAGGCGCCTTTGGTATTTCGAAAACTGGGTTTGGTTTTGGGCTTGACTTCATGACAAGATCCCGAAACCACCCGAGAAGTATTTCCAACAAAATCCCTGATCGGATGCTGCTTATCCATGGAAACAAGGTCACCCCCTCTCCATTTCCTGCTTCTGTAATGCTTCCCTCTTGATCTTGAGACCGATGATGGAAGCTTGGGAGACGATGGCCCAAGTAAGTCAGCATTTGGGTTTGTCTTCCTTTCGTTTGAAACAGAAAATGCAGATATTAAGTGGTGTGATGAGCATTGATGGGACCTAAAACATAGATCAATCAATAATAATTTCTCATAGTATTGATCAACACAAAGTGTAATTATAAGCAATTAAATTAATATATAAAAATTGAAAATGCTTACGGATGCGCCACTTGAAACCACTCATCGTCCTGCAATGTAACAAAAAATAAATAATAGGTATCATAGAAATCAAGTCGGTTTGTATTAATTATAAGAGAACAACCAAATTCGAATAAAAACCCAAGTCATTTCTCCAAGAACTCACATGTCTTGATCCATGGACTTAGAATCTAGTGCCAGATCTACCCACATGGGTGCATCAATTTCTTCCTGTAGAACAATTCAGAAGGGATTGACGTTCCTCAGCACCAAATCAAATTGTTCTTCAAACAAATAAAAAACCATAATTCTTTAGGAAGAAATAACCTCAAAACCCATTAACCCTAAACCAAACATGAACACCAGCTAAAGAAGAGTAAAAAAAAAAACCTACAAAATTAGAAAAACAAAAGCATATAAACGAACCCAATACACATAAATCCCAGAATCCAAAATATAAAATTAAACAAAACCCATAGTTTCTTATCAAAGAAAACACCCAAAATTCCATTAGTACCCAAAGAAAACAATCAAACATGAACACCAGCTAAAGAAGAACAATTGAAAACCTATTAAATAAGAACAAAAGCAGACAAACTAACCCAAAACATATAAATCCCAGATAAACCCAGAATCCAGAATATCAAATTAAACAAAACCCATAGTTTCTTATCAAAGAAAACTCCCAAAATTCCATTAAAATCCAAACAAAACATCACTGAAAACACTAAAAGATAGTAAGAAAAAGAAATTAGGGGTTTACCAGAAAATTCCAGTTATCAACTGATGATTTTTTTATACTCATCTCTCTTCTTTGATCTTCTAAACTAAAAATCTAAAACCCTAATAGTTGAAACAACAGAATCCGTGATCGATTACAGGTTCTGCGGTATGAGATCCTCCATTTCTTGATGGTTTGGTTTGTGTTTGAAAAACAGGGAAGAAATGGGGCTTTGTAGTGTGAAATATGTAGCGGTTCTAGATTCCTCTAAAGGACAGATTCTGATTAATCTGCACCGTTGGATTGGTTAATGGGTTCCAACAAATGGTTCTTCGTATCATATATGATCTGATCATGGAACTCTGTTTCTAGTGACCGTTGAAGAATTCAAAATAATCAGAGAGAATTCTGATAGAATAGTCCAAGTTCATTGTATTAACCTGGCTCTGCTTACTTTTATCCAATAGATTCTGAAATTGGTAACTTTTTTCTATTTCTAGGGTTTTGTTGTAATAACCCAATTTTTGGAATATAAGTGAATATCTCATAATGAAATAAACTAAAATCAAGGAAAATAAATGTATGGTAGTAAAAAAAAGTTTTAATTTTTAAAATTAAGGAATATATTTATTTTCTAACTTTAAAAAATAATATTAAGTATGATATATAACTTGAATGAATTTTTAATTTGACTTGACAAATTTTAATTGAATTAGTTGTCTTTTTAAATTAAACGAATTTTCGTACGTTGTTTACTCAATTTTAATTGAGTCAAGCTAACTATTTTATGTTTTAATTTGTTGATTTTCCATTATCAAATATTAAGATAAATACTTCATGCATGCCAAATTATTTTACTAAATAATTCTAGTTGGATATATTAAGGATTAGTATGAGAAATTCTTGGTAAAAAAGATAAATAAACTAATTAAATGTGAATAAACTAATTTTATAATTTATTGAATAAATTATAATTGGATGGTTTGAGTAGAATTATGCTATTGGAATGCTTTTCACCAACATGTTCTTCAATTCAACATAGAAAAGAGGTAGAGATGAGATCAGAATAACGT
Source organism: Akebia trifoliata (assembly GCF_017979445.1). Classification (NCBI taxonomy): domain Eukaryota; kingdom Viridiplantae; phylum Streptophyta; class Magnoliopsida; order Ranunculales; family Lardizabalaceae; genus Akebia; species Akebia trifoliata. The sequence continues at coordinate 3,350,442 of NC_141385.1, forward strand.
TAGGAATATCAAATAAAGATCAAATTATTATTTACAAAGAGATATTAGATTTTTTTTTATATTATCGTTGCTTGGTGAAGAATAGATTACCATAAGAGAGATTTGTATTTCTTTCATTTGATGTGTGTAGAAGAAATGAATATTTATTGAGGATTCTTCGATAATGATTACATGAACCTTATTAGGGTATTCATAGATATTACATTAACAAAGATATAGAAAATAATCTAACATAGAGACTAATTATCTATAATTCCGAATGTAGAATATCTTAATAATTCTAATAGTTCTGGATCTCATTACAAAGAATAAATGTTATTTAAATATTGATCTAGTAATTTAAGTTTTTGAAGTATATTTTGAGTAAATACATAATTACCTAATCTTGTATTTTGCAATTATCGGGATGACCATTTATTTAATGGAGGTCTTACTAAAATTCCCTTTTAAATTATAAAAAATGATTTTATGTTACATTATCAATGCTCTTATGATAAGAGATGATATAATTTCATGTTAGTAATTTTTTAAAATTATATAATAGTCTTACATTATATTAATAGCATAACATGTTATAAAACTGACTAACACTCTTTTTTCAGATGCCCCCCATATACTTCCAGACTTGATACTTATAGAATTATAAATCTTTTTCTTGTGTATCCCGAAGCAAATGATCTACAATTCTGTGATAGGGATGTATAGGGGGGCGTCTGAAAAAGAGTGTCAGATTATCACGACTCTATAAAACTAGATCATGTACTTAATTTTTTTTTTAAATAATCTCTTAAATTGATTATAAAATTATTCTAATTTTACATAAATATTAATATTTAGAGCTATATGTACAAATACACATCACACACATTAATTTCAATTAATAAAAGATACGATTTTAGACATAATTGAATTAAGGAATAAAACTCATATGGGGAGGTAAGATTTTGATTATCATAGGTATAATAAATATAAATAGAGTCGTGCTGGAGTGACCTCAAGATATACCTCATATTGCACATCTTAACGTGAAAGTGTGTGCGGGAGCCATGGATGCTTATCATTATATCGATGAAAAGCATCTATGGATCCGACACATTTTCACGTTAAGATGTGTGATATGAGGTCCAATCTTGAGGTTAATTCAACATTATTCATATAAATAAAGGAATAGTTCCAATCTCAAAAGCAATAAGTATGTCACATGCATGGTTTTTAAACTTGTTTGAGATCGAGACGTATCGTCCGAGTTAACTCGGTATCAGAGCTGAATGAGACCAACTCACAAAGTCATTTTTTGATTGAGATTTACGAGTCACAATTCAATTTATTGATTTGTCTCATGAGACGTCTCAAACGTATCGGATAACTCATCCGAGACGACTCGATATCGGAGCTGAACGAGACGAGATGAAATACCGAGTTTAAAAACCGAGTTTAAAAACCATGGTCACATGTCCTTTGTAAAGACATGGGGGGTATATTCGTCGATTCATCCCAATAAAAGCCTTTGAACTTTGAAGTTTCATTAAGTCGTCTCAAATGAGTGATTACTATACATGAACATGGATATAATACAACGGTAACCAAAATTACAAAAAAGTAACAAATCCCCAAATCCACATTAAGTGAATCTGACACACGTCGGAAAACTATCATTGTCAACCGGATCTCCGACCATTGAGAGATCGTTTTCAATCAGATTCTCTTCTTCAACCTGAAAATTCAAACTTCTCTTACCATCCAAGGCTATCTCAATCAAACCCTCTTTGATCTCTTCTTCCCACCTAAAGCACATATTCTCCGCCAAATCCCACTCGTCAATTGCCGGAAATTCACCGTCAGATGAGCTCCCTGTGTCAGATTCTGAGCAATAAAGGGATAATGACACCAATTCTTCGATACCCACTTGTCGTGTCTCCTCCCTTTCATTATCTTCTTCTCCTTCGTTGTACTCTTCGTATATGACTTCTAATGGCGCTCTCACATTCCACTCGACGAAGGACTCACAAAAAAATCGCTCTGTTCCGACACCCATCTCTGTAGTCGATTTCGTTTCGGTTTCTGTATCCGTTTCGGAGCTGACCCATGTTGGATCTTCGTGTTGTAACGCTGAAAGACTCTGTTTTTCGGATCTTTGAATCGATCCTAAGCGGAGAATCGTTGATAAGAGGATTCCAGTTGAAATTAAAATAGGGGAGAAAATGAGGTCGAGGAAGATTTGGGGGAAATAGAGGAGAATTAAAGTGTATAAAGTGATGAAGATTGAGAACAGAGGTTCTGAAGCAAAAGAGGATATAAATGTTAGTGTTTCAGAGAAGAACCCAATGATTTCAATCAAAATTTTCCTAGAAAGAGAAGAAAATCCAGAATAAGTTTCCTTCTCCATGAAGAAGGAATTAATAAAGAAACTTAATTGCGGTTAGAAACAGAGAGAGAGAGAGAGAGAGTTTGATGGGTTTTAAAGTTTTGGTGGAGGGGAAAGCGTAAAATGGAGGCATGGAATATATAAGAGACTGCAATGCTTCAGGAGAAAGACATAAATGCCCTTTTTATAAATTTATTTATTTATTTATTTTTATATTGCGGATTTCCCCACCCGAAAATTCCACGGTCACATGCAACCCCCCTTGAAAAGTCCTACGTGCAACAGGTTGAGTCAAGGGTCAACTAGTCCTAGAGGGTGGCCCTAAAGAATTTATAACTTCGTGAGATTTTGAACACTTGACCTACCCTTCATGAGGAGTTTTCAAGGCTCGGCCTGCCATTAGGCCAATTCCTTAGTTTTTTTTTTTTTTTTTTGAATAATGATAATCTGACACACCTGCGTGGTATACTCAATCAACACCCTTAACGTGACATGTTCGTGAATCATAGATTTGCACTCTTCGGGATATAGAATTGTGCTTCCCAATAAAAAAGTACAATTTTATATCTCGAGCTGTACAAATCTTTGGTTTCCGGACATGTCACATCAGGGGGGTTTATTGAATATGCCACATGGATAAGTTAGATTATTACGAATCTTTTTTATTTTTATTTATTCACATAAAATGCTCCTATTCTCTCACTCAAAAAAGAAAAGAAAAATGAAAGATATTTATTTGATTTTGTGGTTTTTACATATTTTGTTGCACATTCTAAACATCCTACACATGAATTTATCAAGTTATGTAATTGGTTGGCCACCTCATAGGAAAAAAAAAGTTGTCTTAAATATTCTAGGGTTGACTGAATGAATCATACTCTACATTATTTTAGAATCTTAAACATTGGATCTTCTTCTGACTTGTGTTGTCATCGATTTTCATTGTACATGATAAAAAAATGGCAATATACTTTTTCTTATTTTATCATCAAATGGGGTTATCACTATTATGTTTTTGCGAATGCTTTTATTTAGACATACCCCTTAATATTTTGGTTAATATTCTAGATACCCCTGCTTTTGAGCCGACAATATGTTTTCTTAACTTCAATTTTCTTTGAGATTAATTAAAAATGATTGAAATTACCTTTATCTTTGATTTCTAGTCAAAACCTTGATTTTTCTATCCCAAAAACTAATTGTCTTTAACTTCTTAGGCTTGAGTTACCAAATCATGCATTGAAAATTGTGAAATTTCCATTTCAATGCACTAATCATTTTAATTTTGAAAATGGTGAATTATCATTTTTTTTTAATTAAAACATTTCAATTAAAGTGAGGAAAAAAATAGTGTTTTATAAAATAGAAATATCTTTAACCTTTTAGTGAAATATTTTAATTTTGAAAAATGGTAATTTACCATTTTTGAAATTAAAATTAATTATGCATTAAAATGAGAATTTAAAATAAAAAATAAAAGAAATCTACCTCTCTAATAATTTTTTAATTAACCTCACATTCAACCTTCATACCTCCTCATAAACAAGTTAGGATTTTTGGGAAGCAGAAAGCGACGAATAATTGAGTAAAAAAATTAAAGATTTTCTTTAAGATGTTGAAGACCATTGAACAAATATGAAAATTGATACATTAAGAATAATTTATTAATGAACTTTGGAAGAACTAGGGAGAAAATTAAAGAGTTTTGATTAGAGTTTGAAGATGAGGATACTTAGATCATTACTAAAGTTCCCCCGTGTGGTAGGCACGGGCATCCTCTTTGGGTTAAGGAGATAAAAGTGAAAAAATAATGAAGTTGGAGAGGTATTATTAAATGAGGAGATGAGTTATTAATGATAATAAAGTAAGTTAAAAGTGTAAAAAATGAAAGATAGTAGAGTTAGAGGGAATTATTAAAAAAATGGGATAAAAGAGAAAAGTAGTAAAATAAGACAGACATTATTGAACAAGAGGGGAAGAAAGATTATAAAATTGAAGGAGTGAAGAGAAAATACATAAAGTAAGACTTTAGCTAAATGAGACATTTATCTCCTACAAAATTACAATAACAATAGGATCTATTATTGTATTTTATTATATAAATTTGTCCGTCTTCCTGATTAAACTAAAATATAGCTTACATGGCCATATTTTGAAAACACGGGGACATCTCAAATATTCACCAAAACATGGAGGGATCATAGATGACTCCCTTGAGTCATCTTGATCTTTCACAATTTTTTAAACCATGGAAGATTATGATAATAATTAAATTAATCCAATTTTACCATAAATCAAGGGATCTCTAAATTCACAATGTAGTAAAGGTGACATGAAGAGTTTGCTTATAGAAAAAAGAATATATATATATTTTTAAAGAATTTCATCTGAAAAATGCAGTGGCAATTTGGTAAATAAAAGCAAACACAATGCCATGTGTTAAAGTCACTGAAGTGCGTTATCATCTTTGCTTGAATTATTACTTGCTTTTTCCAAACATCTCTCTTTATCCTTTGGTCAATGCCTGTACAAACTTTGAAGGCATCTTTTTGGTGGTTAGGCTCCCCAACTTTTTTTTTTTTTTCTCTAAAAAATAAAATAAAAAGAAAGGCTTCAAGTTTGACATTTTTTTTTTCATTCTTATTGAAATTTCAGCTTTAAGATCATCTCTATGAAGATTAGGGCAAAACTGACGAATAATGGATCAATTTCGAGGTAATAGTTGGTTAAATATTATCTAAAATCAAGTCTTGATTTTTCGGCCGGATGATAGAAATATTTTGAGAGTATGAAATATAATACATTTGAAAAATTCAAAATGAAGAAGATAATCGTATAATTCGTAACTTGTTATCATTGGCTTAGAGGGGAAATTTAAGAGAATCCAAATTTTGATTTTAGATTTTCATCTTAGAAATTTGTCATGGAATATTTATGTTTGGAAGATTAATGACTTTTGAGCAAGTTTGAATTTAATACAAACTTCTCATGAAAGAAGTTATTAATAGCATATTAGCATCTAATGCGTCATTAGAGGCACACATTTACTATACTCGAGAGTACGCGACGGTTTGTGCAATAATGTCTTGCGATAAAAGAAAAAGATCAAGGAGAGAAAAATCAAAATATAGATGTGTGAGAAGTTTTGATTTAATATGATGATCCCATTGATTGTTGTGGTTTGTGGAGTTTGATAGTACTAGTTACAAGCAAGTACTGTAAATCCAGCCACGTGTTCATGCTTGTTGAGCTCAGGGCTAAGTTCATTGGGGGTGAAGTCTCCGAAAGTAATTTTTTCATAGGTATTTTCATAATTTCACTAATATTATGTAACATCCTAATTAGATTTCTTGGAGTATTTATATTTCTAGTTTTTAGTGAAAGATTGTAACTGTAACTACGAGTTTTCTCTGGAGGAAATCACGTAAAATCTTTGTGTGATTACATCTTGTCTTGTGTTTGTTTTTTTGAATTTTTTTTTTATTCGATTGCACCTATTTTCTTAACATTAATTCGAGCTAAGAAATTACAACGGGGAAAATTTAAATTGGGTGGAAATGTGAAATAATAAATCTAAAATAGTCTAAAGGTGTCAATGTGAGCCAGGGCTATAAACAAAACCAAGCCTGGACCTTGTCCATTGTCCATTGAAAGCACTAGAAAGTAGAAATGATATTTTGATGGTCACATGCACGTGACCTTTACAAAAGGCAAAGTACTCTAAAAGCATTTCTTTGAAGAAAAGCTGAAAGAGATGCAAAGATACTTACCTTTTAAGTTCTCAAATTCTATGAATTGGTCTCATATATATGGAGTTGGACAAAGATCTCTCTCTCTCTACAATATTAAAATGGAAGTTTGGGTCTACCATTAAATCCTAGATTGACTTATATAAAAAGAAAAATTAAAACAAGAGTTGAATGGGATATTGTGTGTGTGTGAATTTCAACCATAAGTTCCCTCTGCAAGCTTTCATGTATGTATGTATGGGTTAAAGCTGAAATTTTAATCTTGATAAGGTATTAAAGGATTTTGTTGGGTTATATCCCCTTAGAGAGAGAGAGAGATGGGCCATGGGTCCATGGCTAACATGTCGAGCAGTGAAGTGAAGTAAATATGTTTACATATGGTTGGAAAAGAATACTTGATGAGCTAAGACCCATCAATTAAAGGGAACCCATACATGTGAGTGAGTCACTTGATGTGAGACCCTAACCCTCTGATAGGATCTCCTCTTATACCTATATAGACCCACACTGTACCATTGTCAGCCCAATGGACATCAAATGGACCGAATTGGGGTCTAATAGATTTCAGATCCGAAAGGATGTCTGGTGGGATCAAAGGGGGAGCACCAAATAAATTCCTGATTTTTCACATTAATTGCACCCCCCCTCCAACAAAATTTTTTTTTTTTTGTTCTCTCAAAATGGTATATCTTTTGAGACAATTTATACAAAGGAGACTAATACTCAACATATTAAATCAAATTAGTTATCTGACATATATTAAAGACGAATATCAATCTGTTTTGATCGAGGAATCATAACCATCCAATCTATATATTACATAACCGAGGGTGCAATTATGATGATCTTTGATTTTGGAGTCCTTGAATCAGATTATAAATGGTCATCAACATCTATATACCTACAACTAATGACAAATATGATTGAACAATGGAAAATGAACAAGAAAATAGTTTTTTTTTTCTAGAAAATATGAATTTTCAAGTGTATGATTGCACATTTTCCCACCCATTGTTTTTTTCCTGCATTATAATGTCATACTCGAATTATTACCCCCACCACCCCCAAGGCCAAAAATCAATTCTCTATTTGACATTTTCTGAGGTTCACTAAAAAAATGGAATTCTTTTTCCCATTATAATTTTCATGATGAACTCATGTTCCCTTGAAAACAAATTATATACAAACATACAAATATATAAAGATGCCAAAAGAAATTATTTCGATTGATAGAAGGTAGGAATAAAGATAGGGGGGGGGGGGGGGTCTGAGAAAAAACGAGTTTTTTTTTTTCTTTTTTTGGGTTGACTATCATGAGTTGTGAATCGTGATAGATGGTGTTGATCATCCTGTTAAGCAGCACACCTAGAGATTTATAATGGAAATGATTTTATTTCTGAAAAAAAAATTTGTACACCTTGTCAATATTTTCTATAATCCTGTTCTTTTGAATGAAGTCAAATTGCAGTTAAAAATAACAAAATTAGTTTATGATATGTTAATAATAACATATTACTTAAGTGATTTTATTGTTGGTGAAATTATTGAACACAAAGCGGGGATAGCTCAGTTGGGAGAGCGTCAGACTGAAGATCTGAAGGTCGCGTGTTCGATCCACGCTCACCGCATTTTTCATATTTTTAATCCAGTCCTTTTGAATGAAGTTAAATTGCAATAATAGCATATTACTTAAGTGATTATATTTTTGGTGGAGTTCTTGTACACAAAGCGGGGATAGCTCAGTTGGGAGAGCGTCAGACTGAAGATCTGAAGGTCGCGTGTTCGATCCACGCTCACCGCATTTCCTTATTTTTTTTTATCTCCTATAATTACTTCTTAAAAAAAATTATTCTCCCCCAACCCGAAAGGGCTCAGCAGGTTCATACCAGGAGGGGTCTTGTTGTACATTGGAGCTCACATGATCATGGTTTTAAATCTCATCCGAGACCGAGACAACTCGTCCGATATGTCTTGGTATCGTCCACCAACGGGATGGATAGACAAATCAAACGTATTGGACGAGATTTAAATTGGCTGCATGGCAAGAGGGGGGATTTGAACTCAAGACCTCCATTCCTGAGGTGTGGTCTTGGTCACCACACCTTGTTAATTTTGACTCGTCCTCATCATGAATTGGGGATCTAGATTAGATGAATCATATTCCTCCATTCCACTTTATTTAGAACGAAGTATTTTGTTATTGAATGAGTGCTCATATCTGCTTTCATCATATCAATTCATAATCCTTTTGGTCTTGCTCTCACTCTTTCAAAACCTTCAATCTAAATTTTTTTAAAAACAATTAAAGTTGAATACTAGGAAAGCTCTTATAGGACATCAACCAATTCTTATATTTCTAATCTAACAAAAAGCCGAAGTTAAAAAATCCATACTGTTTGAAGTCTCATAAATTTTGAGCTGTTTGACATCAAAAGTAGGGTTCACCTTGAATGCAGAGTAGACACCAAAGAGAATCTTATTAAGGTTTTTCAGCCATGAAACCTCATTGTATAATATATTGAACCTCCGATTATAAGGTATTCTTGTCATCATCGTAGTAGCCGTAGCAAAACAATTTGGGGTCTTAACAATCATGTTCCTCCATTCAATTTGCTTTACCGTGGCTTTATTGCAAGCAACCCTCGAGGCAATGTTCAATTGGGAGAAGATCCGACATGGTCTCAACCTAAACAATCCAAAACATTCCAAGGCCATTGAATAACTCAATGGTTCAGGTTGACATGTGTTTCTTCGGTCCCAACACCATCGTTGTACATTAGCCCCTTCTAATGAAGCTAAGTACAATAGAAATGGGTGAAACAACTTTGTTTTGCTTGTTTTATCCAGGAAAAAAGAAAGAAAGCACAAGAATCAAACAAACATTCATATTGGACAAAACAAATACTTTTATTAGAATACTGATTACTTAAATCCACCTGTACGTCTTCGTGCTACATCAAAACAGAAAAGAAGGAAATACCCAATCTCTTCCATGATGGATACATATACATTGGGAGAGAAATCTTCAATGAAAGAATTGAAGAATGATTTGTACAGATTTTTTTACATACACTACTGGTGACAAAAATCTAATCACCGGACATCACATCGATCAGAACTTAAGTACAACAATAAAACAACAAATAAATAAGAATACTCACAAGAAAGTGAATATCACAATTCACAAAAGTGGTATCTTTATCTCTATGAACGATCTTCTCCTTGACCATTGTGTTTTTTGTGTGTGGATAGATTTAAGTGTGAAGGTTTGATCCTACGTCTGTGGTATTATTGCACACATAATTTACCTCACTGAGGTGGCACCTTTCTCTCCTTGACCATTGTTCTCCCTCAGGAGAATGGAACAAGGCAATGGTGATGTCAGCAAGTCTCTTCCCGCTCATTTGTTGTGATCTGTTACGTCTTTGTTGTTTTGGAGCATCCTTAATATCTAACTTGCTTTCATCATCGAGATCACTGAAAGGTCTCAAACAAGAGGTTTTTGACGATGGGGTGCAAAATGCGAAGTGCCAATTCTTGGCAATCAATGTCTGAAAGGGAAAACAATAAAGATGAATCAAAACTAGGTTTCACGATAAATAGTACAAAATGAACTAAATACGTGGATGAGTTATGGTCACCCCATGGGGTAAAACCTATGAAAGCCATTTCTAGCCGAAAAAGGGGAGTCCGGAAGTCTAAGGTTTGGAGGTCAAGAAATATTCGACCCATAGGTGACTTTGCCTTACTTCGATCACATCAAAGGTGAAGCTTTGCCAGGGTCTCCCTCATGGGCAAACAAATCAACACTGACACCTTAGCCTATAAGACTGGTGTGAGACACACACACACCCCTAGGTCAGTGCCCAAACGTCCATTTACTTGGTTTAGGCAGGAAGCTGGAGCCAGCTCCAACTCACCATTTCTTAATTGTATTTTTGCATCGATGGGTATGCAAAGTCTTTATGGGACCTATTACACCCATTTACGACGGGAAAAAAAATATTAATATGTTTAACATTTAAATGGGTTTTGTAGATTTTCAACTTACAGCTTCTCGGAGTGATTTTGAAACTTGGAAAAGTTGATCAAGATCTTCATGCTCTACACCACATAATATCCTTACCTGCAAAGAAACCCAAGAATTATTAAGCTGCAATTCTTCAAATAAAACACATTCAGCATAGGCTTCTTGCTTACAAAACTCACCAAGATATCTTGGGGCAGAGCTTCCAATATTGATCCCTTTGAGTTCAATCTTGCACTGTATGACTTCTTCTTAGGAGTTCTAAGAGAAGAACCATGTAGCCGTTTATAGTTCGACATGAGAATTCTTTTCTTCCCCATTGCTCCTGTAAAACGAACAACACCTAATTCTTCATCAGCTGCATCGACATCCGAAGTATTCAAACCAGCACACTTCAACTTAGTATTGCAATTCTTCTCCAATGCCATTCTACTGCTATTTTCAGACTATACAAAAACAGGTAGTCTTCAAAGTTCTGCATTAAGTATAAGAATTACAATAGATTAGGCATTAAGTATAAGAACTACAATAGATTAGGGAGTTGAACATTTAAATTCCAAATTAATGTAGCTATAAAATCCACAAAAAACAGGAACCTAATCCTTCATTCTAACAATAAGAAACCCTAATTTCACAAGGACAATAAAATAAAAACCACATCTTTCAATCTTAGTTGCACGCAGTAACAGAAATAGAACTGTAGACCTTCCAAAAAAACAAAAGTCTCATTTGATCAAAGTAGCAGAATCAAAACTCCAAATTCATGTATAGAAAGGGAAATTGGAGAAAACAAAGTAAGAAAAGAAAAAGTACAGATTAAATTATAAAATCATCCCCATTCATCAAAATTGAAAAAAGAACAACTTCAATCACATTTTTATTCAAAGTTTTCTCACAAGCAGTAACAGAACCAAAACCCTTCCTTTTCAAGATTAAAAAAAAAAAAAAAAACCCACAGACTATGAAACACATACCCAACCCCATTTCAAAACTCAACAAGGAGCAGTTCTAAAAATCACGTTTTTTTTTTATTTCAAAATTTCACCCAACAACATAAATAAACAAAAACCGACAAATTTCATCAAAACCCTAACTTGAGAGATTAGAAAAGGGGAAAATCACAGGAAAAAAAAAAACACATTAAACTCTAAAACCATCTACAGATCACAGATTCAAACCCCAACATCAAAATTAAATAAAAACCAATTCACATCTATAAACTACCAAAGAAAAGATTAACATCAATCCTACATCCATACCTGATGAACACCCACGAAGTTTCTCTCAGAAAATGAACAAAACTCTCAAATTCTTGTTGAACTTGCAATAATCTCAACACTACAAACTCTGTAAAACCCTTTCGAAGTGAAACTAAAACCTCAGTTACAGATTTGAAACAAAATTCTATTTTTATAAATCTACCAAATATATCTACGCGGTTTCTCCAAACACCTCAACAATGCGCGTTCGTTTCGAAATTTGCGGGCTTGGTGTGAGCTTTCATTCACTTTGTTATCCAATAAAAACGAGATACGTGGTGTACACACGAATGATATGTGTACACGTGTATTTGTTCTTACGCGCTTTTTTTTTCGTGGTCTCGGTAAAAAATTTCAATTTTAATTTGCTTAAAGAGCCGTTGGAAGATGGGACACGTGTCACTAATCGAAGACAGAGATTTTCAAATGAAAGTTCGTGTATAGTAAGTTGGTCATTTTGGGCGGCTAATGGACCTCGTGGTTATGGAGGATGGTTGGACACCAAAATTTATTATAACACACTGAAATGGAAAACTACATTTTTAAAGATGTAGAGAACAGAGATAAATTGATGATTTTTCATTCTAGATTAGATTTTAAACTAATGTAGGGGTGTCAATGGATCGATTACTGTTCGATTCCTAAAAGAACTAGAACTAGAATTACTAAATGAATCCAATGGAATCACTTCCAATTTGGATTCTTAAAGTGATGGAATGAGAAATTGAAACAATAATAAAAAAATTCTCTTTAAAATGTTTTTAATTCTTGATTACTTTTCCTTTTTGATTCGTTAAATGGGTACCCATTGACACTCATAATATAATCATCTCAAGAATTTCAATGAAGTTCAATTTCTATCATGTCTAATCCCTAATATAGAGAATTGTCTTTAATTTAAACTTTTAAATGGAGGTGGTCCATCTTTAAAATTTTGACTTTAGGAATTTTATTTTCGTTTGTTATGTTTTAAATTTCAGATTTTAGAATCGAAATTAAGAAGTTTTGATCAACGATGAGAGACGCTGGATGAAATTTCTAAAATTTGAATTTGTTATCAAACATAACCTAATACTAACGACTTAAGTTGACCAATGATCATAGAATTGGATAAAAGCTTTAGGACCTGGGAGATATGTTTGCTTAGAATTTGGTTTTTTGGAAAAATTACTTAATCCATCGTGATAGGGATGTCTTTCCAAACGCATCCTCAGTTCTAGGAATTTAACTTCTGAACAACCTAGTTAGTAAAATCCTTCTTTCTTAATGCTCCCTCACCCTAATAAGATGATGAACTCAAATCGTTGATCTTGACAATTAGAATCATTGATCTTGATGATTCATGTTGAGATAACGAGATTGATGATTGTAAAAGGTTGATCTCAACAATTTGAATAGTTGATCTCGAGATAGTTGTAGAAAGTCAATTATATTAATTAATGCAAACAAAGGCTTATTTCAATAATTTGAACTTTCTTAAATCATGGATCTCAACAATTGAAAGGGAGGTGGGGGCATTAAAAAAGAAAAGGTTCTCTACGAAAAACCGAAAAAATTAGGGTTGAGTTTAGAAAGAAATCCCTCAATCAGATTCATTTTTATTTATTTATTGGTCGAAACATATTAGATTTTAGTCATGAGTGGAATTGAAAATCCCTCCATCTGGTTCATTAAGTACTTCTCAAGTATAACATTTACTAAAACCGATGTTATATTTGACATTAATTTTATTATGTCATAATTTGCTAAAGTGACTTTAGGTTATAAAAGATATATTTTAAATTTTCTTTTGACCAAATTGCCATTCAAACAAATAAAAAAGTATTTTTTTTATTTATTTATCAAATTACCAAAACATACCAATGACAATTTTTTGAGATAAAGCATTGGAGAGGTACATGGTTTAGCATGAGAGAGGCTCGAGGATATACAATTTTCCACTTCTAAACAAGAATATGCGTTGCCCAATGGTTTTGTTTTTTTTTTTTTTTTAAAGATGAATTTCACAATATAATTAATCTTTGACTAAGCAAAAAAAAAAAAATAATAATAATAATAATAATAATGATAATAATAACTTTGAAAAATGGGAAAATGCATATTTCCATCCTCTCTCACGATAGAACCTCAAACCCAGCTTTATTACTCCAGTGCACCTAATAATCATACAAATGAAGCCAGGATTAAAAAAAAAAAAAAAACTGAAGCTGAATCTACAAAGAGCTTACAACCACCCCAAATGCAGGAGAAATCCCACAAGTGCTAGATTTCCGTAAAATAACTAGTCCGGTACAGTAAGACATCAAATATCTGTTTACTCCATTATGTTGGCGATCACCTATGGTTTTGAGAACATCCCTTGTGTTAATGATGAGAAATCGAAATCTTGCACGGATTGGGTTGGCGTGATAGAAGAAACAGAGGATGTTGAAGGAGGCCTACTGACTCCGCTGGTGCTTACACTGTTGGTTGGAGCAACTTCCCCAATAGTGTACACGCTGTAAATTGGAAAATAATGCCACATATCATAAATAAGATGACGTTAGTGTATATTAGAACTGAAATGTTTATCATAGCTTTTCCAACAATATTAAATAATTGACATTAATAAATTCTAAATATCACAAACATGCGTAGGGTGATGGTTTCAGGTTTAATGCTACTAGTATGACAACAACAACAAAGTCGTATCTCAAAAGATTCAGAGTTGGCTAAATGATTCTGTTTCTTCATTCCACTTAACCCTTTTTCTATTAAAAGCGAGTTCATATATTTCACTATCTTCATCCAAGTTCTTTTGGGTCTTCCTCTCTCTTTTAGGATTTTCAATTTTCAATTTGATATTTCTTTTGACTGTGACTGTAGTCGACCTTAGTTGAATATGTTCATCTCACTTGACTTGCTCAAGTATATCACACATTGGAGCGACTACTACATTTTTCATGAATGCATTCGTTTTTAATTTTATCTTTCCTAATCTTTCCACTCATCCATATCAACATCCTCACCTATGCTACAAATCTGTTTAGCAGATTTTCTTGCCAATTTGCCATCTTTGGGGAAGCATCCTTTTTAATTGTATAATAGTTTCATTCTTTTATAAAATGTGCAAGCTATTTTATTATAAGAGTGGAGATGCAAGCAGAACTAAATTCATAGAATTACCTAGATGTTGGCAAAGAAACAGATTCCCCTGATATATGTGATGGTCTGACATTTCCCGTCTGGTGCACAAGAAAAATTTGTAAATAAGATGAAGTTTCATTTGATGCATTCTGGATCAAAGTAAGAGTACCCCATGTTTGATTTTGGCATTTTAAGAGAAATCACCTGCATATATTTCTGTAGTTCACTCTGACCCGTTACAGGCATGATCATGCCAGGGAACTGATATCCGAGGTTTGGGCAGTTTTGAGTCGGCAAGCTGCCCATGAGTACATGGGCACCGTTGGAGCCTGGGTGCTGTTGGGTATTGATAGGAATTGTTGAGACCCCGGCGGCAGTGGACTTAGCTGCAGCAGCCATGAGAAGAGACTGTTGCTGAGCCAGTATAGCAAGTTGCTGTTGGCGGATGGAAAATGGCGAGACCATATTGGACTGCACCATATCATACACTATAACATAAGAAACATAACTCTTTTCCAAACCAGGCAACAAAAATTAATAAAATAATTATTATAACCATTTCAGTTATTGGGCCTAAAAATGTAAATTAATACAACAAAATATTAACCATATTGGCAAATGGTAACAATAATCTCAATAGTAATATATACTACTATTACAGATAAAACTCAGCTTTGTTAGGGGCCCTAGACTTGGCACAACTCATCAAAGCAAGCCCATACACTATAAATTTACTTAATTGAGAATTCCTAAACGAATTTTAGGGTAAAAAATGTGCACCAAACTTGGTGCACCTCACAAACACCATAAATGCACACACTATCCACTAAATTCAACTCCAAATAGGTTTTCCAAGTCCAATTTCAACGGGACTGGGTTAGAAAAAAATTCCACTTCACAAGAAAAATAAAGTTTGGAACCTGAAATCAAGGTCAAAGCTAGTCATCTCAAGCAAAGAAAAAAACAAACGAGTTGCTTTATGATACAATCAGCATTTATACTATACTAGGACTGCCTACAAAATTTCAAGTTTACAAGAAAGGCAGCGAGTTTTTCAACACACTGACACTAACAAATGACTAGGATCAAGTTTACTAGAATGGCATTGTTAGTGTTCACTGTTCAATGCTGCAGGTCACTTCATTTGACTAGGATCCATCCATTCATAGTAACCAGTTCACAGACATACATAAGATGGTTCTACGGCATATACCTTTTCAAATAGGCTCATGATGTCGCTTTTTACATCTTTCTGAGGTTTCTCTGAAACTGGAGTTGGTGTGAGTGATGGAGTATCCATAAATAAATCCTCAAGTCCAGATGTGGATTGGGTCCTACTTTCAACTGGCTTTGTGTGACCATCTTCTTTCTCTGTTGAAGATGCGGATTCTGCAGCTGTAAATTTCGAAGTTCAAAGTCGATGGAAACAATGGAGTAAAATTAATGTAATTGCACCAACTAAAACTAAGAACCCTCTCACAAGGAAAATGTTAGCAAACAAAAGCATCAAATCTAGCAATGATTACATATGATGCTGCCGATTGGCAAAGAAACACTCACACTGGAATCCTGCCCAAGCATCATCATCAAGGGAAGGAGTCTCTGAACCATTTTCACTCGGACCATCCACAGAGAGCATATTGAAAAGATCAGTAGCAAAATCAACTTTTGGAGGTGAGGCAACTGGTGTAGCATTAGTTGCCTTTGTCGTTGATTCAACCTTCAGTGCAACAGACCCTGGAGTATGCACAACTGCTGCCGGTTTTGGAGTAGGAGAGAGCTGTTTATCAGGAAAAACAAGTCAGATGTCAGATTCTTTAAATCCTAAATAGGGAAAGTAAAGTGGGTAACTAGAGGAAGTAAATCTCATACAAACAAAGCTTGGCAGGGAAACTAAGTCCATCCCTATAAAATATGAAGTAGGTTTACAAAAATTACGATTAGTAACTTCTGTATGACACAAGGCCTATATATGCCTAACCTATTATAGTAGTTGGATGTAGCAAAAAAACCATATCACTATGGAAGCACTTGAGTATTTTTATGTGTAACTAATGGTTTCTTCCTAGCATTAAATTCTCAATTTGATCAAGTCATTTAGTCTAGTAGCATGGACTCTTCTAACATGGTGGAGTGCCCATGACAGATTCCGACACTAAATGGGTTCTAATGCGACACTCGATTTTTTAAGTTTTACTTTTTCCTCTGTCATTTCAAGGTATTGATTAGCATTTATTATACATTATGAATTATAAAACAAAACAAAAAATTCACATGAAGACTTCTTTTACATGCTTCAAGTGAAGTACATATTGGAGAAAGAAAAACAAAAACTGTATTAGATAATGAAATCCATGCTGAAGCTGTGTTGAAAAAGAGGAGAACACCAAACTGAATCCAAGTAGATAAAAGACTAACATATAAATTAATTTACCTGGTCAGATACTTTAGGAGCCAAGGGAATACTGGTTTTTGCAGCATGGGTACCACTCTTTGTTGCAGGTGATGGGATGTTCCTCCCCTCAGAATAATGTTCAGTGCTGTTTGTTAATCCACTACCACTTCTATCGCCAGATCCATGCTTATATACAGAAACCTTCCCTTCCCGTACTTTTGAAGGTGATTTCGTCTTTCCTTCCCTCGGAATCCATCTTTTCTCTTCATACCTGACAAAACCACGTTAATTAGTAAAAAAAACATAGCACAAAACCTAAAGCCTGTAATCAGGAAGAACAAAAAAAGGATAACAAAATCTACTGATTAATGAGCATTCTAGGAAACATACTTTGCACGGATAAAGTTCTCAATCCCAACTCGGTCATAATTTGGGGGTAGCTCTGCTTCCCAGTAGCTGTTTGACTTCTCATTCCCCATTGCTGCAATGCAACCACAACCAAATTGTCAAAAATGAAGCAGGTTGCTTGCAAATTAGGCGTAGATTTGACATCAATAACAAAAGTCTAAGAAAGAATCTACAAGCTTACATTGAATAAATGCAACCTGCTCTGGAAGCCATGTATCCAGTGCTGCAGACCTCACCTACAGCATTTATCCAAGTAAAAATCAGAAGGGGCATGTTGCAGATTGTAACTGGCCACTAGGGTAATTATAACTTCCCATGTGAATTGAGAGGAACGGAATTTTCAGGTATAAAGAAAAACCTACAACATAAAACGAGATTTTCTATTTTTATTTTTTATATATGTATACTTTTTTTAGAACATAAACTTGGGTTCTAGGGAAATTTTTTCCTGAGGAGCCAGATTCCACAGGTAACAAAAATAAGAATGAGAGGAATTCATATAAGTCTATTTTCTCCAGAACATGCAGTATAAAATGACAATGTATATGTAATGTAAGAATTAAGAGTACAATTATAGAACACATGGACATTTATGTGAATGAGTTTAAAAAGGAAGAAACCTTATTTCTCTGCCTCACTATCAAAATATGGACTAGCAAGTAAACACAAGCCACAAGTTTAAAGGAACAAATTTCATTGCACACCAAATCGGAAATTCTCAAACTATAACTTACAAATCGATGCATCACACATACATAGCAAAATAGATTTCATGCTGCCAGCCCTGACATTTGGGATAAGATTCAAGGCTGGAAGCTCCTTAAATAAGAGGGTTTTCAATGCTGAAAGCTCCTAGAAGAAGGAGGGTTTTTCCTAATGTCAACCAAAGCCTCATACCAGAGATCAAAATTGTGCATCCATTGGAAATATGAGGATCAAAAGTGCCATCCAAAGTTGCCTTTTTTGTTTGGATGGCTTCTTTTGATAAGAGTTTGACAATGATAACCTAATCCTCCGAGGTAAAATCATTTATAACCATTGTTTAATATGCAAAAAAAATGTCAAATCTATGAATCATCTCCTTCATTGCTCCTTCACAAGTGTCATTTGGTCCCATTTCCACTAGCTTTCACAAATATATTGGAGTTTGCCCCGTTTTGTATTGATCTTTTCCATAGCTGGTATTGCAATGCATTTAATGCTAAAGGAAGGATCTTATGGAGTCTCTTTCCATTTGCAATTTGGAGGGAAAATTTGGAACTAGGGAATATGAACACTAGAGCCTTTGAAGGTAAGGAAAAGGAGATTCCTGCTGTGATTTTGGATATCAAAGCTCTACTGTTCTTGTGGTCAAAGGCCCATGACAAATTCAAAAGGGTTTTCTTCAAGGAGAGTTTTTTTTTTCCCAAGGTGGGAAATTTTAGAGGTATATTTAATTTTTATTAATAATGAAAGGAGAAAGCTCAGTGATCAAGACGAACAACCAGTACTAACAAAAAGCCTTGCGTGTCTGGTCATGTAGATCATTACGTCATCCATTTTAGGTGGGAACGTGTATGCTTTTGGGCTGCCATGTGAGCATGTCCTCTTGTAATTCATTGGTGCAATGAAATCATTTTATCGTTAAAAAACAAAATTCACTAGTACAGTGCGTTGCAGCTTCTGACAGTAGTTAAACTAGTGAAGGTAACACAGTCAGAAATTTATATCTCACCTGCCATTCAATTGGGTATAGAAATTTATATCTTGTCTGCCATTCTATTTGTGCCATATATGCATTTTGAAGCAAGCTCCTGTTTGTCATTCTATTTGTGCAATTTATGCATGCTCAAACAAGCCCTAAAAATTTTAACAGGCCCAATCAACTAAATCAACCTATACATGATATTCCATCATATTAATAATGCGACTCAAAAGCAAAACATTTTTTGGATTCCATCATATTGACATTTATATAAAGAATGCAACTCAAAAATAAAATATCACCTTTGATATGTGTACCCCAAGACTTCTGTGGATTCCAGAACATTGCATGCATATGAAGATTCCCAGATTTACACTAGCCCATCTTGGACCTCTGCATAGGAAACAAGATGATGTTATCAGCCCATATGAATGAATCTCACTCAACAATAAACAAGTTCTGATCAGCCTTTCAGGATAATCTCAGAAAATTTCACTTGGTTGTGGTTGTTTGTTTATGTAGTATTTACTATCTCAAGATTGACATTGTTTTCTCTGGTGCAAAAAATTTAACAGTCATGTACATTATTTTTATTTCCCCCAAAGACATACTTGCTTTTGCAATCAGCGCACTCTCTATTTTCTGGCAACTTAAGAAGCCCCTCCAATATCTGCAAATGACACAACAGTCAAAATGAAAATCCATCTAAGGTCCAAGAGAAACAAATTAAGAGAGAGAGAGTAGGTTTTTTTTTTCCTCTTTTATCAACTAAACAAAATTGGTAACAGAAATTGGCTCAAACAAAGCATACAGTAAATGGATTAACTGACTAAGCTTTGCATTGAAAACCCAATCAACACAAGGTAAGGATAAAACTACACAAAAAGGTAAGTAACTAGCATCACTCTTAGATTGGGCATTTGAAGATGGTGCAAAATGAATCGGTCCACATGTATGTCATATGGATTGGTTATGAGTGTATGGCAAAAGCACAATCGACGTGGGGTGGAGGACGTAGGTTCAATAACTAAAAGATTATCACAATTTGTACAACCACCCATTCGGTGCCTTTTATCTAAGAAATACATCACATAGAAGTCATTGGATGATAGGGGTATTTCAATCATTTGGTACAACTTTTCCCCATAAATAAGCTACAAGGGCAACCAAGTTGGAGGGAACTTTTAACTCTCTCATGGAATCCAGACTCCTTCGTTTTAAACCCTTCCACTCATAACGGTTGTCTTCTCCGTTTAAGTTGGGCATTGGATCCACCTCATCTCTACCATTTCATCCTTTAAAGCCTTATCTGTGTAAACAACGTCATACATCTCTAGACCCACCACTTGGATGGAGAGTGGCCCAATACCGACCAACACAAGGTTCTTAATCTTCTAATCTAATGTAAACTTAGGCAAATATACAAAGGATCTTGTTAATGTGTGCCCTAAGGGCACACATTAAAGTGCAATAAAAACACTTAAAAATTGGATTTTGTACCAAAAATAACCTTGAAAAAATTATTTTTTTACCAATATACTCTTAGATTCCAATTTCCAAAGTGTATTAATTGCACTTTAACGTGTGCCCTTAGGGCTCATGTTAACAAAATTCATAGACAAATAAGGTCAACAATCCCAATAAATATCTAAAATAAACCCATGAATCTGGAATACTCAATTGTCCCGGTAGACAATATTAAGATCCAAATGAACCCGTACTATAAAAATCAACCCCAATTTCAAGATTCGTGCTTGAAAACTCCCTCTGGCTTCAATTAAACAGACACAAAGAAATAATTTTGATAACGTATTTAAACCCTAAATGCATCGATCGGATTACCACCAAACTGGAACCCTATTCAAGGATCTAAAAGTTCCAAATCCTAACATCGTTCTTACTATCACATATTAGATCGGTTCCGTCAAGTAAAAAAAGCACCCAATGCGCAATTAAGGTTTAAATGCTAAGATCAAATCCACAAATAATTCAAATAAAAACCAAAAAATCGTAAATAATAATAACAAATAAGAAAAAAAAAAAGGGAGGGGGTGGGACCTTTTTGTGCTTGGCATTGAGCTCTTTAGAGACGTTGGCCTTCTCATTCATGCTGCCCAGATACAGAGAGAGGGAGCCAAAGAACGAAGAGAAAGTCCCCTCTCTCTCTCTCTCTCTCTCTTTCTCGAATCTGTAGATGAGAATCGTGAGAGAGAAATGAAGAAGACGCAGTCACGGAAATGGCGTCTTGAGTCTTTGAGACTCTTTTTACTTCGGTGTCTTGGTTCGACACGTGGAAAATGGAGACTTTCGGTTGATCATGTTCTGTGGCACGTGTGAATGTTTACTTCCTCTCTTTGATTGAACCAAATTCGCTTTCCTAATATTTTCTCTCTCCAAAGTGGTCATATTATTGAGTTTGACATGAAATTCAAATTGATCTTATTACATATTTTTAAAATATTAAAAAAAATATATATATATAGGGTCAGGTTCAAAGGACAACCATTTCTACACACATATAGACAACGTGTTTTGTCTTATATGGGCAAAAATGTTTGGAATGGACTGATTTTTTGTGAGGATGATCTCTGTGATGAGGGGATCATCCTGGCAAAAAATCATCCCATTCCAAAACTTGTAACCCCATCAAAATTGATTTACAAAAATTGGACGGTCTATAATTTTTCAACAAAAATTGGACGGTCTAGAAGTTTCATAATGAGCTGATTTTTGGCAAGGATGATCTCCTCATCACAGAGATCATCCTCACAAAAAATCAGTCCGTTCCAAACATTTTTGCCCATATAAGACAAAACACGTTGTCTATATGTGTGTAGAAATGGTTGTCCTTTGAACCTGACCCATATATATATATATATATATATAGATATATATATATATATATAGGGAAATGTTCTGCAACAAACATTTTGGCAAAACATTTTTCAAAACATGGGTTAGAGGTTTTGGAATGAGCTGATTTTTGGTGAGATGATCTCTACGGTGAGGAGATCATCATCACCAAAAATCAGCCCATTCCAAAACTTCTAACCCCATCAAAAATGGTTTAACAAAAACTGGACGGTCAACAAATTTTCAACTTGTAAATTGGGACTAGAAGTTTTGGAATGGGCTGATTTTTAGTAAGGATGATCTCCTCACCGTAGAGATCATTCTCACCAAAAATCAGCTCATTCCAAAACCTCTAACCCATGTTTTGCCAAAATGTTTCTCAAAATGTTTGTTGCTGAACGGGACCCATATATATATATATATATATATATATGGAAATGTTCAGCACCCTAAGTTTTACCACACACTTTAACAAACGTTTTTTCTCCTACATGGGTTAGAAGTTTTGGAATGGGCTGATTTTTTGTGAGGATGATCTCTATGATTAGAAGATCATCCTCCCCAAAAATCAGCCCATTCCAAAATGTTTAGCCCCATGTTTACAAGTTGAAAATTTGTGGACCGTCCATTTTTTGTAAATCATTTTTGATGGGGTTAGAAGTTTTGGAATGAGCTGATTTTTGGTGAGGATGATCTCCTCACCATAGAGATCATCCTCACCAAAAAGCAGCCCATTCCGAAACTTCTAACCCATGTAGGACAAAACACATTTGTTAAAGTGTGTGGTAAAACTTAGGGTGCCGAACGGGACCCTATATATAATATATATATATATATATATATGTATGAGTCCCGTTATTTGGCCAACAGTTTGACAACATTTTGGCAAACACTTTTTCAAAACATAGGTTAGAGGTCTTGGAATGGGCTGATTTTTGGTGAGGATGATCTCTACAGTGAGGAGATCATCCTCACCAAAAATCAGCTCATTCCAAAACTTCTAGCCCCAGTTTACAAGTTGAAAAATCATGAACCGTCCATTTTTTGTAAACCATTTTTTATGGGGTTAGAAGTTTTGGAATGGGCTGATTTTTGGTGATGATGATCTCCTCACCGTAGAGATCATCCTCACCAAAAATCAGCCCATTCCAAGACCTCTAACCCATGTTTTGAAAAATGTGTTTGCCAAAATGTTGGCCAAATAACGCTACCCTATATATATAGGGTCCCGTTCCCTGGCTAACGTTTTGCCCAACAGTTTACCAAACTTATATCAACCGTTCGATCTATCGCGATCTGACGGACGCGTTTTAATTCCGCCGTTTTATAAACTTATACAAATATTATAGCGCAATCCCTCATAATATATTAATATTATTGTGACATCCCTCTTCTCTTTAAACCAAACCGAACAGAATAGAAAGTTCTATCTCTCTTCGAAGAGAACTTTACAAACTCTCTCTGGCTCTCTCTCTTCTCAATTTCTGTCTAAATTCATGATTGGTTGTCTCAAATTTTAGATCTCTCTTCGTTTTCTCCCCTTTTAACTCCTTATTTCATCCTCAAAACCCTAACAACAATTTTAACAGATCTACGATGTTTTAGTTCCTCTCACGATCTCTTATCTCTTTAGATTTGAAAAAAAAAACCTCTAGAATCCAAATTTAGATCCAGTCAACGATGAAGAGCTCGAGCCGTTTCTTCACGATCGGGCTCGTAACGGCTTGGTACTCTTCGAACATTGGGGTTTTGTTACTCAACAAGTATCTCCTTAACAATTATGGATTCAAGTATCCGATCTTCCTCACTATGTGCCACATGACAGCTTGTTATCTCTTCAGCTACGTTTTAATCTCTTGGTTCAAGATGGTTCCTATGCAGACCATCAGATCTCGTGTTCAGTTCATGAAGATCGCTATGCTTAGCTTTGTTTTTTGCGCCTCTGTTGTTAGTGGCAATGTTTCACTTCGATTCCTTCCTGTTTCGTTTAATCAGGCTATAGGTGCAACTACACCGTTCTTCACTGCTGTGTTTGCTTACATCATGACTGTGAAGAGGGAGGTTTGGTTTAAAGAGAAGAGGGACGTCACAATAATATTAATATATTATGAGGGATTGCGCTGTAATATTTGTATAAGTTTATAAAACGACGGAATTAAAACGCGTCCGTCAGATCGCGATAGATCGAATGGTTGAAGTAAGTTTGGTAAACGGTTGGGCAAAACGTTAGCCAGGGAACGGGACCCATATATATATATATATATATATAGAGGGAGCGGTTCGGCAGCCCTAAAATTTGCCAAGTTTGGTGCCAAACATTTTTTGTAAATCACTTTTGATGGGGTTAGAAGTTTTGGAATAGGCTGATTTTTTGTGAGGATGATCTCTACGGTGAAGAGATCATCCTCACAAAAAATCAGCTCATTTTGAAACTTCTAACCCTAGTTTACAAGTTGAAGAATCGTTGACCGTCCAATTTTTGTAAATCACTTTTGATGGGGTTAGAAGTTTTGGAATAAGCTGATTTTTGGTGAGGACGATCTCCTCATCATAGAGATCATCCTCACAAAAAATCAGCTCACTCCAAAGCTTCTAACCCATATTTTAAAAAATGTTTGGCACCAAACTTGGCAAACTTTAGGGCTGCTGAACCGTCCCCATATATATATAATTTTAAAATGATATATAAATCATAAATATTACTATCAAAATTAGTAGAAAAGTATATTAAAATATTTGAAATTATAGCTATATTATTTTCAAATCATCATTCTTCGTCACAAATGATCATAACTCATTGATGGATTGTTATTATGTTAAAAAGAGGTGAGAAAATGATATTTTATGAAAATATTATAATGGAGATGAGGGTGAGGGGGATTAAGTAAGAAAAATTTACTAAGTGTTCAAGACCGTCCACAAGTAAAGGGGGATTTAAAAAGAAGTCTCTCCCGATGTGTGCATTAACTAATAAACTTGGCATCCTTAGGAAAACAGAAGGGAGAGGAATCACTTGTCTCGGTTCCTCCAGTTGGTCGTGAATGAATCGAAACTGTCACTTGGCCTGGGGCCGACTCTGATTTGGATAAATAATGATTGGAATAGATGGCTCAGTGGTTTAACTAGGCCTAGGAATGAATGAAACGAGAAGGGAGGAAGGGTCAATCTAATATGAGGCTGGACTTATGGTTTCTCCAACCGCCGGTAGGGACCTTTCTGATCCCGGGTCCCGACATCTTAACTTTATGGCCTGGGATTGATTCGTTCATCGGGTGCATACATCGTGGGTAGAGGGACGAGTGCTTCGTATTGCCGCTGCTAAGCCGCCCCTCCAATGTGGATATCTGGAGAGGGGGAGCGAGAGGTGAGAAACATCGGTACATCACTCTTATTTCGAAGCAAAAACAAAAGCTCCACTTAATTTGAAAAAAACCCATTATTAAAGTTAACTAAATGTTTTTCATCGATTCTATATATATGTTGCCTTTTCATCGTTGCCTTCTCCGTGTCCTAATGATTAGTGCCTTGACATGTTATAAGTTTCGATGCTTTCTCGGTGTCTCGATTTGAACTTCTAATTGCATAAATATTCTCTTCATTGAAAAGTTATCTCCAACATTTTAGATGATACTCTATTTCTTTTTAAATGCAATTGTATCACACACATAAAATAGAAACCCTAAGCTTAGTTTGTAATTTCAAGATCCAACTCTGGATCAAGGGTCACACAAGCATTTTCTTGTTCATCCGTGCTTGGGATCGACAATTAAAAGAAACACACTGCACATCATCATTGATTCTTTAAAACATTGGGTTTATTTAATTTTTTTTTTTCCATTTATTGAGAGAATGGCTACAACAACGATGTCATGAGATCTAGATATTACAAGTTTGATCATCCAATCGAACCCAAAATCAAGAATGAGTTCACACATTACCATGCAATAGATAATTTTCCAAGTACTTGATGAAACCCAAAGTTGATTTTGTTGTATCTTGTGGCATGGTAACCTCTTCTGTTTCTCTATCATATATAACTGAGAAATCAATTAATGTCTCAGTCTCTCCCACTTTAGTTAACTGGAAGACTGTCTTGTATGAAGTAAAACCAAGGTTCAAATGACCCCCTTCTATTACTTGTAGCGCAATTCGATACTGACTCTCGTCGAGTTCCACGATTTGTTCCTTTTGGTATGTCACATTTGTTACATCTGCAAATGGTTCCCAAAAAAAATTGGTGTTAAACATTTAAATGGTACAATGAAACCCTCATATGGAGATTAGTTTAGGGTTGATTTTTGGTGAAAATGATCTTGTAACATAGACCATCCTCATAGGGATCGGATTCGGGACTGATCCGATAAGTGTCAGATCGGGGTTTTATCAAAACTCACTTCATATATCTCAAATGTATAATATAAGTTATATACTTTCTAACATATTATCGGATCGGGAGATGGTTGATCCAAATCCCATCCAATAAAATTTCGGATCGAAAGCCATCTTTATCTGAATCTAAAACATTGATCTAGGCCCAAAGTTATCGGATTGGAATGAATTGAATTTCAAGTCTTATCCGATCCATTGACAGCCCTATTTCAAACACATTATTAGATCGGATCACCATCAAATGGAGAGATGGTTGACCCAAAACTAATCCGATTAATTATCAAACCGGATTTTTAATCGGGGCCTCATTGGAATTGAAATCCTTGTCTGGACCCATAATTATTAGATTAGAATTGGATTAAATTTTGGGTCTGATTGAATCCATTATTGACAATCTTAATAAAATCTAAATCAAATATATACAAAATGGTCTAAGAGATTAAGTTGCTTAGACTTACCAGAACCAAAATTGAAAAGCATAACAGTTCCAAGGCCACCATCTCCTTCAATTAATTCTACATTTCTCACTAACTTTGGAACTATTTTTGGTAAAATAAGGCTGAAATCCTTAGCCAAAGCCCTCCATAGAACTTCAATCCCAACTCCAACCTTAGTTTGGGCCTTTACTTCCTTACTCATAGCTCTACAATGAAAACCATTCAAGGGAGAAGTTGTGGGGTATAATAGAGAAAAGATGGTCTTATATGGGAGTGGACAAAAAAGCATCTTTTCTTGTGAGGATCCATAGAGAGTCGTGGGTAAAATGGTCTTTTTTATTTTATAATAGTAAATGTGATATCCAATGTGCTTCTACCCTCCAATGTAATTGTTAATACATATATTATTTTCTTAAAATATATATTTGAAAGATTTCAACATTTAATATCCCTCGGTCTCCTCGTAATGCTGAAGTGACCTCAAGGTTGGACATCACATCGCACGCCTGACGTGAAAGTGAGTGATATGAGGAAAATTATCTGTGACTCCCATACACTTTCACGTCAAGATGTGTGATATGAGATCCAATCTTAAGGTCACTCCAGCACAACTCTTAGCACTATGCATGATTTTAATTTTGAAGTACGTTACCTATCTCAGACTGTTTCGGTTGAAACATTTGGGTTCGGTTGAGATTGAAATATGGAACATTAACTCCAAAACATCTAATATTTTGAATGGGTCGTGTTCGGAAAATATTTACAAGTGACAACTATTTTTACATTTCTTGGATGTCATCCACTTTGTAAGATTCAACAGCATCTTATGGTATTGTAGAAAACATTAAAAAAAGGGACAATATCCGGGTGGTTGTGTAAAGATAATTATCAATTTTAGATGTCTCTCGAATGCGTCCCATTTTGAATTGCCTTTGAATATTTCAAGTTTTGAAATGTTTGGTTGAGAGAGTTCGATTTTGATCCTGCCAAAGAAATTGGTTCGAGACATTTTTAATCTTGGTTTGCAGGACTAGAGTGACCATAAATATATCACACCAACTTAGTAATGTGTTAAGTTATTAATTCTCTACCTACGCCCCCCATCATAGAACTATAGATCATTTGCATCGGGATACATAGAATCATAAATCTTTTTCTTATGTCTCCCGAGGTAAATGATCTACGGTTCTATTATGATGGGGCGTATGTCGAGGGGGGTGGGGGGCTTTAAATTATCACCACTCTATAAATAAAGTTCTTCACTCCTAACCAACAAATGAATGACATTATTTACCATTCACCCATTTTTTTAAGATTTTCAACATTCTAATATTTACTTAGGGTCTAAATTTTGGATTTTTTTTGTTCATTGAAGAATCCAAAATCTTATTTGATCGATGTGGAGCTCACGATGCATAAATAAAAATACCAAAGAGGAAATTTTATAAAGTTACAAATTTATTATGATATATGTTACAAATAAAATAAAAAAGAATTATTAATAAGCAAAGATTTGACAAATTGTTACTAGGATAATGCTGAAGAAACATTAAAATGTTTTTATTTTATTTTATTATAAGGGTATCTGGGCCAGCTTGCGCGCACCAATTATGCCCTCTTCCTCGAACAAGGCTTGCGAAATAGGATTTTAATCCTACGGTCTGTGGCCACTGATATTAATACTTGGTGAGAATCGAACTTGAGATCACAGGGGGAGAATACATTAAAATGTACATCGACTGTACATTCTAATGCGATGGTTATTTGTTTTTATATACATTTGAGGATATATGGGGGAAAAAAAAAACCTTGAAGCATGACTTGCTATTTTAATTTTTTCTAGGCAAAATATCAATAAAGTTCTTCACTCCTTACCAAACAAACAAATGACAATTATTACCATTTGCCCATTTTTTAAGATTTTCAACATTTTAATATTTACTTAAGCTATAAATTTGAATTCTTGTGAATCCAGAATTAATTTGATTAACGTGAAACCCACAATGGATAAATTACAAAAGAGGAAATTTAATTAAGTTAGAGATTTGGTTCAGTGTATCTTACAAATAAAACAAAAAAATATTATTAATAGGCAAAGATTTGACAAATTGTAAAATCTTTCTAAAATCTTTTAAAATTGATGTGGGATACCTTTTTTCTGACCAAATCTCAAACCCAAATTTTCTTGATTAGTTCCCACCTCATCCATTGTGATACAAATCCAAAGATCATGTTTGGATAGAAGAGAAACTTATTAAGAGAAGAGAAGAGAAATTCAATTCTTCTCCATCATGTTTGAATTAACAGAAAGAACTTAGGACAACTTTAAAATTTTAAAATATCTTAAAAAAGATCTGAGGGCAGAGTTGAACCTATAAAATATTAAATTTTTTTTTTTTTTCATTTCTCTCATCTCCTCTCCACTTTAAGAGAGAAAGAAAACTCATTTTTTTTTCTCTCCTCTTCCTTTCAATTCTTTTCTCTTCTCTCATCATTTAACAATCTAAACAAGAGAAATGAAGAGAAACACATTTATTTTCTCTTTTCTTCTCTCCATTTCTCTGAATCCAAGTATAGTCTAAGGGAATGCAATTAAAGAATTGAAACTTACATACAATACAAGTAGTTCTAATATCAAAAGCTATTGCTTCCTACCTATACTAAGCATATAAAAATTTGGTGAGGAAATGCTACAACAGAGAACATAAGTTTATTTTCTCTAGCTATAATAAAAAACATTTGGGATCGGCTAAATGAATCTTGTTCTTTCATTCCATTCCATCCAACGTCAAATCTTTTGTTATTAAGAACATTGTTTGATATTTCATACATTTTGATTTCACCCGAGGAAGGACCGAAATATTGAATGATTCATTGTTCTTGTCACGATCGAGATGGTCTTAGAACATTGCCTTGAGGCAAAATTTTAAACCTTTATTTTTTTTTTTCTTCAAAAAGTTAGAATAGCAATTTTCTGATGCCCCCCTTTGACATAGGCCCTCATCACAGAACCATCGATCATTTTCCTCAATTCAATCATTTTCAATATTTTAATAGCTACTTAAGCTCTAAATTTTGGATTTTGTTTTCGTAAAGAACTCAGAATCTTATTTGATCAACATTGAGCCCATGATGCACAAACAAAAAAAATAAAAAAAATAAAAAATTATTAATAGGCAAAGATTTGACAAATTATAGAATCTTTTAGCATATTTGACAAATTGCAAAGATTTGAAAAAAAATTTATTTTTCTAGACGAAATATTTATAAATTTCGTCACTCCTAACGAACATAGAAATGACATTATTTACCATTTACCCCATTTTTTAAGATTTTCAATATTTACTTAGGCTCTAAATTTTAGACCTTTGTGATCATGGAAGAACTCAGAATCGTATTCAATCAATGTGGAGCAACGATGCATGAACAATAAAAAAGGAAATTAATAAAGTCATAGATTGGTTCAATGCATGTCATTACAAACAAAACAAAAAGGGATTATTATGGGGCAAAGATTTGACAAATTGTAAAATCATTCTAAAATCTTTAAGTATTAATGTAGGATATCTTTGTTTCCACAAAATTCCAAGACCAGTTTTACTATATAGATTGGGAAATCCAGCAGAGACCATAAATTGGAGTTGATTTTCAATGGTCGAATGATAAATTATGCCTCTCATGGAAGATAAGAAAGACCTCAGAGAATTTCGGAGCTCCTGCATAAGATCCATGACTCTGATTTTGTAGATTTAATACATTAATGGAATAAGGGGAAACAAAAAATTTAGGAGCCATGCACATGCCATCATTTCCACAAGATTCTCCCCAACAATAAAGATTTCTGAACTCTCTGTCCGTATGAATCGAAACTTTACAGAAAAAGAAACAATAAATCTTTCAATAAAATCATATTACAGACACACAAACATCAAAGAAAAACAGCTAAGTATGATTCCTACATTTCTATCATTCTCTCACTTTAATCACAGATAGATATCCCAAGAAAAACTGTGGCACTAAACAACAGAATAAAGGAAACATACTATGGTATGTAAAGAAATTTCTCTATCTCATTGCTAATTGATAACACATCCATACTATATTACTATTGGCGTCACGCTTTAATTACAGTAATGACCATGTTGTTATAGCGCTGCCCTCGCGGCTCCCCTGGCAGCTTCACGCTTCAGCTCTGCAGCTTTGCCACTACCTCGGAAATACATGTATACTTGCTGCATATTGGAAGCGAGAACACGTGACGGTGAAGAAATGCGCAGAAGCATTACCCAAATGAATAATACACATATACATATAAACCAGTATTTTAAAAAAACAGACAGAACTAGTAGTCTGACCGGGTCCAACCAATTTTCCTAATATAATTGGTCCAGTTCAAATAGAACAAGTGTTTCGTAAAGAGATGATGACTTTTACAAAACTGGAGGTTCAACAATGAAACTGAGTAAACCACCAGTTTTGACAAATTTTGAATTTTTTTCCTTCAAAAGTAAGATTTCGACAAAGACTAATTTCATTAATGGGAAGACCCTTTAATAATCAAACCACGATAAAAACATACAGGGAAAATCACGTAATTTTAAAATTCTGTAAAACAACAACGACAATAAAGTCTTATCCTAAAACAAATAATAAAAGCAAAATCGGTCCAACCATGTTGCGACCAATTTGAACATTAATATAAACATACACACACTGACCTGGATAACCCAGACGCTGAGGAACGATTCAACACAGAAGAGTCCGAAACCAATGAAATAGAAGATCTGTAAAAGAAGTCAGTTGATAGGATAAATCTTCTAGCTTCACAAGCAATAAAGGTTTGAGTATTTCATACAACCAAAAAGTTGGAGGATGAACTAACTTGGCAACATGAACTACTATTAGTCAATTCTTTAGAAGATTAAAATTCAGACTTGATATTCAGAGCCCAGCCAAGTAAATTGACTTGTGGATCCCAACTTGTTCAAAGATATCTTGAACTTAGGTGAACAGTAAAAACAAGTTTAGTTCAGTGACTGCAACTTGGATTGTTGAAAAATGAAGGCAACAACCTAAAACCTGGAATGTAAACTTTCATCTAAACCATGTATACAATTAATCTGTAAAAACTAGCATCTTTCCACATCAAGATAGGGGTGGTCACTGATATGCTGTAGCTAAGTAAGTAGCATATAGTATCAGCTAGTGTCACATTCTCAGTTTTCTTGATTGATTCCCCATTGTAAGCTGATAAGCTACGATAGCTAGCATATCATTGGTCCCCTGATCTTATGCCACATGCAAATTCTTGCACAGGAAAATTGTGACATTCTAAAACTGACATCATGTTTAGCCCTCGAGTTATCTTGGGCAAACCAAGCACAAAATCATGGTTAAAATTATTAAGCTTACCCCAACCAAAGCATTGTTGCTAATAACGTCTACCGCAGGCAGGATACCCCTGTTCCACCAGATCACATCAGAGAACCATCACAATTAGCAGATAAATAAGAATGCTAAAAGAGATTGATGTTGCTTAAGGTCCCTCGTTATGATTGAGAGAGAGGGAGAAGAGAGAGAATAAGAATTTAAAAGGCCAAAACAACTTCCTAATTTTATAAGTGGAACATACGTTAGAGATTTCCCTTTGAAAATAATAGGAGGAGCCACAGCAGCAAAGATACAGAAGCCGATGTGAAGCTGTATCCATTAAAAAAAACAACACATAAGTGAGGGATTTCCGCTTTTTGCCTATGAAAAGAAATTGTGAAATATCCATACTAATAAATAAATAAATAAAAGAATACATAACTTACCAAGTAGAACATGAAAAACCACCCATATTTGAAAGCACTTTCAGTCCTGAAGAAAGGGTTATGATGTGATCAATATAAGAAAAAAGATCCCAAACTGATAAGACCATAAATTTATTCTACAAACCATGTGCAACATATGGCATAAAGTCTGTTGTAGATAGATTAGAAGATACCATTTGATTGGTCTAACCAAAAAGATCAATATCCAAAATCAAGCTAATCAAATAATCAAAACAATCGGATTTTTACAACTTCATGAGGGACTAACGTGACATATCAAAATGATTACAAGCATCCAATTAGATCGTTCTAGCTCAGGTGACCGGTGAGATCAAAGTATTAAATTTTCATAATTTCTCCAAATTCTGTGAAGTATTTCCCATTCCCCAAGTACCAGCACAACACACCTACAATTCTTTCCCACAAAATTTCTGCCAGGATAACAATTCATTTCGTGAACAGTGTATTTCCACCAAAATTGCAATATTTAATTGCATTATTTCCTCCAACCAATATAAAAATTGAAGTAAATTGAACTTCTCAACAAAGTAAAATCCATCAAAATCCTATTTTTTCTTCAAAATTTGATTTTAGGGTTAAAATAATATGAAATATGATTGTTTTCATGTATAGTAATAGTTAGTTATGGCTGTCAGACCCTTAAAGTACAGAGTCAACGTGCGTGTGCATGCGTGTTTTCCTGAAGTTTGAAGGAAAATTTTCAATATTTCCATCATTTCCCAGAAATGCACTATTTCCACGCTGGGGTGAAAATTTACCCATTCCAAGTTGTACAAAAACTCAAAATATACCTAGAAATTCGAAGTTTTCCTAATAAATGTAAAGGTAGATCACAAGTATGGAATAGCCATAGAAGATAGTACCTCATTGCACGATAAAGAGGGCGATACCACAACACGTAGCCTCCTGGCACCCCAGCTATAAAGTAGATAATAGCAAGGAACCATATTTTTACACCTAAAGCATAAGACATGCAAGATCAAGATTACAATAAAAAGGGATGCACCAGATTTGACATAAATGATACGGCAAAAAATAAGACGGAGCAAGGTAGATTAGCTTTATTTTTTAACCAACCTTCTCCTTTAATCCAGGCTGTGGTAACTGCTATGACATTCCAAAAAAGACAACCTGCCAACCCTGCACAAAAGAAAGAGTTCAAAAACAGCAAGTCATTTTTGTTATTCAGAAAAGCTTAGCAAACAAAAGGTGCAGAACATCTTGAGTGGTTCATATAGAAGCTCTTCTTAAGATACAGAAATAAAACCTAAACAATTAACAGTGTCTACCGTACTAACACAAAATTAAGCGATATGATTTGTGCAGCCATGATCATGATTACAACTTTACAAGGGAAGACTTCTAAACTGTGCCTTAGTCCTGTCGCCCTATAATACCAACTGGACGACACAAGCACACACAAACCACTCATACATGTCTCTGTCTACATCCTCCTTCCAAATACATCTCGAAAGACATAGGAGAAGTGCATTGAAATATAGATTACCATTTTATTGGCACTTCTGTAAGAGCAAATTCAGTAAAACCAATCAAATGGGAATCCCAATCCCTGCCTATCTGCCATGTATAATGGTATGCCAAAGGGTAGACTCTAATGACCAATTACAATAGAAGGCATGCAACTGGTCAACCTAAAATAATCCCTTACTCGTCTGCCAACTTTGGCGCATCAAAATGTTGCAATAAAGTAATCATGTTCATCTGACAAGAAGCTGTGCTGTCATTCAACAATTTTGGTCTTCAACGATTTCCACTTAGGGAAAAATGAACATTGAAGAGCATTTGCAAGAGGAGGCTCACATTTGCAAGAATATCTACTTACCAAAGGAGGCAAGAGTTCAATCAAACATACTCTTTTTAGTTTTCCTATTTATTAGTAAATCCCTTGCTTCCATTCTGGCAGGTGTTGTCACTGGACTCGACATGTTAATCAAAGATTTACTTTGGAAGGTGCGAATAAGGCTCACAAAATCATTTGGTAGACAGGTAGAAGTTGAATGACCACGGGATTTGTAAAGGAAATGCAAAAATTCTCTAAATGTTCAAGTCGGGTGTCAGCTTCAAAGTAGGGAAGGATGACAATGTTAGATTACGAAAGGATGTGTGAACTGTGAAGTGATGGAGATTCTCCTAAGAATGGATGTTCTGTTATCTTCGCCATCTCGGATTTTGAAGGAGCTGTATTTGAGATTGTTAGTGTCAAAATGAAATGCTATTTCTCATGGAATTTGGGTACAAGTGCAACTAAGGTTTAAAATCTCATTTCAAGGCAATGTTTTGATTAGGAGGAAAACCAAGATGGCCTCAACCAAAACATTACAAAATATTCAATGTCTCAAGGTCAATGCTACATTTCAATCACAGCTGAAACCAGATAGTTCTGCCAAAACAGAACAAAACTTTGAATCATAGGTAGAACATAAAGTGTAATTCGGTTCTAAGGAAGCTAAGTTGTTTGATTCTCACAAGTAGTATTTCTACTTGGTTTTATCTTTGCTTTGATGTATGCAATCTCTTGCCTCACTCTGCTCTACTTCTGCATCAATGTCAAAGTTCTGGTGCTGATGTAAGTAAACAAACCCATGGACTAGATTTGTTGTTAAGAATTAAGATCTTTCAATTTACTTATCCTATGTCCATTCCCCAGGATTTTCATATAGCTATGGCGGTTAATGTAACATAATCACCTGAAACAGAAAGCCAATTTTATGATCTTCAGTGTGGATATGTGGTCCCTACAAACTATATATACCAGAACTATTTCTGATGCCATGAGAACATATTAGGTCACTAAATACGAAATGGTGTGTCTTAACATCATAGTCTCTTGGTCATTGAAATTGAACCTAGAACACTACAATGCTTCCTAAAGAAAAGGATAACAGAAAACATTCATACAAGATTGTCTACACGAATAATCTCCCTGAAAGTTCTATCAACCGTGACAGAAATATTAATGTGGAACCTACAAGGTATTTTGGATGTTATCACTGAGAGATGAATGCAAGCTACATTTTCATTTGAGTAGCTTGCCTAGTTTTGCCTTCTCTCATTAGGCAAGATGTTCCAATATAAATTGCTAAACCTAAATTAACATAGCAATTGGAATCCTGCTAGTAAAAAAGACAAAATTTTGCATTGAAGTTGCACTCCAACATAAAAGAAATAGTCCAGTGTCACATCCATGCAATAGCATAAAGTAACATACCTAACAATGTCATAAACGCAACATACTGCATCCTTTGCAGATGGATTGGAATTTCATTTGCAATATCATGATGAATAATGGGGAAAAATGGCGGCCAATTTTTCACCTCTAAGACAATTCCAGCTGTCAAAAAACCCCAAAAACAATCAAATGGGTAGATTACGTAGAAATACCAACCTAGTTGAGTGGTACAAACTACAAACATATAACAAATTGAAGTACTATAATTGAACAGTGAGAAATACCCCGTGCTGCAGCATCTTCCTTCCGTTTTACTTCCTGCATACCATCAAAAAGACTAATCAGACATGACTAGAAATTAAGAAATACTTCAATAAAGACAAACATAACAAGATGCAAATGAAAAATAAATAAATTAAAGGCACCATACATGTAATATTATTAAAATAATTTTTTAAATCTGTATGACATCAAAAAATCTATTTTGACCAAGAAAATCAATGTGGGGAGTGGGGACAAGCACGTATGTGGTGTACATAAAGCTACTGTTTTAGATGGAGGCATGCCATTAAATCTGCATGTTCTTCACTCATCTTTACCATTATAATGAGAGGAAGGCGGAGTAGAAGTGGTTCGACAACAAAATTTGGATTCCAAAAATGTTCTCACCTTAACATTTAAACTTTATATAATCAGTGTTATTTTGGTCAAAATCAAATATATATATATATTGCAATCGCACAATTGCAAGCCACGAAAATCACGTTGGCTAGTTTGCAAAATTACAAAAATATTTTTTTACTATGTAATCTTCAAATCACCCTTTCAACGCATGAGTGTTTGCACATGCCACCTTCTAGTCTGCAATAATATTGGTATATAGTACCTGTTCCCTCTTCTTCAATTCAGCCTCCTTAGCTTGAAGTTCCTTCTCCTTCCTTTTTATATCCTAAAATTTGGACAAAAGATTATTTGAGCTTTACATTTCACCAAAAGAAATATCTTGATGGAAAATATGGATTGATCTCTTGTAACTACCTGTGATGTATCAAGAGGAATATCAATTGTTGCACCACGATCATAGTTGAAGTCTACAGGTTCAGGAGGAAGAGGAGAAAGCCTTGAGTTTGAGGCAGGAGGAACACTTCCAGGATTCTGGATATCTCACCAAGATAATGATATGTTAGATCAGAAGGAAAAGCATAACATAAACGAATAAAATGAAAGCAGTCCCTTGTGCAACAAAAGATCCACAGAGAAGTGCATAAAAAGAAGTAAGCCTAATAAACGAAACAAAAGCATACCTTTGAAACAACATTCTGGTAGCACAGAAAGTGTATAGTAGGAGATTAAATTTTGTTTGAAGTAAACAAGCAAAGGACTAACCGTTGGTTTACAAGGAAAAAGTTAAAATCTGTATAAATTTGTCAGTCATGCTCAAGCACTAGTGGTCAAGAAACGAGAAAACAAGGACGTATATGACACAATAATGAGGTCTAGGATACAAATTTTCTCCTCAATGAGTAAGAACTGGGACACAACTGGAACTAAAGAACAATACCACAGACTTCAAATAGAACATAATAAACAATCCTAAAGAAATTATACCATGGGCTTCAAATAGAAAATAATAAAGAATCCAAATGTCATTAAGCTGCTATATGTATTGTTCTGGTGAAGCAAAAACAAAGCTCATGCTTTGATTCAAAGCAAACTCTTTACTAGATACATTGATTATGTTTTCTGCAGTTTCTTCTCACATGATATATTGTCTAATAAAAAACAATGGCTCTTGAGAAAAAAAAATAATAAAAGAAAATATGAGCTTACAGTTGTATAAAATGCTCCTCCACCATAGTTTGATTGACCTGACGCTTTTCCCCTACCTGCTGTATCCTGGCAATAAAAAATATTAGAAAAATGATAACTTGCTTAAGATCCCACTATGTAAACTTCTCCAAAAGAATACACCAAAGCTTTTTTTATTATTAGAGTATAACCAAAACCGATGATAAGGAAAGAGAAAATTAAAGAGCTTCAGCTAAGCGGTATACACGAGAATCTCAAGTTTACCCACATAGATGAAAAAGAAACAAAAAGAGCGGAAAATTAAATGATCAAGCAAATTAGTAGCAAACACCATCACCATTCTCTACATGATGAGCACATCCAAAAGATATTTATTGCTCCTCACATCAAGTACAAAATATTCCATTGTGTGCAACACCCCCTCTGCCTTTGAAAAGTAACTATCAATAATCAACACATCCCAATACGTTCAAACTTTAGCAAATTTAACCATCATGCACATAGTGAATGAATCACTAGACTAACATACCCTTGAACATTCTGAATACCAAAGCATGACATACCGACATCCCTCCCTCTCACATACAACCAACCCATGAAAATTCCATATGAAGTTCTACACTTCTAACGTCAAATCATTAATCCCACTTCAAATGCATCCTTGCTAGTAGAAATATCACCTACCTAAATGATTAGACTGCATCTTCCACCAGCACCACCACCAATACTTAGTTCCACCATTGTCCATAGCAAACAGAGCTCTATGTAGAGCCAATCGGTCACTGGCCATACATGCACAATCCTTAATTCTTCCACAAAAAGTCATCATATAACGAATGCGTACTATAAGATCTTGGCGCTCTTCAAGTTCCTTAAACACTTGAGCATCCAAAAACAACAACACAAAAAACACCTAAGATCATGTTACCAACCCTTTTTTCCTACTTGTACAAACACCAGAATCTAATCCAATTAATAAGACAAATGAATTTCAGATAACAAAGAAGCTTCCCTCACAACCATAGAGCCTTGTCACTTATGGTTCATTAGAATTACACCCTAAACATCCAAAAGAACTTAACAAAAAAAAAAAGGAAAATCAAAATTGTTCAGAAAATAGAAATCTCAATTTCATATTGTCTTTTCACTCCAAAGAAAATCAACATGGAACCCAGATCTAATACTTGAAACACCATAATCCATGATTTTTCCAATTCTCTGATTGTATCGAGTAGAAAAACTTACAACTCAACTTAAAAAATACCAAAAATTCTACAACTTTTTTATTTTTCCGATAAGTCAATTCCAATCCTAAGATCTCTAATTTCACATATAGACTTCATAAACAACCAAACTCAACCGATTTACTGCAATTTAAACTTCAAAGACTCCAAACCAATTAAATCCAAAGGAGATCCAGAAAAAAAGAAACAAATAAAAAGAAACAGAAACCAAGAACATGAACATAAAGGTTACAAACTCACCGCAAACGGATTAACATCTTCTTCGTCAAAGGGATTTCTGTCGTAACGGCCGGCCATGAGAGATCTTAGCTCTGGAAATCGATCACTGAGATGAGAAAACCAAAGATCTGAAGATTCAAAAGGAGAGAAATCTTCAAAGAGAAGTAATTGGAAGACGAGATTTACGAAATTAGGGTTGTCTTTTTCAAACTTAGACCTTTTTGAGTTAGAGAGACATGGACGAGGCACGAGCCTTCGTTTTCTTATAAAATTGTCTTTTTGAGAAAGAAAACTGAAGGAAACAACAACCAACTGTTCGCGGGTTTGACCGATTAGGTTGATTACTTTAGAACCTGCGTTTAGGATAATTTTAAGATACCCTCGGATTTTATTGTATATTTGATAGAAACCCCTGGACTTTCAAGCTGTTGATTAATTAATCCATTGACTACGGTTTTCTGTGAGAGAATAATAAAATGACTGAAATACCTCCATCTTCAACTTTCCTCCATTTATTTCTCTACAAGCCCTTCCATCAATTAACAGAGAATGGATTTAAAGTTTTGTACCATCTTAAAGTGTTTCAATCAAAATTAGAATGAAACATTGAATGCTTTTCATTTGTCTTGAAATATTAAAAATATGTCGATAGGGACAAGACTCAATACTCGAATTTTCTCCTAATTGAAATATTAGCTCAAGATGAGATTCGAGTCCTCCAATATCTATATTATCGAGATTTTGAGAAAGGATCGATGGCCATCAACTAAATCAATGGAAACAAAATAAATAATGATTTGAATTTAGAGGACTTTGTTGAATAAATCAATGGTTTAAGAGAGTTGAATTTTTTGTTTCTTGGAATAAATTGGTTTTGTTTTTCGGGAAAAAACAAGGGCTTGGGGCATGAGATTGGCTATTTCAATTATTTTTTCAAAATATCGGTCAAAGGGTATGTCGTCAGTTTGAAAGAGTTCGATGTGGGGAATTATAATTGAAGACAGATTTCAATTCCTGCCATCATCGAGTTACTGAACCCATTAAACATGGAATTACCCATCATCGAAGCAAACAAATAGATAAATAAAAAGACATGTTGTTCGAGTTTACACTAAATAACTTTTGTTAGAGCCATGAAGCGAACCCAATGGATAAGATCATTTATCCATCTATAATTAACTACGTTAGTCTCCATGAATAAGTGAAATATGACATTATAATAAAGAATTGACTCATAAAAAACATGAAATCCCAATCATTAAACGCTAAATCCAAAGGGTGAAGATAAAACCACTTTAAACAATTTTAAAGTGCTATCATGTTAGCATTTATCCCCAAAATTGGATTTCATATATTTTATAACTTGCCAAGTCAACAAAAGCTAAAGTATAATGGTAGTTGAGAAAGAAAAAAAAAATGTTATCTTTGAAAACATCTTTAACAGAATAAGATATATTACTCATTATTTAAAGAAATTTCCAACTTCTAATATCAAAAGTAAATTAACAAACAAAGGGGGGTTTGGTTATAAATCTTACTTTGTGTAGTAAATCATTTTGATTAGATCAGTTTTGAGATTGGATAGTTTGGGATAGCATAATGATTTTCTGATGCCCCCTCTGCATATGTCCCGATACACATAGATTGTTTTCCTCAGGACACACAACTGCACACATTTATGGGGATGTACAGTTGTGTATCCCAAGGGGAAAATCTATGGTTCTAACCCATGCCACGTCAGGGTGTTAGAAAAACACGACTCTTTGGGATAATATGGGTGAGGATTGGCATGTTCACTCCCCATTTGCAATGTAGAGGTGGGGCCATCCACCAATCAATCTGCTTTGATCAAACAACATCAAATTCTTCTTTCTCTTTGATGTTAAAAAAAGGACTGTTTCTCCTCAACCACTGTAAGCTTGTAACTATACAACCATTGCAGATGTAACAATAATTCAATGGAACTTTTTACAACCCAACCCCTGAAAAAAAAGAAGAAAAAGGAGCAGTTTCAAGTTTCATCTTCTTCGAGCTCTCTTCTTTCCTTTTGATGGGGTAACAGGCCGTTTCCGAGCACTTGTACGTCCAAACCTCCTTGGTCGACCTACTCCTTTCTTCACCACCGTTGGCAACTCCTTGGGAGATTCGGCATCACATGCCTTCTTATTCTGTTGAGTTGAAGTGCCTTCTGTGGAATCTTTTCCAACTAATTTGTGGTTACATGGACGTATACTTCGAGGCTTTACTGGAGTATTACGGACTGGTGGTACAGACGGAGTCACAGTAGCACGACCCGGAACTCTGTCTGAATTTCGTGTGTTTTGCTTATAAGTTTTGGTGATGAGGTCTCTGAGGGATAGACCCGATATGTATTCAAGCGAATTCTTTGGGTAGAAAACTAGAGCATTGTTGGATAGTAGAAGTAGATCCCGAAAGAGTTCTCTAGATGATGAGATCGAATGTTCAGATATTCTTGATTTTATGGTATTGAAGTCTAGGTGCCGACGGATCACTTTCTTATACCTGGCTCTTTTCTGTCAAAATAACAAAGGAGATTATATAGAGTACTTTTATTGACCTATTTATCATAATATAATAGCATGAAAGTCACTAAATTGTTAAAAAAAATTGAAAATCAAAATGCAACGACATTGGTCACATGAGGCATTAAATGTCTGGTCATTGGATTTGAGCATTTTTCATGGCAGTCTCCGTTAAGAGGCCAATGGGTGGGTTCCACTACAATGCAAAATGCTCAAATCCAAT
Source organism: Akebia trifoliata (assembly GCF_017979445.1). Taxonomy (NCBI): domain Eukaryota; kingdom Viridiplantae; phylum Streptophyta; class Magnoliopsida; order Ranunculales; family Lardizabalaceae; genus Akebia; species Akebia trifoliata. The sequence goes on from NC_141385.1 coordinate 3,392,199, forward strand.
GGCTAAGAATCGTTGATATGAATACTGATCCATCTGACATTTTTTTTGAGAGCTTCTATTGCCACACCAACTTTTACTAATGCCACCCCAAGATGTGTGCTAATTCTTGGTTATAAATACTTATGAATTGAGGGTGGTGTTAGCAAAAGTTGGTGTGCCAATAGAATCTCTCTTTTTAGGAGGTGTGCAGGACTAAACCTTTCAAAACTAGTTTCCCAACAAAAGCATTTTTGTTTCTTCCTAAGAGCCCTTTATACCAACCTGGCTATCAAGTCGCCTAACAAACAAACGAGCATTCTCGTTCTCCATAATCGATTTCAAAATGCCCATCAGATCATCAACATCCTCCCCACCAGTATGACTATTGTCTCCGTCTTTATCAGAAGATCTAATTATTCGATCACAATCGCCCATCGATTCTTCATTATCTCTACTCTCCATATGAACATCAGCGGAACTCAACATGTCGCTGTTCTCCACACTTCCAACCTTTACTTCTTTGTTACAATCCTTCCTCTTCCTCTTCCCTCTCCTCTTCCTTGTACCACCACCACCAATGGTCTCAACACTTATCACCTTCTCTCTTCCTGAATTCTCCAATAATTCTGGTTTGATTTCAGTTTCTCGAGCTGACACTGCTGCGGGAATTTGACCTTCAGGTAACCAATTAGTTTGTGTTTCTTCGGTGAAACTACCTGCGGATGGTCCATCCTTAGATGTCTCTTTGCAAGAAGATTCGACTCCATTCGAGTTTCCAATGGAGACTGGTGATTCCGTTTGGCTAGAATTGTACTTGACGTTACAGTTCTCTACTTTCTCGGCCTTAAGCTTCTCAAGCTTTGATTCCAAAGACCTGACACAGTAGTAGTTGAATTTCCCATAACTGTTTAGATTAAAGACATATGAGCGAAAACTAGAAGATATGGAGAGGTGGGTTCTTATTGGAAATATGATCCGACCCTTCAGACCCATAATTCCTCATTATTTGTTTTTCAGTGTGAGACATAGAGAAAGGTTCCTATAGGAAAAATAATATGATCCATCTAATGAACTCAAAAACTCAACTTGACCAGGATATCTGACAAGTCGATTCAACTCGGGCGAGTCAATAAATTGTATGTTAGAACTATTTTTTTATATGTTGACATTTAAAAGCATATTTATTTGTTGTTAAAAAAAGGAAAGAAAGAAAGGAAAAACAAAAACCAAATTAGACTTAATTTGGCCAAGTTTCAAGTTGACTTGGTGGATTTTTGAGTTGACTCGATGATTTCAGCATTTGCGTAGTAAATTGACTCTTTCAAGTTTGTACACCAAGTCACCTCAAAATTTGACTGAGTTTCATGGTGACCCGTTGAGTTCTAGAACTACACTTGAAGCAGAGAATCGATAGGACTATAGAAAAAATGGCATGTTCCCCTTAGACTTAAGGATGCGAATGGAACGGATTCAACCCACGCCAATGGATCAAGGATCCAAGTTTTACCTTTGACCAGAGGTCTAACTTAGACCATTAACCCATACCCCTAACAGGTCCAAGGTCTCTATCTTTGACCTTTGATCTTTACCAAGTCAAACTTATTCATCTAAGTATTGAGCAGTTACTATGAAAGTCTGACCCACCTCTTCTACACACAAGAAATCAAACTGATAGATAATTGGGCAATGAATGAACTCCAAGCCAACTATAAAAAAATTTCATATGGAACAGATGGAAATCACCAATCAATCTGATTTGCAACATGTGGGCCTTAACATTCATCTGTCAATGGACCCAAGGTGCAGGAGTATGTAATTCTTATTACTCCATGTAAAACTCAGACCAAATCAAGGTCAATGGATGACAGTCATAGATGTCTCATCATGCAATAATATTCAATAAAGTTTAAAACTGATAAAATATCTTCTAGAAAATATTTTTCAAGAAAAATTACTCAAAATATTTTGCAAATAAAAATGAAAATAATAGAAATCATTTTCAGACCTAACAAGCCAAATCCAATTCGAAAATACTCACCCAATTGAGTCTTTTGATTTCTCCAACTCTTTTTTCAACTCAGCAACCCGTTGCTTTCGGAGCTCTTCAAACCAAGCACTGATGAGGAAAAAATAATATAAACATCCTTGTATATCTACAAGGGTAATTTTGAAATAAAACATATAAAATCCACTTATTTTGAAAGAAATATATACAAAAGCTATCTTATTGTTTTTTTTTTTTTTAATGATGGGATGTCCCATGTCCAGACCACGAAGAACACATGATCTCAACCGTGTAAATACGAAATCAAATGGTAGAGATTTATACGTATCCAAATAATGGTAGAGATTTATACATACCCAAATAACACAAATCCTAAGTATCTCTCATGTCCAGACCACAAAGAACACATGATCTCAACCGTGTAAATACGAAATCCAACAGTAGGGATTTATACGTATCCAGATAACACAAATCCTTAGGATATTTATATCGAAGATAAATCTCAACTGTTGGATTTTATGTTTGCATGATTGAGATTAGATGTTTCTTCCATGAGTCAACGGATCCCAATCCAGGACCCCTAGGCCCGACTAATAGGAGTTAGGCAACCAGCCTCAGATCACTATATCTCGCTCAAATCCCCAAGTTACATGCAATACCCCACAAACCACACTTACCAAGGCCTCCCTTATTTTTCAGAAATTTTACCAAAATGGGCATCCATTCTGCTGTCTTTTCTTAGATTTACCTTTATATCCTTATTTTGAATTTTATACAACTGAAAATTTTCCAAAAATTTAATACAGCAAAAAATTTACCTTTGTTTTCTTCTTAATTTGTATCCTTTCTTAAGGACTTCTTGTCCTTTTCTCAATAAATTTTTTGCTTATATGCACTTTTTGATAAATATTTTGAAAATAGAGCTTAGACATAATCCATATTATATGAAAGTTTGGTAAGATACCTGTCCGTTTTGGTAAAACACCCTATATAGATTTAGACAAGACCGTTTTGGTAAAGCAATTCTTTGGTGATTTACACAAGAATTGGTGTGACGTTAGTAAAATTTGGTGCTAGCTCTCTAAATATATGTTTATGATCCAATGGATCCGAGACAACCCCCCCAATAACCAATTATAGTGCTAGTGCAAGATCCATATCCAATCTAGAACCAAGGTGGAAATATTCCCTGGCCTGGTTTCAAACCCGACCCATCTTTAAACGGATCTATATATAATCTGTCCCGAACCATTTCATTTTCACGGTATTCTAAGTCTGAGTGGAGGAAATACCAAAATCACCACTGACTCTTTATACAAAATGTACCAAAACTGGCTGGAAATAAAAAAAAAAACAGTAAGGGTAGAAGAGGAAAGAAATTTACGGTGGAACGTGAAACTTTCCTCAATTTAAGAAATTTAATTTACTTTTTAAATAAACAAAGTCACAAATAAATATTGCCAACTCACTTGCAGCCATAGTAACGGTCCTGTAAGTCCTCGTATTTGGCTTTACATATCTGCAACGAAGGGTCCTTTTGCGTTATTTTAAATCGAAATAAATAAATAAATAAATACGTTATGGACGGATATTGCCCTTATTATTTTTCAAAAAAGGCATCTTCTTCTTAAATGGTATACTTGTAAAACTAGGAAAAGGTGAGGGTGTTTTTGGTAAAAATAAAAAATAAAAATAAATTATAGACATATTGCCTTATTATTTTAAGAAAGGTTATTTTGTCGTTAAATGGTATCCTCGTAAAACTTGGAAAAGGTTATGGTGTTTTAGTAATTCTAGATTCTATCTAAATGACCGTCAAATTTGACGGCATCTAAAATCAAATTTATAGGAATTTCTAGAATAAATCGACCCCCAGGCAAGCTAATTATAAATCCATTTTGTTATTTAAAAAAAATTAAATAAACAAAACTAACGTCTTTAATAACGGCAGTTAAATCCACTTTTTTAAAAATTGAAATAAACAGTTCTAACGTCGTTATAACGGCCGTTAACTTCGATTTGCCACATAGAAAACAAAAAAGAAAACTACAACAAAGAAAACGCAGATTTTCCAACGAGAAAACGAATTACTAATCAAAATATCGCGAGAAATTAACCTCTGGCGTGAAGTTGTAGGGGGAGAGGGTCCTGGCTCGGAGCTCCGAAGCTACGTCCTCCCAGGCTCGGGTCCCATGCCTGATAACGGCACCACCGAGGATTAGCTCCTCCCACGTACCCCATCTGATCATCATGTCCATCACCGCCATCTGACCTGTATCGAATCACAACCGTTCACGTGTACCCCAATAAAAAACGTCTTCTTCTTCCTTACTGTATCAAACCTTGCCTGGAAATATCAGTCCCCCTTCTCTCTCAAGAGAGACCCAGAGAGAATAAATCTCCTTTGAAGAAGGATTGGTGGTATTGGATATGTGGGAAAAGAGAGAAAGGTGGTTTTGGAGGAGAGAAAGGTGGTTTTAGTCGTTTTTTTCTTCTTAAAATAGTAAAACCAAAAGAATGAACCAGAGAAGATAAAAGAGGGAGAGATTAATTCGATTTATCTGAGAGATTAGTTGGGTTTCCTTCTCATCGAGGGAAAGTTCTCTCTCTCTTCTCTCGTCTTTCTCGCTTCTTGCCCCTGGCTCTCTCCCTCTCTCTACATTTACTACCCACCTTTTTGTTATCTCATATATACCCTTATCTTTCTAAATTGACATGCCTATCCCATGGTTTTATTTTAGAAAAAATTACATAATATACCCTTATCTTTTTAAATTCAATTTGTAACATATTGGATCAGTTCTGAATCAACCATTTTCCAAATTCGAATCATGATCCAAAAACATGTAGGAAGGCATATAAATTAATACATATTTTTTAAATTTATATAATTTGTTAGATCCAAAAACAATTAGATCTATTTGGGATCCTAATATTGAGATCCAATAAAAATTAGATCTGATAAATACTAGATCCTATTCTGGTTCTAAGTCCAATCCAATCCTTTTCCAGATTTTCATATATGGATCTGATCCAATCCAAATCCAATTCATTGGGTGAGTATTTGAAGTATTTGTGTGTTTCAAATTGATGACATAACCCTTGACCTTAGTCTTCCTTACAATATTAATTGAAGTTACACAATCTGCACTTTCAACCTTTAAGCGATAAATATTGTTCTTCCCATAATCCGCTATCATCTTGCATTAGGATGGATATATTTCACATTTTTCTTGAACTTTAAGATTTTCTCTCCTTCAACCATTAAAACTCGAGAATAAGATACAATGGATTTTTCGATTAAAAAAAGTCAAGAATTTTTTACAAAAAATTATAGATAAAATTGAATGAGTTAAAATAATTTACATTATATGTAGGAGAGTGGGAAGGTGATAAGATTTAAAAGAGAAAAAAATATAAAAAACATGGGGGTATTTAAGTCATTTTATAAGTCTTCGAAAAGTTAAGGGGTATATCATCAATTTGAAAACAAGGGTATCTCAAATTTTCATAAAAATGTGGGGGGGTATTCTAAATCATCCTTTCTTTTAAAGGTTTATATTGTTTTGATCTTTATGGTTTTCTTAACTGGTCAAATACGTTGTCTTTTTCATGAGAATTTGCACCGGATGACTAATTGTAACCATAGTAACAAAAATACGCGACTTTTTATATAAAAAAACACGTTTAAAACACAAATTGCATCCTTGATGATTAAAACGATAAACGAAAAATGCAACTTTTTCATTTATAACAAAAATCATCGCTTTTTTTCACAATGACCAAAAATTATTTATTTTCTATCTTCTTTTAAATGTGGGATTTGATACATAATCAAATTTGGTAATTCATAAATGTAAAAATATGGGATTTGATTTGATGATATTAACTTGTTTTTATGAATTTTCATTAGATATATATTTTTGTCTTTTATTTTTTATCATTTTTTTTTCTATTTTTAACATTTTTTCCCTTGTTGTTGTAAACCCGTACTCTGACTTTGTGACTATGATTTTAGCCATCTGATCAAAGGAACCATGCGTTTGATTTTAACACCACCCTAATTAGTTTAAATTTGAGACCCTTAGATTCTCAAAAATACAATTTTCGAGATTTATCTTAGAAATCCATAACATATTCTTGTGTTTTAATGGTCAATATTTTATGTTTATTTCATGATTCCCAATCAGAGCCATTATTTTAAGATTTACATGATTATTCATAAAAAAGAATGGGTATCTTTCTTTATTTCTTCCCCATCAAAAGTGTGATTGACAAGGAAAAATATGGACCTTCTTTTTTTCTTTTTTGGTTTTAAGGGAAAGACAATTCCTACCAACTCAATTATAAGCAAATGATTTCCTTATGGAGACAAGAATATGCTATTGTATTTTTAATCTTATCTCAATTCAGGAATGAATTAAAAGAGAATTTCTAATTTCACATTCCCTTCTCATTGTTACACGCCAATCACATATTTATATATATATTTAAGGGAGAGGAGCCCCCTCCCCCCCTCCTATTTTTTTTATGATGAGGGGTGTCTGAACTTGTGTCTGACTAGGGAGACAGGAAGAGCCAGGGCCGAAGTCAAAACATGTGGGTCCTTCCTTCGAACACATGCAATGCCCGCAGATCACATGCATTGGGAATGTGCACCCTTGTAGGTGACCTCAAGGAAATCCTGCTCATACTGGGTATTGAACTCACAACCTATCGACACTCGCTGCTTATTGGATCTGAAATTGCCATTAAAATCGGAAGAGCCAGGGCCGAAGTCAAAGCATGTGGGTCCTTCCCTCGAGCACATGCAATGTCCGCAAATCACACGCATTGGGTAAGTGAAGGTGCACCTTTGTAGGTGACTTCAAGGAAATCCTGCTCATACTGGGTATTGAACTCATAACCTATCGACACTCGCTGCTTATTGGATCTGAAATTGCCATTAACCCCCCCCCCCCCCCCCTCCCTTAGTCTTTCACCATCCACCCTTGTCTCTTTGTTCAAATCTAAAACTAATGAGGAGAAGAGAACATGAGAGAGACCATGAATAAACATAGGAAATAGATAGAAAAGATAAGGGAAAAAATTAAATTAAGAATCAGCTAATTGCACCATAATCTTAAAAATTACTAAAAAAAATCTCTCCTAACCTACAAGTTGCATTTTGTTAGGATTCATCTTCCTTATTCTACCTATGTCCTCTTTGTTTTAAGATATTTGATTAATTGATCAAGTTAAAATGAAAATGTATCTTGACCTATTGAGAAAATTGATTAAAAATTAGCAAAATCTCTTTTGCATAAATATATGGACACTAATAAATTTTTGTAGGTTGTGTTGAAGAAGAAAATAAAAAAGTGCAAACCTTTTTTTTTTTTTTTCTCCTTTTTGAAGTATAATAATACAAATGAAGTGCAAGGGAAAACTTTTACGTTGTGGAGTGCAATTTGTAATGGGTGGTGTGCAAATAGCTGGTTTCTAAAATTATCTTTAAAGACAAAGAATAATACTATTAGAAAGAGTAGAAAAGAGAGGGAGGAGACCATAGAGAAAGAATTTCTTTTGAACAAAAAATAAATTAGAAGAAAATGAAAATAAATTCTTTGATAAAAAAATAGTGGAGAAAACGCATAAAAGTAATTTTAGAGAAGAAAAACCTTAAAAGAAGGGAAGAGAATCTAAACATTCTACGAAAAAGACAAAATTATGAGGGATAACAGAATGGACAATGATACTAATAATCGAAAAGTATGATCAATAAGAAGTAATATTTTTTCAAGGTGTAAAAGAACAGAGAGAGAGAGAGAGAGAGAGAGAGAGAGAGAGAGAGGGTTCTTTTATTCTTAAAATAATTTCATTAATTTGTGTATTATAATAAAATAAATTTTCTACACAAACTTGTAAAATTTATTTTCCTGAGAATATATTTTCTCCACCACACGTCAACTTGAGTCAATTGGGTCCCACTCCCACATAGTGCACCAAAGAATGGTGGGGAAATTGTAAGGTTGTTGACCATATTAATTATTCCTTTGTCAACGGTGACAAACTTGACCATTATTCTAATTTTTTTTAAGGATAATTAAAGAAAAAAGAAAAATGACTTGCTTAGGAAAATTCTGGTGTCCAACTTCCAATGAGATAGTGACATGTGGAAAAAAAATACCGATGACCTAGGCAACCGGTAGCCTGTATTCTCCTCCCACGTGTCAGACGTTCGACATTTGAAAGTTCTCAATTGTTTCGTCTTTTTGCTACAGTACTAGAGTTTGTTGCGAAAGCGCTGATTCATTAGAAATGAGGATATATTCGACATTGTTTGAAAAGGTCAATATATTTTAGCCATTTTGATCTTTTAATAAGATTTCTAAGTGATAATGCTGATTTAAAACCCTAGTTCTTTAGATAATTACAAACACGCAGCTATCAGCGATTCGCGATTCTGCGGATATTGGACTCCAGGAGTTGCGTAACGTTACTGTATCTCGTTTAACCTCTTTTTAGGGCACACATTTATTCGGTGGGGTTCAAAAGAATTGCCAGGTGGCAAAATATGGTGTTGGCTTGTTGGGTAAGGTAGTATCACCTAGGGGTGCAACTTGTCTTATTCAAACCAAGAACCAAATCAAATCAAGAGTTTTGGATTGATTTGATTCGATTTATAATGAATTTCGATTTGATTTCTAATTAACAAAATAGAGAACTAACCAATTTAATTTGATTCTTAGTTCATGTCTTGTAAGAATCGAAGCAAATTGATAACCGGATCCTTGTATTATAAAATTATAAATAAATATTATTAATTTATAAATAGATTAATGACATTTTTTTGGATAAATGGGATTAATGACTTTATTTAATTGATGAAAAGACTTGATTTTTTTTTAACGGATACATTAATGATTTTTTTTTTATTGATGGATAATTAATGATTTCATATTCATATTTATTTATTTTTATTAAAAATATGTTGATTCAATTAGATTTTACGATATTGACACTCCATAGAATCGAATTGAGCCAAATCGAACTGAGCTCGGTTCGGGTTGATTTGGTTCTATGGTAATTTGGTTCAGTTCCGTTTTGACTTCAAACCGAACCAAGTTGCACCCCTAATACCACCCATGATCCACACTCAAGTTGTTTTAAAGAAACTTTACTTAATAAAACCTACTAGTGTAAGTTCTTCATTAAATGCCACCTAGCTTTTGTACAGTAACTAATTAGCCCAGTTAGTAAGTTTTCTCAATTGACGTCCTTGACCTGAAAAATAAATAAATATGTAAAATGTGCAATCCAACCATTGGACTTTATCCCCGGGATGAGTATTCTGAAGATGTGTATTATCATGATACAAATAAATCCCAACCGTTGAATTGCATGTTTAGATAGTCGTGATCCGTAGACCCATGGAAAATGAATCCATACAGAGTCATGCTGGAGTGACCTCAAGATTGGACCTCATATCGCACATCTCGACGTGAAAGTGGAAAGGAGCAATAAATGCTTTTTCACTAATGTCTCGAGGAACAGCATCTATGATTCCCATACACTTTCACATGAGGCTGTGCGATGTGAGGTCCAATCCTGAGGTCACTTTAACATTATGCACCCATATATTCACACATAATCACTCTTTTCAAAAATTTATTTTCTTGAGGAATTCTTATCAAGTCCCAACCGGATACAGATTATTTATAGGGTCGGTTTTGGTTCAACGGATTTCATACCCGGAACGGGAACCAAAACCAATAAGAATTGGACTGGATGTTTCTTTAGCTTTCGGCTCTGGGTATTATACATGGAACCAAACCGAATTATGAACCCGACTCCATTCTAACCATCTTCCCAAGGAACCCTTGCACAGACATTTACTCAAAAGCTAAGTCCCTCTGCCTGAATCAAGTTTCAAGCTTTCGAATTGGGTTCAAAGCTTAGAGACACAACAGAAAATGACTCTATGTTGGAAGCCGAAGCATTATCTAAAATTAGAAATTAAATTGTTTTTATGACCATAAGCAGGAGAGGAATTCTGAAGAAGTGTCATGCGAGGGGGAAGAATCCTCCTACTAGAGTTCAGAGATTTAAGGCTTGCAAGGTTGTTACCTATCTTGCAATGAAGTTAATGTTGCCTACCTACATTACCTGCATTCCATAAAACCAAGTCAAGCCAACTTGGAGTTTATGTTTTATTTATTTATTATAAATCTAAATGTTTGAAGATTTCCAAGTAACTTCCACACCAAATCAACAAAGCTGGCTTCAAAGTACTATGTATTATTTGATTGAATAGTACTGGGTTCAATACGAATGCAAAGTTCATACATTGTTACATACATACAAATCATGTCGCAGGACCTGCATCAAAAGAATCGATAGGATATCATGTCTGCATAAGATTAGACAATCGTAATTTTGGACACACTGAGAAAATACATTTCTACTAAAAAACAGTAGCATTGGCAGATGAAGCGTGTATTAGTTTGACTTCACCTTCAAAGATCCAGGAGTGTAAGTGGTTTGTAATGGCAGTAGGCGGCATTGAAGGCAGCATACATCAAAATCGTGAGATTCCAACGTGAGCACTATCCCATTAAGTATAAGATTCGCCAAGTTAAACCTCGGGTTGAATAGGCTTGCATTTCATGTGTATTGTCAAAAAAGGTAACAATGTGTGACCCTTCCACTATATCAAGAGGCTTTGGATGACAATGGTAGATTATGATTCTTGAAGAACTAGATTCAATTCTTGGGCACATTTGGCAAGCAACCCTCCTCTCCTGCACCAGAATCACCAAAAACAAAAAATTCGTAAACCGAAATAAGAAACTGATCAAGCTCTTCAGCAAAAAGGCTTGCCTTTTTTGGTTATAAGTAAAACTCATTATCAAAGACAAGTCGAGCTAACCTTCCAAATACAAAAACAGCAGAAACAAACAAAGCCCACCTATAACTAAACCCATAACCAACCATACTCCTCAGCTTCTAATACTACAAACTCAATCCCATCTACCCAAGAATCTTCAAAACCCTACCTCTTTATCCCTTACAGATTTTGCACAAAAAGGAAAGGAACCCCCTAAAATTGTAAGGGAAAACTTCATACAGCAGTTTTTATAATTTAAAAGAGAAGGCAAAGTTATACTGCATTTTAGAAACTCCATTCTCATCCTATTTGCCACCCAAACCCCTGGATAATCACAAATAAAGATGGCCAACAAATTGGAGCTTGGAGGTAAGTATGAGAGTTGCCATGACTGAGTGCAATTGAAATATTGCTTCATAAATCATTCTAAATTATGGATAAAATTCTATGTTAATTTGATAGAACCAAATATTGTTCTGATATGAAAAGCAAAAATGTACACTGTTAGTTGCCATGAAAGGCTTGACAAGTGACAATTATGTTGAAAAATATTTCATAATAAATATTTACCACTTCATGAGTAAAACAAAGATTCAGTACAATAATAAATATATCAAAAAACTTAAAGCTGTATAAAGAACAATGAAAACATTACTAACACTCGGTGGCTATTCCCAGGGATTTGGGAATAGAAGTATAATATCAGTACTTGGAGCAATAATTGAGCCAACTATGATGAACGTCAAGTTCATTTATTTGTTTCTTATCACATTGCATCAACCTAGACGAGTGTCCAGTGACCAGTATGCCAGAAAGTTGATTGACCATTTGTGAAGGAACCCCATTGCCTCTTTCCAAGACAACCAGTTAAAGTTAATAGTTCAAGAAAGCTTGCTTACCTTATGACCGAAGGTAATACAAGCTTTATCTTTTGCAAATGGGCAAAGCACTGGTTGCAACATTCACGCCTGTACTCATTTGTTCAGAAATAGGTAAATCATCGATGTGATTAAGTTCCAGACATCATTAGAAAACAAAACTAAAAAGATAAAGATATTCTGTTGCCACACCAACTTTAGCTAACACCACCCCTATTCATATGTAAATCACCAAAGAATTAGCACACACTTGGGGTGCTGTTAGTAAAAGTTGGTGTGACAATAGAAGCTCTCAAAAGATATAATTTCCAGATAAACATCAATCTAATACCTCTTCTCCATATGAAGATCGACCCCTACAGATGGAGTGGCTGACATCGTTGTCTGGATTACTGGCCCAAAGATTGCGACAAGCTTCAGTAGCACATCCAACGAAACACTTGTGTGCCTGTACATTTTCAAGTAACATCATCTGCAACTATAGATATGTGAACTATACTGGCATGCATCCACTAGGATCAGATGTGGTTCAAGCCATTGCAGGAAGATGAGGCTACACGACATCCAAGATCCAATGTTCTAATACTATTTCATCTTTTCAAACACAAAAAAAGATGTGGATCAAGCAAAAAACACCTGTCTATCGTGCTATTCAGTAAGCCCGTAGCCACAGGCAGCAAGCAAGAGAACAGATCGAGGGTAAAAATGTCCATTTTCTCCATGAGAACACTGACCACATCGGCTTGAACCTGCATCATGAAGCAAGAAATCATTTATTTGTATGTATCACAAAAGAAGACCAAAATACCAGTGTTGTCAAATGAAATCACATATTCTATTTTCTATGAGTAAATCGCATCGATTTAGGGTTTCTGGTTCATTATGCCATGGCATACAAAAGTATGCGATGGCATATTACTCCAATGGGCAATGATTTGACTATTGGAGCATTAAATTCAAGTTTTCTTTTAATCTATCTTCTCCAACAACTACCCTATTTCCACCCCACAATTCATGCATTATTACAAGCTATTTCTTTTATTCTTTCACTTGCATATATTCTCTTTAAATTCTATTTTTACTTTATTTTTTCAAAATATTGAGTTTATGTATTCTAACATAAGATCATAGTATCCAATGATTAAACTATTAAAGCAGAATCCACTATAATTATCTAGAACTAGAAATTGGTAATTAAAGTAGGCCACCTTCGTATCATGAATAGTTTATATATTATTGACTATTTAGCTTCTTGAGTTCTTTTATTCTTGTTACTAAATGATTAAATGTAATCAATTTTATTCAATTTAAAAAATGTGTGCTATCCAAAATCCAAATATATTGTTATAGGTTTGTTCTTATTTTCTTATATTTTTCTGTTTTTTTTTAACATTTCCCCCTTTTTTTTTCTTTTTTTTTTACTGTTTTATTTATTTTTTTGAAATAAAACATATTTTGTGCAATATGCGATTTCGCATATGCTATTTGATAACATTGCAAAATACAGAATAACGCATCAAATGCTTGAATAGAACACCTACAAAATGATCAGGCAACTTCCCCACAGCATTGATGCCACCTTTGATGTCATTCCGTTTCCAAAAATGCCGCACCACCTGAAAGACTTGGTCAGAACTAGTATTCTATGCTAGTTGCAGCAAAAGATAATTTTACCAACAAAATTAACAAAGGCAGACTTTCCAAATGCAGTAAACTGAAAACTGGAAAGAGAGTTCTTGACAAAACCCGTGATGTTTGTCAACTATTTTGATTGAAAGAGAGTTCTTGACAAAACCCGTGATGTTTGTCAACTATTTTGATTAATCAAATTTGCCTTTTCAGAAAGATTATATATTTACATACTACTACACAATAAATATACCTTATAGATTTTCATGATAACTGCATGGAGATGTTAGGTTTTCCAGGACCACCATGCATATGATACCAGAAAATGTTTTAAGATGCATAACTACTGCACATTACCAGTAATGGAAAGGCTCAAGATTGCCCAATTGCTGAAGTCCTATGATGCATTCCAATTTTATAAAAGACTCCCGAAACCATATACAGGAATGGATTGAGATTGATTACCTGTAATTTTGTAAGGCGAGATCGAAGAGAACTTGAGATTATCTCATGATTTTTCATTAGATCTTCAATAGCAGCCTCATCATCATCCCTCACAGATGTTGACACCCTTTCAGGCGTTTGAGGTTGTCCTTTCTGCTCATCAACCTTTATGATTAAAATAAACTCAGTTCAATTGATCAGATGTGTCTATATACATTTATGCATGTGACGGAAATTTAGTTTGTATTTGGGTGCTTTAGCCTCAACATTCACATTCAACCAAGATGCGGATATTGGTTTAGCAACTGAATAAAACTAAGGTGGTCAATCTTAAAGAAGTGACGGAAGCTACCGGGACTTCTACGTGATTAGAATATATAGTGGAACATTAAATGTAACACCTGGCAGTATGAGACTGATGGGATACTATTTCGGTATACATGCTAATAATACTACTAAGTTTCCACTATATATCCAAAACACAGACCTCATCAAATAGATATCATATTCTGGAATTGATGAGTCATCGAAAGCATTCAACATTTCACGAAAAATGTAAAATAATGCAACTAATCAGATGGTTAGGACCATATGGAAATGTTTTTGGATCCGATAGATATCCAAAGGAAGGTCCATCGATCAAATTCCAAAACTCGAGCATGTGAATGACGATGCAAACAGTAGACATGTCATAGTGTTAAAGTATCATGCTTGATAGAATGTTGTTATAAACACATCCCAGATATCTTGTCAAAGCTGGTAAAAGTAGACATACCGACACGTGAGGGGGTGTAGGAGTTTCAGGTATTACGTCAGTGGATGGACTGACTATCAGGGCTTCATTGGTATTAATTTTCTCTCTCTTTTCCCATCTCTCAACTAGAGAGCGTGTCCTTCCTGGTTGAACTGCTGAAATGGAAAAAAACAAAGCTAGAGAAGTCAAGTTCCACTCAGTTATTCTTGAGTAACTATGTTGAGCATCTTCATAGGCATACCTCCATTAACATGTTTGGAAGAGTTTATTCCTGCACTGTTTCTTTGCGGCTCATCACCTGCAAAAAAAATTCAAAAATATAACAAAAGAAAAGAAGAAAAAAATTTAGAGAATAAAAATTCCATTAAACAAGACAATTTATGACCAGAATCAGAAAGTGCTAGAAGGTACTATGAAGATATGAGAAGAACTTAACAATTTTCATGGCTGGGGCTCAAAGGAACATTTGGTGATAGAACCCTCTCCAACTTCTCTGCAACATTCCTGATGTTTGTATTGTTGTCCTCACTGGTTTCAGTAGCTTCATCTTTTTTCAAAAGTCTGAAATTAAATTTTGGATCTATTTTACTGTCTAAACCACTTGTCTTTCTGCCAAAAGAGCCAGATTCAGCAGACACTGACAACTTCTCAGTTTCATATTTTCCATTTGATGGCCTTCGTACGTGAGTTGGCTTAAGTGGCACAGAAGGACTGATTTTCTCAGTGGTGATAGATTCTCTTCTAGAGTTGACTGCATTTTCAGTATTTGGATTGTTTCTAGGTACGATGACAGGTATAGTAAAATGTTTTTTGATTACTTCGCCTTTGGCAGTTGAATTCACCTCAATTTCAGGACTTTTCTTCGGAGGCGATGGATTACTGATTTCAGATGAATCCGAAGGGAGTACCACCTTTGGAGCACTAATCGACCCAACTCTTTTTGGAGTTATCTTTTTGCTAGCAGAAGCTTCAGACAGCATCAGAGGAAAGGTTAAAAATGTTATATAGGGAAAAGACAAGTACATTAGAAAACTAGTCCAATCACATATATATTGAATCTGAGGACTCAGATTTCATTGAATTAGGGATAGTTCGAGTAAAGTTTGAGCTTTTACTAAAATTCAGAAAAAAAAAAAATTGATAATTTTGTAACTTTATATATAAAAAGCGATTTTTTCCTGAAGTTTGTGAACAATGCAAATATGATATACTGATATAAGTATGATTTGTGAATAATACATCTTCAAAAAATAATCAAACTTTACTGAATTTTTGAAATGTTACACTTCAATCAGAGCAAGAAAGCCTTCACATCAATTTACAGCTATAACTTTGAACTCCTCACAATTGAGACTCTATTATGGAGATATGGCAACTTGTAGTCAATCCCTCTTTTAGAAGGCACCATAACATGTTTTACTAAAAAGTGAAAAACTCACATAGTATAAACTATAATTCGAGAAATTGCTAATTAAAGTCACACCAAGGATATCTTGTAGGCCAAATATTCTTTTCAATGATTTGACTTTAAATATCTGATATAAAGATCCATTTCTGGATCTGTCTTCTTCTTCTTCTTTTTAATACAAAAGAACAAAGAAGATCAGACATGATAAGCAGATAAATTCACTGAGGCCCATGAGATCTTCTTTTGGGAACCGCGGAATCTATGAGTTCAAACTCTTTTATTTTTACATTAGTGGAGTTCTTAAACTCTGATTGCAATTGCAGCATTAGCCACCTATAAAAGGACCAGCCATACAATATGCTAGATTTGCAACACAAAGAATATAGATATTACTGTTTTATGGCCTCCCTACTAGCAAACATGTCAAAAGAAAGATGACTTACTATCCACGTATATGTTTCTTATCTCTGTAGTTTCATTATCCTGAGGAATGGTTGGCGATCTTGTATTAGATTTTACACCGCATCCAAGTTTCTCTACAGAATGACTTTCTCGAAGATTAAATTTCTGCTCTACTTGGCCAGTTGACCGAGGTGAAATTCCAACTCCATACGGCCCAATGAGCTGACATAGACAGCAAACAATATGAACTCATAATATATAAAAAATTGAAAAAAATGAAAAAAAAAAAAGGCCAAAATACATATCAGAAAAGTGTACAAGAAAATTATGACGTGAAAGGGAAAATAGAAAGTACCGAAGTATCTGCAACCCATACTCCAACACAGTTTCGATAGAAAGAGCATGCCAAAAGCTTTCCCTCATGAATATGGAGGTCACCTAATGTAGACCACCCCATTTCAACAGCATCATGACATATTATGGGTTCCCATGATAAAACCTACAGTTTTAGAAACATAGAAAAGGTGAGAACATTTTTCCACCTACAACTCACAAATTGCAAGATGGAAGACATTTATACCTTTAGACTCTCATCCAATCCACAGAAGAGGGTCCTTCCATCAGGGTGAAAGGTCATAGAGCGTACCCCAGTTTCCTGGAAGAAGCAAAATTAGTCTATTAGGAAATGGGGGATGAAACTTTCATGCACATATCCACTGTAGTCAAAAGCCAACCCCAAATCTTTGGGATAAGGGTTTGTTGCGTAGTCAAAGTAATGCCTAGGTGACTGCTTCATCAAGCCAGGACCCTAGCACCTGAAATAGTGCCTAAGCAAGCGCTAATAAAATGGATTCAAGCAGTTGTCTAGGCACTATGCATTCAAGTGTCTGTCTAGGAAGATCACCATATATTACAACAAAAGATGATGAGCTTAGGTAATATAATATACTATATCTATCTGCCAAAAAAGAGACCATAGATGGAGGAGACTTAAGGTGTTTATCGCATACACGTAGAAGAGACTATAGATGGAGGAAACCCGAGGTATTTGTAATATACATGGATGTTTGTGGAGCCAAAACTTACCACATGATACCATTATTCAGACCCCGGGATTGTTTGGTCTACCCTTGGTCGGCAAACACCCAGAGATAAGCCTGACAGGATTTCTAGCTGTAGGAATTGAGCATGATTTTCATTATTGGCCCAAACCCAATACTTACCACCCACGGGCCTGATCAAGAAACCTGTGATGAGTAACACCTAGATCAAAGACTAGGGTCACCTAGCTAATGTCAGGGTTGCCGATTCATCAAGGAATAGGCAAACCTTTAAAGAGGTGCCGCTTGGAAAGATTTGGCTTTACAATCTTTTCTCTGTGACTTCGACCTTGTTGGAACAGTTCTGTGTTGTATTAAACGAATGGTTGCAGTAATGAAGGCGCTAAGTGTTTCCTAATTCCTATCACTTTTGAATACACAGCTCATATCCATACTACATGTGTTCTTGGAATTTAATACACATTTGATCTATGTTGACATACATACCATGCAGCTTCACCATGTAAAATCAATAAAATATGATTAGATAACCAAACAGGCAAAAAAATATTGAGGCTTCAATAATTAAAACCAAGGAAAATGAGAAATGAAAGAAGAAAAGGCCAAAAGGTACAAATTCCAGGAAAAGAACACAAAGCAAATCGTGTACCTCAGGCCCAGCAGATCCAATCAGTTCAAAGGTTTCTAGATCCCAGAATTTTACAGTTGTGTCTGCAGAACCTGGAAAGCAGTTCATGTGTTATTCTTACAGCCAAAAGAAATGGATGAAATTATGATAATTGCTAAATGCATCTTTTTTTTAGAAGTAGATTGCTAATGTGGCATGAAGGCACAGAATTACAAAGTCAAAGGGCTTTTAGGGGGACACTCAGTAATGGGTTTCAAGTTGCAGCAAGAGATCATCTCTGAATCAATTGTGCAAGTGAAAACCAACTTTTTGAGTCAACAAGTAACCAGATTAATCCACGCTCCCTAAAATCAAGTAGATAGCAACACCCCTTGATATCACCCCACTTTAAATAGGTCCCACACAGCCAGAAACTCACAACCAAGCACACCCTTATGGACCATGAACTCTAATAAAATTACACTTCCACAAAATGAAAAAGAAAAAATGTAGACTTCACTAAGTGCATCAATACAAAATTATAAGCAACACAGGGCCACTAAAAATTTAAGATCGATTATGATTTAGTATTTAGTCAAATACAATCATCTAGTTGACCACGTGGAGGAGTTATTTTCATAAAT
Organism: Akebia trifoliata; assembly: GCF_017979445.1. NCBI lineage: Eukaryota > Viridiplantae > Streptophyta > Magnoliopsida > Ranunculales > Lardizabalaceae > Akebia > Akebia trifoliata. The sequence continues at coordinate 3,410,879 of NC_141385.1, forward strand.
TATTAAATGGGGACAACATATGGGGCCTAGGACTTGGACATGTTGAACCTAATGTATAAATCTGAATCAGAAAAAGGGTTATATAAATCAGGCAATAAGAATAGTTGGAATGAACTTATCGGATTACGTGACTGAGGCACGGAGAAGCCACTCTACTTAAAACCAATTTTGCCCCCTTAGGATGATATTCACAGTGCAGTCGGTCTCAGGCGATCGGTTTCCAAGATTCAACAGTCACAAATCTGTTAACCACGCACTTGGAAATAACAGACCTTCTACAAACTTGATCAAATCGGTCAGTGTACGAGCAATGAGAATTAGAAGTACAAAAGAGAGAGAGATCAGACGTTTATGTTTGCAGCCTGTATTTCTGAGTACAGAACTCTAGGACATACTCCTCTTTTATAATAGTTAAAGCCCAAACGGTATAAAGAAGCCCAACAGTCCAATGAATTAATGAGAGAAATGTTTGGGCCTTTATTGGTTCGTTTCTGAACGTTGGGGAATCCAAACGGTCAATAGAGATTAATTCTAACGGTTAGATAGATCAACGATTGAGATGAGATCTTTAAGTAAAAAAAAGAAAAAAGAATCAAACGAATTTGAGCAAAAGTGGGCCTTTCACACGCACTCACATAAGGCTTAAATTGGAGATTTGCACTCCCCCTGCGCGCACATCTCATGCACACTAAGGGTTTTCGACGGATTGGCCCCTAACACAATGGGCTGCAGTCCCATAGTGTCTTGGGCCCCCATGTGCGCGCGAGGCCCAGTCTCTTTCTCTCTCACACTCAAGTAAGTAGGAAAGTGGGAGATAAGTTGATCATAAGTCTTATATTTACCCGACGTGGGACTAAATATTTAGAGAGTTATCTCTACAACTCTTAAAAGAAAGAAAAAGAAAGAATCTTTGACTTTTCTACTATCACAAATAAGGAAAATGTTCTCTTAAATAAGGTTTCACCAAAAATGGAAAAACCCTACACCAACCACATTCAAGAGAAAATAAGGTCTTGAGTTCAAATCTTTCCCCCAACAAAATCCAATAAATAATATTAACTATGAATCCTACAACAGGATATGAATGGGAAACTATTGAGCAAACATGCATTCATAGAAATAGGCTATCAGAAGAGAAACCAATTTACCAAATATGAAGGTAGATAGGGCTTTAAAACCAAATGGTACTCTAACAGAGGTATGGAAATGCATGTTAAACTACTAGATTCTAAGTTATTCACCAATATTTTAAAGAGAAACATTAGATAGTCCCAAAAATACTATACATATCGTGGTACCTAGTCTATATGTCACAAATGATGCATAGTTTTATAAATGAGTAAATCTGGACTATCAAATCAATGGAAATCATATGAAAAACCTTTTTGACCAAAGATCAGCTTGATCAAGTGATTTCTTTAGATTCTTGCCTTGCGCTTCGGATCAGATGATCTTAACCGTGTAATAAATAACCCCTCTCTTTAGAATATTGCCCTTGCATTTCTGGCTGTCCAAAAAGAATCAATTGGATGGATAGGATCATCCAATGAGGCTGAATTTCTAGCATTTCGACCTCCTTTTGTAAGTTAATTTCTTAATTTTATGAAGTATATATTTGGTGCAAGCTTTCAAAAAATTGAAGGGTCTTTATTTTGAGATTTTTTTTTTGTTTAGATGCAAGTTTGTTTGTGGAGAGGATAGATAGTAGCTGATTTTTTTTAGCATCGTTCTTGTATTGTCTCTGCTTTTCATATATTTAAGTTTCTCCCTAGGTAGGCCTTCCTCAACCTCCATTTGTTTTTATGGGAAAACTAAATTTATTCAAGGGACCTGAGATGACTACCCGAGAAAAAAAAACAAAATTAACCACAATCTTTACAAACTGAGTCCCATATGAAAAGGAACTCCTTGACCTCCATACATAAGCTCCTTTCTTTGTTTCATGGGCTCTATATTTATCAAAAAGATACATGAGCTTATGTAGAACAAGAAATATATGTGGAAAACATTGGGTCCTTAAAGCAAGTATATATTAAAAACAGTTGGGAGACATGATGTCACCACTCAAATACCAGCATCTCAAACAGAAAACTAACAAGTAAGCCAACAACAACCAGAAATGCACAAAATACATGTACTGAGGTGCATAGGAATTACATAAGCACCTGTTGCTAGAAGGAACTCAAGAGGATGAAAATCAATGCATCGAATTTGTCCTTCATGGAATTTGAACTCATGCAAGAGCTTGCCAGCAGTTAGATCCCAAACCTGTTCAGATAGTTCAAAATAGACATTACTTGCAATGCTGTATCAATCAAAGAGTGAGAGTAGATCAAATTGCAGTGCCAATAGTAAGCTCCACCATTACCTTAACAGCACTATCATCCCCCCCAGAAACAACCCAACGACCATCAGGAGTGAATCTAATGGTACTAACTCCTTGAGTATGACCCTTGTATGTATGAATGCATCCTTTCTTTCTAACATCCCAGATCTTAAGATTAGTATCAGAAGAACCAGATGCAAAGAACTCTCCAAAAGGATGAAACTCAACAGCAGTGCAATTCAATCTGTGTCCAGTAAGAGTGCGAACAACTACATTCAAACGCAAATAACAAGCACATCAGAAGTCCACATACCCAACTTAAATTCTTGTTTTTCAACAGAGGTGTTGTAGGCAGCAGGTTTCAATCCACATGAGTAAGGACTCAGATCTGAAACCATGAACTGTTAGGTTCCTTCATTGAATCAACTCAGCGAGGTGGCTGAGTTGATTCAGATGATTTGAAGAATCACAAACTTATAAGTGGTAACTCCGTGAGCCAAGTCACCAATTATTTAGACAAGGGTTTCAATTTATCCAGTCAATGGGAGAGAAGGGAATGGGCGTAAAATCATACTCACTCTTTGCCTCTTCCAAGTCCCACAGCTTGATCGCACCAGTAGAAGCTCCAGAAACCACCAAAACCTCTGACGAATCAAAAGTTACAGACTCTACTGAACTAGTGTGACCAGACAGGCTCTGCAAATTTACACACACAAAAAGATAAGTGTGATTTCGTCACAGCAAGAAATGTTGACCTACGGAGAGACCCATTGACGCGTTAGAGTCTTCTAACATAGCAGTTTATCTATAAAAACCTATTATCACTTATGGACAAATGAAATAATCCATAAAATTTCTTGTCTACCTGAAATGCCTAACAGGATCAAAATTAAATAAGCATAAAGAGAATCAGCCTTTGATTATCAGAGTTTAAACTGTACCTACCATGCTTCAGCTGTAGTGAAAAAGTGGAACTATGAAAATTTGTTGAGGGAGGAATAATATATCCCTTTTGAGTGTTATGCTTGCATGTGTTCTTTCCGTAATTGGCTTTGTCAAGGGTTAGCTTGCTTTGGTTGTGAAACAGCTTTGAGGGAGTAGCTTTTACAGAAGCTCCTCGATGCCTAGTACCTTTGCTTTCGTTTATTTGGTTCTTGCAGGATTGGGTTAGCTAGGTACATGCATAGTAATCAAGTTCAGATTCGGTAATTATTTGAGGGGTTCAGTTCGGTTTATTTGAATAAGTTTGGGAATGTTTCAGTGATTATACAATGATACAAATGATGTTGTTGGATTTCTTCCCAAAACCCATCATCTTCAACCTCTCTAGAGACCCTATCTCGTTCTTGAAATTTGAAGGTTAAAGAAGATAAAATTTTGAGGCTGAAGGGGAAAAAATATTACCAAATTTGGCAATGAATCAATAAAAATCATCAATTAATATGTTGATTCACCAATTTAATCCCTTATTCAGCAAATTTTAAAATATTCTGAGAATTTTGTGGTTATGGGCACGTGTTCTTGATGGCACAGCCCTAATTCTCTTCATCAAACCCAAGTTGAAGCTACAAGCTGAACTAGTTACCAAAAAGATGGATTAGAAAAATAATACTTATGTTTCAGTGCAGCTGTATTGAAATCTCTTTTCCTAAACCAATACCCACAAGTGTTTTCTTCCAGAATTCTTTTCCTAAACCAATACACAGTAGTGTTTTCTTCCAAAATTCTTTTCCTAAAACAATACCAACAAGTGTTTTCTTCCAAAATTCATCATCAATTGGAGATTAAACTATAGAATTTGTGAGGTTCAGTATCATCTACAGAAAGGTACATAGTAGATAAGGGTTTCTCTTTTTCTTTAATCTGATTTGAGAGAATATCTGTATTACAGCAAAAGAAATTAAAAAACACAAGTCATAAAGGAAAGGTTTTGAAGATTAAACTGACCAGCAAAGAAGTCGATTTTCCAATTGACCAAAGATTCACTTTGTGATCTTCTCCACCAGTTACAAGAAATCTACTCGACTTCTTCCCAATATTCAAACAGTTGACATTAGATGCATGAGCTACAAATTCCTCTAAATCAATTCAGTTAAGCAAAAGCAAATGGTCATAATTCAACCAAAAAAATCTTCCAAATCAACAAAGATAAGTATGAAGTATCACAAAACCCTAACCCTAGATCAAGACTACTAAAACCAAAGCTCATTCAAAGTTCAAACCAGCCATTTCAGCTGAATTAAACTAAAAAGGATACGTAACTTGTAACCACGCTTCGCCATCTCTGCAAGAATCCAGAAAATCTACTTAATTATCTTTAAATTATAACAAGATCTGAGACTGAATTGATGAAAGGATGAGAAACCGAATGGCTGTAAATTTACCTGGTGTGAACGCAACTGTGAATCTCAGAAGGAGAAGAAATACAGAGCGGAGTTTCAGAGATATTCTAATTAAAGAGAAGAATTGGATTCAGAGAGAATTATTAGGTGGAAGAGTAGCTGAGATTCACCATTTTTGTTACAGAGAAAAAGCTCGGAAAGAAGGGGGTGTCTTTTGCTTTATTTAATTTTTTTTTTAAGTAAAATTTGAGAAAGTAGAGAGAGAAGACCAAGAGAGAAGGGTAAAGGCAGAATGCTGAAGTAACATTGACATTGACATCGTTTTACACATTGATGACGTAGATATGTAATGAACCATATAATTGGTTTTCATCGAGATACAATTGAGAAGCATCTATGATTCTATACACACCATGTTTGAACGATGTCAATTTCAATGTTACTGGAGGATAAAACCGTAAAAGTATTAAAGCAGTTCCCGGTTTTAGAATTCAGACAATGATAGAGACAGTTTTTACATGAATTTTGATCAAAATACGAACAGGCTGCTTCAAAACTTTGAAGCAACCATCCTCGTAAGAAGACACGTGGTATTTTGAATTTATTTCACGCTCTTACACTTCACCAAATTTTAGAATATTTTTTAAATGCCACGTGTAATTCAATGAAGAGGGTTTGTTCAAAATTTTGAAGTAGGCTGCCTCCGCTTCAAAGTTTTTTTTACATGTTTTACATTTGTTTTGAATTTGTTGAAAATACGAAAATACCCTGGATACGACAGAAGTTTATATTTGAAATTTGAACGCCAAATTAAAAACTTGTGGCTTAGGACCAGAGATGGCCTGCATGCAGACAAAGGACGAAGAATCAAATTACTCCTTGCGTCTCAATTAAAAAAAAAAAAAAAAAGCGCCCAGGGACACAAATGGGAGACAATGACATAGTGGCGCGCAACCGTAGTTTCTTTTCATAAAAATACGAGTAAAAAGTATTTACGGTTAGTTGCGCGTCATCACAATATTTGTGTCTTCATTTGTGTCACTCCACCATTAATGTTAAATGGGAAATGTTCAGCACCCTAAGTTTTACCACACACTTTAACAAACGTTTTTTGTCCTACATGGGTTAGAAGTTTTGGAATGAGCTGATTTTTGGTGAGGATGATCTCTATGATTAGAAGATCATCCTCCCCAAAAATCAGCCCATTCCGAAATGTTTAACCCCATGTTTACACGTTGAAAAATCGTGGACCGTCCATTTTTGTAAATCAATTTTGATGGGGTTAGAAGTTTTGGAATGAGCTGATTTTTGGTGAGGATGATCTCCTCACCATAGAGATCATCCTCACTAAAAATCAGCTCATTCCGAAACTTCTAACCCATGTAAGACAAAACACGTTTGTTAAAGTGTGTGGTAAAACTAAGGGTGGCGAACAGGACCCATGTTAAATATATATATATATAGGGAAATGTTCAACACCCTGAGTTTTACCCACACTTTAACAAAAGTGTTTTGTCCTACATGGATTAGAAATTTTGGAATAGGCTGATTTTTTGTGAGGATGATCTCTATGATTAGAAGATCATCTTCACCAAAAATCAACCCATTCCGAAATTTTTAATCCCATGTTTAAAGTTGAAAAATTGTGGATCGTCCATTTTTGTAAATCATTTTTGATGGGGTTAGAAATTTTGGAATGAGCTGATTTTTGGTGAGGATGATCTCCTCACCATAGAGATCATCCTCACCAAAAATCAGCTCATTCCAAAACTTCTAACCTATGTAGGACAAAACACGTTTGTTAAAGTGTAGGGTAAAGCTTAGAGTGGGGAACGGGAACCATATATATATGTGTATTTTAAATTCACATCTTTTAAATCTCCTTTAAATTGCTTGGACATTATTAAGCTACATCTATCAATCCCAATGAATCATCTATCACATTGTTATAATTAATGTTTGATCTCGAAGATAAGGAAGTGATTTTTGAAAAGTGAATTTTTACGATCTGATAAAGAATCAAACTTATTCAAATGTTCCTCCTTACTCTATATATCCTTTAAAAAGATGCTCTACTTACAAGAATCGTTAATGATATTTTGAAGAAGGCAAAGATATTTAAGGAATTTCACACTAATCAAAGTAAATTCAATTAATTATATTACTAAAATAAAAGAAATAGGGGGTGGAGTCTTTACAATATCCTCTGGGTTAACAATATTTTTATGAACCTTATTACATGACTCAAAATAACACTTCATGAAGCACTCAAGTATGCAAAGAACCATTCATTGTCCTTTATCCTCAAGTTTTATATCATTTGTATCTCAAGAAAAAATTTATATGATCTTCTGCTACTTCAAGTGTTATTTCAAGGTAATATAACAATTTTTTTTTTTTCATTTTTTTATAAAGAATAATGTTGAAGTAACCTTGAGATTGGACCTCACATCGCACACCCTAAAATGAAAGTGTATGGGAGCCATAGATGCTTTCCTCGAGGTACGATTGAAAAACATCTATGATTTCTATCCCCTTTCACGTCAAGATGTGGGATACGAGATCCAATCTTGAGGTCACTCCAATGTGACTCTTTTTTTAAATATATAAGTCAATAATTATTAGGGGAGGTAGATTTTAAACCCAATTCATGGAGTTTGAATTTACTATTAATAAATTTCTTTATTAAGCTGATGAACCAATGGCATGACGTCATGTGTGTTATTGAAAAAGCAAGGGTGATTGGTTGATGGAGAGAAAATTTAAGACCGGTTAGAAGTTCAAATTTTTAGTGCTTTTTCAAGACACACGGCGTCATGCCAGTAGTTCATCAGTTTGGCACAAAAATTTCTTAACAACAAACTCATACTTCATTCGTGAGATCAAGACTCACACTTTAACTAACTTAGCATGGCGTGGTACTTTCTCCTTCAGATTACTTCATCTTTCTCTACTCTCTTCTTTCTCTTAACTTTATCTCTAATTTTAGTTGTAGGTAATCTATTCTTACCATCCAAGTGATGGTCCTAATATCATTGTCAAGAAACTTAATCTTCTTTAGAATTACTTTTAAGAATATATTGTCTTTGTCCAATTGAGGATAATGGATTAGTTTTTTTTCCCTAAATCTTTTAAACTTTTTTTTAAAATATATTTTGAAAAAAAAAAAAAAAAAAGAGAAAAATGAAAAGAATAATGATTCTCTGACGCCCCTGATGTGGCATGTGCTAGAAATATAGATTCTTTTCCTTGGATTGCACAACTACACATATTTGTGGGGATGTACAGTTGTGTATCTTGAGGAAACAATCTATGGTTCTAGCCCATGCCACGTCAGGTGATGCGTGTCGAAGGGGATATCAAAAAATCACGACTCAAATGAAAAAGAAGAAAAAGTAGGAAAAAAACACAAATTTCTTATTTATTTATTTATTTATTTTTGAGTAAATCCCTATTTTCTTAAAGTTATGGGTATTCATTTGAATTTTGATTTTGATTTTTAGAGAAACTCGTTTAATCAACAACTCTCTACACATGGTTGAGCTGTTGGTGAGAGGATTTTATCGACAACTCTATTCAACTTTCCCAAAGAGGGTCATACTCGGATTTATTCTCAGTGGATTGTTTTGGTTCCCATGCTTTAAGATAGACCTCTCTCTCTCTCTTAAAAGTGACATTGGTAGGACCTATGACTGTGAATGGATCGGATTAGACCGAAATTCGATTTATTTGAATAATTTTGGATCTAGATCGAGGGTTTGGATTCATAAGGATCCAATTTGATAGCCTATAGGATAGGTTCTAATCAACCATTATCCCAATTTGTTAGGCTCTGATCGGATAAAATAGTAACTATGTGAATTAAATGAGTCATAATAATATGACTTGCCAGGTAGCATACTCAATCGGCTCCCTGATGTGGATATGTTGGGAATTGTAGATCTATACGCCTCGCGATACACTTTTTATGGGGAAGTGCACTCATGTATCTCAAGACGTACAAATCTACCACTCCAGAACTTGTCACGTCAGGGAGTCGATTGAGTATGCCACCTAGAGAGTCATATTATCACGACTCAAATTAAATTACGTATTTAATTTAAAAGTCGTGCTAGAGTGACCTCAAGATTGGACCTCATATCGCACATCTTGACGTAAAAGTGGAAATGAACCATAGTTGCTTTTCACTCGTATCTCGAGAAAAGCATCTATGGTTATCATACACTTTCATGTCATGGTGTACGATGTGAGGTCCACTCATATCTCAAGGAAAGCATCTATGGTTCTCATACACTTTCATGTCATGGTGTACGATGTGAGGTCCCATCTTGAGGTCAATTCAACATTATTCTTAATTTAAACATATGACATTTATTTAAATATTTTAGACCAATGATAAAATGACGTTCTTGATGTGGCATTTGAATAGTATCATAGATCTTTTTTCCTTGTGTATCACGAAGAAAAAATATCAATGGTTTTACGCATTGTCATGTCAAGTGTCAAGAGTGTCAGTTTATCACGACTCAATATTTTATACTAAATAATAATTAGAATGGATCCAAATTTATGTAAATTATGCAAATCAGATTAAATCCAATCGGATTGAAATTTGGATCCTAATATTGAGATCAAAAATAAAAACACCAATCTAAAAAGATTCACTACGATGCTCAATGAGAAAGGAAGGCCTAAATGAATTTAGATAAGAGTGAATAAATAAATAAAAAAATTAAGTCAACCCGAAAGTTTATAGATTTTAATGATTATTTCTAAGAGTCATGATTTTCTGATTCAAAAATTTTCACTCGTTCTGTACTTGACTAACGTAGCAAGGGCACAGAAACATGAATCTTTTTCTTCGGGATACACAAGGAAAAGATGAATGGTTATGTGCCCTTACCACATTAAATGGGTACAGACCGAGTGAAAATTTTCGAGTCAGAATATCATTAGCGTTATTTGCTAATTCTTTTAAAACTATTTCGGACTTTATGTAATTTTAACTGATCGATCAGGTAATGAATTCATCAACACCAAAAATCAGGCTTCAATTCATTTTCATGTGGATCCAAAGACTTGTGAAAAAAAAAAAAAAAAAAACATTTATAACAAATTTATGTCTTTTATAAAATAATAAACCACAAAAATGTTCCTTTTTTGTAAGGTCAACCAAATTTATCAATATTAATGAATAAAAATTGAAAAAAAGAATGTTCTTTGTGATCATTTATAATTATAACTAAAAGAATTCATGGTCCAACCACTTTTTATGTGTGGAAATGTCTAGGATTCCTTGTAGAACACATGAGATGATGGGCCCACATGTTTCATTATTTAGTAACTCTTTGACCCCACCAATATTTTGTTCTACACTTCCACCTAATTTTAGTGACCCACGTACATACTAAGAATCAACCCAATGACGTGGCATGTGTTAAAATCATAGATTTCTTTTTCTTCACAATTGTACATATTTATGGAGATGTGCAATTGAGTATTCCAAGAAAAAAAATCTATGATTCAACCCATACCAAATCACGGGGCATTCAAAAATCACAACTCTTTAGTGATAAATAAATGAGTCATAATAATCTAATTTGTCTACATGGCATATTCAAAATACTCTCTTGATGTGGGATGTATTAGAATCATAGATTTTCTTTCATCGGGATACACAATTATATAAATTTATCAGAATGTGCAGTTGTGTATCCCGATACAAAATCTATGATCCTAGCACATGCCACATCAGGAGAGTATTTTGAATATGCCATGTTGGGATGTCCAATAATCATTACTCTCAATAATAGTTTGGTTTGAGTGTTTTTATATCACAATTTGTCCAACAGATTTATGCCACGTGGAAAATAGAAGACCTCTACCTCAGCACTTTTTGGTTGACCTTCTCTCCTCTGTCTGTGTAGAGAACTTGTCCTCTTCAAGAAACTCTTATTTTGAACTTTGTCCACGAGTGATCCATGCACCCTGCACATACCCCCAATCTGCTACTTGTCCTCATTTCGAGATTTTGGATTTATATATTTATTTTGGTTATTTATTTTTATTTCTAGGCATGGATGTGTTGGTCAGCACGTAGGAACTGTTTGCAAGCAAGTATAAAAATAGGTTAATCTCAAAAGAGATTTTACTTGTGGACACACCTTTTCTACAAAATATAAACACCAAAAGCAAATCATTGTGTGATTATTATTGTTGATTTTCGATATCTCCTTTACTATCTCTTTGATATTTTATTAGATGTTTCTCTACAAACATTTCATTTCATTCTTATGGCTTACCTAACATTCCACAACTTTCAAATCTAGAAGGAGTATTGTACGAGAGATTTGATCGTGATCACAATTTGTCGTCTTTACAAGGGAAAAAAATAGTAAGATTTTGATTTTCGATGGAAAGAACATTTGATTTCTGTCATGATTATGAGCATCTTAGATCTTATCTTTTTTTTTTTCCTTATCATACAAAATCTTTAAAGAATATTTAGGACCATCCTTTGAAGATTTTGTTTAAAGTTGATCCTTGGGGGGCATAATTGGTCTATTATTTCTATGTTTGCACACCACTAACACCGTAGGTATTTTCGATGTATTGGTAGAATTTGTATAATTTGTATATAGAGCCAATACAATGCCTTGGATTCAAATCTCAAAAAAGAGCTACTTGGGAAAAGGGCTATACGATAACCCAAAAATGAAGGATAAAGGATACTGACACAATGTACATCGGGTACGTTAGTGGAAGGGACATCCAAAAGGAAAAATACCCACAAAATAAACCATCACCAACGTCGATTGCAGAACATGATAGTATGTTGTGACCTTAAAGAGATGGACTTAACTTTCTATAGCACTATCACCTATAGGTATTTTTGATGTATTTGTTGGGTATGAATCATTTTCATTTTCGATTTTTTTGGGTGTTTCCCAAGGCAAATGATCTATAGTTCCGTGAAGAGAGATACCATCTAATGAGCTTTTACACCTATAAAAAAAATTTAATTTTTTTTATCAAAATCGAAAATAATGCAGTTGAACAGCTAGGATCAAGTTGACTTCTGATTTTTTTATTTTTTGGGTCATTAAGAAATGAAATAGAAAAGGCAACATGAACAATTTGAAAGTTAAAAAGAAAAAAGAACAAAAACAGAAAACCATTATTTTTCTTTCTTAATAAAGAAGACAGAAATTGTATGGCACAATTGTGCCACAAATAACAATTGGATTAGCACATTTTTATCAAACACAATTCAATTCAGCTAAGTTTAATGAACATAACGATAAATAATAAAATAAAAAACCAATCGCAAGAGCCAAATAACAGGAGGGGGACCGAGAGGATTTTGTAGTGGGGGTTACTCTGATGCTTCCATTCAAAAGAATTCTTCAGAGCACATGAATCATCTACAGAGTCAACAAAGGCCACAGGTTTGTAGTTGTTTTCACACCATCACTAATGCATGACGAACTGTCGGCAGATTTCAGCTTTGTATGCTTCTCACCTCATCAGCTTTGAGCTGACTTCACTAAAATCATTTCAAAGCCTAAAATTATTTCCCTCTTGACCTCTTACTCAGGGGCTCCCTCTGTGTCATGCCTAAGAGATCCTGAACGATTTCAGACATGGGTGGACGAAATTCTGGTTCTTGCTGCAAAAGAGTCTCGAGGTTAGCTGACTTACTTTTATTAAATGATGATATGATAGAAGAAACAATAAACATCGTATATATTTGTTAGTGTTCTTTTTATAACCAAAATAACAAGATCCAAGAAATATTTGAAACTCAGACCATCCCAGTAATATATGTGTGTTTGTGGCAAAGATCTTATGTGGAAGTGGGTCCCACCGAGATGCAAAGGTATAGGGTTGCAACTTGGGCGGGCCAAAACCAAACCTGATGGGTTCAACCCAACCTTGGGTCAGGTGTGGGCACAATTAGCTAGGGCTCGGTCCCGGGTTTGGGCAAAAAAAAATTTGACCGAACCAAACGGGGTTGGGTTTGGGCATAAGACATTAGGTCGCCCAAATCCGAACTTAATATGGTTATAATTTAAAAATATTTTTAAATATCTTTGTTTATTTCTCATTCACAATTCGCATATCAAACTTTTGTTAATCATCATCATCTTTTTCTTAATATTTGCTTATAGTTTCATGTTTGTGAACTTTGAAATATATTTTTAGACAAATAATTGTAAACTTTATATTTTTTTACAAACCACTTATCTTTAAATAAGTCATAATCATTTCTCAATTATCTAATATTATTGAGGAATGAGCCAGCCTGACAAACCCAATCAACATGACTTGGGTTGGGTTGGGTTGAGCATTTCATGCCCGAGGTCGGGTTGGGCACTGGCATGGGCTGATATTTGTCAAGTGTGGGTTGGGCGCAGGCTGATCCTAAACCCGGCCGAGTTGCAGCTCTACAAAGGTGCACTAGTGTGCCACAACCAAATCATCCTTATTTATACCTGATACTACCATATAGTTTCTCTAATGGTTAGGTAGGGCTAATCTGTCATCCCTATAAAATATTCGTCAATGGGGGACTTGTGCCTTTTGCAAGTGCCGACATGTTATAGATTGAAACTAGTTCTAGGATATTCTTTTGGATGTTTGACAAAGTTCTTTTCATATCAAACCATGCAAGTGAATTGGGTTTGTCAAGCTTGCCGTGTACAACATCCACATCCATCTAAGAGATTCTGAACCCAAAGATGTGCTACTTTAGTCGAAGATCTAACTAAGATATGTGCATTGAATCAGAAATGAAGGCTGCAAAGAAACTCACCTGAACACATAGGGAAATAATGTCAGCAAACCGTGATAATGATTTAGCAGGATAAGCTCCATTGAGGGAAGGATCAACCATCCTTGACAATGCATCGATGTCATGAAGCTGAGGAATAGCCCATCTCACCAAAAATTGTTCTCCTCGAGGTCGTAACCTACAAATAGTTTTTCAAGAACAAAATTAGTTGTAAAATAAGCCATCATTATACCCAAATCGGTTAAATGCAGCACTTACCTGTCGTAGGACTTTCGCCCTGTAAGGAGTTCTAACATTACAACTCCAAAGCTGTAAACATCACTCTGATAAGTATAAGTTCCTGTCTCAAATTCTGGAGCACCATAACCGTAAGCCGAGAGGAGTTGTCCTGACAACTGAAAGTAAACATACCAATGTCAGTATCCATTGTTTTTAATTAGAAAAAAAAACAGGAATTTAGAGTTGAGATAGATGTAATTTTGTGGGCAAGTTTCAACTCAAAACTAGGACTTTAAGTCAGACTCAACTTGATTTGGGGTACGCACACATTTCAGTTGCAGGATGTTCCGGGAAAAATAATTATCAGTAGAAAATGAATTTCCATGCAATCAAACCGACCCTAAAAGTGTTTATGTAGACAATGGAGGAAAACCAAAATAGAAGCACACTATAACTAATCCGATCCTAAAATTTATCCTAATCTTCAAAAGAACATGATTTGGCCTGTCACAATACACCTATTATAATGCATCCGATCCAATACACTATTAGGTGAACATCCCAAACATGTGTACTAAGGAAGGTGCAAGCTAACTTAGTTGGTAAAGTCTATAGGTGTTGATAACTTGATATCACAAACCAAGGTTCAAGACCTATCCTCTCAAAAGTTACTGATCTCATTAAAACAGGTTTATCCAAGTGGAAGCACAAAAAAATTAGCTTATAAAAAAAAATTGTAGTAATAATAACCACCAGAATTGCAGATTTTAGAAGATTGAATTACCTGACTAACAGAACCAGATGATACTAGAGGAGCCAAACCACAATCAGAGACACGTACTGCAAGCTCATCGTCAAGTAGAACATTGACAGCCTTGAAGTTACGGTGTACAGCAGCTGGTTGACAGTCCTCGTGCAGATACCTTCGTCACAAAAACAAATAAACAAGATTTAACTAACCAAATGATCACATTGCCTCTAGAGGAATACCCATGTAAGGACAGAAGTACCGGTAGAACATGTACTCCCGGATGTCCATGGATAAGGGGATTGGGAGCTCTCTATTTAATGTTCCAATCTATGAGATCACCTATGCCAAAATTCAAATTGAAAAGATAATCCTAATCGACTTGGACTTCTCTTTTTTGCTCATTACAACTTTCACTATGGTGATTGCCATCATTTATTGGCCTAGAAGATCTCTGCACGTGCCCGAGGATTAGTCAGCCACTCTAAGAGGCCCGGACAACTCGGTTACAAGAAAAAATAGAGAAGACAGCTTGCCTCCCATTTTAATACATTTCCTATGCCTTCTACACACATGCAATGTACCCTTATCATATCAGAACATCTACGAACAAGATAAAAGTGATCCAAAGATCATTTGAATGTAAACTGGATGATGTACTTACGCCAAAGCTCTTGCAGCTCCAAGGGCTATCCTGACACGGGCATTCCATGAAAGCTTCTTATTGAGTTCTTCATCAGCATGGAGTGCATCTTGGAGATTCCCATTATTACAGTACTCATAGATAAGTAGCCGTTGCCCATGCTCCGCACAATAACCCACAAGCTCAATAATATTAGCATGTTGCAGTTTAGAGATACTCGACACCAGCTCAAAAAACTCTTCTTCACTTTGCTGCCTGGAAACTGAATTGTCCAGTTTTTTGACTGCCAGTAACTAAATAAAAGTAAAAGAATAGAAGTCAGCATTTGAAGCCATTCTATGCACACATAAGAAACATGCACACAACACAGAAGCAAATACGAGTAAGTGAGGGATTGACAAACCATGTCCAATAAGAGCACAAGGACGCCACGTGCATACCAGGACAGATTTGTTCAAAGAAGGGATGTTGCAGTTATACAATTAGATTTACTTGAGGTATTACAGTGATTATAACAACCAATGAAACTGAAAACAAAAAGAAGGGAAACCGTACTTAGGTTTGGCATCTTGAAGGCTCTAACAGAGAAAACCATGCCCTACTCTAAGATCTGGTACCAACATATGGCACCAAGATGGTATGGTGGAAAGGTTTGTCTAAGATGCCTCCACCATTCTCGTCTCAATTGTTCCTATTAAAGGGTTACTTCAAAACTTCAGACTTCATAAGATCCTTAACATTTAGTGATTGTTGTTGTTTTATTTTATTTTATTGTTTTTTAAGTAATGTCTGAATAAAAGGTTATGACTTACGAGCTCTTAGGGTCCTTGTTTGAGAGGGTAACATAAGTAGGTTGTATCGGATAAAGGTTGATACATAATTTATCTGCATAAATCAGGAAGCATGGGATATAGGTCAATATTGTGATACATTATGCGAATGGCTTTTCCACTAACCTGATCCTCATAATTTGACTGTTTTGGACAAGATTTCAATATATGCGTTACTTTTGTTGGTTGGTTTGCAGCAACAACAACAAGAAGAAGACCAGTTTTCTTCATATAGAGAAGACCAGATAATGAGACTAAATATTAGTCTAACCTAATAAGATAGTCTCAAAACCAAATGAACATTACCTTTCCATCAGGGAGCTCCGCCTTGTAAACACTTCCCAGCATACCACCTCCAATAAAATTTTCTTGAGAAAAGCTGTTTGTATATTGCTGAAGAGATGCGATGGTGAAAGACCTCACAGAAGTAGGAGGATTCAGACTTTTGGCAGAAGGCTGTCCTACAGTTACTTTGGTAGGCACGATCGGATTTACGATAACTTTCTCAACAGGAGGAGGAGGGGGTGGGGGTGAGGTTGGGGGAGGGGGAGGAGGAGGAGGGGGTGGGGGAGGTTCCATTAATATCATTCCTCCTATATCTATCTCATGCTCCTTTTGCTTTGAAATCAAGCCCATTTGTTTCATTTCCGTCTCCTGTTTGTCCTTCAGTTTCGGAATTGCACCAGGTGTTCTAATTTCTATCTCATGTTCATCCTTTGGTCTCACAACTGCCTCTTTTGGAACTGTTCAGACAAAATCTTCAATAAGCCATTTATTAAAGCAAAATGAAATCTTTTAACAAAATAAAATAATTTACCTTTATCAATTTGATTGTTTGGTTGAACTGAGGACTCACTGCTATTAGCCTTCTCTTTGGGGCTTTTAAGTGCACTCATTTCCTGTCTCTTGGGGATTCCATCAGCCACTTGCCTTTCTTTGCAACATCTCGACATAAAAAGCACAGTTCCTAATGCAATTATAATAAAAACTAACACCCCCGCAATTGAAATCCAAACAACCCTTTTAGTTGTCCAAAATTTTTTTGTTCTTGCAGGATTTAGACCTTCAGATGCAGATGGTCCTTTTGCCTGTTTCCCGGGTGTTTCTTCAGAAGTTGGTGGTGCCCCAGAATGAGGTGGAGATGGAGGTGGAGGTGGGAGTGGGGGTGGCAGTGGGGTTGATGGAGCAATAACAGTAGTGTTGAATAGGTTTCCATTATTTCTGCACAGTACATCCGCAGTTGCCAAAGGTCAAAAGAAAGCAACTATTAATGGACCAACATTCATTTCCCGTCTTAAAAACTTGTACCGAGTACAAAATATGACAAACAAATTTAAATTTGAGTGCCAAAGCTAATGTATCACAAAAAAGAATTAAATAGTGTGAACAGTTCAAAGTTTCTACCAAAATGGTGTGCAGGAAAACCATCCCACAATTGTTGGACAGAGTACCAAGAAAATGGATTAATTTATCTTGGTCTCATCCCACTGCAAATAATAAGATTGTTCAGGTCAGATGTAATGTGATTGGTTGTCCCAGAGTCAGGATACCAATTTGGATCAATTTAAGTAGAGGATTGACAAATCATAGTAGTGAGGCAGCCAGGTTATCTCCTTGATAAGCATGATCAAACCTACGATAGCATATTATTGCAGAATGCCTACCCCTGACAAAAAAAGTGGCTCAGTGTGTTTCAGTAGTCCATGTACATCTATTTCTCTATATATTAGCTTTCAGTACATTCTAAATCATATACTTCGATATAAACATGATTGTAAAGGGTATCCTTGTACATCAAATTTCTCTATATATTAGCTTTCAATACATTCTAAATCATATACTTCGATATAAACATGATTGTAAAGGGCATCCTTGTAAATACTGATGTACATGTTTGACAGTAACAAATACCAGTTTCTATATTATGATGGTATTATTTTCCTATTAGATCCCTGAACCTAAGAAACAAGCATCATGTATAAAAAGAAAGAAAGAAAATTATTTTAATATTCTTTATATTTTATTTATATAAATTTTAGATCTTTCTGCTAATCTAAACACTTCCCTTCCGTGTCTTATGTGCTAATCAATGGAGAAACCCCTGGACACTCAAGTGGGTCAAATTTTACAGGGTTTCCATATCTGAAACCATAATCTTTTCATATTTAAAAGTAATATATTTCAATGATCAAGTAAGCCCAGCAAGTGTATTCCGAAACTCTTACTTGAAATTTGGAATACTCAACAGCTTCTCAGGTATAGGTCCAGAGAACAGGTTATTAACTATATTCCTGTCAAAAAAGAAAACAATACAATTCATAAGAAAAACAAATGCAGATAAAAGTCCCTATTATATCCCACATTGAAAGTAATACCAAAACACTAAAACCATCTAAATTATATGAATTTAGTTCAAAGTTAAATCACAAAGTGGAAGAAAAGATTACAAATCTCTCAGAGGAAGATCCTGCAAAATATCAAGAGTCCCAGATAGTTGATTATCCTGCAAGTGCCTACAAACAAAGAAGTTCAATGAATTTAAAAAGATTGATGATATGAAGAAAAAAGCACACCTGTAAAGATAATTACTCACAAGGTGGTCAGAGATGACAAGTTTTCCAAAGAGTTTGGCAGCTGCCCACTCAAATTGTTACCGGACAAATCCCTGCAAAAGGATAAATGATTCCATATCAACCGTTGAGAACCTACAAATGGAATATGAAAAGAAAATAATTGTGAAAATTAAACAGGACCCTTACAAATTGATCAGGCCCGTAAGGGCCAGGAAGGAATCTGGTATTTCTCCACTTAAAAGATTATTGTTGAGTGACCTGAGAGAAAAAAAAAAAAAAAAAAAAAAAACAGCAAAGACTTCAAAAAAAAAAAAAACCAATAATAAAAACCATAAGAGCTCCAACACTAGGCCTCAAGATAAACAAAACATAAATACAAACTTACATATCCGTCAATTGAGTTAGTGAGGACAAAGAAACTGGGATGCTTCCCATGAACTGGTTAGCTGAAAGAAAACTGCCACAGGTGAAGAAAATCATATGTTTCATATAAGACGGTGTGCTTAAGAACCATATAGAAGTTCATGATCAAGCACACAAGCAACATAAAGCTGATATGAGTGAACCAGTTTACTATATAAATGCATCATAATAGAATGGTCAAGAACAAAACATACAAGTTCTTCAAGGTAACGGGTAGATTGGATGGAATACTCCCCCCAATGTTGTTGTTGCTCAGATCTCTGCCTCAAAAATAGCACCAAAACATAAATGAAGGTATTCAAATAGACATATTAAACATAGTTGAACAATGGAAAAGAATTCAGAATTTTTTTGGCACAAGGTCTTAAATTTTCATGATTTGGTGAACACTTCCCAATATATTCATTTTTCCCCAAGTACCAACATCGAAAGGAACCGACATTTCTTTTTTGCAATATTTCCATAGAAATCTCCATTCATTGCACAAATTTCTTATGTAAAATTTCGAATTGGATTAGCTCCTCAAGTTTACATCAATAGATTCAAAATTTAGGTAAATATAGCATTTGAACCCCGTAAAACCATCCAAACTGTATTGTTTCTTCTTTTTTTATTTCTACATAATTTAGAAGAATACTAGAATAATTACATTCTCAGTAGTTGACAACATTAGTATTTTATTACTAAAATTTAAAAAACAGATGAAGATGTATGAACTTAATAATGTATAATCAGAACAATACAAAATGTGTCTAAAAAAAGTGAGATTGTTTTTGTACTTCAACAGCTTAAGTTGCACTTTCATGCTTGTTTTGTTGTTTACAAAATTTCAATGAAAAACTTATCAATATTTCCAGTGTTTCCTAATAAAAATTCAATTTTCTACTCTAGGTCACATTCTACCTCCTGAGAACTCAAAATATATCTTGAAAAAGAAATTTAATACCTTGGTGGGGAGGGGGGGAATGAATTTTGATGCTTGGTCCAATTGTCCTTCCACATGGCACACCACATACTAAGGGGGAGCATTCAACTTATTCGATGCTCACTAGACAGACGACCCAAAATCAGACAAATTATGATGATCCCAAACCATCCAATAGAACTGATTTTAGGTTAGAAAATCTCCTATATGGGTCCTTTCAATTGAACTGTGCACCATGTGGATGGTGGGTCTATCAGAGACTTACAATGAAATTTGCATGATTAGCCAAATAACAAATCATAAATAAATAAATAAAATGATATAAAAATAACACTTACAATGCGGTTATTGAAGAAAAGTATTGTAAATTATTGCCAAGTTCTCCTCCCAAATTCGCAGCATTAATGATTCTGTCAAACAAAAATGCTATTAGTAAAATCGAATTCAACATTTAATTTGGGAATTTTGAATTTTATATGACAAGGGATTTGGGAAATATTTCCATACATTCCGGTTATGTTTGAACCAACACATTGAACACCTTGCCAAGCCTCTGTACATGGGTCTCCTCCATTAGGAATCCATCCCGGAAGGGGAGGATTGGCCAGCGCAACAAATAAGTTATTTATTGCAAAAACTGACAATTTCCAACCACATCAAAAAATTCAGCTCACACAAGTGAATTACAACACCACAAATACTTAAGAATTTTCAAAAACTGTAATATATACAGTCAAAAACAAACACACAGACACACACACATCTTTACCGTCTTCTGGGTTAGTGTATCCATGGGAAAATGTTGCAGTAAAGATCATAATCAAACCCATGACGATCTGTATGTAGATCTCCCAATTCAAGTAATTCCTGGATGATCTCACCCTACTCACACCCTGAAAACTCATTATAACTTGAATCTAGAACAAAACTGGAGAAAATCTAACCAAACGAAACTCCTGAATCTGAAAAACCAAAGAGAAACATGTAAGAGATCTCAATTACGTCACAGTAAATCATCACTTTCTTTATCTACAACAACAAAACTCTCCAAAACAAAATCAAACTAAAGGACACCGAAGATTCAGAACTAAACCAACTGAAATAAGCAGAAAACTAACTTCACGAACCCTAAAAGCTTCAAAACATGCATTCAAACAGAACTCTCAAGTGAAAAACGCCATTGAACCTGAAAAAGGTTTTAGCCAAAATTTACAAGAAGAGATCTCCCTAAATTATGAACATTTTAGCGAAAATTTACATTAAACTTAGAAGCTAAGATTCAATGAATCTTAGTAAACTAAGAACAGAAACATAATTATAAAGAATTTTTCTTCGAATTTCAATAAATATTTAATTAAAAAGAAAAAAGAAAAAAAGAAAAAGAAAAAAAAAAGGAGAAATTGGAAACCCTAACCTAACGGAGAAGTGGAGAGAGACGAGGCCAAGCGTACAATGTTTACAGAGATACCAGAGTGCTGTCTTTAGCTCTCTCTCTCTCTCTTAAGAACATGATGAGTGAGATTGTAAGAGAGAATGTGAAAGAGAGAGACTGGGCCGAAACTTCCTACTTGACGCTGCCAGATTTTTCAACGGTAAACAGTTGCACAGATGTTTACAATGGGCTTTTCGTCATACTCGGCCCATCTAAACCTATTAAGATTACTGTCAAATGGATCGAATCAGACCCGAATCTGATCTGTTCCAATCCGATTTGATTACCTATTGCATGGTTTTTGGGTCAACTATTTGAGATATGAAGAACTTTATTTATATTTTGTATAGCATATCGTATTTGATCCAATCCAAGCTCAATCTAGTTATTATCAGATCCACTAAAACTCGATCTAACAACGGTCTGATCCAATTCCTAACGGTTTTGGATTCTCCATTTACAACCCTTTTCTACACTATAAGTGAAGCCCACTCCATTGGTTCATCCTTGTTAAACATCCTCAAACCATCTCAATCATTTTTCTTATAGTTGGTTACTTATTGGAGTTTTATATTCATATATTTTCTTCAACATTACGTTTAATCCAGTGACAGTTTTTTTCTTATAGTGGGTATCCCCACCCTTCAAGAGAGATTAATCTCATGGTCACACACACACACCGCCCCCTCGGATAGTCCTACGTACAACTGGTTGAGTCGAGGGTCAACTGGATCATATAGAGTGGCCCCAAGAAATTCATTGCTTTGTAGGGTTTCGAATACTTGACCTACCCTTCCTGAGGATCTTATTGAGACTTGACTTGCCATTAGGCATGGGATTTCAATCTATTAACATAAGAGTCATGATTTTCTGACTCCCCTAAGATGGCATGGGCTAGAACTATAGTTTTTCCCTTTGGGATACACAACTGTACACCCCCATTAATATGTGTAGTTGTGTATCCCAAAGAAAAGAATCTATGGTTCTAGCACATGCCATGTGAGGGGGTGTATGGGGCGTGTGTTAGAGGAGGGTTTCAAAAAATCATTATTCTTAACATAATAATCTTTATTTTACAACAATCAGTTCGATATCAAGAAGCATCGTATTAATAGATTGAGATGCAGTAGAGATGTATGTATATTGACTAGAGATGTATGTACATTGAGTCAAACATCAAAACATTACGTGGTACATGGATCAGAAGATGGTGGGTATGGCTCGACCAGTCTAGACAGGTACTCTAATGTCATCTTGTGAGGCAGAAAAAAAAATTGATAATCATTAATCATGAGTTGCTTCAATTATTAGATATAATAAATATAGACTCATCTTTAAAGTCAAATATTAATGGAAAGAGAATATTAAACCTCTAACTATATTTTTTGAACTAAATTAGTGAGTCTAAAAGTACATTGATTTGCCCAAAAACATACAATTAAATTAGTCCAAAAAAAAAAAAAAAAAAACTAATTAGGACCTTTTCATCATAGATAAATTAAAAATCATTTATATGATTTAGACACATAGATGGATGTGTTGTTTTGTTTTTATATGATCTCAACCCATATATTTATGGGCTAATTAAGACAACATTTGGTCAGCAACATTGGGCACATGGCCAATCATTCAAATGTAAATGTTGTTTAGGTTGAAGCCCATTGGGCTGCAACCGAAACAGAGCCGTTTGTTTTGATGTAAGTAGGTTTGGCTTTATTTATAGGTCAAGAAAAGGGACTTTTAAAGTTAAGAACCTCTTTTGTAAAGTATTGTCTTTTTTTAGTGAAAAATAAAATAAATAATAAAAATGTTTGAAAGGTTTGCTAACTGTCTTTATCGCTTTATCCGACCATAGCTTTCCTTAATTGCGGAGTCTACTCTAGTCGTTCTAAAGTAATTGTAATTTGAAATTACCAAATGATCCCTAGTATCAAAAGAACTATTGAGGTTCAGTGGAATGCCTAATATACCCTCCGCACTTCTTCTGATATTAGTTAATGTCCATAAAAATAATCGATCAAAGAAAAAATGTCCATAAAAATTAAGATAACGCTAAAGTAACATTAAAATGCACATTCTGATATGATGGTGGACACATAATAATAGATGTTTTTCATCGAGATACGAGTGCAAAGTATACATAGTTATGTGTGCATCACCACATCAGAATGTCAAAATCGATGTACATTTGAATGTTATTCTAATACGACTCTAAAAATTAATGTTGATTAAGAAAGTCTTTCTCTTCCTTCTTTCCTTTCTTTGAAGAGAGATTTATCGGACAAGCCTATCTGTTGCAATTTTATTATAAAAAACTCCCTTACTTTTATCAAGTTTGTTATTTGAGCAAACCTTATTTTACAATTAGACTACCATGACAAACTTAGTATGATTTCAAATAGTACTAGGGGTAGTTGGGCCTATATGGATTATCAAATTAGAAATCCAACAACACAAAATTCTAGGTTTATTGGAAAAACTCAGATTCAAAAATATTTGTATTAAAAAATAATTTTTTTGAGCTTGATCGTAGGTGTTGAAAATGAATGGCTATCAAACTCCCAAATTTAAAATTAAAATTCATTGATGAAAATTATCTATTTTAAAAAAAAAATTGATTCTTATAATTTTTTCTTTTATAACCTTATGACATCAGATCATATTTTTTAATGTTACAAATTGATGCTATTAGAATTCACTCTAAGGTATGTTGAGTAACAAATTAACTTCATAAATTTGCATTTTATGTTGTGGATCCCCACTCAAAGGATTGCTTGGTAACAAACTTAATAAAGTGAGGTTTGGTGGGTAACAAACTTTATAAAGGGAGTTTTTGTAGTAAAAATGCAACTGTTGGATCTGTTGAGTAAATCTCTCTTCTTTTAAAGGAAAATTGATGAGATCACATTTTTTTAAATCAAATTTATTAAAGTATCTTTTGAAGAAAGAATAAAAATAATTCGAAGCCCACCATTATTGAAAAGTTCAACAATTTAATATATTAATTAAAAGAAAGAAGAAAATGAATTTTATTTTAAATTCATGAAATTTCTAATAAGGGATGATTGGTTACTATCCATCATCAACTAAGTTGAAATGAACCACCTTGACCTTACTCAAATTGTTAAAAATCAAATTAATGATTTTTATTTTCATCGTATCTCGAGTACATATTGCCCATTCACAATCATGAAGTTTTTATATGAGATTTTGTTTAATTTCTTTCTTTTTTTTCCTTGTATCTCTCTCTATCTTTTCTCCATTTATGTGATTAAGGAAATTACATTGGCGACTCAAAACTTGGAAAAAAAAGAGGCTCTTATCATTTTCACAATCAGAGCATATATTCAACTCTCTTAATATAAATCTCAATCAATCATGTCATTATAATTTTGGATATAACTCGACGGAGGGACAAGATTCATTCAATTGATAATGACCACATTGAAGATGTTTTGTGGGATGAAAAGTATGGTTCAATATTAATTATACGATCGTGTCATGCAAGTGGGCACAAAATTATTTAACATAGAATTTATAAAAAATTAACAATTAAAAATTAAAAATTAAAAATTAAAAAAAAAAAAAAAACCATTTATAGGCTCCAAGGGTTTTTGGGTAATTTAGATGAGATGGTGATAGAAACCTTAACTGACTAAATTATTTAGGCTTACGAAGATTTTAAAGGCTTGACGTGACCAAACAAAACGAATTCATGCGGCGCCCACTTTCATAGTTATAATTTTGACGCAGCTTATGTGTGCTATATCTTACGTGTACTAATTTGTTTTTGGATGGTTATAGTGTCCAACATAAAATCGCTGGACACAGAAGTGTTCAACAACCAATAAACATTTACCATCTCAGCCTTATTTTGATGAAGAGTCCTAATGGAGATTTGTAAGCGGACTCACGTTAAATTGCAATAAATACATTTTGGAAATTAGAATTTGAGGGCATTTAGATAAAAAATAATGAATAATGTTAAAGTGACGTCAGACTTGAATCACTTCTTGACGTAAAAGTGGATGGGAATCATAAATGCTTTTTCAATGAAGTCAATCCAGCACGATTTAAATAAAAATTTCAAGGTCATTTTCAATACAAATTCCAATTTTCAAAGAGTATTTATTGCACTTTAACATGTATTCTTAAGGTACGATAATAAGATCTTTTATTTTTGAAATTTAAAAGAAAAAAAAAATTAGTTCATTTTAAAATTTTAAATTTAAGGATATATTTTAAATTTTAATAAAAAGATAGGGGGCATGAAATAAATTAAAAATATATATGAAACTTTTGGTTAGAAAAGTCTTTTATGCGTCGTGGTTGGTTTGCTAACAAACCGTGAAACGTGATGATGATCCAATGACGTGTCATTCAGATATTTCTCTCTTCATCATTAGCCAAAATTCTATCATGAGTCATGAATACAATGATAATATGTTACTTACACGTGTCATTTAACTACTTAGAACACGTGGACGTTTCAAATCATGGTACCTAACTTTGATCATGATCACCAGAAACAAAAAAGCAAAAGGAGGCCGTATGATGCTGGAACGTTCGGTGGATTGATTACTTTTTGTCAACAAAGTCTTAGATTGGTGCCAAACCTTTCACAAGGATTGTCTATGGGTCGAACCGGATCAAATCTGAAATCCGATCCGTTTCAGAACGGCCTTTTTGGATTGAGGATTTGGGGTGGGATAAAATGGGAGAAATTATGTAAATTATATTATGCATTTTGTTAAAATATACAAAGTTGATCTGTATTTCGTCCATAAATCAAACCCGATTTGAACCAATCTGATTTCGTATAGTTTAAGAATTTCAAGTTGACTCAAAATTAAACTGAGTTGATGACTCAAATGGATTTTGAGGTGATTCAATTCCTTTACACGATGGAACTAACTTGTTAATACAAAAAATCATAGTGTCAACTTGAAAATCGTGTAAAAACTTGACCAAATATTTGGTGATATAGTATATTTTGTTGGAAAAAATAAATATTTTATTTAAAAAAATTAAAAATATATATTAAACTTATAGATATTAAGTCGACTTGCGAGTTTTTTAATTTTAAAACTTATGATTGTTCACAAAAAAATATTAAAATAATGATCGAAATTAACAAAAATTCTCTCATATATGTCTCTCTTATACTCAAATTTTGCAACGGGAAGAGGTCTCTCTTCCTTCTACCCCTCTCTTTCACCTATCTTGTAAGGTAAGACTTATGTTGTGTTTCAATTGAGAGACGTGAAGAGAAGAGAAAATAAATGAGTTTCTCTTCTTTGGATTGTCAAGTTGGGAAGAGAAGAGAAAAACTTGGAAAGGAGAGAAGAAAGAAATGTCAATTTTCTTTATCTTCAAAAGTTGAGAGATTGGGAGAGAACTCCTTTAGAAATATTTTATAATTTCAACTCTACCCCTATATCTCTTTTATGGCATTTTAAAATTTTAAAGCTAACCCAATTTCTCTCATATCAATCCAAACATGGTAGAAAGAAATTGAGTTTCTCTTCTCTCCACTTCTCTCAATTGAAACATAGTGAAGAGAGAAGAATAATAATAATGATTTTTTTAACATGTGCCCTAAAAAAGTTTTTGTCCAAAAGAACCCTTAGTTGCTTGTTCCCAAGGTGTATTTAATGTAGTTTAATCTATCCAAAAACACCATAATAATACTAATGATTTTCAATTTTGTTACCGTTTAGGGTACACATTAACAAGACCCTAATAATAATAAGGGGCCAACTAGTTTCTCTTCTTCAATCATGTTGAAATAAATTATTGTTGGTTCAATAATATTTATAAAAAATATTTGGTTGTATGACAAGCATGTTTACAATTTGTAGAAGTAGAGAAGATGAAGTAAAATCTTAATGTTACTGATAATGAAGTGCAATTAGAGCAACTCCAACGCATTACTTTTTCCTTTACCCATCAGCTCCCAACTGTCGATATGGATAATGGAGTCAAAAAAATCCAACTCCAATGCAAGATCCATCCCTCACCATTTTTTTGGTCTAGACATTTTCGATACCAAAAAAAGGTACTCCCACTTGGTTACCCATTCTTTTTAAAGGCAAACAATTTAGGCAATTTTGTTGAAAAAAAATTAATTTAAAAAAAAAATCTGAATTGAATTACAAAATTATTAAATAATTTAAGGGTAGCACAGTTGAAGTGCATATCACATGGATACCTATAAATGCTACCTACAATACCTAAAGACTCATTTATGGGTATGGGTGGAGGGTGTTGCGTTGGAGATGCTCTTGGTAGATTAAAATAGAGGTTATGAAAAAAGAAGAAAAAAAAGGTAATTTTTCAAGGTTGGCATGCAATCAACTACTTGGTGGAGTGCAACTAGTCTGTCCCCAATAATAATGTTGGATTTGTTTTTTTGGGAAATTAGGATGAGTGTTGATTTTCTAACTCAACCAGATAGACTGACTCTAAAACTCATTGATGTGGCACGTGCAAGAACCGTTGATTTTTCCCCTTGGGATACACAACTGCACATGTTTATGGGGATGTGCAGTTGTGTATCTCAAGGGAAAAATTATACTGTTCTTGCACATGCCATGTCTGTGTGTTTTTGAATTAGTCTATTAGAGTTGAGTTAGAAAATCATTACACAATTAGGATAAGTGAAAGTTCCGGATTGTTTTTCTTGACTTAGGATTCAATCTGGTGGCCCATTCCTACTAAATAGGATAGGTGTCTATGTGGCACATTTTAGTTTGTGTTTAAAATACATCGTATTAGAGAAACTCTAATAGACTCTTTAAGCTTGATATCCTCTTTGTTATAAATATCCCAACAACAAAAATTGAGTCCAATTGAATGTTTAATGTCAAATGTTAAAGTAAATAACACGGAAATCAAGAAAATACTCACTACATCTAACGAGTTGCTTTGGCTTGTTATTATTAAAAAAAAAATGTAAAAACATAAAAAATACTTTCCTTACTAACTTAGTTATTGGACTCACATACATTATCACATTGACAATAGATCACAACATCCTCCTAGATTTTATGGAAAAACCCATATTCATAATTATTTTTTTTAACTTAATCCAAGGTGTTGAAATGGACGGTTTCCAAACTCTCAAAACTTAAAATTATAAATCAATAGTGAAAAATAATATTTTTTTAATAATTATTTCAAAGTTTTTAGAATTTTATTCTCTAGAAGCCCGTGGCATCTGATCATGTTTTTAGATTCCAAAATGTGAGGTCAGAACTATTATTTAGATTTGAGTTAATTTTCAATAAATGAAAGATTTGTTGAGTAATAAATGTTGGATCAGTTAAACTGACATTTGTTCGATTTTGACAAAATATGCTCTTTATTGTATGCTGAATATACACCGTTCCTATCTCTGGAAAGAGAACGATAAATGGAATCTTGACTAGTTTTTCTCCTGAGATCTCGTAGATTTCTGTGTGAGGTCTAACAAACCTGAAAAAGGGCTAGTGTCCATAGAGTCTTATCTTTCCTTCTCCAACTCACCTATGTAAGTACGTCTCTCTCTCTCTCTCTCTCTAATTCATCTTAGAACTTACGTCAATTGTAGTTTTTTTTTTTTTTCCATTAATCTATAATTTGCTTTTCGACATAATTATAATGTACGGATGTTTCTTCGACATAGTTTATGCCACATTTTTTGAAAAATAATTTTTAACATCATAGGATGTTGGTGATCTTCATACACAGATTGATAGTTGATCTTAAGTAGAACAATTGAAAAACTTGATGAGTTTTCTTATATTATTTGAAAGCACATATCTCTAGATCTAGAGATGTATGTTAGGCTAATCTACATTCATGGATAAGTATTGTACACTCATAGATAAGAGTCCAATTTTTCTTTTTCTTTTTTTCACTAAATGCGGGGCATCAAGCTCTCTAGTTGTTGTTGTTGGCTAGATTTTTTTTATTTTTTATTTATTTTGTTTAGGATTATATATATATAGACAATCGAGTATCTTTGTAGACAACAGATAGGGAGAGTATCTGGGTTTTTGCCCAGTTCATAGACCATGTCTTGTCTAAGGACAAGTCCCGGGGCATGTGCAACACCCGCACATCACACACACCAAGTAAGTGAGGGTGCGTCATCGCAGGTGATCCCTAAGGAATTAATGCTCATATTGAGTATCAAACTCATGACCTACGAGCATTAACCGTTTATCTATCCGAAATTGCCATTGAGCCAACCCTCGGGGGGTTACCTAATCATAATTATAAACTATTTTTGAAATTGTTTGAACTAGTGTTATAATGTTTTGTATTGCTGAGATTTTAATTTGAGCCAAACCTTTGTAATATTTGAAGAAAGTGTTTTAATCTTTAATTCGGGCGTGGTAAATAATTTAAGAAATTGGGGTGTAATAAGTAAAAGTTGGGAGTGCCAATAACAACTCTCATACTTAATGGTAACCATTAACCAACTCTTTTTTACTACCCCTCCAAGGTATTATATTTTGGCCCAAGGACGGATAATTATGGAAACATTGGCCTTTTTCAAACCTAATACAAGGCATAAAATAACATTCCCACATATGTTTTCATTGCTGATCAACTTTCTTTCTTTGATCAAGGAATTGGTTTTGAATTTGATGCTTAATCCCAATGTGTATTTATTGCACTTTAACGTGTATTTTAAGGACACATCTTAACTAAATTCTTTTTTTTTTTTTCCTTTCTTGAGAGGAGGGGTTGGTGACAATTTTGCTGACTTGTTCTACGAATTATTTATTTGATTTGCTTAGTAAGTATTCAATTTTGCTGACTTGTTCTACGAATTATTTATTTGATTTGCTTAGTAAGTATTCAATTTTGCTGACTTGTTCTACGAATTATTTATTTGATTTGCTTAGTAAGTATTTTCTTTGCAATAAATAGGTCACATTGTCATGACTCATTAGTGGTTTAGTTTTGAAACTTGGGACATGACCTCTGGAAAGGAAAGTTTCATAAAGAAAAGTGTTCAAATGAAGCCCAAGTCCAATAAGAATACTAAACATCTCACTTAGAGTCATGATTTCCTGACTCCCCCACGTCGCATACGCAAAAACACTTTCCAGATGTGGCATTTATTAGAATCATAGATTCTTTTGCCTCAGGATATACAACCCCACACACATATATATATATATATGGAAATGTTCAGCAACAAACATTTTGGCGAAACATTTTTCAAAACATGGGTTAGAGGTCTTGGAATGTGTACATGTGTATCCCGATGCAAAATATCTATGGTTCTAGCTCATGCCACGCCATGAGTGTATTTTGAGTGTGCCATGTGGGGGAGTCAAGTTATCACAACAACTATATTTTATTGATACTCTCCTGTTGTGAGATGTTTAGTATTTTTATTGGGCTTGGGCTTCAAGAGGCGAAACAGAATCAGTCTAGAAGCAAAGTGGGTTCAGCCCGAAGGATAATTTCTTATTGTGTTCATTATAGAGGACAAAGAGTGTAATCTTTATCATTGATAGAGGATTTTCTCCTTCCCTTTCGTGAGCATAGACAATTTGTAGAACCACGTAAATCTTATGTTCTTCGAGTGTTCATTTAATCTTTATTTGTTTTCTCTTGTTACACCTCTGCACAACAATAGAAATGTAGATTTTCGTAAGGAAGAGTGCTCAAATATAGAGGTTTTCCTACCAAAAAAAAAAAGGTAAAAAAATAAAATAATGTTGGAGTTGGACTTAAAATTAGTTACTGTTAATTAGATATTCACTCATGAACTACCTTTCACTTGGAATGCGGATGTCATTAGTCTAATATTATTGCAATAGTTATCGAAATTTTGTTTTGCTTTTTTTTTTTTTCCCCGCTATTTTTCTATTAATGAAAGCTCCTTTTACCTATTAATTTTGTTTTGCTAGATTGTTATTATTTTTATTCTATTAGTTCTACATTTAGGTGAACAAGTGGTTTAAATTCTTCAATGCATTTTATTAGAAACCTGTTTTTTCCGAAACCCGAGTTTTGATTGTAATGTTACAAGTTTTTTTCAAAGGAGATTTCCAAAGCTTTTCTATTTTAACAGAAAACCATTTTCCAAACCTGAGTTTAATTAGCTGAAATTCAAGAAGTTTTGATTGTGGATTTTCTAATTTTTTTAGTGTTATTTAAATTAGAAATAAACACATTTGAGAAAATGTAAGAATAAACTAAAAGAAAGTTGATTGTAAACTTACTAGTTCTATATTTTAATTAGAAATAACACATTTGAGAAAAATTGTAAGAATAGCTCCAACAAAAAGTAAACTAATTACTTGTACTCCTCGGGATACACAACTTCCCTTCTATGGTTCTAGCACATGTCACGACAGGAGGAGTCAATTGAGTATGCCACGAGGGGTAGTCAGATTATCATGATTCAATAAAAATAGATGACTAAGAGTTTCTACCTACATTTTTCCCCTTTATTGTGGGTATCCTCACCCTTCGGGTGAGACTAATCCCATGGTCACATACACCGTCCCCTCAGAAAGTCCTACGTGCAACTGATTGAGTCGAGGGTCAACCGGACCCTAGAGGGTGACTCTAATGAATTCATTGTTTCGTGGGGTTTTGAACACTTGACCTACCCTTCCTGAGGAAGGCTCGACTTGCCACTAGGCCAATCCCTTGGAGTTAAGAGTTTCTTCCTACATACTTAAACTTTCCTTTTTTATATTAAAAAGTTGGTTTAACTATGAACACGTACTTTGCAAGCTTGAGATACACATCTTGGACCTTCATTTCATCGATGGTCAACACCGTTGCTTCTCTAACTTTTATGATCACAGTTGTACTAAGGTGGGGTACCTTCTTAATCTAAGAAATTCTAATTACTTAGTATTCAAGTCTCCACAAAAGATATACATAATTAATGAGTCTCTTAATCAGCTTCCCCTAAATGTATGAGAAATTTAACTGGGGCTCTAATCCATATCCTAAGGAAATAATACCACCCATAAGAATTGGGTGAAGGGTTCAATTCTCACTGTCTAGCTGCATAACATGGTTTATTTGGTACACTATGCAGGTATTAATTAACCCTTTAACAAAATATATATATTTTTGGAGAAATTATCAATAATAATAATAATAATAAATCTAAAAAAAAATTATTTTAAAAAAATTAACACATTTTTCTAATTATCAAAACGAACCCACATCAGCACTTAAAGTGCTGGATTTTTTTTATTTAAATATTACTAATTAAAAAGATTCTAATTAGACTTCCCTAACTAATAATAACATAAACAATTAATGGGTCTACCGTCGAGAGTTTGGTGTGGACATTGCTCACATTGGTCTGTGAAACTTACTGATATCTATTTGTTAATCTTTTCCTTCCTTCTTCTATTACGTTATGATAATTAGAAAAATGTGTTAATTTTTTTAAAATAATTTTTTTTAGATTTATTTATTTATTATTATTGATAATTTCTCCAAAAATATATATTTTTTGTTAAAGGGTTAATTAATACCTGCATAATGTAACTTAAAGATTTCATATTTTAAGGGCTGGGATTTCATGTTTTATATGAGTTATGGGATCCCAACCCATAAAAAAAGAGTCAATTTAAGTATCTTTAATTTTTTTTTTTCAAACTATCTTCTTTTCTTGATCGCAAAGTTAGTCAATGAATCAGTTTTTTTTATTAAAAAAATATAAATAAATAAATATATAAAAATGGAATTTTGCTAGAGTAAAGGGCCAGGAATCTTGACCAATAAATGAAGAATGGAATTTAACTTATTCAAAATGACTTTCACTTCACTTCCTTTTCTAATGTTCATATTACATACACAGGAACTAATAAAATAGGAGAGCTACTATTGCCACACCAACTGTGCGCAATTCTTTGGTGATTTATATAGGAATTAGTGTGGCATTAGTAAAATTTGATGCGACAATAACAACTCTCTACAATAAGATATCTTCTATTGCCATACCAAATTTTATTAATGCCACACCAAGATGAGTGGTAATTCTTAATAGACGAATATTCTTTTGCCATAAAATATTTTCAGCTGAACGTCAAGTGCCAACACGAGTTTTAACTGGGATCATGACATACATGTGACCATTGTTTTTGGGAGTTATTATTAGTAGTTTATCAAATGCACTAAATTCTTGGATCAAATAATTTCGAACCTTTTGTAGTTGAGTTGTCACCAAAGAAAACTTCTACTACAAACTCAGAACTTCAAAAGTTCCAATGTTTGATGGCTTAATTTAAAGAACTCTATTTCAACAATTACATATATCTGTAGATGTACTGAAACATAAACAATATCAAGCTCCCCAAAGAGTAAAGTCTAACTACTTTGAAACCCTAATTAGAATTTCCATTACAATTCAATTTTGTAAACAATAAGCTAAGTCAAAACCATAATTTATACAAACACCAAAAATCGACAGTTGACAAATTCTGTGAATGTTGTCATACCAATAATTTTGATCATCTACCTTAAACTAATAATCATGCCTTCTGAATGCGCTCTGGGTAACAATATAAATTCTTCGACTTGATTTCATCATAGACCCACCAAAAAAGAAGAAAACAAAAAAATATATACTTAAAAAGACAGTAAAATTCAAAGACAAGCTAATTATATGAAAGATCTAGACCCAATTCAAATTCAGTATAACGCAATACCCAATTTGAATCGAATTTTAATTTTAGAGACCTCAAAATTATTTAAAAAAAAAAAAAATACTCACTTGGAAAAATCTTTCAGGATTATCACAAAAACAAAAAATTCACTTAAAAATATCCACTATAACCAATAAAAACAAAATACTTAGAACATAATTTTCCATAATTAGTAAAAATAACCAATACCCATATCAAATTATCTATTTTTAACAACCAAAAAAGCCTAAGAACAGAAACCTCAACTGCAAAATTCCCCCCAAATTACACCATCTACCCCATTAACCATAAAGTATCTCACCCAATGCACACAAAAATCTCTAGGAATTGGGCCATAAGTATGTATAGTGTCTCACTAACATGAAACCTATGTGAATCAAACAAAAACAAACTAAATTAAAGGCAAGATACTGAAAATTCACCTATCTAAGAAATTAATCATTTTCAAATTCTTTTGTCGTGAGATGGGGAAGGTGGAACTAATTTAAAGATTGTTAGAGGGATGTAATAAAGATCCCATTTTGTAAAATCTGTGTTGAACACCATGTCATGCTATATAATGACTTGCTAATAAACATTATCAAAGAAATATCTAGTTTCTTCAAAAATTTGGTTTCAAATAATTATTAGTATATTGTTTAAATGATTTGACATAATTAATATATGATGGCACAAACAAATTAAACTATCAAGTAATATTATATATATATAGATTTTGAATAAAAAATTCAATCTTAGCAATATACGTAATATGGATCCAAAACAGATGAAGGGCCGATGCCCCCCACTCCCCTAACAAAAGAATTTAAGAATTAAAAATCAAAATATATAAATAAATAAACATAAATCTTACCTCATACATGGACGATTTTGACATCAATCCGATTTACTCTACTCAGAACTAAGGATCCACACAATTTTTTTTATTTGGTTTCATGTTTAACATACAAAACTGCATTGATCGTGAATGAATGAATCAGAAAGAAACCACTATCCCTCCTTTGAAATTCAAACAAAATTCCACCAAAGTAGTAGAAACTGCTTTTCCCCTCATTAATGGCGTCTAAAAACCCTAATTTTGAACAGACTCTACTTAGATATAGCAGCTCAAAAAAAAAAAATCTTTAACAGAAAAACACCTATATTTAGTATAGAACTTAACATAAACCAGATTCATAACGATTGAAACCAAAATGATGTTGCGAATTTAAACACATTGCTTCCTTTTGTTTTCAACAACTTGAAATCGAAATCGAGATGAAGAAGAGAAAAATCAAGATGAAGAGGGGAGAAATCAAGATGAAAAACAAGGATTTGAGAAAGAAAGATCGGAAGTAAGATTAAGGGTTTGTGATCAAAGATGATAGATGAAGAAGGGAGAAGTCGAGCTTCAAGGTTCATTCCCATTCTCGTTCGTGTTCGAATGTGACCTAAACCTGTTCTCTCGATATATTTATCTAATCCAAATCACCTTTTAAAACGGTTTTGGTCATTGGGACGGCTTATATCTGTTTTTAAATAAAAACCACTTCAAATCGTTTGAAACCCTCGTGCTTAACGCACAATTTTCTTGCAGTGTCTCCTTGCCCGTTAGTTCTTCTTCTTAACAATATGGGCAGTAGAGACTATTGGGTGTTGTTGACTCTTATGGTCCTTTGTTTCCATGCCAATCTCTTGAATTCTCAAAACCAAACCTGCTATTCAAATGACCTAAGAGCATTGAAGGATTTCCTCAATAGTTTGCAAACTGGCATTGAAGGGTGGGGCAGCACTGATTACTGTAGTTGGTCATCTTCTTGGCCTTGGGTTTGGTGGGTACTTCTGCTTTAGACAAAAGGGTTGTTGGTTTGGAACTTGGGAGTGGAAGCTTGATTGATACTTTATCCGATTCATTGGTTGGTTTAGATCAACTAAGAATCTTGAATCTCTCTCACAATTTACTTGGAAGCACTCTTTCGTCGAAACTGTTCCATTGGAAGTACTCGAAACTGTTCCATTGGAAGTACTTAGAGGTTCTTGATTTGAGTTACAATGACTTCACTGGCTTGATTCCAGGGGTCTCTTCAGCAAAACAATCTTTCTGGGCAATTGAGTTACAAAATTCAAAATTTGTCTAATCTCGTCGAATTGGATCCTCCAATGAATTTTCAGGAAGTCTATCTGACATTTTTGCAAGTCTTAGAAAACTAGAGCTTTTTTCCGCACAGTCAAACAATTTCGTTGGCCAATTACCCATATCCTTGTTGAACTCCCAGACAATACAATTGCTTAATCTTCGTGACAATTCTTTTAATGGTTTTGTCAATCTTAATTGTTCAGTCATGGTTCGTCTAGACTCTCTTGATCTTGGTTCAAATCAGTTCCACGGGCCCATTCTTGATAATCTGTCCTGTTGAACGTTGAAAACTTTAAATTTCGCAGGGAACAACCTCGACAGCGAAGTCTCCCAGGAGTTTTCAGTACCTCCAAGCTCTCTCTCTGCTCTCTCGCTATTGAATCCAAGCCTCCATAACATTTCATCTGCCCTTGAGATTCTACAACAATGCAGGAACCTTACAATTCTGGTTCTTAAACTTGAATTTCCAAGGTGAAGAAATGCCTACAAATGCAAATGTAAAGTTTGAGAAACTTAAAGCTTTTATAATTCCAAATTGTGGTCTCACTGTTTGATCCCAAAATGGTTAAGTGACTTCACCAAATTACAACTGTTGGATCTATCACAGAACAACTTGGGTGGAACCATTCCGGATTGGTTCGGCAGGCTAGAATTTCTCTTTTACTTGAACTTGTCAAGCAACTCGCTGTCTGGGGAGATCTGAAAGTGCTTTTTTTTTTGAAAGGTTAACAGGGTTAAGGCAGACCCAGACCAGCTACAAACGAGGGAACGGGATACCACAGGCATCCTGATAAATAACAGAAACAAGGTCACTAGGAAGCAATCCACAATCTAATTCAGTACAACCAAAGTTATTCTGATAGGAAGCTAGCATATCGGCAGCCTTGTTGGCCTCTCTAAAGACGTGGAAAAAGGAGACTTCGCTTAAACTGTGGAGCAAGTTCCTTATATCAAGGACTATGTGAAGAACAGTCCACGGGGGGTTCCACCTACCCTTTAACACTTAGATAGCTTGCAAGGAATCGGATTGGATTTGAATCTTTGAGCAACCCTTGGAGATGGCTAACTTGATCCCATGGAGAATGCCTCGGAGCTCATGGGAAATGACAGAAATCGGGGCTTCACAACCTGCAATAGCTGCCAACACTTCTCCTTCACTGTTCCTAATGATTGCACCAAACCCTCCTCTACTAGTGGAGAAGGAGGCATCTGAGTTAATGGCCCAAGTGCCTCTATCTGGCTTAAGCCAAGAGCAATACCTTCTTGGCTTGTGGATAAAACTAGCTTGAAGGCCCCATGCATGAGTGAAGGCACGATTCACATCAGAATCTTCAATGTCTTCTAGATATCCCTCGAAGTTGATCCTAATATCTTCCACAATCTTGCGAATAATCGAATCCGGATCAAGGCATTCATTTTGATAAATTCTATTGCAGCGCTCCCTCCAAATGTGGTAAATAAAGGCACATAAAGCCACTTGCTTCACCCTTTGAATAATCGACTTGCCTTTAAAGTTTTCAACCACCCAATCAATCTCTTCAATCCACGTACCAGAGGCTCTTCGCACGAGACATTTCAAGAGAATACCATTCCATACCCACCTCGAAAAAGGGCAACCCCCAAAAATATGGTTAGAATCCTCATCATGCACTCCACACAGGCTACACTTAGCTTCATTGATGATACCCCACTCCTTAAGCTTGATCAAGGTCTTAAGTCTCCCTTTGAAAGCTAACCACGCGATGAAACTATGTCTAGGAATCTTGTTCTTGCTCCAAACTAGGTGAACCCAACTGATAGGAGTAGAAGGAGTAGAAGCATGCAAAGATTTAACCGCTGAACTCACCGAGAAGGTACCATCCGAACGGCCTTTCCAAACCACCTTGTCTGGGGACCCTCCCAAAATGGGGACTTGGGGAAGGAGTTGGATAATATCATGCATGAGATCTCCTCTTCCCCCTAGAAGCCTCCAATTCCCATGTCTAATGATGGCTGAAACCTTAGCCTTCAGCCCAATTCTAGAGTCATTGATGAGCTCTTGAGGAAAATAGGTATTAAGAATCCCCAGGGGGTGCCACGGGTCATTCCAAAGAGAGGTGGACGAGCCGTTACCTATAAGATGAACTGTGTTACTCAAAGCTAACTGCCTAGCCTTCAAGATTTTTCTCCAACACCATGAAGCTTCTCTCGGGATCTTCATAGTCCAAAAACTCTTGCCCTTGATTAAGTGTTTTCTAACCCAGTTCAACCAAAGAGAGCTCTCGTTGGAGGCAATCTTCCAAGCATAGCGGGCAATGGCAGAAGAGTTCCACGTGGAAATGCTCACCACACCTAGCCCTCCCATCTTGAAAGGCTTGCAAACTTCCTCCCAACTGACCGCCCTGTTGTTGCTCTGTTTCTCTGGCCCAAACCATAAGAACCTAGCACAAACCCTTTCTAGCTCCTTCACCACCTTGGAAGGGAGAACAAAACAGTTGCACCAGTACACCTTGATACTAAGAAGAACTGATTTCACAAGCTCGAGTCTCCCTGCATAAGAAAGAAACCTTCCCTTCCACGAAAGAATCCGCTTGGACATTTTATCTACGAGGGGGAGACAATCTCTGTAAGAAAGCCTTGAAGACAGTAAAGGAAGACCCAAATACCTCACGGGTAAAATGCCTCTTCTGACACCAAGAGTTGTCACAGCTTCCTCATGGCTCACCCGGTCATGGCCCGCCATAAATAATGAGCTCTTATCAAGGTTGACCTTTAGCCCAGTAAGAGCAAAGAAGTCCTTTAGCACTGCTCGAATGGCTAAATTACTAGATCGATTCCCCTTGGAAAAAATCAACAGATCATCGGCGAAGCAAAGGTGGGTGATATTCTGGCTTTTGCACCTAGGGTGAAAAAGAAAGTGCCCTTCCGTTACTTTCTCTTGAAACAAAGGATTAAGCGCTTCCATGATGAGCACAAAGAGGTATGGGGAAAGAGGGTCCCCTTGTCTAATACCTCTTTTACCTTCAAACCATCCAACAAAGGAGCCATTGAGTGAAATAGTGTAAGAAGCACTAGAAATGCACTTGAAAATCCAATCTATGAACCTTTGAGGAAATTTGAACGCCTTAAGGCTGCCAACAACAGCCTCCCACTCCACAGTATCATAAGCTTTCCTCAAATCAACTTTGACAGCTTCTTTTGGGCTAGAGTTCTTCCTATGATAATTCCTAACCAATTCATGAGCCAAGAGAATGTTATCTGAAATGCTGCGGCCTTTGATGAAAGCTGATTGGTTCAAGCCTACCAACTTGTGAGTCACCTGTCTGAGTCTGTTAGTAAGGATTTTAGAAATAATCTTATAAATGACATTACAACAAGAAATCGGTCTATAGTCAGCTAGTCCTGAAGGTAGGTCTACCTTAGGGATCAAGGATATAGCTGTGGCATTACACTCCTTAAGGAGGTTGCCACTCTTGAAAAAGTACTTAACAGCATCCAACAGGTCTACTTTAATGATGTCCCAAGCCTTGTGAAAGAAACACGCATTAAAACCATCCGGCCCAGGGGCTTTGAAGGGGTCCATACTGAAGAGAGCACTATGGATTTCACTTTCTTGGACATCACTAGCGAGGGCTTCTTGGTCACCTCTTTCAAGGTGGTTGGCAAAAGCAAGCTTATCCCACCCGCTGAACGAGCAAGGGTGGTTGGTGGCCCCCAAGAAGCTTTTATAATAACCGACTACTTCTTCCTCAATTTCCATATGATCTGTGAGTGTCCTACCATCCCTCCCATTGATAGTCCTGATCAAATTCCTCGATCTCCTAGCTTTGAGAGCATGGTGGAAGAAAGCACTATTTCTATCTCCCAGCTTGAGCCAGTTGACCCTGGACTTCTGTTGGAGTTCCGACTCTAGAATCCTTAGAGATTGAGCATACCCCCTCGCTAGCCTCCTTTCCTCGTAGGCAGTAGAGCTAAAACTGGGATTAGCCTGAGAAGTGACTTGGACCAATGCGAGCCTGCTACGCGCTCCATAATGAGCCATGTTACTATAAGATCGTTTCTCCAAATTCCACGCTCGCAGCCCAGCCTTGACTGCCTTGAGCTTCATTATGAATTTGAACAGCGGGTGGCCCCGAACCCTCGAATTCCAGGCAACTCTAACCACCTCAGAAAAGTCCCGATCTTTGGCCCAATGATTGAAAAATCTGAAAGGCGTTTTTCTCTCTATGAAACCAGACCCTAAGGTAACAATACAAGGGCTGTGATCCGATAGACCACTCGGGAGAAATAACCCTTCAGCCTCATTAAAGGAGTCCACCCACTCTGAGTTCACCAAAATTCTGTCGAGCTTGCACCAAATCCTCCCATAATCTTGTTTGTTATTCCATGTAAATCTGGCCCCAAAGGCTTTGATATCCAAAAGGCAACTACGGGATAAACACTCAGAAAATTCTTTCGTCGCTGTAAGATTGATCCTCCTACCACCCACTTTTTCAGATTGATTCTTGACACAATTGAAGTCGCCTGACAAGACCCACGGCATTCTAATAACACTAGCTGATTCGGTAATGTCATCCCATAACTTTCTTCTCTCCACTATAGAATTGCCCCCATAGACCACTGTTAAGAAGAAATTCTTATTTGTTTTGGAGTTAACAAAAACATGGATTCTTTGCTCAGTTTTACTTACTAGAAGAACATTAACCTCCAGAGGGTCCCAGCAAATCCATATCCTGCCATTCATGACCGTGTCATAATTATCGAGCTTATCCAAGAGGGACAAACTCTCCTCATCACTCTATCAGCATTCTGACTGTTTACCTTTGTCTCTACTAACCCAATAATCGACAACTTCTTCACCTTGATGAGGTCCCTGACCTCCCTATGTTTAGCGGGGTCATTAAGACCCCGTATGTTCCAAGTTGCTAGAATCATTGGGAACTAATCACAGAAGTCCCCCCTGCCCCTGTTACTGCCTCAGAGTAAGCTGTAACCACCTTTTGATTCTTGCCTTTAGCCTCCGGATTGCCTTTAGGCCTCTGTTCGTGCCCAGCTGTACTAGGAGGAGTGCACTTGCCTCTGCTTCTATCAAAGGAAGAGTCAATGGAGCCGGAAGAAGACCCCTTCTCTGGGTAGGACTGAAGCTGGTCATTGGCTTTGCCAACCCCTACTACTGATTCAGGAATGGCATCAGCCAAAACTTGGAATCTGTTGGCATTGGGGCTGCTTTTGTTCTTCTTCTTCCTCTTCTTTGGGGGGCCTGTGCTACCACCACTACCTGCAACAATGTTAGTGGGGGACTTAAGAACTGAATTGGGAGGTTCCTTGTGTACACATCCTTCAGTAAATTCAAGATCTTTGGATCCCTCTCCTTCTTCCACCTCATTCCATTCCATTTCCTCATCTTCAGAAGCATCCACATCACCCTCTGACTGGGAGACAGTAGTTTCTAGCTCTTTCTCCAGCTGGCCTTCCTTGATAACCATCTCTATGTTCCTGTTAGACCTCCTCCTTTGGTGAAAGACTTCAGCCCAACCCTCCTTGTCAACATGAGGAGCACAGGCTTCCACTCCACCTGCTGCATCATCTACCTCACTACGATCATTAACCTTATTAGCATCAGCCTGTGAAGGTTTCTTAGTTTGGGTGCATTTAGCATCTGAATGCCCAAAAGTTGAGCAAGTGCTGCATCTTGGGGGGTACCACTCATACTCGACTCTCACATCAGTCCTGAGGGCTTCATTAATCTTAACTTTAAGCACTCGGGGCAGTTCAGAATCTGCCTTAACTTCGACACAAATCCTGGCAAAGGATAGTCTGCTGCCTTCATCAGTAGCATTGTCCATATACAGCGGCTTCCCCACTCCACTAGCCACATACCCCAGCCCTCTAGTAGTCCAGAACTGCTTCGGCAGATTGTACAGCTTAATCCATAAGGGAATTGATGCCTCTTCTCTTTTTTCCAGTTCCACTGTGGTGTCCCAGCGTTTGACCACCATGAGCTTCCCTCCTACAAACCATGGGCCTTTGTCTAGCACCCCAGCAAGGTCCTCCTCCTCTCCAAATTTGAAGAAAAACACCCTATTGTCATCTGAGAAAACTTCAAAAGCCCCATTCACCTTCCGTAGGGAGCTGACTGCATTCTTGACCAACATGTAAGGAATTTTGGCATTGAAGAAGTGCCCAATCAAGCATTTGTCCCATTTGGAAACCCCTTCCTCTAGGACCTCATCTGGGCAATCTATTAGGATGTCCTTCCCTTCTCTTGAAGGCTCAAAGTAAGGGATTTTTTTCAGGCTCTTAGCTGAAGCTGTCGAGCTGAATAACTTGCTCCAGGGCTTGGTAGCTCCCCCAATAGGCCCCCTGAAACCAGTGTTGCCCACTGTGCTTGCTGTTCCCTTTCTACCTCTAGCACCTTCTCTTGGAGACCTTTCAACAAACATCTTGTGGTTGCCTTTCCTGTCGGGCCCTTGCGTGTGTCCTGGCTGATGCGAATCCTCTACAGACTGAGCATGGGGTCCATCTCTGACTGGACCAGCTGTGGGGTCAGCCTCTACAGCCCTTTCCATAGCAGTCGCCACTCAGATACAGACGCCCAGCAATCTCCCCACCCCAAGTCGGAACGAGAGAGAGAGATAGAGAGAGAGAGAGAGAGAGAGAGAGAGAGAGAGAGAGTGTGTGTGTATGTGTTTGCGAGATTTACCTGAGAAAAGTCTATTCAGAGGAGACATGGCGGAAACGAGAAGAAGGTTCTGTTCTGTGGGACATGGCTGTAATTTCGAGATCTGAAAGTGCTTGATCAAACTGAAGTCCTTAATCAACAACATCTCATCTGAAGATCCCACATTCACTTTCTTACTCTACTTAGAATCGGACAGAAGTACAGCGAGTTTGCAGAATAATTTGTTTCGAAGTTTCCCACCATCTTTGGACCTGAGCTACAATGGGCTCGTTGGAACCATATGGCCAGAGTTCGGAAATCTGTATATGCTCCTTGAGTTGGATCTGAAATGGAGCCATCTCTCAGGACCCATTCCCGATGACTTATCAGGATTGTTAGACTTGGGGAGTATGGATTTATCTCATAATAATCTCTCTGGAATCATACCTTCTTCGGTCAACGAGCTTACTTTACTAACATGGTTCAACATAGCATACAATCGCTTGGTCGGGGAGGTCCCTTCTATGGGTCAATTCGAGACTTTCCCATGTTCAAGTTATTAAGGAAATCCAGGTCTCTCAGCTTCCCATTGTAATTTTCCTCCTATATCAGGAATTGAGACAGAAGAAACTCCTACCTCAAGTGCCGAACCTAAGAAAAGCAGAACGACAATTATAGGATTGCTATTCAGTATAGGAACAATAACAGGCTTCTTTCTCACTGCGGCCATTTGGTTCATGTCAGGTTGGTTGTTCCGAAGACTAAGAAAAGAAAGCAAACTTCTCGTTACAGACACTCGACATAGAGCACAGTCCAGTTTTCAGAACCTTGGCTCATATGTTTACTTCATTGTTTTTCATCTTTTTTTATTTTTGGCCTTCGAGCATGGTGAAAAATTTCTAGATAGTAAGATTGCAAGAAGGTTGGAATGAAGTAGCTGTAAAATTTTCAAGGTCTTGTGCAAATTTCCTAAGAGAAGTAATCAAACTTCTTCACTGATGTGGTGCAGCATAAATTTTTTATTGTTTCACCAAGATTTCTCCAAATATTGGTAGTATTCAAAGAAATCGACTTGCTTCGGCTCAACAAGCCTTGGCCCCCACAGAGGGAAATGGAATTAGTGAAAAAAATTCACTGGCACATTAAGGTGATGCCACCTATACATCGTGAGAAATTCTAAGTCCAATCCAATCAAATGAAGAATGGGTTTTAGCTTATTCAATGTCTTTTGATTTTCCTCCCCTCTTGGACTGCTCAAATTTCAGAAAAAAATTCCCTAGAAAATTACAGACAGCAACAACAAAGCCTAATTCCAAAGTTTTGGGGTCAGCTAAACGAATCCCGTTCCCCATTCCACCCTGTTCAGAATCAATGTACAATGTCCGAATCCAAAACCCAACGTCATCAAAATCATACTGAAATTGAACCACAGCCATAGTTCCATACTTTAATTTTCTAAGATTTTAATTTCTCAAACACAAATCAAAACTAAAACTATGACCATTATATTTATATATCACATAGAGGTCAATTAATAATCCATAATAATATTACAGAAGAAGATTAATCTTCCTCCAACTAAGAAGATTAATCTCCAGTATGAAACATAATAATGACACTCAAACAAGTAATTAAACAATAATCTAAACTGTCTTATAGCTCACATGGTGTGTTTTTTGTCACAATGGAA
Source organism: Akebia trifoliata (assembly GCF_017979445.1). Taxonomy (NCBI): domain Eukaryota; kingdom Viridiplantae; phylum Streptophyta; class Magnoliopsida; order Ranunculales; family Lardizabalaceae; genus Akebia; species Akebia trifoliata. Next base: position 3,455,263 of record NC_141385.1, read on the forward strand.
TCAAGGTTAAGTAAGCTTAGCGGTAAGTTCCCATCCCCACACCAGTCTCACTGTTGCGGGGTGACTGCAAGCTATGTTTAGCCTTTGAGTAGCAAACGTAGTAGAGCTCGGTGAGTATCCCTGTGAAGACAATGAAGGCTGCCCCTGCCCCAAAGACTCCTTTTCTTAGGGTCTGACACGACAGAGAGTGTTGTGAGATGTAGCTCCTGTACTTGGTGTGGTAGGCATTCCTCACCGAACCAGCCAGCAAGCACACCTCGGCAATACAAAATGTCACCCTAAAGAAGATAAAATCAACATGATATGTTACATGTTGTTGAACTAAAGAAAATAAGCGTAATATTGAGGTTTCCTTTGGGACTTGATGAAAATTATATATACCCCATAATATATATATTTCTTTGGACTTCGGACATTGATAAGAGAATAACTAAAAAAATTGATAAAAATGCCCTCGTATTCAACTCTTTGCCAAAACCGTTGATTTTTTTCCTCAAAACCAATCGTCTTCGTCATCTAAGAAATTTTTTTATGACACTCTTCAACCTAGACAACAAATTTTTAAAAGAAAGATCATGGGTTTTTGTCAAGAGAAGATTAAAGGTTAAAGACAATGGGTTTTGGGGAAAAAAGATCAATGGTTTTCGGGAAGAGGTTGAAGATGAGCGTATTTCGATCATTTTTGTTAGTCTCTTATAGAAGAATGTGGTCTTTGACGGGGTTTGTCATCATCTTGAAAACTAGGGCATTGTCCCTAATTTTTGCCAAGAACTTAATGGGTGCATCAAAATTAGTTGTAAAAATTACATAAACTCAATTCTGAGAGTGGAAAACAAGGCTGTGGGCCATGAACAAAGGGTATCTGAATTCATAGAACCAAAATGTAAGTACCACTTGATTTGTAAATCAAGCTAACTGTATTTCTCATCAACGCCCCAACTTTCCACATATGAATTCGTTGCAGTACGTACCAGCAAGATATGAAGAGGATGATTGCCCATGCCCTTGGACCTCCGGGGCGTAGAGCCTTCCCAAAGCAGAGGCATTTGCTTGCTATTATTATAAGGATTTGACTAGCCATGAGGAATATAAAGGATCCCACCCCCAAGCTCGTCGCGATGTCGGAATCATAGACACAGTAGTTATCATTCTTCACATTATCTGTGAAGATTTTGGCCTGACAGAGCAGTTGGGACCAAGGAATTTGAGAATTTATATAAATCAGCTTGACACACATAACAAAATCAACACAAATACATATAAAATTTTTGGCCTGACAGAATTTCAAACAGCCAAGGCCAAGGGTTCTAGTCAAGGAGATACTATCTATAAGTCAGTTTTGGGTATAGGAACGTGAGTTTGCATTAACCATCTAAGGGTTGGTGAGATGGATAAGACCACACCTCATGAAGTGGAGGTCTTGAGTTTGAATCCCCACTTAGGCATTTATCCCATAAATTACTAGGTCGTGTGGGGGGAGTGGACTGCATGTGCCCCGATAATTAGTTGAGTGCTCAAAGAGACCCGAAACCTCTGTTCCAACCAAAAAAAAAAAAAAAGAAGCTGCATTATGGGTGTGTGTCACACCCTAAAGATAAGTGCTTAACTTTCTGCACTTAATTTCTTTTGATGTATTGGTTATGTTAGTCTCAAATGATATCATAGTCAGCACCATTAACATCAACTTTTTACTATAACACACCAATTTATGAAATTAAGTTTGGGTGCAGATAATATTGTATTTTCAATGTCTGGACCCCTACCCATTTCTCATCTTCTTCCAAGAAACTCTTCGATTTGGATTTCAACTCTCTGAGAAAGCTCTTTGAGCTTTAACAGTGGCGCTAACCAGCACGAGTTGGAGTTGGAGCTCTCTTACTACAGCATACCAAAAAAAAGATTTTTTTCTTTTCTTTCTAATTGGGTATTCTTCATGCAAGATTCTACACAGAAATTTATTGATGGTTGAGATAGAAAAATAAGAGTTGTTGTGCAGAGATAGATAGAGAGAGAGAGAGAGAGAGAGAGCTCTCTTCACATTAAATACTAAGCTAAACCACTAATTACAAAAGTTGATGATAATTCAACTAATTAGGTATCAAAATTAGCAAATTTCTCTCTTAAATTCCATTAAAATATGCCAAATCATAACAACATAGAACAAATCAACTTCAAACCAGAGAGAGAAAGAGAGAGAGAGAGAGAGACTCACTGTACTTCTCCTTTGCTCTGCTACAACAGCAAGAACGAAAGCGATGAGATCCAAGATGAAGACTACTACCAATAGTAGAGTCGAAGCCATGTTACCCTCTGATTCTAATCAACCAAATCTCTCTCTCTTTCTCTCAGCAGAGGAGCCTCGGAGATAAAACAACACACTCACTAAGAAACGCCCCCAGTTCTTATTTTACCAGATAGATTGTCAGAGAATCAAAGGAACGGTAATACCCGTGAGATATTCCCTCGAGATTCGTGAAGGCATCGATGTATATAATATTAATAAATACTGGAGGAACGTGGAAGAACAACTAAATTGCTTTACGAGGTTCTCTCTCGTTTTATTTTTTCCTTTGACGCTAACGTTATTATTGGTGAACACGTGGCATCCATCCAATAAGTGGAGAGGCATTTTCCTGAATAGCGATTTGCTGCTAATAATAATCCCATCACTCAATGACATAATGCCACGTCTTCATGTGGGCCAGACTTTTCTTGGTTCATTCGTATAGATTGTATTTTTATTTTCCAAAGGAATGCCTAAGCTGTATCCTTAGTAACTGCATCTAGGACTGTAAGTGGATCGGATCAGAACCAAAATCCGATCTAGTCTGGATCAAGGATTTGAGTTTCAATTTAGATCAGATTTGAAAACTTATTGGATCAATCAGATCCCAAGTCGATGACCCCGATCCAATAAATTATATAAATTATATTATATAATATGAAGTAAAATTTAATTTTCTATATCAAATCAGATTGGATTGCATTGACAAGGGTCTGATGGATCAGACTCTTATTGGATTGGTTTACCTTTTCGAAAGTATAAAAAAAAAATGTACATCAAACTTGATACAACTCACATGTACCATAACTTTATTCCAAAAATATTTCACAAACACGAGCACTTATTCCTATATGAATAAAATATAATTTCAGAAATATTCATCCACCAAATAGGTTAGCATGGACTTCTCAAGTGGGCGAACTTATCCAGGCCCATGATAGGATAAAATAATGTTTTCCTGATTATGAAATACTATTATGTACTACAGGTGGTAATGTACTTATCTTACACTGCCTTATTGTTGGGTTCACTATATATGATTTAGGACTGATGTACGGCAAACTTCCACACGTGAGTGACAATAAAACCTTCCCCCTAAAGGAGAGGGGCATCACTTTGCAGTTAAAATAAATAATCTTGGAAAGAACAGAGAAAGAGAAGAATATTAATAGCTGCAAATCTAAGCAGAATATAAATAAGTACTTTAATAATTATTCGAGAAGTGGTTATAACTGCCGTTATAACGGTAACACCCCTTGCATTCTACATTGATTCGTCGATTTTTATCATAAAAAAAATTATGGGTGCTAATGGGTCGGTTCGGGTTTGATTTCAATTGGAACTAGAATCGAAATCACATATATATATATATAGGGTCGCGTTCCTAAGACTCATATTGCGACTCACATTGCGACACACCGTTTTATCTTATATGGGCAAAAATGTTTGGAATGAGCTGATTTTTTGTGAGGATGATCTCTGTGATGAGGGGATCATCCTGGCAAAAAGTCATCCCATTCCAAAACTTCTAACCCCATCAAAATTGATTTACAAAAATTGGACGGTCTATAATTTTTCAACAAAAATTGGACGGTCTAGAAGTTTCATAATGAGCTGATTTTTGGCAAGGATGATCTCCTCACCATAGAGATCATCCTCACAAAAAATCAGCCCATTCCAAATATTTTTGCCCATATAAGACAAAACGGTGTGTCGCAATATGAGTCTTCGGAACGCTGTTCATATATATATATATATATATATATATATATATATATATATATATTATATATATATATATATATATATATACATATATATATACAAGCTGTCATTCTCTAGGTTTTCATCTTCTTTGTCGAAATGACTGAAATGGTTGAATCGTCATTGTCGCAATAGAGAGGAAGAGGGTTAGGATTTTAGTTACAGAAGGCAAAACGAGGAGAAGAGAGAAGAAAGAAAAGAGGAGAAAAATCTGATTTGCATTTAGTCTTTGTTTAGAGAGGGGTTTACAATTTCTAAAACTATTAAGTGAGAAAAATTATGCGTGGATTAATTATTAACATCTCAATCTAATCTGCGTCGTTAGATCTATATTGATCCAATGATCACGATATTTTATTTGGATGTTGGTTTGAGAGTTTTGTTACTGATCCCGACTTATATATATATATATATTCCAATTGTGATTTTTATCAATTTCTATCCTTACATAAGTGGAACCAGAGTCATAATTGTTAAAAAGAAAAAATCATTAAAAAGTTTTAATTCTCGATTTTTATCAATTTCCAACAATTTTGATTCTTAATCAATTAGCTACTCAGATACCCAACTCTAATCAATTCCAATAAAAAGGGACTTTGAATCATACCATTAGTTCTAGTTAAATCAGTCAACCATTGAAGGGATTTGAGAACAATTAAATAAATTTTTTTATATTTTTATATTAAAATCGTAGATCAATAAATGCTTAATCATAAAATCTTATTTACATAAATTATAAACATTTGAATTGCTAAAATTAGATATAATTTCCATGCAACAACTGGACAACCACCAAGTTTTCATAAATTTAATTGAGTTTTTGAGAATGTCGGATGAGTCATCTTAGATATGGGACGAGTCATTGTGACACGAAACTTACAAGACTTTCTCACTAGTTTTCCTCATAGATCTCCATCTTATACAAGTTCATTAATCACGATCTACCCAGTCACACTTTCCCCTTTTGAGCGGCAAATGAAGGGATTAAAAATAAAGAATTTTAGTCCAAAATCCCAAATTTATAGATCTAGATTTGGTTTTGTATTAATTTATAGTTGATACGTTCGTGAATCATTATACAACTATAAAAGTTTACATAACAAGAGTTTACGGGTTTCCATGAAATAAAAAGTTTGTGCAAAAGTTTCCAATGATCGTTCTAAAGGATTTTATGGAGGTAAGCGAAAATTTATAGGGGAATAGAAAAGGGCACATGGATTTTATCACTTTATTCAAGTTGACATAGTCAAGTTGATAAATTGACTCAATGATTTGTCAAGTCAAGAGCCATATGGCCATCAGGCAAAGAATGAGTCGTCCATTGAAATCTCACTCAACTTACAAGCTAGGATGAGTTAGGCCCATGGGCTTCTATATAGTGTCAGAGTGAGTAATCGTAGGGATGTAGGAGACACATTACACGTGAGAAGGAATGTGATCAATAATCCCACATCGCCCAGATATCAAGATCTTGGCCTATATTTAAAACTGAGGCAATCCTCACCTTACATTACAAACCGGTTTTATGAGGATGAGTTAGGCCCATGGGCTTTTACAAAATCCACGCATTAAATTGTCCATAAACCCCTTAATAATAATAATAATAATAAAAGAACTAGCATTTTAGAGCTAATAATTATCAATCAAGTGGATTTTATTAGCAGAACTATATATTGATAGGTCAAACAATCATTACCACTACACCATAAAGAATACGCCACGTATACAGTGTGTATCTATAAGGATGAGGGGTAAAGCAACTATATAGTACCTGGGTTTACAAGACTAAGTTGTCCCTCGAAACTTTACCCTAAAGTAGTGTTTGCCGACAATATTCCTTTGGGATTCTACACTATGTTAAAACTGGAAAATTCGATGTGCCAAAGCCCTCAAATTTTAGAAATCAAATTTCGAAGCCTCAAGACCGTTGAAATAATTTATGTTCCTCGATTCGACAACTTAGAGTCATCAAATTTCTCCCATCTTCCATTAATTTGACATTTTCGATCAATTAAAAAAAATCGACAATAAAAAATTCGATGCCAATAAGTCATCTTAGCTTGTCGAATATGGGTTTTTTTTTCACGTTGTCCTATCGACATCCCAACGCCATTTCTCTCCCTATCAATTAATGTGCCATAATATATGTCATTGACACGTGATACTTGATACACTTAAGAAGTAAGCAATGTTGTGTTTCATATGGAGAGTACAGTCGTACTACAAAATAAATCGTTCTCATTTTGTGAGATTATGTTGTTGTAAGTCAAACATTCCATACTACTATACGTTATACCCAAAAAAGTGTCAAATGACTTTTGACTTGGTAGGTTGAAGTTTGGACTCATTCAAATTCATATGAATAACAATTTTCTTTCTAGAAAGTTTTCACTCGGCTTACGTGTTATAGGCACAGAACCATAGATTTGTTTCCTTGAGATACAAAAATGCAAATTCTCACTCGCAAATTCTCGACTGAAGTGTTAAGTATTGACCGAGTGAAGACTTTCTCGTTAGAATATTAGTACTCAATTCTTATAACAATAATGATTTTTTGACGCCCCTTGATGTGACATGTGTTAGAACCATAGATTTTTTTTCTTGGGATACACAACTGCATGTATATATATATATATATGGAGATTTTTTAACATTTTTTTAATTTAAAGGTATTGAGACCATTGTAAAAAAGAAGAAGAGAGAGGAAAAAAAATGAAAAGGATATGAGGAGGTCATGTAATTGTGAGATTTATAGTGAAACAGCTTCTCGAGCCCTTGGATATAAACACATTTGTCGAACCATATAAAAAATTATTTATCTTCTTTAATTTTTTTTTTCTTGTTATCTCTATTATTTTATAGATTTAAATGATGAAATCATGATCAAGGTCGATTTATCACAAAATCGACCTCCACAATCTTGATAGAGGGTTGTTGAAATCTAAGATTTCTTTTAAGGTCTTTTTCTCCACTAAAAAAAATGATTTTTGAAACGTAAAATATCATATAAGGTTTTTAAAACAAAATTCTTTTCTCCCTTTCTCATATTTCCTCCCTCTCTGTTTTATGACTTCTTCTAATAGGTTTATCTTAAGGGAAATTTAGAAATTAATTTTCGTGTCTCCCTAATCTTATTAGACTTGTAATATATTATTTTGTTAATTGGTGCGAATAAAAAATATATTATTTTTTAATATTATAATGGTGTAAATATATACCCAATAACCTGATATACCCAAAAACGATTAGTTGGTTTTGGTTCTACCATAGTGTACTCGATCATTTTTGGGTACAGTTATAAGTAGCTATTTTGAGGACTCGATAAAGCATCGGTTCTCATTTGGGTACCCGACTAGTAAATTTATTTATTTTTATAATAAAATTAGTAATTTAATTTAGTACTAATAAAGAAATATCTTAACGTAAATGTACTTGAAATAATTTTTTTATTTTATTTTATAACATGAAGTAATTAATTTTTATCTTTTCTCTACCTTAAAGTCCATCATGTTTCACATATTATACAATTTCAACAACAAATAAATGCCTTTACCATAATTTTCTTTGATTTTATTTTCAAAAGTTAGATTCACTTATAGAATTCATTGTTGATTTTAACTTCCAAATTAAAGAATTACAAGTTAAATTCTTACATTTATAAATAATTTTCTATTTTATCAAATACTTATTTTTTTCTCATTCAAAAAATAATTAATGTCTATCCTTAATGGGTACCCGATTGGGCTGGTTCTAGTTCCAAGGTTTCCATAGCTGGAACCAAAATGGATGAAACTGGAATCAAAATTTTATTTCGGTTCCGGTTCTGGGTATATTTGGATCCGACCCATTGACACCCCTAATGTTTATACATAGTCCCAGTACCATATTATATTTAATATGTTATTCATGGTAAAAGTTATGATCCCTGTCCTTCTTTGTGGGCCCAATAACAAGCCCTTATCCGTTGGCCCAGAAGACCAATTAATAGCCCAACCAAAATCACGAAAGCACAACTTCTTGTGCTTCAAGGCTACGCAATCTGGGAGGATATAGCTCATGTACTACTAGAGTTCGGTGATGTTAACCATCTTCAACTTTTGCCTTTTGCCACGTGTCAAGTCCCCCCCCCCCCCAGTTGTGTTGCACATTTAAAGTAGTTCTTTTGCCCTTTGTGGGCTCTAAAACCCCCCCCCCCTTGACTGTTTAAAAGCTCATGATTTAAAATATAAATATTTATTATTATTATTATTTTATAACAAACGACGGACTTACGTCTAATGGGGGGGGATTAGATGAGTCAGGGTCAAAATCAAGGCATATGGGACCTTCCCTCGGACATGTGCAACGCCTACACATCACACACACACCAGATAAATGAGAAAACACTCTCATGGGTGGCCCTGGAGAAATATAGTTTGTACTGGGTATCGAGCACACAAGCTATCGACTCTCACTGCTTATTGAATTCGAAATTACCATTAAGCCACTCCCTCGAGATTAAATCAACCTCATTTTCGATTTTGCAGGTCTACCAAACCAAGATTTAAAATAAACTTTGGAAATAATGTTTCGATTAGAAGAATATTTGAGATTATTGAAACATTAAATATTTTTTAATCAATATTTATTTCAATTCGAGTGAAGTTAATACATCTCAGTCGACACATTTTAAATTACACGAAACTTTAAAACCATGCATGAAACTGGATGCCTAACATTCATGTTAGGACCATAAATGGATCCGATTTCATCTGATCAAGGTTGATCTGAGACCAATTTGATAATGGTCGTCAAATTGGAGTCATAATTAATCTAATAAGAATTAGATTTTGTTTTTATTGATCACAATATTAGGATCCAAATCCAATTTGGTAACAATTGAATTGGTTTCTTTGATCAAATTCGATTTGATAAATGCAAATAATTTACACTTTTTCTCACATTTTATCATATCAAGGCCTCTCCGATATTGATGTTAGTCGATCTAGATTATCAAATCACAACCTTATGATATCCAATCTTTATGGATACCCAACTCACGATCCAGATCAATTGACAACCCTAAGTCATCAATCATTTAATTTGTCCCCGAAAAAGTACAACATAAGATCCAATGGCAAGAAATAATGCATGGAATTGGGTACTCTTGGAGTACTGGATCAAAACTCATTTTTAGTTGGCCATATTTGTCGCTCATGTGGGAACATTTCTGATACGAAAGCGTACGACATTCAAATATTTGCGATTCTCACAAATTCCAGGTATTTATCACTTTATGACTTAGACAACGTTGAGAGATACACGAGAAAACAAGTTCCAGGTATTTTTCTCTCAAGACCTAGACAGCGTGAAATTCGTTGAACAGATAGAGACAAAAATCAAAATATAGAGTTTTAAAAACTCGATCACTTAAAAACCAAAAAAACTCGCTCTAGTCAAGTCTATCTAAGAAAATTTTGAGGTGACTCACTATACAATTAAAAACTTACTACCTACCAACACAACTAGGAAACCCACCAAGAAAATTCAAAAACTCCACTCTTTTCATATTTAATGGTTTATAAATAATTTCAAATAAAGTTATATTTGATTACGTGTAGAAAATGATTTTCCAACCTCTTTAAAAAATGTCATAAAATATAGATTTCATTTTCCTACTCATACTCATAAGAAAATGAAATCTATCCTTATTTTTCATCACAAATCAAAATCCTTCTATATTTCTTCCTCACCACCATGATAGCCAACAATCATAGTCACCATTGTTGGCCGCCACCCTCCTCTCTTCTTTTTTTATTCTTCTTTCTCCTACTCCTTTTACATCCACCCTTCTCTTTCTCTCTCTTTATCCTCTTCTTCTTCTTCTTCCTTAAAAACAATTTCTATGATTTATTCTAGATAAAATCAAACAATGTAATTTGATTTTCAATTCTACCCATTTGCCACATCTATTTTTCCATGAATTTCAAATTCATAAGAAAGTCATTTTCCATACAACCAAGCATATCTTAAATTCGACATTGAATTGACATGGAGGTATGCATGGAACCATAGATGTTTTTTCTCAAGATACGAGTGAAAAACATCAACTGATCAACCGTTTAGTGCACACCTCCACGCCAGTTTAGTGTGGAATGTAGTGTCCTGTGCAATCATTCTAGGAAGATTAAAATTTAAATTTTCGTATAGATTAAAATTCTATTATATTTACACTCCATTTGAATTAAGAAAAATGGAGAGAAGAGAAAAAAACCACTTTTCACTCCATTTCTCTTGGTTGGAACGTTTAGTGAGGAGTAAAAAAGGATATTAATGGATAGAAAGTAGGAAAAAAATACTCAATTTCTTGAGAGAAAGGGAACAAACTATTATTAAAATGACAAACTTTTTTTTTTTTTTAATTTCTCAGTTTATTTCCTATCTATCCAAATAAGATGGAGAGAAAGTTACTTTCTATTATCTTCTTTTCTCTTATTGAGATTATTTTCTCTTCTCTCAATTTTTCTCAATCCAAATAGACTATAAAGTAATTTAGACAAATAACTCTGGCTTTTAAAAAATATTTTAGATGCCTCCCTATATTCCAAATTGATTATATAAATCCGTTAATATCATCTTCTCTGTTATATTAGTGTAAAATGACTTATGATACTCTTTCTTCAACTACTTATAAAAAACATTTGTTTTTCCCAAAAAACAAGCATCGTTTTTCAATTTATTCAATCTGTAGAATAGATCTTTGATTATTAGCTAACCTTAGATTTTTCTTCTTTAAAATATTTATCATGTTAAAATCTTGATTCATTTAACAAAATCATCTAGGATAAAATCTTTATTTTTTTTTCTTCTTTTAGATAGTGTAAAACAATATTCTTCCATTATACTACAAGAGAGATTTTTTGCTCACTGAAAAGTACTTAATTTAGGATGACCAATCACACGAAATGTAACAATGGTAGTTTTGCAATTTGAAGATGCCCTCAATACAATATGGTATTTGTGATTCGTCATTCTGGGATTATTTGAAATCACGAATTTATTTTTTGTGATCAAAAGCATTTTCGTGCTTAGATGATTGAAAATAATAACTTGTCCACTTTTAGGTGGACACCTGAGGGGAGGGGTGGCATCCCAAATGTGGATAATCACCTTTGGCAAAAAAAAATGAAATTAGCATGCTAAGAAGAAAGAGTAAAGATCCGATGAACCAAGAGGATTCTACAACATTGCAGGTGTACATTGTCACGCCCCGAAATCCCAACACGAATCCCTATGATTCATCGGTTAGAATCTCGAGGTATGAGGTAATCAATCACACAATCTGATAGAACATTCATAAATAATAATACTTATGAAAAGAAAATATACGCAGCGGAATAAACATTTAACTAACATCTATACGAGAGTCTAGAGTAAACAGAAGAAATCGACAAACACTGATATAAGTCAAGATCTTTAATCTCATAATTCATCAGGTTACAAAAATTTCTAAACTACCATGTTTCTTATCTACAACCAAAAACCGCTAAGATCCTCTACTAGTCCTCAAAGACATGGCGGCAGCAAGACATCAATCTGATCCTCCTCAAGGACCTCCTCAAAAGACTCCTCAAAGAACGGTTCTTCAAAAGTTGAATAATCTGAAAGGGAAGGATAGGGTGAGTAACAGGGGAATGTTACTCAGCAGGATGAACGCCGTTCTAACAACGAGTCATACATGCACGAGTAATCAGTTGAACAGTTAAATAATGTAAGTTTTTCATAATGTAACATACGATAAATGTCTAAGCATATTCAATAAACAGTTAAATAATTTCAACCTATCATTTCTATCATTTAAAGTAGCATATGCATCTTTTAAATGAAAACATCTATCAATCATTACAAAATAAGAAAAAATACATAATAAAAACACGGCGGTGTAATCGATAAGAGAGCAGAGGAACACGCCGATATAACCGCCTCGGCTATGGCAATACGATATTCCAAACTTAACCTCCGATGTGGAATCCCATCGTTATAATCTGATTTTGTGGCCGGTCTAGCATACCACGGTTGGATGACCATTTATCCGGCTCAGACTGGCTGTTGACCAAGAACCCAATACTGAGTTCAACTAACGGTGAGGTCGACCGTTTGACGACTACAGACTAATAGTGATCACTAACTAGCCCAGGAGACCCCTCGCGTCGAAGCCTATCAAGAGGCAATGCATGTGAACCCCGCCTATCTCTACACTATACAGAGACCGCCTTTACACACAACGTTCCCCAGGAAATAAGTAGGAGAAATTCCCGGATTTCATAAGCTGTAATATGCTCTAAGGTATCCCATACTACCGAAGAGCATATGACATCTAGTGTTATCCTAGATTGACTCGCCGCTTCCGGACGCACAGCAACGCGTCACTCTTTATGGGTTTTCTACAAACCTTTACTGGTAAACAAAATAATTTATTTTGTATATAATATATAATTTCTTTTTAATCGAAAATACAAACAAAGTCTGGTAGTGCCTTCCAGTGACAATTATTTGTCATTTCCATCCATCAAGTATCTCATCCCTCTATCCATCTATCACGTTTTACGTGGCATGGCCACTACGTAGAACTGGAGGCACTGTCCCATCAATCAGTCGAGAACATACGTTCTCTCTATCCATCCATCAATTAAATCGATCAATCTATCATCTAATTTCCTACATATCTATTAAAGTAATTTTACTTTTAAAGTAATTCGAAATCCATAAAGCATCAACCAATTCCATTCGATGGTTTTGGTTGAGTCGAGAGGCTCGAAAACAAAGATAAAACTATAAGACATAAAAGCTGAAAATCTATGAAAATTTAACTAAGTGTTAAAAAAATGATTTTTCAAAGTCGAACTTGAAAACGAATTATTTATTTATTTATTAAAGAACTTAAAGTAATACTTAATTATTTTTAATGAGATAAATGTAGGAAATGGGTATACATAGTATATGGAAGCAACACAAAACAAATTAGAACCAAACTCAACATTCGGATACTTTTCCGAATTGCTGATTTTTCGTCGAAACTCGATCAAAATCGATCCAAATATCATATTAACTATAAAATGATTATATTAATTCAATGAACTAAAATCAATCATAAATAAACATGCAAACATGATTTAAATTATTCAAATATGTATAAACTTAATGAAATAATCGATTTATCAATAATCATATGGATTTTCTATGAAATTATCGCATAACTAGAAGGTAGAAAGGAAGGCAACCTACCTCAAGCTAATTTCAACGGTTGAACGAACTTTAAAATCGCCTCCGGCCAATCTCCAAAATTTTCTTCCGGCGAAAATCGGATTTCTTTGCGTCCACGCGTAACCCTCGGCGAGAGGAACAACTTTCCTTCTTGCGCCTAAGCTCGGATCGTTCTCGTTTAGTGTAGATCTGAGTTTCAAATATTGAAGGAAAAGGGTTGAGATTTGTTTGAAGAGGAGAATAAGAAAAATCTGATTTTTCTAATAGAATTTAGATATTTATATCACTTAAGTTGGGACATACTTGTCATTTTGGGAATTGTTTTTCCCGAATGCCGAATTGGACAAACTTATACTCTATTTCGGATGATTTTTCGACACGAATCTAATGGTATGATCGATTTCCTCAAATTACGTCTCTAAGGTGTCGTTTACCTATTGGAAAAATATCTAATGTGAAACTCGAGGATTTGATAACTTTTAAATCAACGCACGGATCTAAAATTCTTTCCTCGAGATACATTTTAGGATTTCAGGTCATTACATACATTGCATCCAATATGACAAGGTTCACTAATAAGAAATATATCACATTGACAATATAATGAAAGAGATGTAAGAAACCTTAGACGTCAGCATTGACAAGGAGGTTGGGTAGAATAATTGGCAAGTTCATCATGTCGAGAGTCTAGAACAAGTAACTAACATGACGAAGTTCGTCTGGCTCATGGTAATGCATGGACTTGGGAACATCATCGATGAGGAAGGTGAATACGACACAATCTCTCTCTCTTTATATATATAGATCGTTCGGCCAAGGAGAGTGAGTATCGAATCAATTAAAAAAGGATAGAGACCTTTCTCTCTACACTTGTCATGTTCTAAGTCTATGTTACCTGGTTCGTTGGTTCACTTAGTTCAAATTAAGATTCGCGTTTCATGGTTTGCCACTCTTGAACGAACCTGGTTTATAGATGTATTTCATGTCGGATATTAAGTCATTTATACTAATCTCATAAATAAGACTCGGGGTCAAGGGACATATCAACAAATTTAAAATTCTAAAATAAGGGTTTCAATATTTTTAGCAGTGATTGACTCTGTTCTTATAAAGACTAAATTCAATTTTGGTGGTGATGCTACCCCTTCAGTTGTTCTTTGGGGGGATAACATTAAGGGGGCTTTTCTGTTATAGGGTCAAAATGACATTCATTGGCATTTGTTAGTTTGTTTGAGAAGTGTAGACATCTCATTTTGCATTTGGCTGATTTGACAATCCGTCACTTGGTTGTTGTGAATTGTTATGATGAGCAAAGAATATGCAAAGAAGTTGAAGGTTTATGAGATGTCCTCTCCCAATTTTCAATCCTTTCCCAGTCCTCATTATTCCATATTTATCTTTCTCGACATGCTTGACGTAAAAATTATGCATGCTTGGGATCGCTACATTTTACACTCGATTTAGAAAATACATACACTTAGGATCACCACACATCGATAAAGTAGAAACCTCGCAATGCTAGGAATCGTTACTCCGGGATTTAGAAATAATCATACTGGAACAAGAAGAAGCCACTTGTCAAAATTCACACAAATTGACAAATTAACCAAAATATCCTTAACATTTGACTCACGATTAGAAATCTCACTCCTTTATGAAAACGAGATTCCTGAGTAAAACTAAGCATTTCGCAAACAATCGCGCAAATCAAATAAAATCTAGAAATCTTTATACTTAGGAAGACCAAAATTTTCACATGAAATGATAACTTCCATTTACATGGAATGACATCTATTGTCACATAAAATGACGACATTCTTCACATGAAATAATAATGTCCATTTGTTTGGAATGACACTCGTCACCTCATTAAAATAACAATTTTCGCCTTGTGGAATAACGTCAATCGATCATACGAAATGCTAAAAGTCAAACCAAAATCGAAAGATTAAAATTTTGAACAAAAACTGACAATTAAAATCTGGAAATCTAACAAATTGAAATTCGACGCATTAAAATCCTCAAGATATTTAAACCATGAACCAACTAATCGAGTTGTGTAAATCAAACCAATCATCCACCGCGAAATTCAAATCGAATAAATTAAACCAATAAATTTTAAAGATCACCAATCAATAATAATCCATAAAATTAATTTTAATATCCGGACCAATCAAATTGAATTGATTAACATATTCAACTTAAAGTAATCAATCACTTAAATGAAATTATTGAATTGAACTCCACATTAGATTTGAACATCAATCAATCAACTAAATTCTCGATCGAACTTGTCACCCAACAAATTGATCCCTCGATCAAAATCTAGTTAATTGAATCAATCAAACAAATTCAATTAATCTATATGACAAAACCTGTCCAATCAAGTCAACCAAACTGATCAATCAACCAATCCTCAATTCAATCAACTAACTAGTAAGAATCGAAAAAATCAATAGAAAAAAAATGATCAAACTGTAAATAAATTGACCAATCAAACCATGAACAAAACTGTTGAGGAAAAAACTAGAGTACTTGACTTTAAATGCATAAATATTGGATATAAATAAGTAAATAATTTACTTGTACTATACCCTCAATAAAGATATCACTCACAAGTTGAAGAAGAAAATAACACTCTATTAAGAAAAACACACTTTTACAAACACTCACACTTTTTACAACCTCTCAAGACCTCTTACTCACAACTTATTTCTCACAACTTGTTTCTTACTTCTTGATTACAAAATGAGAGGACTCACCCCTATTTATACTAGTGGCACCTCCTTAACTAATGGTTAGGATTGTGCCAACACATTCTTAATCTAGTGTTTACAATTTTGTCATCTAGAACTTTCTAAAAATATCTATTAGTCTAAAGTTTTCTACCAAAATATCTATAATTCTAGAATCTTCTATTTTTCTCTTATCTAAAGACATCTAGAGTTTTTTCTAGGAAGATTCTAGAAATTGGGCTATAAATAACTATTGGGCTTGGACAATAAATGTGGACTTTTCCAATTTGGACTGGTGTTGAATTTTAACACTCCCCCTCAACACCAGCTCTTACTCTTTGCACCATGTTGAGTTGACGACGAAAATTTTCGAACTTTGCCAGTACTCGATCCTTTTGTGAGTTTTCCACCTAACTATATGTTTCATCATGTTGTTGAGAAAACCCTCGAGCCACCAATCTAGTCTTGTACCTCTCTATCGATCCATCTGGACAACGTTTTATGGGTTTCACATCTTTTGGCTTTGACACCAGATCCCAGGTCTGATTTTGCTTTAATGCTGTGACTTCTTCAAATATCTTAGGTTCTTTAGCAGTTGCTTCTTCAACTATGGCTACATTGGCATATTTGGGATTTGGTTTACGAATTCTGTTTGACCTTCTCAGTTGTGATTGTGGATTTGATACTTCCGTTTCTCCATGATGATCTTCTTGTTAATACACACCAATTTCCCAAGGATTTTGGGCCATCTCTTGATCACCATCACTGTCATGTAGATCTCCAGCCTAATCTGAACTTGGTTGAATGTTGACAGTGTGCTCCTCCATCTTTTGTTGTAGTTTGTCTTTGAATTCTCTTGAGTCTGGCAACACCTCTTTTCCTGAGGACCACCAAGAAGATGTTTCGTCGAATACCACATCTCGCGATGTATAACACCTTCCAGTTGTAGGATCACAGCATCTCCACCCCTTTCTCTGATTATCATATCCAACAAAGATACACCTGACTGCTTTCTTATCGAACTTGCTACGTAAATGATCAAGAACAAATACATAGCATACACATCTGAATACTCGAAAGTAGCTAACTGTAGGCTTTATGTCCCACAGTTTTTTAAAGGGTGAAACAAACTCTAACCTTGGTTGAGGAAGTTTGTTGATCACATGGGCTGCTGTTCTCATAGCTTCGGCCCAAAATCTTCCAGGTACATTCTTTGCATGTAGCATACTCCGATAAGTTTCTGCAAGATGTCGATTCTTTCTTTCTGCTACACCATTCTGTTGTGGTGTATTGGCATATGTATACTGACGACGTATTTTGCATTCTCGTAGGTATAGAGAGAACTCGTCCGAGCTATATTCTCATCCGTTGTCTGTGCGCAAGCAACGGATCTTCTTTCCTACTTCTCCTTCAACTATCTCTTTGAACTCTTTAAACTTTGAAAAGGTTTCAGATTTTTCTTTCATAAAGAAAACCCACACATACCTAGAGAAGTCATCAATGAAGGTTACCATGTACCGCATTCCGCCGATTGATGGTTGCTTGACTGGCCCGAACACATCAGAGTGAACTAACTCTAATGGTTCCTTTGCTTTAAACTTCGATTTCTCGTATGACAATTGATGTGCTTTACCATACTGGCATCCTGCACAGACCGTGTCTGTTCTCACGTCAAGCTGAGGAAGTCCCTTAAGCATCGACTTCTTTACCATCACACTTAACTTGGAATAGCTAACATGACTCAACCGCATGTGCCACAAATCTGCTGTCTCGTTCCTTCTTGTCTTGTCTACATATGCAGACTCTGCTGACATTACGTAAACTGACTCCAATCGTCGTCCCTCCATCGTTGGCTTTTCTGAGATTTTGATGTCACGATATACCTTCACATCTTGGGGACCGAACAAGACATAGTAGCCTGATGATGTTAGTTGAGCCACGGATAACAAATTTTTCTTCATTCTTGGAACATGGTAGACATCTTGAAGTGTCACCTGGTTAGAATTATAACGAGGTGTGACTATCGTCTTACCGATGTGAGCTATCGGTAACCTTGAGTTATCAGCTGTCACCACCACACGACTTCCCTTATACTTGGACAGATTTTGCAGCTTCTGCCTATCACCTGTCATGTGATTTGAGCACCCCGAGTCTACGATCCAGTCATTCTCGTAGTCAATCCGTTCAGATGTAGCTGTAAGAGCTACTTCTTCTTCTTCCTTTACAAATGATGCTTCAGCATCCCATTCATCTTCAATTTTCTTTTTAGAACTGGAAGTAGCAGCATTACTTTCAGCATGCTTTTTCTTAGACCAGCAGTCTTTCGCCATGTGGCCCTTCTTCCCGCAATTGTAGCAATCGCCTTCGAACCTTCTACTATTACCGTGATTCTTTGAAGCTCCCCCTGAACGAGAGCCTCCCTCTCTTTGATGACCTCTTATCTTGTCACCATTCGTTTTAGATCCACCTCTAACGTGCTGCTTGAATTTACCTTTGTTTTTGCTTGTGTAGAGTGCTTCCTCCTCACCCTTCAACGAGACTCCTCCCATTTGCTTAGCCAAAGCTTCTTGACCAACAAGCAAATTTTCGAACTCAACAAGTGATGGTTGTGTCGGCCATCCTTGTACTGCAACAATAAAGCCTCGGTATTCCGGTCGCAAACCATGGATAATTATTCTTTTTATCCTGATTTCTCCAATAGCAGCATTCGGATCTAATTCTAAAATTTCACGGGATATCGACTTCACCTTATGAAAGTATTGGGCGATCGTCATATCACGTTGCGCCATTGATAGCAGCTCGTTCTCGAGAAGTTGTAATTTTATATCGTTCTTCTTTGAAAAGAGTGTAGCGAAGGTATCCCATGCTTCTTTCGGTGTTTTGGCATCTCGAATATGCTCTAACATTTCTTCTTCAATTGTTATTTTTAAAGCAAACATCGCCTTGCCTGCTTTAATCTTCCATTTTCTCAAGATGCCATTGGCATCTTCTGTTGTCGGTTGTGTAACTTCACTACCACCGACAATCTCCCAAAGGTCTTGACCTTGTAGGTAAGACTCCATGCATGTTGCCCACGTGTTGTAGTTTTGGTTGTTGAGCTTCTTGATTCCTCCAACTACTTGAAGGTCACCCATCGTGCTGACAGAGCTTCGACTGAACGGAACAAACTTGACTAACGATCTTGTAGAGTAGTAAACTCCCCACGACTCAAGATAACTCCACCAAAATCGATCCTTGGCAACCTCGCTCTGATACCAATTGTTAAGGAAAATATAGAGTACTTGATTCTAAATACTCAAATGTTGGATATAAATAAGTAAATAATTTACTTGTACTATACCCTCAATAAAGATATCACTCAAAAGTTGAAGAAGAAAATAACACTCTATTAAGAAAAACACACTTTTACAAACATTCACACTTTTTACAATCTCTCAAGACCTCTTACTCACAACTTATTTCTCACAACTTATTTCTCACAACTTGTTTCTCACTTCTTGATTACAAAATGAGAGGACTCACCCCTATTTATACTAGTGGCACCTCCTTAACTAATGGTTAGGATTGTGCCAACACATTCTTAATCTAGTGTTTACAATTTTGTCATCTAGAACTTTCTAAAAATATCTATTAGTCTAAAGTTTTCTACCAAAATATCTATAATTCTAGAATCTTCTATTTTTCTCTTATCTAAAGACATCTAGAGTTTTTTCTAGGAAGATTCTAGAAATTGGGCTATAAATAACTATTGGGCTTGGACAATAAATGTGGGATTTTCCAATTTGGACTGGTGTTGAATTTTAACAAAAACTACAAATTTTGAATCGATCAAACGAAGATGCATGGGTTCACACCCCTACATACACATGTAAAATATGGAAAAATAAAAAAGAAGAAGAAAGGAAATATCTTCTCTTTGGTTTTATCAAAGCAAACAAAAAAGAAAAGATAAACGATATAAAGAAAAATAGAAACAAAAGAAAGGAAAGAGAAAGTTGCTACATTGGAAGTTATAAATGTAAAATTGGAATAAATCAATAGTTTTTGGCAGTAAGTCGTGGTAGGTGTATGTCCCCAGTTTGAAAAGATGGGAATCTCAAATATTCATAAAAGTCCAGGGGGTTATATCAAAATTACCTGGTAATTGTATACTTTGATCTAGTCAAGTAGCGGGTTGGAGAGTTGACTCAACTCTACAATCTTCCCGAGCTGAATCTATTGGTATAAAATTAACTAACGTACCAAACGTATTTGAAGGTTCAATATAGTCCAAATAATTCTAATAAAACATTAAAAAACAAAAAGCTTAGAAATTCAAACATCCTTTCAAATCAAAGCACGCGATCTTGGGGACCAATCCTCACTTCAGAAATTGGACCTTGAAAATCAAACCTATAACCGTTATAAATTCATACAGTCTTTCTAACTCCTTATAAAGCAAAGCCCTCCTTCCCACAATCCTACCAAACTCACCACTATTCTTCATTTTTAACTCTTACAATTAGAACTATCAAAATCTTATTTCGAAGATTTATTTAAGATCGAATAGAAAAATCTTATTCGTTCATTTAATTTTGTCTAGAGTCACGTCTTTTATTCTAGTTATCTTTTCAAAAAAAAGAAAAAAATGATGCAGAAGGCAAGTCGTCAACTTCTACGGTCGATGAACCAATCATGCAATGTGTTCATCAACCATAGAGGGATTGACACAAAGCGGAGCGTGGCGGGGTTGCTTTACGACAACCTTGCACAACTTAATCTTCGACCATTTCTTGACAACCAGAATATGAAACCTGGGGACAAGCTTTTCGATAAAATTGATACAGCAATAAAGGAATGTAAGGTTGGGGTTGCTGTGTTTTCGCCCAATTATTGTGATTCTTATTTTTGTCTCCATGAATTGGCTCTCATGATGGAGTGCAACAAGAAGGTTATACCCATCTTTTGCGACGTCAAGCCTTCGCAGCTTCGAGTGTTGGATAATCGAAAGTGTCCAGCGAAGGAGATGTGGAGGTTTAGGTGGGCACTTGAAGAGGCAAAGTATACTGTAGGGCTTGCATTCGATTCCCAAACTGGGTAAGATGGTGCACCTTATTTTTGCTATTTTGCAACAAACAACGTTTGAGGTAGATTTTCAAACGCACGGCTGAGATGAGAGCTAAATACAGATTCTCTAGGGATTAGCTTCAATTGGGAATCCCTATGAATATCTTCACATCTCAGCTGTACATTTGTTACACTCCCTCAAACCTTGATTGAGACTAGTATCTTCGTTACATCTATATTGCCTGCACGTATTACAGCGTGGGCATAGTTTTAGAACTCGTAAGAGTCGAAACAAAACTCCGACAAGTCGAGTAGCTTGACTCAATTTGATTTGAGATGAATCAGTCTTGAATATTGACACAACCAATTTGACTGAGTTAACATTGGAGAAACATCTGAGTCAACTCGATAATGCACCCATTAAGAACTTTTCATACTATATTTAATATTTTTGTAAAGTGAAGAATAAATATTATTTGAAGTTACCAACAAACTTAGTTTGTAAAGTTCATGGTCCGAGATAGCATAGACCTGAATTCAACTCTCATGACTTTCTGATGTCTCACAAAGTTTATAGAGTCATGATATTTTGACCCGGAAATTTTCAGCCAATTAATTTGTACGTAATTAACATGACAATGGCACAGAATCGTAGATCTTTCTCTTCAAAATAAACAAGAAATCTGTGCCCTTGCCATGTCAGATGAGTACAAACCCAGTGCGAATTTTCGACTGTAAAAATAAATATCACTATTATTTAATTTAAAGTATTATTAAATATAATATCTTTATTTATTTGACTGGTTCTAATCAACTTGAGAATCTTGGACCATTCTAGATGGATATACTATTCAAATCAATTTTTGAGTTTTAAAACTATGCTCTACAGTATAAAATTTAGAGATTATATAACACATGTCACTTTTTTTTATATAAATAAAGAATTAATATGCATAGATAGGTAATTTGGTCCTCATTTATATTCAATAAATATTTGATATCACTTCTTGCATTTATGACCGTTTGATTTAATCTTTATTTTGATGATCAGGAACTGGTCTGATCTGGTGACAAGAAGTACAAATATTGTGGTGCAGAGCTTGATCGAGGTAGAGCAAGAACGTGCCTACCGACGCAAAAATAAGAACTCATGATAAATTCTTCAGTGATTCAAAAAAAAAAAAAAAAATTTAGTTGTTAATAAACAAATTAATTAACTCATCTCATCAAAGCTTTGTTCTAATGGAGACGGCAGCAAATAAAGAAAATAATTCATCGGCACTTGTTCACTCTTGTAATCTTCTTGATTGATACGTTTTTTATTTTAATTTTTAGTTTCTTTTTTGTAGTTAGTGATTTATTTGTTCTTTGTGAAGGAGAAATAATAAGGAAGCTTGCTAGCTCTCCTCACACGTAATTGATTCCTTCTGTAATCCTCTTCAGTGGTTTGTACAACTTTGGTCATGATTCAATAAAAATTTATTTTCTTTTTCTTTTCTAAATGTCTTATGTGTCATCAACAATTCTTAATCGTCTCCATATCATCAACAATAATATAAATATAATAACAAATTGGCTCACAAAACTCAAGAATGGTTTGGGTGGAGAACTTTGTGTTTGATTGTCTGTTCTTAATTGAAATGTACATGGAGACCACAAGGTTAGTGATGTAAAGTTGCTTTATTGGAAAATTGAGAAATGAAATTAAAAAAAAAAAAATCTCTCCAAGGAACCTCATTAACAAATAATGGGTTGCCTCTCAGAGCTCGAGAATGGTTTCTCATCAAGATCAATATATTTCTTTTACTACTATTTTAATCATTCAAGTGTCACCACTCACCAAATCAACTTGACTCGATTGGTTTTTCAAGTTTGAGTCGAGGTTCCAGCCTTTGAAGAATCTCATTTAAACTTTGAACTGGTGGTTTAGAACATTCAAATCTTAGATTCTCACTTCAAAATAGTTATGGAAATAAGGGTTAGTTTTGAAATTTAAACATGGAAATATAATGAGTAAAAATAATTTTTATTTTTTATTTGTAATGTGAATTCTCTTATATTCTTTTTTTCTTCTTTAGGAGGAAAAGCTTAGGTTAAGTAGATCCTATATAATCATACATTATTAATAAATAACCATTTAAAAACTAGGAGAGTCCTAATATTATGACTCGCCACATGGCATACTAAATCGACTCCCTAATGTCGACAAGTTTGGGAACCATAGATCTGTACGCCTAGATCGGGATACACAGCTCCCTTGGGATCTATTTTTTTTATGGGGAAGTGCAATCCTGTATCCCAAGGCATACAGATCTACGGTTCCGGAATTTGTCACGTCAGGGACTCAATTGAGTATGCTACCTAGTGAGTCGTATTATCATGACTCAAACTATAATGGTTTGTGTTTATGTTGATGCACGATGTATTCTATCCAATTTTGTAATAGCACACCATGCACATTGATATCCTACTAAACCATCTTTCAAAGACTTTGATTTGTTGGATATTAGTCGGCAAACCATAATTTGCCATTTTCATGAAGGCTATGCAAATGGCACCTTCAAAAGATAATTGTCACCACATTATACAAGGATTCATAGTGATTTCATAGATCAATTGAAATGTATCTAAGTCCCAAGAAGTTCCACCCATTTCTATTAACTAATTAAACTTGGAATTTGGATGTAGGAGACATACTACACGTGAGGGGGAGTGTAACCAATAGTCTCAAATCTCCTGGGTATCATGACCTTGGGTTTTTACATGGTATAAGAGTGGGTAACCGCAGGGATGTAGGAGACATGTTACACATGAGGGGGAGTGTAAGCAATAGTCCCACACTACCTGAGTATCATGACCTTGGGCAATTGTCACCTTACAAACAGGTTTTGTGAGGATGAGTTAGGCCTATGGGCTTCTTCAGAGTGAAAGTCATGTTACTTCTAATTGACTTCATTCCATTACCACACCTTCTCCAATGTGAAGATGGATCAAGGCGTCAATTTTTTTATTTTTTGTGACTCATCAAAAGTGTCAAATTAATGGAGGAGGAGAGAAATTTGATGACTCTAAGGTGCTGTTTGTTAAACTGAAAAAAATAAGTGCTAAATAGCATTAAGCGCTGAAACTTATAAGCGCTGAATTTAAGTGCTGAAAAAGTTGTTTATTTAGATGCTGAATCATGTTTGTTACACATTACTGAAACTGGTAAATTGTCTTTGTTACCCTTACAATCATATTATACATTGTTTGCATGTTTCAAATGCTTATTTATTATCAAACACAATAAAATATATTATTTCTTATAAAATTAAAATATAATTTATTTTTAAATAATAAATAATATTCAAATCTTCAATTTATAAATAATAATTTCTATTTATAAAAGCCCACAAATTTCAAATTAAAAATAATAATGTCATACAAGTCACCAAAATTTGAAATCAACTTTAAAAGAACTTAATTTTGGATGAATAATTTTCGATGGAAATGAAGGATGTGCAATTATAAAAGCACCCTATGAATTAATAAGGGGAACCCACACTATAGCCATTTTTTGTTTTGTTTTATATGGGTTAAAGTTTTGGGAATGAGCAAATTTTTAGTGAGGATGGTCTATATGGTCTAGAGATCATCCTCACCAAAAATCAGTCTATTTTGAAATTTCTAACTCGTCAAAAATAATTTTTTATTTTTTTTTTAAAGGGATAATTTACGGTTCTTGAACTTGTTTTGATAAGGTTAGAAGTTTCAAGATGTGCTGATTTTTTGTGAGGATGATTTCCTCATTGTAGAGATCATCCTCGCCAAAAATCAACTCATTCCAAAACTTTTAACCCATATAAGACAAAATAATTTAGCTATGGTATGGGTTTATTAATTTGTGGGGTGTTTATATACTTATTCATAAGATATAAGAAGTAATATCCTTTTAAGAATAAGAGCATACTTGTCCGGTCAATACTTGACTGATGTGGCACGGAAATGGAATCATATATATATTTTTCCTTGGGATACACAACTGCACATTACCATAATGTGTCGTTGTATATCTGGAGGAAAAAGATTTGTGGTTCCGTTTCCATGCCAAGTCAGCCAAGTGAAAGCTTTCTACTTAGAAAATCATTATTCAATAACTATTCTTAATTTTTAAGGATTGCACTTCATTTTTTCCACTTCTCCTAGAAATCACTGAATCCATTTCTTTTCCTCCAAATGCTCTCTTCAGAGAGAGTTGGGTAATGTCCTTGGTTCTTCGACATCTTCTCCAAATGTTCTCTTTAAAGAGAGAAATAAATGTGATTTTAGGAGAATTTCATCAATGGAGGATTTTTGAAATCTAAGAATTTTGAAGACTATTATTTTGTTGTGGCCGACAATGGTGATGACGACGACGATGGTGAGATTGAGATGAAGAAGAAGAATATATTTTTGGGATGAAAAATTTAAATGAATTTCACTTTTCCACCCATATGCCATATGGGTGGGAAAGTGAAATCCATGATTGGATGGAGTTTTTGATTGGAGTGGAAAATAAATTTTCATGGACATGTGTAATCAAACACATGAAAAATGTCATTTTCCATGGAAATTGATTTTCCACCTTATTTTCCATGTGCAATCAAACATACTCTTAATTGAAAAAAAAAAATTAGTGTCATATCCATCACCAAAACTAAAATGTCATTATTAAAAATAAAGTCACAACCATAAACCAATATCTAATAACATAAATTAAGTATCACAAACCATAAACTAAGTTTTACTGCAATAAATGTATCACAACCAATTAAAAGGAGGACAAAAGAAGAAAAAGAAAATGGATAAATATCTTAAAACACCATCTAGATTTTATAAAATTTGAAAAAACATATTATCAAAAAGTTCTACGAAATTATAACACAAAAATGGATAATTAAAAAATCCCTTAAATAATTATTGATATTTGAGATACATTCTATATTTCATGATTTAATACGACACATCAATGACAGAAAAACTAAATATGTCAAAATGAATTAAGCGGGTTGACTTCCCTAACCCAGCTAGACTCATTTACTAATCGTGTTAAAGGGTTGACGCTATTATGACCAAAATCTACTAATTTCATATTGTTTTTGAGTCGTGTTTGAGGAATGCAACTGGAGACCAGTTTCCACTTTAAATAACCATTTAAGACTGAAAAGAAAATTAGATTTTGGACTAAAGTAATTTGTTTTCTAAATATCTTGGACTTTTTAAAAAATGAACAAAATATCCATATGCCTTGTCAGGCCCAAAAAATCTCAAATTTCCTTCAGAACCTACAAAGTACTAAAAATCACACTTAAAATGGTTTTATACCTGGTAAAAACAACGGTCCAAATGAAGCAAAGTAGATCAGATTTTATACCTTTTAAATCTAAAGTCAAATGTTCAAATTCAATATGAATCACATTTAATAACTTGGATCTTAATCTTTTTCAATCTGAAATATCAATCATGCGTCCATATTTGATCTAACCTCTAGGTGTACTTTGGATTTTTGGAGAAAGTTTGAGATGCCATTGTTTTCAGATTGATGACTTGTCCCTTGACCATGGTCTTCTTTGAGAGATTATTAAAACATTCAATATCTTCCAAAATCCCTCGATATTTTGCAAAATCCTTCAACTTTTTATTACACCCCGTGAACAAGATAGGATATTTAGAGAGGTTGAATATTATGGATTTTTGGAACAAAAATAGGGAATTTCATGGAATGAATTTGTTACAAACAATTACTATAGAGATCGGATCGATAAGCGGTTAATGTTTGTAGGTCGTGAGTTCGATATGTACGAGCATTAATGCTTTAGGGGCCACCCAAGAGGGCGTACCCTCACTTGCCCACAAACCGAAATCTTCTTCTTTGATTTCTTGCTCCCCTTCCTCTAATCTCTCTCACCCCCTCTCTATTATTATTTTTCTCCTCCTCCTCCTCCTCCTCCTTCTTCTCACTTTAGTCGTCGAAATTGGAGGATAAGAGGGGTGCCCTTGACATAGAGTGCCCACAATTTTTTATTTATTTTAGAGGTGCCCCTAAAAAACATACGGGGTCCTTAGAGTTTGTGTGTGTGTGTGTGTGTGTGTGTGAATAAACTTTTCTTATTTTAAATTGAAATTGTAAAAACATCTCATAAAGGCTAGTGAGTCACCACATATTGGGATTCAAAAATTAATAATAGATAGTAGGAAGGAAGTCAAATCAAAGAAGATATCACTTCTTAATGAGTAGGTGTTTAATAGAGCTGTCAATGGTTCGGAAAGGATTCAAATAGGATCCATTAAGACATTTGAAATAATTTATCTGTAATTATTGACAATATAAATAAAGAATCGTCTATTCAAGAGAGAGAGAGAGGAAAAAAAAATTAGCTCAAGAAAGAAAAAACATTCACTAAGGCACTACTCCATGGAGATAAAAGCATATAAGACAGAGACAAATGCTATTGCCCTTATGCATGGGCAGAGATTGGCACAAAAGAGAACTAAGTAATGAATAAGAAGCAAAATATTTGTCACATGAAGTAGAAATAGCTCGTCAAAATGCGAGCATAAAGCACATTAGATTTCATTCTACCCAAAGCACGTCAAGTTTCATTACGAAGATGGGTGCTTGACTAACAAAAGTAGGATGCAAGGCCCATACCTATTACAATCCATTAGCAGCCCCAATTTTAAATAGGATCGGGTTCCAGTGATTCATGAGGAAACACAATAATCCCAACTAACACAAAATCCAACAGTCAAGACTTATACATATCCCCATAACATACATCTTGAAAATACTTATCTCAAGGATAAATCTCAACCTTTGGATTTTGTATTTAAGTGGTAGAAATTGTGTGTTTTTTCCATGAGTCACCCAATCCTAACCTTTTAAATAATGTTAGTGTTATGTACAAGTGAATATTAAAGTTATTTTTTGTAAATGTATTACAAAATAAGATTTTAAATTCTAAAAGTATGGGCAACCATGTCTAGAATTTTAATGGATAGAAACATGTCTAATGTGCCTAATAAATGTGGAAGGTAAATCCTACTACACATGTAATCATTTAGTTGGCTCTTGTATACATACATAAAAGCTTCATAGAAAAAGAAAGTTCATCCATAAAAGTTGATATCTTGAGAACCCTTATCTCCCCAACCGAACACATTTAAACCCCCAAAACGGTAGACCTCTTAGAGAGCACAAAAAACTTATCACCCAACCCATCTCCCCAAAATTGTTTAAAGCCCATATTCCTTGCCTGCCGGCCAACCAAAATAATCTAAGCTCTATGATACAATCTCTCATTAAATCACATTTGGGCCGAGCCCAATGTTGAGCCCGACTCCAAAAGAGAGGAATCAACAGCTTAAACAAAAGGAACCACAACAATCACATTCGATTCTACTTTCTTTGTGTATGTGGTCACACCAATTTCAACAAAACGAAAGTCGGTGCACTTTCAGCCATGTCGAATCCCTGTAAAGTAGTTGAAATCATGGTGTTGGACCCCTAGCTGCTTTAGCCAAGAATCTGCTGCGCTCAATAGTGACAACCACCTTTCTTGGTCCCGACCATTCTCGGCCGAGAGCCATACCCTTCCTTGCATCTTATAAGTGGCTAGGCCAAATGGAGGGAGAGCGACACCTTCACCTTCCTTTCTCTTCCTTTTGTCGATACCAATTTCTTCTTCGAGATCCATATCTGCACGACATCAATATTGATGATGCACATATACAAAGAAAACAATGAAAAAAGGAAACAAATAAGGGAAATAAAATGAAATAAATAAAGATACCTTGGAAGGAAGCCGAAAGGGTGTGGTAAGTGAGGAAGGATGCAGACAAGTCTTTCACAGTTCTCCCCATTGGGATATGGTAAATTGGATACCTGAAGAATTAATCAAATAACATCAAACACTTACTCATTTCCCATGGTATTGAATTACGATATATTTCAACGAAATGTTTTTATTTCTACAAGGCTCAACATGAAATTATATGTACTTGAGTGTTTAAGATGGTACCACAAATTAATCGATTGGCCCAACTTTGGTGACTTCCAATCACAAATTAATCGGGCAATCACGATGATTTGTGATCAATACATATTCTACTAGTTAGGGGCATTCAATTATAGCAAATTCACTATAGTACCCTTCATGTCACATCACCTAAACCATAAACACCCAACAAAGAGAGCGAGTGAGCAAGAGAGATACCAAGCAACTGCCATCCAGCTAGCTGGAGAAAGATCCACGCTTTTTAAAGCCATTAATCCAGGAAACTTTCGAGTTAACCCATTGATCTGAAACAAAAAATAGGAAAATTGAGGTCATTGATATTTACGAAATATATAAAGGTACGAATTTAAAGCCAAATGACCCAACCATAAATGAGTCATCTCATATTTTCTTTGGTAACATAATTTTTATAACCAAAGATGAGATAAAGCCTCAAAATGCAGAATTAAATCACAAACAAAAAATATCAATTTCTATATCAAATTCAGAATCCAAAAGAAAAAAAAAATTCCAAAAAGAAAGAAATGTTCTATTTAAATATCAAGATAAAGAAGCATAGAATAAAGTTAAATCATAGATAACAACACCAATAATTTTACAAAAGAAATGGCTATAAGAAATTTGCTTTTAGAAAGTCAAAAGATTCATTAAAACTCAGATGCCTACAATTGACAAACGATACTTCCAAGTTCAATATATTTTTTTAATTATATAGAAATTATATTAAGAGAATAAGCAACAAAAATTTCAATGACATTTATCTCTTACAAAATTGCTCCAAAAGCTGATCTAAGTAAACAAACAGAAAAATAAAAGATGGAAAAATTCCTTAATTTTTTTTTGGCAAAAAAAAAAAAAGAAACATTGAATTTGAAGAAATTTACTAACAATAAGGGAATGATATTTGTATAATTTGTAAAATTAGCATTAGTTTATGAAACTTGGTAACAATGGTTATAGCTAGTACGAGAGAAAAATGGAGTTGTAGGGATACCTTATCCATGAGAGGGACTCTTCCATAAGGAGCTGATCTCTCGAAGTACTGAAAATAGGGGTAGCCCAACTTATCATTGAGATGCCAAAGGTTCTCTTGTTCTAATCCACCTTCCTCAGAAGAACCACCATCCCATCTCCACAACTTCTCGTTCTCGCTCTCATCACTATAGGAATCACTAAATGAATCCCTTGTCTCGCAATCACCCATCTCGGTCTCTTCCCTGAAAACCCATCAAATTCTCTTAATACACTTAAACTCATATGGATTTGATACATCTACAAGGACCCACATATATATTTGAGTCTTTAAATAGAGATAAAATGCATTAATCATCGAAATCAGGATTACCACGTTCACGATATAGTAATTATAATAGATACCCATTAAAAAAAATTGATTAATGAAGCATGGGTTGTGGTGGGGTCGGGGTCAGGCCAAATGAGTAGTTCAAATACCAAAAAAGAACAATTCGCCCATGCCTGATAGGCATGACGAAGGCGAAAAGGTCCACAAAACGAAGAACAGAAATTAACAAAGAACAATTCTTGATATTGCAGGCCAAATGACCATTTCAAGTATCTAAAAGATCAATTTGCCCATGTCTAGGTCTACAAAGTGAAGAACAGAAACAAAGAACAATTCTTGATACAAGAGGCCAAATGAGTACTTCCAAGTATCTAAAAACAACAATTTTCCGAAGTCACGATTAAGGAGAAAAAGGTCTACAAAGAAAAAAAAATAGAAACAAAGAAAGTAAAAGAATTAACTGAAATCAATGCTACCTAATTTTGCCTACAAATTTGGTACTTAAACCAGAATTATACACTAAATCATGAAACTTAAATGAAATTGATCCAACTAACAAACTAATAGTGCAAATTGAAACGTTACCGAAAACTAGTTAAGGTTTTATTGCTTGTGGAGATCTGAATTGCAGAAAGATAAGGAACATAGTATTGAACAACGGTTTCTTCTTCATCGTTTAATACAATTGGGACTCCAGCGCCATAAGCACTCCATTCATCATAACAATTCCATAAGTCTCCCAATGTGAAATATTCGACGGTTTCTCTCTCCCAAGGATGCCAAAGCTGATTAAGGTTACTAATGGCAATCTACGATGAAAAAAATTAAAAATGAATAAATAAATAAAACCATTAATTCTCCAAAATAAAATAAAATAAATAAGAATGGTAGAATAAGATCAGATTGATAATTCACAGACCTTTGATAGATTCTTGGACCGGACAATCGGTGTTGTACTGTCGAGAAATCGTTTGAGGTTTGATTGCATTGAACCTCTCTCAGAAACCATTGTTTCAGAGAGAGAGACAGAAAGATTCTTCCTTATTTCCCTCTCCTCACCCACAGAACAAAGAGAGAGAAAGAGGGGGAGAGAGAGAGAGAGAGTAGAGAGAGAGAGAGAGAGAGATTGATGGGTTGCTTTGCTTTTAAAAGGGGAGGAGAGGAGGACAAATCGGACCACAAGAATTCTATTTTTGACGTTTGGATTTTTTACAGCTAATTTTGATTTTTAGGGAAAGAAACAACTAAGTAATTAGAAACTCTTCCAAAGGAAGAATCAGTCTTTTATAGCGAAAAATAAATAAAAAATTCAAAAAAATAGAAGCTGAAAATCCTGAAACAATGAAAATAGATGATAAAGCAAAGGAATCCTTCAAATTTGGCAGACAGAACCCAATAAAAAGGATTCAATCATTCCTACATTACAAGTATAAGTTTTCTTCTCTTGTTCTTCTCTCTTTCTATTTAATTTGATTTAATCTTGAAGAAAACTCAACAGATTCGCCGTCGGTTCATGAACATGAATCAAACCCATCACCATAAATAGCAAAAGATACGATTTTTAAACCAAAAAACAATCCATTAATCCTTAAAAACACGAGTTTAGCTTCAAACCCAATAAACCCCTTGAATTGTTTTTAAATAAACCCTAAAGAAAATAGAGAAGAATTACCACTCTCTGCTTCAATTCTTCGATTTTATGAGGAATTAAGTAGACCCAAATGGTTAAAATCCTCAATTTTCATCCCAACATCACTAAAAAAATTAAACTTTCTCATCAAAAGAAAAACAATAATAAAAATCACCCAATTCTCATTTCAGGAATTTTCTTTTTTTCAGAAATCGCGATTTCAAGGAAGAAAGAACAAAGACGGCTGGGTCTCTCTTCCTTTCTCACTCTCCCAACTCTACAAAAATCGAAAATCTAAAAACTCTAGAAGAGTTGCCGCGTTTTCTAGGCAGATATTTTTAAAAATTGATTTTTAATTTTCGTTTCGTGGAAGAACTTAGAAGGGAAGATTGGCTTGGATTTTACAAAACCGCGTAGATTTGTTAGAAATTCGTAACAACTACGGAGGAACGTTTGCAAGGTTCCATAACGTAGAAGCGTTTTTTGATGCTTACAGCCTCCCCTATTAGTTTATTATTATAGAGGAAAAGCAGAGACGATTCTTACATTCACACCACGTGGCATGGATTCTAAAATGAAATTTGTGGCCCCATCTCTTGGAAAAGCTACAGTAGTTGCATCTCTTGTACTCTATGATCTAGCCATTGATTTGTCTTATCTCATGTTCAACATCAATCAAGCAAGGACAAAGGCTAGGATTGTTAGATTCTAATCTTGGATGGTTGAATTAGATTACAAAAATTAATTTTCAAAGTTTGGAAATTCGTTTACCTGAAAAGTCTTGATTTTCTGACTTTAAGATTTTGAACTCGACTAACGTGGCATGAGCACAAAATTATAAAACTTTTTCTTCGGGATACACAAGGAAAAGATCAACGATTTTGTGCCCTCACCACATCAAACGAATACATATTGAATGAAAATTTTAGAATTAGAAAATTATTGGTGTTACCCGAATGGGAGTGTCTAGTTGAACTAGTTTAAATTAACCTAAGCCTTAATGGGTTCCAATTTCTAGAAATTCATAGACCCATTGGACTTGAATTGACTAGACTAGTGACATAACTAGATCAATAAGTTGTGCATTGTGGCCAAAGCCTCTCATCAAAAGGTATAGATCTTGAGTTCAATCTTTTTTGTTGGAAAAATTTCTTTCTTTAGTCTTTTCTTAAAGTTGTTTCATAATTGTTCCTTCACCCTTTTATATGTTTTATTCACAAAAAGTCCAATTTTATTATTTTTTTCTCATTTTGAATTTTCAAGATTTACAATAATGAAAATTCAATTAATTAAATCATATTAATCATCACAAATTGAAGGTAAATATCATCAATTTGTACAATTATCACTTGTTAACAACTCACAAAAATGCATCCTACGTTGCCTGGTATGTGTAGTTGTTAGGGTATTACATGTAATAAGATAATTTGGGCAAGCTATGTTGCTCTAAGCCTTACCCATGCCAATCGAGCCTCCATAACACACATGTCATAAAAAAAAAAAAAATACTTTTAGGGTGTTTGATTTGTTAAAAATCAAAATTAATTATATGGATGGTTTCATTATGCATAGCATGTTATATTTTTCGGTTAATAATTTATTAAAATTACAAAAGGGTAATATGGTCAAAATGACCATTATGTTTTAAAATTATATTTATAACCAGAAACTTTTAAAAATGATAAACAAACAACTTTTTCAGAATAAGATTTCAGATTCCAGATTTCAGAAAATAGACTTTAGACTTCAAAAATATTACCAAACATACCCTTAGTAGTTTTCTTTTCGTGTTTTTATCAGAATTTTTTATATTTCATAATGTAACATTTCTCTTTTGGATCAGACCAATTTAATTAAACTAGTGTGATCGTTTAGACGAGATCGAGTTTGATAACAGTGGTCTAGTCAATGCTACAACTTGTTAAAAATTGCAAGAAAAAGATTACATAATGGGAACAATTGTTTCTACCTCATTTGTTAGTTTATTTGATTTTTGATCTTAATTATGAAAAATCATTTTTATAAAACAAATCAAATCAAATATAATGGATTCTATTGTTGAATTACAAACAAGAATCGAATTCTACAATCTAAAACAAAAGCTTACATCATAAAGTAATAAAGGTAGTCCAATATATTCTGGTTTTTATTGATTCCTACCGCCATATGAATTAATAAAGTTAGTTTACTATATTCAGATGTTACTGTTTCTAATAGAATAATAAATGAAGTTTACAGTTTCTTATTTGAGTGATTTCGAGGTGAGCCTCTCAAGTCTAGCGAAAATTTGACATACCACCGGTTTTCAAATAGATGAAGAACCCTTGACTTCGATCTTCTATGAGAGACATAACGTGAGCTAACCAAAATGCTCTCATCTTAAAACCCCTTTGCTAAAAATCTTTTATTTTTGCCAAAAAAAAAAAATCATCTTCAATTTTTAGGATTAAAAATTTATTCTCGCCTTCGACTTCAAAATTTTATCTACCTCGACCTTTAAATCTCATGAGAAAAAATATACTTGAGGATGCTAAGGAAAAACTTGAAGAAAAAAAAAAATCTTTTAAGGATGTTGTATTGAAAAAATTGACAAGAAAATAAGCACACAACGCAAAGAAAGAATAAAACAAAAACACAAAAATTTATGAGTTTCACCTTTTTCGGGGCTACATCCTCGGAGAAGATCAATCTTCTTCACTATATCAAATAAATGTTACAAAGGAAAACCTCTTATCCGTTTTTTCTCGCTTAGATATATATATATATATATATATATATAGTTTCGTTCTCAACCAGAAAACCCAAGGTCGAAATTATATATTTGTACTTAGGTCTGATTATATAAATATCCTTTGAACCCAATGTGTAACAATCTAGGTACTAGGTTCTCAATCACAGATTAAATACAAGACACCTTTGCACGACATAACAAGGTTGAAGACATGGGGGAAAAGGATTTTTGGTATGACTAAAGAGGTTGAAGATGAAGGTATTTCAATAATTTTCTATTAATTTCTTGTAGAAGACCGAAGTCAAGGAAGTTTGTCATCAATTTAAAAACTATGGGTATCCCTAAATTTTCCTAAAAGCTAGAGGGTATCAAAATTACCCATGTTATTATTGTTGTTAGAGGTGACAATCGTAACACGACACAAAGTTAGTGGGTTTGGATTGAGCCTAATCTTGTTTGGGTCATAATCGTATTGACTCATCTGATATGATTATTGAATGGGTCATGTCTAGGTTAGTGATATCACCCCGTCTTGACACTTTATTGTGTCATTAATGTGTCGTGTTGACTCACGTACAATCCGAGTTGTATATAACTCATTTAAGTCATGAAGCATAGCAAGTATCTCAAATATTTACTCTTTTTAAAGCGGTTTTAAAATTAACCATTTTTGCTAGAATTCGCAATTCTTTTTTCCAAATTTTTTTTTTTTAAATATAGAGGGTATTTAATACATTTGTCAAATAATTCATGGTTATACTCTAAAAGATTACATTGTGTTTAAAATTACTCATACCAGCAATTTGTAAAGATAAATAATGAACGAAGAACAATATACTCATAATTTCAAATATTTTGATATAAGTTTCAAGAGAACCCACTCTTTTTCGATTAACAATCCTTTTCCTTTGCATAACCATACTCCTCTTTGTTAGCTTACTATGGGAAGGTTGTTTATTTTCCCTTTGTCGATCGGATCAACTCACACATATGGAATTTGTAATGCTACCTACTGACATATTGCCTCGAGTGGGATTCCTCCTTCTGGTGTGAGAGACTCAAATGGTGGTTTAGGCTACTTATTGTAGAGATTTGGCTCATAATTTTGAAGAGTTACTTGTAACATTTGATCCCGATGTTTCTTTCACCACTATAATGTATACATTTTGCATGTTTTGGAAGATCAATACATTGTTGAGTTTGAAATATTTTAAAAATCAAAATCCTTGAGGTCAATGATTCAATCTTCAATCTCGATGTTTTGATATATATATAGAGGGCGGTTCATGGGACATATGTAAAAACAATGGTTTTTCAAAATATGAGTTAGAGGTTTTGGATTTAGCTGATTTTTTGTGAGGATGGTCACTATGATGAGAAGATCATCCTCACAAAAAATCAATTCAATCTGAAACTTCAAAATCCATCAAAGTGAGTTACAAATTATTGGCAAAAACTCGACGGTCCACATCCTAAATCACTTTTAATGGGGTTAGAAATTTCAGATTGGACTGATTTTTTTTTTTTAGATAATCTTTCCATCATAGAGATCATCCTCATAAAAAATCAGCTCAATCCGAAACTTCTAACCCATATTTTGAAAATTTATTAATGTTACATTGTTTTTACATATGTTTTTTCATATGACCCCTTGATCCTAACCCTATATATATTTTTGTTTTTTCGTTTCTTTAAATTCGACGTTGGATAAATCTTTTAGAAATACTTAAGATGTATACATAACATCGGCAAATCAGGAACTCAGGTCAAACATTATCCTTTGATTAACATTGGGGGTTGGATAATCTTGAGTAGAGTGTAGTGTTTTATGATCCAAGTCTCCATTTTGCCATTATTAGCTATGCATTTTCTACGTTTCGAAGAAGACCTATTCAATGTTGAAAAAAGCAAAAGTCAAGATCGAAAATAAAAATCTTCGATTCAATCATCAAGATTGAATAGTGGAAAAAAAAAATCCTTGTATAAGCCCACAGGGATGATGATGATGAAATTTGGCCCATAGATTGTCTTTATATTGAATTATCATCAATGAGCCCAAAATATTTTGACTTCGTGGCAAATTGACGTACTTTAGTTAGAATTGTCCTTTTTATGCCTTAAACACGCTAATTAGCAAGTTGTTGGAAATTATTAAAACAAATGTCCTATCCGTTTCCTGTTGAACAAACAACTCCCCAACTCCCCTTTCATTCAATTCAATTAATGTCTGCCCACTCTTCCATGTTTAACCTCTTTTTTTTTTTAAATATATATGGGTCCCGTTCGCCACCCTTAGTTTTACCACACACTTTAACAAACGCGTTTTGTCTTACATGGGTTAGAAGTTTCGGAATGAGCTGATTTTTGGTGAGGATGATCTCTATGGTGAGGAGATCATCCTCACCAAAAATAAGCTCATT
The DNA here is from genome assembly GCF_017979445.1 of Akebia trifoliata. Lineage (NCBI taxonomy): Eukaryota > Viridiplantae > Streptophyta > Magnoliopsida > Ranunculales > Lardizabalaceae > Akebia > Akebia trifoliata. The sequence goes on from NC_141385.1 coordinate 3,492,455, forward strand.
CCAAAACTTCTAACCCCATCAAAATTGATTTACAAAAAATGGACGGTCCACGATTTTTCAACGTGTAAACATGGGGCTAAACATTTCGGAATGGGCTGATTTTTGGGGAGAATGATCTTCTAATCATAGAGATCATCCTCACCAAAAATCAGCTCATTCCAAAACTTCTAACCCATGTAGGACAAAAAACGTTTGTTAAAGTGTGTGGTAAAACTTAGGGTGCTGAACATTTCCCTATATTATATATATAAATATTTCCGTCATCAGTGGCACAATTTGATTAGGAAATAAATACATTGGGATGCATGAACAGCTTGATTAGGAGCCGAAGTGTTTTAAACATCAATTTAAGTGTGGCACGAAGACACCTATCATATTTTATAAGAATGAGACACTGTATTGGATCATGAGTTTATTAGTCAATTTCTTAATTTAATATTAAAAAATACCAATGATTCGGACTTGAAAATTTTCACTCCGTCTGTACTCGACTGATGTGGCAAGGGCACATAATTGTTGATTGTGTTTCCTTGTGTATTGCGAAGAAAAATATTAATGGTTTTGTGTCTTTGTCACGTTAGCTGCATACAGACCATGGAGAAATTTTCGAGTAAGAAAATCACAACTCATTTAAAAAAATGAAACTGTTAAAATAATAATAAATAAATTATTAATTATTAAAAAAGTAATATTTTATTCAAATTTATCAAAAAAGTAATATATCGACGCTCGGATTGATGATTTTCAAATTGATGAAAATTTCCCCATGAAACTGGCAATCCAACTGCTGATTTTCACATCCCTTAATAAATTCAAAAAAATATATATATTATTATTTTGATATATTCAAAAAAAAATTATCACTATTTTAATATATTATTTTTTAATAATTATCTTTTTACTATTTTTTGATAATTTTATTATTATTATTCCTAATAATTTACTATATTATTATTTTTGAACAATTTTCCCTAATTATAAATTAATATATTCATTTTTAATCAATATAATTACATTTTTTAACCAATAATTATGAATATTATTTTTTATATTTTATTATTTGCTATATTTCTTTATATTCATAATTAGAAATAATATTAATAATTACATATATCTTGAAATAACTATCATTGTTAATTTTAATAATTATAACATTATATTAAAAAAATTGTAACTAATACACATAAATAATTAAAATTATTATTTTTAATAACTATAACTATTATTTTATTTCATTTTCATAATTTTTCGTAAAAACAAGGGAAAATTATTATTAAAAAAAATATTGTATTTATAATTATCTAAATGAGAGTGAGAGCAAGTGAGTGAGTGGGAGACCACAAACCACTATGTATAGAATGACAATCGGCGGTCAAATCGTCACATTTCAAAGTCAAAGGTTTAATTCGGTCATTTTGAAAATTAAACATCTAGCCGTTGATTTTTGAAAACTGACGATCGGACTGTCGATTTATTACTTTTATGATAAATTTAAGAAAAATATTATTATTTTTTAATAATTATTAATTAATTTATTATTATTTTTAATAATTTTCCCTTAAAAAAATATTTGGAGGAAGAAATTTTTAGTACGGACAATGCCACTTGGTATAGAAAATGTAGATCAAGTGTACCACATGGACCTTTTTAAACGGGTGTTGTCAAAATGAGTCCTGAGGGCACAAGTTAGATACAATAAATACACCTAAAAAAAAATTCACTATCTAAAATACCCTAAAAAAATTCCTAACAAAAATGTTCTCAGATGATTATTTCCAATTGGATGGCAATGGGTTGGGTTGGTTCGTGTGGTGTTGAGGTAAGAGTATTCTAAAACTTTACCCAACCCAAATCTGATCCATTTAATCATTTAAATATACATTCAAACTCGACATATTTATTAAATAGATAACCTCACACGATCCATATGATATGTTCAATAAAATTTTAATATGAAGTGAAAAAAATTAATTTCATTTCTATCGCTAAATTATTTTCCAAAGTTTTTTAAAATTTTTGTTTTTTACAATCATGTTTTAAGGTAATGTAGTTAGAAAACATTTTTTTACTAACTTTATAAGAAAAATATTTTTTCTTTCCTAACTAAAACTTAACCCTTAATTTTTTGAAAATATCTTCAAGCACCCTTTATATTTTTATAAAATTTGAAAAGAAGAAGAAGAAGAAGAAGCATACTATAAAAAAGTTCAACGAAATTCTAATAACAAATGGATAATCATGTTAAGTGGGTTGACATCCCTAACCTATACATAACTTGTTTAATAATCATGTTAGATGAGTTGATACGATTATATTCCAAATCAAATAAGCTATTTGACTCAAACTTATTAATTTCGTGTTGTTTTCGAGTCTTGTCCACTCGGTTAAGATTGTCATCCCTAATTTCCAATGTGCATTTATTGCATCTTAAGTAAAATCCTTTTTAACCAAGCTGTCGGCATGGTGAACGTGTTCACATATTCTCTGACGATATAAATATCAAATTTAATTGTTGAGATTTATCTTAGAGATCTATAATTTATTCCTCATATACATTTTCTATTTGGATTGTTGGATTTCATATTTTTATGATTGCCATTGTGTGTAGGGGTGGCAATGGGTCAGGTTGGGTCGTGTTCATGTTGTGTTGAGTTGAGGTAAGGGTATTATGAAAATTTTCCAAACCCAATCCATTTATAATTAGGTATACCTGACCCAACCCGTATATAACATATTTAATAAAATTTTAATTTTTATTGGAAAAAATAAGTTTTATTTCCACCACCAAAAATAAAATATCATTACTAAAAATAAAGTCACACAACCGTAAATTAAGTTTAATGGTGAAAAATAATTTTTCTTTTGAATTTTTTTCTTCTTCAAAGTTTTTAGAATTTTATCCTTTACAATCATGTGACATCAAATTATGTTTTTGGATGGCATAAGGGGATTTGGTCATAAAACTTTCCTTACTAACTTAGTAACGAAGTGTTTTTCAATATTATTATTACTATTATTATTTGCAAAGCAAAGTGTATTTTATTATTACATGAGACATAATAGTCTTATTTGATAAATCTAAGAAAATGTCATTTTGCCAATATTAGGAATGATACACTACATAGCTCTAGATTTTAATGAAAAACATGAGTAAAAAATATATATAAATAAATAACTTATTGAGAGAAGTATTTTTCCTTTCTAAACTACCGTTAACCATTTATTAATTTAAAAATATTTTAAAACAATCTTTTCTATTTTATAGAATTTGTTATAAATAAAAAAAAATGTATTATGAAAAGGTTTTAAAAAATTCTAAAAAAAAAATAAAATTGAGTAATTTAAAAAAATTTAAAGAATTATTGATATATTTAAAATTACACATTAACAACAGAATAACTAAACAGGTTAGGTGGATTAACGCTTAGAACCCAAACCCCACCCAATCGTATTATAGATAATGGGTTGATATTATTATGACCCAAACTCATTTAAGCTTGATCCAAACCCATTAATTTTATGTTGTTTTAGAGTCGTGTTCACGGATCATGTTAAGATTGCCACCCCCACTTGTATGTGAACATATAAGTTTCTTTTCCACAAGGAAATTTTGTGTCTACTTTTTTTCTCCAAGATGATCATAACTGCTTGGAACCACCTTTAAAACAAATCAATAATCAAGCGGAAATTTTGGAGGTGAAGTGCACCGCCAAAAGACTGATGGTATCAGTGGGCCCAACCTAACTAACTTGACCGTTTGAATTTTGTACCCACATACGCCTGCTGCCTACACACAAAAAAATAAAAATAAAAAAACAAGTAAATAAAAATTTCGTGACTCCAAAGCGTTAGTGCCCATTGTCTGAAAAAAAAAAAAAAAAAAACTTTGAGGCCCTCATCCGTTTCAAAATTTTGATAGAACCCTCTATTTTGAATTAAATGTGTTATTCTGAAGGAGATATCTCAAATATTAACTAAAAAATAGGGATATAAAATAAATACAAAAGACCATATGTCATGTTATGAGAAGGATTAATGCTAAAGATATCTCAAGATTGTACCTCACATCACACATCCTGAAGTGAAAGTGTATAAAAATCATAGATACTTTCATCGAGATACGTCAAGATGTGCAATATAAGGTACAATCCTGAGATCACTCTGGAACAATTTTTTGGAGAGGGTACCTCAAAATTTTTGAAGCGTGACCACTTCAAATTCAGACTCCCATAATTATAACCTAAGGGGAAAACTTTGAAATGGGTACTTGCTTCAAAATTTTGAAGAGACCCTTCTCTATTGGATTACACTTGACATTTTTAAGGAGGTACTCCAAAATTTGATAGAAATATAGGGGTGTGAAGTAAATTTAATATGCCACGTGTCTTTCAACAAGGAGGGTTCCTTCAATATTTTGAAGCGGCTTGCCTAGGAGTCTGAGATGCCCGAGTTTTTTTCTAATTCCACAAAGTGGTGGGCCAAGGATTTATGGATCAGTCTTTAGTGAGGGCCCTTCGAAATAAAAGAGAATATGACGTTTTATTTTTTTTCTGAGGCCTTGAGGACGAAGCTTTTCTTTGATTGTGAAATAGCAAGTAAAATTTTCCACTAACAGTATAGATTGGTGTGTTACAAGTAAAAGTTAGTGTCTTAATAAAAGTTATCTTTTTCCTTTTTTGAGGGAAGAGTGGGAGACCAGAGATGATGGGGTTGGCTCAAGCATGTTCATTCAGCTTTTCAACCGCTTTTCAACAACTTCTGGCCTTCAAAAGTTGAGGTTTGGGTGTGGAAGTCCTAAGAGCGCTTTACGACTTCTTACCTACACATGATTTTCGAACTCGACCGAGTCGACTGGTTTGTATGTTTAAGATCTCATAGTTGTGTTACAATATGTCAACCGATCGGCTATATAATAAAAATAATAATAATTTATTAAAATACAAATATGCATTTTTAAAATTTTATTTATGTTTGCTAGGCAAGCAAGATTTATGATAAGTAATTAGTCGGTGAAGACGGATTTTGAATCCAAGATGTCTTATAACGGTCATAGACTTTAATCAACTTAGCAATTTGACACCTTAATCATTTTTAAAATTCTTTTAAAACAGATTGAAAGAATTTGAGCCGAGACATCTCATACTTTGTGGACATTGAGGTGAGACGAGAAATAAAAGTTATATTGAGATTTCAATATCAGGGACAAATTTACAATGGGGGTAATGGGGTCATTTGCCCCCACAAGAATTTTCAAAGTTATCAAAAATTAATAAGCTATTGCAACAGATAACAATAATGGATATTTTCACTCTTAATTGCCCTCACATGTGGGATTTCAGCCAAAATTCTCGTACACATTTGATAAAGAAAGATCAATTCATTTATACTTATTTGCATTATCTCGATTTTAATTCAATGGTCTTGATCACTACTTTGATGGCTACAATCTATTGTCATAGCCTTCTTATCATGCCATATGTTGTGGTTAGCTAGACTGGGATCATGACCCTATTTATAGGGCCTATAGACTCATCTCTATCCATCAAAACAGATGGTGAATGCTACATGACACAATTTTTCTACACAATAATGGACCTAACATTAATTTCATTCATATACAGTATGGTCAAATATATATGTGAGATGTACCATAGGCATATCGAACACGTGTGTTGATCACATCCTACGTGAGCCCATTGACGTCAGATCGTCACATCCGACCGACGATATATTTATAATTTAATATGGTATGATCAAAGTATGTCCAATGCTATGAAGATAAATTTTAATAACATTATTATAGGAGTCATGCTGGAGGAACATTAAATTGACATCGTTTCACACGTTGGTGTGCACAGAACCATAGATGCTTCTCAATCATATCTCGATGAAAAGCATCTATGGTTCTGTACACACATCCATGTCAGCAATATGTGAAAGTATGTCAGTTTCAACATTACTTTAACATTTTCTTTATTCTAGAGTCAGAGATCATAAACTTGATAAGATCAAATTTTTGCAAAAAAAAAAAAATCATCATGACCCATCATCCTAAAAATAATATTGTCCATTGAGACCACTAATATCAAATCATGGCAATTTCTATCAAATTTGTTTTGGTAGGACCAATTTATGGTCACAAACGTCAATGTCTTCGATCACAAAGATTGAATATGAGCCACTTAATATGAAATTTACATATAAAAAGTGATCAGTAATTCTTTTTCCAATTGATCCAACTTTATGCCTCAAAACTGAGGCCTTGGTCAAAATGTTTAGGTCCAAATAAAAATTAAAACCCAAAAATAAACTTTCCACAAATATATATATTATCACTATAGGTGTCTATATATACTTTTATAAACATAAAGACTAACTAATCCCATCCGAGTAGTTAATCTTTAGCCAATGGATTTGCAATACTAGGTTCCATGTTGATATTTTTTATTTACTCCTTGACGATCGTAAAACCTTCTCTTTGACAATAAGAAACTTTGTGCCATTCTTTAATAAGATAGAACATTATGTAGTCTTGCTCTAAAAATAAATTTCAACAAATTTGAAATAAAATATATTATCTAAAGTCCTACTTAGATCATTTGGCAATTATTTAATTTGGTTTCCATGGTAGATATCTAATACTTTTCCAAGACACAACTCCCCTGACCATTGCAAAAACATTATAAAGTTGATTTTGTTTCATTAACATAGACTAAATTAAATTTGATTGTCCAATATAAAGTACTCCAAATGATTAAATGTCTTATAGAAGGAAACGAAGTCTCTTCTTATTTACAAATGCTACGTCACCTTTTTAATCATTCACAAGTTATCTATTAAATACTTGCTTTTTGAGAAAATAGGGATAATTGAACCACGAAACGAATCACAACAAAACATAAATCACACACAGAAACATAAATCACACACAGAAACATAGATTTTTACATAATTTCCTTAAGATTGAAGTACGTCCACAGATCACACTGATTCTTCTATGAAGAGAAAACTTGCAGTTACAGATTACACCCTTTCATCCAAAATAAGAAATATATATACCTTCAGAAACCTAACTAAGGTTATATATAATATTAATAAAATTACGAAAATACCCTTGGATAAAATTTCGGTCAGAACATGTGACTTTATTGTACAGTACCTCCTTATAGACTAGTACTATCAAGCTCCACAAACCACAACACTGCCAACATTCTAACGACATGAACTATATTTGGACATATAAGAACTTGAGCATACATGAGCTTCTCATTGCTACATCTATTAAGCACTTGTCAGCATAATTGTCTTGTAATAAGCCAAGGGCTATTGACATGTTCTATCTTAATTGTTTCACTATTGGGAAGGAAATGGAACTAGAAATCCTTTATTCTTTCTAAGTACAATGTGAAATGACAACTTATATGTAGTTCTGTAATCAATTGTCTTTCATATGATTTGTAAGGCTTGGCCTCTGTTGAGTAACACCCATGGTTTTTAAATTTGGTATAGCGTCTCGTCTCGTTCAGCTCTGATACCAAGTTGACTCAAACGATATGTCTCGTCTCGTTTGACATTGAGACAATGGTTTTTAAACATTTAAAAATTCTGAAAAAATTCAGAAATGATTCCTATTAAAAAATGAACTGAAAAAAAATATAAAATTAAAAAAAATCGATTTGGGGGTGAAAGAATAGAAGGTTGAAGCTTTAACTCATTTGTCTCGGTTATCTCGGACAAGATTTTTAAAATCTCGTTCAAAGCGTCCCATTTAACTCGTGAGTTAATCATTTTATGCGTTATCTCATTTGTATTATCCGAGATATTGGAAAAAATCGTCCGAGATGACTCGCTTATCTCACGATACGCGATCGTCTCAAAATACATTATGAGTTGGTCTCGTTCAGTTCTGATACCGAGTGATATGTCTCGGTCTCGGACGAGTTTAAAAACCATGGTAATACCAAACATGGAAAATGCTTGATGTTAGATTTTCTGAGTCCATAATTCAAGCAAGACTTTTAAGGTTGAGTGGTTGAGTATACTAGTCATTATAACATTTTGGGTGTAGTTTCATCTCTCAACTACACTATTTCAATGTGATGCCACCACAGGCGTAGCGTATTAGGATTGGATATGTCATGCAACTTTGATTTAATCAATGGAGCAATCTACCAAATCCTTTTAGAATAATAGGGCCACTAAAAAATCACCTCTAGTGAGATTTTTGGTGCACCATTCCAATTAAGCCTTTCGAAGAAGAATATATATAATATGAGTTTAGTTCCTTCAAACATAAGGCTAAAAACCCCAAGGGGTAGCTCAAGGGCAATTTCGGATCTAATAAGTGGTGAGAGTCTGTAGATTGTGTTCGATACCCAATATGAAAAATATTTTCTCAAGGCGACCTGCGAGGGTGCTCCCTCACTTACCTTGTGCATGTGATGTGCAGGCATTGCATGTGCCAAGGGGAGGGACCCATATGCCTTGGCTCATAAAATGTAGGAGCACAACTTAGTACTATCCTTTACTTTGTTCCAATAAATCAATCTATAAAGAAAAATTAGCATCTTAGCAAGCACCAATCTTAACTAAATGAAACATGGACCATTTCTGGAAGCATGAATAGTGTGAAGGGTTGAGTATAGATTTATATACATAAGGCCTTAAAATTCCTTACTTGACGACCTTTTGGAACAAAAAGTATAGCTCAAAACTCCCTCAATGGATGTCAACTTTATACCAAATTATAGACTTTGTAAAGAGCTTTAAAATTACTATTAATGGGTCTATATCCTACCTGAATAGGGTTTTAAATGGGCCCAAAAGAATTTTGGGCCAGGCAATGTACAATTTGGACTGAGATGGGTATATCTATAGGTTATGGACCATTTGCTTTAAGTGGCCTGTGCATTAGATCAGTCCAGATTATAGGTCCAAGCCACTTGAAGAAAATGACAAAAAAAAAAAAAAAAAGTTCTATTGGCACCCCAAATTTTGCATACAACACACCAATCCTTATGACATTAAATACTTTGTCCATATATAAATTGGTTTGTTATAAGTAAAAGTTGGTGTGTTAATAACTCTCACATCTAAGAGACTGGCACTCGTTGCCCCCCGCTCTTCTAAAAATGAACCCCACTTAAAACACAAAAAAATATCGAATGGGTTTATTTGGGACTTTGTTGCTTTAAGGGGTTGCGTTTTGCGAATGTGCACGGGGGGATCCAAGCCCAAGTCTAAATAAAAATAGTCAAAACTTTTTAAAAAACAAATGCATAAACATGTTCATTTCATTTACTCTTACAAACCACCCATCAAACGTGAGGTTTGTGACCGCTTTGTTATGATGAAGTTAGATGACACCATTAAAATCGGTACCAATATTCAATATCTCAAGTTGGTCATCAATCATCAAGTCCAAATCATAAGGGCTTTTGCATCTTAAAAAGTCCTTAATATATATTATATACAAGATCGATGTGTCACTTAATTAGAAAATCCTGGGTGGATTAGAAAAATCCTTTTTCTTACTCTAATGATAGATACATGATAGTCAATCCCACATGCTTTGTCGATATTTTTATAATACAATCACCTAGGATTCTCATGCACAATCAATAGAGAAAAAGTAATTCACGCTACCTATTTCCATGATCCCGGATTTCAACAATCTTGATCGCTACCCTGATGGCTATGATTTCCCATCTTTAACCTATCATAAAAGATGATGATTGACATGAACATAACATGCTTCATGCAACGAACCACAAACCAAATTCGAATGAACAAACCAGGTAACATAGGTTGGGATTATGCCCAAGGCTTAGTCTTTAGGCCCCTCACATTGAGTTTGTCAAGTATGTATGAGGTTACACTCCATTCGGAGGTCTAGATGTTATAGTTGAAAAAATTGAAGAACAAGCCTTGGATTCCTCAATGGGCATAAAATGATTTTCCAGGAAAACTGTACCTACTACATATTTAATGTCATATCTTCATGGAAAAACTAGTTTCTGACGAAAATAATTAGTGGACCCCTTGACAAATGATTCTATAATTAATCAAATACCGACAATCAATTTTTTCAAGAAATCCATTATTCCATTTTACTTGAAAAATCAGTTTATCAAGGAAAATATTTTCTTCGAAATCACACACCCTTTTTTGCATTTGATTGCATATTTTCTTGGGAAACACATTTTCCTAAAGATCACAGTTTCTTACTTCAAAATATGAAAGTGTAGGTCGAACCAACCTTGTGAAAGTGATTCTTGTTAGGGAGAAAAAATTCCCTCACCCACAAAAAATAAAAACCACTCCTCTTTTTCACCTTTTCCAAATGCACAATCAAAAAACCCGAGATCAGCATACATTCTGTCCGGAAATCCATTTTTCATCAAAATCAATTTTCCAAAGAAAATATGTTTGTGGCAATCATACACATTTAATAGCTCTTACAACTTTCTACTTAATTTATCAACAGAAATTTAAATATTTAGAATCTAAAGATCTCATCATGCAAATCTTATACTTAACAAAGTCCAAATCTCTCTCTCCCCTCAAAATGTAATCCAACCTAATAATGTGTTCTCAAACTTAACAGATTAAGAATCACAATAAGTGATTAATAATAATAATAAAAAAAAAAGCTTCCCTCCATTAAAGTGCATTTCTACCTTCCCCTCAGTAGGGCCTTCTCTGCAGTGTCCATCTCTTCCAAGATCCTAGCTTTGCGCTTAGCCGGAATCGGTGCCGTTGGGCCAAAACTAATGTAATGCCCCGATACCGCATTGAGGGCGGAGTACATATCACGGAAAGACGCTCGGCCCAACAAATCCTTCTCTCTTCTATACTTAGCTACCCATGAATTCGATGTCTCCCTAAGGTCGGAAACTGCGGTCGCGACATTGGGATCATTTTTGTCCATGTTAATTGTTGATCTGACCTTATTGATTACATCTGATGTCTCTTTAACGTACTCCTCGTCTGAGGTGGCTAACGCTGAAGGGACAGGAAAAAGTAATGCCGGCGATATAATTCCAGCTGTTAGAGCAATGAAGTCTCTACGACTCGTTCGTCGAATAATTGTATTGAGATTGGTGGTGGTGGTGGTGGTAGTGGACGCGGTGGCAATGGTGGTGGTTAATTTGGAATGGGTGAGAGGTAGAGGTTTTGGTGTAGAAGTAGGAGTTAGTAGAGATGGAGAGGCCATATTGAGGGAAGAATGAGGGGGAGAGGATGAAGAGAGTGAGGGGAGAGGGGTTTGTAAGGGGAGTGGGAGAAGGATCCTAACAATTGCCACATGGGCTTATCACCTTATCTTAGTTGAATCGTTTGGATGACAAAAGATCCAATGAAATGTACTCTCCACCATAGTTTTAAAACTCCCCGAGTCAACTTGAAACTCAGTCTAGTCGACTCGATTTGGCTGGATTTTGAGGTGACACACACATCGAAACTTGACAGAACCAACTCATTGTGTTAACTCAAAAATGTACCAACTCTGGTTAGAAATTCTACCTAGTTATTCAACTATATATAACATTTTGTGGAGAATCATATATATATATATTGAAATTTAATATATTTTTGTTTAGGTCAACTCGTTAGTTTTTTTTTTTTTTACTTTACTCGATTCAGATGGGTTAAGTTTTTGAGTTTAAAATTTATGGTCTCCACTCGACCTTAGAAAAAAGTTTGTACTTCTGAGGCCTCAATTTGGACACGAGCAGTCTAAGTGGATAAAGACTCTCTGCCATGTTCATACTTCAACAAATGGCACAGATCTAAGCAATCAATCCTGGTTGACAAAAGTCTACCTGCTTTATAGTCGTTGGGACTCGGGGATGTAACTCTGGTCGGGCCGGGTGGTATCTAATCCGAATCCAAGTCTGAATCCAAACCAAAATCCTAGCCAACCCAAGCCGAGAATTAACCTGAGATGTTCTGCACAAGACCAGCTGGTACACATTACTATTCAAACTCAAATAATATTTCTTCGTAACATAAACACGTTACAGATCGACGAGCTTAAGGACCTGCTACATTTGCAGATGCTGATTTGGATGAAAGGTCTTGTGTCATGAAACAGCAAGAAATAAGCTCTATTTCAAAACATCTTTCACGAGTGCGGAGTGTATAGCCCACTTTAGTATTGCTCAAAAGGTCATTTGGTTAAAACACTTCATTGAAGAATTTAGTTACTAAAGTCCGGTAGGCTTGTCAACTCCAAAAAGATATTTCAGAATGAATAAATTTTAAAAATGCTAAAAAACCTATAAATGAATCATGTCAAACTTGGTTAGCACATCAAGCACCCAAACAAACTTGATTAGCTTAGATAAATAGTCAAATTGCCAATTTCCCACCTTTCATCTTATCTATTAGGGCATCATCATCCACATTTTGTCCTAAAATACAACGGTATTCAGATTCTTGTGCTCCTGAAAAGCGCTATTGTAAGCTTCAGAACTTATACATTTTCTGAGCAACTCTTAATGGTTAAAAAGCCTCTAGATTCACGGATTTCCATTGTGTATGTCTTTTTTCGGGAAATCAGGGGATGAGATGGAAGTAAAGAAATGAAGAGAGAATAAGGTTTTAATATCCTATCTGCTAAACTAAATTATCATCACTGGTAACCAATGTTATGTTCAATATAATTACCAACTTTCAAGATCAGGGAGATGAAGAGAATTTCATTAATATCGAGAAAAATGTGCATCAAAACCAACATCATAACAAGACCTTATTCATGGATGCTTTAACAACAGTTAATCGTGAGAATTACAAGCTGAAACCCAAACTAGACTTGACAGCTTTGTCCTGAGTTGAAGACTGAAATACAAATGTTCATTGCAAGTATCATGAAGGCCTGGACAAAAACGAAAGGAAAAAAAAACTGTTTACAGGTAAGTAAGTAAAAGATAACAATGGAAAAGTTGAGTAAGATTAATAATAATAAATAATAAAAAGATACGAAGGCATTCTAATGATTTATTGGAAAAAGTAACTCCAAATGTGAGTCATCAAGAATTTACCAAAAATGACACACTTGAGTTTAAGATACTTTCGGAAAAGCCAGTGGTAGCACTTGAATCTTAAATTATCATTAAGGAACACTTTAGTAGGCAGAGAAGTTGCATACAACAAAGCATGAGTTTCCGAGAAATTCCAGTGAATGTCTCTTGAATGAAACTGGACAGCATAACTAAGAATTCCGTTGGCTAAATTATCTATAAATCCAATACATTTTAAAAAAATGTGAAACTTTTGACAAGTTTGGTACAGGTGCAATGTAACACATGGGAGATTAAATATTATATATGTATTTAGGTTACTTGAACTTCTGGATAAATGTACATGGCTTAGTCCATGAAAATCTGGTATCATTTAGTCCATTGGGAGGAATACAAGGCCTCATGGCATTATTCCAAATTATGGGTTTGGCAACATGGACCCTATTTCTCCATTCAATTCTATCGTGAGCCATATCTTCAGTCTAGATATTTGTCTTCATATCTTTCCTTGTTACCTCTATCTATATCATATCCAGCCTCCCTCTCACCCTTTTAGAGGTACAACATGCTTTAGAAGAGGTACAACATGCCCTAAAGCACTTCTTCTCCCTGGTTTTATAATTGGTCTTTGTCAATTGTCATACATGCTCAAACCATTTTATTCCGATTTTCTTTATTTATGTTATAAATTTGCTCGAGTGTACTAATTTCCTATCATCTTCCCTAATCCTATCACTTATCCATCTCAACATCCTTATCCTATGAATGTGTTTTTACTTAACTGTCCAAAATTCAACCCCATAAAGTAGGGATGGTCTTATGGCTATCTTGTAAAATCCTCCTCAGTTCAATCGGTATGTATTGAGCATGTAAGCATAGAATAAACAGTTCAACAATAAAAATAGAACAAAAGATCCAAAACCTAGAGATTTGCTTAAGAAAGTGTATTTGTGTGCGGCCACCAGATTCCTAAGCTTGTATAAAACAGGAAAAAAAAAAAAAAAAAGCAACTGAATCATCATTAGAAGAAATGTATGTCAAAAGAATTAGAGAAATAGAGCATTTGAATTTAACCCTCAAGGCACAAACAAAAATTCCTTTTTCATATTTGATTTGAATAGGAATTTTATTGTTCGACGTAAATTTGCAGTCACAAATAATATCCAATAAAATACAACTATCATAAACAACAGCTTTCTCTAACAAATTTAAATTTAGAGATGATGAACCTTGTCACCATTTCCATTGTTACGTTTGAGGTTATCTTGAGAGGTTAGGATTCACCCATGATTGAGGTGATTACAGATCTAGCAATGAAGGGGCCAACGAATCCGATCAGAGGTCGTGTTAGCACGTGCCACCCACATTTTTCTTCTAACAACGTATGGATTTCTAAACTTCTAATTATTGATCCAATTTTTTTGAAAAAATAGCTAACAATTTCATTACAAAAATATAACTAAAAACAACAAACGAAGGACAAGTTAGATTAGGATTAATTACGAATAATTCATTAAAAACAAAGAGGAAGATTATCTATCACCTTATGCCATTCTCAGATCCGAAGAAAATGGACGAAATTTCTCGCTCATCTTGTTTTTTTTTTTTTCCTTCTTGAATCAAACATCGATCATCTTAAAGAGGAAGAAACAGAGGAATCCGAAGAATATGAGAAGAAATAGATAATCAACAAAGAGGAAGAAATTCGTGGATCCATGGCTCTTCTTCCAATCCTCAATTTCTTCCAGCTTCGCCATTAAATCAATCAATCAATCTCGGATTAAGAGAAAGAGAGAGATCTAAGGTTGTCAATGATGCAGATCTAGGGTTTCAACGACCCTTAGTTCTGCTGGATTGAATCTCCCTTTGTTTCTCTTCTCCACAAACTGTAAGTCTGTAACTGAAATTGTAATTCGTGGTCTTCGTGTTCATGCTGAAGCCACCCAACAGACCCTGATGTAAGGAATTCTTTCTGAATACCCGCCAAAAAGTTGGGCGGTAACTCAAAACCTTAAATGTCTCCTCACCTTAATAAATAAAGACAGCTACTATTACCACACCAACTTTTACTAATGTCTCACCAATTCCTATACAAATCACCTAAGAATTGCACATTATTGGTGTGGCAATAGCAACTCTCTAAATAAAGTACTTAAGGTATGTTTGATTGCACATGGAAAATAGGGTGAAAAATCAATTTCCATGGAAAATAACAATTTTTAAGTGTTTGATTGCACATGGAAATGAAAATTCATTTTCCACCCCATTCAAAAAGCCCACTAAATCATGGATTTCACTTTCCCACCCATATTTTTCATCATCAATTCTTCCCTACCACCACCACCACCATTACACTAACCTCGCCGTCGTTGTCATCGCCGTTGTCACCATCGTCGGCGCCGTCGACTTCGTCTCCGACCACCTTCTCTCTCTCTCTTCTTTTTCATCCCTCACCTCCTCCGCCACCACGTTCTCCCCCATTTTCCTCACTTACCTCCGTCGTCGTCACCGCCGTCGTCGTCGCCATCGCCGTCGTCATCTTCACCACCGTCGCCGTCGCCGCATCCTCCCCCCTCCCTCTTCCTCGTCATCTTCTTCTTCCTCTCCCTCTCCTCCCATCTTCTTCCTCCTTCTCCTCTTCTTCTTTTTTCTCATATTTTTTCCATGATTTTATCCAAGTGAAATCAAACAATGGAATTTGATTTTCCAACCCTACCTATTTTCCACAACTAATTTTCCATGGATTTCAAATTTCATGGAAAGTGACTTTCCATGCAATCAAACATACCCTTAGAAAATTGTGATTCATTCTCACGAGAGCCTGTGTTTGCACACACCAAAGTGACCATTTGCACCCGCTTAAGTGATTTTTGTTATATAAAAAATAGAGTAAATTTATTTTAACCTTTTGTTTTTGCTTATTGCACACACAATCACCTACCAAATAAAAAACTCAAAATCCACTTCTTTCTTCCTTCCTCCTCTCATCTTTTTCTTCATATTCATATCTTTTTTAGTTTTGTGTGAGATTGAATCAATGGAGATTAGATTTTAGGGGGGTTTTTTTTTTCAAATTATTTTATTTCTTTAAATTTTTATTTTTATTTTTTACTTTTTTACATTTAATCATCAAAGTAAATGAAAAAATCACTATTAAAATCTTAAAGTGATGATTTTAAACTAAAGAACTTGAAGATTTTTTGAAATATTTTATTCAATAAATTTAGATCAAACATTACAAAACCGATTCGATAAATAGCTATTGAACAAAACTTTCTCATGTGAATGGTATCAACTCGATTGCAAGTGTTAGGATAAGAAAAATAAGTAACATCAGAAGAAGAGAAGAGGAGAAAAAGAAGAAAAATGATTAAGTACCTTTAGGTTGGTGAAATAAGCAATTTAAGTTCAAGTACATTTATTAGGTGTGTGTAAATAGTTGTTTTAAAGTAAAGGTGAGTATTGCAAGCAAGTACGACGAATGATATACTCATAATTTCTAAGATTTAAATGAAGTTTCAATTAATTCGAACGAAGTAAGAAGAATGATACTCATAATTTTGAAGTAACTTGGACAATCTTCAAAATTATATGATGTATCATTCTTCATTTGATAGGGCAAAAAATTGTCATAATATATCAAAAGTTATGTCAAAATCTTCAAAATTACGAGTACTATCGCTTTTCCTTCGTCATTTATAGTCACAAATCATCAGTGACTTTAGAGATTATTGGGCTCCTGTTCCTTTGGTCCAAGATGAACAAAGCGTTTGAGGGAGTGCACTTTCAAGACTTCTTATTTAATTGGGATTCCATCTATGACAACTAGTGTCAATCCTTGTATTGTTTCTTTATTTTTGCTTTCTTTCTTTTTTGGTTGATTCTCGTGTGTTGTTTGGGGGCTATCTCAGCCTCCCCCTTTTTCTCTTCTTCATTTATATAATCTTATACTTATAAAAAAAAATCTTGTAATTTCTGTACCATCTAGCTTCCTACAAAGTAATAAGCCAAAAGCAGAGTCGAGGCCAGTTTTAGCTTCTTGTTTTTGTGTAAATCCATAAGCCAGGTATCCACAAAATATGCTTTTTTACTCAAGAAAGTATAGGGCCAAAAATTAAAAAACACCCCCCTCCAAACACTTGTTAATTCACGAGAATCTAATTATATTACTATGATTGTGATTCTTCTCAGAATCACATTTTTTTTTTATAGATTATATAAAAATATAAAAATGTTTAAGGATAAATTCCACATTCCATAATGCATGAGAATTCTCTTTAAATAACTTTCAATAACAAGAAGTCGAAAGAGTTGAAGTCTGACACATTCTTTCATTCTACTCTATCCTGAAAAGCCAAGCCTAATGTTATTTGAAAGTGAACTCCCACCTGTTTTCGCCATCTCCATCAACGTTCTTTTGGGTCTTTCTCTCGTTCTTTTAAGACCTTCAACTTGAAAAGGTATTTGAACTGGGTTTTTAATCAAATTCCATTAAACGTGTCCAAACCATAAATTGTGACAATCCCATCCATAAACTTTGTCAAGGAGCAAGGATGTGCAAGACTAGTGAGACAAAACCCCGAAAAGATCAAAAGAATCCTAACCTTTTGCCCTCCAAAATTTTCACTTCATCACCAACCAACTCAAGGAGAAACCCTTCAAACACCCTTTTACGTTTCGGATATTGGATAAGCCAATGAGAAGAGCACGTCACAGTGACCCAATTCATCTAGGTCTCGTCTGTGACTTAAAACCGTGCTAGGTAATTACATTAACGATTTTGGAAATGGGACAAGTTGGGAAATCTCTCTGTATGTTATTAAGGAACCTCTTCCTATACATTTGATCTCTAGAATCACATCATAGTTATTCTTGATACATGCAGATAAAATTGTGAAATTTACATATACATACAAGTACCCAAGGGAAGCACGTGATGAACCGATGAGGTTGGCCCCACTGTATTTCCCCAATCATCGTCATTTTGATTTCAAGACAATCCATCTTAAAGACCATAGGGGTCTTTCACTCATTCTACTACACGAACAGCACAGAATCAACATACTCCTCTCTTCATTTACTCCTGATTAGAGGGACCCAAAAGTAGATGACATTAGTCAAGAAAAAAAAGGGGAAATTTTTTTTTTAAGCGCATTAGTATTCTATTATGCTAGCCATTATATACAAAGAGATGTCCGAGTAACAAAATCGCCATGTACCTCAGAAGGACCAATTGATTGAATAGAATTTGTCTCCAATGATGCTTCAGAATGCCTTGCTTCTGATTTCTCGTTCGAATAACTAGAAAAGAAAAAAGGAAAAGAGAACATCAGTGTGAATGGCATGACCCCTTCCATGATTATTATACTTTTGACACAATTTAACGTGTCAGACTGCAGACTTACGTAGAGAGTATGGTCACCCAGATAAGCTCCACACAGTCGACCCAAAGAAGCCTTTGTTCCACCGGGACCACACCATAGGTAATAAGGTGAGCAAAAGGCCACAGCTTCCATCCTGCCTGTAAAGTAAACATATCGAGAAACCTGGTCAACGGAAAATTCCATTTTCTATTCTGAATTCATCAAATATTTTAAATACTCGCAAATTTCAAATACTTGTGTCACTTATTTGAGCCTTGTCAACTATTATAAGAACTGAGTACCATTGTGAGCCATCTTGAACAAAATCTCCTCACATTACATCAAATTTGACTATATCAATTTAAAAGCGCTTAAATGAGTTGTGGAGAAATGGAATCATTATCTTTGGTTCTAACAATCAGAATAAGACTGCTGACAAGGATAGACAAGAAGCAATTGAGATACAAATAAGCTTGTGTTCCAACTGGAAAGAAACTCGATTTTTTAATAGGTAAAAGTAACTCAAAATGCTTCAAATCTGGAATCTAGGATACATCTCACACACACAGAAACAATTCCTCTCTTCGTTAACTGTACCATACCCATGCAAACTTGAAACCAATCATATGATGGGTCCCAGAGGAGATTCCTAGTTTTACATAAAAATCAACATAATCCAATAAACAGTAACCAAGAAACCTCTCTCACTCTATTGAAAACCGTCCAAGGCTTAGATCCATAGCTTAGTTGGTTTGACACATTGCAAAGCAACTTTGAGGTCGTGAGTTCAAGTCCAGCTTACCCATCAAAAGAAAAAAAATTTCCAAAAAAGAGGTCAAACAATTTTTTTGAAAAAAAAAAAAAAAAATGTCCACAATTTTTTTTTTTCTAATTTGACTGGATTCTCACCCTATGTCCACTTTTGCAGATGAGTGGATCGGTTGGCATCTGAAAATATGTTAAAGAGTAAAAATATATAGAGGAGAAGAAAATCCTTACTGTCAGCATAGGCCAAAAGGTCGCCCTTAGTTCCCTAAAAATGCTGGCTGGGGATTCGAAACGCAAGAGACCCAATACCACATAGTAGATGCTGTTCCAAACTGCTGCCCATGCCGTTTGATCAAACACAACTTTAGCGGGAACCACCCACCAGTCCTGGAATGGGAAAAGAGCCTGAAAAGAAACAGAATTTTTTTCAGCCCTTCCTTGGAAATCAATTTTTAAGTTGGAATGAACACCTCTAGAAAATAATTCAACCATGATAATTACCTCACAAAACTGGTAATAATAATGAGAAATGGAACCATGAAGAGAGAACCCAACAAGGCCCGATCTGAACATGCGTGCTCGGTCGAACTCGAAAAGAGGTTTTCCTTCATAGCACTACAAATCGGTAGTATATCAATAAGACACATGTAAAAATAAAATAAAATAAAAAATTAATGCCTAGGAAACGGAGGAGTCCTTTAAATATGTGATTACCTGTGCAATCCAATCTCCGAGAGAGTAGACAACCCCACTAATCACCATCTTAGCTAAAACAGGATTCGTTTTTAGAGCTTCCTCATAAGCAATCCAGTTGTGTTGGGGTGCATATCTTAGTATCTCAAAAATGGTCCATCCCTAAAATGGAAACAAAAAAAAAAATGAGCCTAACAAACAAAATATAGCAACAATTAAGTTCTTTTTTACAAACTCAAATCAAGATCCCAATTTTAGTTCACATTTCCAGGGAATCTGATATTTAGGAATCAAAGAAAACTTGAAGAAAAGTAAATCAGAACTAACAACCCTACGTAGCATGATTCAAATCTAAATCGAACAGCCCCCGCCTTGCAAATAAATGAAGGAAAACTCTATACAAACAAATATTTAATCTATAAACACACTCAAAAAATAAAAATACAAAAAATCCAGACAAGATATGAAGTACCGTTTGAAAATCCCATCTGCAAGGCCCAAGGAAGAACCCCAAAAAATACCATTACGAGTTAAAAATATTTAATCCAAAAAAAGTCATCATGTGCACGTGCGAGAGCATGTACACACACAACCAATTCATCCAAATAAACAAGCAAAGAACAGAATTTTACAGCATTTGAACATAATACAACCAAAATCATAATTTCCCATTCGACAATTTCAAGAGAAGAAAAGGAAAAATTTGCAGCTAAAACCAATGAAAGGCAACAAGCCACAATCAAGAATGCCCAAGCCTCACCATGAAATGAACTAAAGCATTATCATATCTAAAGAAAAGAACATCAAAATCAAACTTCAAGGAAAGAATCCCAAAAAGAGATTCGCATAAATAACAAAAGAATCCCAACAAAAACAATTAATAACTCAATCTCCTGCACATAAGGGGGAAAAACGCATAGAATTTAATAGTAATAATAAAAAATAAATGATGGTCAGCTCCGGTTGTCTTCAACATCACAAATACCAATCAAAAAAATCCAAGAAAAAACTCCAAATTCCTTAAAACTGAAACCATTTCCTCCAATAACAATCAAAAATGCAAACCCATATCCAATTATGCCTCTAGACACCAACAAATAACTGAACAATTTGATCTTAAAACATGTCTTCAAAATCTCAAATTTCCACTTAAAATCCACAAAAACAAAAGAATAGATCACTTACGTGCCAGTAATCCTGGTCAATGGTGAGCAATTTAGTGATGGCGAAAGTCCCCGCAGCAAGAACAATAGTCGCATTAATCGTCCTATCGATCAATTTCACGATATCTTCCTCTACATCTCCTTTCCCCTCTGAAGAAACAATCGAAGAAGAAGAGAGACCCTGAAACTCTCCAGCTCCCTCAAACGAGAATCTTCCTTCATTAACAAACCCACCAACTTGAATCGAATTTTCTCTCTCTCCTTCACTTTCTGTTTCAATTCGAGCTACAACTCCTTCTTGTTGATCCGTAGAATCACTACTCTGTACTGGAATCAAATCCAAATCTTCTGCGACAGACCCAATAACCCAATCTCTCTTTCTTCTTAAGTTACTCGAATTCTTCGATCTGTTGAAATTAAAGAAACTTTGGAGTGACGAACCAGAGAGACCCTTTACAGGGAGATTGAAAGTTGGAGACTTTAATTCTCTAATGGGTTTTGTAATGAGAAGAAATCTCTGGGTTGTGATGCTATTTACAGAAGCCATGGATCTTGTGCTTTTCGGAAGAAAAAAACAAACAAACGAACAAGAGATTCTGAAATCAATCGCTCGTATGTTGTTTTTCTTCGAGTAGGAGAAGAAGAGTCGTGAGTTCTTGAGAGAGGGATTTTAAGCGTAATTTTTTAAATTAACAAGGAAAAATCTAGTCATCCAAGACAAATAAAAGTGGCTGGAAATCAGAAGAGCATTTTAATATAATGAGCCGAGAAGCATGAAAAAATAATTTTCGGATAATTTATGGCGTCCACAATAAAGAGACGAAAATTCCAGATCAAACGTTCTTTGCTTATCGGGCCACATGGCACTCTGTGGGAAGAAAAACAAAAGTTAAGAAAAAGATGAAATTACTTGGTAGAATATGCGGGAAGGAAGTGTTTCTAAATCGCAACCCAGTTACTAAATGGGCCTTTCATTAACCCAGCCCATTCCTTCTTGGACCTGATTTGGATAGTAATGGGATTGGCCGAGAGAGACCCAATTCAAGTTTAGGTTTGAACTTGGGAGCTATGATCGGCCTGGTAATTTCTAATATAATTTATCTGAAAATTTGAAGGTTGGCCTCGCCCGAATATTTGGAGGTCGATTGGGTTCGACATAGGTAATTTATTTGGCCGACCCAATCATTAGACAAGTTGGGCTGGGGCTAGTATAACGAGGGACGATTAGTTTACAGACCATATATGGCCCAGCCCATTGGTATATTACATTGACTTCAAGGCTTATGGGATTGATTGGAGATATGTAGGCTCCTCTGATGTATTAGGTGGAAGCATAGTCACAAAATTCTCCGAATGATTCATGGATTAAATAGACAAACCAACAAATTAATTTGTGTTTTACCAATAACTCTCGAATTTTTAATTTTTTTTCAACATTCAGGGTCGACAAAAAAGGTAGGATTTTTAGGGAGGTTGAAGATAATGGGTTTTGAAAACAAAACTTCAAAACCCAATTCCGCTAATAAAATTTTCAATTTTTTGACAAAAAAAAATGTTTCTGAATTTATACGAACTAATCCAATTAAAGGCCGCCAAATAATTATCGAATTTTGTTGTTATTATGGGGGAAGAGAGGCAGCAAAATTGAAAAGGAAACCACATTATGTGGGTCCCATGTAGCCAACCACACCTATTTGATATCTGCAAGTGGTGGACCCATTTGGGTTAACAGTAGAGCATATATGTGGTTATAGAAGGACGAGTGGTTGAATCTAGATAAATTCCCCTTCTACAAGCAATTAATTTTGTTTGTATGGCTGTCTCCAATTTTTGTAAGCCATTCAAATTATTCAGGTCTTGGTTTGGCCTTTTTGTGATCGTATTTGTTCTCATTTAAGAAAAATGGTACGTGGATTGAATTATTGAAGGGTCACTATCGATTTTGATTTTGATTCTATATTCCAATTTTACATTATATGCATCAAAATATAAATAAATACAAATACAAATTTAAAATTAAAATGTTGGTAATATCATGTTGATTTACTAAATTTTAAGAGAACTCCTATCTGCAAACCAATATATTACTTATTGGGCTGGGGTCTGTTGACTAGTGAGAAAAGGCATGATCTCAACCATTTAAATACAAAATCTAATAGTTGAGATTTATGTGTATCTTGATAACACATCTCAGATACTTATCCCGAGAATAAATCTCAATTATTAAATTTTATAATTATTAAATTTTATATTTAAATAGTTGGGATCATGTGTTTTTTCTACGAGTCAAGCAATCTTGACCCCTTGATATGATATACACAAAAGAGGATTCCCACATCTCACCATACATAATTACACATTCAAGATTCATCCTTCATTGGTTCCCGACACCAAGGTTTTTGAGAAATTGAATCGAAATGAAACAGCAATATTAAACTCCAAGAAATAAAAAAGATGACTTTTAATCAAATGCATTAGCTATTACATTGAAACTTTCTCGAAGCAGCTTTTCTTTGAATCAGAAAATAAGAATGGAATGATATGATTTACACTTCCAAAAACAATATCTATTAAACTTTGCATCTTTCTCTGTAGGACTTAATACTCAAGAAAATCCGAAACAATGTGTTAGCAAGAACAATTGAGAGAGATGAACCATGTAGATTCTTTCCAACAGTATCCACATTATCTGCTGTGCTGGATAAATCTGAAACCAAGAATTTTTGCTTTCTGACCCAATTTATATCTACTCAGCCGTTGCGTCTATTTTTCCTAATTCCTCACATCACGAAAAAAAAATGAGCTGCTCCAAAGACAACCTCTAGTGCCGCCGCTACTGCTACTGCTGACAAAATGCTGCCTCTGAACCCTCTTTAGAAATTAAATGAGCTTCCACCAAGATCCATGGCACAGAAATTTCTTTAGGTAAAAGGTGTGCTGTGTTGCGTTGGTCAACAACCAATATGGGTAAAAACTTAGTCCTAAAAGTGCCCAAATCACACCATAAACAGGTATTTCAAATCATCCACAGTAAGACGAGTCTGACGACTTCCCGTCTCATCTTCGCCAAATGCAGAAGAAACCATTTCTCTCTTCTTTTGCTGCCCCCCAGAAAATCAAATATTAGTTTTTTTTCATTCAAAAATAATTGTCTATCTTATCAGGTATTGCAAGGTTTCCAAGAGTTCTACCTAACACTAATAAGAACTGGAACTAATGTTTTAGGAAAGAGCCGTGATAAACTGACTCTTTGACCTGGCAATTCACAGAACCATAGATCTTTTTCATCGGGATACACAAGGAAAAAAGATCTATGGTTTTGTTCACATGTCACGTCAGAGAGTGTAGCGTCAGTTTTAGAGCGTCTGTTTATCATGTCTTCAGAAAATGCTGATGTGGCAGTGGATAAAGAACCATGGATTGTTGTCTTTTATCTCAAGAAAAAATATATGATTCTTTGCCCACTGCCACATCATCGCAGTGTTGAGCGCAGTGTCAAGGGAAGTCAATGATTTATTTAGGTTTAACCAACCCAATGACATTCCTAGACTCCTACACTAGAGAACCATACAACAGAGAAATAGGAAAGTGTATACTATAGTTATTTTAAGAAATTGCTCTCTGGAGTGATGCTCCAAACCAATTCACTGGAGAGGAAGAACGTATTTTGCCACATGAAGCAAATGAAGCTATGAACATGTTAATAAATGCATATTTTCAACCTTGAACCTTTTGACGTATCATAAATTAATCAGGCAGAAGAATTTTTTTTTTTATATTAAAAATAGTGAAACAAGTGAGGCTTGTCTGCGTGTGGGGAGAGGGGGTGGTTGGGGAGAAAATTCAAGGGTTTTCTAATTAAAAGGTTGAAGAAAAGGGCATTTAGATCTAAATCAAGGGGAAATGTCATCAGTTTAAAACATAGGGTATCTCAAATCTTCACTGAAACCCTGATATGCCTCCTTGACCTCAGTCTTCTCTAATAGATTAATGCAAAATGACCTCAATACCCTCATCTTCAACCTGAAACCAAAAACCCTTTGATTCTCTTCCCAAAACCATTCTTCTTCAAGCTCTTCAACCTCTATAGTAAGCAATATAATTAACAAAGCAAGAAGGATTTGAAAGAGAGGAAGAAGCAAGTCAGCTGCCCATGAGTGGGGCCTCTTGACTTTGACAGACGGCTAATCTCAGTGCACATCTCCGTGTCATCACTTTGGAAACACGGGGCATCTCAAATAGTCACCAAAATGTAGAGGGGTGTTTAAATCAATAAAAAAAAAAAATTTTAAGGAGGGGGGCAACAAGGTCAAAGGGAGCATGTCGTCAGTTTGAAAACACAGGGTATCTCAAATATTCACCAAAAAGAAGACGGGTGTCTAAATCACCCAAAATATTGAAGGGCAGGTGGGGGCAAAGGATACCTGAAGTGCTAATATGCGATCTTCAACCGTATCTTTCACAGTTAACCGCAAAACAGTAACAGGACGAGTCTGTCCAATTCGATGTGCTCTATCAATTGCTTGATCTTCAGTTGTAGGGTTCCACCACAGATCCAAAAGAACCACGCGACAAGCTGCAACCATGTTCAGCCCAAGACTTGCAGCTTTCAAAGACATTATCATAACAGTAACCTGTCACAAACAATGAGGAATCTAATTTAAAAATTAAAGCTATGGAATATTGATCTTCACAAATCTAATAAAATTATGAACTTAGAAGAGATGGAAAGGGGTTCAGAATCAAACCTCTGGAAGGGTGTTAAAATCCTTTACAGCTTTATCTCTAGCAACAACAGACATTGTTCCATCCAGTCTCCTGTACTGTATTGAAGAATTTTTCAGATGAGCTTCAAGCAAATCCAGCATCCTTGTCCACTGTGAAAAGACAAGTGCTTTCTCTGATACTTTAGTACTTGAATCCTCTGAAACCTTTTTTGAGTTGACATGTATTTCTTCAGGGAAATCTTTACAAGCTCCCACTGAACGACAATCAGATGTATTACCTGGACACCTGGCAACCTCATCGACAGAATTCAAAGAGCTATCTTTTGAGGTACCATCCCATGGTTTCGATAATGAGTGCAGGACCTCAAGAGCAGCTTTGATCTTGGAAGAATTAGATAGACTCTCTGGACAAGGCTCAAGTTTCTCAACAAGACAAGTAGAACTGTCAGGCTGATCAGACAGGGAACTTTTTAATGTGGCACTGGAAAACACTGAAGTTACACTCAGATGAACCTTGCACTGGGACACGGGGCAGAGGTTATCATCACCTGTTAGGTGTTCACAGATACATTGATTACAGAAAACATGACCACAGATTGTAACAGCAGCATCTTCAGGGGGATCCTACAAATACATCAACAGATAAAATGTCATTCTCACCACGTGTAAGCTAAGATATATGCTAGACTTAGGGGTGCAACTTGGTTCGGTTCAAATGGAGAACCAAACCAAATTGATTGCTTTGGGCTGGTTTGGTTCGGTTTGGAACATGTTGCGGCTTGGTTCTAGGTTAAGAAAATGGAGAACTGATCAATTTGGTTTGGTTCTCGGTTCAAGGCTCGTATAGAATCAAACCAAACCGAGAAGGCAACAACCAGACCCTTATATAATAATATATATATATATATATATATATATAGGATTAGGATCCGTATACACATAAAGCTACTCATAAAGCTACAACGTGTTTTGTCTTATATGGGCAAAAATGTTTGGAATGAGCTGATTTTTTGTGATGATGATCTCTATGGTGAGGAGATCATCCTTGCCAAAAATCAGCCCATTATGAAACTTCTAGCCCCATGTTTACAAGTTAAAAAATTTTCGACTGTCCAATTTTTGTAAATCACTTTTGATGGGGTTAGAAGTGTTGGAATGGAATGATTTTTTGCAAGGATGATCCCCTCACCACAGAGATCATCCTCACCAAAAATCAGCCCATTCTGAACCTTTTTAACCATATAAGACAAAAATGTTGTAGCTTTATGAGTAGCTTTATGTGTCTACGGAGCCCGACCCATATATATATATATATATATATATATTATAAATTAATTTATTTTGAATTATTTTAGGAGTTAGAACATAGATTAATGACTTTTTTAGGGATAGATTAATGATTTATTATATGAAACCCAGAAACCAAGCTTTCTTTCGCAATAAGAAACCAAACCATAATTCACCTCCCTTTGACAAACCATAATTCACCTTCCTTTGACAAAAGCCTCCCAGGAAGGAGATGTGTCCTTTTTTTATTAATAATAATAAAACAGATAATTTCTTTCAGGGGAGTAGAATGCCCAAAAAACACAAAGGATGGGAAAGAGGAAAAAAAGTGAGAAAGCATCTCACTACTCCCACAATAATGAAGGAATTCCCTTAACCCTTGAAAAAATATTAAATGCATCCATCTCAATGATTTTAGGATTTAAAGCTTGAAGTTTAATCCCCAACTTGAGACAAAGGGAGATGAACCAATTGTGTATATATAGTTACAACTTCAGAGAAATAAGTTAAATTCCAAATATAATTTTCATACACTGAAAACAACAGAGACCATTATCCATATAAAATTCTACCTAAATTAGAAGGAATAAAACGAAACACTAAGCCAAATGTCATTCTCATGTCTACAGTATGAATGTATTTACTGTTATAATCAGGAATTTGTCCGGAAAAGAACTGGATAACAAAAAAAATATTACCAAAAATAAAACACAAGGACAAGAAAGTAAGGAATGACCACATACATTACAAATAGCACAGATTTCCAAACAAGCTTCCAAAAGATTGAGCAGACCAATTTGTTTCTCCCTAGGAAGCCTCTTTGCCATCTCTACAGAGGATCTCCAAACAGAATTAGAATCATATCCCTTAACAAGATGAGGGTGATCACAAGCTTGCCGAAGGCGCAAGAGCATCAATAGAATGTTAACATAATTTTGTTTGACTGTCCCAGAAGCAGCATAAGCCTGAGATGACATATACACACATTAAGCCAATTTAAATTGGAATCCCAAACCCATTACATGTCATGAGACTAAAAGAACACTCAACAAAGAAAAAACAATGAATTTATGAAAATATTTCAATTTCACGGCGCTATAGAACTTGCATGCATACAAGGCATGGAAAAATGAAATCCAACAGAAAAAAAACTCACATTGAATTGTGCACGTGAGTCAGCCTCTAGTTTGGAATAGAAGTCCCTTTCCTCCTTTGAGAAATCCACCTTTTTCAATTCTACAGTTTTTGGAGGCAAGGTAATAACTGGTTCCCCGTTGATAAGTGTGCCTACATGAAACAACTACCAGTATATAAGCAGATGTTATTGCATTACAAATATATAATACATTATTTGGTGACCTCTAGAATATAAAAATAACACTTGAATTCTCCATGAAAAATACAATCAAATGGTAGCATGCCAAACCAAAAGACCAATAACCCAAAAAGAGACCAAGTAAAACAATGATTTCTTTGAGAATTGAGACTCTCCAAAGAAATTCTGAAAATTCCTACTCTTGGTGAGATGTTCAGAATATTATCCTCAACATCAAGGGGCTCATCTTCAGAAAGTCCAAGTTGGAAATTGAGAGTAAGGGGTTATCGTTTGAGGCTTTTGTTTTGAGGTGAGGTGGGGCATAACTCTTCCACCTCCTTAGTCCAATGTATCCTCACTTTTCTATTAATAAAATTTGTACTATCAAAGTAAAAAATCCCCCAAGACAGACAGCAAGATTATAGTCAACAATCAAAATAAAGGTCAGATGGTCAAGAACTACCTAATGGTTGAAGAGAATATGAAGCTGAAGTTTGCATTGATATATGATACAAGGTGACAAATAAATCAAACTTTAGCATATACAGAGGATTTGTATTATCAATTACCGAAAGAACAAAATATAGTGAGGTATGTAAAAATCTTATATCTGATGTCACCTTTTGTACGACGTAGCATTATTGTCTTCAGGACAGCTTGTAGCTTTCTGTACCCAGTAGTTGGGTTCCTATTAATTGGAACCTTTATCATAGAACAGAATGACTTGTAGACAGCATATGGATCATATCTGAGAAATCTGAAATAACTATAAAGATCGTCAACTGCATTCTGGATAGGCGTTCCAGACAAGCACCACCTTCTTTTGGCTCGAAGTCCCCAACAAGCCCTAGCAGCTTGAGTTCTGTGATTCTTAATGCTCTGGGCTTCATCCAATACTACCCTAAACCATCCAACCCTTGCAAGAGGGCGAGCTGAGGATTCAAGCAACGCACCATCCATCCCCTTTTTATCCTTCCGGTTTTTCTTATCAGAATTTGGAGGATATTTCCTTTTTCTACTAGAAGACAGTTCCATAGGCGGAAGACCATGACCTTCTGGCTTCCCTTTCTCATCTTCATCTTTATCAACAAGTGGCTGCTTTGGGACTTCCATGCTTACAATGGAATACGTTGTAAGCACAACATCATACTTGGCCAGCTCAAAAGGATCCTTTGTTCGATTGCTTCCGTGATATACCAGGGTAGAAAGATTAGCTTCTCTTGTTACCTTATTATGCAGCTCATCAGCCCATTGCCGAAGGACACTTGTCGGACACACAACCAATGTCCCAGCAGCTGGCCTCCCCCTTGCTAGCATATAAGCATTCTCGCTCTTCGCTAAACTTTTGTTCACCACAATATTACCGGAATCTTCATCTTTATTTATGGCATCAAGTTGAAGAAC
Organism: Akebia trifoliata; assembly: GCF_017979445.1. NCBI lineage: Eukaryota > Viridiplantae > Streptophyta > Magnoliopsida > Ranunculales > Lardizabalaceae > Akebia > Akebia trifoliata. The sequence continues at coordinate 3,522,197 of NC_141385.1, forward strand.
TTCACTACCACCAAAATCATCTTGGTCCAAATTTAAAGCTTTAGATTCATCTTGCTTCACAACCATGGAACTCACTTTGGATGATGAAGGCCTTTCCTTAAGTATAAGCGCAATTGTTGATATTGTCTTTCCCAATCCCTGGCACAAAATGAATATGTCAGCCAAGAAACACGATTCCCTTACAATCATTATCCGGCAACAAATAAAGGTCAATTTATAGAACAGGAAAATCAACCTGATCGTCTGCAAGAATTCCTCCAGAGCAGTGTAAGCTGGCCGTCTCCTTTTGGACCATCCATGACAAAGCAATTCGCTGTCCAGAAATGCTGCTTTAGAAATATATTGGTTGGAAGGCATAAAATACGAATTGCACCAATAATCAGGGATGATTTAAGGTCTTCCTCTTGTACGATGGTTTTTAGATAAAACATTCACTCGCATGGATTACTACAGGCGCACAAGACACGCCCATCCCACGCATACCTTTTGGTAATCAGCTAAGCTAAAATCCATTCCAATTGGATGATTATAACCATCCAGTCCACCTGATTTCAAGATAATTTGTTCTTTCCGCTATTTTTACGGTCCTAAAGAGGGTGATAGACGGTCACCATTTCCCAATTGGGTTAGATTTTGGCCGAGGAGATCTCCCGGGTGAATCCCATTGATTGGTTATAACCCCCTTGCATGGGGTTCAAATGTAGGGGTATGTATTCATAAACTACAATGTATATTAAATATTAAATTCAACTTCCCAAATAAACTAACTCAAAAAACCAAACCCAAACCTGGTGTTTCAAAAGGGGAACAGCCAAAACACCATCTTGTAGACTAGCTTCTGACTTAGGCTGAGAAAGATCCTGCAATCCATCATAACCTTAGTCCCAACTCACTACATAGTTTTACATAGTCAGACACAATTGCCTCCTTGAAATGTAATACAAACACAAAAATAAACCTTTTTTTTGTCTTTAAAATATATGATAAACAACTCTGGTTACAGCAACACAGTGATCCTGAAGTAGAAATGAGGATATTCCAGGTTTAAATAAATAAATAAATAACGCTTTTTCGCTGTAAAACTATGTATACCACCAGCATAGTGATGCTGAAGAACGAATGAGCACAATTTTAGATTGGATTCAAACAAAACAAAATGCCAACAAGGAAATGAATCCGAATGAACAAAAATAATCAGTACAAAGGATATCTAGATCTAGTCCAAAAATATGCTATGTTTGGACATAAGGACATAAGGACATGGAAGAGATATTCCCAAGATTAGTATCTCTTTCTTGGTCTTGGGTGGCGACGTATATTTTTTTGTTTTTTCAATGGACTCCCCTTGGTAGAAACAAGGACCTCAAGAGTCAAACTTCAAGGTCCTGACTCTCCCTGGCCCACTCTTTACCAAGCAAGAGAAACAAATAAAATTTCTATCCACTATATGGGGGATTGAGCAACCTTGTGCCCAAAACATGATCTTATAAAATTGTTGATACCCCCTCTTATATTCCTAACTGTAACAAATAGATAGATAGAAAAAGAAAGTGAGAAAAAATACGATATTGATGTCAGACGAGTGATATTTGCCACCCATCCCATATGTTAAAAAGCAAAAGGAAGATCTGTTGAAAATAGAGTTTATACAGCTTGGGTACTTCATTTTCAATCCATGTAGCTCTAAAATCTACACCACATAATTGTATCATTTTTAACTCATTTATCTGCAACTGGACACATATCGCATTCATATATCAGAGCAGAAGTTATGGGCACTCAAAAACAAAAAGTGTATTAGGCAGTAAGTCATATTACCAATGACATACGTGCATACACATACAAGCATTTTTTTTAATCAACTTCATGTTGTCTTGCCCGTGTTTCACCAGCCCTTCAGTCTCTACAAAGTATGTTACTAATGCAGTCTGCATGTTTAATTGAAACCTAACAGCTTGAAACCAATAGATCTCTCACAATCTAGAACGCTTTTAGTTCAGATATCGGTGGAAAGGTATGTAGCCTGTTAAGAGTGAAGAAAGAGATTTAGCTGAGAACCCGATTTTGCTTTAAGAACTATTGTGGTCACCCCGTCTCTACACAGCAATTCAAGTATTCTAGAATATCTAGTCAACTAATCTCTTTTTGTAAATTCCTTTTCCTTGTGAATATACTTCTGTTTGTTATAAATAAATAAATAAAGGACCATCTGTTGAAATAGAGTTTATACAGTTTGGGTACTTCATTTTCAATCCATGTAGCTCTAAAATCAAAATCCCTTTCTTCACTCTTAACAGGCAACATGCCTTCCCACCGATGCCAGAACTTAAAGCTTCTCATTGACCACGTGCTGGTAGTTGACAAATGAATACCAAAAATCTTTCCTTCAAATTTCTAGGGGTAAACTAAAACTTAAATAAGGTTGTAACAATCAAGTCTAAGTCTAAACAATGGTTGGGTGGATCTTATGGGTTGGATACATAGAACGCACGCATAGGTAGGTGACACGGGGTTATGCGTATGAACACTAGACAAAATAAAAGTAAAAATACTATAAGCGGAGAAAATAAAAGTCAACAGAGATAGACTTAAGATATAAAAGAGACAAAGGAGAATCTGACAATAGTTACACATAGATGAACAAACAAATCTTCATTAACAAAGAAAGCACACACAGGGCTACAAGATTACAAGAAGACTCTTAGCTAGGTACCATCACTAATGCAAGCAATAAAAATAAATGCAAGCACATAGAGATCACCTGCAATGCAACCCGAAGTGTTAAACTTTCTTCATTTCTCTTAAGCCTCGTGCCTCCCACGCCTGTGTGATAAACAGGATCACTAGATACAGAACGTTGTGAACTAACAATGGTTTTTCCATGCACCACAGCCGGAGGTGGATGTCTAGGGTGGCTGATATCTTCAAGGATACATATATCAGCATCATCATCATCAACATGGGACTTGTAAACTGATGGGTTACTCTGAACAACTTCACCAGTTTCTTTCAAAGAATCCGAACTCATGCTCGAAGACGGAATCAATTTATCATTTCTTTCTGCCTTGACTCTTAGCTTCTTACTTGAAGTTACTGACTGAGTAGAAGACAACAAGTTACTTGAGGCACGATTAGAAGAAAGACCACGATCAGCACCACCAACTGCCTCATCAATGACATTTACAGAATTACAACATACACTTTTAGATGCACACACTTGATCCTCTCGGGCATCCTCTTTACAATCCAGTTCCTTATTACTGGATGCAAAAGATTGGATGTCAGACAACAATTTTCTTGAGGGATCATCAGCCAAAGGCCCGTCATCAACACCACGAGAAGAGTTTTTTCCAATTGGAGAACAATAAGCACTAGCTTCACATTTGATACCTTTTCCTGGATAATAATTTATATCAGTTGAATCCACCGTGGATGCCTCCAAGTCAGACACGCCGGTTACTGTTTCCACTGCCAAATTAGTTTTACCATTTGTGTATATATTATGAGATACAAGCACTTGATCTTTAACTTCATCCTTTATGTAAATCATCTTTTCTTCCTTAATGGGCATAAGTGGTAGATCAAAAGTATCATGCAGGCATTGCCTTGAGGGGTTAGCAATCATGCTAGAGTACCCACAAAAGGGTTCTGGTGGACAATGGTTACCTGGTTCACAATGGATGTCAGAATCATGATTGCTTCCATTGGGTAAAGATGCCTCAACAGTAGATGTACATGGGCTTCTTTCCAGTCCTCCCAGGCCTTCCATGCTATTTCCAATTACATCACCATAATTTCCAAAAGGCAAACCTGATTTCTCCATCATTGTCTGATGTGAAGCACCTGCAATTTATAAAAACCAAGTTACCGTCATCAACAACTCAATCAATACAAACCATATCATGCACACACACTGAATTTCTAGGTATCCCCAGCTAAAAACTCACTTTTTTTTAAGCAAAGAAAAAAGGGGATACTAAAGCAGAGTGGTGTTTCTAGCAAAAAGCTTGACATACATTTGGAATAAAGATCTCCCACATGCCAGAATTCTTTATTTTCACTCTTCAAAGGAATGAGACTCAAATGGTCTGTACAACCAGTGGCTTTGTTATCTTCTCCTGCAGAAAAATTAAAAGTGGTACTACAATTTGGCATGTCACTAGGTATTGTTTTAATATCAGTATTGCAATATAAAGGAGCATTCATAGAACCTCCAACCCTCTCACTAGAACAAGTGTCGTGTTCTGCATACGACACTGGCAGCCAATGTGCAAGGCTTGCAGAGCAGCTATTTACCGGAGAGGCAATATGCAGTGGCTTCCCATTATCAAATATTGGATTTTCTGGAAACCCAAACCAACCATCCAAGTCCATCCCTGTCCTAGAATCTGAAAACTCTGAGTAATCTGAAGAATACCAGAGAGAAGATCCTGATACTCCAACTCCCATTGGAGGTGCTTCCTTATATTCTTGGATACCTAGAATCAATTACAAGAAAATACAATTAACACACAAATAGCTGCAAATGTCTCCCCAAAAACTTCATCCAGACATCTCCGATCCACCTTTTATGTAAATAAAACGATATTAGCAGAATAACATATGCAACCAATAAATAACATGTGGTCAGAATCAGATTACCATTTTGAGTCTGGGAGGACCTCACATGGTTGACTTCAACAGGAGCTGCCTCTCCTTGGAAAGAATCCTTACATAATAAGTCTTCTGAACTATTCTGTAAATGAAACACTATATTATTCAGAATCAAAGGCAGGGATGATCATTAAAATCCATTAAAAAATTTATTGACGAAAAAAATATTACTCATCAAAAAAATATTAAACAGATTACAAACATAAACCAAAGCATATTTGGCAGTTCGAGAGGGTGGCAAAAAAGGGAGGTCTGAAGGATTATTTAATAATAAACTTCTAATGTCCATTTATTTTTCTGGATAATAATCATGTTTTTCATAAGTGCAATATGCATTTATATGACAACACACACAAAAGGGACCAAGTAAGCCTACCACATAGCAACAGCAAAACAAAAAAGGCAAAGGAACAAAATCGCAACAACATATCCGTACTAACCAGCTCACCTAACAGTAAAATCCTCAAAAAAATAGCCCCTTAAATTCCATATGAAGTTTGCAGCAAAGGAATATTAGGCCTAAAATGCTAATATTGATGCCATAGACTGAGTAATCTTTCCCCTTGAACATCCTTCTCTCCTTCTAAATGCTCTAACAAACCGAGAAAGGGGATCACAATTATATTTATGCTTTTGACATTCTATAATGGTGAATTCTGTTAATATAACCTCTTTCCTTGAGCTACAAGTTCAGTTCGCAATTTTTCATAAGAAGTCAATATGGATTGTTATGGACACTGTTACATCTCTAAAATATGTGAGATCCACATAAACAACTCAAAAGGAAAGAAAATGAGAGAAATAGAGAGTACAAACAACACATCCCTCAAGACCTTACCTCCAATCATATTTGAAATTTCCGTACAACATTGGAACCAATACACCAGTTAGAACATTTTTTTCAAAAACATTGAATGTTTTGGGATTGTCTTGGTTGAAAAAATCTTGATTTTCTCCTGACCGTGATAATATCTCGAGGACAGATTTTAAACCCTTCCACCAATATGAAAATATTAATTAATTACAACTTCTTATGAAAATGTCCACATTCTAATGGTAGTATATAATGTGAACCCTATCTAGATAGCATGATGAACAACTAATCCAATTTTGACTCATTCTCAAATGATTTAAGTCTTTCTGAAATGTAAAGCTCATAAGTTCACAACCACAGTCCACAAGACTGCATAAGGTAATTGAATACTAAGTCTAAACTCAACAGACAATTGATCTTATCCATGGCATAGAGTGGGTGGACGACACAGGTTATTCATAATCATAATATCATTAGCAAGATGTGGGTACCTAAATATGGCATGTAATACAGTGGAGGTTTAATTAGAAAGAATGAGAGAGTTTAGGGTTTTAATAGAGTTTTTCTTCTTCTTCTTTTTTAAAGAGTGAAACCCTAGAATTTTCTATCAAAAAAATCTCATCATCTTCTAATTCAAAAATCATATCTTGTTTTTTAGGTTTGAGAGTTAAAGTAGATTAATTTTAAGGTCGAAGGCTAGGGATAGAAAAAAAAAACTTACCCAAGAGATTGGACTGGTATGGGGAAGAGAAATCAAAGGGTTTTCTATTTCAGGTTGAAGATGAGGGTAATGAGATCATTTTGTATTAATCTATTGGACAAAACCGAGGTCAAGGGGACATCTAGGCATTTTTGGTGAATATTTGAGATACCTTATGTTTTTAAATTGATCACATTGCTCCCTTGACTTAAGTCCTCTATCATAGAATAATTAGAAATAACCTAAATACCCTTTTCTTCAACCTCTAACAAAAAATCCTTAGTTTTCTCCCCAAGACCAATCATCTTCAAGTTCCTCAACCTTAATAGTTAACTATAGTTTGTCTCCACTACAAGAGAATCATGGCTCTGTCCAGGGAAACATCGAAGTGTGCAAAGTTGAAAAGAGCTAAAATCTTAAACTCAAACAAGGCTACATCCATCCGATCCATGCTGAAAAATATAACCCCAATAATCTAACATGTGTTCTCCCAACACCAAGAATATTCCCTAGTGTAAGAGCCCCCATGTTTTTCTCCAATAAAACAACTGATGCATAGAGAAACACCATGAAAATAGGAGATCTACAGTTCCCTAGAGAGGAAAATTTTATTTCCCAAAATCAAGTATCGATACTTAAATGGGCAAGGTTGAGTTTGGTGGGGTATATCTACCACGGCATCAAACTATCATTGTGGGTTAACAGGGTTTTCATAAACTGCCTCTTTTTTTCCAAATTCATCAACCCGCCTCCACGACTAGTGTCTAAGTGCTAGGAAATTGCCTGATTGACTCAAGGCAGTAGCTTCCAGGTATTGTCCTCAGCACCCACTTTCAAAGTTTTTTTAAAGAGGAGTTACTTAACCTATGCAGTGCCTCATACTCTTCCTCGACAGTCAAAATAATCCCCTGTTTGGAGATGAACAAATTAAAGAAACATTATGTTAGAACCTTCTTTATGCTATTAATTAATAAGGTTCTATGATCAACCTCTACAACCACCACAAGAATGACTTAGCCACGAAGGCAGTACCACAATGATAAAAGCAACTTAGTTAATAAAGTTACCCAAAAACCATCACTAGAATGAGCTAGCCAGAACCGCACCACAACAACAATAAAATCCACATTAAAACTATCATCTGAGCCACAATATTCTCTGTTGTTACTTCAATGCTAGTTCTTCATGAGAATCACCCAATAAAGCTCCAAATAAACACAATTTAAAGGACAAATCAGATATGATCCATCATCCAAGTTGCCCTACTGTCCAATATCTGCTTTCGTCACCTACAATCTATATAACCTGTCCGGATTGCAATTTTGCTCCCAAAAACAAACGAACTAGCATCTTCACTAACAATAAGAGAAACACGATAATGTTTCCCACAAAGCTAATAAGATCAATTTCAGTAAACGATTCAAACATGATTTTCACACATAATTCAAAGCAGATAAAAACTAAACCTAATTAAAATCCAAAAAAAAAAAAAAACTAAATTTTAAAAATCTGTTAACGAAGAAAGATCAAACATACCAGAGAATAATTTTGCGATGGATCCAAATCTTCTGAAAGAATTGCATACAACGAATCGATATCGATTGAGAAATTATCTTGATCTTCAGATGTTGAGAAATCGACAGTTGACCAGAAGTCAGGATTGTCATCCGCCATCAACATGAGGAAGTACCAATCCCTAATTCCTAATTCTGCGATACAAGAATCAAAAGAATTTCTCGAAGAAACAATGATGATTCAATTAACAGAGATCAAAATTACATAATCGATCGAGAGAAATTAGGGGTTCCGAAGCGATTTACGGAAGTTTTGAGGTGAGAGGGAAAACCTAGAGAAGGAAAAGTCTTCTTGGCGGGGTCGGTGGGTTACAGTAGAATTGGTTATTATTCTGTAACGCGTCGCGTTGTCTTTTTCAATTATAGAAATATTTTAGAAAGAGCGAGAAATTGAATAAGGGAGTTGTATTTGTTTCCAGATAGAGTTCTCTGTCTGCAAATTGTTCAACCTTACTTTATGTTGAAGGACCAAAGAAGAATAAAATATTCTTCGAACATGTGTTTCTGTTACCACTTACCACTGATGCCGAACGAGTCAAACTCGTTCGAGATCAACTGAATTTTTAGATAAATAGTAATTTATATTTGAGTAATTGTAATGATTTTCTAACGCCCCCATCACATAACTATAGATTATATGCCTCAAAATACATATAATCATCCATATTTTTTTATGTATTCCGAGACAAATGTTCTACGGTTTTGTGATGGGAGCATGTGTCAAAGGGCCGCATCATATTATCATCACTCTTTGAGTAATTATTAGAGTCATGATAAATCCACATGGCAAAACATATGTGATATGTACACGACTGATGTGATACAAGGTTTTGTATTTTCTGACGCCTCCCCCCTTATTATTAGAGCCGTGATAAATCTACCCACCCTTCTCTAATACGCATCCCCGTCACAGAATCGTAGATCATTTGCCTTGGAATACATAGAACTATAAATCTTTTTTATATGTAACTCGAGGCAAATAATCTACGATTTTGTGATGGGGGCATATGTTAGAGAGGGGCGTCAGATTATCACAACTCTTATTATTATTATTATAGACTTTACTAATAGATGGTCAACCATGAAGTTTTATTTTATGTACAATACAAATTATTAAAAATTAGGGTATGTTTGATTGCATGGAAAGGTACTTTCCATGGAATTTGAAATCCATGGAAAATTAATTATGGAAAATAGGTAGGGTTGGAAAAGCAAATTCCATTGTTTGATTTCACTTGGATAAAATCATGGAAAATTATGAGGAGGAAGAAGATGAGAAGAAGGGGAGAGGAAGAAGAAGATGACGAGGAAGAGGGGGGGGGGAGGATGTGGTGACGGTGGCGACGAAGGTGGTGACGGTGATGGTGGCAGCGGTGACGACGGCGACGGTGACGGTGACGACGGAGGTAAGTGAGGAAGATGGGGGGAGAACGTGGTGGTGGTGGTGGCGGAAGAGGTGAGGGATGGAGAAGAAGAAAAATAAGAAGAGAGAGAGAGAAGGTGGTCGGTGACGACGATAGTAACGACGGCTATGACGACAATAGCGAGGTTAGTGTAATAGTGGTGGTGGTAAGAAAGAATTGATGATGGAAAATATTGGTGGATTTCATTTTCCCACTCATATGAGTGGGAAAGTGAAATCCATGATTTAGTGGACTTTTTGAATGGGGTGGAAAATGAATTTTCATTTCCATGTGCAATCAAACACTTGAAAAATATAATTTTCCATGGAAATTGATTTTCCACCCTATTTTCCATGTGCAATCAAACATACTCTTAATTATTTTATTTCAAAACATGAAATTGGTCGACCTGCCAAGTTTTCATTATTTCATTCTGACATTGTTTAAAATATATATGTATGTATCACAGACAAATCATCTTGAATCTCGTAGCTAATGGTGACAAAATCCATGGCTCATACATTGACTCGACTTGGATCCAAGTCAAGAAATGGTTTTACATCAGAAGTCGAAACCTACTGTCATGGAGACATAAATAATTTTTCATACTTCATAATGGAAAAGCGTTTCCATTGGAAGGTTGATTTTTTGGGCAAGTCAAAGTGGGGTTCTAATTCATGGTGAAAAACTCATTCAACGTCTTCACACTATGTTTTGACAAATTGGACTCTTTTCAAATTTTAAATCATAGTCTTGACACTCAATGAAACACATGTGATCGCTTTCAAACCATAAGTCTATAATATTTGTATCTGCTCTTGTGCAAAAGAGGCAGGGGTGAGCTTTCTTACAATCGCATTTCCATGTCCCACATGGGCAAGAAAACATCATTTTTTCATTTCTATGAGATCATGTACAGCAACCTTAACCGCTCAAGCCTGGGTTGGGCTTATAGATATCAAGTGTAGTAGCGCACGTAGACTTGACTTGACAAGTTGAGTTGGCTTGCTTTTTGTTAGTTGGCTCAACAAAGGGGTTTGACTCCTGGTTGATCCAAATTTGCTCAAGTTCCTCCGTATTTCGATCAAACTAAAAAAGAAGGTTTCAATTTTCATTCTTACCACTATTCTTTTAAAAGTGAATGATTGAGCCAATGCTAACATAGATTTTGAATTTGCTTTATTTCCTCCAGAGCTGTTAATGAATAGGATCCGGGTCAAATTGGGGTTGATTTGGTACTGATCCAGTAAGGATCAGATCGACTTCGTGACTGATCCAATAAGTATTGGATCGGGGTTTTATCGGAACTCAATATTAAGATTCAAATCTGCTCCATTAACAGTCGAGTCAGGGTTGGAACAGGTCAAATCTGATTTTATATACAAAAGCCAAATAAACTCCATACATCTCAATAAATATATAATATAATTTACATGCTTTCTAACATATTATCAGATCAGGACATGATTGATCCAGATCCGATCCAATAAGATATCAGATCGAAATCTTATTGAATCCTTAATACAATCTAAAACATCGATTCCAAACCCCAAGTTATCAGAATAGATCGGGTTTCGAGTCTGATTTGATCCATTGACAAACCCTACTCCCCCCCCGGCTCCCAAAAAGTGATTACTCTTTTTGGCCCAATTGAATTAGTGAATACCAATCCTAACTGGTTCAAAGCCGAAGTCTAATGTGATATCCAAGAGGAGAGGAGAGAGAAAGAGTATCAATTGGGAGACATGTTATCCCTATATTTGAAATGAGAATATTATGAGTTACATATCACATCTTTACTATTATAATGAGTGAACGTGGAGTAGAAGTGGTTCGACAACAAATTTTAGATTACACAAATATTCCCATTTTTACATTTAAATTTTATATAATTAAGGTCATTTTGTTTAAAAACCAAGAAAATTGCTCTATCAATTCAAAATTAATAAAATATATTTTTCCATCTAATATTAAAAAAACCCTTAATCAAGATTTTAAATTACAAACCCACCCTTTTCATACATATGTGTTAACACATGCCACGTTCTAGTGCTATATAATGCTAGAAAGAGCCGATCTGAAAATATGCATAGGAAGAATTCAAGCATTAGAGTATGGCATTTATAAAGGATAAATAAGAAGTTGTCGATGTGCTCGCGATGGACAGTGAGATTTTCAACACCGACAACACAAACATCATACATCTAAGAAAAAAAAAAAATTTAGTGAATCCTATTAAAATAGAAGGATTCCCATTGTTGTATCTATCTTGAGGTGTGGGTTGGTGGAAATCACATTAACAATAGTTAAAGTTATGTCTATATTGCAGACCCAAGTAATTGGGATAAAGTGTAGACGATGGTGGTATAATTTTCTCAATGGTAAAAGCAATGCTATTAGAATAAGGGAAAATGATGATGTATCACCACCATCATTACAATGATTATCAGCACTATATTATTCTTATTTCTAAAGCAACATTTCAAGATTTTAGGGTACTTTTGACATACCCCCTCTGAATTTTTGATGATCATTTGAGATTCCCCTCGACAATATGTGAGAGACTAACAAAATGATCAAAATACCCTTTTAAAGGTTTTGCCCTAAACCATTGATTCTACCCCCACCCCACTTGATAAAAAACCCATCGGTTACCATGTTGTGTTGAGATTTGAACAAAGATTAAGGATTAGCGCATAAATCAATAAGACGAAAATAAATCAAGTTTTATATCCTAGAGGATTTTGCCAAATAAATCATGGGTTGAAGAGAATGGGTTGGGGATTAAAGGTTTTTAGCGAAAAGTTGAAGATGATAGTATTTAGATCATTTTATGTTAATATCTCACAGAAGGACACAATCAAGGCTGGCATGTCATTAGCTCGAAATGAATATCTCAAATATATATAAAAACTTGGAGTGGTATTTCGCAATTATATACGCAAAGTTTTTATTAAAAGTATATGATTTTATTATTGCCGAGTCTTTCAATATCATAATTATAATTGATTAGATTTTTACAAACGTATAGGAATGGCTCCAATAGGTGATAAAATGAAAGAAAGACGATTTGGTTATGTTCAACAAAAATTGATCATGTTGTCTTAGTTAAAAGAAACTATTCAAGTAGATCATTAAACATCCTAAACGAACGAAAGGAAGATCCAAAAGAACATGATGGAGATAGTTTAAGAAGATTTGGACTCCCTTACAATCAAAAGAAGACTTGGCTTTAGTGTGTATTTGATAACACTTCTAAAATTTGAATGAAGGTGGTCCACCTTTAAAATTCAGACAATAGAAGTTTTATTTCTATTTGCTTCGTTTCAAATTTCAGAATTGAAATTCAGAAACTTTGAACTAGAGACGGAGGACGCTGGATGAAACTTCTGAAGTCTGATTTTTAGTTTTCAGACTTCAAAAATGTTACCAAACATAACTTGGACATAATGAAATGGATGAAAGTATTTGGTTTAGCTGAGCCCACGTATTTGGGATAAGGCATTGTTGTTGTATAATTTGATGACTAGATATTAAGCAAATAAAAGTCCCTCTCCTCTTTTTAGAAATGACAAAGATTCCTTCAATAGAGGGTGGCCAAGAAAGATTCTTAGCTACCCATTGAACATTAGTTATTCCAACTTGCTTTTCAGTATTATTAGCTGTAAACAATTATATCCTGTTTGTTTAAGTTTACCAAACTACATAATATATATAAAAAAAAAGCTTCTTAAAAGTTCTATGAAAGTAGCGAAAACAACAGCAAAAAACTTCAACTATATATATGCATGAAAGGTCAGTCGTATTGGAATCCAAGAGTGGTCCTTCTTTATTCCAGAAGTAGAGATCTCTCTTTCCTTGACTTGTATTTTATGGGTGGTTGGTTATACAATGTAGATGATATGCATTGGTCACCTAAATTCTTAAGAAATTTCAGTAAATGATTTGAGGCACAAAAAGTGGCGCAATTTGCAAAATTATTCGAGTCCAACTTATATATATTAAAATTATTGCAAATTCAAATGATCGAGAAGGAAACCCAAAAAAAAAAAAAAACCTCTGAAACAGTAAATTTGTTGCTCAGTTGATTTGGCAAGTATAGATGATAGTTATGTGCTCATGTTCCAACTTCTTATCTCTGCTTTTCAACCATTTGGACTGATTTGAGTGCTGAGGTCTAGATTTCATAGAAAAATCAGTGGGAAAAAATAATTTTTGCAGGTGTATGACGCTGTAGTTTCACGTTGAAAAATCACTTTTTGCAAAAATTGATTTCCAATCTAGATAAGAAAGTGTTCTAGAATACCTGACCACACAGAGAAAACCATATTGCATCTTATTAACTCACAATTAACCTCACCCATAAAACTCAAACCAACCCTATTTTTGAAATTTTCACTACAACCAAACCCTAGCGAAATTTTTTCTCAAAAAACTCATTTTCTCCAAACCTTCTTTTTTAAAAATTGATTTTATTGAGAAAACGTGATAATATTGGCACGTGGGCCTTGCAAGCGAAGGCTTCGTAATCCGGGAATCAAACCCGAACAACCTCACGCATCTGATACTACACAAACATTCGCCCACAAACGGACTCAAAAAAAAAAAAAATGAAGGCAATTTTTTTGGAATGGAATTTGATACGTGAGATTTAGAGTAAGTGTTTACGTACCTAATCTTGTTTTGATCGAAGAAATGATTCATCGAAATAATGAGTCACCCGTTCCATTAAATAATATTAGTTAAATAGCTAAGTAAATGAGTACACTGGTCCCTTATTTCTAATACAAATAAGATTTGAACTAAAAACACTAATAGGCAAAAAAGAAGAGAATAAAACACAATGAGAAAACTGCAACCATTTCAATACTAGCCACACCACCAAACTAGTAGATAACACTGCCAGTGTAGAGCAATCAAACTTGGCTGCCTCCATGAAGAAAAATTAGTAAGATTTCACCAAGAGAATGTAAACCCAAGTGGAGGTTTTACTGTATGGACAGTCCAGAGTTTGAGTATGCTGAAATGTATCGGCTTCCTTTCTTAAGTCGCGGCATCCATCGTCGAAGTTGAGAGCATAACTCGAAGGATCGTATTCGAATTTGAGCTTCTGCTTGCTCCCATTCTTAACAGCCTTCTTTGTTGCAGCTCTAATTCTCCAAAAAATGGTTCTGCAATGTTTCTTGCTATAATCATTTATTTGTACTAGTCTCCCAATCAAACCCATCTTTTAAAAAGAAATATATTGTTCTTGAAGACCCAAGTAATCCAAATTAAAGCTTCTTCTAATCCCAAAATATCAAAGTTGAATCATGCAAGATTCACAGTAACATAGAGAGGGAGAGAGAGAGAAGTGGTCATTTTCTTGAGAACATATAAACATTAATTTTCTCAAAATTACCCAAAATAAGATTGAAGAGAGCACTCAAACAAATAGTCCTCTTAGAACACTGAGAACTTTAGCAGATCTTTTTGGGTTTTTATATCCCATTTCCATCCTCTACCCTCCCAAATAAAACAAAAATTTTAAATTTAAAAGAATTTAAGCAGCCTTAAACAAATAGCACCAACACTATTTTAAAAAAGAGAGTTAAAAGAAGTCAAAAAAAAACAAAAAAAGCAAATTCTTTAGCATCTAAAGAAGTTGTTCCTTGCAGTCTCTGTGGTTCTGCAGCAGTGATGCAATGGATGCTCACATGGGGATGCTAAAATTCCATAATTCAGAGTGAGACAGAGAGAGACTTATGGAGAGTAATGGGCAGAGGGCCCATCTCTCTGGTCCTATCAATTCCAATAGTGTCACCTTTTATTGGTAAAGTGCCGATCATATATAATCCTTATGAATTCCTCGGCAACCAATTTTTTTTCTGTGATCTAAGGGATTTGGTCCAGAATGTAGAGATCAGGTAAGACTATTGTGCCTATCTATCAAGGATGATCTATTGGGGCCACACATCCACATGGCTATCAAGGGGCTGGATTTTTTCTGGGTCGAATCAGACATTTAGAGAGTGTTTAAAAGCCCATTTAGTTATGGGTCTTGCTAGAAAAATCCGATTCATATTAGGGCCAGGCCAAGCTTGGCAGCTAGGTTGGTTAGGCGGCTTGGCCCTATTGTGTAAATGTCTTGTATTCTATTGGGGTACATTGAGCAGTCGCAGCTCGGGACGAAATCCCTAGCCCAAATTTTTTAAGGTTACAATAAAAGGTAATTATTATATAATAATTTCTTAAAAGATTTTCTATTTTTGAGAGATAGACACGATTTTCTCTACTCCCAGGTTTATAAATATAGTTATCTAGTGTGGTAAAATTTGAAAAAATAGTGATTATTCTTAATCTGATCTGTGGACATAGGCATATTGTCGAATCACGTAAATCCTGATATTTTTGTGTGCATAGGCCAGATAACGTGTATTAAAACTTTAGTTGAAATATGTATTAAAAAATGTATCCTAGTCGATTGGCCCATAAATGCGCCTGAATATTTTCAAATTGGAAATTTTCATTCGACTCTACCGGATGCATTGAAGCCCTACTCATGTATAATGGTATGACTTAGTTGAATCCATAGCATGGTCAATATGGTCCTATTTCAAACATTCACAAATCAATTGGCCCAAGAGAATGTGCCATTTTGTGCATAATGAAACGAAGATTAGGAGTCAGATTGTAACCAATCCTATACCAACGATCGCAAGCATATTTACATCAAAGTATTGTGTAAAAAAAAGATTAAGAATGAAGATATTATAATAATGGAAGTAATGATCAAGGCCCATCAAAATCAGGATCATAGAAATCGATATTTATAAATTATTATGTTAATTTTCTATATCAATCATGGATTGGCTTGTGATTTGTTTGCCAGTTGAATTCAAAATAGATAGACGAGTTATTCTCTCATTGATCCATCAAATCGTAATTGCACTTTAAGTTTGATTCTAACTCTTTGTCCCCGATCGAGATTTGTGGTTACTTCTTCTCTCTTCTTCTTGTCTTCATCTACTCCAAATTCTCATTAAATTCCCTCTTGTCTTACTCTATAATCCTTTTCCATATATTTTCTTGGCAATTGGTTTTTGGGTAACTGTAAAGAGTGGGTCCCATTTTAGATGATGTGTCATTCTTGCTGATCTGGCAATCCTGTATTAGACTTTGGTTTGCACTATTTTTGTGAGATGTGATAATGTATTTTCTAGCTCACAAGATGAGTTTTTTTTTTTTTTTAATGGGATTTCCTCGTTTGGCCTTTTTGCAATAATGGGACCAACAAAAACAGGGTTTGCAGGTAGGTGGGCCCACTAATCTTGATGGATCGAATTATTGAGTGACACGTATTTCAATCATAGGTGGGCACTTTGGCTTATTGTGACTTGTGATTCTATATTGACAATTCAGAGATATGAGCTGTTAGTACTTGGTTTCTGCAGTGGCAGTACTTTTTTAATCGTTGGATTATTATGTGATGACGTGTCTTTTAATTATTTGTCACTACATGGATGGACTTGAACTTGGAGTCTTGAAGACCAGAACTAAAGATGAGTTAAAGGTTCTCATAATCTATTAATTCTATAAATGTTCAAAAGTACAAGACCTTATGTAGTCTTCATCTGTCCATCTTCCTTTGTTTGGTTGATGGTTTCAACTCTGTCTCTCTCTCTCTCTCTTCAATTTTCACTCTTGGAGGGCGTAAAAGGGGGATTTCATGTAAAAATGCAATTTTTCTTAACCTATCTCTATTGTGGTGTGTTGTCAATCATGAAAATGACTCATAGAAAATCACATGATACTGGCCAGGGGTGGAGTCAGGATTTTTTTTTTTTTTTTTTTTGATAGGGAGGCTAATTACAATTAATGGTACAATTGAAGAACTTGAAGACGATTGATTTTGATTTTAGAGAGAAAATTCAAGGTATTTTTTATTAAAACTGGATAAAAGGGTATTTATGTCATTTTTTTGGAGAAGACTAAGTCAAGAAGGCAATGTCATCCGTTTAAAATAGAATCGTGTAATCTGACTACCCCATGTGACATACTCAATCAACTCTCGTGACGAATTCAGGAACCATAGACTTATATGCCTCATGATACAAAACTGCACTTCCCCATTTAAAAAATGTGTATCCAAAAGGAGAAAATTTTGAATCAATCCTTGGTTTATTTTGCAAAGATTTAGTGGATTTATTTGTTTTCTTTTCATTGATTTTGAAGACAAAAAAAAAAAAAAGTAGAGAAAATAGAATAAATAGTGAACAAGTAGTGATCTCATCACCAAACCCAAGGTTGAAGAGGGATTTTGGAGAGCAGGGCAGGAAAGTTAGATTTTCCCAAGGGGTAAATTCCCAATAATTATCGAACTTTTAAAAAATATCGAAAGTGTTACATGTATTAACACAACCACTTGGTAATGTTGTTAAAATGTTATCAAATTGTCAATATTATTTGATTACTTTATCAACATTAGCAACATTTCGGAAATACCAAAAACTTTTATAATTATTTGGGAATTTACCCTTTGGCAAGAGGTTGAAGTTGTATGTGGAAATTTCAATCAGTTTCATTAGTCTCTTATTGAAGACCATGGCCAAGGGGGTATGTCATCAATTTGAAACATGGGGGGTTATCTAAAATACTCACCGAGACGTGGAGGGGTAGGTCTAAGTCACTTAAAATTGTATCAATTAAAGGAAGCACAAAACATATTGACCCGAAAACTTTTCTCTTTTGAAATCGTAGAAGGAGTTACACATTTCTTTCGGGGATGCAACCAATTTAGGGCTGTCAATGGGTCGGGCCACAAATGTTCCGGTGCTAACTGGGCCTCAAAATGTTACTCCAAGCCCAATTCTACTAGGCCAGACCAAATAAATTATCAGGAATGTCTAGGCCTGGTTATTCAATAAGTAACACTACGCCCAGATGCAGTCCACCATAAGCCGGATCCGGATCAAAACCCAACCCATTGATAGTCCTCATGACATCTAAGCACCATTACACCACAATTTTTTGTTTTTATCCCGATTTTCGATATTTTAGAGTCCTACCAAACTGGGCCTAAGGCAACACTTTACTAGAAAAAGATTATCACTAATTTATACGAAAATTAAGATTATGTCCCTGAAATAGAATGCTATAATAATCTTTTATAACTAGAGATAAGGTCTAATTAAAAAGTAAATTGGATCAAAATTACTCCCTAATTCTCTATAAATAAGGGCATCAATCACAATGAAAGGTATTCATTCTCTCTACCCTAAACTTCCAAACATGAATCTTGAACTGACTTAGGCGTTAGAGAGTTTTGTGCAGGGGCACCGAAGAATTTTTTAGCAGTAAATCTTGAGGAGTATCAATTAATCTCAGATACATTGAGGTTTATTATGGATTTTTGCATCTATAATAACTTTTTCATTTTATAAGAATTCATGTTGTAGTAAAATAGTAGAAAATGATATTCTGAAAAATAGTCGAAAATGACTTATAAGAAACACATGATTTGAATTCTGCCAAAAAAAAATTTCTCTTTGAATTTGAGATAAAATATAAGGATAAATCACCATAATGTCCATGCAAATTATATTCAACCTATCAAACAATAACGTTGATTAGTTTCAGAAGGAAAAATTACTAAAAATAAATAATTTTCAATTAATTTTTAAAAAATCATTGAAAACGAATTAACATGCGGGCATTTTGTGAAACTGCTGGACTGCCTAGAGTTTTAATATGAGAGCTGCTATTGGTACCCCCACTGTGTGTGTGTGTGTGTGTGTGTGTGTGGGTTGGGGGTGGGGGGGCTAATCATATGCATAATTGTAAACAACTAATGAAATTGTTTAAATGAGACAAACCAATAATCGTTTGTAATGTTTGAGATTATAATTTGAGCCAAATCTTCGTAATGCTTTAAAAGCGTGTTTTAATTTGTAATTGGGATCCAATAAATAATTTAAGAAATTGAGGTGTAATAAGTAAAAGTTGGGTGCCAGTAACAGCTCTCTTTAACATCTGATTACTCAACATGTAAGACTACCCTTACTAATTTAGTAAGGCTTCAAATCTTACAAAGGGTCGTTGGGCACACGTTGTGGCATCCAAAAAACATGACATAATGCCATATGAATGTAGAGGACAAAATCCTATGACCTTTTTAAAAAAAATTGTTCTTTTTTACCATTAAATTTGGGAGTTCGGTAGCCACCTTTTTCAAAGTCTAAGATTAAGTCAGATTTATATTTTATATTTTATATTTTATTTTTAATTCTTATTTTGTTGAGTTTCATGAACCCGAGACAGCCGTGGTGTTGGATTGCCAATTTGGTATTCCATTTGAGCTTAACTAACCTTATTAAGGTTTCAAATCTTCCTAAGTTTGTAAAGAATTTGTTTTTCTACAATGCCCATAGCCCCTTACGTG
Organism: Akebia trifoliata; assembly: GCF_017979445.1. Lineage (NCBI taxonomy): Eukaryota > Viridiplantae > Streptophyta > Magnoliopsida > Ranunculales > Lardizabalaceae > Akebia > Akebia trifoliata. Next base: position 3,541,761 of record NC_141385.1, read on the forward strand.
GTTAGTTAAAATGCTTTGGAAAACGTAAAATACTAGACAGTCCAGCGTCTTAAATTGTTTTTTGTAATTTTTTTTTATAATTTTTTTTAAAATATGAATTTTTTGAGAATTATTTAAAAAATTAAACCTCTTTTAATAATTTCCCTTATTCAAAATTATGAAATTATCTTTCTTAATGGGGGTGTTTGTTTCAACTCATAAATTGCTTGATGGAATCGTAGGATTACATGCAATTTTCCTTCACAAGCGAAACCTAGAGGTAAAGCCATATATGCCTTTTTATTTTTATTTTTATTTTTAAGATAGATAGTATAAATGCATTCTACACGTGGAGTTACTATGTAATCTTCAAACCTTTAATTAGTGTTTTAATTACAAATAAACCCTTTTGATACATGTGCGTTTGCACATGCAACCTTCAAGTCTTACTAATAATATACAGTAAATTTTCACCCTTTTGTCTCAATTTCTATTTTCATATAGATTGTATCTCGAGGATAATTTTATTGTCTTTTTCCTTATTTCTGTTCCAAGAATACCGCAACTTTATTGTCTTTTCTCCTTTACCCCTTTCCCAATTGGTTGTTAAGCCTTAATCCTAATTGGATTTGATCTTGAAAATTATGAACACCTATTTTTCTTTTGCAAACTTTAAGGTTAAGACCCCAACTCTCATTTTTTGATCGCCCGGGTCAAGTTTGTGGGTCAACTCATCCGATTGTTAGCCCTAGAAATAATGTAACATTGGTTGCCTCTTACGTTTTATATGGACCCTTTCCAATAACTCTATAGCCATCTCAATTGAAGCAACATAGATCATCAAGATCATCTCCATGTCACTGGGCATGTCTCTTAGATGCAGGACATTTTAAAAATCACAAAAAAATTAGGGGAGTAGGCCATCTTGATTCAAAATTTTAATGATATCTTGAATCATATCATTTAACCTTACTTAAACAAAGTAAGCATGGACTTCCTCTCTAGAAGAACCATTTTTGTCTTGGTCCCAATTCGATACTAAACAAGTTTGAACTAATTGAATACTTGTATGAGAAATTCCTCGAATTGATTTACCAATTTCGGTATATTTACTTACTTTTGAAGGGAATTTAAATATTCATTTTCAAAAGTAACTAGCAAATCAAAATTGAAACTGGCCCAATTCACAAAGTTAGAGGCCTTTGCATAATTCGCTTCTGATCTCAATAAAGCTACTCAAAATCAATTGGCAACAGGTCAATGATTACGTGAGTTGCTCAAACAATCCCAACCAACCCCTCTCCCGGTGGAAGAACATATAGTGACTAGCAGAGCAGATTTGCTCCCTCTATTATTGGGTGATCTCATCTCCTAACTTACCTTATTACACATTATAAAACTTTCGTGAGATCAGGACATACAATCGACCACTGTGAGGGAATACTCTAATTTATCTATCAATCAAAAAATTTAAAATACAACTATTAATTCAAGGGCTAGGATTTTTTTAATTGGTATGGAGGCATTTGAACCGTCCACAACAAGGCCTGCAGCCGGTCCAACTTGGGGCCCACCTACTCTTTTTTGTACTTTGTAGCTCATTACCCAGGCTTGTAGCTTGTGTAAGAATCAAACCAAAACTTCAAAACTTTTCTTACCATCAAAAGAAGAGAAAGGAGAGCAAAGAAAGGAAAAGGTCTTTCACGTGAGCTAGACTCGCACCAGTAATCTGACCCACCACCCTGAACCAGTCAAAGTCAAAGAAAACCCAACTTTGCTATGCTTTTACTGAATGAAGTTTGATCTTCGTTGCACGAGTCTGATAGACACGTGGCACGTAACATGAGATACTGACAACTCTGATTTAGATTTGTATCATTTTGACTCAAGAATTGGGCAGACCGGTAATTTTATCTCTTTCTTTAAATCGACGGTTAAGATTTGATCATAAGAACCAATCTGGGTCGTTTATCTGATAATCTCGAGATTCGACACCCACTTGCGGAGATGAAACCTGGAAAAAAGCCGACATTCAACCTTGACATGTCGGACGTGTGATGGGGGAGGAGGAAGAACAAGAGCTTTAATGCTATTTTCATTCTCGACCACACCAGCTCAGACACGTGTCTTATAATTTTAGCAGCTATCCCAATGCGACACGTGTCCAACATATACCGTATGGGGACCATGGCTTTCGGTCTTGGAGACATGCGGCACGTGATGTTTAATAAGGGAGGTTGCGATGTTGATGACGTGTACGCCACGTCACTTCAAGGATTTCTGCATGGATGACACGTCATCGAAATTTCGTGGGGATCACGAGCTGATAACCTTTTCGAGATAATATATAGTACCTTTCGTCAATTTCCATAAAGTCAGTGAGACTTTGCTCTTCCATTTGCTGAGTTTGGGACGATTGAGGTAGCATTTATGCCCCCCAGTTTATAAAAGTATTGCATAAATGCCACCATTTCGAAGAAATGCAATACGAGGCAACGTAGAAAGGCGTTAGTCTTACAATGGCAATAGTGGGATTATACTCAGAATATGAGGTAATTAAGTTGTAAATCAGGCTATTTAAAGAATCATCATAGGTGATAGGACTAGGCCAGAGCTGTACCAACCCAAAAGTTACATATTGGGTTAATATTAGAAACGACGAAAGCAGATTTACCTCAAAAATTATTATCTAAATAGATTTGAATATCAAAATAGAATTTATATTTCCTCTCGAAGTACTAAGTAGGGACGTTAATGGGTCAATTCTACATCACTATTTAACTGTATAGGAAGTATTAAATTTTATAGATTTTGAATTTTATCTATTTAGATATGAGATTAATGAAAATTAAAAAAATTGTTCTAAACTAATTTTGATTCTTAATGATTTTTATGATTTTGTTCCAAAAAAATGGGATCGAGAATCAAGGTTTTCTATTTAGAATCCAATTTGATTTCGATTAAATGGATACCCATTAGCATCTTTAATCCTAAGTAGTTCGAATAAATAGATAAGTGGGTTAATTTAAAAATGTTTAAAGTGGTCCAGTAAATTGTGTAAATGTCTTGTATTTTATTGTGCTACTCATAATGTAGGGGTGTCCCACGCTCGATCAATTGATGAGGGCGAAGTCCCCTCCCAAGTGTTTTAGGAATATGAAAATGACAGTTGTATAATATTTTCGTAAGAATTTCTTATTTGGGGAGATTTACATATTTTTGCAATTCTCAATTTTATAAATAAGGATCTCTGGGATTGTAAAACTTAAAAGAAAATGCTAATTATTCTTGTTCTGATTTATGGACGTAATGACACTGTCGAACCTCATAAACCCTTCTACTGCTCATGTGCGATTTTTTGATCTTTTTACTACTTTGTTCTTTCTCATAGTATGGACAACACTGGATGAAATCAAACCAAAAACTTGATGTGATATCTTTGGATCTAGATAAAAAAATTTAGGTACCAATAAGAATCCAATTTGATAAACTATCGAACAATCTTGGATCAACCATGTCACGATTGAATAAGCTTCCAATTCTATAAATTTGATTAATTATGTAAATTATATTATATTTTTATATGTAAATTGACCAACAAATGTTTGATCTGATTCTTAATAAATTGGTTTTGGGGTCCGATCCTTATAAACTCAACCTAGATCTCGACCTAGATATTTTGGGCTTGAACCCAACTCAACTTTAGGCCTATCCCAAAAGGAGGGACGAAAGCCCAACTCAACAACGCCTGACCCAAAAGGAAGCCTTGACTGATTTACACCCCCCACTTTCCCCAAAATAGTTTGGAAATAATATTAATATAATTTAGGAGGGAGTTGTTTTCAATTTGTCAAAAATTTCTTATATTTTTTTTCTTAAAAAAATATTAAATTAATTATTAAATAAACACACTTTCAATAACAAAATATGAATTTAGACCCAATATTGAATTTCCATTGACCTCAAAATTTGGTACAAAGTTTCAGTGATGATGATTAAAGAGGGAAAAAATATTTTCCTGAAACTCACATGAAATAGAATATGGGCCCAAACCAAATCCTTCCTTTCTTATGTAATTTTAAACCTCACGTCATATAAAACAGAGGACTGGTGACCATCAGAAGCTCTCTCTTTAACCTCAGGTCACATCTCTCTCTCTCTCTCTATTTGTAAAAGAAGCCATCATATCTTCTCCCACACAGCTATAATTTTCTTTCTTTCTCTGTGTCTTTACCACTTAGGCTCTTTGAAAGTAGCCATGACGACTTTCTTCAATACTCCTAGAACCTCAACATCATGAAAAAAAATCCAACTGGGTTTCTTTCTCTCCAGCTTTATCTTTTGTGGGTTTTGTTTGATTTTTTATCTGATAGAGAAAGTTCTACTAAATTTAGTGAAGAATGGGTGAAGATAGTTGGGGTCTTCCGCCTTCAGGGGCTCCATTAAATGTCCAGAGAGAGGAGCATTGGAGACATTTTGATGACTCTGTAAATGCTGTTTCTTTTGGGTTTGTCGCTACTGCTATTCTTATATCTATGTTTCTTGTTATGGCAATCTTTGAGAGGTTTCTTAGGCCAAGATCAATGGCTTCTGGGGTTCAAAATGTTGGGGATCTCGAGGCACAGATGGGTTACAATCGAAAGCTTCGTCATCCATCACCTAAGGTAATCTCTCTCAATCTCAATCTTCCATTCTTTTTCTCTGTTGAAGTTCTAAATTCTATAATGGTTGAATTTTTTTTCTTCTTGTTATGACGGAAATGCCCTTCCGTATTTTTTTTTCCTCATGTAATGTGTGCATGTGAGTGTCCACATAAATTATTTTCATTATTGCAGAAATGTCCTTTGTGTCCTTTTCAATTTATAGTAAAAAAAAAATAATAATATTTTACTGGGTATTCTGTAATTAATTAGAAATCAATGGTGAAATAAATTTCAGGGATTTTCTTTGATTATTTTCAGATTGTGTGTGTATATGATTCTGTGATTCACAGAAATGTCCTTTGTGATTCTTTCAAAAAAATACTTTTTATAATAAAAATATATATTTTACTGGATATTCTGCATTAATTGCAATTAATGGTCCATGCCCTTTTTATTTTATGAAAAATGGTGAAATAAATTTCAAGGATTTTCTTTGATTATTGTTGACCCCATTTTTCCCCTGTTATCTTTAAGAAGTTCTGCAAACTTTGAGAACAAGGGGTATTTTGGTCTTTTCATAACTTATTTATTTATTTATGTTAATTTTTGGTATTTAATGATGAACTGAGCTTATTTCCTCACTGAAAGCTAGCCTTTTTTATCCTCTTTTTGAGTGTTTTCATCTTAATGTTGGGGGGTACATCATGGGTACTGCATACTTCTATTAAATAATGTGGACTTACGTAAGACAAATAAGGGACCATTTAATCTAAATTGATCCTGACCATCCAATGGAAAGGTGGGCCACCTCTGTTGTAGACTGATATTTATAACATTGACAATTTTTTTTATAATGCATGGTTAAAAATTTAGATGATTTGGTGGTTTTGGGACCATAACTGGTTCAAGTGGTAGCATAATTTGGATGGTTTGGATTGATTAGTTTGTTGATTGTACCAGAGAGGTGACGGGAAGTATGGAGTTTCTATCGGCCACTGGATTACTTATTAAAAAAAATTATTTTAATTTAGACTTGGTGGGTAAAAATAATTCGTTTATTATCCAAAAAATTACTTAATTTGTTTAAATTATTTATGAATTATGATCCCTTTAAATGCATGTACATCTCATATAAAAACAAGGGTGTTTTACCTATTCGGATGAGTATTTTGCCTAAATATTTGTCAAGTGTCTTATATCCGTTTTGGCATTTATTTTTACCAAAACAGGTATCTTTTGTGCGTTAAACTGAGTTTTCTCTTTTCTACTCTTTCTTTAGATTTATGTAAGTATGCTTCTTTTTTTTCTTTTTTTACTTTCTTCTTTCTTTCCAAAAAGTATACCCATTATGCTGGATTTACCTTTGTAATGTTTTTTTATTTTATTTTGTTGTTGTTGTTGTTGTGAAAGGAAACATGGTCTTTTATTTGAGGTTCATAAGAAAGCTAAAAAATGTAAAAATGCAAATGTCACCTCACATGGGTACCTGTTTTGGTAAAAATAAATAAATACCAAGGTATATAGCTTTTTGATAAGTATTTTAAAAACATGCCCGGGCAGGTAATTTTGACCTTAAATGATCGTTTTTGGTACTTTCACCTATAAACAATGCCAAACACGATGAATGGGCTTCCTTTTCTGATTCTACAACATTTTTTTTTTCCATCTAAATTGAAATTTTAGCCATTTGATTTGATTTGATTTATTAGTGTATTTTTTGGGTTATTACCCATTCAAAGGGCCATTTTATAATATTAAAATTTATTATTACCTAAAAGTTTTTTCGCATTAAATAAATAATAATGAGATAATTCCCTTATTTCAAGGGAATTTTATTTGTGATATAGAGAAAATCAAATCCTTATATCAGTTATTCTTAACCACTTAATTTCTTGAATAACTAAAATTAAAAGAAAAAGGGTAAGAAAAAACATCATTAGTATGTTATATGATTATGTTTGTTAGTGATGTTATTGTCTTTGTTTGTACTCAACCTTTCATGTGATATGCGTTATCGCCACTCAACACTGAAGACTTGGACCATCTCATCTATCTGTACTTTCCAATTGGTGGACCACCTTCTACATTACCCATTAAGAGGAGAGGAAAAATAATAATAATAACTTAAGGGATGATATGTGTGACCATTTCATCAGAGTGTCTGAATTTTTAATCAGCATTTAATAGAAATTTTATTGATTGGTTGTTTATATAGCAAAAATAAATAAATAAATGATTTGTAGATCATAACTCCTTTGCCTTTGTGGACATTTGGCTTGTATCACTGGTCCCAAGCCCCCAGATGGAGGGATGGATCATATTGACAGCCGACATAAAATGTCGTCAAACCCTTGACAAAGATCCAAACTCATTGATTCAGAGCTCAATATGTTTTTTTTTAAATAATGTATGGTGTCCCCAATACCCTTTGGAAGTAAGACTAACCCCTTCGGATATACTTAGCCAATAAAAGAGTGAGTAGGCCAAATGGTTACATTATACGAGTGTTAAAGTGGGTCGGACCTCTAAGCGGTTCACCATGGAAGAGAGCACCTTGTTTATGTGTTAGTAGTATTAGTGGATGGACTGTGGTGTGTAAGTAGTTGTAGAATTATACTTATTTGCTGCTGATTCTTATCAGTTTAATCTTCTCTTTTGTAGACCATTTCCCATTGCAGTGTATTTTCCTTCATTCTTTTATGTTTTTGCCGCTCTGGCTTCATTTTGACTTGTCATTTGTCTTGCTTTTATCTTTGTATATCTAAAGACAAAACAAGCCATCCAAGTTTTGGATCTTTCTCTGGTTTTCTTACCCATTTTATTGATACATCTTTGTTCTATTTTTTTTTTTTTACTTATATTATAAATCGTTCTCCCTTTATCGATGGGCAAGTACATGGGTCCAAATGCCATGGAACATCAAATTTCAATGGCTATTAGTGCTAGTGATAATTTAGAGAGATTTTATTTCCTCACCAAATTTGTATCATAGCACACTCCTTATCTTTCTTTATCTTCTCTCATTCTATGATTGTTGTATTGTAATAAAAAGTTGGTGTGACAGTAATATTTCTGCTAATTTATTATGTATAGTTTTTCAAGGAAAATGCTGAACTGACTTCGTTCGGTACTGTTCAACACGTCAGTGCAGTGTTGAACACAGTGTCGAATGAAGTCAGTGTAGCACGACTCTAGTTTCAATTGTAAGTTGTGCAACAACTTATATCTAATTCATTTATTTTCTTTTGTAGTTTATTGCATGATTGAAAATTAACTTCTTGCATCCATTGTGTGTCATTGCTTTCTTTTCAGATGTCGGTTTACTCTAGAGGGGTTTCAGTGTTGATGCCTGGAGAAGAAATCCCAACCTTCATCGCTCACCCGGCCCCTGTGCCATGCCATCCTGAGAACATCTCTTGGCCCCTACACCATCATAATCCATTCTCCAACTCTCCCCAATCTCACACTTGAACCTGATTACAAACCCAAACTTGCCTAAAAGAAATTGACTAATATGCATAGTTCAAATCTCGTCAACTGGAACCAAAATTAGGCAAATCATTCAAAAAATATTGAAACTTCATCAAAGACAGATACCCAATCAACTGCATTCACCTTAAACTCTGAGTTCGAATTCACATTTCCTTCCTTAACGCTCTTCTCACTGTGTAGCCTGCCTTGTATAAGCTTCGGAAGTGCTTATGAACTTCGTCTACTGGCAATGGGTTACTCTCTCCTCGGTTACTCTCTCCTCGCCGTTGCTTTCTCTTCTAGGATTTTTAAAATGGGTTGGATTTCATGTTCAACCATGTTGAATTGGCCAAATCTTGTAAGAAATGGAATGTAAATTTGTTTTTGGAATGAGAAGCTGCGTGGATCTATGTATTTTTCTTGGAGCTGTTATATTACCACTCCAATTTGTTATGGATGTACACCACTCTATAAAAGCACTCCTTTTATTCAAGTTTTTTAATTTTAGGGGAGAAAAGAAAAACTTTAAATTGATGGATTTTCCCCAAGAAGAATCTGATTTTCATATGTATATATTTTGCATTTTACTTTCATTTACCACACTAGTAAAAAATACCTTTTGAGAGTGAAAATGTTTCTCTTAACACTTTCATAAAAATCTATCATAATCTTGTAGAAATGATTTGGTGCATCTTAGTACATTCTAATACATTGCTTCCCTCACTCTCTCGGCTGCAACAGAACGGTTGAATTCATTTTTGCAAGGAATTTTATATTCCTTGGAAAAAAAATTATTTGCAATTTCCCTAGTAGCATGTTCTGATCTCACAAAAGTTTTCGAGTGTGCAATAGGACAAGTCAGGAGGCCACCCAATTTTGAATACATGACCACTGGAACTACTCCTTAGGGGTATATAATGGGCAATATTGGTACTCTTCTAATATAAAATAAACAAAATGCAAAAATCTTCATTCTCGTTTTTTATTTTTTCACAAACCCATTGTCTTAAAATTCTAAAATAATTTTTTGAGTCGTGCTGGGGTGACATTGGATTTACTGTGATTCTCATAATTCTGACATGCAGATGCATACATAATCGTAGATGGTTTTTACTTGAATCTCGAGAAAACACATCTATGGTTATGTGCACATCCCAAGTCAGACTTGTGAGAATCGTAGTAAATACCATGCGTCACTCCAGCATTTTTTTACTTTTTATAACCTATTGAACATCTTCATGTTTGTTTTCAACTTCTTATTAAAAATCTTGATTTCTTTAAACAACCAATCATATCCTACAACTGTCAAAATCCCATCTTGTTCTTGATGCTTTATGGTTGAAAGAGAGATAATCACTAGGTTTAAGGTAATTCATAAGTTTCTTTTTTTTACCTAAGAAGTTGAAGTGGATGGATTTTTGAGAAAAAATGGATGGCTTTTTAAAAAAGCTGAAGACAATGGCATTTCAATCATTTAACGGTAACCTTTCAAGGAAGACTGAAATCAAGGATTTGTATTTAGCCCTAACTTTTTAAAATTTTTTACCAAAGCTTGGAGTTCGTTTTTAAAAATTACCCAACACTAAATAAATGGTGTAGTTATATAATCTTTATAAGTTTTAGACGTTTACACAAAGCATATTGGTGTGGCAATATCACAATTCTTTATAATTTTTATTTTTATTATAAAATTATGATAATCTAACTTAGGCATGTGGCATACTCAAACGAGTTTGAAAACCTTAGATCTATTTTTCTCGGGATATAAAATTATGATTCCTCACAAAAATTGACATTTTATATCCTAGGAGAGAGGATCTATGGTTTCTGAGCCTATCACTTCAGGAGTGTCGATTGAGTATGTGACGTGCCTAAATCAGATTAGCACGACTATTTTTCTTATGCAATCATCTCTCTTCTTTTACTTCCCTCCTTCATGAGGAGAAATACTCCCCATTGGAAAATTTATTTTGTGAATTTTATCTAAGTTAGTGACTTCTTTCTAAATTGAGCCCTAACTTTTGGTTGGTTTGTCCCCTTAGTTGAAAAGTAAAGTTTTAAAGTAACTAATGACAAAAAGATAAAAGACAAATTCATAACTTAAAAGGTTTAGACATAATTTTCAAGCCATTAGAGGATTTGTGATAATAAATGATGAATGAGAACTAAATTACATACTCATAAATTTAAAGATTCTCTATTATCATATGTGTATTTTAGATATTTTGAAAATTTTATCTATTGTAAATTTACCAATTTTTAGAAATGACGAATTCCTTTTTTCAAATGATGAGTTAGTCACTTTATTTGTTTAAGATGATGAGATTGTCACTAGGGCCCAATCGATACAAGTTTAGGTCTAAGGGAAAAGCTCTAAATAAGGCCTTTTTAATATTTAATATATTAATTAATTGTCTGTATAACGAAAATAAAGAGGATTTTATAATTTTCTTTTGTTAAAATTATCTTTTATTTCGTTATAATGTTAAGAGATTTCACTAAAATTATTTATAACCTAATGTCTTATAAAAACTTAATTAAACTATAATTTATCAATAGTAGTACCATATGTATGAATCTTGGGAGTGTCTATGAAGGAACCTTTAATTTATTTTTTTTAATATTGAAATTTCAAGGTGGGTGGGGATGAATATCTAAAGAGTTTTATTTTATTTATTTATTATTATTATTTTATATAGAAAATTTAAATGCTTTAACGAGTTGGATATATATATATATATATATATATATATATTGTAAGGAAATCCCAACATAAGAACCTTAAGGAATATTCTTTTTGGTTACTTTCACGTGAGCAAGGACTTATTAAAAAAATAAGAGTAAGTTTAGCCTTGGTAAGATCTGAAATCTTACCAAGAGTCCTTGAAAAAGTTATTTTTCACTGTTAAATATTAACTTTAAATTAGATAGTTTGGTGGGTGTTATGTTGTCGATCATTTCAAAACTTCAAATCAAATCCAAAAGGAAATTATTTTTGAATCATAGTTATTCCATGAAATCGACAAGGTTGTGGTGGTGGATTGTCAATTTGATAACCATTTGTTCAACTACCTTTATTAAGATTTGAAATCTTTCAAAGTTAATAAAGAAAATTTATTTCTAAAAGAGTTGCAATAATCGGACTCCCCCACATTACATACTCAAAATACTCTTCTGACATTGCATGTGCTAGAATCATAGATTTTATGTCTTGAGATACACAACCGCACATCTCAATATATATGTGCAGTTGTGTTTCCCAATAGAAAATATATGATTGTGGCACATCTCATGTCAGGAGAGTATTTTGAGTATTTCAATGGGGGTGTTAGATTATTATTACTCTTATGAAAAATAATAATACTAAGAACGAGGGAGGTGGTGGTTCCGCATTGAAGAAATCATTTTTTAGAGGCTTTTTACATTGCGCGTGGATAAGGGTATTTCTAAAAATGTAAATTTAAGGTAAAATTTTTGTGAGACCATTAAGAAAAAGAAAAAATATATATATATATATTAGAGTCTTAGATAATTATCTAAGTGGCCTTATGCCTCAATCGACTTGATTATCACTTGAGAAAAATATTGACTTCTTCACTTTTGGAAAAATGGCAAATTCATCATTCGAAAGATTTTGTCGAAATACTTTAAAATGGATAATATTATTACAAAATCTAGAATTCAACATCTGATAATTATTTTAATAGATGATACTCCTAAATTTTAAAAAACAAAGACACACCTCTTTTCAAGCATGGCTCACAAATAATAATCGTTGAAAAATTATCTAACTATATATGAAAGTCAGGTGCAGATCTATGATAAGAGATGTTGTGTGATTATAATGAGTGTGTAAAGTGGCCCTCCAAGAACGTGGAAAATTGAGTAATGTAACACTTAGTGGAGTTCCTGTGTCAAATCAAACCTTTTTCAACTGCTTTTCTGTCGCAAGGACCTGCAACATGTATTTTCAATCAATCCATAGCATCTTAGGGTCCGACTAGCCCTACAAAGTTGGTAAAGATTTTACACTTAACAGGAGTCCTTGGAGGAATCCGGAAACATCATCCTATGCTTCAGGACTGTAGAGGAAAAAATTAGAAACTTTGAAAAATAAAAATTTTCACCAAAAATTTTTTTTCACATTAAATTTTAACTTTCAAAGTTATATGAAAATTCTAGAACTGACCATTTTGAAAATATTAAATTAAACTTAAGAGAAATTATTTTTTTAATTTGAATTTTTTTTTATAAAAGTTAGAAGGATGTGAAATTGGATTTTTGATGTGATTATCCATTTGAGAAAAACGACCCTTAGTAAGATTTAAAATCTCACTATCTTGATAAGTAAAGCGATTCGTTGAAAATAACTCCTACGTAATTGGGCTTAGGCTAAGCATCCCTTCTAAACTGATGTTTTGCAGAGTTAAATCCATGGGAAGTAACTCTAATGAATGTGTTAGAAGAGGCATTTTGACATTTTTCAATGAGAAAGAAAAGAGGAAGAGATAAAAAAAAAGTGAGATTTTCTCTTTCTCTCTCTATCTGTCGATGATAGAAAATATGGTACTTAGAGAGTTATTTTACCGTACATAAATTTGTGAAGAGCCGTTTTGACTAGTACAATTGGAGTGCAAATCTGTTAGATAGATAAATTGCTCTTCCAAAATAAAATGCTTATTTTTTTCCTTTCATTCTAATCATCAAAAGCACTTATTTGTAATTTAAAACATCGATTCAACGTATCTGTTGCAAATTTTTTGAATTTTTATCAAAAATAACTCTCATTATATATTAAGTTTAAAAATTAAGATGGAGGCATTTTTGGAATTCAAATTTTGATGCCTAATCACTTCTAATAGGCCTCATCTCACTATAATTGTTAAGATAATAACGCAGTATGGAACACAGTACAATCAAACTATATCAGATTGCTTAGAAAAACAAATTCTTAGGTCCAGCAAGAAGTCGTTGGACGCCGAGTGTACAACGAAACCGATTCCAAGGAATCCTGTTGGATGAGGGTCCATCCAACATTAGGAAGTCCAAAAGACAAAAACATCATTTCTGAATCTGGATGTATCTGTTGATTGATTGACAAGACTTTACAATAATACCAAATTAAACTTGATCCGATTGTTAATTACAAAATTGCCATCTAGGAATTAAACTAAAAGCAAGGTCCGTATCACGAGTCACGATTCAGTCACGAGAATATAACACAATCTCGCCAAATACTTCACCCAAAACTATCAGTTTATTTACACAAAGACCATGGAGTGAGAGATTTCGGGCCGCAATCTGACCCACATTTTCTTTCCGGCTGAAATAATTACAGAAATATGAAACACTCCAACGAAACAAGAGGCTCTTCGAGAGACTCGCTCACCGGCAGATTCTCCTCTTTTCTCTCTAAATTACGGCTGTTCTCCGGCGAGACCACCGGAACCCGTCCAGGAGACCGCTCTCCAAGCCTTCTCGATGATGAGCTCGGGCACACATCAGGCCGATTCGTGCAGGCATTACTACGTATGGCCGGAGACCTTGACCTCCCGACGGAACTCTCGCCTGAATCTCTTCTAGGTCTGTTGTTACCGGTGAACCGTCGGCTTGCCGTCTGACCCACTTGTCTCCCGCGAACTGACTTCACAGCATTGTTGTTTTTCCTGCGCGGCGATGGTTCTGTATCTGACCTTCTCACTATAGATTTTCCCACAAAATCACCAGAAATAGACGGTTTTCTGGGGATCTTATAAGGAGGTCGAACGACTCTCTGCATCACTTCGCCATCTTCACGACTCCTTTCGTCATCTTCTTTCCTCTCTGTTACTGTGCTCGTAGAAAAACTCTCGCTAAAGCTACAAATCTCAGAGACGTCAGAGAGATCTTCAACAACTGATGGATTGATAATGGGAAGTTTTTTTTCGATCTTCTTCTCTTCTTCTATCTTTAAAAAAGATAGTTTCGGGTTTGGAGTCTCTGAGAGAACTTCCTTCACGGTCTCTTCTTCTAATGGAGGAGATTTTCTGTTATTTTCTTGGACTCCAGACGTGTCAGATTCTGGGTTTGAAGGTTTTTCCGGAAAATGGGGGTATTTTTTATTTGGAATTTTCTTGGAAGCTTTGTTTGAGCTGAAACAGCAACCCATCAGGAGAGGAGAAGAGAAGAGAGAGACTGTGTACTAAAGCATGATGTCTTCTAGCGAGATTTTGGGCAGAATTCGAGGGTAGTGGAGATTAGTGGATAGTGGTGGTGTTGGGTTGATTGAAGAACAAAGGAAAGAAGAAAAGAGAGTAATATAAAAGAACATAAAAAAAAAAAAAACCAAAAGAGTAACTATTGCCACACAATTTTTACTAACGCCACACCAACTACATGGAGTTTTTTCATATAGGGATTGGTGTGTATTAGTAAAGTTGGAGTGGTAATAATAACTCTGTAAAAATATCTGCCTAATGAAATAAATGGCTGAGATGGAAGGACACTCTTAAAGATAGTAAAAAAATTGTTCACGAAAAGAAAATGAATTTTGTTGGAAAATGAATTTCAGTGCATGATGGAATTATTGTGTATGGTAAAATATAAAAAAGAGAGTTGGTTGTACTTTTCGGAGTGGTGGGGGTAATCATTAGGAAATTACGTTAGCATGTGAGAAATTTATTTTCTTTTGAAAAGAATTTTAGAGAAAATGTAAAATCAAACGGACCCTAAGACCTTTGTGAACGGCCCATGGCCCATGATGTTCCGGAGGCTCAAGTTATTGAGTTGAGGCTCACAATTAATCACATAGTTTTAAAGCTTGTCAAATTGATTGAGCCCCCAAAATTTGATGGACTAACTTATGGAAGTTAACTTGGTCAAGTCAGCTTGAAAATTGACTTTGTCAGGTCAAAATTGTAATCGGGTTACATGCAAGTGAAGAACAAAAAATAAATATATTTAGAAAATTTATATCTAATTAATTGATTCGTTCAAATTGACCCACGAGTTTTGGAGTTAATTCAACATGTTAGACATAAAGTTTGTCAAATTTGTGAGTTTAACAACTACCATTAAACATACTCTCCATTGTAAGTAGTATCTGTTCTTTACATACAAGTCTCTCATTAGACTCTAAGAAGTTGCTTCTAGGAAAATCTTGTTTGTTACAGAAACTAATGAAAAAGTAGTATAGAGAGATTGAATTGATTATATGCTATTTAACCGATGAGTTAAGAAAAATGAAGGGCAAAAATATCATTTTACCCTCATACATTTTTTGGTGTTGGCTTCTATTAGTGACTCTCGCGCGAAAGCAGTTTGAATAAGGTTTCTTCAAAACGCAATGTTATCATTCTTACAAAAGTTGTTGAAGCAAAAACCGTTACCAACAAACTTTTTTTTTTAAAAATTTTTTCTGACTTTTTCGACTCAACCCAAAAAAAGTCGCTGAAAAAAGCCGTATCAAACAGACATTAAGATTTTATTTTATTTTATTTATTTATTTTTTCAACTTTTTAGATTTGAATATATAACTTGAGCCAAAGGAGAGTAGAGGGTTAGATTGCACCTTAGCTTCTGCCTGTGCAGGAATGCACCCCTTCTAATGTTTTATAGGATATATATTCTCATTAAACCACGGAGGTCTACAAAACATAGGCTGCATCTGGCACACATGTGGAGAGTTTACTAAACCTTGTGCATGATCATGGCCAGATAGCAATCCAGCCAAACTGTCAACGACATTCTTTTTGCCAACAAGCCTAGAAGAGATGGTTACAATCATAAGATCCATATGTCCATTGGTATACTATAACCTGAATTATTTCAACAAGGTACATGTGTCATCTTGAAATGTGTTTGGATTGACTCAAATATTTATAATCATAAAAACAATTAATTTAAATTGAATAAAAATCAATATCAAAATATATTTGAGAAAATTATTAAAAAATGATTAAATATTTCAATATTTATAAAGAATAACTCTTTTTTTTTTCAAAAGTATAAAAAACAAATTAAATTGTCAGACAATCAAGCATTTTAGTAACTCACTAGACTGTCCAACATATTAAATGGAGACTAAATTGTTGGCGTGTTAAAGAATGCTATTAAAATGTGGGATAGTTCAAGGGTTTTAATCATTTAGAGGGTATTTTTGGTAAAATAATACATTTTAAAAATTATATATATATATATATATATAATTTTTTTTTTTTTTGGTGTGTGTGTATATTAAATATTTAACCCTCTTTTAATAATTTTCCCAATATATTTTCATATTGTAGAGCTAAAAGGTTTCTTCTATTGTCATATAAACCATCTTAGAGTTATTGAGATTGGCCAATCTTATTATCAATATAATCTTCATTTATCAAACCCAAATTACATAATTGAATTTAAATTGGGATTAATTTTTTGATACAATTGTTTATATGACACCTACTCCTAACCTCTTGAAAAAATCTCAATTACAATTGAAATATCTGATCTAATCGATTTAAATCAGTGTCTCTGGGTCAACCAGTAGTATGCTAAATAGCCACGTTGGAATGGACTGAGTTTTGACAATGATGATCATTTTATCAAGTGTTCGAAATCCCACAAAACAATGAATTCTTTGGGACCACCCTCTAGGGTCCAGTTGACCCTCAACTCAACTAGTTGTTGCATGTAGGACTTTCCAAGGGGTGGTGTGTGTGACCGTGGCATTAGTCTCACTTGAAGGTTGGGGATACCAACAATAAGCAAAAAAAGCACACATAAAAAACAAAAAAAAGTATTCACAGCAGGTGGTTTGCTTAGTCATTCAATGATGATCATCTTATATAGCAAGTATACACATCTTGTGGTCGTGATTTTAAAGCTCGATTTTAGGTCTCGTCTAGTCCATGCCAGATATTGGGTTAGTCTTGGACAAGTTTTCCGATACTTTTGAGACGTCTTGTTAC
The DNA here is from genome assembly GCF_017979445.1 of Akebia trifoliata. Taxonomy (NCBI): domain Eukaryota; kingdom Viridiplantae; phylum Streptophyta; class Magnoliopsida; order Ranunculales; family Lardizabalaceae; genus Akebia; species Akebia trifoliata. The sequence goes on from NC_141385.1 coordinate 3,558,784, forward strand.
AAAATTTAAAAAATGAATGTAGGGTCTTGAATCTTGTTCGAAAACTTGATTTGTCCATCTTGTCCATGCCTGATACTAAGACGACTCGGGTGATACGTCTTGATCTTGGACTAGTTTTGAAACCATGTGTGTGATTGGATTGCACAATAAGATAAATATACTAGAGGTATATCTTTATCTTTAAAATTATAATGAGAGAAGGCCGAGACACCAAAATTTGAAATTCCAAAAATGATCTCATATTTTTATTTAACCTTACAAGGTCAGGTCATTTGCGACAAAACAGATATGATTGCAAGCCACCATCCCTAGATTCACAACAGTCAGTTTTCAAAATTTGCAAAAGTATATCTTACCTTTAAAATTTTAAATTACCAAGGGTCCTTACAAAATTATATAAATCCTCATTTTTATAATACATGTGCGTTTGCACATGCTTGCTACTAGTTAAATAATGTGTTTATTTGTTGTATTAGAATAATTTAAGACTACTAGATCCAGTGAATCATGATATGCTATGCTCTTGCTACTTCTAAGTCCTTTTTTACTTTACGACTCTGGAGAACAAAATAAAACACAAAGACATTCCAGCACCAACCACCAAATGTCAACCCTTTGTGCAATTTATTGATATAATTTAGAGTCGTCATTTTCTGACATGAAAATTTTCACTTTTTCTTCACTCCGTGGACGTGGCAAGTGCACTGAACCATATATCTTTTCCTTCTTGTCTTCACTTGGTCGACGTGGCAAGTGCACTGAACCATATATACAATATATATGGTTCAATGCACTTGCCACGACAACTAGGTGAAAAATTTTAAATTAAAAAATTATTATTCTACAATTCGATTTTATTTGATGCTGTATTTGGATTTCAGTTCACACTATAAAATAGTATAATTTTAAATTATAGAATGAATTTTTTTAGAAAAATAGTATTAATGGTATCTTTTTATTTAAATACCATCAGTCACTAACATAATATCAAAACTATCTCAATGGATACAATTTAGGGGCTTACGAAATCTCCTTTGCATGTAAAAAATAACATCTATCAACTCTCTCTTATTGACACATAGTGAAACAATGAAAGAACAAGAAAATTTAGAATCTACCAGAAAAGAACTCGCAAAGATTTTTTTTCATTAAATTGAAGATTTATGCATTGTAGTTACAACCTTTTTATAGAAAAAAGAGTTATAATCCATAAAAAAAAACACGAAAAATAGTCAAAATAGTAAAAATGAACTAAACAACAAAATAACTACTACTTAAACTTAGAAGTAAGGTAAAATCGACCGTGCTTGATTCTAACTTGTATAGTTAAAGTTATTAACAAAACAAAACTTTCCTTAAATAGTAATATTACCCTAAAAAAGGGGTAGACAAAGAAAGCAGACCTACAAATAAAAAGTCTAAAGCATTATTTGGATTTTGAAGATCTCGACGTTTCCATTCAAGAATAGGTCTCTAACTTTGTCATCCATCCAGGTTTGTTGGCCTAGGTCTTCCGCTTGGACTTTTGGCGATCCAATCATTCCATGCATTCTTATGCAACTTGTTCTACCATCACTGACTTTTTTTCTTTTTTTAAGGTTCTAATACTACTTTTAAAAAAAAGATGAAGAAATGATTTATAGATGGAAGAATATAGAGAGACCACGGAGTAAAGCAAGTTATGAAATTCTATTTTTTCATAACTACTTATGTGAACATTTGCTTAACTGATTTGTGAGGCTAAAAGTTGTTATAAGGGAGAGGGTATGAAACTCATATCATTGCAAGAAGGAATGATTCTTAGTCAATCAGATTAGTTCAAGAAGGAATTTACAAAAACCTTACATTAAATCATTGCAATTCTCTTGCAAACTTACAGTCTAGAACAGTTCTCTAAAGATTTGGCTTAACCAAGACCAGTTGATCTCCAACATTACTAGTATAAACATGAGCCCTGAGCTTCTGAAAGAGGCAGTAGACATCACCCAAAAGTCTCTACAGCCCATATTTTCTAGTAAAACAAAGGGGAGGGGGAGATTAAGAAAGTAACAAGGGCGGGCTATCACCCTTGTTAAGACTGTTTTTAATGAGATCAGTAACTCGGTGATGACGGGAATTGAACCTAGGTCTATCTATCGTATCATCGCCAATAGACTTTACTAACTAAAATATTTGGCACCTTCAGAAAAATATTTGGGTCTGTATACTTATGAATTGTTCAAGAGGAGTCCAAGAGAAGGGAATTCATTGAGTGAGCTAAAATGCACGCTAAATCCCATTCTTAATTTGAATTTGATTGTGTAAGACTTTGAACTGCCTCTCTTCCTGACTTAATGTGCCACAAAATATTTTTTTGGCATAAAAAAATAGCCATGTTGTTTCAGGAAATAATTGTTTAGAGTCGTGCTGGAGTGACCTAGAGATTGTACCCCATCACACTTTCCTGGCGTGGAAGTGTGTAAGAACCATAGATGCTTTTTCACGTTAGAAAAGTGCTATGTAGGGTACAATCTTGAGGTCACTTTAGCATTATTCAATTGTTTATATAAAATAATGTGTGACCTCAAAGTTTGACCTGAGTTCGTATTTTCCTGATGTGGGGGTGTGTAACAACCATGTGGATGTTGATCCCGCCGAGGTCTTAGGTTCAAACCCCTTGAACCTGTTCTTATGCTAACTGTTAACCACTGACTCCACCAAGCAAAAATAAAAAATAAAATAATATGTCATACTCTTGCTACTTCAAAGTCCGTTCCTTGACTCTGGAGAAGAAAATAAAACAAAATATATAGTTTTCAACATTACCATGAAATGTGATAGGATGACTGATTCAAGTCATCTTCCATGGTGGTACATCCATAGTATGTCAACCTTTCATGTATGTTATTGATTTACTGTTTTGGTAAAAAATATTCTGAAAATGGTAAAATTATCGTTTTTGAAATTAATTGTTACAGTTTACCATTTTGATAATTACTTATGAAAACTGTACCGTTTTGGTAAATTTCTCTTTAATTTAAGTATCATTCTTCATATTTACCTTAAAATTATTTAGTTATCATATTCTTTCATTGTTACCCATGCCTCAATGTTATTTGATGTTGTCTTCTGATCTTCGTTCATGCTATAAAATCGTAAAATTTTAAATAAAAAAAAATGATTTTTTAGAAAAAATAGGATTAGTGAAATTCTTCTATTTAAATAAGATTGGTCACTTAAATTATATCAAAACTGTCTCAATGGCTTTGATTTAGGGGCTTAAGATATTCCTTTGCATGAAAAAATTAGCATCAGCTCTCTCTTACCTTTTTTTATTCTATATTTAAGGTTCTAACACTATTTTTTTTTTAATTCTGATCTGAACTGATTTGTAAGACTAAGAGTTGTCATTAAGGAGAGTATGAAACACATGATTTTTAGTCTATCAGATTAGTTCAAGAAGGAGTTTAATTACAAAAACCTTATATTATATCATTGCAATCCTCTTGAAAACTTACAATCTAGTACAATTCTCTAAAGATTTGGTAAATGGATCTAATGCCAAGCCTTAACCAAGACCAGGTGATATGCAAGATTACAAGTATAAACATGAACCCTAAGGTTCCAAAAGACAATATAAGAGTTTTTGGCTTAGTTGGACTGTGTTCTATAAACAATTATATCACGAACCAGCCCACCTTCCTTTCCGATTCTTTGGGAACATCCATCCTGACAAGAAGCATATAATCACAGTGACAAGAAAGCCCGTTGCTGCTCCGACACCAAATGGAAGTCCTATAATTTTCGTTGGTTTATGAATTGTGGGAGGTGTTTCTTCGGGTTCATTTCCTGATATAGAAGTATGATCGTCACAATTGAAAGCTAAGAGACCTGAGTTTCCTTCGAAACTTGAACACGGGAACGTCATGAATTGACCTGCAGAAGGGACCCTCCCGTCCAACCGATTGTATGCTACGCTGAACAGCGATAGAAAGTTTAGCTTGGTCAGCGAAGGAGGTATGGTTCCAGATAGAGTATTATGAGACAAATCTAAAGTCATCAAGCCTGACATACCCGATAACTGATCAGGAATGTGTCCTGAGAGAGAATTCCATTTCAAATTCAACACAAAGAGCGTCTTCAGGTTTCCGAATTCGGGCCAGATTGGTCCAACCAATTTGTTGTAGCTCAGGTCCAAGAAAGATGGCAAACTACTAATCTGATTATACTGCAAACTTGGTACAGTTCCCACAGAATTTTTTGAAATTGGGAAATCGAGCAAAGACTCCTCAAATGTAGTCCTGTTAAGGTTGATGAAGCATTCGAGTTGGGTCAAGCTTTTTGGGATCTTTCCAGAAAGCGAATTGTTCGACAAATCTAAGTAGAAGAGAAATTCTAGCTCATTGAACCAATCTGGAATGGTTCCACCCAAGTGGTTCCATGATAGATCCAACAATTGCAGTTTGGTGGAACCTCTCAACCATTGTGGGATAGAGCCTGTGAGACCACAATTTGGAATCGTGAGTGCTCTCAAGTTCTTGAACTTTACATGTGCATTTGAAGGCATTTCTTCGCCGTGGAAGTTTGAGGTAAGAATCAGAATTCTTAGGTTCCTGCATTGTTGTAGAATCTCAAGGGCAGATGAAATATTTTGGAGGTTGGTGTTTGAGACTGAGAGGACAGAGAGGACCTTGAGATGCTTGAAACTCTCGGGGATTTGGCTGTTGAGGTCATTCCTGGCAATATTTAAAGTTCTCAATCCTCGACAGGAAGACAGATTATAGAGAATTGGTCCATGGAACCGATTTGTGGCGAGATTGAGGGACTTCAGACGAAACATCCGTGTACAATTAAGAACAAAGTTACCACTTAAAGAATTCCTTCCAAGATTAAGCCAACTTAATGATGGACAGTTCGACATTGAAGTGGGTAATCGACCAATGAAATTGTTTGAATGGGCAGAAAATCTCTCCAGCTTTGTGAGGCTTGCAAAAACATCTGGGAGAGGTCCCGAAAATTCATTGAGGGAGATATCGAATAGGACAAGTTTAGATAAGTTTTGGATTCTATAGCTTAGCTGCCCAGAAAGAAAGTTGTTGTGAAGATGCAACCGACTCAATCTTTGGAGCCTGAATAAATCATTAGGCAAACTTCCCCTGAGATTATTTGAAAATAGGGAGAGATGATGTAGTGACGTACAATTTCCAAAACCATCTGGAATATATCCAGAGAAGTGGTTCATAGAGAGATTTAAAACTTGAATTTGGATGGAATTTTCACAAATACCGGTGTCAATGGTACCTGAAAGCGAATTTTGCGAAACATCGAGAAACTGGATTGAGGGTAGATCAGTGTCTTTCGGAATCAAACCATTAAAATAATTCTCACTCAAATCAAGAACCACTAAGTTCTTCAAATGGAACATCGTCGACGGAAGAGCGCCTTCAAGTAAATTTTTAGAGAGATTAAGGGTCCTCAGTTGATCCAAACCAACCAATGAATCAGACAAAGTACCTCTCAATCTTCTCCTCCCAAGCTCCAAACCAACAACCCTTTTGTCCAAAGCAGAAGTACCCACCAACCCCAAGGCCAAAGAAGATTCACAGATGACACCAGCCCAACTACAGCAATCAGAGCTGCCCCACCCTTCAATCCCAGATTCCAAGCTATTGAGGACATCCTTCAATGCTCTTAGGTCATTTGAATTGCAGGTTTGGTTATGAGAATTCAAGACACGAGCATGTAAACAGAGGACCATAAAAATAAACATCACCCAAAAGTCTCTACAACCCATATTTTATAGTAAAACAAAGGGGAGGGGGAGATGAAGAAAGTAACAAGGGTTATCGGTGATTTGCTAAGCCTATTTTAACAAGATCAGTTACTCAGTGATGACGGGAATTGAACCCACAACTAAACTATTTGACACCGTCAGCAAAAGACCTACCTGTTCATTCTTTTCATTCCTTTCTTGGGTCTGACTTAATGTGCCACAAAATATTCTCTTGCAAGAAAAAAAAAAAAAAAAATCATTGATTGACTTTGATTTCAGCAAATTAAGAAGACAAAAACTTAACTTGACTTGCTCAAGCTTTGAATCCTTAATTACATGGAAATTACAGGTATCAGTATGACATAGGTGTTAAAATAAATGTTAATAAATGATGATTAATATTTATTTAAAATTGATTCAAATAAAATTAATTTGATTTATTTTAAAATGATATTTGAAAGTTACTTTATGGTTGGTGTACTTTTTGTTAAAAGAAAAGTAAGTATTTTTTAAAAGAGCATTTCTATTGGTTAATAACTTTTCACATAGATTGGAATTTGTAAAAGTTCTTTTGGCTCCTTTTTTCAAATTTTTATAAATCCCACATTGCGTTTTAAAATGTTTTGGAGGGATTTTTAAACCTATATATAAGAACCTATTCTCAACTCTTTCTTCATTCCAAAGACTCTCTCCTTGAGAGCTCCTAATGGCTTCAAGCTATATGGAATTTAATAATTCTTTTTTATTTTATTTATTTTATTTATATATAAATTTATGGAGATTAATTCTGTTTAAAAAATAACTAATTTTTAAAAATTTTCTACAAAAAAAGAGGCATTCGTGTATCCGAGATTCTGAGTGACAGATTTTCTTAAAATAGTGTAAATTTTGAGGAAATATACAGTTGTGTTAGAACTGGGCTCTGTTGTATCCTGAAGACAAGTTCGCTAGTAACCCATCTGCATCTTCATGTTTAATTGGAGTGGGGGCGTCTGTTGTCTATAAGACAACGTAGATTACTACGTGCCTCAGAGCAATACAATTTAAGTTCAAGTTCTATTTTTCTAACAATAGGTATACAAGGAAGATATTTAAATGGTCAAATCCAGTGAGATGGATAACCCAAATTGGACATATCAGCTCTTCATGCGTAACTAAAGATAATGTCGCACAACAGTACAATTTTGGGCGATAAAAGATTTTCTGGAGCTACACTTTAAGGAATGGGACCTATGGTAGAAAGGACTATCACTTCGTGTGGAACCAGATAAATACTAAGAAGCTGTTAAGAGACTGGTTTCAGGTAAAGAAAAACCTAGTACAATTTTGAGTTTTGTTTGGGGTTTTCATGTCATTGAAAGCTGGCATGATCATTCATAGTGTCAATCACAATTTTCTATTTTTGCATGTTTTGGTGTTAACCAATACCCTCAAACAAAGTAAGCCTATATGTTCCACACATGCCTCTAAACTTCTTCAATGATGCCATCCAATAGATCATGAATTTAATCATTTGCAAAGATCCGTTACTTGATCCTTGATACCCTAAGCCTACTATGAATGTTTTGATTTGGAAGTGAGTGACGAAATTAAGATAGTTCTGTCCAATGTTACAATGCCCCTTTAATTTGGTTGTTTAAGCTTCCCACTAACACCCTAGAATTGACTTGTCCTGATCTAGTCAAACCAGCTACCATTTGTGTGGTTCTCAACATTGCTTTCATCGTAATTGGGATGTTAGACCATTAGACATCGAACACGCCTTCCTTCATGGGGACCTCCACGAAGAGGCTTACATGACAACCTCACGGTTGTGTGGACCTTGCCTTCCCTAATCATCTCACTTGGTGGAGTTCGAATTCATTGCCTCATAGGCTAATATGTATTTATTTCATTTGCTACTCCGATGGCATCATCACTAACACGGCTAGTGATATTTCCTTGAAGACCTATGGTGTTTCCAAGTATTGTTGGAGGACTCCAAGACCTCAAACTAATATGGTTTGATATTTCCTTTGCAGTAAACTGAATCTATCAATTTATTCATGAACCAACTATTGCCCACCTGATTCTCATCAAACGTATGCTATGTTTTCTCAAAGGAAAGTTGACATTTGGTATTCGGTTTTGGAGAGCTGTAAATGATTATTGTGTTTATTTTGGCTCCTATCAAACAGTCCACTTCTTTAATCAAATCTGAATGTTATTGTCTAGAACACATGAATTTGGCACTGTTTTTTTATTTTATTTTAATTTAGAAAGCATTGAAATTTAAACCTTCTTGATCAATGCATAACTTTTGATCTAAGAATCCGTTTATTATATATGCATTCTGGGTTTTTCGTAAAGACCTATATAAGGACAAATTTGCAAGTTTTGAAAAAGGGATGTGCTATTTGCACACACTTTTTTGCTCATGTCACCCACTTTACTGTTTTCACTCCATCTCATACCTGATATGATTTAGTTGTCTTCTTCTTCTTCTTCTAGTTCTTCTTCTCTCTTTCTCTCTCCTTTGCATCTCCAAAAATTTAAACTAGGGTTTCGACATGGATTTCGTGGTACAACAAGTATTACCATGGTTTTTAAACTCGGTATTTCGTCTCATCTCTTCCAGGCCCGATACCGAGTCATCTCGGACGAGTTCTCAAATACGTTTGAGACATCTCGTGAGTTAAATAAAAAAAATGAATATGAGTCATAAATCTCGGTTAAAAAATGACTTTGTGAGTTGATCTCGTTCAACTCTAATACTGAATTAATTCGAGTGATACATCTCGATCTAGGACGAGTTTAAAAACCATGAGTACCACCATTATAACTTGAAAACCTCACATTCAAAAATCTTAATAGCGAAAAAAAAAAAATCAAATGAAACTTCATTCGTCACGTCAATACTGAATTAGTCAACATAAATTCAATAGAACTTATCCAACTTACCTAAAAGAATACGATAAGTTCTTACAATGTCTCAATCAGTGGGTTCCTACTAAATAATTTCATTGTGGTTTGGTAGGATCTTACCAAACTATTCTATAGTTGCCTATTGAAAAAAAAAAGTTAGTCCGCCCCAAAAAGAAATATTTTTTAAGTGGATGGTGGTGAGTAGTTTAGAAAGGAACAATACCGAAGTGACCTCAGCATTAGGGTGTTTAAAGTAATTTTCCCAATTTACTAACTACAGTATCCTATAGTGCCCAAAAGTGGAGCTTTAATAGAGAAAAAAAATTAGGACAAAAACTAGCAGTAAGTAACTCTATAGTCTTACAAGAATATCCTGCTCTGAAACCAACTAATCTCCAAAATGGATCAGATTCATCACAAATTTATTGAAGTAAGAGGCATCAAGCTTCACATAGCTGAGATTGGAACAGGTTTGGTTTGAATCCAACGGTGGATCTGTTTGTTTCATTTCATGTTGATTTTGAATTAATTTCGTTTGAATTATGTCGTTGTTTTTTTATAGGTGATTCGGTTGTAGTGTTCTTGCATGGATTTCCTGAAATTTGGTACTCGTGGAGGCACCAAATGATCGCAGTTGCAAACGCTGGATTTCGCGCAATCGCACCCGATTTCAGAGGCTACGGGCTATCCGAAGTGCCAGCTGAACCTGAAAAGACTTCTTTCGATGATCTCGATGAAGATCTCCTCGGGATCCTTGATTTTTTCAGTATCCCCAAGGTATAACAGGATTCTAGAGGATAACACTATCATCCTGTTTTTAAAACGACTCGGGCGAGTCATCTCGATCTTTGAGGCACCATGCGAATCGCCCCATCGGCCATCACAATATTTCGACGAGATCCGAGATGATTTGCTTTTTGGTTTATATAATATAAAATAATTAACTTTTTATAATTTAAAGGAGAACGTTCAAGAGGCAAAAAATTTTACATTAGTTTGGAAATATGGGTTAGAAGTTACGGATTGGGATGATTTTTTGTGAGGATGATGTCTATGACTATGGTAAGGAGATCATCCTCACAAAAAATCAGCACAATCTAAAGCCTCTAACCCCATCAAAAGTGGTTTACAAGTTGAAGAATTGTGGACAGTTAATTTGTATATCAATTTTGATGGGGTTAGAAGTTTTAGAATTAGCTGATTTTTTTGTGAGGGTGATCACCTCACCATAAAGATTATCCTCACAAAAAATCAGCCCAATCCAAAACTTTTAACTCATATAGGACAAATTTTGGCTCCTAACGTTGGCTATCAAACTTGACTCATATACATATGGGCATCCTCTTTGGGATTAAAACATTAAAAAATTAAAGATAATAAAGTTGGAACGATATTATTGGAAAAGGGGAAGAAGAGGAAATGTAATATATAAAATTGAAGGGTATACTTTGAAAGGGGTAGAAGAGGAAAGACAATAAAGTTGGGGGTATTCTTGAAAGTTCATTCTCTTTGGGGTTAAGGGGGTAAAAGAGAAAAAAATATTAAAGTTGGAGGGGGATCCAGGAAAAAGGGTTGACGATGAATGGCAATAAAGTTGGGAATATCCTTGAAAAGTGGAAAAAATCAAGAAGATAACAAAGTTGTGCTCTCGAGATACATTTTATATGGGGTGTAAATCTTGAGGCAAAGAGAGTGGGACCTACTATCATGTTCAATTATATACTAAAAAGATTGGCAGCGGCCAGACAACCATAGAGGTGTATATCCACAGATGATGGGTTGAATCAAGTCCCGATTTGTATACTAATTGCATCTCAGAGTCTTCTATTGCAATTTTCTCATCTTATAAAAAAAAATTATATGTTAGAGTGCCTGTGCCTATGGCACTGACATCTTCTTTGGGTTAAGGGGGGTAAAAGAAAAAAAGTAATAAAGTTGGAAAGGTATTATTAAGAAATAGGGAGAATATGACAGACAATAAAGGAGGGGTAATATTGAAAAAAAAATGTAGAGGAAGAAAGAGAATACAATTATTTTTAAAAAGTGGAAGAAAAAAAAATGTAAAACTTGTCATCTAGATACATTATTTATAGGGTATAAATCTTGAGACAAAGAGAATAGGACCTATCGTTGTGTTTTATTATATACTAGAGTTTGCCCCATGGCTCTAAGCATCCTCTTTGGGTTTAAAGGGATGAAAGAGGAAAGATAGTAAAGTAAAAGGGGTATTATTGAAAAATGGGGGGTAAAAAGGAGAAAGTAAAATTGGAGGGATATTACTGGGGGGGTAGTGTGGACCCCACTCCACTGTAACTGGAATGGGATGTTTATACTAGAGTTTTCTCGTGCCGTAAGGATAAAAGAGGAAATATAGTAAAGTTAGAGAGGTGTTATTGAAAGAGCGAGTAAAAGAGGACGAAACACATTTCAAAATATTTGTCCCTTGAACGATACCCTATATGCCTATACAATTGGTCTCGGGTTCATCTAGGTGCTATATCAATTGTGAATCATCCATCTTATTGACTTGTTTGAAGTCCAAGACATTTCAATTGTGATTTTCAAATTTTCGCTCGAATTTTTAACCCCGTTTTGTGTTTTTTTTTTCATCTACATATAATTGATTTCTAAGAATTTAAATCTTTGTGATAGATTTTTGATTGAACATCTCTTAAACCAGTTTAAAGCATAAAAAAAGATTATTATTATATATTTTTAAAATTATTTTAAACCAGTTTGGAAGGGTTTAACTAGTCCAATATGAGTTGACATCCAGTGAGTGTTGAGTTGAAATGAGAAATTGGGTTTGAGTACCATGCCATAGTCTCATCCTGTATAAATCTTCTTTTTTGGAAAAAAAAAAAAAAATTCTCTTAGACCTCGATAAGGCTATGAACAGTTGAGATCTCTGCTAATGTTGTTGTTTCAGTTGATGGGTATTTAGCAGTAACTTTATAAAGATCGAGTGGGTAATAGAACAAACACAAGTATTAGCTCACTTCATGATCACTTTTCTCCTTTTTCCTTCTTTATTCATAGAAGTCTTAGCATTTTACCTTCCGTCGTTTATTTCTAAAATTTAGGCCTTAAGTCATGGGACTATGTTTTATTTTGACTTAATCAGGGTTGTTTTTCCTTGATTTATATGATTTAATTTATTCTCTTTATGATTTGATTTGACTATTTTATTACCATCTATCAGCTTTTATCCCAAGATCATCCCGACTTTGTTCTGAATGACATTAGACTTATAATTATCTTGACATGACATGACACATCCGATATATGTGTTGCAGAGGTGGGGAGGGAGCAAATTTTTTACTCCCACAAGTACAAGAGACCTTGCAATTCATAATAAATAGGAAAGGAAAGGCTTATTACAAAGATTGAAGTTTCAATTTTACATACAAGTTGTTTACGGTTTTACTTTTATGATGACAGGCTTTTATTATTGGAAAAGATTCTGGAGCAATAACTGCTTACACGTTCTCCCTTCTGTACCCAACACGAGTGACTGGAATCATAACACTAGGTATCCCATTCATGCTGCCTGGTAGTACCTCCACATTCTTCAAGCAGCTCCCTGAAGGCTTCTACATTTTGAGGTGGCAGGTATTGTAGTTTTCTTCTATATTTTTTTTTTTTGTCGTAGGAAATCAGGTTGCAACTAAGATGGATTAGAAAGGCATAATTGATGATGTGCAGGATAAGCCCATCATGCGCTGAAGTTTTAAATCTCAACTATGGTAGCTTTGCCCAGTTTGAGCTTAAGCTCGCCTTACCTAACATTAGGTGGGGGAAAGCTGGAACTCAGAGGCTCAGCACAATTGAACCATATACATAGAGCATGGCTAGCAGTTAGAGCAACTCCAACAGGGATATCCAAAATGACTATCCATAATGGATAACCATGTGCTTATAGATAGTCAATTTGAATATTCAAGGGGTATGATTGCACTTCAACCGTACTATCCATAAATATTTTAATATTTTTTTTAATTCAACCCAAAATGGAGATGGGTAGTGCATTGGAGACTCCTATTATCCAAAATGGCTTTCCAAAATAGCAGGTTGGGTCATGAAAATTTTGGAGCCAAAAAATGGAGACTCCAAACTTGCCACCCAAAATGGGGAGTGGGATGAGTAGTGCGTTGGAAACCCCTATTTTTTATTTAACTCTCCAAAATGGCAGTTGAGAGGGGATGGAGAGTGGGTTTAAGGAGTGTGTTGGAGTTACTCATAGCCTAACAAACTAGACCTATTGAATAGCCATGGACTTATTTCAGGAGTTTAAATCAGTGAATAACTAAGACCAAGCCAAAGTGAGCAAAGTCGCAGCGCCAACTGGAATGTGCATTATGTTCATCATCATCATTGAAGTCTTGTCCTAGAGATTAGGATACACCACTGAAAAAAATCATTGACAATAGTCAATTTTTGACTGAGACTATAACAATTTAGACCCATTGAGCGACAGGTCTCAATAATTTCATTTATGTACCAGGTGCACCATAGAAAATTGGATTTTTTTTTTCTTCCAATTTTGATTAAGACCAGTTCATTCCTAAATGTTGTTTAAGGTTATTTTGCATGCTTATCGTAAATTCGATTTCCATGGTGGTCTACATACTAGGAACCGGGACGAGCTGAAGCAGATTTCGGAAGACTTGATGCAAAGACTGTAGTGCGGAACATCTACATTCTCTTCTCAAGAAGTGAACTCCCAATAGCAGATGAGAATAAAGAGATCATGGACTTGGTGGACCAATCTACTCCTCTACCTCCTTGGTTCACAGAAGAAGATCTTGCAACCTATGGAAACTTGTATGAGAAATCTGGATTTTGCACTCCTTTACAAGTTCCATACAGGTTTGCTTCTGTTTTCGTAGCCATCCTTCACAAATTTGTTATATATTCTCTCATGTATATTATTTGGAAATTAAAAATTTTTGGACTTCATTTAGGTCACTTAGAGAAGACTTAAGTGTAACGAATCCAAAAGTTGAACTTCCGGCATTGCTAATCATGGGTGGACAAGACTATGTCCTCAAATTTCCAGGAATGGAAGAGTACATAACGAGCGGAAAGGTGAAAGAGTATGTCCCTGATTTGGAGATTACATTTTTGCCTCAAGGAACCCATTTTGTTCAAGAGCAATTCCCAGACGAAGTAAACCAGCTCATCATCACCTTTCTACGAAACCATACTTGATGGAGAATCTTAAAGCATGGATCAGCCCCTACTACTTAGTAATGTTTAGTTTCCTTGTTTTTTGCAAGTATGATTATGAGCTGATCGGGTATTATAAATAAAACAATAAGGCGGTGTTGTAGATCACACCTAACAGGAGTTCATAACCTCCATTAGACTCTGTTCTATGTCGAACTTTTATTCCAAGTCAAACAGCCTACCTGATTATATATATACTGCAAATCCATTGCAGTTTGGTTATGTTTTCTGAAATTTTGGAAATGTGGCTGAGGCCCTCGAAATGGAATGGCTCAATGCTGATGTGATTGATGAAGCCATTGAGTTTGGTCAAGGATTTTGGGATCTCTCGAGAAAGTGATTGTTCTAAAAGTCCAATTAAAAGTGAATTTCTAGCCTGCTGAACCAATACGGAACCGTTCCACCCAGGTTGGTTCCATGATAGATCTAACCTTTGCAATTTGGTGGAGCCACTCAATCATTCTGGGGTCCAATTGATGAGACCGCAATTTGGAATTATGAGAGCTCTCAGGTTCTCGAAATGCCAATGCATTTGGAGGCATTTCTTTCACCAGGGAAGTTTGAGGTAAGAGCCAGAATTGTTTGGTTCTTTTCAAGTGCAGATGAAATATAATGAAGATTCGTATTCGAGAGTGAGACGGTAGAGAGGGCCTGAAGGTGTTTGAAAATCTCCGGAATGAAATAGACACTCCATTTTCTAAGAATTTGACATGCTGGACATTGTGTCGTACCACATGTCAAAGATACATACAGCACACACTCTCTTAATATTTTTTTTATAAGTTAAAATTTCATTAGAAAAGGGAGGAGAAGTCCCAAAATTACAAAGCCTATCAAAAAGAGGAAAAAAATAAAGAAAATCACTAAAACTATCACTAATCCCGCAAGTAACAAATGAGATCCCATCAAACAACAAAATCTTTAAAGATGTGCTTACACTCTTGAGAAACTTTTCCCCACTGAAAAAGTAATCCTAACACATCAAACTTGAGCTCTTCAAAAGCTTAATCATTTTCTTTAAAATTTCGTTTATTCCTTTCCTTCCAAAGCCCCCAACAAATGACAAAAGACAATAAGCTCTACAATGTTAGCTTTGAACGATGGAAATAAAACTCCCAAAACAGTCACAATTCGAAAAGATCTGATAAACAATCTTCCATATCGAAAAAGTTAAGGTAATGGGCCCACAACCGATTCGCTATTTTATAATGCATGAAGATGTGGCCAACCGTTTCAAAGTTTCTCACACACAATACACAACAATTCGGTGTTTGAAAATATCTTTTAATGATTTGATCCATAGTGGTTAACCAATTCAAGGATGATTGCCACCCAAAGATTAAAATTTTGGAGGGAACCTTAATACCTCAAATAGTGGAAGCAGGAAAATGAGAAGTCGAATTCGGTATTTTCGCCATAGACATTGAGCGTACACTTGTACCATCCCATAATTTACGATCATCTTGCTCACAAAATATAGTATTTGCATGAAGATGGCCGTCTTTTCGACCTATTAATGAAAACTTTTATTTTTCATCTTCAGTGTTTGAATATTATTTGAGTTTATTGATTTGTCCAAAATGCTTTGTGAAGGTTATATAGAGCAATTTTTTAGCACAAAAGAAAGAATTACAGTTAAAAATAAGCATCATTTACCAAATATTTAATTTTTCCAAAAAACAAAGCGATTAATATTACACGATATTTTGATTCAGATTTACATTTGATAGAAGTTGTTAAATTCACTTATAAAAAACTAATCACATATTAAAGAACACGGAAGTGTTCCCTAAAATTAGAATTTTACTGAACGTGTTACATGGGCTGGGTCAGGTTATTTAATAAATGTGTTAATGTTCGGACTTAAATTGTTGATGGATTTAGTTTCTTATGGTTCATTATGGACCGTAGCTGTTATATTTCCACACTCCAATATCGCAGGCTTATCTTGCATTTTTTTTTTTTAATACCGTTTTCATAGCTTGACTATATCACTATCGCTAGTGTAATTATGTTACGCACCACGTTCAATTAGCTACAACAAAACAATTCTTGATCCATATTATTACTCTTATTAGTAATTAAATAATAAATATTTGTTTGAATCATCGAAGCTTCTTCTACTTTAACCATTTCAAATTATTTCTGTTCTACTGATAACATTTTAAAAAAATTTAAACATCACATTATCTTAATTGTAATACTAAACAATATTTGTTTTTAAGACCTAATAATAATTAAGAAATAGAATATATTTTGAGAATGGAGATTGGAAAAGGATTCGCCCCCAAAGCATCAAAACTAGGTTTGAGAGTGGGAGCCTAACCGAAGAATTGGGTTACTAAGGTTAAATTTTTTATAGAGTGTGATGGAGTAACATTGAAATGTACATCAATTCTAACATTCTGATGTGGTGGTGTACACATAACCGTAGATGCTTTTTACTCGTATCTTGATGAAAAGCATCTATGATTATGTGTGCATCACCACATTAGAATGTACGATGGATGTACATTTTAATCTTACTTCAGCATTTTTCTATTTTATATTTTATATGTTCTTAATTCGTTGATGACACACTTTTTGACCTTGGTCTTCTCTTATAGACTAATGAAAAACAACTTAATAACCACTATATTTTTTTTTCCAAAACAATTATCTTCAATCACTTGGATAAGATGATGACAAATATGATGATAATTAAAAGTAATTATCTTCAGTCAATTGGAGATAAGATGATGTTGATGCGTTGATGATAATTAAGACTTAAGAGGACATTGAGGTCTGTTTTAGTGAGTCTACAAGAGAAAATTGAGTTGAATAATGATTTTTAACTAGAAAGTCTTCACTCGGTTCAAACTTGGCTGATATGGCATGGAGACATTACCATAGATCTGTTTCCTCGGGATCTATGGCTTTGTGTCCATCCTACATCAGCCGAGTATAGACAAAGTGAAGACTTTCTAGTTAGAATATCAGCACTCAATTGAGTTATAGGACTGACAATATGTCAGATTTTACTTGGTATCTGATCCGAAAATATAGGATTTGGATCTAAGATTTGGATTTGTGGATCAGAATTGGATAAAAATTTGTAATTTGATAAAATTTTGGATCTATTTCGGATTAAAAAGATTTAAGATTACAAAATTTGAAAAAGAAAAATTGAATTCTAGGAAGGGAGAGTGTGTTACGAATTGATATAACGTTTTGTCGAATTGGATTTGGTTCATAAAATTATTGATCTAATCAGATCTACATAATAGGAGAAAATTTTCGGATCGGTAGCAGTTTGGTATTGAACCATTACCCATCCGATCCATTACATATCGACAATACCATCACATTAAAAAGGAACCTTCAACAGGTTCAGTGTTGGAAACCTCCAATTGTGGGGGAAAAAACCTTTGAAGCGACTAACCGCTTCAAAATTTCGGTAGAACTCGCTTTTTTGCATTTCATGAGGTGTCTCAAATTTGGTATTAAGGCTGCAACTTGAGCAGGCTAACCCGAACTCAATCCATTGATGGGCAAGCTTGGGTTGGATTATATGGAAAATGAGTTAAGCCTGGGACATCTCAACTCGAATTGAATTCGGGTTGAGGCTCTGAGCACCCCAACTCAACCCGATGCTGGATATTTACATATAAATATTTTTATATTTAAAAAAAAAAAAAAAATCTCTTCCTAAATATATTAGTAATCCTAAAAAAAACTATTTTTATTAATTTTTCTTTTTATATTTAAATTTATTACAATACATGTTTAATTATAGTATTTTATAGAATTTTGAAGATGAAGAGTCATTTTTACATAATTTTTTAAGAGAGAAAAAAGAGTTAACTCATCTAAAATTATCTAACTCAAAAATTAAATTAGGCTTGTTCAACGAGCCCAACTTGCCCAAAATTAACTAATTTGGGCTAACCCGAACTCAACTTGATTTTACTAGTTCAATCTCGAGTTGAACTTGGATTAATGTGCTCTAACTCGATGATCGGATTGAGGGTTCTACAACTTGGATTGACCCTCCAACCTGCCCATGTTACAGTCCTAGTTGGTTTCCCAAATATAAATATGAGCCCTAATAAAATGACTCGCTAAGTGGCATACTCAATTGACACACTGTCGTGGACAAGTTTGAAAACTATAGATCTTTTTGCCTTGTGTATACTGAGGTGTACAAATCTACGACTCCGAACTTGTCACATCAATGAGTCGATTGAGTAGGCCATTGGTGAGTCATTTTATCATGACTCTATAAATATTAATGAAAACATGAAGGTTCTAAAATTAATATAAAAAATCATATGTCATGATGCAAGGAGGGTTCTATAAAAAAATTTCCTTCACTATTTTCTAATAATACCTTTCTAATTTTATTTTCTTTACCTTTCTACCTTTTTTTTTTTTCAATAATATTCCTGTAACTTTTTTGTGTTTCTGCTTTTAATCTCCTTAACCCAAAGATGATGATCGTGCCATAAGCACATACGGCATGGACAACATGTATTAATGACTTTAGAGTTGGAGTGGTTAGACACCAAATTTGAGAGGTCATAAATGCCCTCACTTTTGTTTTAAAACTTAAAATACTCAGGATTAGTATAGCAACTTCCAATTTTATAAATAGAGATATCTAGGACTATAAAATTGAAAAGAAAATAGTAATTGGTCTTGATATGATCCCTGGATACAGGCATATTGTCAAATCACATAAATTTTTGTGTTTTATACGATTTTTGTCCTCTTAGTTGTTTCATATTTTTCATGGAGCTTAACCAGCCAATGAATCAGACAAAGTATCTCTCAACCTTCTCCTCTCAAGGGTATCCAAATATCCATTTCAATAAGATAATATACGGGTTTTGAGTATTTAGAGAGAGAAAGACTTTACCAAGTAGGTTATTAATTAAGGGCTAGTTTGTTATGATTTTTTCAAAAGTTTGTGTATTTTTACTTTGAGCCTAAAATGTCGGAGAAGTATGTTTGTTTGTAACGACTTTTACTTCTACTTGTTTATGTGAAAAATCCAAAACTACATTTTTGAGAAGTCTTGTTGGGATTGTTTTCACGCATGAGTCACCTCTAAATTTTTACTTCTCTTAGACGATTTCACCCCTCATTCTTCGTAATTCATCGATTAAACAACATAATCAATTCCACCTCTTTACTATTTCTTCATCGGTTTCTGTAATAAATAAACTCCCATGGTTGTGGCTTCCTAACTTCTGAAATTTTACTTCTCCTACACATAGAATCCTAAAATAGAAGTTAAAATCCGTAACAAACAATCCTAAGTTGACACTAAAAGTTAGATGGGATTTAATAAAAAATGGGTCATCAAAATCATTTTCCCTAAATAAGGAATATAGGATCGCCATGTAAAATACCAAGGGAGATTCCTCAACTCTCACAACTTAAAAATACCTTTCATATGAGACAAAGAAAATGTACAACTGGGGACTATTGTTGATCGTATAGGCCATTGTTTGCGTAGTGTTCAAGATAAGAATTAATCTCAGAAAGTTAAAGCCTCAAAGGTCTTAAAAATTACGAGAAGAGACTCTACTTTCATCTCCCCTGAAACCAACTAATCTCCAAATGGATCAGATACTTCACAAGTTCATTGAAGTAAGAGGCATCAAGCTTCATATTGCTGAGATCGGAACAGGTTCGATTCCAACGGTTCTCCTCTATTGTGGATCCATTTCATGTTCATTCTTACTTATTTTCGTTTAAAATTTGTTGTTTTATTTTTAAGGTGATTTGGTAGTGGTTTTCTTACATGGATTTCCTGAGATTTGGTACTCGTGGAGGCACCAAATGATCGCAGTAGCAAACGCTGGATTTCGAGCAATCGCACCCGATTTCAGAGGTTACGGACTATCCGAAGTGCCAAACGAACCTGAAAAGGCATCTTTTGATGATCTTGTAGAAGATCTCCTCGCCATCCTCGATTCACTTGGCATACCCAAGGTATAGGAGAGGCTGGGACTTTTCTTTTCTTTTTTTTTTTTTTTCTTTTTTTCTTTTTTGGATCGTCTTGGTACCCAACCCACCGAGGCCGAGTTATCTCCAACGAGATAAATCGGTTTTTGGACGAGTCTCTTTTTTTCAAGGTAGAAGAGATTTTATTGGTTGAATTTTTTTTTTTTTTGATAAGTAGCATTCTATTCAATAAACAAAACCAAGCCAGTCGAGATGACCAACTTGGGAAAAGCTTACAACACAAAACTACTCGGGAATAGAGCAACAAATGCTATCCCACTTGTACAAGAAATCCTCAAAAAATAGACCCCTAAGTTCCTTATATACTTTTGACCAACAAAATATAAAACCCAAGATAGACATAATCACGTTTGGGCTATCCTTATGTTTTCCTTCGAAAATGCGTCTATTCCTTTCAAACCATACCCCCCAACAAATTGCAAAAGGCGTAATAGTCCATAGTATCCTTTTTGAGCCCCCAAACGGTTGGCCAATTGACGGCCATCCCATGAATATTTCCTTCACTGACTTTGGTAAGCAAGTTGAAACCCCATAAAGCTTAAAGAAGTGAGTCCAAATGCCATGCGAAAATTTGCAATGGAGAAGGAGGTGATTCGATGATTCTCCGTTGTCCATGCATAACATATAACAACTCGCCCCATACCATCCACGTCTCATTAACAGGTCCGTCGTTTGAATCCTTCCTAGAGCCGCTGTCCATGTAAAGAAAGCGACTTTGCTCGGCACTTTTGGTCCACAAATTGATGCATGAGGAAAGGATGAGTCCCCATTATCACACAATGCTTGATAGAAAGAGCGAACCGTAAATCTACCATCCTTGCTTGCCGTCCACATCCTCTCATCTTCCCTTCCCGTACGTAATTCGATACTAGAAGAGTCTCCTACTAGCCTACTAACTTCTTGAAGATCCAACTCATTAATATCCCTTCGAAATCCAAGATCCCAAGCACATTCTCCTCCCATAACTCGTCGAACAGACATGATTGGTTGCCATTTTTTCGAGGATATGGAATACAAAATTGGGTATACCTCCATTAAGGGTCGATTGCCACACCATGTGTCCTCCCAAAACCTTACTCGGTTGCCTTGACCCACTCTAAATTTTGTTCTCATCTTGAACAATGGGATAATCCTCATGATGCCCTTCCACAACCCGCACCCATATGGTTGTCTTGTTGATCCACTTTCCCACCCCGTCCGGCTCAACTTGTATTTGCTTTCTATTACTAGTCTCCATAAACTGTTCCCATCGTTCCCAAACTTCCACAGCCACTTGCCCCTCAAGGCCACATTCATCTCCCCAAGTCTCTTAACACCGAGGCCCCCTTGCTTCGTATCTGAACAAATCTGTTTCCAATTCACAAGATGGTGTTTTCTATTCCCAAGTCTATCATGCCAAAGAAAATTATGAAACAGCTTGTCTAGCCTTAGTTCTACACTACGAGGCATTGAGAGAAGAGAGAGAAAGTAAATTGGAATGTTAGAAATGACACTTTTAATCAGAGTAAATTGAATTTGAATTTTATAATGTGAACATCAATATTAGATAAACCAGAATTACTTAGCATTAATGACATTGAGATCGCTCAAATCATGAAAGATTATCTTTGATATAATGAAATATTGCAAATCTATTTCCATTATTTGATGTTACAAGTAACATGGGAAAAAAGTTTTCCTTCACACCACATATTGAGGAGATCCCTCTATTGCTTCAATCTCCTAAATAGAACAAATATAAGTTTCTCAATTGATTTGGCTAATTTTTATTAAGCATATCCACCAACCCCTACATTGATATTGTCCCAATCTATTGTTTTAAGGTTTATATATATATACCTATAGAGCCGGCCTTTCTCTCCTCCACGTCACCTAATTCATATATCCACGTGCTTTAGCCTAGTCTAGCCCACATGCGCGCGGGGGGGGGGGGGGGGTTGAGTTTAGTCCCACATCGGACACTCATTGCGTTGCCTCTCTCCTTATAATCTCCTGGGCCTCTCCACTTATCACCAATTGGTTTTGAGCTGGACCCCCAACCTTATCAATATGAACAGCTAAAAAAAGTACACACAACTGAAACAAGAGACCTTGTTTTTGTTAGTATAAATAAGAGTAAGAAAAGTAGGAAGATTGAAGTTTCAGCTGAACATGTGACTAGTATCTGATTCTACTATTATGAGGACAGGTTTTTGTTGTTGGGAAAGATTTTGGAGCATGGCCTGCCTACATATTTGCGATACTTCATCCAGAGAGAGTGACAGGAGTCATAACATTGGGTGTGCCATTCACTCCGGGTGGTAGCTCCCGCTTATTCTACAGTCAGCTCCCTAAAGGCTTCTACATTTTGAGATGGCAGGTATTGTTGTTTTCTACCGACTGCAAATCTTTGGGATAAGGCTTCAATGATGACGACTTATATGTTGTTACTAATCAGGGGGAAAAATGTCATTCATTGACACATGCAAAAAGTTCTAAATTTATGAAGTTTCAAGATGCAAAGTTTTGCATCCTGAAGCATTTTGCAAAATTTATAGTTATTTTTAATTTCACAGAGTTTTGCTTGATTTCTCAAAGGAAAATATGGGGTTCTGAAAATTTTCAAAAATATCTTGATTCGGACCCATCAAAACGTCAAACTTGGGATTTTTTCAACTTTAGCTATGATCAGTCCAATTCTAAGTATTTCTTCCGATTTTATTTATTTATTTATTTTTTTTTTTTAAAGTTCTATTCCCATGATCTTCATCCTAGGAACCAGGACAAGCTGAAGCGGATTTCGGAAGACTAGATGTTAAGACTGTAATACGGAATATTTACATTCTCTTCTCCAGAAGCGAACTTCCCATAGCAGATGAGAATAAAGAGATCATGGACTTGGTAGACCAATCTGTTCCTCTACCTCCGTGGTTCACAGAAGAAGATCTTGCAACCTACGCAAACCTATATGAAAAATCTGGTTTCCGTACTCCTTTACAAGTTCCATATAGGTTTGGTTTTGTTTTTGTAGTATATCCGCAATTAATTTTTTTTCCTTCATGAAAATTACTTGGAACACTTAGCTTCTCGGCTTCATGTAGGGTGTCGCGAGATGTCTTAAGTAAAATGGATCCAAAAGTTCAAGTTCCGGCATTACTGATCATGGGTGGAAAGGACTATATCCTAAAATTCCCGGGTATGGAAGATTACATAACAAGCGGAAAGGTAAAAGAGTATGTCCCTGATTTGGAGATCACATACTTGCCCGAAGGAACCCATTTCGTTCAAGAGCAATTCCCGGAACATGTGAACCAGCTCATCGTCACCTTCCTCCGAAACCATACTTGATCAAAGTGCCCTAATGTTTGTATAAGAGTAGCTTGTGATTTGAACATAGAGACTTGAAATCAGAGCTTGTACCAATTTCAAATGTTCTATAAATGCTACAATATGGTTGACTTGGAATATTTTTGTTTTCGAAAATTTTGTCTCGTTTTATCAAAATCCAACAATCTTACAATGTGGTTCAATTCTCTAAGAATAGACAAATTGGGAAGGTGCCACCACTCATTTTACTACAAAAAACACATAACAAGATTCTTCAATTATGCGATAGCTTAATCATCATATTTGGAAAGCATGGATGATTATCTGACTACTTCTCATTTGCATAATCGAATGCAACCATGTATCACGTTCCACCAAAACCATGCTTGATCAAAGTACCCTAATTGATGAATGGTTTTAATAAGAGTCGATTGTATTTTGGCCATTGAGACTTGTAATCAGAATTTGTGCCAAGCCCAAATGATCTATAAATGCTAGAATTATGATTGCCTTGGGCTTCTTTTGTCTTTTAAAATTCCATTCAAGCATGGATGTAGCTAAGATTTTCTGCTAGCAGGGCAAACTATAGCTAATTGGTGAGGTTGAAGAACTTGAAGTTGATTGGTTTTGGGGAGAAAATTCAAGGGCTTTTGTTAGAGGTTGAAGGGGAGGGTGTTTAGGTCATTTCATTTCATTTGTATACGAGGGAATGCCCTTAAAGTCAAGGAGGAAATGTCATCAGTTTTAAAACATAGGGTATCTCAATTCTCAAACTCTTGATCCCTGTGTTCTCCAATCTCTAACAAAATAATGCAAAATGTCTTCAATCTTAATCCAAAAAGCTCTTGATTTCTCTCCACAAAACCAATCTTCAAACTCTTGGATAAAAATTTTAACCTTAAGAGTAACTACCTCAAAATTAAAAGTTAAGAAAAAAGATAAAAATTTTGAAGTAAAAGATGATCATTGCATTTCAAAGAGCCCATATTGTTGGTTTAAGGTTTAGGATTTGTGTATAATTCTACTTTCCGCTAAACAAAAACTTTAGGTCTTGAGTTGGGAGATCTAGACAAATTTGGGATGTCGAAATAGCAAACTTTGAAGCATTATATTGATCTCCTCTCCAAGGCAATCCAATCAAAATTTTGTTTAGGATTTGCTTTGATGAACTTTCATAAATTTGGCGGTCCAACTCAAAATCAATTGACAATGAGTGGAGAGGCCTAAGAGAGAGAGAGAAGGCAATGGGTGTCCAATTTGGGACTAAACTCAACACGTCCCCGCACGTGTGGGCCAACTAGGCCAAAACACATGAAGGAGAGAAAGACCCACTATGATACCATGGTAAATTTGTGGACCCAACTCAAAACCAATTGATAATGAGTAGAGAGGCCCAGGAGCTTACAAGGAGAGAGACGAGGCAATGAGTGTCCAATGTTAGACTAAACTCAACATATAACTCTGGGAGGACCATTATGATTTTGGATCATGGCAATATTAATTGACAAATAGCTTTACAAAAATATCTTATCAACCTAATAGACCACCCACCATTAGTATAATCTTGCATGTATCATCAATTAAGATTTTCAAATTCTTCTTCCAACAAAGATATGGACTAAAACAAAATTAAAAGGGACATCTGAACATAATGCTCTAACAGAGTGAGTGGAAGTTCAACAAGGACGTATGCTGAAATATTGAGAGTATATACACTAGAGTGATAAAACACAAATGAATAAACAGATGATATGTACTTAAACAAAATTAAATGTAGAAATGAGATTCCTTTAGCTGACCACAAATTTTTGGGATTACCCTTCATAAAATCTAAATACCCACATCATAAGGCGAATTCTAAATACCCAAAATATACTTTCTCATCTTTTATATTTTATGTGAGTTTTTACTGGTTGTTGCAATAAAATGACATGCTAATAATTTCAAAGATAAGAATGTAATTTTTTTTTTATCAGTTTCAATGATTTGTGACAAAAAATGATAAATGGAGAATGACATACAGATGAATTTTAAGAATTAACAGATGTAATGTTTGTTGATCATTAGATAGATATTCTTGAAATACCCTAAATGCATATATCATCTCGATAAAATGGACGTTCTAATGAAAACGTTATATTCTTGTTAACAATAGGGTATCCAAATATCCCTTTCAACAAGATAATATACGGGTTTTGAGTATTTAGAGAGAGAAAGACTTTACCAAGTGGGTTATTAAGGGTTTGTTTGTTACAATTTTTTTCGATAGCTTTTTTTGCTTTGGGCCTAAAAGGTCAGAGAAGCATGTTTGCTTGTAACAGCTTTTGTGAGAAGTCCAAAACTACATTTTTGAGAAGTCTTATCGGGGTTGTTTTCACGAGCGAGTCACTTCTGAACTTTTGCTTCTCTTAGACGATTTCACCCCTTCATTTTTTTTTAAT
This sequence comes from Akebia trifoliata, assembly GCF_017979445.1. Taxonomy (NCBI): domain Eukaryota; kingdom Viridiplantae; phylum Streptophyta; class Magnoliopsida; order Ranunculales; family Lardizabalaceae; genus Akebia; species Akebia trifoliata. The sequence goes on from NC_141385.1 coordinate 3,584,428, forward strand.
TCATCGATTAAACAACATAATCAATTCGACCTCTTTACTATTTCTTCATTGGCTTCTGTGACAAACAAGCTCCCATGGTCGCAGCTTCCTAACTTCTGAACTTTTGCATCTCCCAGACACAAAATCCTAAAATAGAAGTTAAAATCTATAACAAACAGACCCTAAGTTGGATGGGATTTAGAAAGAAATGGGTCATTAAAACGATCGCCATGTAAATACCAAGGGAGATTCCTCAACTCTCAAAACTTAAAAATACCTTTCATATGAGACAAAGAAAAGGTACAACTGGGGACTATCATAATATTGTAGTAGACACAGTACGAAGAAGGATCCCCTCTGTGACACTAAACTACATTTGACATCACGACCGTTGAATCCATCACATTTCATTGGTAATCGTATAGGCCATTGTTTGCCTATTGTTCAAAATAAATAAAAAATTTATCAATTCAGCCTCAAAGGTCTCATCTCCTCTGAAACCAACTAATCTCCAAATGGATCAGATACTTCACAAGTTCATTGAAGTAAGAGGCATCAAGCTTCATATTGCTGAGATCGGAACAGGTTCGAATCCAACGGTTCTCCTCTATTGTGGCTCCATTTCATGTTCATTCTTACTTATTTTCGTTTAAAATTTGTTGTTTTATTTTTAAGGTGATTTGGTAGTAGTTTTCTTACATGGATTTCCTGAGATTTGGTACTCGTGGAGGCATCAAATGATCGCAGTAGCAAACGCTGGATTTCGGGCAATCGCACCCGATTTCAGAGGTTACGGACTATCCGAAGTGCCACCCGAACCTGAAAAGGCATCTTTTGATGGTCTTGTAGAAGATCTCCTCGCCATCCTCGATTCACTTGACATACCCAAGGTATAGGAGAGTCTGGGACTTCTCTTTTTTTTCTTTTTCTTTTTTTTTTGGATCGTCTTCGTACCCAACCCACTGAGTCCGAGTTATCTCAAACGAGACAACTCGGTTTTTGGACGAGTCAATGAGGCTATGGACTCTCTTATTTTCAAGGTAAAAGAGATTTTATAGATTGAATTTGAATTTTATAATGTGAACATCAATACTAGATAAACCAGAATTACTTAGCATCAATGACATTGAGATCGCTCAAATCTCGAAAGATTATCTTTGATATTATCAAACATTGCAAATCTATTTCCATGATTTGATGTTACAAGTAACATGGGAAAAAAAAGTTTTCCTTCACACTACAAGATTAAGGCCAGAAATTGAGGGGATCCCTCTATTGCTTCAATCTCCTAAATAGAACAAATATAAGTTTCTCAATTGATTTGATCATTTTTTTTCTTGATTTGGCTAATTTTTATTAAGCATATCCACCAACTCTTACATCAATATCATCTTGATCTATTGTTTTAATAATGTTTATGTCTCTTTAGAAGTCAAGGTCTAGGATTTATGATTATCTCAAGGTGACGCATGTTAGATGAAGGAAGAAAAAGTAAAATGTTATCCCCCATCAAATAAAATCATTATCATATGAAAATTTATATATATATATAATAAGGTGGCGGTCGGAGCCCTAAAGAGAGCTAAACATTTTTTCAATTTATGGGATAGAAGTTTCGGAATGAGCTGATTTTTTTTGTGATGATGATCTCCATGATGTGAGATCATCCTCACAAAAAATCAGCTCATTCTGAAATTTCTTACCCCATCAAAAGTGGTTTACAAAAATTAGATGGTCCACGATTCTTCAACTTGTAAACTAGGGTTAGAAGTTTCGGAATTAGTTAGTGAGAATGATCTCTTCATCGTAGAGATCATCCTCACAAAAAATCAGTCCATTCCGAAATTTTTATCCCCTATTTTGAAAAATGTTTGGCACATGTTTGGCTCTCTTTAGGGCCTCTAAACGCTTCCCATATATATTATATATATATATATATATGGGAAATGTTCAGCACCCTAAGTTTTACCACACACTTAACAAACGTTTTTTGTCCTACAGGGGTTAGAAGTTTTGGAATGAGCTGATTTTTGGTGAGGAATGATCTCTATGATTAGAAGATCATCCTCCCCAAAAATCAGCCCATTCCGAAATGTTTAGCCCCATGTTTACACGTTGAAAAATCGTGGACGTCCATTTTTTGTAAATCAATTTTGATGGGGTTAGAAGTTTTGGAATGAGCTGATTTTTGGTGAGGATGATCTCCTCACCATAGAGATCATCCTCACCAAAAATCAGCTCATTCCGAAACTTCTAACCCATGTAAGACAAAACGCGTTTGTTAAAGTGTGTGGTAAAACTAAGGGTGGCGAACGGGACCCTATATATATATATATATATATGATTAGGATCCGTATACACATAAAGCTACTCATAAAGCTATAACGTGTTTTGTCTTATATGAGCAAAAATGTTTGGAATGGGTTAATTTTTTGTGAGGATGATCTCTATGGTGAGGAGTTCATCCTCGCCAAAAATCAGCCTAGTATGAAACTTCTAGTCCCATGTTTACAAGTTGAAAAATGTTAGACCATCCAATTTTTGTAAATCAGTTTTAATGGGGTTAGAAGTTTTGGAATGGGATGATTTTTTACAAGGATGGTCCCCTCACCATAGAGATCATCCTCACAAAAAATCAGCCTATTCCGAATCTTTTTAACCATATAAGACAAAAACATTGTAGCTTTATGAGTAGCTTTGTGTGTCTACGGAACCCGACCCATATATATACATGGTGCATAACCAGCCTTTGTCTCCTCCACGTCACCCACTTCATATCTCCATGTGCTTTGACTTAGTCTTGGCCCACACACATGCGGGGGCGTGTTGAGTTTAGTCCCACATTGGACACTCATTGTGTTACCTCTCTCCTTATAAGCTCTTGGGGCTCTCCACTTATCGCCAATTGGTTTTTAGTTAGACACCAAACTTATCAATATGAACAGCTCAAAAAAGTACACATGACTGACAGAAGAGACCTTGCTTTTGTTAGTATAAATAAGAGAAAGAAAAGTAGGAAGATTGAAGTTTCAGCTTAACATGTGACTAGTATCTGTTTCTACTTTTATGAGGACAGGTTTTTGTTGTTGGGAAAGATTTTGGAGCCCGGCCTGCCTACCTATTTGCGATACTGCATCCAGAGAGAGTGGCCGGAGTCATAACATTGGGTGCGCCATTCACTCCGGGTGGTAGCCTCCGCTTATTTTTCAGTCAGCTCCCTAAAGGCTTCTACATTTTGAGATGGCAGGTATTGTTGTTTTCTAACGATCGCAAATCTTTGGGGTAAGGCTTCAATGATGATGATTTGTATGTTGCTACTAATCAGGGGAAAAAAAGTCATTCATCGACACATGCAAAAAGTTCTAAATTTATGAAGTTTCGAGATGCAAAGTTTTGCATCATGAAACATTTTGCAAAATTTTATAGTTATTTTTATTGACAAAGTTTTGCTTGATTTCTCAAAGGAAAACGTGGGGTTCTGAAAATTTTCGAAAATATCTTGACTCCAACCCGTCGAAACACCAAACTTGGGATTTTTTCAACTTTGGCTATGATCAATCCAGTTCTAAGTATTTCTTCCGATTTTTTATTTTTTTGCTTTTATTTTTTAAGTTCTATTCCCATGATCTTCATCCTAGGAACCAGGACGAGCTGAATCGGATTTCAGAAGACTAGATGTTAAGACTGTAATACGGAATATTTACATTCTCTTCTCCAGAAGCGAACTTCCCATAGCAGATGAGAATAAAGAGATAATGGACTTGGTAGACCAATCTGTTCCTCTACCTCCGTGGTTCACAGAAGAAGATCTTGCAACCTACGCAAACCTATACGAAAAATCTGGTTTCCGTACTCCTTTACAAGTTCCATATAGGTTTGGTTTTGTTTTTGTAGTATATCTGCAATTAATTTTTTTTCCTTAATGAAAATAACTTGGAACACTTAGCTTACAAGTTCCATATAGGTTTGGTTTTGTTTTTGTAGTATATCTGCAATTAACTTTTTTTCCTTAATGAAAATACTTGGAACACTTAGCTTCTCGGCTTCATGTAGGGCGTTGCAAGATGTCTCAAGTAAAATGGATCCAAAAGTTCAAGTTCCAGCATTACTGATCATGGGTGGAAAGGACTATATCCTAAAATTCCCGGGAATGGAAGATTACATAACGAGCGGAAAGGTAAAAGAGTATGTCCCTGATTTGGAGATCACATACTTGCCCGAAGGAACCCATTTCGTTCAGGAGCAATTCCCGGAACATGTGAACCAGCTCATCGTCACCTTCCTCCAAAACCATACTTGATCAAAGTACCCTAATGTTTGTATAAGAGTAGCTTGTGATTTGAACATTGAGACTTGAAATCAGAACTTGTACCAATCTCAAATGATCTATAAATGCTACAATATGGTTGACTAGGGATATTTTTGTTGTCAAAAATCTTGTCTCGTTTTATCAAAATCCAACATTCTTACAATGTGGTTCAATTCTCTAGGAATGGACAAATTGGGCAGGTGCCACCGCTCGTTTTACTACAAAAAACACATAACAAGATTCTTCAATTATGCGATAGCTTAATCATCATATTTGGAAAGCATGGATGATTATCTAACTACTAGTCACTTGCATAATTGAACGCTACTATATATCACGTTCCACCAAAACCATACTTGATCAAAGTACCCTTATTGATGAATGATTTTAATAAGATTGGATTGTATTTTTGCCATAGAGATTTGGAATCAGAACTTGTACCAAGCTCAAATGATCTATAAATGCTAGAATTATGGTTGCCTTGGGCTTCTTTTTTCTTCTAAAATTCCATTCAAGCATGGATGGAGCTAAGATTTTCTGCTACTAGTCTATTTCATTTCATTTCATTTGTATATGAGAGACAATGCCCTTAAAGTCAAAGGAGGAAATGTCATCAGTTTTAAAGTATAGGGTATCTCAATTCTCAGACTCTTGACCTTTGTGTTCTCTAATCTCTAACAAAATAATGCAAAATGTCTTCAATCTTAATCCAAAAAGCTATTGATTTCTCTCCTCAAAACCAATCTTCAAACTCTTAGATAAAAATTTTACTCTAGTTTTTAACCTTAAGATTAATCTACCACAAAATTAAAAGTTAAGAAAAAGATAGGATTTTTGAAGTAAAAGATGACATAAAGTTTTTTTTTTATATATATATAGAAAATTCTAGTATTTTCTTTTAGGGGACTGTGGCTATTCTTTAGACTATAAATTAAGAGATTTGCTATTGCCATGCCAATTTCTTTATAAATCACACAAGAATTTCATATTGTTGTCGTGGTATTAGCAAAAATTGGTGTGGCAATAGCAACTCTTTGTATTAAAGATGTGATCAAAGAGAGCATTGTCATTGGTTTGGAACATAGAGGTATCTCAAATATCATCAAAATAAAAATGTAGAGGGGTGTTTAAATTACCCAAAATATGTTGTGGTATGTCATTGATTTGAAAACATAAGGATATCCTTAACGACCCAATCCTTCAGGTAGGGGTGCCGGTCATACTCTCAAACCTTACTTTAGTTCTTTCGGAGTGAATCATTTCTAATCTCCACTCTCAAAATGTTGAAATCCACTCGCATAAAGAATCTTATTTCATCTATCATATTAAGTATTTTTTATTTCTTAAATAATTATTAGTTATGTATGTCCTAAAATATAAATATTATAATGAATTATTATTGAGTATTACAATTAGAAACAACAAAATTTTAATGACTACAAAATTAAAATATTACTATAATTATAGAATTAATTTGAATCCTTCAAAATAGAAGGAGTCGGCTTCAATCATTAAAACATATATTAATTATTTAATTGATAATATTTATATTAATTAAGAATTATTCTGTCCTATGTAATTGGAGGTGATGTGTAGCAGCAACACTAATATGATCAAGTTATATAAATAGTACTCAAAAAAAAAATATACAAATAAGCAATGGATGCATGGTTTTGAAACTTGTATGAGACCAAGATGTATCGCCCGACTTAATTCGGTATTGGAGTTGAATGAGACCAACTCACAAATCAATTTTTTGACCGAGATTTAATACCTCACATTCAATTTTTTTTTATTTTTTGAACGAGATGTCTCAAATGTATCGGAAAACTTATCCAAGATGACTCGATATCGAACCTGGACGAGATGAGACCCAAGACCAAGTTTTAAAATCATGAATGGATGTAAGACGAGTTAAGTGAAAATATAACAATTATAGTCATGGTGAAGTCATGTAAAAATCTATTAGAAAAGTAAATTTATTTTATTAAAAATTATTAATTTTAAATTATAAAAGATGTATTTTTTTCAAGAGAAAGTGTGTAATGATGGATTAAGTAATGTAAACGAAGTGTGTAAAATTGATATTTAAATCTATTAAGGGGGTATCTCAAATATCATCAAAATTTATAGGAGGTGTTTGCCTGCATAATTACCTAAAGTACCCTTGGAAAGTCAAAGGTCTTGTAATTTAAAAGAAGAAGCTCTACTCAGAAGTCCTCAAAATGGATCAGATTCATCACAATTTCATTGAAGTAAGAGGCATCAAGCTTCACATAGCCGAGATTGGAACAGGTTTGGTTTGAATCCAACGGTGGATATTTATTCTCCTCCTTAGCTATTTCATTTCATCTTTGATTCGTTCGAATTTTGTTGATTTTTTTAAGGTGACTCGGTGGTAGTTTTCTTACATGGATTTCCTGAGATTTGGTATTCGTGGAGGCACCAAATGATCGCAGTAGCAAATGCTGGATTTCGGGCAATCGCACCCGATTTCAGAGGTTACGGACTATCCGAAGTACCACCCGAACCTGAAAAGACATCTTATGATGATCTTATCGAAGATCTCCTCGCCATTCTTGATTCACTCGGCATTCCCAAGGTATGCCGAGTTGACTCGTATATGAAAAAGTCATCCTTGTCCTATTGCTTCAATCTCAAAATAATTTATTAACTATATCCACTAATTCTTATCTTGATATTGTCCTCATTTATTGTTTCAAGTTTGAGATTTATCGGGGGACTTTGTTTTTCACTGTGATTCTCACTGTGTTGATGTGATTGCCATAGATGTGTTTTCTTGAGATACAAGTAAAAAGCATCTATAGTTATGTGCGCACCTCCACGTCAGAAATGTGAGAATCAGAGTAAATTCCAATGTCACCTCCATCATTATTTTTTATGATTATACGAAGGTGACAAATGTATGATGAGGAAAAAAATTTTTATCCCAACTCATTGTGGCATCTAAAAACATTATTTGATGCTACATGGTTGTATAAGACAAAATTCTAACAACTTTAAACTAAAATAAAAATCAATAAAATCATTAATTTTCACCCATTGGATTTTAATTTTAAAATTGGGAATTCAGTAGCCGCCCATTTTCAACACCTTGGATATAGCTCAAAAAAGACTTTTTTTAATCTGAGCTTTTCGATGAAACCTAGAAGGCTATGGTGTTGGATTGCCAATGTGATAATCCATGTGGGCCCAATGACGCTTAGTAAGATTTGAAATCTTATTAAGATGGTAAGGCTAGCCTGGTTCTATAGAAATTTATATATGAACAACTCAAGAAACCACACACAAAAGGCCTTGTAAATACTAATTAGGAAGATTGAAAATTGAAGTTTCAGCTTAACTTGTGACTACTAATATCTAGTTCTACTTTTATGAGCAGATTTTTGTTGTTGGGAAAGATTTCGGAGCATGGCCTACTTACATATTTGTGATTCGGCACCCAGAGAGAGTGGCTGGAGTCATAACATTAGGTGTGCCATTCACTCCTAATCGTAGTCCCCGCTCATACTACAGTCAGCTCCCTAAAGGCTTCTACGTTTTGAGATGGCAGGTATTGTTGTTTTCCATCAACCATAAATCTTTGAGATAAAGCTTCAATGATGATGATGGTGCTGGTGGGTATTTTTCTACGACTCTTCCATGTCATTAAAATTCACAAAAAAAAAAAATGTCATTTATTGTACATCTGCAAAATTATCTAAATTTGTGAAGTTTTGGGGTTCAAAGTTTCGTATTGATTTTCAATTCGATGAAGTTTTGTAGGATTTTTTAATGAAAAACATAGGGGCAAGCATGGATAAAATTTTGCGACAATTTGTTGTCTACAGAGAACAAATTTTTGTTTTACACCGATTTACAGTACAAGACCAAGGTTAAGGTAAGTTGGTAAGGCTTGTGGAGTGTCAATATTACAACTTTGGTTCGAAACACGTTGAACCTGCCTTCACCTCTATTGAGCACTAACCCTTGCATGCCTAGCAAAAAAATCTGATTATGATCAGTCTAGTTCTAAGCATTCTAAGGATTCTTTTGCATGCTTGTTTGTAAATTCTTTTTTGAATTTTCAATGATTTTCATATTAGGAACCAGGACGAGCTGAAGCTGATTTTGGAAGATTTGATGTTAAAACTGTAATCCGGAACATTTACATTCTCTTCTCTAGAAGCGAACTTCCTATAGCAGATGAGAATAAAGAGATCATGGACTTGGTAGACCAATCTGTTCCTCTACCTCCGTGGTTCACAGAAGAAGATCTTGCGATCTACGCAAACTTATATGAAAAATCTGGATTCCGTACTCCTTTACAAGTTCCATACAGGTTTGGTTTTGTTCTTGTACTAATTTTTTCTCCTTCGTGGAGATTACAAAGGACACTTAGCTTATTGGCTTCATGTAGGGCGGTGAAAGAAGACTTGAGTAAAATGGATGCAAAAGTTGAAGCTCCGACACTGCTGATCATGGGCGGAAAGGATTATGTCCTCAAATTCGCAGGAACAGAAGAGTACATAACAAGCGGAAAGGTAAAAGAGTATGTCCCTAATTTGGAGTTCACATTCTTGCCCGAAGGAACCCATTTCGTTCAAGAGCAATTCCCAGATGAGGTGAACCAGCTCATCACCACTTTCCTCCGAAACCATACTTGATCAAAGTACCCTAATTATTGTATAATGTTTGAATAAGAGTAGCTTGTGTTTTGAACATAGAGACTTGAAATCAGAACTTGTACCAATCACAAATGTTCTATAAATGCTACAATGTGGTTGACTTGGGCTTTTTTTTTTTTTTTTTGATAAATAACTTGGGCTATTTTTTCTTTTTCTTTTTTAAAATTGTCTTGAGATTTTTCTTCTTTCTTGTCAGTTCTACAAAGAATTTACAAACCCTACTACTTGCTGTTTGATGAATCCAACATTCTTATAATGTGGTTCAATTCTCTAAAGAATGGACAAATTAGAACCATGAACAACCTAACAGAGCTCTTTCCCTCCTTTTGTTACAACCTTCCTTGACCATCCGGCATTGAGCAGGCACCAGCGCTCATTTTACTGTGAAAGATTCTTCAATTATGTGATAGCTTAATCATCAGATTCAGAAAGCATGGATGTTTATCTAACTGCTTCTCATTTGCATAATCGAACGCAACCAGCTGAAGAGAGCTTCTTGAAAATTGTGCTCTTCGTTGAACCACGACCTTACAAAGCTGAGAATCATTGGTGAAGATTATTATGGGACAAACAAGTTTTTCCACTTTAAAACCAACTTTAGGATCTTCTTCATGTTCTCAAACCCATTAGAAGAAAAATATCAAGTTGAAGATTCTAAAAAGGCAAGATGAAGACCCAAATGTGTTAGAAACACATGTAACATATTGCCTTATTAACCTTGGTCAAATTGACCTTCACGGTTTTGTTTCCAAATCGCACAAGGATTTTATGATATTTAGGAATATCAATATTAATAGAATCCCAATATAATTAGAACTCTATATTCTTTAAAAATTAGTAAGAGACCTTGATGGATAGGAAACTTATTAAAAGAATGATTATAGACCCTCAACCTTCATCTATAAGAGAGGATCGGTTATCCCATATTGAGCACGTTGAATACATGATATTTGTGAAAAACAACAAAATAAGAGAAGTGATATCCATCAATCACTAACCCAGTCGATCCACATAAAAAGAAGGAGGAAGGTGAGTTTAGCAATAAAAGAAATCAAATTAGATTGAGGTTTTAAAGGCTATAAAGAACATGGATTGAAGCATGTACCTCCAACACATTGAATCAAAGATTAAATTGCGAAGGCACAAGATAAGTAACTATACCATATTTTAATTTAACATGAATATGTATGTCTGAGATAGTTTTTATTAGGACAATGAAAGTCTTGGTGTAATATTTGAAAGTGTAAATTTTATAACAAAATGCACATGAATGGAGATAGTGAAAGTAGATATGAACACTCTTTCAATAACAAAAGACGTGGCTATGGATGAAGTGGAATGGAGGGATTAGACTTGTTTAGTTGATCTCAAGTCTTTGGAATAAGGGTTCGAGGACAATGATGTAATCGAAGGTAGGTGTTTTTATGAAGCAATTCAGTTCATTTGAACTATTTGGAATCTCTTAGAAAGAGATTTGGTCTCTTAAAAAAATTCAGAAATGAGAATTTTCTCTCTCTTGAACCATCTCATTTTAAATTCAAATGCATTTATTCGACATGGAAGCTCAAGGTACCAAGGTCAGATTCCTGCTATATTACAGAGAACCTGAGATGGTTTGCAATGAGTATTAAATATCTTGATTCTTGAAAGGAGGAGACACTATCATGAATTAAAAACAGTGAAAAATAATTTAAATGGGAAGAAAATTGATATAGCTTTTAAAGGCTCTCAAAAGCATATATGGAACAGAGAGAATCTACAAGAGAGAAAATAATGAGTAAAAATGAGGATGCTTGTTGCTAGGGCTGTCAATGGGTTGGGCTGCAAACAATCAAATGTTGTTTGGGCCTCAAAATAAAAGCCCAGTCCATCTAATAATCGAGTTTGTTTCTAATAAAAATCACACATGTCCAAGCCTGGTCTGATTTGCAAGTATTTGGGACTATTTATGAGTTGGAGCCAATTTTTTTCCAATATATTTATCTTATATATGTAATAAATATAGTTTTTTGAAAAACAAGGGAAAAACATTGATAAATAAATCAAAATTTTATGAAGAAGTTGAAGACCAGGGAGGGGTGTTTCGATCATTTTCTATTAACCACTCATAGAAGACCTTGGTAAGGATTCAGGTTATTATTAGCACAGGCGAATCTAAAATATTCACCAAAACTCTGAGACTCAGTGGTAACGTGGTACATCTAAATTGCCCTTTTTTTTCATGTTTTACTTCGTATGCAAATAAATATTAATTGGTTCATTTTTATTTATTTATAAACATATATGCATACCTTGCATGATCATTATTTTTTATTATTAAATGAATTATTTTTCATTCTTTTGACTAGGCCAGCAAGATTAATGGCAAGTAATTTATAGGTGCAGGCGGATCTTGGTATCGACACCCAAGACTTCAACCAACTTGGCAAACGTATGGACATGTTCAGTCACAAAATCTTATTTAGTAGAGATTCCAAACACTTTACACGCTTTATTTGGATTGAGAGAAATGAAGAGAAAAGAAACTCATTCAAACAAAACAAAACAAAGAGAGAAGAAATCCAGCTTCTTTCCATCTTGTTTGATTTAACAGTAGAAAAACTTATGTTTAAAGAGAAATAGAGTATGAGTCATAATTTTTAGTGCTCTTATTAGTCATGAAGATTTCTTTTCTCTCCAATTTGAAGTGAGAGAAAACTGACTCATTTTTCTCTCCATTTCTCTTCATTATTTTTATTTTTTTTCTCCTCACTTAACAATCCCAACAAGAGAAAGGAAGAGAAACTCACTTTTTTTTTCTTTTCTTCTCTCTCCATTTCTCTCAATCCAAACACACCATTAAAGTCGGTCAGATACCTGAGACAACTCCCCTAGTACGAAAATATTAATTGAGTTGAGGAAATGGCTGGTTCAAACTGGTTGATTTTTTTTTTAATAATCCATCCTGGAGGTGCCTTCGAGGCTGGTATGGCTTGCTAGAGTCATCTCGATCGTGGACAAGTTCTAAAATCATGAGAGGGAGAGAGAGAACTGAATTGAAAAATTAGAATTCTGATGTTCATTTGTATACAAGAATCCATCCAGTGGGTAGAGAAACACGACTTACACCAAGAGGGTGAAACAAAGATGAAAAAATAATGTAAAAAAAGAAAAGATGGGAAAGAAATGTTAAAAAAACAATCTGATTACAGCAGAGACCTGTGGTTGGCCCAACCCATGGGGCTGAGCCATTCCATCACCTCAAGGAGTCGTGAGGGCAGCGAGAAGAAAGACCAGTAGAGGAATACAAACGTAGGGCTGTGAAGAACTTCCATGTTCTCAAATTCCCCTACAAGATTCAATTACTTCACTCACGGCCTTATGAGTTTCCGGTGAAATCATGTTTAACGTCAGATGGAATGCCTGGAAACAAAGCAAGAAAACAATCATCACCACTTATAAGAGAAACTTATGTATTACAGCATCACATGGTCCAACCCATCAACCGAACACATTGTTTTTGGGTGGTTGTTTCATCTTTTTCTGAAATCAACAAAACTAAGGTCATTGTCAGAAGCAAGGTTTAAAATAGTCTCAAGGCGATGTTTCAATTGGGACTGAAGAACCAATAAAGTCTCGATTGAAATATTCAGAAATAGTCCAAAATATTTTGAGATTTTCCTAAGCATTCAATGTTTAATGGTCAATTTAGTATTCCTGCCTCGGCCAGAACTGAATGTTCTACCAAAACAGAACAAAACTTTGAACCGTGATGAGAAACATCCAATCATATCCAACACACTTGAAAAAACATAACAAATACCTACCACAAATCTCTCCAGCACGGGCACGAGAATCTCTAACTTGTGATCCGGGAGACAGCAAGCAATAGATTCACGCACGTTCTTACTGATAGCAGCACACAAACTTGAGTTGAATTTCATAGAGAAATTATTTTAGAAGAAAAAAAAAAAAAAAGGCTGCACAAACCTTTCAGTTGAAAGGAATGCAAGAAGCAGGGCTGCATAAGCCTCTATGATCATCTTCTCGGCTTCACGCTCACCTTGCAGCACAACATCCTCTTCAGTCTGTTACAATGCAACAAAATTGGTGAATCTTTTGGTCTTCTTTTATGTCCTGTGAATGTTGCCCTATAGACCACTTCTTTTTATTGGTGAAACATATATTAAAAAGACAAGATGAATACCAAAATTTACAAAACACCAAAGAGGGTGAGGCTTTGAGAAGACCTATGATGGCGAAAAAACTATTAAAACAAACTAGACTCCTTTAACAATAGCGGTTCCTGCCTTATGCATTCTGTTGGGACCTGTGGAAGGCAAGAAATTGACTACAGTCAATAATCAAATATGACCGAGTTACATACCCATGGTAATGGTCCTCCCTCTTCTTCAGCTGCCTCACCAGCTCCTTGGTTGGCCAAAAAGATGGAGCACAGCAGGGGAATTACATCCCTCTCACTATCCATCACTTCTGATCCTCCCAAAGTAGATAAGGAAACACTGGTAGCTGCAAGCCGTGATCTGTGGAAGAAATTATGGTTAGTTTTATAAAATAACAATTGAACAAATTCCCTTACATATGCCAATATGTTATTAAAATTTTCATTTGCTCAAAATTTATATAAATCAATAGTAGCAACTTGTTGAATTTCAAGTTTACTTTGCAAGTTTTAAAACACCGATAGTAACAGATTGAAGAGAGGATGAGAGGAAGGAAATGCGCATTGAAAGGTTCGTGTGGTTTTTCTATGTAAGGACGTCCTTGACAAAGCATAAATAGCCAATAGTAAGAAATGAAATATAACCTGTTTCGACTATCCTTCTCCACCAAGTTCACAAGCAAGCCCAGAATAGCAACGAGAAAATCCAACTCTTTATCAGTGAAATGCTTTTCATTTTGCAACAGAATAGTTTTTTCTGTTTGGCTGCATGGATATAAGCATGAACTGAACGACGGGAAGTGCCCAATGATCAAAGCAGACAAGGTTTCTAGTCCACCACAAGCAGCAATTTGCTTACACCCTTCAGGATTGTCATTTGTTAAGTTCATCAGAACCTAACAAAAAAGGAAAACAAATTAAAGTTTTAAAGATTGCTTCCATGCTCAATATTGACACATAACAAGCGAACACTACAAAGCTAACAACTAACGGATAAAGCACCCTGAATGAGGGAGAAAAATCTGATATGACGTCAGTGAACATTTTAGCAATAAACAAGGTAATCTTTATGGCACCTCTATGAAGATACTACTGACGTAGGAGCTGCACAGATAATCCTACTGAAATTTCAGTTATGTCTGAGCTTTTCTGGACCCCTAGATTTCATGTAAAATCAGGAATTACTTTCAGCCTATGGTCTCGGGTTCTAGCCCAATTTCAACCCATTATAAGAACCAATATTGCAGTCCAACAAACCTAAATTTCACACATTACATGGGTTTATTTTGTATTGTTCATGCAGAAATAAAAAGGACTTTTAGTTGGATAAAACCAGTAACAAAATGTGCCACAATACCACCCCTAATAATAAGGAAATATCGTACATCGTATTTGGACCCAGTTTAAAATGAAGGAATACAGAGTGTCTTGATTAAATGGGTTTTGTGTTGTTCATACCGGAAAAAAAAAGGACTTTTGTGTAGATCGAACCAATAACAAAAGTGGGCCCCAATACCACCCCTAAAAATAAGGAAATATCGTACAGCTCATATGTGAAGTCCACTCTAAAATGTATGCATATAGAGTATCTTGATAATATTTGTGAACCCCATGAAGAACTAGTGCTCTCTGAGGTCATCAACATATTAGACCTTTTTTCTTTTTTTTTTAGTGTAAGCTTTTCAAATAATTTAAGGGTCTTTTCTTTGAGGACTTCCATCTTTGGCTGGAAGCTTGTGCTCCAGGAAGTTTGCAGCAGGTGATTTTTTTCTGTTGCCATTTAGTCTTAGGCTGACCTTGTATGATTTCCCTCTTTCATTTAATGAAAATTTACACAACACCCTATCCTTTTAAAAATCAATCCTTTATAAATAATAAATATTTTCTTCAACCCATCAAAATTAAATCCTGGGTTTTCCTCCATCAATTTGGGTATCGGAGCAATTGTTCTGCATCACAGTATGCGATCAGATTAGAGAGAGGTATGCATGACACAGAGGATTGCATGCATGGACTTGAACCCCACTACAAACGGGGTGTACACCAAGGAGGTCTCTCTGGGCTAAAAGTAGGCAAGGTTGGCCATTCAGATAGAAACATCAAGATCTACAAAAAATTATAAATAAATAAAAGGACAACAAATAATGAAATCCATTAATACAACGCATAAAGAAAGCAATACCTTAACAGCAGTAAGAAGACAGTCAGCCAGAAGGTTGGAATTTTCTTCTTCAACTGCAGGTGAACAAGTGACCTCGCTAGAATGATAATTTCCCCCGTTATTTGATTCGTGGTGGCCCATCATCAGCTGGGCTTGACACTCATCCTCTTCTCTAACTGTTACCCTGCTAGTTAGAGTTTGAGATCCTTCGTTTCTCATGGATAACAAATCCCACTTCGAGGGTACAAATTCAACTTCATCAAATGCAAAGGGATCTTGGCTCTCTTCTAGATTGCTGCATTTACTGTCTTCAGTAACATTACGTCTCTTACCTAGTCCTAAACTCATTTTTGGATTACTGGCATTTCTGGGTTTTATACCATTTGAACTCTTTGATGTCCCATTACATGAACCTGATGTGGAAGAATTCTCTTCCTTCTTCACCGAAAAAACATCAGCAGTAAATGCAGAAGTAGTTTGCGAACTAGATATAGTATGCACCGACTGAGAAGTTGACAACCTTTGATATTTTGGGGATACCTTGAAGCCCTTTTCATGAGAGGCCTTTTCTTTACTATAAAACCTTCTTGAAGAATTGCTAGATAAAATCCCATCTTGGTCAACTGCAGAATTACATAGAAAATATACCAAGTTTTAAATCAATCCATATGCCTTCACTATTGGAGATAATATCAATAAATATAAGAATATTATTAGGATTATATTACCACTGACCGGTCCCAATTATGAAATTCAAAAATAATATAATGTTGATTACTGTGAGTGCCATGTCCATATGTTTGGGAATGGAGTAATTAAGGGTACAGTGGTCATCACTAGTACAAGAGACCATCATCACTCAATAAAACACAAGTCTTTATTTGTAAGATGAAAATGAAATGAGGCAAGAGTAATTCATTAAATAAATAAAGGTTTAAATGAGATGCCTTGGAGTATACTTTAGGAAGCTCACTTAGTTTTCTTCTAAACTAAGTGGGAAAAAAATCAATAATATTATGAAGTCAACAGGATTCTAGTTGCCAAACCATTTAGCTGGCATGAAGCATTGTCAGTAATGATGGTGAGGAAGTAGTGGAATAAGAACCCTTAGTTAAACCTAAGGACATACTCCCCCACGTGTCGTGAGGATTTAATATGACGCAGCACCCGCTCAGATGCTTCCTTATGGAGACCCCCTGGCACCTACCCTAGGAACCCGAGCAATCATACATAACAACACTGGTCAGTGCTAATCTACAACAAGAGCAGAAGCTCAAGACGAAATCAAATAATTCCCCGTATAACTAGAATCGATCTCCTCACATGTCAGATCATTTTGATGCAAAAATAACTTGAATATCAGTACATACAATTGAAAAAATGTTAACAGAGAAAAAAGTGAAAATAGGACTAACAAGTACCTTCAGGGTATTCCTTCAGTAGATTTTCAACGGCATTATCCACACTATCAGAATGACAACGAGATTTTTTATCACTGGAAATGGAAGAACTTTGAAGCAAAGAAAGACCTACAAAGCAATGTCAGTAGCATCAGAAATTTAATACTCCAAGCAAAAGAAAGACCCCTACATCAGAAGTACTTTGTAAGATAAAATTGAGGAACCTAGGGAACCAAACAGGAAAAACTGTCTGAGCTAATCACTGTGTTCTCTTTACCTGAAAGAATTTTGATGGCACTTATTACAAGACCTGTGAAAGATAAGGGGAATCCCTCACGGTCCAATTTTCCGTTCATCCCAAGCAGATGATTCTAATGCAAGAAAACACAAGATTACATAAGTGATGATATTCAAATGCTAATCAGCATTATGAAGCCATGAGTACTCAACACCACCACAACAAAAAAAAACATTTTACTGATACCTGATTATCCTTACTTAGGAACGTGGCATTCTCCATGATCTTCAAGCATTTCAAAAGCAGTACTACAGTTTGCAAAGCTACATCATCTTTCAACTCTCGAATAGAAAGCAAACTATGTTTTGACCATCCCTGCAAACAAATACGTGCATATAAGAATTAAGTATCCATAAGCTTATGATATATGAACATGTTATTAACATTGACAGAAATCATAACACAGATGCTTGCGCATAAGATATCACCCAAATGACAAGGGAATGGAACCAAAATGGTATGTTCTCGAAGTTATGAAACATTCAAATCATCATGTCAGAACTTAAGAATGCGTGTGAAGGGCATCGGAGATTGTCACCAATCAAGGTATTATCGAAATCAATTCCCATATCTATCCAATCACACACTCTTAGTGAAATAGCTCTTCTGGAGTTTTTTTTTTATCAAAATTCATCTAGCCTTGGTAAAATAGCTCTCTTGAGATTTTCTTGGAATTCATCTACACCTAGTAAAGCAGAAGCAGATCAATATGTGTGTAAGCGCATGGTTTAAAGATTGGTTTCATTTCATGATGTTTCGTACGAAATATTTTGGATTTTCAACTTGTCGAGACCAAACCACAAGGAAATTGAAACAATTGAAGTTCCATTCAACTTCTCTAACATATTTTTTCTGATTTACAGATTTACAAGAGAGATCTGAGGAAGAAAGGAAGAGAATTCTGGGGAGGGGGGGGGGGGGGAGAGAGAGATATGCAATCGGGGGGTGGGAGATCCATAGAGCACTTTCATTTAAATTATAATATTAAAATTTCTTGAACAAATTAAAGATTTATGAATGAGTCTTGGATCAATTATTCAAGTTATTTCCATCATGATATATTGTACAGATTGCAAATAAACATACAGATCACACCTCCATAATGGAATGGCATTTCACAGCAACATCAAACACAGAATCCAGTCCTCCAAGTTCTCGCAATCTTTCCTTAAAATTTCCTCCAACTTTTCTTACTGCATTGGACGTGTCTGGACAAACACACACCAGAGCAAAAAGCCAAGATCAATCAACAAAATTATAATAATAATAATAATAAAAATAAAAGATTTATCTGTTAATAAAAGGGAAAAGCATATGAAATGTATATGAGCAATGAATTGTTAAGCACCCATTAAAGAACAAAGAGCACAGCTTTACACACCTAGGGTATAATTGAATTCTTCCAAATGCATAAACTTGAACTACATAATAACAATAACAATAATAATAATAATAATAATAATTATGATTACTTGTGCTGAAAGCAACGCACCTGAATATAATTATAGAGTATACAGCAGCATCTTTTGCAATACTGAAAGATAAGAAGTATGGGTAATTTGACAATCAATATATTTAAAAGGTTTTGTGACAACACTGGATTATTGATCTGAGAGGGAAGCTATGCTTACACCTTCAATGACAAATGGTAAGGATACAACAAAATATCAAAGGGGAAACCAGCGAGGTATAGGGAAAACTGAGAGGTGTGTTAATTAAAGTCGGACAATATTAAAAATGTGGAATTTCTAAATCTAACAGAACTTTGACAAGCAATCCTTGGGCCCATACCACAAGAATTCTTTTGATTCTCAAAAGCTAGATGGTATTGGTTGACCTAACAGGTCTCTACAAAATGATTTATTCAAGATTAATTGAAGGGGGTGGAATTATTTGACCATACATAATAAGACTAATGTAGACAGTCACGCTCAGAAGAAAATCTAAAAAACATCATTAACTACTAGATGGAACAAAGAAGGGAATGTGGTTTAGACTACCTTCAAGAGAAACAGTAGTTAAGCATGCTTTCTCCATCGTTAACAAAGCTATCCATTTTGGGCTAAGCTCTGGCCTCCCCAATCCCTCATCGTCCCCGTTGCTGGATGGTATCTCATTGCAACTTAATAAAATCTCCTGAACTTTTGAGATGATTGCGGTGGAGCTAGCATCTAGCCTTTTAGATTGATCTCTCAATATGCCAGGATCCTTCCGTAAAGCTAGAAGCTTACACCCGATGGTTCGTCCTTTCTCCTCAGTGGTAGTTACCATGGGTGGACTCAACAATTTAAGTAGGAATCGGATACAACTAGGAGAATCTAGAAGGTGTTCATCTTGACCCTGAAATAGTAAGAGAAAATAATCATATGAAATAATATAGGTTATTCTACCATTTATGGTGATATCAGAATGCCATAAAATAATTTCAATTAACAAATGTTTGAAAAATCAAAGAAAACAAAGAAGTCACATTAAACCATTTTCCTCTTAAAACTTCAGGATACAGATTTTACACAAAAACAACTTAAAAAATGATAGAAGATATCACGACTACAAAGAATTTTGGCAAGGAACAAACCTTCAGCAATTTTTTCCCCATTAACAATATATAAGCAATTGATCATAAGACATAACAAACAAGAGATAAGGATGACAAACCGCAAATATCCCCACACATATGCATGCACATAGCTCCATTATGACTCATCCATAGATAAAAGCACCGGGGAAGGACTTATAAATCTCTCGAACAATGAAAAAGTACAAAAAGAGACTATTAGATAGATAAATAGACTCAAGAGACCTGGCTTAAATGTGGCTATTTCAAATCTCAGATTGCTTTCCTTCCTCAGACCTCTCGCATTTTGAAAGTTGGGAATGTTGGGCCTTTCTAGGAAGAGAAGGGATTTTATCTACCACCTTTTGCAGTTTTTTGGGGTCTTTGGAAGGAGAGGAACTCTCGTGTATACAAGGGGAAGGAACATGCAGTATAGGAACGCATTATTAGTATTTTGGGCTTTCTCTTTCAAATAGGTAAGCCAGTTTTGGGTATTTTATTCTTTTGACGCAAGTTGTTTGAGTTTAACGGTGTCTTCTTTGAGGACTTTCTTTTCAAATGAGACTCGGTTTTGAAAGCCAACGAGCTAACCTAATGTACTTGTTATCTTTCAATGGTCATATCAACTATCGTGTTTTTCTTAATACAAATCCCTTTTATATATTTCACAAAAATAGGTATGATGCATGTTGAAGATTAGAAATCGATACTCATGCTTTTAACTCTTATGCAATTAAAAACAAGACTATTGTATGACTATTTTATTTTTTTATGAAAAAAAAAGGGTGATTTAGACATGCCCCTCCATGTGTTGGTCAATATTAGAGGTACCTACCCCCCCACCCCCTTTGACCTAGGACTTATCAAAAAGACTAATATAAATGACCTCATCTTCAACCACAAGCTGATTTTCTCCTCAAAACCAATCATCTTCAACCTTAGGGTATAGGTTTTTACCCTCTTCTTCAAGCTTAAGATTTCAACCTTCAAACCTCAAGAAAAAGACAGGATTTTAGAGAAGTAGAAGACTAATGGAATTTTGGATAGAAAAATCAAGGGTTTCTATAAGACATTATAAACGATGGATTGAAGACAAGATTGAATAGGTTAAAAGTAGTCTAGTCTAAATGTTAGCAATTTGAAAATGAAAGATTTTTACCTTCATCTTCAACCTTAAGATTTAATCTCCTTCAACCATTTAAAACCTCAAGAAGAAGATACAATTTTTAGATAAGGAAAAGAACGATTTTTAGGTAGAAAAATCAAGAATTTTCTACAATACATAGAAGACGATGGATTGGAGACAAGGTTGATAAATTAAAAATAGTTCACCCTAGAGATTAACATTTTGAAGGTGACAGATTTTCTGAGAGAAAAATCAATGGGCTTTGGCTTGAGGTTGAAGACAGGGGCAATTAGGTCATTTTATGTTAGTCTCTCGGACAAAGAATTAGATCAAGTGAGCGAAAATAATCTGATTCACTTGCAAAAAGGCACCCACCTAGTCTTTTGTCATTTCACTAATTCCCATCTTCCTTTCAGAATAAGTAGGATGACCATCAAAGTGTGATTGCAAGTGTTGAAGCCTTTTCCATTCTAGAATAGATCAAGCGGGGTTGATAACCCATCCTAGTAATGCAAACCTAATAAACTACTGAGAATAGCAAGGACTGCTCACGAAATTCACTAGTTTTCACACAAAAATTGATTTGAAAACCAATTCTAAGTAATCTTTCAGCAAATAAAAATTCAAGAACCAGTATTTCCCTAAGTTGCCGTTCTTTCTGAGCAAAGCAATAATCCATTTCTGAGACAGAGTAACCTTTAAAGAAAATTTCAGTTCACAGACGGAGCATTGCCACAAAAGGGAACCAAAATTATTTCACACTTCAAAGATGGATCCCTAAAAGAAACATTCACCATGCAGGCATTCAACTACTTACATCAGTTGCCAAAAGGTAGAAAAGAGCTGCAGCAGCTAGAGTACTGGGGGAATCATCAAGGTTGAGAGCCAGAATAGCATCAACTATTGCCTTGGCCGTCCTGAAAAAAAATTGTTGAACAGTTTAAGAATGTAAGAGTACTCGTAGAAAAGCACTTCCATGCCTGAGGTGAAACATGAGGAATAGGCACTAAATTATTATATTAGAAAGAGACCTGATGGTCTATCGAGTATCGTCTGCGCAAGAAATTTAAATCAATTAGATCCTAAGGTGTGACATTTATCAATCAAATGTTTAGACTGGTCCATTAAGAAATGATGAATGGTTCAGAAAATAATCAAACGTGATTTACATTTGGTAACCCGTTCTTACTATTTTCCCTATGGATACAATAGATTTCCTCCACCAAGAATGCCATGAATTTTGAAAAAAAAAAAAACCAAAAATCTAAGAAACAAACCATCATCAAGGGCTATGTGTATCATATTTCAGGGAGGATATAACTTGAGTATGTGTACAATGTGGGAATTGTCCTTATTAGACACTTTGACACATATTTACTTAAGTTCATATTTACGAACTACAAGATATATATTTTTGAAATCATGAAAATGAGTGTATCAAGATATATGCCGAATTATATTTCGAGCCTATTCTATGTCTTAATAAGACAACTATTGGACAGATTTAGTAAAGAAACAAAAAATTCTTGCTTGAAACACCAAATATGAGAATGGGTCAGTAATTTAAAGAAGAAGAAAAAAAGACCCATGACCCGTGTTCACCAAAGCTGTTAAATATTCAAAAATATGCATTCTATACTGATCTATGAACAATTACATATAGATGTTGATCAAAATTTACACGATTCTGAAATAAGTGAAATCTTGCAAATTCAAATACCATAAAGAAATGAAAATTCATGAAATTCAGTTACCCTTGAGCTCTGAGAAGTCGACGTTGAGTCGCAGTGGCACAAATCGATAATAGAGACAACAAACTAGCCCGACGGATCCGAAAAGGTTGAGCCTTCCGAAGCCCATCCAATGCAAAATTCACCTCATCGACATGCTCCATCATCTCCCCGAATTCTTGCGCTTCCATCAAAGTCGAGGTCGCTGGCACAGAAATCGACCTCACCCCCTTCGAAATCGAAGATTTAGAATTCTTAATTTCTTTCGATTCCAGCTTTTGGTGTCTCGGTTTCTTCGATTTGGGAGCGATTCCATTACCCTGCGACGACGAATCAGCAAGGGTCGCTCGATGAGGAACGATGGGCAACAAACCTTGAGACGAATTTGAAGCGTGGATATCGGAATCGAATGTCCAAGGAGACGAATCTTGAGAGGAGAACGCATAGCTGTAGATTTCTTGAGAGGGTTCTTGTGGAAGCGATTCTGTGAAGGTGTCTTCTTGATCTCCATTAAAGCTCGAATCAGAATAGCTCCCGTTAATGCAACGGGTTCGACGACCGTAGGTTCGAACGATCATCTTGTGATCTTATCTTGAATCATTCAAATCTTTCATACAGTGAGATTAAGGAGAGAAAGAAAGAGAGATTAAAAAGATTGGATTGATGAAGATTTCTAGGGTTTCAGCTCACGTTCAGAGCCTCGTGGGGAGGAGAAGAAGAAAGGGAGCTAAATATCGAGGACGACAGGTACGAAGCTGTGTAAGAAGAAGTTTCGTTTCTTTTTTATTTTTTTCCTGAAAATTTGTGCGTTTTTTCTCCTTTTTTCAAGTTGATTCTTCTCTCTTGGTTTTGAAACACAGTACCTCTTTTCGTATCGCTTAGCTCACAAAAAATACCGAGTTGAATCTTACCCGACGAGTCCAAACGGATTCTATTGGCACACCAAATTTTATGTAAAACATACCAATATATACATCCGTGTCGAGTTGAACCGAGTTTATGAGTTTTAAAAAACCGCTGAACCGAGTATGAAGAAAGGAGATGTTAGACTGTACCTTAGATTTAAAATCCTCGATAGTCGTGTCATTTCAAATTTCAATTTAAAATAATCGCATCCATTGAAGTTCAGATCTAGTACTGAGATCTCAAGAAGTGAGGGTATTTTGGTCCATTAATTTTGTAACGGACATCAGGGTTCTCATACGTATTTGTTTCCTATTTGAAGCACTTTAGACATTGGTACGATCGTAAATTGTCGCAAATAGTTGTGCTAAATAAAATGCGATCTGGGTTATCCTTTCGCAAATATTTACCTCGTTCATCGTAACTCGGTGTAGATTTTGTTTTAGGGTTTTGTTAATGTGTGCCTTTGTTGCACATGTTAAAGTGCAATAAAAACACCTTGGGAAAAAGCATCTAAGGGTATTTTGATTAAAAAAAATTGCTTTGAAGGCATTTTTGGCACAAAATTCGATTCCTCGGTATGTTTGTTGCACTTTAACGTGTGCCCTTGGGACAATTTTAACAAAACCCTTTTATTTGTCCATGTGAAAATGGCAAAAAGATGGAAGATTTTGGTTTGAGGGAGCCAAGGAAACAATTTTTTTTTTTTGAAACCAAGGTGTATGGACCCCTTGGAATACCCAACCAATCATAGCACGTGCAGTGCCCTCTCCCACACATGCACAAGGTAATTTTTGGGAAAAATACATGGGGATAGCCATCGAGTGGGCTTTAACTTAAGGGTATGTTTGATTGCATGGAAAGTCACTTTCCATGGAATTTGAAATTCATGAAAAATTAGTTGTGAAAAATAGGTAAGGTTGGAAATCAAATTCTATTGTTTGATTTCACTTGGATAAAATCATGAAAAATTATGAGAAAAAAAAAAAAAAAAAAAGAGAAGGAGGAAGAAGATGATAGGAGGGGGAGAAGAAGAAGATGATAGGAGGGGGAGAGGAAGAAGAAGATGACGAGAAAGAGGGAGAGGGGAGGATGTGGTGACGGTGGCAATTACAACGGCGACGGTGGAAGCGACGACGGAGATAAGCGAGGAAGATGGGGGGAGAACGTGGTGGTGGTGGTGGTGGTGGTGGCGAAAGAGGTGAGGGATGAAAAAGAAAGAGAAGAAGAAAAAGAAGAAGAGAGATAGAGAAGGTAGTCGGAGACGGAGCTGACGGCAACAGCGATGACGAGGACGGCGAAGTTAGTGTAATGGTGGTGGTGGTAAGGAAGAATTGAGAATGGAAAATATTGGTGGATTTCATTTTCCTACCCATATGGGTGGGAAAGTGAAATCCATGATTTAGTGGACTTTTTGAATGGGGTGAAAAATGAATTTCCATTTCCATGTGCAATCAAACACTTGAAAAATGTCATTTTCCATGGAAATTGATTTTCCACCCTATTTTCCATGTGCAATCAAACATACCCTAAATTCTTTTCCTCTTTAGAGGGAAGTGTTGGTTACTACGCCCAACACTCTTTGGTTCCAAGAAAACAACATTAAGAGATCATAGTTTAAAAGTTCGTTTCATTTCAGAATGTTTCGGTTAAAACATTTTTTATTTTTAACATTCCAAGACGAAACCACTGCAAAATCTAAATATTCATTGATTTTAGTATTTTTCTTGAATGGGGTCCAAAAAATAAGAGAATGAGAGAGAAAAAAGAAAAGAAAATAAGAGAAGAGAAGAGAGAGAGAGAGAGGGGGAGGAGGAGGTGGGGTACCTATGGGTTGCGGTTAGATCGGGAGATTTGTGCACCCCTTCCTCTTACTCTTCTGCTTCTTATTATTATTCCTATCTCATCTGGTATTTTTTACATTTTTTCTTCTTCTTCTCAAACTGAGTACGGTTTCATTTATAACCTGACGTACTGACATTGACCATGGTCTTCTATGGAAGACCTAGTCATTTAGGAAAAGCCCCCCATGTTTTGCTAAATATTTAAGATACCTATGTATTTTTAAACTCTCCTTGACCGTGATCTTCTATGAAAAAACTTATATTTAATCATTAATCAAATTATCGTATGTTTCGGTTTCATTTCGATTTTTGAAGAAACGAAATTTTAAACCTTGTAAGAGATAGAAAAATCACTTACCAAGGAACAACCTAGAGGAAATTGCCTTTCTGGTGGGAAATCATTTTACGAGGAAATGTGCAATCATACATTTGACAAAAAACTTTTATGTGAAACCCCGTTTTTCCATGGTCATTCATACAAGCTCTGATCTGAAGTTTTGTTGACCAAAAGTATAATGGATTTATCCTCTTATCTTTTTCGTTTCCTCCTTTTACCTAATAGACTAAGGAAATTTGTAAACATCGCGAATTAATATGATTGAACCTAGCCATTCATTTTTTAGGCACCATTGGATTAATTGTAGATTGTCTATGTGCCTATGTCATGCCTGTATTTTGTATTGTAAACTTTATCCTATTTGGTAAATTGAAATTGAACCCACAACCTCAAAGTTTGCATTGCAATACGTTCCAAATTTTTGTGATCAATTTAATGAATCTTACCGACCAAATAATATTGCCTTGGGTCATGTCTTATGTGAATTCAAGTTTGTTTGTACCCACTCTCACTATCTCAATGCACATCATTTGTTATCTTTGTTGCTTTCTTTTATAAACTCCAACTTGCACGTATGAATGCATATTGGTAGTCATGTTTAATATCCAAAAAAATAAGGTCAAAATATTATGATGAGTCGAGATATATATCGGGTCGCATTGGTGGTGGTGGAGAGGGCATCTACGAATGACAACTGTTTTTACATCTCTTCTATGTCACCCATTTTACATGATCCAACGACATTTGATTGTGCTGTAGAAAACATTGGAAAGATAGACAACATATGAGTGGTTGTGTGACAACAGTTTTTGAATTTAGATGTCCCACGAACACATCCCCATATATATATAAGGGGGGCATATGCAAATGACAACTTATTTTACATCTCTTGGAGGCCGTCCAACGGGTAGTTGTGTAACAACAGTTTTCGGTTTTAAATGTCTCCTAACCCCCGCCCCCATGTATATGTATGGTTGTGTTCGGAAGACAAAATTTGTCTTATATGACTTAAAAGTTTTGGATAAAGCTATTTTTTTGTGAGGATTATTTTTATGATGAAGAGTTCATCTTCACAAAAAATCAAAACAATCTAAAACTTCTAATCTTGTCAAAAGTGGTTTACAAATTAATGGTAAAAACTCAATGGTCTAGTTTCTAAACCACTTTTGATGGGGTTAAATGTTCTAGATTAGGTTGGTTTTTGTGAGGATAATCTCCTTACCATAGAGATCATCCTTACAAAAAATCAGCCCAATCCGAAACTTTTAAGTCATATAGGACAATTTTTGTCACCCAACATTGTCCACAAACAGGACCATATATATATATTATAGAGTTCGCACATACCTACAGCACGAGCATCCTCTTTGAGATTAAGGAGCATCCATGAAGGTGGTGCCTAGATCAACCAATCAACCCAGTTATGCTCGGCTACATGACATGACAAAATTAGGTTCCTATTTTGATTTCAGAGCAAGAAAGAATATGAAGGACTTGGCAAGTCCGACTTCCAAAGATCAAGGAGAAAGGAATAATTCTAAATTGATTATGATCCCACAGATCATGGGATCTTCCATGATCCCAAATTAGGAAAAACGAAGATAGAAACTTCGATTCTAGGAAAAATCCTATAAAAGGGAAAGAGATTGAAGGAAGAATGGTTCTTCTTCTCATTTCCTTCTCCCATAGCAAAAAAGAGCATTCAACAACCTTTTCTCTCGTAAATCTAGTTTGATCGTTAGAGGAATTGTGGTAGGTACCACACACGTGCTTTCAAACAATGGGATGAACAAGAGTATTTCATCAGAACTACAAGACAGAGTTGACAGAGATAACCCAAAATCACCTTTACAATTCTTATCCAATAAAATAAAATAATTTATGATTTAATCAATTTATCTCTCTAATAACTCCATTTCATGTCTAGGAGATATATCGATAGTCTAGAAAGATTGATGGAATCCATGGGTTGTCAATTGATTGATATTTTCCAAATATATATCTCAAACTCATGTTAAGTTGCTAAGATATGCATTCCTCGTCCGTTTCACAATGAAATACAAACTATCAACAATCAACTATTTCGTTGCTATAGATTGAACACAACCCCAATTGCAATTGTAGTGATGCAAAGTTCACCCTTAAGCAGCCAATGTTGCATGGATTGATATATCTTCATAAACTGTGTCAAAATAATTTCATTCCCATGATGTTTGGCATAAAACTAAATTGACTAATTATTTTTTGTATATGTTTGATGGAAATCAATATCCATATCCAAAAGTAGTTCGGGAGAAAGTAAAATTTAATTGAAACAAACAAATTTTAGGTATAAAATTAAAGATTTTGGTAGAATTGTTGTGATAATCAGTAAATCGATTTAAATATATTTTAAAGTTTTGGTTAAATAACCAAACTTATAAGTTATTCGCAAAAATGACTTTTGGACCACCTTTAACATTCATTGGTAGACATGCCCAATGATTAGGCAGATATTGAGATATTATCTCAAATTGATGTATTTTAAATATATTGGCATGTTCACAACTTTATATATAAATAATTTATCCATACATATGTATTATAATACGTGAATTTAGCACATACAAAAGGTTTGGTGTGGAGGATAATTTGTGTGATGCACGAGATTGTTACATGTTGCGTCATGTCTGACTCAATAAGTACCAACTTTCTTTGAGGTACCGAGTTTGATGAATCAAAGATTTGATCGCATTTCCACTTCCTGATAGGGATGATAGGTTGGACTCGGGATCACATTTCACGATAGAAGCGAATCCTAAGAGATTAGGGATTCAAGATAGGGTAAGATATGATTTGATCCGGATTCAAGGGATCATCATAGATTGTAGGAAAATCTCCCCGAAATGAGAGATGAATAAAGATGAATTCATAATAAGATTCATTACCAAAACAAGGGAGATTATGTTCGACAAGCAAGGGAAAATTTTATAAATAAGGAAAAAAATGAAAAAATGAAGGTGAGTAATTCTTCTTAATAATTAAAATTACTAGTAATTCATATAAAATTCTAACTAGAGTATTGGAGAGGCTACAGATTCAACGCGACAATTGAAGATCTTGAGGTAGTATAAGAAATTGCATCTACATTTGATTTTACATATTTGAAGTTTGTATAATCAAAATATTATATCGAGTACTGTTAGTTTGTGCCATAAGGGCACATGTTATATCATCAAGATAAAAAAACATATTCAAATTTTATTTTATTACCTAAAAGGCCGTCAATTACAAAAAAATGTTCTTGAATGCTTATTTATAAGATGTTTTAAATGCATGTTAACCGGTGTCTTCTATTATTAAAATTCTCATTTACATGTGTAGTGGATATTATTTATCTTCATTTTCACATAGAAGGTGAATTTGATCTAAATAGGAGTGACGACAAATTTTATAGTCTGTCGCCACTGGTATCTCTCATTAGCATATAAATAATTTCAAAATTCTAAATTTTTTCTCGAGACAAGTGCCCCCCCCTGTAATTCTACCCTGTGTTTCACATCTTATATGATTGTTTATATATCCTAGTGATTAGTGTGTATTTATATCAAAATTATACTGTTCAAAGTATTTATACAAAATATAATTATTTTCAGACCAACAAAATAGAAATTGAAACCAAACTTTAATATCTTAATAGAAAATCCATATTTATGACGTGGCGCATTTTTAGCATGAGCAACATGCATGATTGGTATTTATGAAAGACACATCATGTTTACTCTATACTTATGCCTTATTATTTTTCAGTACGATATTGTCGGCTCGGACAAATGGTAATCTTAAGATAAGACTGATAGATTTCTTTTTGAGATAATCGACGGTTTACATCTTAGGATGACGTCTATAGGGATGACGGCAAAATTGTATTGTTTAGGGAAAACGTTTTCCGCAAAATGACAACACATGTCCTGGGAGCTGACAGTAAAAGTTTGGGTGATTTGCCTAACCCCTTCAGATTTCAATAAATATTTATAAGACCCTTACATTTTAAATTTTTCCCAAAACTTCTATATTGTTGTCCAAAAGTATTACATTGTTCACTAAGGGATGGAATCTTGATATTGAATATGAGGTTAAAACTTTATCAGTAGACATTAAAGGGTGACGGGTTATAGTTAAAGGTCTTGTGAGAGGTTGGAGACGAGGAGTATTTATATCATTTTCGTTGATCTATAAGAGAAGACCAAGGTCAAGGTGTGGGTATGTCATCAGTTTGAGAATATAAGTATTAATCAAATATTCAACAAAATCAGAGGGGCAATTCTAAAAAAATACCATAATTTGACTTTCCACTTTATCGTCAACATCTAATGGTTGGACTTTTCTAGGGTTTTGTTCTCTTCTTTCTTCAAACCCTAAATGAATGACTCGCTCGAACATCAACCAAGCGTTCGATTTCGACTTTGATCGATGTTTCAGACCTAAAATTTCACAATCGCAAGGCAATTAACACAAATTTCTCGATAAAACTCCGTGCGATCGGGTATTAGATCAGCGAAAACTGCAAGAAAATCGAAATCTCAGATGAAATCAACTCAAATCTAAAGATCCATCCATGACGATTTCTCTTCCAGATAGGACAGAAACCCCTCTTTTTCAGACTCCTGATTTCATGAACGAATCAATATTTCTGCTATAATGTTGAATCCAAAACTTCAGTTTTTATCGGACAGAGGAAGGACCATCATCGAAGGACAACTCGATATCTGACTCTCGATTGTTTGATTCAAGGGGGAATTTTTGATTTTGGAGCAGAAATTGTTTTAAAAAATGTTCAAATCTGTGGTTTATCAAGGGAATTCTCTACTTGGTGAAGTAGAGATTTACCCTCAGAACCAGAAAATCTGCATGATTGACAAGGAAATCAGGATCTCTCACTTCTCACAACCGAGTGAGAGGTGTCCACCTCTGGCAGTCCTTCACACCATCGCCCCTTCTGGGGTTTGCTTCAAAATGGAGTCGAAGTTGCAGTCGAAAGATTCACCATTGTTTTCTTTGCATTCCTCTTGTCTAAGAGAGGACAAGGTATCAAACCCAAACTCAAAAATAAGAAGAAAAAAGAAAAAGAAAAACAACCAACTCAGTAGCAGAATAAGAATCTGTGATTAAAATGGACATCTTTCATGGAACCCAATCAATAGTACTACTGATTCCAACTCTGGAACCAAATGTCTTCTGAAATCAAGTCATTAAGATATTTCACAGTTCATACTGTACTTGAGAACCAAATGGTTTTGAAACCTTAGTCCTACTTTTGTTAAATTGGAGCTTTAGTGGTGCAACTTGATCAATGTATGATAGTTATTATTATTTTGTTAATGTTCTTGTGGATTTGTCTTTTTTTTTGGGTTATATTACAGGTACTCTTAGTTGAAATTAATATTTACATATATCCTATAATTTGTTAAGATAAAGACACGATCTGATTGTGATTAGATAACTCATAGTATTGGTTTTGGATCAATAATATTTCAATCCTATGTGATAAATATGGAAAATATATAAAAATTATGGATCCAAATTTATATTTAATCATGGTAGAACACCTAGGCGAGTTAATTTTGCTGTTACACTTCGAATTATGCTAGATTAAATGGGTCCATGTTTCAAGCTAACTATTAAAAGGAAGTCTGAAACTTGATAAGTTTTAATTAACTGATAATTGTTAGTGTTGCTTAATTCCGTTTGTCTTTCAGAGATAATGGGTACCATTAGCTGATTCATAATTCATTTTCTATAATAGTACTTTTATACAGTTAATGGTGTAATTTAGTCTGTGGAAATTCAGTATGATTTAGCAAGAGATATTTCGACTAGATGCTTTCTTTTTTATGCTGATTTAGTTTTAAGTTACAGTCTGAATTAAATAGGGGAAAATTATAAAAAAAGGGTAATTTTTAAAATTAATTATTAAAAAAGTATTAATTTTCAAAAAATTATGAAAAAAAGATTTAACATGCCGAACTGTTCAACATGTTTTCAATTTTCTGGATTGTCCAGCATGTTAGGATTCTTTCACACTTGAGTATGGAAAAGGTGAGGTACCCTAACTAACTTGGTAAGATTTTAAGACTTACTAAGGGTCTTTAAGGTCATCTTGTGGCATCCAATAACATGATCAGATGCCTCAGGGGATGTAGAGGACAAAATTCTATGAGCTTTCAAAAAAAAAAAAAATTATTATTATTATTTTTTTTAGTGTTACATTTTAATGTTAAATGTGGGAGTTCGGTGAGAATCCAATAGCCGTTCATTTTAAAACCTTGGATCAAGCTCAATTTTTATTTTTTGTTGGATCTGAGTTTTTCCATAAAATCGATAAGGCTATGGTGTTGGATTGTCAATTTGGTAATCCGTTTGAGTTGAAGGACTCTTAGTAAGATTTGAATTTTACAAAGTTGTGTAAAACAAACATAACCTCAACCGTTAGAAGACTAGGAGTGCCCAACACGTTGGACAGTCCAGCAATTTTAAAAAAACGCTAGACAGTCCAGTGTGTTAAATCCATTTTTGTAATTTGTTAAAATATAATACTTTTTTACTATTTTTTTAGTAATTTTCCCATTAAATAGTAATGATTATTAATTTTATAGATCAAAGAAAATACTATCAATTTTTTGTTGCAAAAAAAGGGTCAATTTTTAAATTTTGGCGGCAACTGAAATGGCTCTCAAGATCTTTGCTGATAATTGTAACTGTTTTGATACTCATATAGTTTTTTTATTTACTAGAAACCATTTCACGAAGATGAATGTATGTGCATAGTTCACAAATTTTGATTGTCAGTGGGAACCTTTTCTGCTTACAGACTGCGGTGATGCCACTAGGAGAGGAGGAGCTCCATTTGGTAGCCATGTCCTCGAGGAAGAACCTCGAGCAGTACTCATGTTTTTGGGGATTTATTGTTTCGCCGGGACTTTACAATTCTTGTCTCATCATGCTGAACCTTAGATGTCTCGGTATCGTATTTGATCTTGACGAAACACTTATAGTTGCAAACACAATGCGCTCATTCGAGGATCGAATCGATGCCTTGCAGCGGAAAATAAACACTGAGATGGATCCTCAACGCGTTTCTGGCATGTTAGCAGAGATCAAGCGGTATCAGGATGACAAAAGTATCTTGAAGCAGTATGTGGAAAATGATCAAGTTATTGAAAATGGAAAGGTGATTAAAGTTCAATCTGAGGTTGTTCCAGCTTTCTCCGACAATTATCAACCTATTGTTCGCCCGCTTATAAGGTTACAGGAGAAGAACATCATATTGACTCGCATCAACCCATTGGTATGTCTTCATTTCCAACCTGCTAATTAATCGGTCATATTTCTAATTAATTGGTCATATTGCAACAGTCCCTTCACCATCTAATGGTTACAGACTTTGAGTAATCTTCTTCACTTGTTAGCGTGTATAGATAGAAATCTGCCTCACCATCTTCCAAATTCTCTACAAAGATTGTTTAATTAGTCATAGCAAATTGAGACAATTGATCAAAAAAGAAGTTAAAACAATCCCAACCTGCAAAAGGTATAATAGAGATTATGGACCCTAGATCATCCCTCTTAGGCATCATATTCACTTTCATCATCGTTGAAGACTGAAGGCAACTTCCCACTTGTTTCAAGGGTGAAACTCAACCTTCATTCCCTTATGTCTGCACTTTCTCCATAATCAAGCAGCAATTTTTTCGGGGTGGGTAGAGGAGGGGTGCGTGGAGAGGGTGGTATCCGGTTTGAGTTTGCCTTGGCACTGTTACCTATAAAGAAGTAAAGAATCAAATCAAATAAAACTACAACAATAATAATACCTTATGTATTATTAGTTTATATTATACAATTTATATATATAACACTTTGGGGGCACTCCCGAGTCCAAACTTAGATCATTTTTAGAATAGGCACACTCCCACTCCCGCAAATCCTGCTCTTGTGGCCAAACCCATGCCACACTCATGTTATTTGGGTAGTACTAATGTTGTTCTCATTATTCCTCTCTGTAAATTTTGCATGTTTCAAGATAGTAACTGATTCGTAACTAATGCAAAGCATTTCCATCTTTATAGATTCGTGATACAAGCGTTCTTGTAAGGCTTAGACCTGCATGGGAAGATCTCCGGAGCTACTTAACTGCAAAGGGTCGCAAGCGTTTTGAGGTTTATGTTTGCACAATGGCTGAACGAGATTATGCTTTAGAAATGTGGAGGCTTCTTGACCCAGAATCAAATTTGATAAACTCAAAGGAACTACTGCATCGTGTTGTGTGTGTTAAAGCTGGTAAGTTGAGGATAGGTACTTCTGCTCGCATGTTTTGACGGGTGATTTATAAGTTGAAGTAGTAATATTGCAGAGCCATTACCCATTATAATACCCCCTCTTAACATTATAATAGGCTCAAGGAAGTCCTTGGTCAACGTTTTTCACGATGGAATTTGCCATCCCAAGATGGCATTGGTGATTGATGATCGTTTGAAAGTGTGGGACGAGAAAGATCAATCCCGGGTGCACGTCGTTCCTGCATTTGCTCCGTACTATGCTCCTCAAGCTGAGGTATTTCTTAATATTTTTATTGCTAGAAACATATATTTATTGATTTTCTCTTTCTATCGCAAATCAGTACGTGTCCTACTTTCTTCCTTGTAGGCAAACAATGTGGTCCCAGTCCTATGTGTCGCAAGAAATGTTGCATGCAATGTTAGAGGTGGTTTTTTCAAGTAAGTGAATATATTTCTGGATAGTGTAACTGTCATGGACTCACATCCTTTCGTTCTCACTCTATATTATGTTACTTACATGTGGGTTTGTGGTCTTCTTTTTGGTATGAATGACGGATTAATTTAATATTTTCAGAGAATTTGATGAGGGTCTTTTACAACTGATTCGTGAGGTTTTCTATGAAGATGGTCTGGCAAATTTTCCGTCTGCTCCTGACGTCAGCAATTTTCTGATTTCCGAGGTAAATCATGATGTAGAATCAAAGGTACACTACTGGTTGAACGCAAGTGTGGAACTGCCAAAAGCACCATCCAAACTTGTAGCGCAGGTATCAGGGGGTGCGACCCACCTTTCAATGGGTTATACATACCTAGGAGATCTCCTATGCCAATTTTTTCCTGATTGATGGTTAAAACAGCTGGTGGATCTCATTCCTGTGGGCATAAAACAATAATATGGTGCATGGTCCAATAAAAAGGTCCACAGTGCCGCTTTGATCTAGTACATCCACCATGTGTATGGTTATGCAGTTTGTATGACTTTTATGGTCCATAGAGCATTTACCTTTGATTTCCTTCCCTGTTATCAAGTCCAAGCAATTAACACTCAATACTGCCCAGGACGATGTTTCTGCTTCAAACAAAGATCCACTTGGTTTCGAGGGCGTGACAGATGTTGAGGAAAGGAGATTAAAGGTCATTTTTTCTTATTGTTTCTATTAATATTCTTTTTCGTCCAAAGGTGTTCTGGATGCAGGCTTGAGTCTATGCTGGATGACTAAATCCGGGATAAGAGATTATGGAGTGTGAAATGTGCTTATTCTCGAAAAGACGTGTTTTGCACGTTTTCTAGCATTAATTGTGGACAAGCTTATTCTTTTTAAAAGGCATTTCCCTATATCTCCGATAAAAGCATATTTATCACTCGAAAACCCTGCATCCAAACACGCTTAAAGACAATGTCGACAGTTTGATGACAAATCTCTCAAAATATGCTCCTGTCAGGATGTGATTCAAGCTTCCTCAATGGCCAATAGTCTAGATCCTAGGCCTGCTCCTTCTCTCCAAAATGCTGTAGCTTCTTCACTGGGCACAATTTCACAACCAACTCCTCAAGGGCCAATAATGTCTTCTCAAAATAACCAGTTCACTCAAGTAGTTAAACCATTGGTTCATGTAGGCCCTTCAGAGCCTAGCTTGCAAGGTTCTCCCGCAAGAGAAGAGGGCGAGGTCCCTGAATCCGAACTAGATCCTGATACTAGGAGAAGGCTTCTTATATTGCAACATGGACAAGATACAAGAGATCATACCTCAAGCGAACCTCCATTTCCAGTGAGACCTCCTTTACAAGTTTCAGTCCCGCCAGTCCTGCCAATGCAATCACGTGGAAGCTGGTTTCCTTCGGAGGAAGATATGATCCCAAGGAAACCGAATCGAGCAGTTCCCAAATCAGTGCCCAAGGAATCTCCTTTAGAATCAGAGACTATGCATTTTGATAAGCGTCGAGCTCGCCATCCCTCTTTTTTTCATGGGGCAGAGAGTTCTTTTCCTTCTGATAGAATGCTTAATGAAAATCAGAGATTCCCTAAGGAGGTATTTGATGCTGGTTTGATTTTCTTGCAGTTTTTAGGTTGATTCATGATTTTCTGAAAGATGAAGTGAATGAACTGTGATAGATGAAGATTGTTCATTTGTAGGTACATCAAGGAGATGATCGCTTAAGAGTCAACCATTCAACTTCAAATTATCGTTCTTTTCCAGGTAGGCTTTAATCTGGATGTACTTGCATGGGGAAGGACCGCTAGATTTGGTAAATTGCATTGAAAGTTTGGAACAATATGGATTTTACTTATTTTGATGGATCTTTTTGTTATGAATTCTTGGAAGTTCTACGTGGTGAACTTTGGTGTGAGTAGTTTTTGATAATGAATTCTCCGTAGCTGTAGGATGGTGATCAGGCATTAGATATTCACTGCAACTTTTCTTTTTGTGAGATCAGGAATGATTGACCTTGCTTCCTAATCTCTGCCCTGTCATGATCCAATGCCTCTCTTTTGCTGTTATGCCAAGTTTTTGTTTTGTCCCTACTTTTCCACTGGGCTACATACTCCTTTACCTGAATGAACGTAAAGACCTCAGATTCAAAGACCTCTTTAGATGATGAGATCTTGTATTTTGATATTATTTATAGTGTGCTGTGAGAATTGAGATCCTTTCTCACCCTCCATTCCTTGTTTCCCTCTTTCTGCTGAAAAAACAAGAAGTTTATTCATGTAAATAAAGTTCTCTCTCTGTTGTACTACCTTCTGTTCTGGTACCATTGGTTTGCACTTTCTCTTCTTGTTCTAATTGCGGATATCATGAATCGTACTTGGAGCTTAAATTTTCTTACAGAAATTGTAGGATTTTTTTTTCCTTTTTTGGAAGGGATTCAGTCATATAATTAAAATCATATGGGTTACGTTTATAGTCGAGATGTAGGATTCATGCAGTAAATCTTAGGATTTTTTTTACACTGCTATAAAGTTCTTAAGTTCTAATGAGAGTCTTCCAGTAGCAATCGTTGACTAGAAGAGATTTCAGATTCATCTCTAAATGAAAATTTAAGATTTATTATTATTTGTTTCTATTTTCCTTGAGAATCTATGCACAAAGTGAAAGGTCATTTTGTGGTACAAGTTTCTTAGTTTTCAAAATTTTGTGACACATTAAATTGGTCTTCATCTTATGTTTCCGGTTACTTTTTTCACATGTATTTTTTCATTGCTCACTTAGGGATTCCCATCCAAGCATGAATGAAGAGTCAAACCAGTTCAAATTGGAAATGTGTTGATATGAAACCGACGATCTGAGTTCAATCCAAGGCCATTAACTCTCTCGGTCAGGGTCATGTGTTCACTTTCCATGTTGTCTAGGCGCTCACCTAGTTATGCCACACCATTGATAATTTCATTGAATGGACCATATGAGCTTCGAGGATATCGAAGTGTTCCTTAGCTGTCCTTGGTGCCGCTGGTTTGTCCACTGTGAAATGTTATGTTTTGATGATTTTATCAAAATGCTAACACGTCAAGCTGCATTTTTTAGATAATTTCCGTCAATGATAGACTATTGGCTTGAATTGTTTATCAGTCATTTGTTTCTATGTGAGATCTTTTTATATTGTTTTCTCATTTTAAAGGTGAGGAGACTCCCTTGTGTCAATCAGGTTCTAGCGACAGGGATTTTCACTTTGAATCTGGACGAGGTAGTCCACCATATACAGAAACGCCAGCTGGGGTTCTACAAGAAATTGGAATTAAGTGTGGAACAAAGGTATTAATGAAGGTTCAATGTAACATAAATACTTGTCTTTAATCCCTATGGCTCTTCTCCTTTTTTTTCTTCTTATGTGTTGGTTAAGTTACTTTCTCTGAATCCTTGATTACTTGTAGGTGGAGTTCAGGTCAGCTTTGATTGCTAGCGCAGAATTGCAGTTCTCCATTGAGGTTGTTCGTTAATCCCTTGACTCAGTCAAATGTTCTAAATTTTGACAACTTGTTGTAATGTAGAATTCTGTAGTCTGAGTTTAGTAGAAAGTAATTCATATCTTCGAACTGCATGGGGTTGGGACCGACCATATGATGGTTCACTTTAGAGATCTTCAATGTCAAACTTTAACCTTATTAGATGGTCGCATCCTTCAACTCATGATGTTTTTCTTTGGGCTGATCACCATATTTTTTCAGCCTTCCAAAGGAGTGATCGATCAGTGTTAAATACTTATGTCATCATATTTTACTAAATTTTGACTTGGGGGATCTCTTGGTGCGAATACTGAATGTCCTATACTCATTGATCTGGTATTTCTACTCTGTAAATACTCAGACTATTGATTTCCTTTATGAAATATAGTTCCATGACTTCTTTGTTTTAAAAATAACCTTGTTGTGGGTGGCTTTATAATTTTCCATTTTGTTGATCTAGTTATCCACCTTGGTGTCAGTATCTCCTATTATTTTATATTTTATTTCCATTAGAACTTAATTTTCTGTACTTTGTGATTTATTGCTTTATTTGTGGCATTATGGGGGTTATGTTTTTTGGTTCCATAAGAATATCAAGAAAAAAGTTACAAACTGATTATGTTTCCTTTTTTTTTTGTTGTTATGGGTCTAGTTTTTGAAACTATTTCAGCTGCTCATTGACTGAAATTTTGACTATCTTGCAAAGCTGGCGTTTTTGTGGGGTTGATATTGCTGCTCTCGAATAACAAATGTTTTTTTCGCCTAAATGGTTTTGGGAATATTCAATTGCAAAATTGCCCTATGTAATCCTTTTATTTTAATCATAAGAATGCCTTAGTTATAGTTGTTGTCTTGTTTTGGTGATATCTCCTGAAGTTTTTTTTTTTAGTTATTTGGTGGGTCTCATTTCTGTTACTTCTGTCGGATCTTGGAAGATGAGTGATTAGAAATAAAAAAAAAAATATTATGTTTAATTTGATTATGTTTTTTCATGCAGCAAGTCTACTTTTTCTCTTTTTTGAAAAATCACAAGATTCATTCACTTTATGCTTACTTTTTGTAGGTTTGGTTTACTGGAGAAAAGATAGGCGTAGGAACTGGTAAAACCAGGAAGGAAGCCCAACGTCAGGCTGCCGACAGCTCTCTTCGGAATTTGGCCAGTAAGAAACAACATTCGTTTTCTTATATGTGTTTGATAGTCTCTATTACATGGTCCATGTTAGTAATCTAGGATTAGGGACAGAGATTCCCTTGTAAGCATGATTTTGCCTTTATTGCTTCCCCTTGGCTCTTGTTCAATAAAGGATAGAACTGGGAAAGCTGCAGGTTGGATATTCTTCTCCCATTTTGGTTTATGAACAAACTTTCTATGCAATTTGGATTTCAATCTCTCTCTTCTCGTGGCATATTTTTAGTGGTTGATTCTGACCACACAGGACCTCTTTTTTTGCAGATAAATACTTGTCAAATGTTATGCATGATCCTAGCTCTGTCCGTGGAGACCTCAATAAACACTCCCATGTGAACGAGATGGGTCTTGGTGATTCAAATTCTTTTGGGTATCAGACATTGCCCAAGGAGGATTCTACATCATCTTCAAGTATCTCAGAGCCGACCAGATTTCTGGACCCAAGGCTGGAAGAATCTAAGAAATCAATGGGTTCAGTTTCTGCCCTCAAGGAACTAGTGAGATATGAAGAACTTGTACTTCTGTATTCTTTATTTTTCTAAATTTATAACTAACTGTCGTGTCTTAATCTCTAAGTTTGCTGCATTTAGATCATTGACATACCAATGGTTACTTTTCAGTGCATGATGGAAGGTCTTTCTCTAGTTTTCCTAGCTCAACCTCCACTTTCAACGAATTTAATGAATAAAGTGGAAGTATATGCACAGGTAAGCGTTTTGCAAGGTCTTTTGCTTAACATTTACGGGGAATTTTTTGGGATCGCTTGCCATCACATGCCAACTTGTTTCACACAATTTGTAATACTCAATCATGGTTTTATAACTCGGTCTCGCGTCTTGTCTCGTCCATGCCAGATACCGAGTTGTCTCAGACGAGTTTTCCTATACGTTTGAGATGTCTTGTCCAAAATTTTCAAAAATGAACGTGAGGTATTAAATCTCGTTCAAAAAACTAACTTGTGTGTCCATCTCGTTCATGCCCGATACCGAGACTACTCGGATGATACGTATCGGTCTCGGACGAGTTTTGAAACCATGTACTCAATTGGATATTGGATAAGCTTGTGCCCTGAACCAAGAGTTTGGTGAAATGGCTATCAATCTTCAGGTCCCAAGAAAACTTTATCGGGGACTTGAAAAACTTAAACCAAGTAGTCATCATCATCAAAGCCTTATCTCCAAAATTCCTGTTGGCTGAGCGAATCTTATTCCCGAGTTCAATTCTAACCCCATGTCTTCTGTTAATTCAAATGTGTTTATATCTGCTCTCATTACCTCAATCCATATTCCTTTTAGTCTTCCTGTCATTGCTTTAAAGCCTTCAACTTGCACGTTCTTTCTAACCAAGACTATAGTTGACTTTTATTGCACTTTTGAATTTTCCTTAGTTTATCACCAATTGGGCCTGCTCCTATTTTCTCATTAATGCTTTTGTATCTAACTTTTTTTTTTTTTCCTTCTTTTCATTTCTAACATTATCTTTCTTAGTTTTTCCATTCATCATCTTAGCACCCATATCTCTAATACGCTCTATGTATGAACATTTTTTCTTGTGGACCCAACATTCAACTCCATGAAGCGTAGCCAGTCTTACTGTTGTCCAAAGTATTAAACTTCAAATTTGGTGTTTATTTCGATCAGTCTAGAAATGGAAATATTTTTTCTAGTGTGGAAATTTATACAATTTCATAGACATGATGGATGTTGTGGAAATGATAGAAATATTGAGAAAATTTTCATTGGGAAAATGCATTAAGTCACAAATTACAATTAACAGTTAGATATAAAGTGGAAATGAAGATCAGTAGCATTCCATTACATGTTGGTACAGATAGTTAGATGGTGAAGAATTTGCAAAGCTTTGAGGACCACCATCACTTCCATAAATTGTTATTTCAATATTGGGGTTTCTATTCTATTGGTGTAAGATCTTCAAAGACTTTAGAGGAGTTTTCTTTGAGGATTTCTTATGTAGCTGGGATTCGGTTTGTTATATTAGATGAGAGGAGCAAATTGTATTTTTTCCTATTTTTATTTTATTTTGGTTTTTTGGTAACTTAGGGACTGTAATCTTTTTTGGGTGGTCATCTCGACCCCTGGTATTTTTAATGAAATTTTACCTTATAAAAAGCTATATTCTACATAAAAATGAGAATAATAATGTCAAATTAGCTGCATTACCATAAATATGTAAAACACCGGCTGAAGTGAAAAAATTAACTACTAAAAATTTATGCATTATTACAAATATTTTTATTACGAATTATGCATGAATAAATTCAACTAATCAGAATGCGGATGATTGTGTATGTTAGCTTCTATAAAGTTGCTAATATACTTAAAATACATCAAACTTGTACTAATGTACAAATATTATATGTATTCAAGTTCTGTATAATTTTTGATATCGTTATCAATATTTTTAGAATAATTTTTCAAAATTTTACTATAATATATCAAAATATTTCCACCAAAATATGGCATTTTATTCATGAAATTTGATTTTTTTTTTCAAGATTTTCTATTTACCCAATTACTCTACGAAACTAATGATTTCCACCGAATATATATAAACTTTCAGTTAAATTTCATGTCAAGTAGTGGAAATGGAAATGTTTCGGTAAATTTTGTGGAAATATGTTGAAATTTAACAATGCTATCATCTTAACAAAATCAATTTTAATTTGATTGGGTTGCATTGATCACATATAACTTTAAAATCAAACCTTCACTTTAGCCATCCAACTTTAATTCTATAGGCAACATCTTCTTTAGTCTCTCCATTCTTATGGCATGGATACGGGAACTAAAGTAACATGAATTATTGGTTTGGGTATTTTCTGGCCTTCCAATTTACTACCCCTTCATGGTTATTTTTACCAAGGTTGCACTCCACATACTTTCTTGGTTCTACTTCTTCTAAATCTTTTGGACTCCACTAACTCTCTAGAGTTGTAGTTTTGCATTGACTCTCTTTAGCATCGTCAACTAACATTATATGATCTGCATGTAACATATACCAAGAGACCTTTTCTCAAATATTATTAGTTACTTCATCCATAACTAGATGTGTAGAGAACATAAATATGAACTCAAAAGCCAATCATTATTTGTAATTGGGAACTCATTTTTCTCCTCACCATTTGTTCTCCTACTCATCACAACTCTATCACCAGTGTCCTTAATTATGTGAATACATCCTCTTGTAACTCCTATCTTCTCAATGCCTACCAAATTATCTCACTAGGTGCTTTTCATAATCTCTCTCCAAGTTAAATAAAAATTATGTGGAGATTCTTCCCCATTTCCCTAAAAATCAAGTACAAAAGAAATTTTTGGAAAGGGTAGGCTATTGAACAATCTTTTTCTTGTTTGAAAGTTGAACACCCAGTCAATTTCTTGACAATTCAAGTCAATATGAGTTATGGCCTTGAAAAGTTAATTTTTTATT
Organism: Akebia trifoliata; assembly: GCF_017979445.1. Taxonomy (NCBI): domain Eukaryota; kingdom Viridiplantae; phylum Streptophyta; class Magnoliopsida; order Ranunculales; family Lardizabalaceae; genus Akebia; species Akebia trifoliata. The sequence continues at coordinate 3,626,820 of NC_141385.1, forward strand.
TTGTTTTTAAGATTTTAAACCTTGTTCTTTTATAATATTTTTGCCTTACTATAATGAATGGTCGGCTATATTTTTCTAATCTCAATTGTTGCAAAAGTGCATGCTTTGGATTCTATGCTTTATGTGTAAATCCAGATTGTTCATCGGTGGGCCATCTCTGGTGTGATCTACAGCTCAAATTTATATTGATTGAAAACTCGAACCCCAATGGAAGATGAAAGGAAGCAGAGAACCTTTTTTTTCTCGTATAGCTTGAACAATATAACAATTCTGTCATTGATAATCACTCTCACATCATACTTTCCACTGGTCCTTTATTTGAGAACCATAATTCTTTCTACCTTCGGTTGGAAATGGTTGCTTTTCCTACCAACTTCATTAATGGTTAGAATGTTATACAAAAGTCTTCTTTATAAACTCAAAATACTTTTCATGGGCCATTTAACCGGTAATCAAAATCTAATGCTACCTTTGGTTGGAAGCTGATGTATTTTTTTCTTCTCTTCCTTACTTTAGTAATTCATTTCTAATTGGGGACTACTTTTTAGGTTGAAATAGGAGGACAGATCTTAGGGAAGGGAGTTGGAGCAACTTGGAATGAAGCCAAGATGCAGGTATTATGATCTTTTATTTTCTCTTTTACCTGTGCAAGTTATATCTTTTTCCTGTTATAATCTTAACGCCTTGGGCATCCTTTTTCACAGGCCGCCGAGGAGGCCCTTTGGAATCTAAAGTCCATGCTTGGAGACAGCGGTCAGAACCGTGTGGGTTCACCAAGGTGAATACTTACCCTCTTGCTATCTGGTAGTTTTTAGTTGTTATACTAGATATTATTCATTTTTTATTTTTCTCAAAATTTTGGATATTTTAGGATCACCCCCTTGCAAAATGCAAGATTCGGTTTACCGCCCTTGACCATAAGTCAACATTGCATTTTCTTAATGATTTATTGGTGAAATTTTGATTTTTTTCAAAATGATCTTCACATACTTAAATTACTAAAACAAAATTTGGGGAAACTCAAAATTTCACTGTTAAATCATCGACAAAAAGCGCCCTTGACTTACAGTCAAGGGGGGCAAACCTAATCTTGCATTTTGCAAGGGGGTAACCCTAATATCACCAAGGTATTTCTAAAATACCCTGATATTTTCCTTCTAGTTGTTCAAGTAAGAATATAACTTCAATCGATGACCTACCTGGCATGACTAAATTTGTTCTTTGATATTTTTGTCACTTATCTCAATGCCCAAAATATCTGGGATAAGGATAAGTATAATATATAAAGGAACTTGATGTTGTCATACTCATTGTATGCATTGCAAGGAGATTAAATGATTTGATCGGCTGAAATGTTTAATGACCTTTGTGTACATTACATCCTAGAAATGTATTGTGACTGAAAAAATTGTCACCCATTTTTTTTTAATTGGTGAATTAAAAGAATCCAAGTTTCCAAACTCTGTTTGTTGGGTTTTGCTTCTTTTTGGATTTTTCCGTCTTTGATGGATTTTCTAACTTTTAAATTCAAAATTTGGTGTTGGGACTGTGTAAGCCTGTTTTTTATGAAATCAATAACTCGACGAAGTTGGGATTGAACCCCGGTCTATGGTATCATCACCCATAGACTTCACCAACTAAGCTAACCGACACCTAAAATTTTGTGTTGGAGCACATTTCTAAATATGAGGGCTTATGGATTCTGAACCTGAGTTCCATAAATAATGCTCCCAAAACAAAAAACATATTATAGACTGGGGCTTTGTCTCAATGTACTTTTTTCTCTGGATTTATTTTTTGTGCTCGGGTTCTCATTTCTGCAAATTTGGTTTAAATATATTCTGTTCTCGGGATTTATTTTTTGTGTTCGGGTTCTCAGTTCTGCAAATTTGGTTTAAATATATTCTGTTCTCCACAATATTTTCCCCTTCACTCTGTTCACCCAGACTCTAATTTGGTTCAGGTTGTTGCATTCTTTCTCAAGTAAACGGCTGAAGCCAGAGTTTCCACGAATGTTGCAACGGATAAATTCATCTACCAGATATTCCAATAATGCCCCTCCAGTGCCTTGAGAACCAATACACCTTTTTATTTTCCAGTGTAGCGGCTAGACATCTGCACCATGCATAACACATCGAGGCTTGAACTATCGTGATCCACGGAAATTTCACAAATTAGACTACTTAGTAGCATGTCACGGAAGGAAAGCTGAATTCCTTGCAGATGTGTCTGATTGGATTTGTTCCGTCAAATTATTCAAAGGGAGGGACAGTTCTGAGTAACTGCCGTTTTAGGTTTGTGAATATATCGGGGTCATCACTAGCTGCATTTTGGGGATAGGGGGAAAGGCAATTAACACTTTTTATAAGATGCACGGGGCGGCTGCACCCCAACAATTCTTATGCTATTGGGACTGGGAGAGCTGACAGAGGCAAAGATTTTACTTGGTGAGTTAGATGTTTATTTATCGAGAATCAAAGATTGAGATGTTGAACAGGGGGTTGCGAGAAGCAAGAATGAAAAAGAGCCATCAATGGCCGAGCACAACTATATGAATGACATCAAAGGTTCAGGAATCTGGGGGGGTTCCATGCCTCAATGGGTTATGTTGTGGCGCCGTGCTGGTTTTAGTCACAGCATTTGTACCCATCATAAAAAAAAAATGTCAACTTTTGTGACATTGAATGGTCTCATCATCACTACTGAAGCCTTATCTCAAAAGATTTGGGGTAGGTTGAACAGATCATGTTCATTAAGTTCTAATAGTGTTGAACCTGCACTCCACGGCATTTGAACCATTCACAGAGGTAATACAAATTGTTTCAGTTGCTAATGATTAATGGTGTTTGAGCCTTGTAGGCCAATTTTAATGCAGAGTTTTTACCTATTCATGCTCATCGATCCTGAGTAGGGTTGTCAACACTCAATATTGTTTTTGGATGGGTTACAGGGCATTTTTCGATGAGTGCATGGGTTGAATATTGAAGGATAAATTGAGCAGGAAAAATCGTTACTGCAAGAGAAAACTTAATTGAAACAATTTTTATGCCAGAGTGAGGGATAAAATGTTCATGTTCATGTTCATGACTTTGTTTTACATTTTAAACCCATTAAATAAAGAAATTCTATTTGCTACACCAATTTTTGCCCCAACACCTGTAAATCATAAAATTAGCACACATCTGGGTGGCTTTAGCAAAAGTTGGTGTGGCAATAGAAGCTCTCTTAAATAAATACTAATGTATTTTTTAGCATTTACTTGAATAATAGTTGTTAGGCCCGTGTTAAAGGCACCGTCTAACTAATGGCAAAACCTTTGGTCTGTAATAGAAGACAAATTGAGAATGATCTATTATTAAGATCAAGTACCTCTAGGATAAATATTTTTTAACCTATTAAAACTCATTTAAACCTTTTTGTAAAAAACTCTTGATTGTTTTTTAATATATGTAAAAATCAATTGTTCTACTTCTCAAAAATCCAACTTTATTTTTAACATTAGAGCTTTGAAAGAGAGAATCTTTGAGGACTGAATAAAAAAAATTACCCTAGAAGTTCAAGGTGGCAGAAAAATCTAGTGTTTCAATTTAAAAAAAAATTCCTAGGTTAAGGCTTGAAGATGAAGGTGTTTAAGTCATTTTCTATCAATCTTCCTTGGTAGATCACGATTGAGGGGTATTATCAACAGTTTGAAAGTAGTCGTATCTCAAATATTACCCAAAACTTGTAAGTGTATAGTTAAAATTCTAAATCACCCACACCGAAAGAGTTACTTAGAGCCCATCATTTCCTCTCCTAGCATCCACTCGCGCATTTCGCCCACCATAAATCTCTTAGCACCCACATTATCATTTCACCCATTTGCTAAAATTCTAATAAGTCTTCAAATGAACTTTGGTTCTCTTCTTCATTTTCTTTCTATTCTACTTATTCCCTCTCTCTCTCTCTCTCTCTCCATATTCATTTCTGAGAAGTTTAATCAATGAAAATTAGTTTTTTTTTTTTTCATTTTTCAAGTTATCTTATTTTTTTAAAATTTCTCTAATTTTGTTTTGTTGCATTTAATCATCAAGGAAGATGAAAAAAATCACTTTTAAAACATTCACAATGAAGATCTTAGATCCAAGAACTTTAAGATTTTTGATAGATTTTCTTAAGTAGGTTCATATCAAACTTGTTTTAACAGATTCAATAGATACTCACTGAACATTACAAAACCAATTCAATACGCCTCAACATACCGAACACAATGAATAATATGAGAAAGCTTTATTCAGTAAGTATCTATTATTGACAAAACAAATTCGATAAGTACCTATCGAAAAAAACTTTCTCGTGTAAATTTTTGTATTTGATATGTCAATACTGAATTTTTATCTATAAGATAGAGATACCTATTGAACCTTACAAAAATGATTTAGTATTCGACATGTCGAACTTGAAATTTCACATACAAATTTTCTCGTATAAATGACTGACTTGATTGATTTTTTGAGATGTTAAAATAGAAAAATGCAAGATAAAAAAAAAGAGAACATGATCGTTGAAATTAAAATCCTCGTTGTAACTTTTCTAAGTCAGGGGTATGTCGTTAGTTTGAAAACATAGAGGACACTTATGATATTTGCAAAAACATGGGGGGCTATATCGAAATCGTCCAAAAAATTACTTAAGTTGGCAAGAGAGAAAACGGTGGGTGGCAGTAGAACTAGGGGTGTCAATGGATAGCCGAAATCCGAATTTGAATTCGAAAATCCGGATATTATCCGAAATTTTCGGATATCGAATTCAGATTTGGATGTTATTTTATAATTCGAATGACTTTCGGATACGAATTCGGATATTGCAAAATCCGGTCCGATATAATATACATATTATGTATTCATGTTTTACAACAAAACTTTTATATATGTATATATAAGTGTCGTGTATGCATGTTATACAACAAAACAAAACTTTTTAACTTTATCTTCTCTCACGTCTCACCACACACGATCCAGTAGCCATTAACGATCGGTGAGGGGGTTTTCGACTGTGAGTTCCATACCCATCGTCTTCTCCGGCCGGCAACATCCAGTTACACATTCTCTCTCTCTCTCTCTCTCTCTTCCTCTCTCTCGCCTCTCGGTAATATCCGACCGACGGACCATAACCATCGTGACCGACAAGCTTCCAAAGATACACACCCCTTCTCTCTCTTTCTCACACACACACACACACACACACAATAAAACCATATTTTATCCGATTTAAAGACTGAAATAGTTAGAAGATTAAAAAACAAAATGAAAATCGATTTGTTTTTTTAACCGATTGGGAATGATGGTATTTTATAACAAATTTTTTTTTTCGAATCGGATATTATCGAATATCCGATACATTTTTCGAATTCGAATTCGAATGTTTGCTAGTGATATCCGATCGGATTTGGATTCGAATTCGGATATCATCATTTTTTCGGATTCGAATTCGGATATAGTACTATCCGATCGGATATCTATCCGTTGACAGCCCTACCTAAAACCCTAAAACCCTCTCTCTCCATCCTTTGTTCCCCATCTCGGCCTCTCACGGATTGGAGATCGGTGATCAAATAATCTTCAGGCATGTTCGTCTTCTTGATCATATTTATCAAAATTCATATTTTCTCTGATGCTTAAATGATATCTTAAATTTATTTCCTTCTCTGTTATTTATGTTGAATTCGCATCAGAATCTGCAAACAATGGTGAAGAAGCGAAAGCACAGTGAGACTAAAGCTTCAGTACCTTCGAAGAAAGACGAAAGTGCCCCAGAGAGACCCAAACGGACGCTTTTGGGTTGGAAAGAGAAGGTTAATGAGAAAGAGAACGATTCCCCTGTTTTTAGGAACAAAGAGAAGGTTTTGGTCACTTGTTCGCGTCGCATTATTTACAGGTAATTTTAATTTTTTTTAACATTTGTTTTATATTATTTTTATTGATTGTGTATGATTTTAATGATTTACAGGTACCGACATTTGATGTTGAATGTGGTATCGCTCTTGCCTCACTGTAAGAAAGACAACAAGGTTGAGTCAAAAGAAAGCAAAGGCGCGACTCTAAATGAGTTAGTTGAGCTTAAGAACTGCTCATCGTGCCTGTTTTTCGAGGTAATATTCACGTTTAAAAAATACTATTTGTGATTGATGGTTAGATACGATCTTTAGTGAGATAATGTAATAAAAGTTCTCTTCTTCAGATGTTTCGCAAGTGACAAGACCATGGTAACAAAATTTGGATTCGGTATTTATTTGGCTAGGGCTTGGTTCAATTAATTCGGATAAATTTGGCAATGTTTCATTAAAAAAATCGGAAATATTAATGATGTTTTTAGATTTGTTACCAAAATCCCTCATCTTTGACCTCCCAAATCCTAATGATGAAGAAAATACAATTTTGATAGTGAAAGATAATTTTTTTTTAAATAATATTCCAAGATTAACCAATAAATTATTGATTAATTCGTCGATTTATTCGGCTAGTCATAATCGGAGAATTTTACAAAATTTTGAAAAAATTCGGAGAATTTTGTGGCTATGGACAATACAATACTTTAAACCATGATTTGGGTTTCTTTTCTATGAAATATGTTGTTTGATCTGTCTAACTATACACGTTGCATGTATTTCTCATTGATGAAAACTGCCGTCTGGTTCATCTTAGAGATGGTCTTGTCTCTCTACGCTAATTAATGGGTTTTGAATTTAGTTTTACTTGTTTACAAAAAGGGTGTCCTATATGTTATTTTGATCATTTGGGTAAGCAAATTTGGGTTTTTCTATTTGTGTAGGAATCAAGTCAGAATATATTTTTTTGTTTATATCTAACTTCTCTTCTTGATGTTATATATGGTTCTTTTTTCCCCCTATTTCAGTGCAGGAAGCAGAAAGATCTTTACCTCTGGATGTCCAAGTGCCCTAATGGACCATCTGTGAAATTTTTAGTTAATGCTGGTAATTTTTTCTCCTCTTGGTTTCTCATATTATGAAACTGACCTCAGTAGTTTGGATAAGGTGTAGATGGTGATGAATTTTACTTATTATGAAGATTACATAATGAGGTTTTCCTTGTTGATGTGCATTTCCTTCATGTTATTTAGGATTTTTCATTTTATGTTTTTTCTATTTTATTAAATTATTTAAATATGTTTCACCTTGTTATTTAAAGTTTTGCTTGCCAATATGCTTGATTCTGAAGGATTGTATTGTTCTTTTCAGTGCACACAATGGAAGAATTGAAGCTTACTGGAAATCATCTGAGAGGGTCGCGGCCGATTTTAACGTTCTCCACCAATTTTGATAAAGATCCTCATTGGAAGCTTTTAAAAGAGATAATAACGCAGGTACTTCCAATTTCTCGTTCTGTTTTTTTTTCTTGGTTGGTTGAATCACAATCATCATTCCGGTTAGCCAGTCTAATACCGAGCTAATTAGTATGTGATTGACCTAGAATGAAAAAAATTGAAAAAAAAGAAAGATACAAAATAGACATACAAGCGGTCCTGTCTAAGAATTATAGAAAATTTGGTGGGATCACCAAGATAGTCTCCCACTAAAAACATACCATCGCAGGACAAACCTTTAATTCCTAAAAGATTAGGGACCTAAAGACCAAAGCATTGATCTTTATTATTTAGTAACATACAAACACTCCTAGGGATCCACCTTGCCTTCCAAAGTCCTAATTCATCTCTCTTACCAAATGCCCCAACATGGCAAATGGTAGTAGAGACCGAGTGATCTTAATCCTACCACAAGAGGAAAAAGTGTAATGAAGACCCCCTTAATTTGTCCCTTGCATAATCCAACAAATTTCAAAAAGTTCGGAGAAATGACCCCATGTAGCTCTTGAATATTGGCAGTGAAGAAGTGATTCATTGCCTCCAACTCCTCTTCCACATGATGTAATATTCTGTAATGATCTTGGCGTGAAACATACGATGTATTTTGGAGACCTAAACAAAGAAAAAATCAATAACAATGGTAGAATGATGAGATTGTTCTTATCAAAAAACAAAAACAAATATGATGAGATTCAATGGTGTATTAGGAAAAAAAAAGGCTATAAATTCTATAGGCATTGATACTACAGAACTGGGATTTTAAACTAATATTCTTCAGTCCAATATCCAGTCTTAAAATGTTACAAAGTGATTATGCCCTTGAAAATGATAGTCTAGATTAGATGGTTTAGGATCATCACATCCGTCTGACCTTTGACTTGGTGAATCTTCTAGTGTGCCTTGGGTCTTGACTCGACTGTTTGTGCGGCACATGGATGTGTAAGTTTATAGAAGATAAGAATTTCATCTTCTCAAGAAACCCCCTAGTAGCCTCATTAGAAAATAGTTGCTTAATAAATATCTGAGCTTTTTAGAAATGTTTTGCCAATCAAATGAATCGGCATTTCTTTAATTTTGTAACTTATTTGGGTATGGACACAATATTTTATGACCTCCTAGGTGAAAGATACCATTGCCACAGATGAAGCAAGAGCTATCTGGATGGTCAGGCAAATAATGCTGACGTTTAGAGAGGTCTTCAAATTAAATGCTTGTGGTCATCCTATTGGGTCAATTTTTGAGATGCTAATTAGTTGTTGGTCTTCTTACCTCAGCATGTGCGCGCCGTACTGTACTGGTATGCTATCAGTATCTTTATTGATGGGTTTCTTTAATCTTTTTTTTTTATTATAATGAAATTCACACTTTTGGCATGGTTCATTTTGAGTTGCATTATGGCTGTCAAATTGATAGCACTACTTTATCTTTATAGATTAGTTTATCAGCTTATGTAAAACATCTAGCATCGGTTTTTCGACTTTTCAACTACCATCGATGGATTGTTACATTCATTTATTTTGGCAGATATTTGGAATTCCCAAGGATCACAGAAAAGCTAAACCTTATCATGACCACATATTCGTTTTCTCTATTGTTGATGCTCACATATGGTTCCGGAATTACCAGGTACATGTTTGCATTTCATTTGGGATCATTTTGTTTGATGATTTCTTTATAATATGGTGATGTATTTCACTTTAGTTATTATTTGATTTGCATTGCAAAATTCATTTTAGGGTAAATATATGGTGGTTTAAGCACTGACATGGTGCATCTCGTATTCCACATGTTTTACGTGCTCTACTTGTGTACCAATGAGGAGCCTGGGTGCCTATAGCTGCAAATTGCACCAATTGTGATTAGTTTAATTTCTAAGGGTGTCTCTGATGACCCACATGTTGGCTTAAGAATACATGTGCACCACAGGCATTCATCATCATCATCAAAGCCTTATCATAGAACTTGAGGCCCGGTGAAGAAATGTTGCTCTTGCATCCAATTCTGTCTAAAACCATGTCCTCTATTAATTATATGTTAATTCTGATAATCAACTCACCCTACATAAAAGACAGACCTTCAACTGGGACTGTAATCAACTCACCCTACATAAATCTGGTTGCATGTGAAGTTGGTGTAAGAGTTATAGATGATTTCAGATTTGAGTCTGTACCATGAGAGGAGCAATATGCAGTCATCAGTAGGGGTGCAACTTGGTTCTGTTTAGGGCCAAATTGGAACCGAACCAACATCTATCTGTAAAAACAAATTGATTAATCTATCCATAAAAAAGTCATTAATCTATGTTCCTAACTCCTAAAATGTAGTAAGTCATTAAGGGTTCGGTTCTCCGTTTGGTTTGGTTCTGTACGAACCTTGAACCGAGAACTGAACAAAATTGATCAGTTCTCTATTTTCTCAACACAGAGCCAAACTTCAACTTGTTTCAAACCAGCCCAAAGCTATTGGTTTGGTTCGGTTCTCGGTTTGAACCGGGCCGAGTTGCACTCCTAGTCATCAATACATGAACTGACTCAAAGCATCTGTTAGTTTACATTATGTAACACCAGGATACAACCTTAGTATTCTTTGGGATAGTATGTGTTGTTTTCTAGTACAAGAACCAGCCAGATCATATGGTACCAGACTTGCATTCTTTTGGATGATTACAAGGTATATAAAAGGTTTGGTTAATTAATATTTAGACCATTTGATTAGGTGATTTTGGGATACAAGATCTCTGGGCAGGACCATGGTTCGAGTGTGATGTAGACTGTACATACATGCTATCATACTAAAAAAAAAAAAAAAAATTTAATACAAGGGGGACAGTTCCTTTCTGAATACTGGCCTCTTTTAGATGTTGTATGATGTTGAAAGCTACTCTTCTTATTGCAAAATGGCTTATAACATATATATTACTGTCTTCGGCAGATTTCTGTTCCTCACAATGAAACAGATAAAGTGGACCGTGGCGGTCTGGACAAAATGACCCTTGTGGAGGTTTGTAACACTTTTAAGTTTCAGGACTTTTTTCCTGCACTTGCATCGAAAACATTGACAAATTTGTGTACTGTTTGTGGATAGGTTGGTCCAAGGTTTTGCTTAAACCCAATAAAGATATTTGGTGGCAGCTTTGGAGGCCCAACCTTGTATGAGAACCCATTTTACATATCTCCGAACCAGGTTAGAAAATTATTGTTTGTTTGGCGTGTTGTGCTTCTAAAACTATATTTCAATAGACAAATGATGTCGACAAGGAAGATGGGGAACCACAAACCTTCGATCAAAACTCCGCCTTCACCCGTATACCTATCAAAAGATTAAAAAAAAAAAGAAAAAAAAAAGGAAAAAAGTAGGGAGAGTCTCCTCACACAATGAGACATTCTCGGTCATCCATCACAATTGTGTGGTGATGACCATCTAATTCTTAACTAGTCTTTCCATGGAATATTTTTGCTATATTACTTTTCTTGACTGCATCCAGAACCTCACAATAGTTTGGAAAGTTAAGTTCCTTCGAATCAAAACCCTCCTTTACCCTAATACCTAATAAAAAGAAAGTTAGGTTCATTTGTCTTGGGTCGACTTTCAGCCCTAGAGATATTCTTGCTCAGACCACATTGATTTGGGTTCCTAATCCCTTGTGTGTGTGTCATGTGTCTAACTAGCAAGGATTACATCATGTAATTATTCGTCTTTTTGAGACTTTCAGATTCGAGCATTAGAGAAGAGGAAAAAGGCTGGTAAGTATGCGAAGAAGATCAAGGCCAAGACAAGGAGGAAGATGCATGAGCAATCAAATCCACTGAAGCCCGACGAATTTGCAGGTCTCTGGAAGGAATGATGAACCAACCAACCATTTGATGGTGTTTGTTTCAATGGGACTTAAAAATTCCTTGATCGCAAAAGAGATTTTAAACCTTGCTCAGAAAATTTCTACTGAATTCTACGACTTTGGAAGATCTAGAACAATGATATCATCATATGGTTACTACATTATTTAACAAATATCGTATACTTTTTCAAATTGATTAAGCCACATTTTTGTCCTTTTCAGGTTTTATAAGAACTCTCCAGTTTCCCCTCATAAGGGAGCTTATTGTATTATTTTTATTGTAGACCAACTTAAGGATTGAATGTTTTATATTTTATTGCAAAACAACTTTGAGGTGGTGGTCTTGGTCTACTTTATACTTTGGAGTACTGGTTTGGGTGGATAAGGAGGGGTTTCTCAATTGCAGATTAGTCTGTTGGCGGGGTTTCAAGAAGATTCCTCCACCTCATACTTCTAGAACTTTGGGAGGGTTTTAAGCAGGAGTGCAAGTTGATAAAAGGATTAATGACGGGATTCAAAGATTATTTGAGAAAAAAGGCTATAAATTCTATAGGTGTTAAGTGAAGTCAAGGTGAGGGCCTTGGTGCGCATCGGGCATGCCTTGAGGTGGGGCAGACCGAAGGTGCCTTGACACGTTTGAGTTTGAAGGCAGTGTAAGTGTGGTATACGAAGGCGTACACCTCATTAAAGCTGTTAAAAAAAGGAAAAAAAAAAAACTCACCCTGCATAAATCTGTTTGCATGTGAAGTAGGTGTAGCTGCTATAGTTGACGGGTCATCTCAAAGGCATGGTTTGTTTTAATTCCTAAGACATTTTTTAGAATCTCACCTAAGATGACTCAAATAAATCGGATATCTCATTCAAGCCGACTTGGTCTCGTTCAGTCGAAACAAGTTTTGAAACCATGCTTGCAATAAAAATAGTGACAAATATACCTTGTGTACTCTATGTGGTTAATGGAAAGGTTGGTCCAAGGTTTTTCTTAAACCCAACAAAGATATTTGGTGGAAGCTTTGGATGCCCGACATTGTATGAGAACCTGTTTTACATATCTCCCAGCCAGGTAAGAAGGTTAGTGTTTTTGGCTCCGTTGTGCTTCTAAAACGATATTTTAATAGACAAATCATGTCTACAAAACTCCGCCTTAACCCATATACCTATCAAAAGAAAAAAAAAAAAAAAAACACTTAAGGGGACTCCAAATTTCTGATCACAATGACCCTGTACACTTTAGAAATGCAGATTTTGTAGAGTTCATGTTTTTGAGGTACTCTAATATCCTCTATAATACATTTATTTTATTTTATTGTAGACCAACTTAAGGATTGGATGTGTTGTAGTTCAACTATTCAAATACTAACTAAATTACTGAGAAGAAATGAGAAACACCTTGGTAGAGAATAACTTGGCAGTATTATACATTTAGGTAGGAAGTTAAGGCTTTGTTTGGATTGAGAGAAGTAGAAAGAAGAGAAACTCATTAACGCTGTGTTTAGATTGAAAGAAATGGAGTTCTCTCCATTTCTCCTGTTTGGATTGTTAAGTGGGAAGAGAAGAGAAGAATTGGGGAGAGGAGAGAAAAAAAATGTGAGTTTTCTTTCTCTCCAAAAGTGGAGAGAAATGAAGAGAAATCTTTTAAAAATATTTTATAATACCAACTCTACCCTTAAATCTCTTTTAAGATATTTTAAAATTTCAAAGTTGTCCAAAGTTCTCTCCAGTCAATCCAAACATGGTGGAAAGAAATTTAAATTTCTCTTCTCCTCTTTTATGTTATGTTTGGATTGAGAGAAATGAAGAGAAGAGAAGAGAAATTTTCTCTCCACCATGTTTGGATTGACAAGAGAGAACTTGAGACAATTTTGAAATTTTAAAATATCTTAAAAGAGATTTAGGGGTAGAGTTGGAATTAAAAAAATATTTTTAAGGGATTTCTCTCCTCTTCTCATTACTTTTGGACAGAAAGAAAACTCATTTTTTTCTCTCTTCTCGCCAATTCTTTTCTATTGTCTTCTCACTTAACAATCCAAATAAGAAAAATAGAGACTCATTTCTTCTCTTCTCTTCTCTTCTCTTCTCTCAGTCCAAATACAACGTAAGAGTTTATCGTAGAGGTCCCCTTTGAAATTACCTAATAATAGTGGACTACCCTTCAAGTGGTGTTATAGTGCTGCACCTACTTTTTAATGCTTGACAAGTAATGAAAATTATATAGGAAGATAGTCGTATGGTTAAGGAGATGAATTTTTATCATTTTTTCTTAATCGCAATACGAGAGGCTCCCCTTTTTCGAGGATGATTTACACATTGTCCCCCACGCTTTGGTGAATATCAGAGATATGCCCCCATATTTTGAAACTAATGACATCCCCCTTTATTTTCCTTCCCAAAATCCATCTGTCTTCTTCAACTTGTAAAATTTTTAACCATCATCTTCATCTTTATGATTTTATTTACTTCAACTTGCAATTTCAAGGCAAGATAAGATAGGGTTTTTACAGTAAGATCAAAATGATGAGATTTTAAGTTGAAAAATCCCTTCAACATGTAAAGTTTTTAACAATCATCTTCATCCCTATGATTTTATTTACTTCAACCAATAGGATTCTTACGGTAAGTTTAAAATGATGAGATGTTAGATTGAAAAATCTTGGTCTCGTTATTTTTATAATGTAAAAAGGTAAAAAATGATGGATTGAAAACAAAAGTTGAATAGATTTAATTTACTCAAGTTTGGACAATGGAATGTCGATAATCCAAATTCACATTCAAAAAAATAAGTATCATTTGAAATTTTCATAATCAGATTTGAATTTCAATAGTATCTCATCCAAGATAGAAACAGAGTTAAATGGATTATATCGTCCGAGATGAGTTCTCATCCATGGATTAGACATCAAAACTCACAGTTAAATGGATTATATCGTCCGAGATGAGTTCTCATCCATGGATTAGACATCAAACTGAGTTTTGAATATCGATAATAATTTGATGAGGTTTGAAAATGTTGTTGATCAATTTTATGTTGAGCAAAAGATGATCAAAATTTCACATTATAGAGAGAGATGTTGAAAAAAAAGTCTACTTTATTTATGTATAGTTCTCAAGAGCACAAACATGAAGCTAAACGGGAAAAAAGAGCAGAAAAACAACACATTGAAATTTATTTATTTATTTTAAGTAATGGTCCAATTGGTTTCACTTCCTACACGTGGCATACTGTTGATCCTAGAGTAAACATCAACCTTGAAGTTGGCCCCACACATCATTCCCTCACTGTCTACCCTTGGCATTGCTTTCATCTTGTTGATTGGGTGCTCATAGCTCCTCACCCCTCCTTCACTGTGAAACATACAACCTGCACCACCCAATCAATCATATATCAACCTTCATAATCTATCAATATCATCAATCAGATTGATCCAATAACATGGGCACATCTTGGGCCTAAGTAGTGGGCCTGTAATTTTTTGTGACCAACCAAAATATTTTGCCAGATAGTAGGAAACTAAGAACAGGAGTTAGATAGCTATCAAACTCCCAGTAGTACAGTGTTCTAAATCGTATTTTTATACTTTTATTACCAAAATACGTTTTACATACCAGTAGGGAAAGGCGCGAAGGATTTGGCACAGCTTTCTTTAATGACCTCCAAATCGTCAGAAATTACAACCGAACCATCAGATGCAATACCCCAAAATAGTTTAACCCCTCCATCCGATCCCTGCCACCACACCGAAACATGCATGCATTAACATCAAAATGACAAAAATGCCCTCAAATCATAAATTTTATGTTTGGCGGTTAAGAGGGAGAAGAGAAGACAACGTACCAGAGCAACAAAGATGGTTCTGGCCTTGTTATCGTAGATGATGAAAGCAAAGCTACCATCGAGATCCTTTACTACCTGATCAGCTGGGTATGGACCCCGGTCTCGAAGGGTTCGATACGCCTCGATCACCAACATTGCCTCATTGGTCCCTTTTGAGAGACCATACTGCTTGATAAGTGGGCATAGGTTGTTCAAGCTCCCCAAGAACAAGCAATACATTTCATCCAAACCACAAAACAACCTTCACAAAAACAAAAACAAAATCTTAATTGTTAATCATCATTTTATATATTTTTTATATAAGAGTAACAAGATTTCAAATCATTTGCTTGTGAAGGGTATTTTGGTCATAATACTACTAATAAGTGGGCTTGGCCTGAATAGTACCAATTATTGGGGGAAAAAGAGGGTTGTCAGGTGATGTTCATCTCTAGTTAAATCCTTTTATAGAACTTCAGATCGATTGTTTGCTAGGGTATTTTGGTCATAAAATACTAATCAGTTGGCCCCTGGCCTGTTTTTTCTCCTTGTTTTTAAGCCCAAATGGGATTCATGTTAGAGGGTATTTTGGTCTTAATGCTACTATAACTCCTATTTTCTTAAGCCCAATTTTCAAATGGGCTACACTTAACGCACCTATTAATTAACCATAGACCTTTGAGTAATGGTTTTATGAACGATTCCGGTTCGATACAGTGATCCAATTTGAATCAAACGAGTCAAACCTTCCCAAACAGTTCCTCAGATACCACAAAAATAATCGATTTTTTTTGCAGACGTTACATATAAAAATCGGATTTTATTTAGATCGAATATTTAAGGGTAGTCCAGTCCAGACACCAGAATCCGATTCTATTATCCTATAGTTGAATTCCAAAATCAGGAAGTTATGTTGGTTAGGATTAACGAAGCAATTCTCCACACACACACACACACAAAAAAAAAAAAAATCGACTAGAATCAGAACCCATTTCTTAGGATCTGTTTGTGACTATTCTCATAATGGATTATGAGAACACGATTCTGAATTTCTAAATCAAGATAATCCACATTAGTAAACTATCTCAATACCGACTCACAAGAGTCGACTCAGATATGACTGAGTTTTAAAACGATCGATACAGAAAGCGATTGATAATAGATTACACGCACCTCTGGTGAGCCGAGTAAGCCCGGTCCGGTCGAGTGTAAGCGAGAGCAGCCGCGTTCCCAAAGCTCATAGAGTAGGAATTATTGTGATGAGAAGACAAGAAGGCCTTGAGAATCTCTTCTGGAAGCTTTGGCTTCTTTGATCCCTTCGATTGTGAAGGACTGTTAAGCTCCTGAGGAGGATTAGCAATCGCTTTCTGAAAAATCGCCAACATTTCTTTCTTTCTTTCAAATAACCTTGAAAAATATTATATATTGTTTTCTGCTTTAAATTCCAAGACGGGAGTCGGGAAGGTGGAAGATGTTTGGTGTGAGTGTAGTATATATAGAGAGAGGTTTGTGTCTTCGTTAATAGGTTAGTAGGTGGCAATATTATCTTCTATCCATTTGGCACTTTTGACCTTGGACTGTGTTGGGTTGGAAGGATAAGTTTACACAGTTATCGATGTTTTATTATTTATTTCAAATATGGAGACCGACTTCAAAATTTTGAAGACACCCTCGTCCTACATGACACGTGGTCTTCTTTTTTTTCCAACTAATTACATACTCCCTCGTTGTGAATATTTCACAAACCAACCACCTTTATGTCTTGAAATTGACGATATATCCCTTGACCTTAGTCTTTGTTGAGGTCATTATCTTTTCAAAGAGGTTGAAAATAATCAATTTTGAAAAGAAAGATTAAAGAAACTTTAGGCTATTTTTCTCTTAGTTTATAAGAGTTCGTGGTGCAAGGGCAGGTCGTCTATTTGAAAATATAGGAAATATCAAATATTGACCTATACATCAAGTGAGATCAAACGTTCCTACAATTCTTTGACGTGGGTTGACTGCTTCAAAGTCTTTTGTTTGATTGGGTGTGATGTGAGGTGGATTTATAATTTGATAAATGTGTCATGTAAAGATAATGATTTCTTTCAATATTACGCTTTGCACCTTCAATCTTTTTTTTTTTTTTTTTAACTTCTTTAAATTTGTTTGATAGGGAGTAATGCAAGGTGGGTCCATAATTTTGGTGAATTTTGAAAATATCACATTTATTTTTAAATTGATGACATGCCCCTCTGACCAAATCTTTTTTCATAGATTAATGTAAATAACTCAAGTAACCTTATCTTCACCCATTAGTGAAAACTATGGATTTCCACCCCTTTCCCCTCGGTTAAAATCCATCGTTTTCAAATTCTATATTTTTATGATAAATTATTTTAACAATATCTTCAATCCATCAATTTTAATCCTATTTTATCTCTTTTAAAAAATCCTTTATTTCATTAAATAATTTTTTTATATTGAACCGTGTCTTTATTATTAAAGTTTCTAGGTTGAACTAAATTTAATTTTAACTTAGAAAGCGAGGGTAAAAAATTAAGAGTTTTGACTAAAGGTTGAAGATGAGAGTATTTAGATCATTTCATTAAGAATAATGCTAAAGTGACTTCAAGAATGTATCTCATATTGTGCATTCCAACATGAAAGTGTATAAAAATCATAAATGTGTTTCATCGAGATATGAGTCAAAAAACATCTACGATTCTTAAACACTTTCACGTCAGGATGTGGGACATGAGGTAAAATCTTGAGGTCACTCTAATAAGACTCTTTCATTAATCCCTTTAAAAAAAAAAAAAATTTCAAAGAGGGCATGTCATTAGTTTGAAGTCACAAATGGGGCATCTTAAATATTTACAAAATATGGAGGAGTAAGTCCAAATTATTACCCTTCAATGGTGAATAGCGTGGAGGAATTTGGATAAGAAGTGGCGTCCAAGGCTTATCTAGAGTTGCCAACAATGACAGAGGTCTGAGTCAGCAACCCACGAGACTCGTGGTTTACTTAAAATTCTGTGGATGGATTGCTACGTCAGATAACTGTCAATTTCCATGTGAAGTCTCTTGAAGAGTGCGACTTTTACCCGACATTGTGACTCGAAGGCATGTAAAAATATTCTAGCAGGCCTGTCAGATGTAAATGGATGGTGTGGATTATCCTAAGAGAGATTCTATTGCCACACCAACTTATGTTAATGCCACTTGAATAATTAAATATTATTCAAAATTTTTGGATATTGAATTTGGATAAAATTTCATATTCGTATTTCACTATCCAAATATGCACTCTGACAGATTCGATTCGAATACCAAGCCCCGCTTCTTTGGATTCAAAATCCAATGTTTTTTTGTACGACTTCTGTAAGGAAGCCGATATTATTACATATCACCAAGATACGATTGGTGATCTCGTCTGAGAGTTGCGAAATCAACACAATAAGCCATTCCCCGATGAGCCACACTGAATCCAAAATGTGTTGAGGAAAGATATTGAATATAGATTTCGCTATCCAAATATGCATTCCAACAAATTTGGTTTGAATATGATTATTAGATACATAATATTATTATGAGTCTGGCTCTTCCATGCTCGTTCGTAGAAGAGAATCGTTTGAAGTAGTATAGTAATTTTTAACCATTTGATTTCAAATACAAATATATTACGGGTCCAACTCTCCCACGCTCATTCGTGGCAGCAAGAGAACCATACAAACTAATATATTAACCAGTATAAGCTTAGAGTTATCAGATTATGCTTCAATCCAACGGTTGAATGTCACTGATTAATTTTTTTCACTAACCATAGTATGCTGATTGGACTGAGCCTTTAAACTTTAAGCAGGCCCGATCTTAATATTGTTAAACTTTAAAGAGCAACAATAGCCCATTTTTCATATTTATCTTAAAAATAAGCCCATATCCAGCTCACCCTTCCTAATAAAAAATAGAAACCCACTTCCATTCTTATTAGGCCTAAAAGCCCAACAAAATAGATCGACTCAGGTTTAGGATGGGCCAAAAAAGCCCTCGCCCTACCGTAAATAGGTAGTCTGTTCCCTAGCCCAACACTTAACCGTCAGTGGGCTTGAACGGAAGAAGCCCCATCCCCACTCAAAATGGTCATGACTGAGTTTAGAATTTTGATAAATAGGTTACAAATGTTTATTCCCACTTTGTAAGATCATATGGATAATCGTTTCGACAATCTTTTCGGCACAATGATCACTCTAACCCTATGTTACAAAATTACTGGTACTAATCTGAACCACAAAGCAATACAAATCGAACTAGTTCATGGTACAGTTCAGACTTCAGATGGGGTTCATAAAATCACGCAAATCACGAACCCACTGAATTTCGATTGGGTTCGGCGGATGCACCATCATGGGTTACCTCTCTTGACATGGTTGTGCATAGAATCATAGATTTTTCCTCGGTATACATAACTGCACATCCCAAAAAAAATGTGCAGTTGTGTATCCCAAGAAAAAAATCTATGGGCCTATGCACAGTAACTCGGGAAGACTATGGGGGTCTGTGTATTCTTTGGATTATTATATTAATTTGTTTTTACTTGACTTAGAATTTTTTAACATTATAATTGTTCTTATATCTTGTATACTTAATATATATATATATATATATATTTAGGGCTACCGAACCATTTTCATATAGGGGACGGCTCAGCAGCCCTAAAGTTTGCCAATTTTGGTGTCAAACATTTTTCAAAATATGGGTTAGAAGCTTTGGAATGAGCTGATTTTTTGTGAGGATGATCTCTATGATGAGGAGATCATCCTCACCAAAAATCAGCCTATTCCAAAACTTATAACCCCATCAAAAGTGACTTACAAAAATTGGACAGTCCACGATTCTTCAACTTGTAAACTAGGGTTAGAAGTTTCAAAATAAGTTGATTTTTTGTGAGGATGATCTCTTCACTGTAGAGATCATCCTCACAAATAATCAGCCTATTGCAAAATTTCTAATCCCATCAAAAGTGATTTACAAAATGTTTGGCACAAAACTTGACAAACTTTAAGGCTACCGAACCGCTTCCATATATATATATATATATGGGTAACGTTCAATGGCTAACTTTTTGGCAAAACATTTTTCAAAACATGAGTTAGAAGTTTTGGAATGGGCTGATTTTTGGTGAGGATGATCTCTACGGTGAGGAAATCATCCTTACCAAAAATCAGTCCATACCAAAACTTCTAACCCATGTTTACAAGTTGAAAAATCGTGGACCGTCCTTTTTTTGTAAACTATTTTTGATAGGGTTAGAAGTTTTGGAATGGGCTGATTTTTGGTGATGATGATCTTCTCACCGTAAAGATCATCCTCACCAAAAATCAGCCCATTCCAAAACTTCTAACTCATGTTTTGAAAAATATTTTGCCAAAAAGTTAGCTATTGAACGGGACCCTATATATATATAGATAATTATCTCTACCTACCCTTACGAACCGGGTTCATTTTAGAGAAGTGAAACTCAAACCACAAACCAAAATTTGAACTGAGCAAACTGACGAATCAAGTAACATATTTCTCTTCTTTCTATTGTTATTGAGCAGTTTATAAGTTTCCAAGGTACAAGTAACGTATTTTATTGTTTGCTTGTCGAATATGATACTTTTACGAGTCTTACAAGTGAGGTTATATTTTAGAAGTAAAAAAGGGGCAACCCTAAGATGTTGCACTCTAACTATGCGCAATTGTGTATCCTGGGAAAAAGAATCTACGATCTTGACACATACCATGTCAAGGGCATTAGAAAGGCAATATTATTTTTATTTCTTCATCTCTCTCCCTCTTCTATCTGTCTTCTCTATATTTTACTCTTTAGGTGCAAATCCATCAACAAACAAACAAGTACAATTTTCACTTCGACGTCCAAAATAAATAAGTCTATAATTCAATCAAAAAAAAAAAAAAAACATTTTGTTTATAGGTGGCTATCGTGATATCAAGGATTTGGATTTTGAGCTATCGACTATGAGTTAATTGAGATGGTCTCATTGATGGAAACATTTTTGACTGATTTACAAGTTCCCTTAGTGGTCGAATCCCCAATTGAGGGTCTTATAATTATGAACACTCGAAGTTCCCATGTGAGAAATGATCTTGGAGAATAAAGCTGTCTTCAATGCACCATGGTGGGCCATGTGAAGCCCACTGATGTATGACAGCTAACCCCACCACCATTCACCTAAAGCAGACTGTATCATTGGATCACGTTCGTTCGCCTCTCGGTTCTTTGTCGTCCTCTTTGGATTCTTTTGAAGATTTTTTCTACAAATTAGGTACGATTTCCAATCCTTGGGATCTGTACAAGAAGGATCGATAAGGACCGACTAAAATATGTAATCTAATTATCAATGTACGTAAATTTTTGAACCAATTATAATAAGGGTTCGAATCCATTGACTTATGAAAAAGCATATAATCCCAACCACCAAAACATGTATCTAATTGTCTAAGTTTTGTTTTAGAGATAAATGGCATATTCTCGAGGTATATTTCATCGTGACAATTGAATTACATGTTTTATTTTTTTATTTTATTTATTATTTTTGGTGCCCACCCGGGGAGAATCCTCATGTTGGTGAGACTATAACTATCTGGGAGCCCACAATCACGTGTTTCATTTTAATTAGGGGGACTTTGTAATTATTTAGTTTCGGACTCACAACTAGAGGGAGCAAACCCCTGTTTGAATTACATGTTTTAACTGTTGGAATTTTGTTCTTTTCACGGGTAATCGGATCTTGTCGTGTGCAATAATTGTTTTTTATATATATTTTAATTCCTTTATTACTATTTATACATCACTTCAAATCATCTTAGTTTAAAATTCAATTATGTTTGAATATCAATAGTACTTTCAGCTCAAAATAAAAAACAAACAACGGTTTTGGTTCTCAAATTTTTTTTATAGTTCATCATCATCATCATTAAGCCTTATCCCAAATATTCGGGATTGTTGAATCACATCATGTTCATTTCATTTTTTTTTTTTTTGCCAGAGTCACATCTTGTGTCATGTAGAGTGTGTTTAGATCTGCTTTTCACTATATCAATTCACATTCTTTTGATTCTTCCAAAGTAAGATAGATCCATTTTTGTTGAGATAATAAAATTTCAATTGAGGTTGCGGGATCAACACCCACACACCTTACCAATAAGGGTGGATTACAGTGCCAATATAAGAATTTTCAAAGTTTATATGGATTTATGTTCTTTTGTGATAGATAACAATGGCAGATAATAATAAAAAATTCGTTCCCCACGAAATGATTTGCCATCTTAATCGCCCTCATGTGGGCAAAATCCTGACTCCACCCCTCCTTACCAACTTAGTTAAGTTGGCACCTTTAGATAACCCAACGACTTGTTCTGTACAAATAAACTTATTATGTGATCACATAATATTTAGGAGATATTTCATTTAGCCCAAACAAAGAAAAGAATTTTGGCTCCAGCCCATTTATCTTTTGTTTTCAATTAAGCCCAGATTTACAAAAGGGCATAATTTAAAAAACCTAAACCAGGATCCATACGAAAGCCCATGATGTGTGTACCATATAAGTACGATACGATGGGCAATGGGTAAAAGTAAGCTGTGTATATCAACGCGTCTTTTACACGGTGTGAAGGGATAAGGAGTGGCGCAGCTCAACTAGCAGTGTCGTTTAGCGTTGGAGAATCATCGTTCTCAGTGGGCCCCAACATTTGAAATTGACGGATGCATGATTGCTAACCCACCCATCATTCACGTTAGCCATGACGTAGCACCGGATCATACACGCCTCTCACTTTTTTGTCCTCTTCTGCCGTTTTTGCGTTCGAGAATCTTCTTAGGTATAATATTGAGTAAAATACTGGTTTTGTACATGCAGCGTTTGAGGCCGCTTCCTATGTTTCTAGACTCCAAAAGCGCTTTTAAGGATGATATTAAAGTTGGCAATATGCCCTGTGTAGGCCTAGTAATATCTCAGCCTTTGGCGTGCATGGTTTAGATTTTTTTTAAAAATGACTTGGTCAAGTGCTTTGAAGGTTTTACTTTCAAATTTAAAATAATAATAAGAGAAAATCCCTTTTCTTTTTTTTTTTTTTCTTTTTTTCCTTCACAAAGGAGTCCAAAGTTAAAAAGAATTTAGAGGTAGATTTATTTATTTATTTATTTTTGTAAATTCCCATGTAATTACCGAAGTTTTCAAAAATAATAAAAGTGTTAGATGTGTTAACACAACCACCACATAATATTGATAAATTATTATCAAATTGTCATAATTTTGTCAATAACACTTTGAAAATACTAAAAACTTTTGTAATTATTTGAAAATTTATTCGTTTTTAGAGTTATTATTCACCACACTAAGTTTTGCTAACGCCACACAAACTGTATGCAATTCTTTAATGATTTACATAAGAATAAGTGTGACAATAGCATATCTCTCTCTCTCTCTCTCTCTCTCTAATTAAGGTATCAATAGCTTTTAGGGCACCCAACCAATCCTAATCCTCAAGTAGATATCGCCCTCTCCTCAAAATGCATAAGGTAATTTAAGATAAATCATTGATGGACATTAGTACAAAACAATCAATTTTTTAACAACTTAAGAAATCTCCCACCTGTTTCGAAATAGCACTAGTCTTTGCGGTTGCACACTCTAACACCATGTTGAAATGTGATCCTTATGAGAATAATTCAGAATGAAGAGAAATATTTTCGTTGCACCATGTTTTCAAAATTATCAAAAAAGTATATGTGTTCTCTCTCTCTCTCTCTCTCTCTCTCTCTTACCTCTTTTGGTTGTCAATTGTTAATATGGTGGAGATGCCAACATGCCAAGTTGATAAGGTTGAGTTTGTTTGTTTGTTTGTTTTTTTATCAACAAGTTAGGGGTTAAAGAGCCCCTCATTTTTTTTTTTTTTGTATTTTTTTATTAATCATCTCTTCCTTACATAGTTATAAGTGAGATCATCCAAGAGAATTTTTTCAAGTTCTTGAGAAATGAAAGAATCATCTTCTAATACAAAAAAATAATATTTTCTTAGGAATTAAAATGTGCTAGAAAATCAACAGTCCTATTTATTTCTCTCCAAAAGAACTTAAACACATATGAATTAAATTGCTCTGAAATACTTGGATCTCCTTTTACTTGGTCTGCATACGTTCAAGATCAAGTAATCTTATTTTTTATATTCTTTATTCATAAAGTGAATTCGAGTTCGATAAAAATCTATCGCAACTCCTTCCACTTGTCAAATTTAAAGCTTCTAAAATTGATAAGGTTGAGTGTTGATACAACGCTTAATTTCAAAACCCATCATCACATGTTAAGTGCTTTTCCCATAATTTTCAATTCGATGATCATAGTGGATTCAATAAGCCTTTTATAAAATTTTAAAAAAAAAAAAGTTATTTATTCTTTAAAATATCTAAAATAGTACTAAAAATATATATATACAATGTCTTGGTCAATTTATGTATGCTGCTGTCTTTGTCATTATTTCTGTATATAAAGGCTTGAGTATCAAATCTCATAATTATAAAGCTAATTAATTAAGGTATTTTGGATATTATTTATTAAACGAAGAAGAAAACAAAAGAACGAAGTGGTTGTTTATGTGTCGGCCACATGTCAAAAAGGATATGTACATGAACTTATATGTGATTTAAGTCGAATAATCGATGATCTGGCATGATAAGTGCCGTATCAGTACAATATCTAATGGGGTACGGAATTGAGTTGTCAATCATGCAACAAGCAGAAAGGAACATCTCTAAATTGACCGGTTTCAAAGTTGATAAACAAAGATAAAAACAGGTTAAGGTAATAATAACCATGATAACTGAACCGGTGGTCAGATCGGGTTCGACCGGATTTGGTCTTCAAAATCATTGTAAATCACCCTTTTTAAAACTATTTCATTATGAACTAGATTGATCATGCAGGCATATTGTTAATCCAATAACATTAAAAGTAGAAGAATAGAGCCTTGAAGAAGACTTATAGAAAATGACTATGTAAACTTATGAATCAAATAAAGTGAAATAGTAGATATCATCTTTGAAAAATCGATAATAATTGTGTTTAAACCTTAAAGCTGAACTCAACCCATTTATTAAATAGGTGACACGAGACGACTTGAGTAACACGTTTAATAAGCATATTGGATTGTTATGTTCAATTTGACATACATAACTAGTAAATATGCCTCGTCCAAGATCTTATGGGAATATGAGTATTGTCCAATATTTTTTTTTGAAGGATATTATTGAAAAAAAAAAAAAAAAGTATTGGACAATATTAACACCCTTATAAAATATTGGACGTTAGCATTCCTCTTTATTAATATTTGAGATAGTTATTATGTTTCATGATTTAAATGGGATAAATACAGGTTAGGTTGTATGCAGATAAGCACAATACATTAAGAACATGATAATTAAATAAATTGATGCTATTAACTAGACACAACCCATTTAATAAATAGGTTATTATATAGGTCAACACAATTATGATTTATCATTTTCATGTCATATCGAGTGGGTCATGTTAATAGTTACCACTTATTCCTCAATTTTTGAGTTGACCATATAAAATTAAAAGTAATGTTCTTTTGGACATATTGGTACATATCTTTTTAGGCATTCCTAGAGTGCATTCTACCATCTCAATTGTTCATTTGATGGGAGAGTCTCAACCCTCATCATTGAGGTTCATATTTTCATAAAACCATAATGCAGGTTTGAAATTGTGGGTGTTTTAATTATAGAAGGAGAGATTTACCCGATAAATAACTGTTACTTTTACCCATCAAACCCTATTTTAACAAGTTTGTTATAGGAGTAGATCCTCTGTGACACGTTTCTCTCATGGTTTTAAATCTAATCCGAGACCGAGATGACTCGCTCAAGGGTATCGTTCAATAATGATACGATTATACATGTTGTCTCAACATTCAAATCATCTCGCAAGGTAAATGAGATGTCTCAGATGACATTTTAAAAATCTCGATTGAGTCAATCAGGATTTTATAGAATTTCATTAAAATAATTAATTTTTTTAATTTAATATTTATTATAAAAATAAAAATAATTTAATGACTAAACATATTTTTATCTACCTTATTTTATTAAAAAATTATAATTATTTTAATTTAAATATATGTAAATCAATCATTATAAATCAAGTTAAATGGTTTGTCTCGTCCAAAATGAGTTGACTCATCTGAGACAAATCGATCTCGTCCATGGACGAATTGAGATGAGACGTCAAACCGAGTTTCAAAACCATGGTTTCTCATGTAACTCTTGTTCTACAGTCCATAAAACTACAAATTGAAGAAAACTAACAACACAACCTCTTGGATTCATGGTTTAGATGAGATTTAAAAAAAAAAACTTTTTTTTGTGGATTTAATCAAGTGTTTGAAAATTGATGGTCATTGAACTCCTAAAGTTAAACAATTGGTTGAAACTGCATTGATGATGTGGCACACCATCAACTAATAATTGGAACTATAGAGAGCAACAAAAGAAACACGCTATAGAGGATCAACTCTTGTTTGTTACCTAACCAACTTTGGAGTGGGGATTCACGTCATAAAATTCAAATTAATATGGTTAATTTGTTACTCAACATACCTTGGAGTGGATTCTAATCGTATCATTTGTGGCATTCAAAAACAAGATTTGATGCCACTAAGTTATAAAGGACAAAGTTTTAAGAACTCTGAAAAAACATATATTAAAAAATAAAAGTTAATTTTCACCGTTGAATTTTAGTTTTAAATTTAGGAATTCGATATTCATCCATTTTCAACACCTTCACATCAAGTTCAAAAAGGATTTTTTTTTTGAATTTTTTTTTGTTGAATCTGAATTTTTCCATGAAATCTAGAAGGCTATGGTGTTGATAATCCATGGATTGAATGTCACATTTGCTATTTTACTAGTTTACTAATCCCGCGAACTTATATTCAACTAAAGTTCAACATTTTTAGTATTAAAGAATGTTTCAAAAAAGACGGATTATTCATTGACTTGATTGACCGATCAGGTTGACCAATCGATCCATTACGTGGGTCAAACTAGTATGATCCAAAAGTGAAATATTGAGTAAATATGGTTGGTTTCGTTCCAAAATTGGGCATTTTCAATCTCTTGCATACTTTTTTCACTATACCATATTATTCTAGGCTTGACTCATTTTTTATTTTTTTATTTTTTTTATAACCATTTTCTTCAATTTTAATTTTCTATCTACTTTTCAAACTTCAAAACTCATGAACAACATAAATCTTTTGAGGTAAAAGATGATGGAATTTTGAATTAAAAGCCAAGGGTTTTCTACAAAGTATTGAAGATGAGATTCAATAGATTAAAAATAAAATACCTTAGAGATTGAGAGCTTGACAATGTGTAATTTTGGAAAGAATTTTTTTATCTCGATTGAAGATGAGGACATTTAGAGCATTTTTCATTAGTCTATAAAAGAAGCCCATAAGTTAGGGAGGCATACTGGTTTCAAAACATGCTATATCTCAAATATTCACAAAAACGTGGAGGGGTATGTCTAAATCATCATGGAATTATAGCAAATCTCTTCAGTAATCTATCTTGATCAACTAGGTCATCAATCCAACTAATACTTCAATCAAATGGGTCATCCAAGTTTTTTGAAAATGAGTTCTTTTCATTTGACTCAACTCCAAAAGTTTGGATCAACATGATCTGATTGGCTGGTCTTATCCATGTTTTAAAACATGAGTTCGGATCGTATGTACTCAGGACAGAGGATTGAAACCCTCTTCCCACAATCCAATACACACTATGTAAGCTATAATTCAAGGAATTAATGCTAAAATATCTCCTTTTAAAAATTTCCTTGGATTATGACTTATGTGTCATGTATTGAGGTGTGGGAGGAGGACTTCAAATCCTCTACCCTAGGTGCATATGATTCGTATTCTTAAAACATTGATTATACTTGAGTTGTTGGTGGATTATTTGTAACACTTTTTTTCTTGTAGCTCTATGTAATAGTCTTTCAATAGTGGAGAGACCATTAAAAAAAAAATTAAAATCTATCACGTCATTCATGTAATGATTATGACTTGGATCATATTTAAAAAACAAAACCTTTATTTAAAACCATCAAATGGATTGAAAATGAATGATTCCAAGGGATTTTGATCTCTCAACCCAATGGCGCCACTCTCTCAACCACCTGTCTCAACATTAAGGAACCATAAGAAAACAACTATGCTATATCAACTTTCTACAACATTGAGTTCAGCACTATCTACAAAGGACCATTGATTTCCTCAAGTGTATAATATTCATATCTCGAGAAAAAGCATTTATGATTTTGTGCAAACCACGACGTCAAAATAGTGCTTAGGAAGTCAATTTAGCATTTTCATAGGAAAAAAAGCATATACTAGAAAACATCCAAGCCTATCATTAGTTTATGGTAATTTTAAGTGCGTGTTTGATGGCAGAGAAAATATTACTTGGTAAATAATTTAACCACAACATGGAAGATTTCACGAAAATTTATTTTTGTTATTAGAATTGCATATCAAAAATAATTTATTTTAATGTGACTTTATGAACAAATTGAATTATTGCACTCCAATTTCTTAAATTATTTATCACAAGCCAATTAATAATTAAAACATATTCTTCAAAAATTACAAAGGTTTGATACAAATTATAATCTCAACATTATAACACTTGTTCAAATAATTTTAATAATTTTTTACAATTATGATTAAGCTCATATAAAATTCTAAACCAAAAAAATAGATAATAATTTAACAAATAAATGAAAGAGTTTCTATTGGCACCACGACTTTTATTTATGAATTTTTTTTTTTTTTGGATTGTAATCAGTAAAAGCTGGGGGTGCCAATAATAGCTCTCTATTTTTAATTATAAAACAGATATTAAAATAATTTAAAATTAATTATTTAATAAAGAATTAAATAAAATGATTGAGTAAGTTAATTTTAATTTTTGTTCTTTTATAAAAATAATTAATTTAAAATAATTTAAATATTTATTTTATAAATAAAATTATGAATTTTTTTTTTTTTTGTAATCATCTAATTTAATATTTATTTTATGAATAAAATATAATTTTTAATAATTTAAAAATAATTCATTATTTTAAAATTTTAATGCGACGTGTGATGGCAAATCATTCTCGTAAAGGAAGGGGCAAGGAAATGAATTGCTCCTAATGAAAGAAAATCGCATGAGCTAACAAATCATTTTTCCTACAATTTTTTAATTTTTGTAATAATTTTCCACAAACTTGCAATTTCCGTTTGATTTTCCGTGCAGTCAAACATAAAAAAGGAAACTGCTGAACTGACTAATACACAGCTGTTTTCCTTTACTAATTTCAAAAAGTACTTAATTTCTTGAATTATAATGCTAAACTCAAACATCGTTTGAAAGTTGACTGACTGAGTTTTATGCGTCAAAATAAACTCTCTGTCTCTGTTCTTACAACTGCTCGCCTATAAATACTAACTTCAGAAACGCCTCAGTTTGCATCACTTCTTCTCTTCTTCATCACCATCTCTTCAGTTTCAGTTTTTAGAGTTCTCTCTATAAATTTCATCTCTGAAATTTTCTAGGGTTTTTTTGCTTCTCTTGCATGGCAGTTAGCTTTCTGGCTCATGAGGTATCTGACCTCTGTCTTGGAAAACCAGCGCTAAGATCGCTCTCTATCTCTGCAACCATCGCTGATGCTCTATTAGCTCTGAAGAGATCTGAAGAGAATTATCTCAGTGTATGGAGCTGTGATCACTCGTTGAAGACTGATTTCCATGATTGTGTCTGTATCGGAAAGGTTTGCATGGTTGATATCGTTTGTTATCTTTGTAGTGAGGAGAATCTTTCTTGTCCTTCTTCTGCACTTAAATCTCCAGTTTCTGTGCTTCTTCCCAAGGTTTCTGGTCTTGTGCGGCACGTGGATCCTCATTTGAGGTACGAATTTTGGATTCAAATATCTTATTTTTCTCTACTTTGATGTTAATTGCTCTGTTTGACTGTTTTAGAGGAAAATCTGTTATGTTTTTTGTTGTATTTATTTTATCGATTTCTATTACTTTGAAATGTAAATGTTCGGGAAATTATTGCCGAAGATTTGCGTTATTTTTTTAGTTTTATTGTTGATTTCTCTTACTGGAGTTCAAAAAATTACGATCTTGAGAGATTTCAACCTTTTGGATTAACTTCTGATCTACTTCATCGAATGTCATAATCCGAAGTTTAGAAAGATCTTTTTTTAGCTGATTAAATCTCCAAATTTTCTTCTCTTATTTCTTATAAAAAATTTTAATCGTTTAATTTTACACAATTTATATCATTTGTGATCTTGAGATATTTCAACCTTTTTTATTAAGTTAATTGAAGCACGATATCCGAATTTCAGAAAGATCTTGTTTTAGCAGATTAAATCTCCAACATTTCTTCTCTATTTCAATTTATTTATTTATTTTTTATTTTAAAAAGGTCTAATTTCATACAATTTATGACATTTGTGCTGAATGCCTGACTCTACAAGAGAAATCTTAAGTTTCTTTTTTTTAAATCAGATTGTTAGAGGCCATCGATCTCATCCTAGAAGGCGCTCAGAACCTCGTAGTTCCGATTCAGAACAATTTCAGCAACAATTCAAGAAGAAAACTCCACCAAAAATCCTCATTTGGTCCTACTTTCCACAACGGCCATGAATACTGCTGGATTACTCAAGAAGACATAATTCGATTCCTTCTCAGCTCCATTGGTCTCTTTTCCCCAATTCCAGCTCTCTCCATGGAATCCCTCAACATCATCTCCACTGATATCCTCGCCGTCGAATACTACAATCCAGCCTCATCCGCTCTCGATCTCATCTCACGTGCTCTTATCCAACAAATCTCGGTCGCAGTCGTCGACACTGAAGGGAAACTAATTGGAGAAATCTCTCCAATTACATTAGCAAACTTCAACGAGACGATGGCAGCTGCGATTACAACTCTTTCAGCGGGTGATCTAATGGCTTATATTGATTGCGGTGGCCAACCAGATGAAATAGTCCAAATGATTAAAACGAGATTGAAAGAGAGTAATTTAGAAGGAATGTTGGATTTATTGGAGGAATTTCCCCTCTGTTCATCGTTATCATCATCTTCGGATGATGAATCGGCATTTAACTCGGGTAGTCGATCAGGGAAGTATGGCCGATCATGGAGTTACTCGGCGAGGATGGTTAGGAGTGCCGAGGCAATTGTGTGTCATCGTCGGAGTTCTTTGGTTGCAGTGATGATTCAGGCGCTTGCACACCGTGTGAATTATGTGTGGGTCATAGAAGATGACTATAGTTTGGCCGGAATTGTCACATTTTCCGATATATTGAAGGTTTTCCGAGAACATTTGCAATCCAACGTGTATTAGGGAAGAGAAAGATAAGGTACTTTTGGGTTTTGGAGCCTTTTTTTTTTTTTGTTGGAATTTTTATGTGTTTTGTTTGATTCTTGAAACCGTGAGTTTTGTCTGTAAATGGGCTTTTAGTTGACTCTAAAGTTTCCAGTACAGAGTACAGGACGGATAATTTGAAATTTGTCGATTTGTTGGGAACGACCTTAAGATTCTTGTTTAATCCATTAAAACTCGTCAAGTCTACTCAAACTCGGCCTACTCGACTTGATTCGATTGGTTATTGAGGTGACTCGACCCTGAAACTTGGGATGTCAATTGAGGCATTGAGCCCATTGGCCCTCAAGGCCGGCCGGCCCGCCCGAACAAAAAAGGGTTAGGGCCTTAATCTTGAGCCCAAAAGGTAGTGCCGGGTTCAAAATTTTCATGAGTTTATAACAAAAGATAATTCAAATAAATTATAAATAATGATCTATTTTCAAAATTATGAATATCATTATTGGTTGCCATAAATCATTAAAAGTAAATTCCAAAACCTATTTTTTTTTTTTAATCAAAATACTTTCATCAGATGAATCTTTGAAAAACTTTCTTTAAGTTATCGTTTTAATTGCAATTGCAATCCATTCCGACAATTTGTGATAGTGAATTACGAATGGAGAACGGTGTGATTATACTTTTGAGGTTAATATGTAAATTTCAATATGTTATGATGATTTATGACATTGAATGGCAAATAAAAAACGACATACTCATAATTTTGAAAATTTAGTTATAACATTTTATCTGATTGTCCATTTGCCATTATAATGTATGTATTTTTATTAGTGACCGATCCAATGTCAATCTTAAAAGATAGAAAAATTGAAATAATTGATGCTCGACATTAAAACGTCATTGAAATATTTTAAAAGTTCGAAGCATCAAGCAAGACCTTTTAAACACAAACATTGAACCTCAAGATTTTGATTTTTCAAGTTTGACATTGGATTGATCTTTCCAAAAATAATATAAAAAAAAACAAATAAACAAAAAAAAAAAAAAAACGAAAACTTAGATCAAATGTTATAACTAAAATTTCAAAATTATGAATATCATTATTCGTTGTCATAAATCGTTGAAACATGTTGAAAAACTACATTTAAATATTTGAAATTATGAGTACATCATTTTTCATTCGTGATATACCATAAAAATTGTGGGAATATATCACAATTGTTGACAAAAATTTAGGCAAGTTAGAAGAGTTATGAAAAGGGGATGGAGGAAGTTGGAATAGAGAGGAATTTTCAAAGAAAATTCACAGATGAAAGTATTTCTGTCCCAAAAAGATCATTTATTGTAGCAAATGGACCATTTTAGGCTATTATTTTAAATTGTTTTGGTGATTAACCAGTAATCGTGGAATTTTATGTTAAAGTTCCCCTAAAATACTGCATTTTTGTTTTGTTGAAAATTGTGTCCAATGAAAGCATTAAAAAGAAGAGTCATTTTGAGAGTGACCTCAAGAAAATTGAACTTCGTATCGCACATCTTAAGGTGAAAGTGGATAGGAGTCACAGATGCCTTTTCACTCGTATCTCAGGGAAAAACATTTATGGTTCCCATACACTTTCATGTTAGGGTACATGACGTGAGGTCCAATCTTAAGGTCACTTCAGCATTAGGGGTGGCAACGGTTGGGTCGTGGTTGGCACACATAACATGTGAATGCGACATGATTAAAGTGAAAATATCTAAAAACATAGAAGACTATTAAAAAACTTTCTTAGTAGCTGGTATTTGAAATAACCCTCTATTTCATGATTAAATAGGTTATATGCATGTTGAGGATTGTGGACGCAAGAAGTTAATGACACGTTCATTAAACAAGTTAAAATACACTAAATGGGTTGATGTTTCTAATCCAGACATGATCTGTTTAATAATTTGATTTGATGGGTCGATACGCTTATGATCCAGATACAAGTATGCTCAACCTAAATCCATTATCAATTTCAAGTCTTGTTCGTAGAGTCGTTTTAAGAATTGTCGCCGTAGAAAGAATGACAAGATCTTGATAAGAACATACATCTTCCATGATTTTTTTATGCAACTATAAACTCCTAGTTAAAATAGAAAAAAAATCTATAACATTTTGGTGAATTTTTGTTAATTCCCCATGTTTTAGTAAAAATTAGGTATACCCCTTAGATTTTCAAACTATTGATATAAACCTATGTAGCGATTTCAACATTTTACAAAAAAGTCATGTTTTTTTCTCCTACAAAAAATCCATAGCTTCGCTTTCATAGTAAATTCTTTTAGAATCGTGGTTTTCTGACACCCCCTCTGAGATACATTCCTTGACGTGGCTTGGGCTAGAACCACAGATTTCCTCGGGATTCACCGTTTGTCACAGGGGGGAATCTGGCATATGCTTCCATACTTCACATATGTACAATTGTATACCTGAGGAAAAAATCTATGGTTCTAGCACATGCCATGTCAAGGGGTGTATGGAAGTATATGTCAGAGGGGGGAATTAGAAAACCATTTTTCATTCTTTTTAACATATTATAGTAACTATTTTCAACTTCTTGTCAAAATCCTTCAATTTTTTTTGTTTTTTTTTGTTTTCGATTCCACCTATCAAAAATAAAATAAAAAGTCAGGTTGAATAAGAGGCTATATTTTTGTTTACGTAGTGTGGATGAAGAGGTTAAAGACTATGGGGCTTTTGAGAAAAATCAAAGGCTTTTGGCAAGAGGTTAAAATGAGGAAATTTCAGTCAATTTCTATTAGTCTCTCTTAAAATACGAAAGTCAAGAAGTAATCAGTTTGAAATTTATAAATCATGGCTATATTTCTAAATATGAACTATAACACAGGGGGTACTTCAAAAGTTTCCTCTATCATACCTGACCGGATCCATCAAATTCGGATTCGAATCTAAACACTCTAAAATGGGCTAAAATTGACAAAGAGGAGAGAAATTGGTCCAACTTCCAACGACAGGAGTCACAACAAGAGCCAGAGAAACGCGTTTGTTGGCTTGGTTTCCGCTATATGTTATCATTTGAAATACAGAAAGAGCGAGCGAGAGAGAGAGAGGGAGGGAGGGAGAGATGGGGGTGGAAGAGAGAGAAGAAATTGGAGTGATGGCGACGGATTTCTTCTGGTCTTACACGGACGAACCGCACGCTTCACGAAGGCGACAGATCCTCTCTCAGTACCCTCAGATTAGAGAACTCTTCGGACCTGATCCATGGGCTTTCCTCAAGGTCTCTCTCTCTATCTCTTTTTCTATATATATATAGAACGGGTTTGTGGGTTTTTGTTCTATTAGTGTAATCTACATCATTTATGTGCAATTGAACCTGGGTTTATGTGAAATTGAACCTGGGTTGGTGGGTTTATCTTTTTTGCTAAATTTATAATAATAATAATAAAATTCATGTAATTTTTGTTAGTGCTTTTCTTTTTGTTTTTGGATTTTTACAATGGGTTTGTGGGTTTTTGGTTCTATTGTTGTAATCTAAATCATTTAAGTGCTATTGAACTTGTGAGTATCTGCATTGGTTTCTGTTATTTCCAATTGAGATTTTCTACTGCTTGCTTACATTGCCTGATCTTGCCTAATCTTTATATCTGTGGGTTCCCCTTTTAAGTGTAGATCCACCAAAAACTTGGCTTTTGTGGTTTTCTGGTTCAATTTCTCTGCAATTCTTCCATTTGGTTTGAAATTGATCCGAACCATGATAAACAACATATAACTTGCAAAATACTATGATGGAAACTGTATTTTTTTGACAAATTTACCCAAATTATTCATGTTTTTCCAAACTCCAAAGTATGATTTAAAGTGTATACCGATCAAAAAAATGATTAAAAATACTTATGGGGAGTCAAAAACAAAATTGTTATCAAATTGAATGTGTGTAATTCGTGTTAATTTGCCCCGTAAAATAGATATGAAGGGGTGTTAAGACTGTATTTACAAAATTTGGCGTATTTTATTGAAAATTCTCCAATTAAGGGACTAGTTGATTAAATTGACGAATCAACAAATTAATCAATGAGAGAATATCTACCAAAATAGAAACTATCAAAAGATAAATGAAACTATTTTGCTTCATTAACAATGAGATCCCATACAAAACCTTGAGAAATGAGCCACCTACATGATTTTGTGATTGGGAAGGTTACTTATTTGATGCCTGAATTTGTTGAGCTCTGTTTTGTTGATCTTCTATTTTATTTTTAAGTCAACAAAAATATTGTGGTGTTCTATTATTTTATGCAATTTTCCAAATTGCAATTTATTGATGAAGCTTCTTAAGAAAGAGGAAGAGAAAAGGTCTAAATGATTTGGTTTTGCAGTTTAGTTCTAATAAATTTTTTAATGTGTTTTGCTTCTTTTAGGAAGACATATTACTATGTCCCTTTGATTGTGTTGCATTTCTCTAGTGTTGACCGGGTTAAGCTTTCGACAACACTGTCTGTCATAATTTTTGTAGGCTTGGAAATTTGTTGATGGGTCATATTGTCATATCTATTTGACTCTGGTGGATTTCTATTTATTTGAATTTTAAAATTAACTTGACAAGGCCACCATATTGTGAGATTATTTCAAGTCTTAACCAATTATTGGAGTTTGTAGCAAATAGGCTCCTCTTGATCATTCTCCATAGTTTTTTTTTTTTGTGGGAAAAAAAGAAGATAGATTTCAGATTATTCTCTTTATCACATTCCAAGCAAACTAAGTTTTCTGTTAATTGGATGTGATGACTGGTTTCATTTCTTCAACACCTCTTGTCAATGCTTATTTCACTATTTTGAAACCTTTCTTGATGCCTTGGTATTGAGTAGTTACCCACAACATCTTCTCTGCTCTGTTAATGTGGTCCAATTCATTTTATAATGCACCACTCTATTTAGTTAGGCAATGATATGATGGCTATATCATTTCTATTAGTTTAGGTTATAAATGTATAAGCTTAATTCCAACAAATGAGAAAGACAATCTCTGTCTTCATTTAAGATGTGTGCCTAAGATATGAAAATTTTGGAAAATGGAGTGTTTCTGATAAATAGGAAGCAATGTCATGCCCATGAGGCTGTGTAGATCTTTGAATTGAAAAGTCAAGTGTGTAGCTTTTGCTTGGAGGAGAGCATGAACAAAGTCTTAGATCTGAAAACTAAGTTTGCATTATTTGGGTGTTCATCAGCCGTCTATTTTCAAAGTCTTAGATCTGACTATAAACAATATCTTTTTATGAATTTATTCTCCTCAAAACAGATCTTAATCATTAATTGTAGGGGGGTGAAGTGTCATTTGAAGCAATATGGCAGTCCACGTGGCCCAAACATGACCCTCAGTCCATGCTTTACATGGTCTCTCGGTCAATGCAACCTTTTCCCATATATATCTATATATATGGGTTCTCCTGCATTATTGCTGACATGCTTTGTATAATTTTAATTCTTGACCCATTTCATATGCTTGGTTATTTAACCAAAATAGGGTGTACAGAACTTTATCCCTTGTTCTACTTTTACCCACATTCTATCCATGGATGAAGAAATTGCAATTAGCATGAGAATTAGTTTATTGTTCCCGAGCCCAGCTTTGCATGCTGAATTGATTTGTTGAAAAAACCGTGGCCCATTGGTGTCAACAAATGGTTATTAAACAATGAAGAAGATTTTAAAAATACTCTTGTAAATCATGGAAATAAACCATGAAAGACTAGAAAACAATAGAAGTGAGAGAATGATTGGGAAGAGAAAAATTGGAAAAGGTGGCTAGAGTAAACTACAAAAGAGAAGAATGGGGAAAGGTAAATGTGATTGTGGTTGTCTTTGAAGATCAAGGGGGATATATGAGTGGCTAGAACTGGGATAGAAAGTTTATTTCAATCAATCTTATTTAAAGTTATTAAATTTTGATGTCAAAGTATATTTTGAACCCTCTAAAGGAAAATGATCCAGTGTGGAAATAATACATTTTTCAGGGAAACGATAGATTATTGAGAAAAAATTCAAGGAATTGTAGGAAATGATCAAACATGGAAACACACCACTAACGATATAACTCAGGTATATATTGAAATACTTCTACATGTATGGTTTACACATCATGGCTTTGTCTCGACTTGAACTATTTTGGATGTGGGATACATGGTGTTCTTATTATATCCTTCACACCATTCTACTTTCTTTCGATTATTGATGCTTACCCTTGGAACTCTCGTGGTGCAGATCACTGTGGTGGTTTTGCTTCAGTTGTGGACTGCAGCTTTCCTATACAATTCAGGCTGGTTGAAGATTCTAACAGTTGCCTACTTTTTTGGCTCTTTTCTCAACCACAATCTATTCTTAGCCATTCATGAGCTGAGTCACAACCTTGCATTCTCAACCCCCATATACAACCGATGGCTCGGAATCTTCGCCAACCTCCCAATCGGTGTCCCCATGTCCGTCACCTTTCAGAAGTATCACTTAGAGCACCATCGCTTTCAAGGTGTCAATGGCATTGATGTGGACATCCCAAGCCAGACTGAAGCCCGTGTTGTCACCAACATCTTCACCAAGTCCATATGGGTCCTCTTACAGCTCTTTTTCTACGCCCTTCGGCCTCTCTTTCTCAACCCCAAACCCCCCGGTCTATGGGAGTTCATGAACTTTGTCATCCAACTTTCCCTCGATGCTACTATGGTTTATTTCTGGGGTTGGAAGTCTCTCGGTTACATGATCCTATCCACATTTGTTGGTGGTGGGATGCACCCGATGGCTGGTCACTTCATCTCGGAGCACTACATTTTTAAGCCAGACCAAGAGACGTATTCGTACTATGGGCCCTTGAACCTCCTTACATGGAGTGTCGGGTACCACAATGAGCATCATGATTTCCCGAGAATTGCTGGTTGTAAGCTCTACAAGGTGAAGGAGATTGCACCTGAATATTACGAGGGTTTCAAATCTTATAAATCTTGGAGCCAGGTGATCTATATGTATATCATGGACCGGACAGTAGGACCTTATAGCCGAATGAAGAGGAGGAATGTTGCATCCAAAAGTAGCACAACCATGAAGAAATATGAATAAGATGTGCATTCCTTATCTTTTTCATCTAATTTTGGGGGTTTGCTTCAATTCTTTATAGGTTCTATTGATTGTGATATTCTTGAAGGATTTCAATGTTCATTCTTACGATGGAGCGAACAGAATTAGTTTGTTCGTATAATCCCACATGAATTTTGTCATCTATTGAAACATATTATGAAGCACCATTTGGATCACTTTTTTTTTTTTTTGCATCATATTCTCCTCTTGAGTTCTTGAGCACATTTCAGTCTTAAATTTGCTCAACAGTTAAGATAGGTAAGTAGTTTTCGTCTCAGTTCTCTGAGAATCTGTCTTCTTGACCATTCCGATACCATTCACTTGTTCATGGATCAGAGTTTCTAAGCCATGGGCTTGGTTAACCATGATATGGTACCGAGTCAGAGTGAGATTGTTTGTGATTAATAACTTTCCAAAAAAGGGGACTCTAATTTCCTGATAATCTTTCAAAAAACGAGAGGAGAATCAAATTATCAGCCCAACGTTCATGGAAACCAGAGGATTGAAGATCGGTTCTTTGAACGATGTTAATGTAAATAGCGAATGGAGATTCAACTCTATCTTTGCAAACTAAACAGCAATGGGTTTACTTATTTTCATCCATGGAAGGAGATTAACAAAATCTACAATAATGTGGGTATGATTTTGATCAATTAATTATTGTATATCTTTTTGAAAATGTGTTCCATAAGGTGTCTGGTTCTCCTCTTCTTATTATGAGCCTCGCAACAAAATTCTTGGAATTTCTTCAAAAACTAGGAAAAATATAGGAATTAATCCATGATTCATGGAATTGATTGGAGATTCATCATTAATCGACTATTCTTGAATAAAAAAGCTTTATTTTGTTCCTGATCGACTGTATCATCCTAACCTTCGCGCCTCTCTATCTCTCGAAATCCAAACACTGCAATGCACGCTGAATCTAAACTTGGTAAATGGGGATTGCCTTACCTCCTTTGCTTGGCTTAATTAACCTAATTTAATCTCTTCGAGCAGCTAATGATGTAGGAACACACAATCTGGAATGTAGGAAGTAGATTAACAGCTACACTTAATCGTTAACTACCCATTCAGTGTAACTGCCAATTTGGACTAACAAGCATCAAATGAAGAACATCAGAAAGGTCTCGTTTGGGGAAGCAATGCTTCCAAGGAAAGTGATTAATAACTTTTGTAAGAATCCAACAGTAAAATTGGCTGTTCGATGACTGTATTTAGGAAGTGCTTTTTGGAATCTAAAGACAATTATGAAAACTTCACGAGCATCGACCATTAAATTTGGGAATCAGAAATTCAAAAAAACATATATATTCCAATAATTCAAGTGGTTTAGTTTTTTTTTTATCTTTGATGTGTTTAAGCATCATCGAAATCCAAGTACATTCTATAAGCATTTCGATCCGGAGAATAATAGTGTTCGATCAGTTTTTCGATTTGGAAACCCATTTTAGTGTAGAGGCTTACTGCGGCTGTCCTTGAAGGATCGACGTGAAGGCAAATCCGTTGGATGTTTCTAGTTCTGCATTTCTGAATTGCTGCTCTTAATAATGCTTCTCCATGGCCTTGCCTCCTGTAATTGCTCCTCACTTTTATTTTTATAAAATTCCATAAAAATAAAAATGAAAAGAAACAATAAAATTAGATGAAACATTTATGACCATGAAATCTACTATTTCATATGAATATGATCCTCTTTGACTCGACCGAGTCACCCAATTTGACTTGAAGTGTCACGATCGACTTTGTTACCCTCCTAGTTTTTAGTGACCCTTGACCCGTCTTCCTTATAGGCTAATAGAAAATGACCAAATATCCTCATCTTCAACCTGTGACCAAGAGGTGGATTTTTCTTAACTTCAGATCCTATCTATACTTCAATCCTCACACTTCAAGAACAAGATAAGATATTTTGAGAAGTTGAAGTTAAGGAATTTTGGATAGATTGAAGATTAGTTAATAATAACTTATCAAGGTTTTTCTACATAAAGTTTGAAGTAAGAGATTTTTGAGAGAAATATGGCTTGAAGTGGAAGAAGAGGGCATTTAGGTCATTTTAATAGTCTATGAGAAAAGAACAAGATCAAGAAGGCATTCTAAGTTTTATTAGGATCGTAAGGTAAAAGAAAAATGGTTTCAAAGAGCTTTGTAAAAATGGTGATCCATCTATATAAACAAACCCTAAAAACAAATTTCTAAAAGGAGGAAACATTGAAGGAAGGAAGGAAACCTGCAAGTTTTGTGATGGAAGCGAGCAAGGAAGAAGGCCATGAGTACATGACGTAGCCTGCAACTTGAGTGTTGTTGATCTGAGACTCAGAGTATAGTAATCCACTATTGTTCTTCCTCAACTCTTCGTTGAAGAATCTTGCAAGAGATTCGTGCTTTGGGAAGATCTTTCTCTCCAATTTCACGATCTCCTCCACTACTTTATCGTAGTTCGTTGAGTCTCGAGTCAGCTCCACAATCACAGGAGTCGTCGACATGTATCTCTACTATAACCACTTGGACAAACTTCCCAATTGATTGAGAATGAGAATTTCAAGCTCCCCCAGTGTTACTTGTCCGGTGTTTATATACAGAGAGAGCTTATATAGCCACTCCAACTTTTTTTTATAACACACCAATTTATGGATCATTAATAGAATTTGAATATTTGATATATAATTTATACGTCGGAAGTAGGAAGAACAAACAAACAAGTGAGGTAGGGGTGCGTAATTATCTCGATTGTTCGATGTCGTGTTTACATGGTTGGGATTAATGTGTTTTTCGTTCTCTTAATTTTTTTCTTCTAACCTTTAGGGTGTGCCTATATTCTTAATTGGTGTGTCATATATAATCCTATTAATTAGTGTGTTATGAGCAAATGTTGATGAAGCATGGTTTTACATCCGTCCGAGACAGAGATGACTTGTCTGATACATCTCGGTATCGTCCACCGACAAGATGGATATGGATACACAAGTCAAACGTATCAGATGGGATTTAAATCATGGTTCATTTTTCTCATTGTTGAATGACTCAAACGTATCGGTAAACAAGCTTTAAAACCAGGTGATGAAGTACTATAAGCTCTCTTGTTTAAACTTAAAAGACATATTAGCTAGCCAATTGACATTAAACACATTGTTTTAAACAATATTAAAATCACTCAAATTCTCAGTCATTTACAAGATTCAGAAGGTAAAACATCTTTCTTTATGATCCCCACAAGAAAAAACCCATTCTGGATATTTGGGGATTCATCAAATTAAATTTAGAGATAAATATTTTCTTCTGTTGGGGGTAAGCTGGGAGTGAAACTCAAATCTCTTCGCAACAAGTAGAGTATCCCAATCAATCCTGGTGCCAAATCTCACAATCATGATTCCAAGGTCCCTCTCAACTTTCAACATTTTGGTAGATCTTGGCTTTGATCAGATTTCAATTTCAAGATCTTCAACCAAGAAAACTCCAGCAGAAATCGTGATATAAATAGCCCTTAAAAATGCAGAGAAGAATATGTACCGCGGCAAACTTCCATTTACCACCTTTTTCTTCCTTCACTTTTAATGGATTTTTGCTAAGAATAATAAGTAAATTTGATTACTACTTTTGGCGGCGGAGATACTCACGCATCTGCATATGTATTTCTGCCTTGACTACCAGACGCATCTTCTTTGAATCTTCCCATAAAAACCCACCATTATCCCTCGCATAATCACAAGCAGCTTCAAAGATCTCCTGCAAAGGATGAGAACCCAAACTCTCAATTCTCAAATAATAGCCAAGTAGACACGAAGAATTGAGGGGAAAAAATGGGAGAAATTGTTACCCTAGAAGGAAATTCATCATAGAAATGTGACGGGGTTATCTCTACTCGATTTAAATCTGTTTCCCAGAGCCTAATCTGTCCAAATCAAGACGTACTTAGACTCGTCAGATTAATAAAATGTGAATCTTTTGTGCTCGTATAATAGTTTAATAAAATGGGATTTTGACAGGCACCTGATCTGTAACGTTCTCTGGAACAGATGGTGATCTTTCTGCAACACGAGGATGTGAATTCTGCTGAAGGAAAGAAATTATCTGCAAATGCACATTTTCAATAGTTCAAGTGAAAAATTAAATAAATAAAAGAAAAAGCAGCTACAAGAAGCAGAAGTGAAACAATACAGATGGTTACATCCTGAATGTTCCCAATTTCCGGAAATTTATATTTCATTTCAATGGAATTGAAACCAGAAAGCTCTATTTTAACATCAGCAGTGGTAGTGGCAGTACTGTATAACGTGGCATAGCTTGAAACAATCATGGTTAGCCCAACACTTCGTCGGAACCCAAC
Source organism: Akebia trifoliata (assembly GCF_017979445.1). Lineage (NCBI taxonomy): Eukaryota > Viridiplantae > Streptophyta > Magnoliopsida > Ranunculales > Lardizabalaceae > Akebia > Akebia trifoliata. Next base: position 3,669,721 of record NC_141385.1, read on the forward strand.
ATCCAGCTGATTAGATGATCCTAACCATTTGATATATTTATTTCGTGTACTACATCAGTGATTAGATGGTCCAGACAAAATCCTTTTGTCAGATGAATGGGATCACTGACTGGGTTGACTTTTTCGCTTTAGAAGATCTCTTACCTGGAGTCATTGACTGATGGTGCCTACCAGCATCAGTGCCACATGGATTGCAGATGACCAAGGAATCTTGGAGTTTCCCCCCTCATTGCAGCACATCTCTCAGTATAACATCAAAGATCTTTCCAACATTCAACCATTAAAGTACATCGCAATTTGTTGCCTTCAATGGTTTTGCCATAGAAGACATGCAAGTCTTTTAAAGAGAAATATATGGTTACTTGCATGGAGACAATGGCCAAGATCGAGAAGGAAAACAAAAATTACACAATAAAGGCCAATTTAAGGATCGAAGTTTCTAGAAATTATACAAATGCAAAGGCGGAATATACAAGTTCAAAGAAATAAATGTGGCAGTCAGGAAAATAGTTGAGGAGATTCGAGATGGAACGGTATCTGTGGAAAAAGGTCATTGAGGTGAAGTTTGGAGAAAAGTGTATTGGGTGAGAAACCATTGTTGCATTGCATATACCACCATGTGGTCACACTTCATGTCTCTATTTCATCACTTAGGATGTTTTGCTTGTTCAATCTGATTGCTTTTCGAGAGTTGGCAATTCCAGGACCACCTTAAGGGGGAGAGAAAGGATTCTTTGGTACATATATATTCAACCTTTGTGGTGTGCTGAAGTTTATGGAGAGAGAAACATGAGTCTTTGAGGGGAAGAAGCAAATGGTTCATGATCTAATGATCACCATCTTGGGAACTGTTTTCTTTTGGGGAAAGCTATTCGAGGAGTTTAAGGGAGTACACTTCGAAGAATTTTATTTGGATGGGACTTGGTGCATAAGCCAGAAGGCTAACTTAGTGTCATCTTTGTATTCATGATAATCATCTTGACCGTCGGATTATCTAGTTCATAAATACAATTTATACCATATAACATTCTCTTATTTTGCTAGGAAAAAACATTCTTGTGGAGCTCCAACAAAAATTTCGTGAAAAGATAACAAAATATTCATAGCTATTACACTGGATTTTCTGTAAATTAAATAAAATGGTAAGATGTAGACGAATTTTTAACACTTGCCTGCTCAGCTGTAATGCCATTTTCAAAAGCATTATACAAGCTCTCTTTTGTTATTGCCCCAACAAGAAGGTTTGGAAGTTGATATTCAACCCTGCATTTTAAAAAACAACGTAACTGTCACTTTAATGACAAATAAAATAAAAAACTCACCAAAGGAAATAAAAAAGCGAAGATTTGCAAGATCAAACACATAAACGGTACAAGGTGCCGATGATGAGATATACTATGGAGTATGGACTATGAGGTGGTGCCCCACCACCATGTACCAGTTAGGTCTATATAGGATGTCTAGATGTTCAATTTTATTGGCAACTTCATAGATGAACCATAGCCCAAGAACTGAATTCATTGGACAATTCTAACCAACTGATTATTGAACCTATTCTCATGCACATATTTCTTATTGACTGTTTAAAGAAAGCAATAAATACAAAGTTAACAATATCAGGATGGATCAGTTTTTGGCTTGCAGTCCATGGGGCACTTCCATGATTGGGATTCTCCTGAATGATGGGTGCATACATCAATTGACGCAGAGATATTCTTTTGATTTAAATTTTATGAAAATTACCCGGATGAAATCTGTTAAAAGTTCAAGAAATTCTCCACAAAAATATAAAGAGAAAATTCATTGGGTGTGTTAAAATGGGTAAAAAAGGGAAAATCTACACTAAATAATAAGAACATGTATATTCTTAGTGTGTAACTGTATATAATTTAAAAAAGCAACTCATGTCGTGATCTTGAAAATACTTTTCATGAAAACAAAACACTTGTGGTTTTAAATTTGACATATTTTAGCCGTTTCTGATGAAATATTTTAATTTTGAAGGGTCCAACAGGAACTATCACAAGTGTGAAAAATCTGAAGTCAACCTTTTACCTCAGTATTTGTCAACAGCTTTGGGTATGTTTGGTATATTGTAGAGGAATGTCACAAAAACCATCAAAAGTGCAATATTTCATTGAACTATATTTTCAGAACCACATACTTTGCTTGTAAGTTGTGAGAAAATAAAACTTGTATTTCTCATTCCATCATCACAAACTAAATTTCTCAACCATTAACAGTAACAGATGACCGCTCTTGAGTTTTTGAAGATTAAAATCAACGCATTGCAAGGAAAAAAATTAGAAAAACAGGTGACCAGAAAAGCAACGAGGAGGGATGCACATATATTGTCTTAAGAATTGATGATGATGGTGAGACAATGAGTTAATTTTTTTCATTTGATGAATAATGATCTATGAGTACTTAAAAAGTTGAAAATTAATTATCTAATAAAAATTAAAAAGATTCTTCACAAGGTATCATACCATGTAAAGAGGACTATGTTGTTATGCAGTATTTCCCATTATTTTCATAGATTTTACTATGTTTCCATTGATGTTCAACTCCAAAGCTGACCGACATGTTTCTCGAATTAAAAAATTTAAACCAAAACATGCAGTCTGTCACAAAAACAATCTTGTTTGCATTGACCACCAAGACATTCCAAGGAACTTTCATGCTATACAGTGACATACCTCGAAAAAAGGCGTAAAATCTCACAATGTAATTTAGAGGATGAGTAAGCATAGAGCCTAAAGTTTGTCTCCACAACGACGAATCCCTGTGGAAAAAACATAATCAGAAGAGAAGTTGACAATATATGCCATGAATCTCAATCCCTAAAAAGTGGAAGAAAAAAGCTAATTGACTTAATAATAAGCAGAACAAGGAAAAACCAAAAACGCAACAGAAAGATGGGAGGAGATTATCCTTCTATCTGAGCCTTGCGGTACATTTCACTTCCACATGGGGAGTGACCCTGGGCAATATTCCTAGGCAAAAGAGCTAATCCCATGGAATGACCAAAATTATCCTCTTTGGATGCCAAAAACCATATGGCTGACAATCCAGATAACTTTATGGTTCACCCATTCAAGACAATTTTGGCCCACAAGATATCCTAGGTGGGACCCATTAAATATTTAGTCCCAATCTACTGCATACGCACATCTATGACATGACATTGATAGAGGTGGGTGGCTTCTCCTGTCACATCTTGACACCGCATCGCACCATGGAAAAGACAAGTAAAACCAACTTAAATATAAATTCATGAGAATGCCAACATGAAATCTAGATTCTCACACCAGTGACAGTGGTGGACCAGGGATCCTCCGATTCTACATTCCCAAGTGAAGACATAGGAAATATATAGAATAATAAGAGCATTTTCTGGTTGTGACGGCAATAAATAATGATCCTTATTGCCAACCACTTCATCAAAAAAGGTTATCCTCATTCTAACACTCATTTTCAAACCTTGATTTTCCTTCTCAGACCTCTTGATTTTTGAGATGGGAGCATTTGGGTCTTTTTTTCCATTAGTCTATTACGAAAACCGAGATCAAGGGAGGCATGTCATGTGTCTCAAATATTCACCAAAAACCCGGGGGGACATTTAGATATAATCTAACAAGTAGGTCAATGCGGTTGCTTCTCCAACTTTGGGTCCACTATAATTGCTTGCATACATGTGTACATAATAATGCTATGTAGTTTTACACCTCTTTTACGGGAATGTAAAAGAAGGCATCTGAATTAATTAGAGTTACAACTTGCAATTTTTGGTCTTACCACGTGATGAGCCTGTTTTAAACAAGATCTGTAATTCAAAGGTCCAATGAACTGTCATTCAACACTACAGGCCAGCGTATAGGTAATGCTCATGGTGTGTGAACCATCAAATTTGCTGGCTATCTGAGCCAAAAGTTATTATCATTATTATTATTATGGGGAATCCATAACACAATTCCCAGTGGTCCACAAAAATGAACATCCCTTTGGATGGGAGCATGTGATGGTCTTTAAAACCAAGTTCGTTTTTTTACTGCTCAAAGACCTTACTGACTCAGCAGGCATGAGTTATAAAACGTTTAATTTTTCCTCCAAGTAAGCCCATCTTTTAGGGGAACAACACACTAAATTGGCCTTCTTTGCAGAAGTGCTTGCAATGGGTTTTGAATCTGTTCTACTTTTTCTCCATGTTGACAACCCTTACCCATTGAAAAAGCACAAATATGTCTAAACCTTTCAGAGTTTCCACAGGGTATGCCTACTCTTTAGGGGACATTAACAGACCTTTAAGTGGCACACTAAATGCTCCTTTGAGTAAATGCCTGTGATGAGTTTCCAACCCTTAAGTAAAGTTTGTATCCCCCTATATAGACATTTAAGGATCAATAATGGGTGCTAGACATAAGACTTGAAGCAGATCCAAGGGATCATATTTGTACACAAATACAAGATGAAATAAATTTAATACGAGCTTAGCGTAATATTTAAGAAGATTGTAAGCATATAAAACTTTAGAAGCAAATATTGAATCAGGAAAGCTTTGACAAACAAAAAAAAAACCCCATAAGGAACATTAAACATCCACTCACAGAAAAAAAAAAAAAAAAACAAGATATAAGATGGGTTAAAAAGAAGATACCTGTTTGCGTGATGATGAATCCGTCAAGCTCACAGAAAGATTGGTAACTAATTTAGTAGGAATGAACCAACTATCTTTCCTACCCTGGAAGAACAAAAGTATTTTTCTTAGATTACCTAGCAAAAGATATTTCATTTGCTATAACAAGAATATGAGTTTGCACAAACCTGCTGAAGTTTGATTAATCCTAGATCTGCAAGATCCTTGATGGTATTTCTCTGCACCTCAGTCAGGGTGTTTAAATTGTATGCCTAAAACATAATAGAAGCAGACAAGACTGTGTCAGCAAGCAACCACTGGAAGTACTATCTGAAAGTGCCTTCCCAAAATGTTTCAAAAACTGCAAGGGAAAATACGAAGCATCATCTGATTTCATCCATAAACATGCTTCTCTATTCCCCTCTCCATCACGAGGAGATATGGTATTTATATTTTTATAAACAGTCTTACTTCAAGTTCAGCTTAATAATAGGTATGCTTAGACACAGGGAAATGGGACTCACTACAAACAAATTTCCATTTTAAAAGGATTTAATCAGCTAAAATAGGTAATTACTCTCAATGAAAGCAATCAAGAAGGAAAATTATTATATACCTCGCCTGTGACATGGAAACTGAGCTCCAATAGAAAAGAAATTAGATCTGAAGGATCCACACCTCGATCCTGCACCATTAGAAATAAAGATCAAAACATTATGTATATCGAATCAGCATTACTGCTAAGTTTTAGCAAAAAACCAATAACTTGGAGAAAATATTCAAATCTTGCTATATCTATGAACAAATATATCTTCTTAGGAACTATTTGGAAAGGGATTCTCAGGAATTTTATTTTTTATTTTTGATAGGTGGTTCTCATGAAATTCATGCTTGATTGTGAATCTTGGGACTTTTATTGAGAAAACCTTGGGAGAATTAGGGGAAAAAATAGGAACGAGATTTTACAATGAAAATTTTAAATTCTTATTAATAAAAAAAAGCCATATCCCGTGAGATATGTAGTTTCTCTTGGTGATTTGTTTGAAACTATACAAAATATATAAAAACATTTCAAAACATAATGGGGATATATATTAAACAGGTAACAATAACATCAAAGACAAAAATGTTCAACTCCTGTACAAGATGAAATGTCGAAAGTCAATACCTCGGAATTAGAGATGTATTCTCTCATTATGTACCAAAGTTGTGCATTTGTATCCATCAACTGCAATTTAGGTACAAGGATAAGGTAGGTACTATTAAGAAAATATAAAAAGTATGATAATACACACCAAGAACTGAAAGCCATTCACCGTCAATCTTGGAGCTTCCTTCTCTCTGTAGAAAAGGCACACCATCATGTGTCATCACTGAAGATACTAAATCCTATTTATCAGAGTAAAGAAACATAATCTTAAGGAAATCCATTTGAATTGGAAGTATAAGAAGGACCTTTGACTTAAAAGACCTCGCTGGAACACTTTCATCATAGAAGAACTGAAGTTTGTTGGTCTTTCTGCTTGGGCTGAACTGATAAGTTGCAGCAAGAAGCACTGATTTACCAAATTTTCATGTGATAAGAATGGATAGCCTCAAAAATCATGAATCTACACATTGATCAGAGTCAACAACCAATTATCTCATTTCATGGTACATAGTTTGAAATGGCAACAAGAACATAAATGCAATGCCCATGAACATGCATAAATATAACAGACTGACAAAAGACTGGAGTGCACAACCTCCCATTGCTCAAGGGCATAGGCCTCTAGCTCCTCCAAAGTTGGGAGTCTTACAGTGACACTTGAAGGCATTGACTCTCTCGGTAAAACTCCTCTGCAATTTCAAATTTTGAAGGTCATAACACACCACAAACTTTCTGAGAAGATAAAATTTTGAGCTAATATATCTTGGACACATAATTGGCAATAAGCAAGAAGTACAGGTTGATATCCTAACAGGGATGCAGTTAGTATGGAAAGCCCTTGAATGAAATATGCACAGTAGGAGAATAAGAGAGACAGTGGCCTCTGTTAACAGCACATGTTTAAGAACATTTTCTTTTTATAAGTAAAGATAATTTATTAAAAAAGGGAGGTCGAGTTGACCAACCCGAAGGATACAACAAAAAGCAAAGAAAAGGAAAACAAACAAAGGATTGGCAATCGACAAGCCAAAAAGAAAACCAAACACAAGAACTACCTCTCCTCAAGATCACACACCCTACCCCATCTTACTAGAAAATCTCCAAAGAAGATACCCCTAAATGTTTAAGAAAATTGTGACAGGAAAATAGAAGTCAATAAATAGGAGGAAGTTTTAAAATTCGAGGTAACACTCCTGGTATTAATCTATCGACTTCTTTTAGATGGTCACAGTAAGTTATGGTGAGTGGTTTGGGAAGCAAGCCCCGAACTCAGATGGTTGGATAATTCTAGTTGTCCTGGAGCTAGAACATTCCATTGGTGGGACAGTAATATGTAGCTTCAACCATTCTTCTATCCCGATGTTAAGTATGCACATCTCAATTACTTTGGAAAAAAAAACTACAAATAGTTTTAAATATGCCGACAAAGTAGCTTTCAATGTACTTGGGTGATGAAATAGACTATGAGATACAGCTATCATATGATATTTCAGGATAAAACAAAGCCAAGCTGCTGATAAGTGAAACTAACACTTACCCATGTACTAAATACTTCTGAAGATTACCCTGAAATTTGGGATTTAATCTGTAGCTAATTTCCTTTTTCCTGAAATAACAATAAGAAATTAAATATAGTTAAAGAAAGACTAACTTCCTAAAAATGCTTCCCTGGTACTTCAAAAGGTTAATAAAATCATCCCACTAATGTGATAATGGAGAGCAAACATTTCAAGCATCCAAATAGGATTTCTAAGTCTACATTCCCTTAAAGAGAATTTCAGCAATTTCCCTTTCCAAGGTTATGCCATAAACTCCATACAAATATAAATTAAGGTCATAAAGTAAATAATATTCAGAAATTTGTTGACCAACTCTGAACTTCAAAATTGGTTAAGTTATTAACTGACTCAACCAAATAAAACTTGTAAATTCTATTCCAATTTTCAAGAGAGCAAAATCTGAACATTGCTTAAGAAACAAAACTACTGTAAGAAGACAATATAGTTTTTTTTTTTAAAAAGAGAAAACTAGTGTCTAAATTATGTTCTACAGAAAATTAACAAGGTTTGATATTTTTCGATTTTACTAATCAAACATAAAAAAAGGATTGATACTTTTGGAGTCCCCCAATTGTAACATTCAGACTTCTATTCCAATTTATTGTTTGATAAATATGATTCGAGAGAAGTGTGCCCTATATTGTTGTATCTACTGATGAATTTTCAAGATGTCAAAATGTTATCAAAGCTTATTCTACAGGGTTCCCAATAAACATGGATGGTGAGTTTAGTCAAATAAGAGCATATGTGAATCCAATGACTTAGACGGGTCGTAGTTAATATAATCTAGTCTACTATAGAAATAAAGATGCTTCAAACAAATTTATTTAATTTGAGATAAATCTGAAGTTAATTTTCCTCCCACAGATGTACCGATTTTGAAAGGAAAAAAAAAACAAGTAAGCACACCTGTCAGTAGTTTCAAGAAATACTCGTAATTGTATTAACCGATCGATCGCAACTCTATGTTTAGAGAACCCATCTGCAAGAACCCACTCTTCCATTGATTTGGCTGTTATTGGGACATCAATGTATAGAAGTTGCAAAACATACTTCTTGGCCAGAGGTGGCAAAGACCTGAGCACAAGAAAGAACAAACAATTTACTGTCTTTATCTCATTTTCTGTTTCTGTAAACTCTAAGGGCCTCTTTGGATCCTCATTTTGTGCCCAAATATATATATATATAAGAACTCTTCAAGTTTAAAAAAAAAAAAAAAAAAAGTACATATCTTTTTGGTGAAAAATATTGCGCGATCGAAACAGGCTATAAATTTATCAAAAATTTCGAAGATCGAATTTAATTTAAGCGCCGAATCACCAATTATATTCTACAGAATTCTATCAATAATACCCTACAAATCCCTCCCCCCCCCCCCCCCCGGGGGGGGGGGGGGGGGGGTGAACCCCTTACAACACTTGGTTGCCTCAATCGAGACCGATAAGATGATCAAAAATCGAAGTCATAAAGGAGAAATATATAGAAAGATCAGAACTTTGAAGGAAAAATGAAGAAAATGCGAACCTCAAAACAGCTTCGCAGATGAAGGTGTTATCGTAGAGCTTGTCGAGCTTCAACGCAGGTAAAGCTGCCACCATGTCCATGAAATTCTTCGCAATGATCTTCACCTGAGGCATCCTGGAACTCTCTCTCTCTAAAGAAAAATTAGGGTTTTGTAGAACGATCGCAAAGACGATCGACAACGACGACGAACTTCTGGAACTACTGGACTCAGTGGGAGAGACCAGAGACGAGCTCAACTTCAATGTTCGATCACGGGTCGAGTTCGACCGATTTGAAGCGGTTTTGGTTTTATTAATCGGTAAATTTAATTGCCCCACTTTAACTCAAAAACTTTAATTCCGAAAAAGATAAATTAAAGTGGAGAATTTCTATTGGCACTCCAACTTTTATTTTTTACACCCCAAAGTAAATTTTATTTTAAAAAAACAGAAAACTTATAGGACGGGAGTATAATTTTTTCACATTGGGAAAGAACGTCAGGTCTGATATTGTCTTCTCTCTATGGAGAGATATCGAAGAGTGAAGACCAAGAGATCAACATCAAAAAGTCGAAGTAGACGATCTTCGTGATATTAATATGTTCCTTTCGATGGATTAGTGTCGATAGTGGTAATTTGTGATTTTCAAATCTTGTGCAATTGTTATGAAGAAAACTTTTACGTGAAAAATGTTTATTTCTATTTTAAATGACAGGTATTAATTTTTAATTTAGGTGTGTGAAATAATTTAAGTAATTAGAGTGTAATAAGTAAAAGTTAGGATGCCAATAAAATTTCACATTAAAATGAATAATGGGCTGAAATGGAAATTTCACAACTCTCTCCATGTGTATTCGATATCCAATAACAATGGATGGCGATTTATATTGGATCGGGGTTGAAGTTGGATCAATAAAATCACAAACTCACCCTTGCATAAGCTTATAAGATTTTAATACATGGACTGTGGTTTCAAATCAATCCAAAAAATTAGTAGGGATCCCACGATCCAAGCTAATAACAAGATCAAGTTTTTTGGTATTAGTTTGAGGTGCGACCAATGTGGCTTATTATTCTATAAGAGTTGTGATAATTTGACGCTCTTTTTTCAAATGCCCTCTTTACGCCCCCATCACTGGGGGTGTCAATGGGTATCCATTTAACCGAAATCGAACCAGAATTGAAATCGGAATCGAAAACCCCAATTCCAAATCCCTTTTTATTGGAACTGATTAGAGCCGTCTCTTAAATGGAATCAAACTGATGGGAATCGGAACTATTAAGTTCTATCCAATGGGTATCCAAAATCAATTTATTTTGTCATTTCTTTTCATACTATAGATAATTTAAGGTATTTTTTATTTTAAAATAAATGCATGTTATATTCAATTCTTCAATTTTTCATATAAATTATTAATTATAACTTAAAATGAGTTATTCTTCTAAAAATTTATTGCTTTTAACAAAAATAAAATATTTTTACTTTTGAAACAAATTATTAATTTGTATCTTTAATATAACAAATTAAAAATAAGTTAATAATTTTGTTAATAATATGTTAATTTTTTTTTTACAATAATTTGAAATACTTTTTTTCTCGTTCAATTCTTGAGAATTGGAATCGATGGGTACCCATGATTTTTGGCGGTTTTTGTTCCATTTATTTTAAAATCGGACTCGAAACCGACAAGAAGTAGAATCGAACTAAATATAATGGTTATGGTTCTAAGTTCCTTAGGAACCAAACCGGAACCGATCCATTGACACCCCTATCCATCACATAACCGTAGATCTTTTACTTTTGGATACATAAGAAAAAAATTTATGGTTCTGTAACTGCCAGGTCAGGGAGAGTATAGGAGGCGTCTGCAAAAATAGCGTATTATAATTAGTCATTCTATAAACAAACATGCACATGTAAATTTGGTGGTATATTTATCCAATAATAGCAAATTTAATCAAATATCTTATCTAATCATGAACCAAATAGTGTCATGTCAGATAATGTTTTCGAATTGATCAGATTGATTTATTGTCCCAACAATGTTTCTAGGTGCTCAATCACTTCTTGCGTCTAGTATTTTGAGTTATCGATCATATTAATGTCTTCTTGATAGAATTTTTGGGTGATTTAACATACAAACTCCGAAGGGGGAATGTATGGAGTCATCATGTAAACTGTCGAATCAGATTGGAAACCTAACCTAATTAGATTTATTTCATTTCTTTTTAAGTGATGAAAGAGCAAATATATCATAAAATGTCAGATTATTAAGAATTATATATATTACAATTTTGATATATATTTGATCAATTTGTCCAAATCAACCAACAAATGAGCTGACTTAGACCCGTGAACATCCAAGTGGGATCGATTTCGAAAACATTGGTTACCACACATTGACACATTCCTACATATACACATGCAAGCATTTAATGAACATATATACAAACGGGGCCAGCCATAATTAGGACAAGGCCCGTGCTTATTAAAGGTTTTAAAAATCTTGCCGACTGATTGAATGAGTGGGTTCTATTAAGAATAATGATTTTCTGACTCCCCCCAAACTATTTTGACGTGACATGTGCATGAACCATAGATTTTGTCCTCGAGATACATAATTGCACATATTTATGGGGATGTGCATTTCTGTATCCCGATAAAAAAAAAATTATGGCTCATGCATATGCCACATCAGGGGAGTTTGTCAGAGGGGGGAGTTAGAAAATCATGACACATTTTTTAACCCGAATTGAGACCAAACAAATCACAGATTGTCTAAAGGTTAGTACAGATTTTGTTTTTTGGTTTTTTTTTTTTTTTTTTGGGGGGGGGGGGGGGCGGGGGGGGGGGGTTGTATAATTTAGAATACCTTGGATAGTAGTCCCATCGTTGGGGTCGATAGTTTGATGAAGAGCACATTTTCCTTTAGATAATATGGTTGGACATCTCTCTAATCTTATTTTCTAGGGATTAATTTTCTAAGAAAAATTAAATATAACACATGACGATCATATTTCTAATCCAACTTACAAATTTTGGGTCCATTGGATGAATTGGTTCAAATGAATTAAACTACATATTCAATTTTGTATCTAGTAAACTGAAAATCCAATTGAATTGGTATGACTTATACAAGTTTTAGAGCGTAGGATCTATCACTCGATGTTATTAGAAAAAATTACCTAATGTGTCCATTCAATAGTTTCTTGCATTTCATAGGGAAACACTAACGTCGCCAATTTTGCAGGGGTGGTTTACTAAATTATCAGAAAAAAAAAACACACACACACACACACAAAATTATAGAGCTAATATAGTTGTAGAGTTATTTTCTTAATAGCATATATGTGAATTGTTGGTTTTAAAACATTAGAGATTGAGATGACTTGTTGAAGTTATTTAAGTATCATTCGTGAATGAAATGAAACACCACAGTTGAGATTCATAAATTTCTTCTTCTCCTTTTTGGTTTACAATTCCTGAAAAAAGTCAAAATCATCTATGATACTGAGTCATCTATGTGTTGTTCATGAAGAGACTAGACACGAAACCGAGATACAAAACCATGTTCTAATTAATGAAATTAAATGTAGTGTTTTGGGTTTTTCAACATGGTACCACCTTTCCTTCTCTCTAACGATCATCTTTAAAAGAAAAATTAGACCGAGCTTGGGACCACTACCCCCTCCCCAGTCCCGCCTTTCATCCCCATCTATAAAGGAATAATTAGACCAGACTTATATCCATCGACCACTCCCCCTCCCCTCCCCGTGTGATTGGGTAGACGAGAATCCAATAATTAATTATCAATTAACCTCGATGACGACAGCTGAGTGTATGGGGACACAAATTATCAAAAAACATGATTTTCTTTATCCAAACAAAGAAAGATAATAATTCCATTTAGAATGCGCGTTTCATCACAATTAAATGACAACTTTTTCATTTTTGTTCCTTTTCATTACATAATATGCCTAAATCCTATTTAATATGTTATTATATTCTATTATCATACCAACCTTTACTTATAACATGCCAACCTATAGCTAAACAATGATTCTCTTCCCAATGTTTTCCTCTCATAAGTAATGGTTGAGATTTAATCTCCCCATGAATCTCAATAACAATTCTTCACTTTATTTGCTTTTTCATTCTCCTTTCGACAATACCCCCCAACTTATTCCCTTTCCTCTTTTACCCTCCTTTTCAAAAATACATATTCGACTTTATTGTCTTTCCTCTTTTTATTTTTTTTCTTCAATAAAATCCCTCCAACCTGATTGCCTTTCCTCATCTATTTTCTTAGCCCCACACAGGCAAACTTTAGTAATTAATAAGCGAATTTGCTAGCTTGTAGAGTTGGTTAAAGTTTGTGAGTGTTGATATTACGATCTGAGGTAAAAGTTCACATATCTTCACCAACTATAATTTTACTTGCCTAATGCGTATATATATGTATTAAATGTAGCAAATAAAAGTGGAGTTAGAGACTTAATGTGTGTTTGAAATACAATATCATTTTTTTTACTTTTCTTTTTAATGCATGAGATGAAGAATAAACACTCTTCAAACCAAGTTCTAGAACAATTTATCCTTTTATCCTTCCCAAACGCATAAAATCATTCAAACTAAATACCATTCTTTATCAAAGCTATGTTTCAATTCATTTCATAGAATTGTCCGTGATCTTTTAAATTAGTCAATGTAATCGTATACTTTTTATGAACCATCAGGGGTTAGTTAAGATAGTAAGGACAACTGATTTTGCTCCCCAAGTCACACCTTCGAGTCTCTATATTTCCCTCCATGTAAAAGTGGTTACATTTAAATGTTGAACACGTGCTAGGGTGGTTGGTATGTGCGGCCCGCCAAGCTAAAAATATACTTTTTATGATATTTTTATTTTTTAAGGTGTGAGACTCCATTACTATATGGATAGTCTCTGATGAACTTCTGAAAATCGTTTTGCATTCAAATTTTAAAATCCTTTCCATAGACATTTTTTTTTTCTTTCCCTTTTAATATCAAAAGCTTGATGCTTGATCCTATGAGAATTCCCTTGTGGCATACTCTTTTGGACCGAAAATGCATAAGAACTTCAAAATTTTGTTGTTGTTTCCTTTTATACTGAAATCTTGATGTTAGTAGGCCTATAAAATATTTATGTTTTACAGTACACATCATGACTCAAGTCAACTATAAATAAATCTTTTGGAACATCAATACATAAAAGATTACCTTACTTAGTACGAATTTGCTGTTCAGAACCAATGGTATGATGCCATGTGTATTGAAAAAAGGAAAAATTATTAAAACAGAGTTACATATTTATATAAAAAAATCTTTTTTTTTTTTTTTTGAAATTACCTAAAATGAATTAAATTGCTAGACAGTCCAACACTTCAATAATTTGTTTGACTGTTCAATGTTTTAATAACTTGCCTTATAACCCTAGTAATTTAACCTCCACCTAAAAAGTTTGGACAGTCCAACGCATTACTAACACACTGGACTGTCTGGTGACTTAATTCTTTTTTGATAATAAAAAAAAAAAATTTCTTTTTTATAAATTTTAAGAAATCTAACCCTTTTTTTAATATTATTATATAGTAACCTTTCCTTAAAAACAAAAACAAAAAAAAAAAACGTAAATGTAACTGGCTGGTGGCGAGAATACTTGGGGACAAAGTGATTAGGAGTTCTGATTTTTAATACTTTTTTTAATGCACGTCGAATCATGCCATTGGATCATCAACTGAGTACAAAAATTTCTTAACAGCAAATTAGTACTCGCTTACTTGATGTATTATAGCATTTAGAATTTAAAACCATTTTCTTGATTGGTCCGTAGCCATTGACTTGATTGTTTTTTCATTTTTTGGTAGTCAAATGTAACATCAAAACCAAGCTAATTTTGTGTTTAGGTATATCAGGATATAAGATCGTTCATGTAGTTGGTGGGTCCAAAGGATCATGCCACGAGACTTTCCGTATCAATTAACAACACAAATTTATTTATATGGGATTTCACATAACTTTTTCAAGGGATGAAGGGATGAAACACGAAGCTTTAAAAATTAGTGGACAAAATAGAAAATTTATGCTTTTTATAGATGTCTTAACTTTTTAGTAGTACTCCTGGAAATTGCGTCACACTTTCAGAAGAACGAAAATCAATCAATTTTTTTTTTTTTTTAAAACAAGCCTTCATATTCCTCTCGTGTAACACAAGTCCAAGTCTCTCTCTCTCAAATGGGATTTGGACATGATTTTAAGAATTCAAGGAAAATATATACATAATAAACAAGTAACAACTCCTCTAACATGTGTCACAAAATTGTAAATCATTTGCATCGAGATATGTAAAATCATAATTTTTTTTTTTTTGTGTATCTTGAGATAAATGATTTACAATCTGTTTTTTTTTTTCTTCAGAGGGAAAGGGGGCGCCGGGGGGGGGGGGTGGTTTCATATTATCATGACTCATAATAAATAGGTTTGTGAAAATCTCTTATTTTGTTAATTGAACTAAAGTTTTACACAAGAAAAAAAAAAAAAAAAAGTTGGTGAAGTAATGTTAAATTTCTAACTTTAATTTAATGGTTAAAAGTAGATGTGCAACTTGGTTTGGTTTGAGGTCTGAATTGAAGTTTTACAAAAGAAAAAAAAGTGGGTGAAATATTGTTAAATTTCTAACTTTAAATCAATGGTTAACGGTAAAGGTGCAACTTGGTGTGATTTGATGTGTGAGTTGAAATTTTACAAAAGATACAAAAGTTGGTGCAGTAATGTTAAATTTCTAACTTTAATTCAATGGTTAAAAGTAGGGGTGCAACTTGGTTTGGTTTGAGGTCAAATTGAAATCGAACTAACATAGGTCAATTCATTAAATAAGAACTAGCACGAAACTTAAATGCATTGGGACCAACCCATTTCAAACCAAACTAAGATCTATATTGGTTCGATTTGTTTCTATGTATTGCTTTTTGGAAGTAACATTTTTAATAAATAAATAAATTCTAATAAACATAAAATTTCATACAATAAATGATTAATATATTCATAAATAAGTATTAATTGATGCCCTAACTCCAAAAAAATTTTCATAATATATATATATAGGATCCCGTTCAGCAACAAACATTTGACAAACATTTTGGCAAAACATTTTTCAAAACATGGGTTAGAGATCTTGGAATGGGCTGATTTTTGGTGAGGATGATTCTACAGTGAGGAGATCATCCTCACACAAAAATCAGCCCATTCCAAAACTTCTAGTCCCAGTTTACAAGTTAAAAAATCGTGGACCGTCCCTTTTTTGTAAACCATTTTGATGGGGTAGAAGTTTTGGAATGGGCTGATTTTTGGTGATGATGATCTCCTCGCCGTAGAGATCATCCTCACCAAAAATCAGCCCATTCTAAAACCTCTAACCCATGTTTTGAAAAATGTTTGTTGCTGAACATTTCCATATATATATATGGGTCCCGTTCAACACCCTAAGCTTTACCACACACTTTAACAAACGTGTTTTGTCTTACATGGGTTAGAAGTTTTGGAATGGGCTGATTTTTGGTGAGGATGATCTCTATGGTGAGGAGATCATCCTCACCAAAAATCAGCTCATTCCAAAACTTCTAACCCTATCAAAAATGATTTACAAAAAATGGACGGTCCACATTTTTCAACGTGTAAACATGGGGCTAAAACATTTCGGAATGGGCTGATTTTTGGGAGGATGATGATCTTCTAATCATAGAGATCATCCTCACCAAAATCACCCAGCCAATTCCAAAACTTCTAACCCATGTAGGACAAAAAACGTTTGTTAAAGTGTGTGTGTGGTAAAACTTAGGTGCTGAACATTCCCTATATATATATAATATATATGAGAAATGTTCAGCACCCAACATTTTACTTAACAATTTGCCCAACATGTTTTGTCATACATGGGTTAGAAGTTTTGGAATGGGTCGATTTTGGTGGGATCATCCTCACTAAAAATTAGTCCATTCCAAAACTTCTAACCCCATGTTTACAAGTTGAAAAATCGTGGACCGTCCATTTTTTGTAAATCATTTTTTATGGGATTAGAAGTTTTTGAATGAGTTGATTTTTGGTGAGGATGATCTCCTCACCATAAAGATCATTCTCACTAAAAATCAGTCTATTCCAAAACTTCTAACCCATGTAGGACAAACACACGTAGGGTAAAGTGTAGGCTGTTGACCGGTGAGGAGATCATCCTATTGTTCAACACCTTACGATTTACCCTACACTTTACCCTACGTGTTTTGTCCTACATGGGTTAGAAGTTTTGGAATAGGCTGATTTTTGGTGAGAATGATATTTATGGTGAGGATGAAAAATCAGTCCATTCCAAAAATTTTAACCCCATAAAAAATGATTTACAAAAAATGGATGGTCCACGATTTTTCAACTTGTAAACATGGGACTATAAATTTCAGAATGGGCTAATTTTTGGTGAGGGGGATCTTCTAACCGTAGAGATCATCCTCACAAAAAATTAATCCATTCCAAACCTTCTAACCCATGTAAGACAAAATATGTTTGGTAAAAACATAGGGTAAAGTGTAGTGTGCTGAACATTTCTCATATATATATATATGGGAAATGTTCAGCAACAAACATTTTGATAAAGCATTTTCAAAATATCGGTTATAGGTTTTAGAATGGCTGATTTTTGGTGACGATGATCTCTACGGGGGGGAGATCATTATCACCAAAAATCAGCCAATTCCAAAACCTCTAACCCCATCAAAAATGGTTTACAAAAAATGGACGGTCCACGATTTTTCAACCTGTAAACATGGGGCTAGAAGTTTGGAATGGGCTGATTTTTGGTGAGGATGATCTCCTCACCGTAGAGATCATCCACACCAAAAATCACCCGATTCCAAAACCTCTAACCCCATGTTTGAAAAATGTTTTGCCAAAATGTTTGTCAAAATGTCTGTTGCTAAACGGGAATGGGCTGATTTTTGGTGAGGATGATCTCTACAGTGAGGAGATCATCCTCACCAAAAATCAGCCCATTCCAAAACTTCTAGCCCCATGTTTACAAGTTGAAAAATCGTGAATCGTCCATTTTTTGTAAACCATTGTTGATAGGGTTAGAGGTTTTGGAATGGGCTGATTTTTGGTGATGATGATCTCCTCACCGTAGAGATCATCCTCACCAAAAATCAGCCCATTCCAAAATCTCTAACTCATGTTTTGAAAAATATTTGTTGCTGAACATTTCCATATCTATATATATATATATATATATATATATATATATATATAGGGGGCGGTTCAAGGGCCATCTGAGAAACCGTCTAAGAAAACTTTCGTTTTTCAAAATAAGGGTTAGAGATTTTGGATTGAGCTGATTTTTTGCAAGGATGGTCACTATGATGAGAAGATCATCCTCACAAAAAATCAGCTCAATCAGAAACTTGTAAATCCATCAAAAGTGATTTACAAATTAGTGATAAAAAGTGGTAAAAAATCGACGGTCCACATTCTAAATCACTTTTAACGGGGTTAGAAGTTTCAGATTGAGCTGATTTTTTTTTTGGATGATCTTCCCATCATAGAGATCATCCTCACAAAAAATCAGCTCAATCCAAAATTTCTAACCCATATTTAAAAATTTTATTTACCGTCGAAAGTTTTCTTAGACGGTTTCTCAGACGGCCCTTGAACCTGACCCATTATATATATATTATATATATATATATATGTTACATAAGGGTTTAGTTCTCGATTTGTTCCAGTTCAATACAAGCTTGATTCAAGAACTAGATAAAATTGATCAGTTCTCTGTTTTACTAACCTAGAATTAAACTATAACTCATTCAAAATTGAACCAAACCACCTCCAAAACTATCGATTTAGTTTAATTTTCGATTTGAATAGAACCAAGTTACACTCCCAATTTAAAGTAAGGTTATTAATTTGATCTGTTTCAATCTTATTAACTTAGAATTTGGATCAAGGATTTTATTTTCAATAAGGATCTAATAGGGCAAGATTTCGATCCAACCTATCCGATCGATTTTGGATCATCCATGTATTGTTCCAATAATAAGTATGTAAATTATATTTTATATTTTGTTATATATAATGTTTATTTATATTTTATACATCATATCGGATTTCATCTGATCAGATTTGATAGGATCTTACAATTGGAATCATAGAGGTCCACCAAGTGATAGCACATTATTCATGGATGCATGGGCTTCAAGAATGTGACACTTGGCATTTGAGAGCAGAACTTTCCTATACGCAAAGAAAAAGAAAGAAGGTTCGGAGGCCGGTGTGCCACTACTCTCTCCTTGATGGACGCGCATAACTCTCATGTTGTCGTCACGAGATTTGTCTGACTTTGACTATCAAGAAAAAAAGTGGAGTATCTGATGTGGCTGATTGGGTCTGACCGTGTGCAATACTTTTAGATGACGACAATGCCATCCGAATTTCAAGATATGAAACTCATATTTTTTCTTTCTTGATTTTTAAAGGAGGATTTCTATTGCAACACCAACTTTTGCTAACACCACACCCAAAATGAGTGATAAATACATGAACTGGGGTGGCGTTAGCAAAATTTGGTGTGGAAAGATAATCTCTTTTTTAAAGGTGTTAAAAAAGAATAATGATTTTCTGATGCCCCCTACGCTCCCATCATAGAACTATAGATCATTTGTCTCGAGATACACAATAAATGATCTATGATTCTATGATGGAGGCATATGTCAGAGGAGGGCGTCAGATTATTATGACTCTAAAAAAAAAAATTGAAATTTCCAAACAAGTGCATTATTTCAAGTTTTGATTAGTAAAAGTATTGGTTCCATATTCATTGAGATATTTCAAGGTATTCCCGAGATATTTTATTTTTCATTTTGATTACGATCAAAATTTGGTGTTTTAATCAAAATATCAACGGTAGAAAATATTAAATTCTGATTTAAAAACTGAATTTTAGGATTGGTTTGCAGGTCAAGTTTGATTTGAATCATTGAGACATTAGAAACCTCTATAAATTACATGCTTTTTAACAAAAACTCTTAAATAAGAATCTTCAAGGAATTTAACGGCAATTGTGCAACCATCTTGTAAATATCTTTTTACAATTTCATGACATCGCAATTACGATAGAATGCTTTTTTTTCCCCCACTTGTCTTATCAAAGTCGTGGATGTTATCTTTCCATATGAATAAAAAATAGATTTTTTTTTTTTTTAAATTTAGATTAATATACACTATTACCATACAATTAAATTTTTTATAAATAAAAAAAAAATATTTGTCTATATAAAAAAAAAAATTCCTTGAAACTAATATAAATGGAATGATTGAGGTGAGCATTCAAAAAATTAAAAATCGATTTGAGTCGATTTTTGGTTGAATTAAATTCAAAGTTGATTAACATGAGTCAAATTACTTGGACCTAGTCGATCTTGTTTTGATTTGGCTATCAAAGTGGGATGGGTCCAGTCTTAAAACCATGAATATATTTCCTAATTTTGTTCATTAAATTATGCATCTATGGATGTGAAATTTTCCAACTCCCACGTCTAGTTCCAATTAAAACTAATTTTATATATTTGTTTAAAAAGAGAGCTGCTATTGCCACACCAAATTTTACTAACGCCACACCAACTTTCACATGAAAATTGGTTGGGGGGTGGGAATTGCAGTTTTCTTAGGTTTTAAGAGACGTGCTATTGCCGCACCAATTGTGTGCGAGTCTTTGATGATTTACGTAGGAAATGGTGTGGCAATAACATCTCTCTTATAAAAAAAAGTTTAAACCAACCTTTATGAGAAAATCCAGGGGTAATTTCGTCAAATATGTAAAAAGCATATTTAAAATTAGTTTTCTGAGATCTACTTACTACTTACTACGAGAGAGTGCTCTTCTGTTCTTTGGCGTAGTCAGCAAAGACAGGCTCAGTTCTAATTTAAGTGTAAAATACTCTGCAACACGAAGGTTCCACTAATGGAGATTTCCTTTTACACTATGTTTTGATGAACTCTTATCGTTTGATCTCTTTGAATCTCTAAGACTGAGGAGAAGATCAGCAAGTTTTTAATCGAATCACAAAAAAATTTCAAAAAACGAAGAAGTTAAACTGTGGTGGAGATCTAAGAGTTTCTGTAAACGAATATTTGAAAGTTAGAAACCCAAGCTTTGAGAAAATCTTGCTAGTTTCCCTCTGGAAATCCGTTGGAGAGACAACAATGTTGTTCTGCGTGAGTTTTTAGAGCTAAGAATTTGTTCTTTGTTGAGGAAATCGGAGGGAAATGTGAGATTCTGCATATTAAGGATCGGTGCTGTTATTTGAGATTGTAAACGAAAACAAACAACATTCCGATCTTTCATTCGAAATACATGATTTTAAGTTTCTTATTTCTGTTATTTGGGGGATTTCTGGTGTTACACATTAAACATCATTTTTTATTTTTGTTTTTGTTTTTGTTTTTTTAGGGTAACATTCATGGATGAAGCAATTCTCTAGAGTTTCGACTTCTAAATCGACGATTAAGCTTAAATTTGGTTTCTTGGAGGTTCTTGTGAGTTCTGACTTTTGAATCGGTGTTCAAATCCGTCTTGCTTGGTTTTAACATTTTAGATCTCTGGAGAAGGGATTTTGGTGTAAACAGTGGTCCTATTAGTTAGTTGGATTCCAGTACGTTTGAAACTTTGAAGTCTTCTAATACTGGAGAAAAAAGAAAAAAAAAAGTGCAGATTTCATTAATTGCCTCTTTAATTTCATTGTCATTTGGTCGGTTTGGTATCTTTCTTTTATTGTTTATTAAATGTATGACAATCTGTAGGCGATAAAAACCTGCGATTAAAAAAGACTTTCTACTAAAAAATGGTCTAAAGTCCACAATTGGTTTTGATTATAGGCTGAGCATGGTTTTGGGGGAGCTGTATAAAAGTAGTAATTCTGTAATGTGGGTTGGCCTTTATAGCTGAGGAAGGGATTTTATCAAAGTCTTACAATCGACAAGAGATTATAGCATTTGTGAAGGAGAGGATTTGTGGGTTGATTTTTTAGCAAATAGAGGCTTTGGATTCAACAAGATCTGTGAGTAAGACTAAAGAGTTTAGGATGGCAGAAGATAAAGATATGCGGTCGTTGGCTTTGACCCCTACATGGTCTGTTGCTGTCGTATTGACGATCTTTGTCGTTGTTTCCTTGCTTGTGGAGCGCTCCATTCATCGCTTAAGTTCTGTAAGTGTTTCTCTCTGTTTTATTTATTTATCACTAAGCCTGCTTTATTTATCTATTTATTTGTTTGTCAGTAAGCTTTGTTTTTAATGAGATTAGTAACTCTATTATGGCGGGAATTGAACCCAGGTCTATGGTATCATCACCCATAGATTTCTCTGTGGAGCTGAACTTATTTTTTCGGTATGAAAGATATGGGTGTCCTGTGAAGGGCTTATTCATGTAAATCATGTACTTCATTAATACTAAAGTTTGCCCGTGTCTAAGGGCAAGGGCATCCTATTTGGTGTTAAGGGTGTAGGAGAAGAAATGCAATAAATTTGGAGGGGTAGTACAGGCAAGACAATATGGTTGAAGGGGTAATTTTTTAAAAGATTGGAGAGGAAATACAGTAATGTTGGAGGGGCATTCTGGAAAATGGGTAGAAGAGGAAAGGCAGTAAAGTTGGAAGGGTATTCTTAGAAAATAATAGAAGAGGGAGATTAAAAATTATCCTAGAGATTTGTAGCGAGATTAAATCCCAATCCCTCTTTATGTGAAGGATAAAGAGAGTGGGGGTCCACCATTGTGTTTTATCATATAGATGTTTGATGGTGTTCCATGCTGCAGCCATGAGGTTGCATTAATAAAGAAAAAGTTCTTGCATGTACATTTGCATATGGAGGTCATTATTTGTTTTGTTAACAAGAGTTCGTTGTCTGTGTAAAACCATGACACTATCTAACACTCCCCGGGTTCTTGGAGAGGCTTGAGTTGTGATATTGTTGTTCTATTTGGAAGGTTTATCTATTCTTTTCTTGCTTTCTGCGACATTTTTGATGTCTTGAAATAAGTAGGACTTGTGGAGCATTTGTTGTTGGTTACATCTAATTCCAATGTCCACATTTCAGTGGTTGCAGAAAACTAATCGAAAGCCTTTATTTGAAGCTGTGGAGAAAATGAAAGAAGGTATGGTGACTTCAAAATTGGAAAGGCTTTATCTTAAAATACTCTGAAGCATCCTTATGTTTTGCATCACTGAAAAGTATCCATACAAATAGAAAACTCTTACCAACTTAAGTTGAATCTTGTTTCCTTCATTCTCTTCTTCTAACCTCAATATCTTTGGCTTCTGTGCTGCAGAGTTGATGCTACTGGGTTTTATATCTCTTCTTCTTACAGCCACCTCAAGAATGATTTCAAATATTTGCATTGAGACGAAGTTCTATAATAGTAATTTCTCCCCATGCTCCAGGTCTGAGATTGAAGAAACAGAAGTTGAAAATGAATCTTCTCGGGAACGTAAACTATTTATGGATTATGTTCTTCATCACTCATTTAGGAGGGTGTTGAATGGTTTGAATCAGAACACCTGTAGTGAGGCACGTATGAATTAGTCAGATTTCAGAAATATTGAGATATATTCATCAACTCTAGCTTCAGTTGCTAGTTATATTTTGTTTAAAGCATAAATTTTTTTGCATCTATTTATAGATCTTTTACTTAATTTGTATACTTATGATAATTGGTTTTTAGCAAGAAAATAACTCATCTCTGGATATATTCGTCTCAGATCATTAGTGAATAGTTTCCTCTAATTCGAGATTTTGTCTTCTATGCAGGGTCATGAGCCATTTGTTTCATATGAAGGCCTGGAGCAGCTGCATCGCTTCATCTTTGTAATGGCAATAACGCATGTATCTTACAGCTGCTTAACAATGTTGCTAGCCATTGTTAAGGTTAGGAATTCTCAATTGTAGTCATAATGACTGAACTGATGACTTTCTTCAAAAGTATTATCCATTAACTAAACCTTAATGAAGCTTCACGATTACTGTGTTTTATATGTGCTTCTGATCTGGTTTATGGAACCATTGCTGCCTTGTTGCCACATAATTTCTATCCCATAGTGTCCAATCCTGCATTAAGGGAAGTACTTCCAATAAGATGAGCTAGCTATCATAATGTTGATTTAGAAAATTGTGGTTCATCCATGGATGGAAGATGATGCTTTATCTGTTTAGAATTATATAGGAGAAGGTTATCATTATATTTATGGTAAATATGAACGAGATAATGCTTGGCCACATTTGCATAGCAAGTTAGCTACCAATGATTGTAGTAAGAAAATACTGAAGATTGTAGAATACGAGTAGTGAAACAAGCCAAATGTTAAAAAAAATGACAGAAAAAGAACAATCCAACTTTTCAATACAAAGTGGGAACATTATTAAATGGTCTCTCTCCAATACTGCTTGCCTGAAAATAATAGAGTCTAGATGAACCCTTCTCTTCTGGTGAGCGCGTCTCCTACGTTGAATAAAAAGAGTCAATTGAAATCGGGAAAGCAAGCCCGAATAATTCATATGTGAAAAAATATTGAGGATCTTCTAGGAAACGGTGGTTGTCCTTTTTTGCTTGGTTCTGCTTTATATAACCTGCTGTACACCTGGGACAATATACACCTGACTCTCCTTGTAATGAGCTATCTCTCCAACAAAGTAACATAGATATCTAAGTTTACCATCCCTTGATCAAACTTCCCGTGGCAAAAAGACATAAAAAGACCTAAGAACAAGATAAGCCGTGCCCTATTCAAAAGTTCACTATTTTAATTTGAGCTGATGAGTGTCAAATTTCAAAGAGTAACATATAATGTCTCAGAGTGTTTGCTGGGAAATATGCATTACTCTCTCAATGAAAATATATGTTCATTACTTCCTAGTGGTGAGTTTAGTGCAGGATGGTTAGAATTTTCCAATGTTGTAGTTTAATGAGAAAAAAGGTAAAAAACATTTCTTTTTAATACTTTTTTTTTTCACTGTATTGTATTTTAATACTTTGGCAGGTCCATACGTGGAGGAAATGGGAGGATGAGGCAGATATGGATGAACACAATGTATTAACAGGTAAGCTCTTTAATTAATGTAGCGAGGGTTGTAGGATCGAAAGGCGTAAGAAACAGATCACTGCAGCAGGAACAAGTTGTTACGTAAAAAAGCACCTGTAAAATCCCATGAAAAACATACAGCAAGAAAATATATGCATGGATCACCACTTTAAGCCAAACCAGCAGCAAACCCTTGGTGAATGTCTCAACAGGTGCAATTCTTAAAGAGAGGAGGAAAAAAAGAGCCTTTTTTAGAAAAATTCCAGAAATATCTCCAGTTATTACAAATATGCTGACTTATATTTAGCTATAGAAGCACTGTCATAGTCTAAAAAAAAACCAAAATACCCCTATTAATAAAGCATACTGCTGTCCAAGTATTCAGGACATAAAGCATTCATGTTTCAGAATGATCTTAGAAATGTGATAGAACTTTTAATGGTTATAATTATCTGAAACCTTCAAAGACTATCTTCAGGTAAATTTTCAGCTTTAGATTCAAACCCAGTTGCATGTAACTTATCCCTGAATTTAATATGCCAGTCCCTTCAAGTGAGTAACCGCAGTGTGCTTTCAAATCTACAAGAGGAATGTGTTTGAGCTTTTCCCTGTTCTTTTGTCACTCCAATTAATATACTTTTTTTGCCAATACACTTCAATACCTTGAAAGGGCCCTTGGATCTATCCCCCAACTTCCCATATTTACCTCTTGGAAACCTTTACCAACTTAAAAATTTCTATGTAAAATTATCAGAATCCCTAATAAATTAGGCAGGATTGTAGAATAGAAGATGAGTACAAATGTTGACAAAAATGGGACAAAAGAATAAATAAAATTAATATAAAAACAGTTAACCTCGCTTAGTGGATTTCTGATCCACTCGAGATGTGTATAACCACATCAACTTAGATTTCACTAGCTCGCTCACTCACTCACTCACACAGACTCTTTCTGTGTACATGTATAAGTTGTCTCCTCTGTTTTTCTATTATTCATGCATTTTAACTCGTTTTTGTTACAGAAATCTCAAGACAGTTGACAATGAGAAGGCAATCAACATTTGTAAACTTGCATACGTCAAATTCTTGGGACAAAAATAGATTTCTTGTTTGGGTGGTAAGTACACGAGTAACCACTATTGCTGCATTTATTGCGCCTTTATCTTATATACACCTTCAGGTGTCATTACTTTTAGATACTAGGGGTTTTTAGAAGTACAGTTGGATTCTTATATTTGTGTATGCAAGTGTCTGTTGGGGATAAGCTGGAGCCAAACTGATCTTTCCAGAAAAGAGAAAATCACATTTTCAGATATTTATGCCTCCTGGCATTATCTCCATTTGTGTTGTTATTGATGTCTATCTTAAAACTCATCTTGTGCAGACTTGTTTTTTCCGACAATTTGGCCGTTCAGTCCTTCGTGCTGATTACCTTACGCTTCGTGCCGGCTTCATCATGGTAAGCCATAATCTTTGAAAACAGACTTCCCAATAATTTTTCATAAAGGTTTAAACCTGGCCTCCTTGCACAGATAAGAGAACTATCTCCTTTGCATTCTTGACCTCCTATTTAGCTTTATGTTTGTATTGTATTGTGGATTCTCATATTAGTACTCTCTAATGTTGCATACGAAATAATGGCCAATGCGCACATTAATTTTAGCACAATAGAAAAAAATAACACCAAACAAGATGTGGAAAACATGTTTACAGAGGCAAAGATGCACCATAAAAAGAAGTGGAGGAGAGAGGATGAAAAAATCAAACTCTACCACTAAAACTCCAATGAAACTCAAAAGAAAACGTTAGTCCTAGATGATGAGGAAATAAATCTTATGCCAAATTGATGTAATAGCCAGTTATGGGTCTGTTTTGGGAGGCAGTGATGACACAAAAGTAGGAAACACCAAGAGATATGTAATAATAAATGAAATGACTCCAATCTTCACATGTGAATTTGTAGTGAATGAGATAATGATTGACTAATCAACGATACTAATACCCCTAAGAATGATATGGTCCGTAGTTAAGATTCTCTCCGAGGTAGCCAATCAGATGATAAAGGCTACCTTAAGTGACTAATTCTGTTATATAGGTTCAAATTCTCATAAAATGTAGATAATGTTGATGATACACCTCAATAGAATATTTAGCTTTTGATTAGAGTTGGATGGAAAAATAGGATTCAGGTGGATAGACCCATTATTTGGGATAAGGCGTAATGATGATGACTCTATTTATTGTTACAACATATGTATTTAATGTTTATATAAAATTGATGTACATATTTGGAGCATTTATGCAGTATGGATGCTCCACATTTTCTGTGCTACTTGGCATTTTGAGAATTAACACTCTCCTGACTAAGTTTCCGAATGTGTACCCTCTTCTGCCCCAGAGAAAATTTTCTGTACAAAAGTCAGTCTTGTTATCTTATGCAGCACTAGAGATGCGTATTTTCTACCCAAAGCTGTATCCCTACTTACCCATTTTATTATGCTTATGACTATATCATTTGGCATTTAATGTCTGAAGTTGAAGCTCAAGTATTATTACCTTTTTATGGATATTTACTCTATGTTTTGTTTATTCATGGCAGAACCACAACCTTACGTTAAAATATGATTTTCACAGCTATATGGTTCGCTCTATGGAAGAAGAATTCAGAAGGATAGTTGGTGTGAGGTAAGCCCCAAACCTTTTTCATTAGGTTATTTCAGTTCTAATTGTATGGTTGCCTTTTTCTCTTGTTTCATGGTGACTTTTGAGACAATATTTTACACTAGGAAATCTAGTTACATTTGTCTTTCATGCATGTGTGATGTGACCAACCAATAAGGCTTCTTTAATCTAGGTTATCCAATTAGATAGCTATGTTATTGTTACTAAAGGTATTGTCCTTCATCATTTTGCTCATCATTCCTTCTTCCCTTATGTTGAAGGCTTAATTTGGTCACAAATGCCTTCTATCCCCCATTTGAGTTCTTAATGAAAGTAGAAAATGTCGAATGAATGACATTAGCTGCTCACCACAGGTTTAGATAAACATAGTGATCATGGATATCTATTGCATTCTATATCTTACATTAGATGTGGGTTTGGCTTACAAAACCTTTGCTTTGCACCAGTTGTGCTGAAGATCCATGTTCTATGTTTTCTTATGCTTCAGGGATTTTATTACCAACAAGGTTAGGTAACTATCTATTGGAGTTATGTTTTGAGCCAAAAACTAAATTTTCTTTGTTGAATACTCTCAACCAATGTTTTGAGACCTACCTATGATTCAAACTCTGTTATTATTTGAAAAGAAAATGGGACCCAATATTTGGAGTTCAGTCTGAGTTGGTTGCTTTAATTAGCTTGGCTAGCCAAGTCCATCAAAACCTTGTGAGAGGTGCATCCTGGATTCAGCCCCCTTCTATGATTGTCTCTGGCATAGTCTCCTATAAGCCTATATTCTTGTCTCCCCTCTGCAAAACTGTAGTGCACATGGTCACCAATGTAGTTTTTTGGTCTTATAGTTGGCTTACTCATTTGTGCTTCCTTGGTCAAGCTGGCCAGCTAAGTTCCACTTTTCTTGAATGCATTGCAGTGGGCCACTTTGGGGATTTGTTGTTGCTTTTATGCTGTTCAATATAAAAGGTAAGACATGTTTCCCATTTTTCTTTGTGTCACTAGTTATGGGATATTTTACATCTTGTGTCCGATATATTTGCATAAATACACTTGAGGTCTGCCCCACATCCGAATGTCAAATTCCTAGACGATCTTGAATAATTCTGTCGGTAACTTATTTAATTATTATTGCTTCTCAGCTTACTGATCATTTGACCTCTACTTCACATTATTTCTTTTGGTTCTCAATTCTTATAAGATCTAACTATACTCTCGTTCTTACAATTTTATTTAGTAAACTAATATGGTCCATTGGTTTGTATATCTTGTCTTGTAGGGTCTAATCTTTATTTCTGGATAGCCATCATTCCTATAACAGTAAGTTTCTATTTTCCAATGCAATTCAATGCTAATTCCGATAGGTCCTTTTCCCAATGGATACACATTGACAAACACTCACACACCCTTTTCTACAATATATTGGAGTTTTACTTTAATGAGGCAACTCCTCAAAAGTTAACTGTAGATGAGCACCAGTCAAAACTCCACACCCCAGCAACTATTTGATGTACTACCTTTATGGCTTTACCCTTATTTTATAGTTCTATTTTAGTAATAGGTTAGTCATAGTTATCTTTAGACGTTAGAGTGTTACTTCATATTTCTTATAAATAAGTTTGTTGTAGCCAAAGATTGCTTGTTTGATGATTAATGAAATTAGCTCAGTGAGCTTTGAAGACCCAACCATCTAACTCGGTCACATTTTTCCCCTAATCCCTTTTTTATTTTATTTTTATTAATACGATCAAGAAGGGAAACCTTTTTATTTTTTATTTTTTTTGTATTGCGTTTCTCCATTGCAGATGTGTCGAGTTTGGAATAGTTCTCTAAACTTTTGAGGAGCCACCCTAATTGAATAAAAATTCAACAAATATATATATATATGGGGGCGGTTCAAGGGCCATATGTAAAAACAGATGTAAAAACAATGGTTTTTCAAAATATGGGTTAGAGGTTTTGGATTGAGCTGATTTTTTGCGAGGATGGTCACTATGATGAGAAGATCATCCTCACAAAAAATCAGCTCAATCTGAAATTTCTAAATCCACCAAAAGTTATTTACAAATTATTGACAAAAATTGGCAAAAAATCGACGGTCCACATTCTAAATCACTTTTAATGGGGTTAGAAGTTTCAGATTGGACTGAATTTTTTTTTTTTTTTTGGATGATCTTCCCATCATAGAGATCATCCTCACAAAAAATCAGCTCAATCCGAAACTTCTAACCCATATTTTGAAAATTTATTAATGTTACATTGTTTTTACATATGTTTTTTCATATGTCCCTTGATCTTGAGCATATATATATATATATATGGGAAGATCATCCGAAAAAAAAATCAGTCCAATCTGAAACTTCTAACCCCATTAAAAGTGATTTAGAATGTGGACCCTCGATTTTTTGCCAATTTTTGTCAATAATTTGTAAATCACTTTTGATGGATTTAGAAATTTCAGATTGAGCTGATTTTTTGTGAGGATGATCTTCTCATCATGGTGACCATCCTCGCAAAAAATCAGCTCAATCCAAAACCTCTAACCCATATTTTGAAAAACCATTGTTTTTATATATGTCCCTTGAACCGCCCCCATATACATATATCTTAAGTATTACAATTCCCAGAGAAAGTCATTAAAAGAATAATATAGTATATAGAAGAAACCTAGTCTTTCTCCTGCTTTGTATACATATCAAGATGGTTTGTAAAGCATTAATCATGGCACACACCTTATATTGTGCTAAAGCTTTATTGTCTTATGCAGCTTGTTCTTCTGGTGGGTGCAAAGCTGCAACATATTATTGCAACCTTGGCATTTGAGACTGCTGATGAAACTGAATTCAACACCGGGCCAAGGCTAAGGCCTCGAGATGAACTTTTCTGGTTTAAGAAACCAGAATTATTGTTATCCTTGATTCATTTTGTGCTTTTCCAGGTTGGTTACTTATATATAAATGTGATTTATGTTCATTGACCTTAAAATGCAAATTGGCAATACTAATGAACCTGTATCCTTTCATTGTGAATGTCTTCACAGAATGCATTTGAGCTGGCTTCGTTTTTTTGGTTCTGGGTAAATTCTCTTCCTCATTTGGTCCTCAGTTTTGTGATATGGGGGATGAACCCTTTTCAGCTTATAGTCGTCAACAATCTGAAAATGTATTTATTTATATATTTAGTTTATTTTTGCTGATTCCTTGCATTTCGGTCCTGCGAAGAACAATGGGTGACTTTGGCTGAGTTGATAGTAATTCTAATTCAGTAAAAAACATGTGAAACAGGATTAAAATGTTGAGCACAAGAAAATAATGTTTTGTTCATAAGGTATGATTTGGGATTTGTAGTTTTAGCTAACCAATTGTTTTGATTGATTTATTTACAGTGGCAGTTTGGGTATAATTCCTGCTTTATTAGGAACCATTTACTGGTCTACATACGGCTGATTATAGGGTATGCTTTTAATTTGAATATTCATGATTATATAAATCTCATAGTGCCATCAATTATGGGCTTCTTATTCTCTGTGTTGCCTTTGGCAGGTTTGCTGGACAGTTCCTCTGCAGCTACAGCACATTGCCACTTTACGCACTAGTTACTCAGGTATCCCTTTAGAGGAATTGTATGTTTTTTTTATTCTAAAATAATAGCCCCCTCCTCCCCCCCCCCAAAAAAAAAAAATAATAAAATAAAATAAAATCATCCTAAGACTAAATATATCACACCGAAAACATATTGAAATTGCTGCGAAAACTATACCAGATGAATCGATCGAACCGTTTTGGTGCATTAGCACATTCAAGTAAATCTGGTTGTTTTCTGCCTTGGAAGTCTTATATAAAATGATTTTTCAATGAAATCTGCTCTGTTCCTTTCTAGATGGGAACAAACTACAAGGCGGCTTTGATCCCACACAGAATAAGAGAGACAATCCATGGATGGAAGAAGTCTGCAAAGAGGAAAAGGCGGCTTGGTATTTTCAACGATGACTCAACCATACACACAGACACAAGTACAGTTCTCTCACTCGAGGCAGATGAGCACCAGATGTACGAGAGCATTGAAAATGGTACATATGCTGGAATTGAGCTACAACCCACATCCACTGTTTCGACCAGTCCAGCAGTAGCTGCTAACGAAAATTCGAGCCACATCGGTGTTGGTACGCCTCTCCTTCGACCTTCAGCTTCTCTTTCTTCAACAATTCCATTGGAACGTCACAGGAACGAAATTCCAAGATCTTATTCAATGCCGGGCAGAAGAGAATGAATGAACTGGAACTCTGTACCGAGGAACATCATCAGTTCATAGACATAGATGTACAAAGAAATCGAGGTATGAGCTCTAAGTTAGGTTGTTGTAGAGTTGTGGAAAATTCTATAAGGTTTAGTTCTTAGATAGAGTATACAGAAACTACATACATGAGCTTCCAGTTTTTAAAATTTTCTTCCACAAAAGGCCATACATAGGTTACAATGGTGGGGGTGGGGGATTCAGTTATGAGGGCACTATTGTCAGTTAAAAAAAATGTATCTTCTTTAATCATATTGTAGTTCAAATTATTCTACTTATTGTAGTTCATTACGCTCACACAGTACTTAGGTCCTGTTTGATAGACCTTTTGTTTCAATATATATATTTAAAATGCAAACACATGGTGGTCATAACAGACAGTGCCACTACCTTAATCTCTCTAACAAACAGATGTCAAGCTAGTTAAGGAAGTAGCATCAGTTTAAGTCACGGAAAAATTACTTAGTAGACCCCTGTTTGAGAGATTTCTATCTAAACAGTCCTTGACTTTTTGGTGGTATCTTAATAGTCCATTTAGTTAATTTTTATATGTAAAGACTCTTTCAACCTCATCCCCCTTAGTAATATGTTTTGAATTTCCCAAATTACCCTTTTCTCGTCTTTTTTACATACTTGATTTTTCAACGGTAATGATTATATTTAATTTGAAAGATTTTTTATATATTTATGGTGAATGACAAATTAAGAATGATATGCGCCTAATTTTGAATGTTTAGATGGATTTTTCGATTTATTTTGGCAAATTGAGAATGACATGCTCCTAATTTTGAATGTTTAGATAGATTTATAAGTTGTTTAAAGTTGAGTCCAACCAGCTTCAAATTTTGAAGACACGTGGCATTTTTAATTTATTTTACATTCATGTATTTTGGCTAAATTGTAAATACCTCTTTTAAAATACCACGTGGAAACAAATGGAGAGGGTTTTTCTTACAATTTTCTACAAAAACAGCCTAAAAATATCTGAAAAGTTTTCCATTGTTATTGTTATTGGACTGTTAACTACGAAGACTGTTTGTTATTTGTCCTTTATCCAAAAAGGATTTTGTTAACGTGTTTTTAAATAAACTTTAGAAATAGCAATTTGAGGGTATTTCGGGAAATTTTTTTTTTTTCTCAAAACGTTTTTTATATATTTAAAATTCAATTTCGAATGTTTATACTTTAACGGTCCATAAAGTTCACATTTCTAGAAAATAATCGTTATCCAAACCGTTGGTTTGATGGAGAGGCTATCTCTTTAAAGTTGTTTCGTCTCTATACTAGGCCATGTGGCCATGGAAAAAGTGCACACAAGCTGTCTAACACTACTTCAGGAGAAAGAGAGGCGTAGTACAGTGTACAGAACATGGTTTTAAAACTCGTTTTCCCGTCTCCTCTCGTCCATGCCCTATACTGAGTTATCTTGGACGAGTCATCTCATCTCGTTAGACAATGAGGCTCTGGTTTTAAAAAAAAATCTGAAATAATTCTAAGGATGAAAGAAAGAGAAATTCCTTGATTTGACGGAGGAAGATGAAGCAAACCCTAATACTTTGTCTGTCTCATTGTTGGGCAATATCGAGACAATTCAAACAATACGTCTCGGATGAGTTTTAAAATCATGGTACGTACATGCAAGGATATGGCTTGTTATTTAATTTTGCCTTTTCTAATTAAAATATATTTTCTATATAAATAATAATATGTTTTGTAATAATAATTTATGATAATGAAACCAAAATTTTGTTAAATTGTTCAAAACAGGTTCAATTTGACCGAACCAATTTCTCTTATATATATATATATAAAATATGAGTTGCGTTCGAGGGATGTTTACAATTGACAATTATTTTTACATCAATTGGATGTCATTCATTTACAAGATTCAATGACATCTAGGTGATTGTGTAAAAATAATTGCCACTTGATCCCGACCCTTAAAATATGTACTACAAGAGAACTCAAAACATTAACACATAATTAATAAATAAAAATATAAGATTTAAGAAATTGAATTGTTTTAAGTAACATAATATTGCAATTTTTAATATATTATATTAGTCAAAGGATTTTAAAATTTAAAAATAATTCTTTAAGAGAAGAAAAAGCCAACATCAATTAAAAAGTATAAAGAAAATGTTATGCAATGTTAAATTCGAATTATATACCATTCATTATTCAATTTGTAATACAAGATTAACAAACCAAAAGATTTAAATAAATAAAAAAATTAATTTTTTTTTAAGCTTTTCAAATTTCATTAAATAAACCTATAAGAATATCCAATAGACCATAACAGAATTCATTTTGACCTCTAAACATCGTGATATCGGTTCAACTAACCAACAAAAACACAAAAGAAAACATTGAAGCCTTTATGATCCATCTAAGTACCCATATAGCCAAAAAATCTATGTAATCCTTCAATGGTTATTGGATTAATATACCATTACTATATACAGTGAAAATCAGAAGGTTATCAGATGAAGAACATATCAAACCAAAGAAGACAAGATGCCAGAACAACTAGGCAGCCAATGATGGAAAAGGAAATATCAGTAAAATATGAGAATATCTTAAGCTTTCCAGATTCCTATTTTGAGAAAAATCTGAGAGAAAATCATACATGGAGGTGTTTTCAAGAGGATCCTTGGGTGAGCCTCTGCAACTCATTTTCGTCATTTAGGGTCTCAATGAGAAGAGGAGGGGCGTATTGGGCAGTCCCTTGGTGCTCCTCAGAGTCTTGACAGAAGGATAGGATGATCGTATCGATTGACATCTCGACCACTCCAAAAAATAGAGTGGCAACAATATAACCAAGCCACCAACACACCTGCATAAAACATAAACATGGATATGAGATTTTTATGGTAATTTAACATACATCCACTTATTTTATTATAAGATTAGAAATAAAGTTCCTAGAAGCATGGGAAAATTTCAGTGAAAAAACCTTGTCATTCAACCTACATTAAAATGTTAAGTGTAAGAAAGAAAGCATGAGTTGAAAGTTCTAAAAGAGTAAAAGAAAAGACCGAAAATAATGTGAATTGAGATGGTGAGAGTGGATGTGAACACACTTGCAATAACAGAAATGGCTTGTGACTGAATTGTATGGAGAAAAGGATTCGTGCAGCCAATACATGATGCAAGAACTAGAAGAAAAATGGAAACCCATGCTGTGAACTTTGGGGAAGAAAAAAAGATGAGAGAGTTATGAAGCAAATACTGGGAATTCCGCCCAATAAAGCTACAAGAGAGGCTAGATAGGTTGCCGGAATATGGGTTTCTATTTCTATTTTTGTTGAACTAAGCTACCTAAGCATTAAATTCAAGCAATACAAGTTCTTAATGTTGTGGTTTGTGGAACTTGATGGTCCTGGTCAATAAGGAGGTATCCCCTGAAAGAATTTTTCCAAGGGTATTTTCATAATTTCACTGATATTGAGGGAATCATGTAAAAATCTCGTGTTTTTGCATCCTGTTTTACTTTTCTTTATTTATTGTTCTTGGATCGATTTCTCTACACTCGAACTTTTTTTCTTTTTCACCTTTTTTTTCAAGCTCATCACTACTTCCTCTATAGTCTTTCCTTCACAAATTCATCACGAGCTGAATTCAGAACATCAATTTCCCTTTACAGAAAAGGGGTGCATCTCTTTTCACCATTTTGCAAAAAAGCAAAAAAATCTAAGTATAATCTTTTGACTAAAATTAAATGAAAAAGATTACCAGAACTGGGAAAAGTGGGGAAGAGATCTTGTTATGAGCAGATTTGTATTTATGAGTATCCAACATGAGGAACGCGAACACCGCACTGAAGAGGCTGACACACAACTTCCCAAGAAAGAGAATAACATCTCCAATCACATTTACCCTCCCTATCCGAAGAATGTTGTTCATGATCAACCCTGTAGCAATTGTAGATGCTCGGAAAAATCCTTTACCTGCTATGGCAATCTGCATGTAACAAGAGCAATATCACCAAATTAAGTAGTTCGAAAATTGAACAAAAAGCCAAAAAGGTATAAATTTTTTTAGAGGAATACTTGGTCAGGATGGTAGGACATTGAAGGGAAAATCTTCCCAGCCCATGCAACAAAACATATATGGGTAGGAACTTAATACTCTACATGTGTCCCATCCAAGCATCTCCTATGGAAAATTCGACCTGGTTGGATAATTGGATTCTTTTGGACTTATAAGAGAAGGTTTAGTAAATGTTTCAGAGTAATCTCTAAATCTGAATGTATTATATAATAAACCGGGATGGTCAATGTTGGACGTAAATCTCCTAGAAGGGAAACATTTAATGGTTGGTCTGTGCTAGGGGTGCAACTTGGTTCAATTTGGAGCCAAATTGGAGCTGAACTAACATGGATCGGTTCCATTAAAAAAGAAACAAGCCTGAACCGTAGTGCCAATAGAACCAAACCGAACTAACGTCGGTTGTCAATATTCTATAAACCTGCTTGAAGTAACATAATTTTTATTGAAAAAAAAAAAACATATAATAAGCTAAAAATTTCAAGTAATGAATCATTAACTTATCCATAAAAAAGTCATTAATTTATGACCTAGCTCCTTAAATAATTCATAATAAATTAATATATATTTATTTATTACATGAGAACTAGGTTCTCGGTTTGGTTCGGTTCTATACAAGCATTGAACTGAGAACTGAACCAAATCAATCGGTTCTCCACTTGCATAACCCAGAATTGAACCGCAATTTGTTGCAAACCGAACTAAACCAGCCCAATGCTATCAGTTCGGTTCTCGGTTTGAACTGGACCAAGTTGCACCCCGAGTCTGTGCAGCAGTTCAGTTTAATGTGTGCTAATGTGGAGGGCATAGGGGAAAAAAAGGACAGCTTCCTGTCCCGCAACTTTGAGCCAAGTGAACTTCATGGAGCAACAGTATATAGCCAATGAATCATTCCAAAATTACCATTATGTAGGCATTGCGGTTCACAGATTTGATGGTCCAATTGATACACCCAAGGCAACAATGAGAAGAACCGGATGACAGCTTCCCGAACCATGATTCAGATGTTGTATTAGCACCTTTCAGCTTGTGTCGAACCGATTCTAGAATGTACCTGACTGACTCAACAAACGGTACGATCAAAGAGCCAAGAGCCACGGATCCAAGGCTGTAACGTATGAGCCGCTTCATTGAAGAAAATACTGGAAGAAATGGAATATCTTGCTGTATTTGATAAGTCCAAGATGTTTAATCAGTCAAGGGAAGCACAAGGAAACATTTGTTGTTAGATAAAGATAATTTTATTAAACCGAGAGAAGAAAAAAAGGAGAGGAGGTGACCATCCAAAGAGTACAAAGAAACAAACAAAACAAAAAGAAAACCCTCCAAAACAAGAGCTAACCTATGGACACGTTACAAACCCTTTCCCATCTAACAATAAAATCCTCAAAAAAGACCCCTTTAAACTCTTCAAAAAGTTTGCTCCACTTGAACAATAGAGCCAAGATAGATAAACGAAAGCTTGAATGTCGGACTCCTTCCCTTCAAATATACAAGTAAACATGAAACTTTATAATCTTGGCAATATTTTTTTCAGTGTGACAATTTTTAAATGATTTAAAATGTCTCCTTATATAATTTTTGAAACTGAGTTTTAAAAAAAAAAGTTTCCATTCAGAATCTCAATTCTTGCAAAACCTACCTAAGGTTCCCAATAAAAATCAACATGGATTTCCTGTAATGCCTTAATCTTTAAGAACCCAAATAAAAAACTAAGAACAGCCTACCCCCAACTAAGCAAGACCGGGATTAAGGACGCTCTCAACTATACTAATATGTAACTCCAGCCCCGGAGGAAAAATAAAAATAAATAAATGAGACTCAACTGACAATGAAACCTGTATTGAGAAGACAAAATCCGTAATTAAGACCTCAAATTTTATAAAAATGAATAAATGGAAGGAAGCCTCTCGCAATCAAAAACATGGCAGAACACTCAAACAAATTACAAGTAACCTCAAAACTCATTGAGACTGAGTCACATGTCAAGTTCTTAGAAGGATGTAGAACTTACCACTGTTCCACCACGAGCCCAATAATAAGAAGCAACAGACCCCGCAATCACAGTTGAAGAAGACGCAATAAAAAATTGTGTAACCCAATAACACCCAAACAAGTGGAAAAGGATTGCAATTGTAATATGAGGAGTGTAATGGATGCTGTAACCACAGCATCTATCACAGCTCACCCTGTTAGACCGAAGATCGTAAGCACAACAATTGGACTTGCAATCATTCTGGATGATCCGGCCAGAGCTGAACAGATGGAGTGTTGCTGAAAACCAGATCATGTAAAAGATCGCTAGAATAGCATAAGGTATAACAGGAAAAATTATGAGAGCCCGAACCTCTCCTATGACCTTCGCAGCAACCTACATGCAGATTAAAATAAATGTCATAACAAGGTAACATATTTTCTGTTTAGTTGGAATTACGTTAACTTCTTGAAGGATTGGTACTTAAATGAAACTTCCAATTAGGGCTTAAAATGGGTCGGGTCTGGGTTGGATCCGTGTATATACATATCCAGATCCGGATTTTTTTTATTTGGATTCTATTAGCAAAAATCATTCTGAACCATCTTCTTTTACTAAATCCGGGCCGAATCCAACCCGACCAAATTACTTGATTCAGGTCGGTCAGGTCGGATAATTTCGTGCCGTTCAACTTTTTTTGCTATTTTTCTTTTCTAATTGCTATACTATTCTATTTTACTATTATAATTCTTTTATTTTATAAGAATCCATGTTATATAAAATAGTAGGAAAAACATAAAAATATAATTTTCAAAGCAATAAATCATTTGGATCTAGGCGGATATAGGGATGGATCCGTATCCGACCTGGATCAATGGACATCAACCCATATTCGACCCATTTTTTAAAATTCAGATCTACTCCTAGGGTCCAAACCCGCTAAATTTGGATTCGGGTCACTCGGATTTCAGATAAAATCTGACTCATTTTATGCCCTGCTTCCAATGGTATAACAGCACATGTGAGACACAAGCAAGGATTGATAAACAATTCAAAGGGAGATCAATGGTCATAGGTACTTACCTTCAAGACAGAAGTTGCCATAAGGATGCGGCGAACAATGGCTATAGACGAAAGGACGGAAACAATCATTACGATGGTCATAAGAACGGCAACAGCACGAAGGTGATTTTGTTCCTAAAAGATAAAAAGTATTTAGTAAAATATATTGAACTAAGAGCCTTCAAATAGAAGTGTTTAGTTGATTATGCGCACCGACCCTTGCAGATACGTGAACGTATGGATCATGCGCGCCAATGATGGGGGTGATAGCATCGTTCCCAATCCATCCAACTAAAAGTATGATTGTAAAAAAACAAAGTTCAGCAATATAGTCCATTTCATAACTAATCTAGAAGAAAGCAAAATGAAGAAACAAAATATTGTTTCAAGAAATGGGTATCTTTTCCAATGCACAGAGCAATAAAACATATGGAAGTTTCTTGATAAACATAATCGTATTGTAATAATCTGGGATGTTCTCTTGGATTGTTTAAAACCTTGTCAAAGCATCTTATTTCCTTGAGTTTATGATTTGCCCAAAACATTAGCACAAAAAAATCCTTTTTCCTTCTTGAGATTCTCCACTGATATGCAACCAATTTCAAATTTGGCTTCCTCTTAGCACAATGAATGCCCTTGTAGGAGATCTTAAGGTCAGAATTTAGTTTCCCTCCAACAAGCCAACAAGGGTCCGAAGGGAATATAGAATGGGATCCATATAGAAGTAAGATTTGATGTGCCACCATAAAGGCAAATGTGATGCAAACTAAAAAAGCGTGCTCCATTTTTTACTTTTATTGCTGTCTTTGGCCTATGGGGGTAATTAGGTCTTTCCTTGAAAATTGGGGTAATTAGCAGCTATGTTAGAATTGTCCCAAGGATTATATAAACCCAATAGTAAGAACAAGAAAACATTTGATTATCTAGAGAATTTTCTCCCTTGTGAGGAGAGGATTGAACTTAGCTCCACCTAGAGTGGAGTTCATCTCCCATTGAAGATATTGAGGTTGAGTTTGCTCCCCAATTCTTCCATACCAGTTGATTATCTCTAGTTGGGAGACCTTTTTCCTCTCAGACCCACAAGTATAATAAATCGAAAGTTCATCCCAATGATACCAAATTTTACGTGTTACCTTCCAAAAATAAAACTTTAAAGCCATTCAGAAATAAAACAATGTTATCTTCGAGATGACAGTTGTACATTAGAATTTATACATGGAATAACAAATGGAAAAAATACTGAAAGAATATATTCCTGACCTTTTAAGTAGTAAAACATTGTGAATGATATTATGAGAACATTAAAGAGGAAGACTGTTATCCATGTCATTCCAGCAACAAAATGCCGAATCATCAAGAGCCAAATAACTGACAGAAGCAACGGCACAATCCCTCCACAAACAATCAATACCGGCCATGCTTTCCCAACATCAGCCACATACCTCTGCAGTTAATAAGTAGATTATTAATTTAAAACTATGGATGCAATATAATATAATGGACAGTATGTCTCAATGAGAAGAAATAAAGATCAGATTAGATTGAGAGAACATTGATATACCATGCATTAGGTGGAAATTTAGTGGAGTGTGATCCATCTCTCAACCTAAGAATCTAACCACCATTATAACAGACTTTTTTGGACTAGGGTATCTCCTAAATTGGCCTAATTTTGCTTGAAAGGTCTGGATAAGTGATCATGTCACCAAGAACACGACGTAGTATCACATTATTCCTCTAAGATAGATTGAAGGATGATTCCATCTATGGTCAAGTTCTAAGAGTAACATGTCAAGAGATGTTGTAACATTTCCTAGGATCATCCAATGTTCTAACTTCTAAAAATACCATTAGATGTCAAGACAAGATTCCTAATGAGAGAAGATGAAAAAGCTGTGATAGTTATGTTGACAACCATTTACTCCAAATGACCGATCTGATGGGGAAGGCGCAACTATGAATATAAGAGGGTCAAAGGTCGAACTGGGTTAAATACATGAGCACGTGACACCTAGGAGCGGAGGGGGATAACACAACACTCAACACTCCCATCACCCATAAGAGTGGGAAATTCCTTCGAGGAGACTCAAACCCATAACCTATACGAACCTAGAGCTCTAATACCATGTTGACAACCATTTATCCCAAAAGACCGATCTAATGGGAAAGGCATAACTATGTATATAACATGTGAGCACGTGACACCCGGGAGCGGAGTCAGATAACACAACATTCAACAAGTTCCACATACGTATAAAATTCTATTCTAAAATGTATAAGCATTTTCGGATGCCTCCAACGTCAAAACAGAAAAGCGAGGTCTTTCTCAATTTTCAACTAAAAAATGGAGATAAATATAATTCAGCCCTTCATTGCAGAAAAAATCAACTTATGTTTTCTATTGATACTTTTACAAGTATGTTCCTCATGGAAGCATAAGAAATAGCAATGGAAATCGAAATCCATGTATGGAAATTTAAACTCTAGACTCTCTAACCTTTAATACAGCTGAGTGGGAATTAATGAATCTATGAATAGATTTGTCTATTATGATGTCCTCGTTGATATTTACTCCACCCATCTCTTGCCAATGCCGCAAAGATATATTTGATGCACGTGCAATGAATTGGCAGCTCCAATAAACTGAAAAAGTTAAATAACAAGAAGGAGATACAATACTTAAATTCCCAAGGAAATATTATCTTACAAGAAAGAACTCACATACTAATAAAAGAGGAGAAACAAATCACAAACAAGAAAGTCGAACTGAGACAAGAGAATCCAAAAGGAAACAAAACAAAGACAACAAAAATAATAACAGTTAGAGTACAGTATAATAAAATGACATAGAAGTTCTATCCATGTGCCTCCATGGCATCTCTTCCATTTAACACAAATTGCTGCACACAGCCTAAATTAATGTTTGAACCAGAAATCGGTTCAACGGAGCTCTGATACCAAATGGTAGAACCAAAACCTAGTTATACAAAACTTCGACATGTGTGATCTCCGATACCACGTCTCCATAGAAAATCTTCCAACTTCTTGTATGTTCCAAGACAAAAAGTAACTCGGAAGCAAGCACCGAAATACCAAAAACACAACAGACAAGAGAAGAATATA
The DNA here is from genome assembly GCF_017979445.1 of Akebia trifoliata. Lineage (NCBI taxonomy): Eukaryota > Viridiplantae > Streptophyta > Magnoliopsida > Ranunculales > Lardizabalaceae > Akebia > Akebia trifoliata. The sequence goes on from NC_141385.1 coordinate 3,711,873, forward strand.
AAAGTGAATAAAATTTCCATTGACACAATACTCACTCAACAACTCTCTCACTCACCAATTACTTTCAAAGACACACATGCAGAGGTCTCATACTGCTCTTTATATGGACTAGTATCATTTTTTGATAACCTATGGACTAGCATCATTACTAATCCTATAAAAGAAATACAAATGAAACTATGAAATACCAACCATCTATGTTTAGTTAGGATCTCCGACAATTATTAATATATATATATATATATATATATATATACAAAAACATTCTATACAAGACTAACCATACAACTTTTTGTCCGATGTCTATTTACATCACATTAAAATCAGCATGACTTACCATTTACGCTTGGAAATATGACAGGGTAACAAGGACCTTGAAGCTGAAGAGAGCTATTCCTCATTTCCGGGATAAGGAGCTCAAAATAATCATAATTTCTCTTAATCCAAGTTTTCACAGAGATGTGGATATCTCCCTCAGGATAATCACAGACCCAATTAAGAGCATCTTCGGATGGGACAGGGCATTCCCTCAAGCAGATACTCCTGGCATTGACTAACTTGAACTGGTTGTTCTTAAGGCCACTTTGATAAACCTGGTTGGGATTTAACCAGTATCTGATTTCCAATTCACGAAGGTCAGTATCTCCATGCTTGTTTCCACAAACATTTCCTTTGTAGTCCAGCCCATAGGTAAGCCTGTGAAAATATTTACACGATGATTTCAATTGACAAATCTAAAGAAACATATTTGACGATTGATGCACTGAAAAAGCAGTTAAGATACAGAATAGTACAGGTTTTAAATAGTATTTCTAGGTGGAGCTTCGTTAATGGGAGAAAATGGTATTCATTGTTATGTGACTTAGTAACATGGGAAACCTTTGCGAATTTGGTTGTTGTGCAATTTCATCCAGTTCAACAGTAGAACTAAGGGATGCCAGAGTTGATAAGGAAGGTCTCTCGGTGCTAGTTGATATGACTGATATTCAATTTCGTAGGGAGAGGTTGAAGTTCTGTGAGATAAATACATCAAATAGATTGGTGATCCCTATTGCACGAATGAAGAGTCAGCCTATTGTGAAGGTTTGCTGGAAGCATCCAAGGCTTAAGTTGAATGTTGATGGAGCTTGTTTGGGTTACCCTGCTCATCATGGTAGAGGATAGATTGATCAAGGACCATTTGGGAGTCCTGGTTGTAGTTTTTTGTGCTTATTTTGATGGGTCAACTAATGTTATGACAGTTCCAAGCTTTTATTGAAGGTGTGAAACTTTTGTCCAATTATTGTTTGAATGTTGTGGTTGAATCCAACTCTATGCTAGTGGTGAGGGTATTACAGGCCTACAGAGATCCTTGAACTGTTGGCTATTGGTTACATGGTACATGGAAATGTCATTAAAGCTTAATTCAGAGGTTAGACGTGTAAACCTAGCGGGAAACCATACATCTGAGATAAATAAAATGGGAATTTAAAATTTTCAGAAACTATTATAAAATGATCTAGGGATAGAACCTCATATAAGTGATAACTAGAAAGATAGAACAAAGGTGGTCTCTGGAGATCCTTCGAACAAATCGAAGACACCCATATAATCAGTAGGAGCAGTAGAAGTAGGTTCACTATTATTGAAGTGAAGGACCAAGTTATTTGCCATTCCTTTTATTTTCCGAAAATATGACCAAATTTTAACTAACTATAAGCATCAAATTAGAATTGCCCCTTACGATCTCCAAAAGCTGACAACACAGTAATATAAACTAAGTACAGGCACCAAACCCCCACTAAAGCATTGGAAAAGGAATAGAAGCACAATACTTAAGCACTCAAAACCCTGCCATAGCATAAACTGTTTCCATCAGAAGAGTTAGAGAAACATTAAAACAAATGATTAGAAGTGAGATACATTTGAGAAATAGGTAAGTGATGATGTTTCTTTCAAAGCAGAGTTCAAGAAGCACTCAAAACCAACAAAATTACAACCTTCAAAGACTCTAGAAAACATCAAAATAGTGGAAAATTTGAGAGACCCATGTAAGGATAAAAAGAGTAAAAATGTTTCCTTACATCAAGAGTTCAACATCCAAAGACATAGATAAACACCATAATGACAGAAAATTAGACAAGACCCATTTGAGAAATAGTCAAACAAAGAGAAAATGATATCTTCAAAGATACATAAAAACATCAAAATAGTTGAAAATTTGAGACCTTTTTAAGAAACAAAGAGAGTAGAGATGTTACCTTCAAAGACCCATTTGAGAAAAAAAATAAAAAAATAAACAGCAAGAATGTTATACTTCCATGGAAACAGAGAAACAAGGAACAGTGGATAATCTGTCAGACCCATTTGGGGAAGTAGAGTCGATGAAGAAGACAAATCTTGTTTTCTTACCTTAATGGGTTCCCTTGGTTGAATCCAAAGCTGGAATTTACAATCATTGCCACCCAGAAAGCAATAAAGACGACGAGAAACACAATATCTCTACATTTCCTATTGTGGCTTATGATCCCATTACCCATCTGAGCATCTCCATTGCTTGAAGGATACCTCCCTATGATTGCCCCAAGAGGCCCACCCCTCATCTCTTCCTCTGTCTCTACCCTTCCTTCACCAAAAACACACTCACTGATGGAGAGGGAGAGAGATCTGATAGATAGCTTTAATAAGCAGAGAGAGAGACTATGCGAAGCTAATGTTGGAAAGAGAAGGAAAAACAGTCAAGAGTTGAGAAGATTTTTGGGTAATTTTGATATACCCTCCGTATTTTAAAGGTGCCCCTGATTTTTAAACAGATAACATACACCTTATACCGTGGCATCCTGTGAGAAATTAAAATGACTGAAATACCCCTGTTTTACCCATTGCCACAACTTCTATTCCCTCATATCCAGTACCCACACCTCCAAATGAAAAATTCTATGATTTTTTTGGAGAAAGAAACCCAATCTTCTTCAACCCATGGTTTTCAATCTGGATATCCCATTTTGTTCACGAGTGATACCAAGATGATACGTTTTGAATTAGGACATAATATTTTATAATTCTATGAATCAAAAAGAAAATGATGAAGAAGATGACTTGTGCGTGTCATTTCAATTTTGGAATATCTTCAAAATCATACTTCAATTCTCAATTTTGAGCAAAGTATTATTATATAAGAGTCGTGCTAAATTATTTGCATCCAACACTGAGTTGATCTAGCAATGCACAGATAATCATAGATTTATTTCCTTGAACTACAAGTTTAAAAAAATCAACAGTTCTCTATGCATTGCCAAGTCAATTCAATGTTAGACCTAGTATCCAACATAGGCAATAAAGCATTTTTCCATTGAATAAATCAATGAGAAGCAATAATAAAGTAGTTATTGAGAAAGATAGTTCAAGGTGATGAATTTTCAGAAGTGGGAATGAAGAGATTTTTGTGAAAATAAATCAAAATTTATGATTGATAATGGATTTAAAAAAAAAAGAAGTTGTATGTAAGCATATTTTGGTCATTTTGCATTAATTTTACCCAATCAAGACCAGAGTCAAAGGGTGGGTATGTCATTAGTTTGAAGAACCAAGGGTATATCAAATATACACCGAAATCCGAAAGGCGTATGTAAAAATTACACCTTTAGCATTTTAAGATAAAGACAGCACCACAAAAAGTGTACCAAGTGGGTGCTGTCAGAATCTTAGCCGACAGCTCAGCTCAAGCTGTCAGCTACATTGGATTATTGGAATGAGATTTGGCTAGGCTTGAGCTAAGTGTCAACTTTTGCAGAATTTGCAATTAAAAAAATGTGCCAACAGAACATTAGGGTTTTTGTCTTTGGTCGGACTGTCAGACATTCGGTCCAACGCTTCTCTTATCGTACACTCGTCAGGATGGGAGGATGCGAAGAGTCCGTCCTCCTTATGGGAATTTTGGACTTGCGAGCCCAACAGCCCAACATGCACATCTGATGATTTTCAGCTTTTTTAATCTACACTACTGAAAAGTGGGTCCAACTGTCATAGGCGAGCTTTGACGAAAAATAAAAAATAAAAAAAATTTATCTTCCTACGCGATCCACTTGCAAATGGATCGGGTTCTGGGTCCGATTGGGTAGATTTTCCCAATGTTCAGTAATTATTTTCCTCTACTTAGTACACTCACAAATTTTTCTTTTTTTTCTTCCACTTGTAAAAAAAAAAATATTTGTACAAAAAATGCATTGAGAAGAACAAAAATTAAAGATGTAGTAGTGAAACCACATCACAAGGTAACAAAAATGATATGGTGGCGCAGATATGATCGTAGATGCTTTTTACTATTATCTCACGAAAAAGCATTTATAGGAATGTGCACCACACCACAAGTTTTTGTCACCCTAGCACGACTCCTTTTTTTATCTCATTATTGATACCTTCAAAAGACTCTTCTTTCTTGTAATGGATTCATGAAAAAAGTAGAAAACCATTTGCTTTACAACGTAAAGAAAGTTGCCTTGTGACATCAAAAAACATGATCAGATGCCAATGGGACCATAGATGCTTTTCATCCTGTGACTGTGCATTTCCACATCGCTAATGTGAGAATCGATGTCATCCAGCACGACTCTTAGATTTAACATAATCACGTTGGTTTGTTTTGAAAATTTACAAAAATATCAATGTAATCTTAAAAAACCATCCTTTAATTAATTTTTAAATTACAAATAAACCCTTCAGATATACCTGTGTTTGAACATACCACCTTTCTAGTGCATGTTTTAAACAAAGAATATAACATTGTAACCACCCAAAACTATACAAATTCCCATGATGAAGCTCTCATGCACATTCTTTTTGGATAACTTCAAGATAGAGAACAATGGCGGTGAAATAGGATTCATGACAATGCAATATGCAACAAACTTTTTTTTGTGGGGTCGGGGGGGACGACAATTGAAGAAAAGCCAACCCAGTTTCGTTGATTCGGAATCAACAACCATGGCTGCAAGTTTCAGCTTGAGAGATCCCTCCATCAAGTGAAAGACGAGCAAAAATATCTAATTTTGGTTGGTTTACAAGTCAAAATTTGTCAAAACAGGGCAAGCCAATGTTCAATCAAATTAAAAGTTGAAAAACAGTGTCATTATTCCGGTGCTCAAGGAAGAAAAAGAGAAATAAAACTGTTCACATGTGATCCACGGCCTATGGTTCAAAAAAATCTCAGTTTGTTACATACTGTTTCGTACAAAACATTTCGAATTTTCAAAATCCCGAGACGAAACGTGATGGAAAACGAAAACAATCATAGTTTCAATGGTTTTCTCGAAAAACACAGAAGAAAAAGGGAAGGGGGAGAGAAGAAGAAGAAGAATGTGAGTGAGAGACCTGGATGAAGTCGCCGATTAGCCAGAGTAACAGTTCCATCGTCCGATTTATTACCAAATCCCCACTCATCTTCTACTTCGTCTTCTTCAAGGGTTTTTCTTTTTTCTCTCCTCTTTACTGAAATGAAGTATGGCTGCAGCTGCTGTGTATTCAACGAAGCAGGTCCTTGACTTTTAGTTAGACAACGGTTATTTAGATAAAAGAGAAACCCTATATTTCAAATTAATGATATGCCCCTTGAACACAGTCTTCTATGAAATAATTTTTTAAAAAGAACAATTTAATGTTTCAGGCATTATAAAAAAATCGAAATGACATTTTAAACCATGATCCGCACTCCCTAAAAGCACAATCAGTGACTATTATGATCCATAGATTCCAACAATAAGACACCATTGGTCCTTCTGGTTCTAAAGACTTGTTGCAGTGTTTCGATGACCAAGACATCCTTGCACAGTTTAAATATGACATTGTTAGACACTAGTTTAATATGCAAAATTGGGGAATAACAAGTTATGAAGTCTTACAATGAAACCAACACACACGTAACGTAACGACTTCAGTCTCAACCTCACTTCATGTTCCAACCCCTTGTAAATAATAAAATGCATCTTTAAATGGCAAGGTGTCAACAAATCAATCACCCATTAGAGTTCTGATCGAAGAATGTCAATTAACACAAGTTCAATCATACAGCTTTCACTTGTCTATCACTTAGGATCTTCTTGGTATCTTTATCTTCATCTATTTTATCAGCTTTCATGTTCTTTAAAAGTCCATCCACTTCTTTGCCTCCTCTGATTCTCACCTTGATCAATGCATGATACATGTCTAAATTCATTGGGATCACCGTTTTCAGGGACTCCACAAAAGCTTCTACCTCTTCAACCTCACCTTCGTCACCAAGCCAACACAAGATTCTTGAAATAAACTTAGGCTTTGGCTTCCACCCTTTATCACCAACATGCACTAAGAAAGCCCTCTTCATACAGTCCACAGCCTTCTTCATCTCATTCTTATTAGCATACCCTGCAGCCACTATCCCCCAATTGTTTGAGACCGGAGACTTCCCTTTCTTCGCTAATTCTTCAAGCATTGCTTCAGCCTTCTCAACCATACCCTTTTGAGTATATTCAACAAGGAGGACATTGGGCACACGGAAATCGTAACTGTTGTCAGATGACTCCCATTCCTTGAACCATTTCTCAGCTTCTTCTAACTCCCCAAGTTTCACCAATGAACTCAGTAAGGTAATATAATCCGTGTTAATATGCCTCTTAAAAGCATTCTTCAGACGCCACCATAATCTCATTATCTTGGCCTTATTCCCCAGACTTGCATAGAGTGAGATGAGATGGTTGTAGCCAGGCCCATCTTTCTTATCGAGCTTCTTCTCTGCTTTCTTCAGCATCTCGGTCGCTTTGTCAGTGAGACCTGCTTTTATATAGGAATTGGCCACCAAAGCATATGTGCTCCAATCAATCGTGATGTCAGATTGGTTCTCCATTTCTTCAAGTACCTTCTCCATTCCATCAATATCTGATCTCACCCCATAGGAGTCGAGGCAGAATCTGTAGCTGGAATTGTTGGGGGAGATACCATTCTCCTTCATCTCGGCCAACAAGCCGGGAATCTTCTCATACTCACCGATGTTTGTGTAGAGTGACATGAGGTCATTGTAGTTGATAGGTGCTGAACCAAGACCCATGTCCTTCATCTTCTGCATAAGGGACACGGCTTTATCAGTCAAGCGGTCTCGGGTGTAACAGTTCAAGAGTGCACCGTACGTCTTCTCAGTTTTATCTTGGCCACTCAAATTATTGAAGTAGGTCTCAGCAAATTCCAGCCCACGTACTTTACCAATTAGATCTAACTGCACAGCGTGGTCACCGGGTGAAAATGTACAATCACCTTTCTTACCCATCCAATCAGAAACCTGCACCCATAAAGCATCGCATAACAAGAGATTAGGGTGAAAATACCTTGAAACATATATATATATATATATATATATATATATATATATGTTAAGATGACTAATCATTCATTACAACAATCAACACTAATGTTGTTTTCAATTTATGCCAAGAGCAATGGGGGTGAAATTGCTTATGGGTGAGAGTCATTGTGATGTGGGCAGTGAAAAGTACGCTAGGGTAGAATAAGATATGAAACTTTCATCATGGTCTAGGAATCAATCATTTAAAAAAAAAAGGTTTTAAATATGGCTTACAAATGACATTTTTTGTGACATGCCATTATACCAAAACTTTCTACAGTTTGGCACCAAAAGCATCAATATTTCCAAATAAGCAATGAAATAGTTTTTTTAGATCTCAGAATAAGCCTTTCAACATATCCAATGGCTTCTCAATCAAATATCTAAGTAAAAAAGTTACACTTATCAAAAGTTAAAATATGTAGGCCCGAAAGGATTTAATAATCTGAAGCTTTTTCTTTCCCCTGTATCTACTCATTGCAGATTCAGCCAACTACTGATCTTTGATCTTCGGCCATAAGTTTTTGAAACCTACTATTTTTATCAGCAACATGCTCTCTCTAGACAGTAGAAACTTCTTCACGATACACGATATACCCAGTTAGAAAAGTACAACAATACAAAGGAAAGAGTAAAGGCTATGCGTGCTTAGAGAAAAGGCATAAAATTGTATATATACCAAATCCTGCGATGCTCTTTGTGAAATTTTGGGCTGCTTATAAGCATGCAAATTACCTATGTTTCATTGACGCTTGTGGGGAGTGGCTTGGGTCAACTGAAAATGGAAATATTGCAACTGTGATGGCAGACCATTAACACCCAATGGGAAAGAGCATGATGTAGCATTATCAATTGATGGCCTATCGTTTGTGTAACATTCCCTTCAATCACCTCAGTTGACTTGCAAGGGAAATACCTCTATTGAAATAAGTAAACCATGTTTTAATTTCAATTGTTACATAGCAATAGTAATGATATTGTATTAAGCTATTAATTGGTAATCAATAAGATTTGTGTGGAATATTACATTTTAACAACCACAAAATATGTACAACATTAACCCAATTTTACATTTATATATAATAACTCTATAAATACATAGAAACATAATGATATCGTTTTAACTCGAAAATCAACTGATGGCCTATCATTTGCGTAACATTCCCTTCAATAACCTCAGATGACTTGTAAGGGCAATACCTCTGTTGAAATAAGTAAACCACATTGTAATTTCAATTGTACCATAGCAACGATATTGTCTTAAGTAATTATTTTTTTGATAAGTAATATTGTCTTAAGTTATTAAATGGTAATCAATAAGATTTGTGTGGAATATTACATTTTAACCACCACAAAATATGTACAACTTTAACCCAATTTTACATTTATATATAATAACTCTATAAATACATAGAAACATAATGACATCGTTTTTACTCAAAAATCAACAATAGCTGAGTTGACACATCAATTCAATGAGTCATCCAACGTAAAGCAACTCAAGATTCAAAAAATAAGAGATTGAAATAGTTTTGGAGGGAATTTTGTCCATTTTCTTTTCTCCCACAAATCCATTCTCCCTTCTCCCATGAGCCCCTCCTTCCAATCCTCTCTGGAGTCAATCACCCATTATAGTTTTCCTTTCTCATTGCAACCGACACTACTTTTCTTTTCTTTGTTTTTTTTTCCTCTTCTCTGCACGCATTCATAGAGCCATTTTGTGATATCAACTCCTCAAAGTCATCTCCATGGTAAGCATCCGCAAACTATGAAAAAAATAATTGAAACTAATTGAACAGAACTAATGAGTTCTAACTGTACATCTTATGAAACATAACTTCAGTTTCTGCCCAAATATTAACCATGACCTTAAAATGCATTTATATGCCCCTCTCAAACACCTTTGCACTCTTTTATCATATTTTCCAATATCATAAAAGACGCTAACTGTTAAAAAAATGAAAAACCTAAAATGTAACTACCTAATCAATCAATTTTTGTTGGGCCTCATGCCACATTAGCTCGCATATGGTTACCCATGTTTTTTAAGATACCCTAAAGATTCTAATTGTGGGTGAGATGGCATGTTGTGGAAGAGCAATATCATGTCAAGATCCCCCACATTCTCCTAATTACTTCCTCAATGGAAGGAAGATTATTTGTGTATAGTGACACACATAATCATCTTCTCATGAAGATCATAATAAAGATTAGATTGGTATCAGATAAAATTAGACCCATTAGAATTTGCTTCGAATTAGAACTCTTTCAATTCTTTTCTATATAAATAAACATTATTAGTGTTCTTATAATTAGGGGTCTAATAATAAAAAATATTTATCTTTTTTATCTATTTTTTTATGGGTAGGTAAGCTGGACTTGAACCCACAACGTCAAAGTTGCTTTGCAATGTGTCAAACCATCTGAGCTATTGGTCTAAGCCCATGATCAGACCAGAGTTGCTCCTAGCTCCTGTCCCCATAGCTCTCGCTACCTATATTCAGAGATCTTATTTCTAACTTTCATCACAATTATCATTACTTTTTTTTGGAACAATAAATCCCCACCAATTACGTCCAATCCAATGGTTTCTACTGTTTGATCATTTGTAATCTCCATCTAGAGATTATCAAGCCGCACGATCCAACTCAATGCTCTTGGGGGGACATCATCAGGTCATGAAGGATCTAATCTAGTTGTTCATCTACTCCAAAAGACTCTAAAATGAGTGGGAGGCGGAAGTGATGGACTTAACAGACACTCAATGTCCACCAACAACTTTAATGGAATTTTTTCCGGTTAAATCAATCATATTTACTTCGAAATGTTTGCAATTTCTTCATTACTGTTTCTACAAAAGCTTTACAGACTAAATAACAGTTCCCTAAGACAGAAGAAGAAGAAGAAGAAAAAAAAGAACCAATTAAATAAGAAAGAAATTCAAACCTCAAGAGCTTGCGTGTGTCGCCCACGCTTCCGAAGATGGTGAACGATGCGTTTCAAATCTCCCACTCGAACCTCTTTCCCATTTTTGACCCAATTTTCGAGCTCAGGAATGGTACTCATACGAGGAGATTCGATCGAATTGACGTTTGAAAACAGACTGATCTTAGAGAACCTCCTTATATACAATGATCTGCTCGTAGAAAATGCGTTTTCGAAGAGTGTTTCAGAGAATCCACGTTTCGATTTGAGGTTTGAGCACGATCTGTTTAAGATCGAGTAGAGATTGGAACCCATTGAGTGATTCCTAGGGTTTTGAAAACAAACAAATGTAGAATATGAGGTCTAGACGAACTATGGCTGGGAAAATGGTGACTGAATCACATTCACTGTAGTGGTTTTAAGGTTTCTCTCTAGGGGTTTAGGTTTGAGAACTACTGTGTTTTTAGTTAATACGTAGGGTAGTGTTGAAGGCACCCCAATTATTACCAAAAGCGCTCCCACACCATAGCCAATTTTTTTTTGGTCTCACGTGGATTAAAAGTTTTGGAATTGGCACATTCTAAAATTTTTAACCCTATAAAAAATGGTTTAAAAAAAAAAAAAGATTTACTGCTCTTCAACTTGTTTCAACAAGGTTAAAAGTTTTGGAATTGCTGATTTTAGGTAATGATGATCTCCTCACCATAGAAATCATCCTCACCAAAAATCAATAATTCCAAAACTTTTAACCCATATAAGACCAAAATATTTGGCTATGATGTGGGGTGCCCTTGGTAATAATTGGAGTGTCTTTAACACTATTTTTCATGTAGGATGATTTAGGTGTACCTAAGGCATTGAATGGGTCGAATTCGGGTCAGGTCTTAGTATATTTATATTCAGATCCGGACCCAAATCTTGATCCAACTTAGATCATAATAACTTAGACTATATCCATACTCATTGGGTCAATTAGTCGGGTTGAATTGCATTTCACATTAGAAACATATTTGGATTTTAAGAAAGCGCACTATTCACTACTAATTGATTACTCGATTATTCATCTCCTTTGGTTGATGGGGGACTTGTAAAGACTCTGACGATCAAGTTAGACATGGATCCAACAGAATAAGAGTCCAAAGAAGAGAAAATTGCATATCTTTTACTTGAAATGGTCTCCCCTCTTACAAGTTTATTACCTTTAGTTGTATTTGAAAATCTTGTCATAAGCATGTTAGAGATTGGACACATGGGAGATGAATATGCATCGAATCTTTGTGGATCAAATCTACCAGTGTCTGACTCATGTGGATGGACATTGTACTTGTACCTCATCAATCACTAACCATGTTAGGATAGTGTTACGGTGGACTGATTAAGCACCTTGTTAGGGTGCATACATAAATGGGTCAACCACCTTGCCAAAGACCTAGAACTTGTATTGTCTAGACTTGTGTATCTTCTCTCGAGAGTGTTTAGACGATTTCATCATATCCTTTCATGGCCTCGCCCCTCATTTGAAAATGTACTTTGTGGATCTTTTTTTAACAAGGCGCTATAGAAGGCTCGAGACATGAGTGGATTTTTTTCCTTCCTCGACAAAGACTATGAAATTTTGGGTAGAAAATAATGGATTAAAGATGAAGTTGAAAAGGTTAAGAATAATTTTTGAAGATTGTGGAACTTGAGGAAATTTTTTATGGTTAGAGATCGTAGGTAATGGCACTTAAGTCATTTTACACTAGCATATCATAGAGAAGACAGGTTCAGGGGCATGTCATTAGTTTAAATGCACATGGGTCTCTCAAATAGTTACCCAAAGAGCCTAAAAAGTCATGTTAGAGTAACCACACAAGACACTACGTTACACACTGAGCTAACGAGGAGTTAAAGTTTTTCACTCATATCTTGAGGAAAAACATCTATGCTTCGGTGTCCACCTCCATGTCCTGCGTAGTCACTTCAGCATTTTTCTATTCTAAATCAGTGTTACCCAATTCATTAGAAAGGTACCAAGGCATGAACTGGTTTGAACTGAATATGTTGTGGGTTCGTGAAATATAGTGAATCTAAAGAACTCCATTTTACATTTTTTTTTTAAAATCCCCCTCCAAATGTTGATGATACGTGAGTTAGAATAATGATGAACGCACACGGTTTTGGTACGTGGACAGGTACATGGCTGGCGTGGCAAGGGTACAAAACCACACATCTTTTTCTTGTGTATCCCGAAGAAAGACATCTATGGTTCTATGCCCTTGCGACGTACATATCCACATGCCAAAACCGTATGCATTCATCATGACTCTTCGAGTTATCCTCCTAAAATTCCAAACTAATAACATGCCTCTTTGACTTTGATCTTTATTGATAGACTGGTGAAAAATAATCACATACCCTAATGTTTAACATATAAATAAGAAAAGTTTGATCTTTTTCTTCAAAGTTCTGTCATCTTCAATCTCTTTTTTGCCCTACTCATACCTTCAACTTTCAAAAGCCCTCATCTCTGTCTACCCCTATGAACCTGATTCATTCTTGAGTGGCAAACCATATACCCAAATTTGAACTAAGTGAAGTCACGAATCAAGTAACACAAATCTCTTTTAAGTAAAAGTAAGGAGCAATAATGTCACTTAAAGGTAACAATGTCCCTAGCAAGCCACAATTTTAATGAATATTTACGAAAACAATCGTATCTATACTTTTGCTAGAACGGGTATCCCTGCATGGATATTAAATGTAAATTACTTGTATAACCTTTTTCTTTTCAAAATTTATATGAATAAAATGTCTTTTTCCCCAAAAACAAAAAAACAAAAAAAAAAAAAATCTTATTTTGAACTTTTTTTTTGGCTTCATCGCGCCACATGTACAGTATTAAATAGCCACCTTTTGGTGGTTATTTGGCTTTTTCACAAATTTGTAAGAAAAAAATTCCAACTGTGATCATACAGTGCTATCTGCTTTGGTAAAAGTTACCAAACAAATATAAGATTATTTTGATAAATATTTAAAAAGCGTAACTCGAGGGATAATTTTCACAAAGAAAACATGACCCTTGTTTTAGCTTTTATCTAGAAATAATCTGTGGAATTGTTCCTGGACTCTGGACCGAGGTTTGAATTTTCTTGGGTCAGGAAGTAAAACTAACAGATTCAGGTAGTTGACAAAAGGACTGTTACTGATCCAAAATATATCCGATGTCTGAATGATCCAGAAAAAAAATTAAAAATTGAATTTTGTGATTAGATTTGGATCTACCCCAATCCGAACATATTTCAATAATTTATTTTATTATTTTTAATTTCTTATAAATATATATATATAGATAAAACATTTTAATTTCTTTTATTTCTCTCTATATTTGTAATAGGAAAATAGCTTTTTTTTAATTCTATATTTTAAAATCTTTGAACATTAATAATTTGAAAATAAGTTGTGTGTTCGGATCGGTCTCAAATTAAGGATGAAATAAAATGGATTGGATTCGATTCACATATTCATTAATCCGTTCAGATTGGATACATCTTTAAAAAATTCTGATGGGTATTGGAGTGGCACTGATTCGATACCGAACCAATCCATTGCCAGCCCTAGTTGACAACATCTGATATGTTGTTTTTTCTCACTTAGATGGGATAGAACCCACATAATGTGAGTCTATGCACGATATTGTGGATCTTAATAAATATTAAAATACAAATTTATAGATCAGATGGTTGTGATAGCCCGATTAGTAGAAAAATCCATCATCAAAACTATTTCTCCAGCCTAAAATTTTAGGGACTTCAATTTTGCACAAAAGCATTCATTGTCACTAGTACTTTAATTTGTCAGTTATTTGGACTAAGCTACTTCTGGTTGGGGCCTTGGGTGAACACCCGCGATTACTTGGTGTTGAAGCGCTGATACTCCCCAACATTGAACGCAGACAAAAGAAGGGTTCCAGGGTGGAAACCATCACAGAGTTGGCCTTGATTGCAGAGCGTGATCCTATGCTACGACCCTAAAGAGATGTGGGCTTTAGGTGTGTTTTAAAACCATGTTTTGGCCTAATCAGCATTATGAAACCCTTTAGTTCTATCTGCAACAAAAATGTCTAAATTGTCTCCATTATTTTTCTCCAAAGCATGGCAAGTAAAATATCAGATCGGTTGAAAACTTACAACCCAAACCGGTAAATTTGTTCCATACCTTCCAACATGAATAAATCATTGGCCTTTCTCTGTCTCAGTAAAAACAAAGCCATAGAAGTAAATGAAAAATGCCAATTGACAGCAATTAAATCATTTGGCTTCCTCTTCTCTTAAGCTAAGGATCTCCCGGGTCTCTTCATCTCCATCTATTTTATCAGCCTTCATGTTCTCCAACAGCCCCTCAACTGCTTTCCCTCCTCTGACACTCGTCTTGATCAATGCATGATACATGCCTCTATTCATGGGAATCACAGTCTTCAAGGAACCCACAAAAGCTTCTACCACTTCGGCTTCACCGTTATCACCGAGCCAACGCAATATACTTTCAGTAACCTTAGGGTTTGGTCTCCACCCTTCATTACCCATGAGTGATGAGAAAGCCCTCTTCATACACTCCACAGCTTTCTTCATCTCGTCCTTATAAGCATACCCTGCTGCCACTATCCCCCAACTGTTTGGTGTTGGTGTCTTCCCTTTATCCACTAGGCTTTCAAGCATGGCTTCGGCCTTCTCAACCAAACCCTTTTGAGTATACCCAATGAGGAGAACGTTCGGCACTCGGAAATCATACGTGGTGGCAGATTTCTCCCATTCGTTCAACAATTTCTCTGCCTCTTCTAAGTCTCCAAGCTTCACCAGCGATCCCAGCATGGTAATATAATCCTTATTAATATACTTCTTAAAAACAGCCTTCTTAAGCTCCCATAACCTCGTCAGCTCAGCCTTATTCCCAAGACTTGCATAGAGTGAGATGAGATGGTTATAGCCAAGCTCATCTTTCTCCTCATCAAGTTTCTGCTCTGATTTCTTCAGCATTTCAACTGCCTTTTCCTTGAGACCTGCTTTTATGTAGAAATTACCCACCATGGAGTATGTAGACCAATCCACCAAGATGTGGGATTGGTTCTCCATTTCTTCTAGAACGTTCTCCACTCCATCAATATCAGCTCTTGCCCCATAAGAGTTTATACATATTCTGTAACTGAAATTGTCAGGAGAAACACCACTGTTCTTCATCTCGGTTAACAAGCCAGGGACCTTCTCATACTCACCGATATTTGTGTAGAGACACATGAGGTCATTGTAGCTGAGAGGAGATGAAACGAAACCCATCTCCTTCATCTTCTGCATATGGGACATGGATTTATCGGTCAGACGCGCTCTGACGTAACAGTTCAAGAGCGCACCATATGTCTTATAAGTTTTATCTTCGCCACTCATATTATTGAAATAGCTCTCAGCAGATTCCAGCCCACGTACCCTACCAATCAGATCTAATCGCACAGCATGGTCGCTTGGTGATAATGTGCCAATACCTTTGTTACCCATCCACTCAGAAACCTTCACCCATAAAACATCCCAAAGCAAGAAATTAGGAAAAAGTAACTTGAAATTTGTCATCATAAAAACCATAAACAATGTTATTTAGACGCAATGCAGAAAGTGATGGTAAGCTGAAAAGGCAACATCAATTGCGTGTAAAAGTGATACTTACATGTACTGCTGTATGGGTGAGATCTGCTATTGTTGGACACAGCTTCTTTAAGATATTCAATATATTCAGAGAATTACAACAATATAGAGGAAAAGGGTGCGACCATGCTTGCTCACATAGTAACAAAAAACTCTATGTTTTTTAAAAAATCTCGTTTAAAACACATTTTGAACATCTAACGATTAAAAAAAAAACTTGACTTCCTCAAAAAATGTGTTTTTACATTTAAATGTGTTTTTTTTGCATTTTAAACACATTTTTTTTTAAATAATAAAAAACTCATTTTTTTTGTAGGCCTGTGGTTAATTTATGTCGCCTTATGGCTGTTTGTCATTTAGTTCATAAATGTTGTTCAATGTGGGATTTGATGATAATGCCTTGATGTTGTGGTTTTTTCGATAGTATGTTATTTTGTTCAAAAGATCTGTTGATGGTTAGACTCGTATAATTATATTAGTGAAAACACATTACCATGCACAGATATTTAATAATAATTTTTTTTTTACTCAAAAATATATTGAAAACTTAGTAGAAATCTCTAATATTATAATCATATAGATATTATAATTTTTTTCATAATTTATATATATCGTTTTTCTCCTTTTCTTGCTCGTTTCTTTCCTCTTTTTAATGTTTTTTCCTAAGTTTTCCCTCACCGTTTTAAACCCATATTCTTACTCGGTGACTATGCTTGCTCAGAGAAAAAACGTTAAAAAGGTAATGAGATATCATCCTGTAATCCTCTTTGAGAAATTTTGGGAGTTTTATAAGAATACAATATGTATACACAAATATATATACACAATGCAAAGGCGCACCAACTTTTGAAAGTTGGTAAGGCTGGTGGAGTATTGATACCACAATCCGTGTTCAAAACCCATTGAATCTGCCTTCACACTGCTGACCGCTAACCCTAGCTTTCCTAGCAAAAAAATGCATATACATGGTGTATTCATGTTATGTACACTGTTTAAATGAAAAGGAATAACCGATAACCTATCAATTTTGATTTTTTTATAAGTATTAAATTTGTTAGAGCCTATAAATTGAGTATTATTCCCTTAAGTTGCCACCACTGTACCATAGCAGTGATACACATAATTTATTCGTCGGTACCCAATATCTTCAATGTGGACTGTGGAGTATTACACTTAAAACACCACAAAATAATTTAAAACTTTGATACAATTATATAATATCTGCTATAAGTTCCCTGAAATATGGTTTCAAAACTCGTCAATTATATTTGACTCAGGTTAAAATTTAAGGAGACAGACTATGAACTCGAACACGGCTAATAACTGAGTTGAATAGAGTGTCATCGTGTAGATCCGATGGGCTTCGAAATCAATCTGGTTTATCGGGATTTAAAACAATCCCTTAGAACATTCTTAATGTAGCTCTACAAAATAAATCCCCAAAACCCATTTCCCCACATCAAAAGGCGATTAAATTTTTCCAAATTTATGAAATTCTTCCTCATTTTACAAATACCCAATTACATTAGAATTTCTAAATCGTTTAATGCATTTACACACAACATTTCTAATTCATATATATATAAGCGATCCAATTAATATATTTCTACAAAAAATTATACATAATCACACAATGATTCCTTATGAAAGAAGGAAAAAAAAAAAACAAGATCAAATGAAGAAGAAAATAAAAATCGAACCTCGAGGGCATGTGTGTACCTCCTGCGCTTCCGGAGATCGCGAACGATGCGTTGCAACTCAACTACTCGAACCTTTCTTCCATTTTCGACCCATTTCTCGAGCTCAGGAACCATACTTATAGTAGGGCTTCCGAGTGGACTGATCTTCGAATACAAATTACTCTTAGCGAACCTCCCAGTATAGAATGATCTGATGGTAAATGCATTTCCGAATAGTGTTTCAGAGAATCTACGATTCGATTTGAGATTTGAGCGCAATCGATTTAAGATCGAGAAGAGATTCGAATCCATGAGAGATTTCTAGGGTTCTGAAAGAGAAGAAATGTAATGGTTTTAAGGGTTTATTTAGGGTTTAGGGCCTGAGAAGTGAGGACTGCTGTGGTTTAGTAAAGAGCTGAAGTGTAGGTCCCACCAAAAGAACAAGGAGATTGATACTAGAAGTAATTATAGACATTATGTGATCGCCTTGATTCTATCAAACTTGAAACTATTAGACAGCAAAATTCAAGCTGTTGAAATTTGAAATCATTTGATATGTTGATTTTACATTTAATTGGGTAAGGGATACCCTCTAAATATAAGCCGCGTGTCCTAATATTATGGATCTGATGTAGCCCAGTGATTGAAATACGAAATCTAACTATCGAGATTTTTTTTAGTCCGTATAGGACGTACTCAGATTTGCTGTTTTGAAAGTTATGTGCTAAGCTGATCGGTCACGGGAGAGAAAATTTGGGAGCAGTTTAAGTATTTTATTTTTAGTAACTTTTCAATACATATGGTGTCGTACCATTAGTTCATCAGTTTAGCACATAACTTTCAAAACAACAAACCTTTGTTTCCTCTCTTGGAGTATTTTCATTTCATTGCTAGGTAAGAGAGAAGGGGCATCGTAATTAGGATTTTGAGAATTCACTAGGTATATTTTTTTGCACTTGTTATCTTAATTTGATCTTTTTCTTATACATTTAAAAAGAAAATCGTGACAAATACACCCAATCTTAGTACATGGCTGACATGGCAAGGGCACGTATCTCTCCTATTTTTCTTTGACCAACCAAATGACATATATCATCATGGTGCAAAGATTGACATCCCAATTAGGAGTGCACATCGGATCAGGCCAAATTGAGAATCGAATCTGAGCAGTTAGAGTTTGTTTGATTTGGTTTTATAGACAATAAGTTCAGTTCTAGATTGAAATTTTGAATAACTGATTAATTCGATCCGATTCTCAATTCAAGAGTGTCTTAGAACCGAATCAAATCGAGAACCGAACAAAAATTCATTATATTAAATATAATATATTTATATTACATATAACACCACTTAAACTGAGTGGTTGCCAAAGTTTCCGGGTGATTATACCAGAGACCTAGGTTCAAAGCCCACTAGCACTCATTAAAAACAGTTTTGCTGATAAAAAAATGTAATAATAATTTTTTTTTTTTTTTTTAAACATAAAACACCTCTTCAATCTACAATAATCCATCATCGTCCCCAGAAGTTTGTAAGAAGTAATGAGCAGGGCGTAATATGGCAAAATGATGATAGGAAAGTCAACTTTTAGTGATCCAAGAACTGACTTGAACTAAAGTCAATTTGGGTTGGCTCGGTTCTAGGATATATTCGATATCGATTTTGGATTTGTAGAACCAATTAACTTTGATTCAATTCCAATACTTCCCCCAACTGTGAGCACCCCTTAATTTCCAATCACATGGCAGGGCATGCTATAGGGCTTTCAATGGATCGGATCAGACCTGAAATCCAATCCATTCCGATAACTTCGGATCTGGATCAATTATTTGAATTTCGATAATGATCTGATGTTTCAATCTGATATCTTATCGGATCAGATTTCGATCAATTATGTCTCGATCCAATAATATGGGTCTGGATCAATTATTTGAATTCCGATAAGGTTCATTTTGATATCTTATTGAATTAGATTTGGATCAACTATGTTCTGATCCGTTAAGGACCCAATCCGATAATATGTTAAAAAGTATATAACTTATATTATATATTTATTGAAATGTATACACTTGATTTAGATTTTGTATACAAAAATCGGGTTTGGTCCAATCTAATTGTTAATGGATTGATTTTGGATCTTAATATTGAGATCGGATAAGGATTCGATCAGACACTTATCGGATTAGTCCCGGATCTGATCCTTATTGGATTGATACCAAATCAACAACAATCCGATCTGGAAACAATAATTGACAGCCCATGCTAAAATCACAAGGAAGTATTTGGTGGAGGGTTACATCATTTTGTTAAATGATGAAACCATTCAAGGCACCGAACAAAATTTTCTTAAGAAAAGAAACCTTTCCTTTCACATTAATATCAGGCCATAAATAGAAAACCTACATTAGTTCCATCCAGCTGTAATATGATTAATGACCCCAACTGCATCAAATAAAGCATTATGTGGCATCCCACATTCTCTATATTCTCTTATAATAATAACCTCAGAAAAAACAAAATATTCACAAGTCGCACATAGAATCTATCTAAGATTTTTATATATGTAATCTAACCATGTATTATTGCTCATAAGAGTATCTACATAATCTTTACAAGTATTCAAAAAAAGAGAGAGAAACTCAGAACATAAGAAGACAAAAAAGAAAACAACAGAAGAGAAAGATAGAAACTCTATTAAGGGACTTCTCAATCTTCATCTCTTGCCTTCTCATCCTTGGACTAGTACTACTCATGAAGTGGTATGAATTTGGATACCCATACACCCCTCCAACCTCATTAGAATTATTCCCAAACACTCTTGCATATATCATCTCCCCAATATTAAACACAGGAGGTGATGCAGCAAAATTACTGTAATTTTGAGTGTGATATTGTTGTTGTTGTTGATCTGACTGAACCTGTGATTGTAATTCGTATGAACTACCATGAAGTTGTTGTATAAAAGTAGTTGCGGGAGGTCTACATGGTATCTCTACACCAGGGATGGTCACCTTATCTTCGGGTTCAATCTCTAGGGATGATTGGCCCCGGCCATAGAGTGGGACTAATGTAGTGTGGGAGATGTTGGCCTTGCAGACAGGGCATTGCGGCTGCTGATCTGAGTCAGCAGAGGCACTCTGGAAATGGAGCCACTTGTAAATGCATGGCCAACAATAGAGATGACCACAAAGCGTGACAACGGGATCCCGAGCATCATCAAGGCAGATGTTGCAATCGAAGCAACCATTAGAGTTGTCTGAAGCTTTTGCAGCAGCAGCGACAGATTTCCATTTTGGTACCGATGGTCCATTCCCATCCACCATTTCGTGTTGTGCGTAGGCATCTTGGAAATATTGTTGTAGCGCCATGTGCTTTGTATCGTAATGTAACTTTTCTCTGAGGAAAATAAAAGAGAAGAAAGAACGTCGTTAGCGCACTAGTCATCAATCTTTATATCAAAACATGCTTAGAAATTAGAATTCCATAATATTTGTTAGGGATGGCCCATCATTCACTACTTTTCTCTCTCCTAACCACATACATTTACCCTGTTCCTACCACTCTAGTAACACGTTAGAAAAGGCAACATTGGGATAACGTCAAACCAATCAAAAGAAAAGTAAACTACCCAACACGTGCCAACCACCTAATCCATATGAATTTTAAAGGTGTGGGGTATCTCTAGATCGGGACATTGTAATTACTTGCAGAAGGTCAACTAAATTTCCTATTCAGATGGTTAAGATCGTTTAGTAGTTTTTATTGTTACATCCTAATCCATGAGACCTGGGAGTGGACCATGGCTGGAAAAAATTATAAAGTATATAACTAGATTCAACTTAGGTGGGCAAGTTAATAAAATATAAGGTGAGATTTCGCAGTCAGAGTGTCTAGCAAACAAAGAAAAGAGTCAACAATATGCTTATTTTGCAATTCTGATCTAACTACCCTCGCATTCATTGAACAACCCAAATTCCAGATCTGAATAACACAATTGGGAAAAAAAGAAGAAAATACTTATAAATAAACCAAATATAGCTAATAGCGAATAATTTTACACAAACATAGAAAGATCGATTAATGAGTTCCAAAGATGTAATAGAATTGTCTTTGAGGACAAAAGTGGTTCAAGATCCACACGGTTGGCAATCCACAGATTGTGATCCACAGGACCACATCTCTAGAAAGTAGAAATCAGCCAAGATTCAACCATGGTCCCCTCTAATCAATGAAACGGATGAAGTGGAAGACCTGGGAAATTTCATATTAAATGAAATAGGTTTGACAAGGTTTCAAAAAACGTCCGAGACCAGGATGACTCGCTTGAGTCATCTTAGTATCATTCATGAACGAGACAACATGGCCGAGTAAGCCCCCCCCCCCCCCTTTTTTTCTCTCTCCAAGAAAACTTTTGTCTCATTGAGTCATCTCGGTATCATTCAGGAATGAGATGAGAGAAAAATCCAAGATTAAAAAGCATGGTGGAATGACTACCACAGATTTGATACATAAAAAGCTATTCCTTTTAAATAATAGACAAAAGGTATTGGATGGTGGATCTTATGAGTTGTGAAGAGAGTAAGTCCAAGATAAGAGATCTAGTCCAAACCCTAATCTGAAGAATGAGATGTTTCCAAGGATCAAATATGGAATCATAGAGATATTGAAGATGAGAAACCCAAGTTCTTGTTAAAATCTGTAATCTGTAAATAAATATTAAATTGGATTCTTCTCATATAAAAATAAGATAAAACCAAGAAGACTCTAATGTCCTCAATGTCATCCGAGATTTATAATCTTATCCAGATGTGAAATCTGAACCACAAAATCATATTAATTAACACTGCAGCTTTTGCAGATCGAAAAGGGCATAAAGAAAGGGAAAGGTCACACATCAGAATTAAACAAAATCAGATCTCCCCAAATCAATTTCCTTAAAAAAAAAAACAATTTCCTGAAAGTAAGCCAAAATTCCACGAAGAATGGCTCAGGGAGGTTCGACTTCTTCAAACTGCAAATACTTAGCCAAGTGAGTTCAACTGACTCGGACGAGTTACATCCCTGCAAACAAGCTCTAATTTTTTTTCCCTCAAAAATGAAACTTGAGATGGATTGTGATTTGTGAGAGTTGAAGGGAAGAGGGGGCAATAATTTCCTCATAAATCATCTCCCCAGAGTCAGACGATTTGTTTGAAAAGGCCTATTCGCCATTTTTTTTCAAGAACCGATGCAAGTATTCAACACAGTTTTCTTCCGAAAACGAGTCATTTAAACACCTCTTCTTTCATATAAATTATAAATCTAACCGATCTCCTTAACCACAATTTCTAAGGTCTAAAAAGAAAATTAGAAAGAAAAAAAAACAAAAACAAAAACAAAAACAAAAACAAAACAAACGAAAGTGATCGTCAATCAAGGAACATATAAGAACATGCGAATCTATCCTTCTCGATCCAAAAAAAAAAAAAAAACTCAATAAAAAACATTAAGAAGATTTCACAGATATCTGCATAGATCGATTTACAGTGGGAGATAAATTCGAGAAGGATTTGGATTTCTTACCGGTAATTTAAGGTGTGATTGAGAGATCAACTCTTTAGTGATCCGAAGCTTTTGTATAAAAAATCCACTCGCGAATCAGATCAAAACAAAGAGGAAATATAGAACCCAAAAGAGAAAATTTTCTAATAATAAAAACTGAATTAAAGTGAGTCGTTGAGACTTGAGATGTAAAAGATGGCTGAGAAGAGAACCCCTTTCCTCACACGGTATTTATAGATAATAAACTGAGAAACGGATAAACTTCTCAAACACGGCGTGGTACAGTCCTCACTAATAAGACGTTTCTACCCCTTCCCGACCTTTTTTTTTCTTTTTCATGACGCCCCGTGTACGCTGCTATACGAAAATGATTATTTGAGAGTATTTTCTACTTTAATAAAAATTCTCCTTAAATACTAAAAATAAATTTACATTCTACATTTTTTTTTTTTTTGTCTTCATTCTACTTATTCTAAAGTCCAACATCTTTTGATAATATTAGTTTCGTGACGATGTTCTCTTTAATTTCATTAACAAATAATACTACATCATGAAAAGAAATTTATTCACAGAGCTCACAAAAATCTAGAATCCACCAATCACAAGTACCAACGTGTGTGTGACGTTCGTAATTTATAAAAGTACCTTTTTATCATATTTGATGTGGCAAGCACTGAGAAGTCTATGAGCATTGTGAGTGAAAAATGACTCATTACATTATCCATAAGTAACGTATATCCAACAAACGATAACAATTCAATCCTTAAGTTACGCTAACACCATCTCCAAAATAGTAATATAATGTTACCATATTTGAATTTGAAATTGGTCGATAATTTATAATGTTTTACTTTATTTATGTTATTTGATCAATGGGCTTCCTAAAACATCAACTAGTTAGAAATATTTATCTTTTGAGACCAAAGCTAATGACATCTACATGTTATCTAGGCATTATCCATTAAAAAATAATTTAACATACATAAGTTAGGTTTTACCAAACTCTCGACAGCTACTGAATTCACTTCTTAACTCCAAATAACTACCACAAACACCCCATTTTGCAATTGTGGTTCTTATACAAGTGATTTTCTTGTTGGGAATCCATTATTTTTGGGCACACATAGACAATTCAAGCCAAAAATAAGGAATACTTCTCACTCATCTCACAATCGTCCATCACAAAATTAGGGCTCAAATTTTTGAAATAAAATTTCACATACTACTTAGCCATCACACATTTTAAAATAAATAGGAAACCTCTATATTTGGTTTTAGGTCGTGAAGTTTTTTCTTATATATAAAATATTGTATGAGGCTAAAAAGGGATTTGATTATTCAATCATGACTAGGCACCACATGGCGACTTGTCAATGAGGCACCGAGAGTTGATCGTTCAAAAGGTAGTTAGATGCCACTAGGCACCTGGTTATTGGGGCAGTGATGAAAGGGTGAATGATGACGTGACATAAGAAAATGGCGAGCACATGGCAATTTCGTTTAGCCTCGACAGGTTAAAAATATCATGATCAAAGTTGTTATAAAAGAAGTCTCAGGCAGTCGAGAATAATACAAAAAAGAGTTGTCGATACGTACAAGCACAACATAAGGTGATTAACAATACCTAATGAACAAATGACACATGGATACAAATCGAGGCGGCTAACAAGTAGTCGATAGGGACCATATGGTGACGTCAGTTATATTCATTACCATATGGCGTTGACGTGGATTTATATTTGTCTCTCCATTCCATTGTTAGCTGGCAGGAGAAGATTTGTAGGAGATTCCTGTAAAAGGAAAATGAATGGGACGTTAAGGGGATCCTTATCAATTTTTTTTTGAGTCATCAACAAACATTAATCACGCTTGGACATCCCACAGGCCCACACTAATCACCTAACAAGTAGGTGTTTTAATTAGGGGTGCAACTAGGTTTGGGTTGGTTTAATTTAGATCCAAATCAGAATCGAATCGACCAAGGTCAGTTTCATTATATGGGAACCAGAACCGAACCAAACCGAATCAATCTTAATTCGGTTCGGTTCCATGGGTTACCAAAAAACTTCTTAAACAAATATTTTTAATAAAAAATAATAAATAGTACATGGCTCATGCATAATTTTTTTCAACCATGCTTCAATAACATCACTATGTTCAAACTATGATTTTAAAATTGATTTTGTCAAAGATCTTAATGGAAACCTTGATCAATTAGAAAACAAAGGGTTTCATATTGTAACATTAAGGGCCTATTTGGATCACCATTTTTGTACAATTTTTATGAGCATGCTTGCGTACTCAAGAATGGTGATCCGAAAGGCCATTAAACTCTTCTAGTGGTGATTGATTATCAATCTATAAACAGGAAATCTATTAAAATCCTAATAGATTAAAACAATCAAGAAAAAAAAAGTTTTAAATGTGATTCTTTTATAACCAGATTCAATTGCATATCAAGATTCACACCTTATTCACGGAAGGGGTGAAACCTTAATTCGGAAACTACAGTAAGTGTGAAGAATTTCGAAAGCTCTTGTACAAATTCACTTCAATTTCAAAAGAAATAGTTTATTAGGGTTTTAAAGGAGACTCTTGCAGGTCCATAGAAAGATTAAGAACCCAAAAAAAAAAAGAAAAAAAAAATTAAGATCTATAAAAATTTTACCTAAATACTAGCCTGATCAATGTGAGATCTTCCCCTCCGTAGCCCAAATTCTATGGTTTCACCTCTTGAAATTCACAAATTGAGATGGAGAGAGAGAGAGGGAAAGACAATGAGAGAAAGATCAAGGAGAATGAGAGAAAGATCGAGATCAAGAGAGGGAGATGAGATCGAATGAGAATGAGACAGATGAGGATAGAAAAGGAGAAAGGAAAATGGGAGGGATGAAGAAATAATGGATTTCACAAGTGAATCAATATATATATAGATATATATATATAGATATATATATATATATATATATATATATATATATATATATGAGAAAGAAGGAGAGGGATGACCTGATGAACTCGTCGGAGTTGAGAGGCAGCCGCATCAACTTCAAGAGTTCAAGTTGCACCTCAGCCTTGCAAGAGACGAGAGAAAGAGAGAGAGAGTAGATGAGGGAAAGAAGGAAAGAGACTCTCATTTCCTATATCCATTACTCATTAGAGTTTTAAAAATATCTTAAATTTTATTTTAAAATAACTTGTTCGATTCTCGATTTAGTTCGGTTATTTATAAAGCTTGAACCGAGAATCGAATCTTTCGGTTCTTCATTTATTTAATTCAAAATCAAACCGTTAATCAATCCAAACCAGCCCAAAATTCATGGTTTGGTTCGGTTCTCAGTTTGTACTGGATTAAGTTGCACCCCTAATTTTAATAACACATGAGAAAGAGCTCACCATGCTTTGGATGTCCCGTGTTGTGTGAGAAATTTTTACTCACATATATTTTAGGGTTTTTGGCTAAATGTTGGGTCCCACACTTAGTTGGATGTCCCATGGTGAGCAACTTTTGTTGTCCAACCTTAGGGATTGACCATCCTAAGCCTGTATTTCTTTTAAGTAATGATTTTCTGACTCCCCCATGTGGTATACTCAAAATAATCTCCTGATGTGGCATGCACTAGAACCATAGATTATATGCATCGGGATACACATATGCATAAAATCTATGATTTTATCACATGCCATGTCAAGAGAGTATTTTGAGTATGCCAAGTGGGGGAGTCCGATTATCACAACTCATTTATTTTTGAAGTTTTCTAAAACTACGTAAATGGATTCAAAAGTTAATTGATTATAGAATTGCAAGCGATATGAGAAATTCACATTCTAATTGCATCTCTAAATTATGGATAATTAACTAAATAGTTTCTTTTATATAATATATATATATATACATACATAAGGGAAAAAGTTGTCATGGATCGAAGAACCATGTAGAGGTCCTCATTTAGGCCACATGGACTATCACATAGATCCAAATGACACCTTAGCCCTCTAGACTTCATGATCTAGACTAGGTTTGGAAAAAAAAAAATGTAATTTTTTCGCCAAATCTAATATTCAAAATAGACAATCATTGAATTCTCAAATTTAAAATTTAAATTTAATGTTTAATTAATTTATTTATTTTAGAATTCATAAAATTTTATATTCTACATGTTTCTGGAGTGCTACATAGACATTCACAATAACATTTAGAGTTGTGATATTTTTATTCAAAAGATTCACTTAGTTTGTACGCAGTTGACGTGGCAAGGGCATAAAATCAAAGGTTTTTTTTTTTTTTCGGGATACATAAGAAAAAAGATCAACGGTTCTGTGCCCTTGTCACATCAATCACTTACAGATCGAGTGAGTCTTTTCGAGTCAAAAAATCAGTAGTCTAACATTTATATAGACCCTTAAGATTTGGATGTACTAGGATTTATCAAACCTTTGAGGAAAAATTCCTACTTAGTTAACCAATTATCATACTTGAAGGTCTTTCGATATTTCATACCTCATTGATGAAACCAAAAGATCATATATACAAGAATAATCCATGCAAGAAGATTATCTTACCATAGCAGCTCAACTATTTAAACGAAGATTAGAATAGAGAGTAACTATCGCCACACCAACTTTAACTAACATCTCACCAACTATCCGTTTTTCTTTAGTGATTTACATAGGAATATGTGTGGCATTAGTAAAAGTTCGTGTGGCAATAACAGCTCTATTAAAATATTCTCTCTCATTAAACCCAATGGCCCGTCCAGACCACGTCAATGCATCTAGAAACTTATGAATTTAAATTACTTTTATAATTTAAACAAAATGTTACAATGTTCTTGAAGAAATATTATACGTATTTGAGACGACAGGAGAGCCAAATTACCAATTTTAATAAGGAGTCGTACCGGGGTGACATCAGATTTATCATAAGGAAACACCATCTAGGGTTATGTGCACACCTCCACGTCAGAAATGTAAATACCACAGTAAATCCATGGTCGCTCTAGCATTAGTGTTTAATAAGCGTCAAGATGGTGTTAGACAATTAGTCAGACGTGGACATCGTCTAGACACGTGTCGTATTGTGAGTTGTAATACAACATAAAGCATTAAAGTTGTACAAGTGTCACACATCTGGAGATGGACCTTTGTCTGACATACATTAATTTCAAAGAAAAAGATCGTGGCCCACTTCTAATTCTAGGAGATCTAATTATAAAATAAAATAAAAAATAAAAAAATTCAAAAAGGTGATTGGTCACTGGTCTTATCTTTATTGTTTTTTTTATGACGTTCTAGAAGGATACGACGACTCAAGAGTATAGTACTAATATGCTATAGAGATAATTCCATGTATTTAAGGTTGAGAATTTAATTTACTACGTATATATAGGTGTAAGTTTTTTAATCTAAACCGTTAGATTTTCCACTCAAATTTTGAGGAAGAGTTATTAGTGCTACCCAACTCTCACACGGCTCTCTTGTTTTTCTATTGGATTTATAAAAAGAATTTCTATTAACACACCAATTATATGTAGAAATAATTTCGAAAAGATTAAGATGTTATAAGTAAAAGTTGGCATGCCAATAAAATCTCTCATCTTTCTGATTACTATTATAAAGAGAGAATGCGGAGTAGAAGTGGTTTACAGCTATGTTACCCAATTAGTTGCTATTAGCCCAAATCATGAACGGATACGAAATAAGTTAGTTTATGGTACAGTTCGTATTAAGTTCATAAAATCAAACGAACCAAGAACCTGTCAAATATTGTGTGGGTTAGACAAAATCGTTAAGTTCGATGAACCCAATAGTTTGATTTGACAAATCAAATAAATTTTTAATTGATTCGGTCAATCACATCAATTTATTATATTTTTTCATTATTCATATTTAAAGTTTGGGTTTTTTTTATTTCTATTTAACATTATAATTGTACATATAAACTATATACTTGAATTATATATATGTACAAACGAACTAAACTAACGAACTGATCTAGAAAACCAAGGCAAATCAAGAAACACATTATTTCTACCTACCCTCATGAATTGGGTTCATTCTAGACTAGTGAATCATGAACCCTGAACCCAAGTTCGAATCAAGCAAACCAACGACTCAAGTAACGTAGGTTCAGACACCAAATTTTGCGTGGCCACTAATGCCCGTCTTTTATATTTAAATTTTAATAATCTAAGTCATTTTTATCAAAAATCAAGAAAATTGTAACTCATCATCATTTTCAAAAGTTACAAAATATCATTTTTACTAAGTAATTTTCAAAAATCATTTAATTAATATTTTAAATTACAAATAAACCCTTTTGATACATGTGTTTTTGCTCATTCCACCTTTTAGTTACAAATAATGTACTTGAGTACATTATTTTAGAACTTGGTAAATTCCAATTGACTTAGGCCAGCCAAAATGGACTCAACCCAAAATCAATTCTGTTTTGTTATGGTTGTGCTTTGTATAATGTGGTATCATATGCCTCTTGTTAAGTGCACATGTTAAAGTACAATAAATAAACCTTGAAAATTGAATTTTATATTAAAAATATCCTTTAAAAAAATTATTTTTACTAAAATACCCTCAAATACCAATTGCACATGTTAACAAAACACGTATTATGTTGGCAAAATGGACCCTACACCACCGAGAGTGAATTTTAGGTCACGTAGCGAAAGAGATGTTAATATGAAGTAGTGAATCTGCATTATTTGGTATCGAAAATGCCCTTTAAAAAAATTATTTTTTACTAAAATACCCTCGAATTCCAATTTTCAAAGTGTATTTATTGCGTTTTAGCGTGTGTCTTAAGGGCACACGTTAACAAGACCCATAAGATATTGATTTAAATGGTCTATTAACAAAATCATGCTGTGGGTCCAACCCAGTCAGGATTGACAACGATGGGCACCGATTTATGTTTATTAAGAAACAATCTTAGATTAACCATAGAATCAATAAAATTAAAATTAAAAAATAGTGACGTGGCATAAGATTCGAAGAAGAAAGAAAGAAATCAACGGTAACAGCACGTGAGTGTGGACCAATCGAAAACAACATACGTGGTGAGTCTAGAAGTATTTATTGGGTGGAGACTTAACGCGGAACAAAACTGAAGAAGAAGGTGAGGCGAATTAAACAAAAGAAAGACTTTGAAATCGTCGGTGTTTTTCTAGAAACTTCTTAGTATAATATTTTCTTGGTGGAAATTTATGAATCCAATGTTGCCTTCTAGATGGTGGGGCTCTTGATGGATCGAATAATATCCACTTACCCAATTCAATTATTTATATTACAACCATGTTTTTTCATTTGATATTTAAGAATTTTGTATAAAATTATCCATAACTATTCTACGAAAAATGTTGAAATAACAAAAAGAATTTACTATGATTCTCACAAGTCTGACATGGGATGTGCACATAACTATAGATGTGTTCCTCACGATACGAGTAAAAATCATCTACGGTTATGTATGCATGTCCATGTCACCCCAGCACAGGGCACCAAGAGTTATTATTATCATTGGGCACCAACTTTTAATTTGTTAACGCCACACCAATTCTTATTTAAATCATCAATGCCATGTTTGTCTCTGTTATTATGGTATCATAATCTCGGTGTAGACACTTTATCCACTAATTTTAAGTTTGTCTCATCAAAATAAAAATTAATTTAATGAATCCAATATGAGAATTGTGTAACTTAAAAATCCTATAAAACTAGGAAAAGGAAATCCCACCAGAAGATTAGGATTCCCCTTTTTCATATCTCTTAAATTATAGCAAAAATCCTATTATAACTAAAAAGAGAATCAATTGTCTTACAACCTTAGTAAAATCTCAAATCTTACTAAAAGTCATAAGATCCACATGGATTACAACATTAGCAAATCAACACCACAAGATTTTATGGAAAACTTTGATTTAAAATGATATTTAAAAAAGAAAGACTATTTTGAGTTTCATCCAAGGTTTTGAAAATGGACAGCTACCAAACTCTCAAATTCAAAGGTAAAATTCAATGGTGTAAACTAACTTTTTTTTTTGAAATTTATTTTTTCAAAGTTCTTAAAAAAATTTCCTCTACATCCCTATGCCATTGGATCATATTTTTGAATGTCAAAATGCTAGCTCATGTTATGATATAAAATCCTATAGTTTGACTCAACTAAAAAAGATAGGGAAAATTATAATAAAAAAAAAACCTAACTAAACAATTATTTATCAAAAAAGTATTATTTTTTTTATAAATAATTGTTTAATTAGGTTTTTTTTTTAATAATTTATCCAAAAAGATAATCTATTATAGATAAAGTTATTAATCAAAATTTTATTGGGTTCCATTTTATTTTAGACTCTTTAAATATGAAATATAAAAGAAAAAAATGTAGAGAACAAGAATAAAATTGTTTTACAAAATCAAATACCTTAATTGACAAAATTACGAAAATCCTATAACAATTTTAGTTGTTTTTAAGGGATATTGAAAAGAGAAAAAAATGGACAAAAAAAATTATTTGTTAAGATTTTACTTCATGATATATATTTTGTAGTTAAAATTTTATATAAAATACATCTTTAAATAATTTATTGCATAAGAATAGACTTTCATTAATATCTGACAAACAATATGTAGGCTAATTCTATGTTAGGATTAATGTTGGACAAACAACTTTGAAGCTAATCTGGCCAAGATTTACTGTCATGGGATGAAGGAAAATCCAATTCAAAATACATAAAATGTAATTTGATGTGTAAAATGTTAGAATTGCACCTAATTGGTGTGACGTTAAGAACAATTGGTGTGGCAATAACAACTCTCTTAATTTGTTTAAGATCTGATGCTTATATGTGTCTAGAATCATATATTTTTTTCCCGACATACAAGAAGAAAAATCTATGACTCTGAAGACATTACCACGTCAGCACATGATAATTCACAATATCATACACGTGGCATTCATGTAGAGGCTGATCCACTATTAATGTGATTAATCCGAAACGTCGAAAAAGATGACCTAATCAAATTTGTTATACTCATTGACCCAGCCCAAGTGCTTGACTTCTAAAAATCTTCTAGAAGAGTGTGACAGCTATTGGTGGTTCAATTCAATTTTGTTTGGAAGACTTTCAATAGAGTAGGTAATGGTCCCTCTTCATTGTAAGAAATTATGCACCATTCAAGATTTGGGTTTGCTAAACAAATCTTGTTTTACCATTTTACTTTGTCCGAGCCTAGTATCATATATTAAAAGTAAGTTTGTATCATTTTTTACTATCTCAATTCACATTCTTTTAATTATTCTCCACTTTTTTCTGACCTCAACTTGAATATACTTTTTTTAATTAAAAATGTAATGTGTCTTTGTTGCATATATACAAATTATCTCAATCGAGGGTTTTTGTTTTTTTTTTTTGTTGCTCATTGTGAGTACCCACACCCTCCGAGTGAGACTAATCCCACGATCACACGTACTGTCCCCTTGAAAAGTCCTACGTACAAATGATTGAGTCGAAGGTAAATCATACCCTGAAGGCCCCAAGGAATTTATAGCTTCATGGAGTTTCGAAACTTATCAAGGCTTGGTTTGCCACTAGACTAACCTCTTGGGATTACACAATTTACTAATATAATCAACAATCAACTCCATAAAACGCAATCGATCATACGATTGATTTCCTTTCAATTAGATCTTCATTAGTAAATGAATATTCTTGGGTCCATTTAGACTAGAGGCTCTAAAGAATCTTCTTTTAGATTCAATAATAAAGAGCAAATCAAGAATGATTTACCTTCTAGAAAGTTCTTGTACAACTTCTTTTTTATAATTCTATCTAAATATAATTTTTTAATCCCTTAGTGGATGCCATTAACTTACTTGTTCATTAAAAATTTGGGGTCTTAATCCAAAGCTCATATGGTTGAAACTTGACATACTTAATGGGACTCTGAGATCTTATTATATTATATTTTTTAAATTTAATTATACATCTTAAATAATAATTTTTAATTAATAAATCCGTGATAGATAAAGAAACACATTAATAATAATAATCTCGAAGTTTTACTAACCCATTAAGGTTAATTCTAATGGCTTGTGCTTACGGGCCTAACAAATGCACCCACGTGGCTTTCGACATCAAAGCGATCAACATCTAAAGATGTTGACATGCATCCAATTTCTAATTTTGTTTGTTCGATTTATGAGTCAATGAGATTGTGATCATAGGGTTTGGTATTTTATGTCGTTGGACTATCGATTGGTCTAGACTCTAGAATCCAATTTGCATAAAACAAATATAAGATGCAAAAATTAATTGGTCTATCTTTTCCTTAAATCTTGCAAAGACAATTTTTGGACTGCCTAACTCTATAAGCCGACATTTTAGACTTACATACAAAGAATCATCAAGTTGGGTATTTGTAACTGAACTTTAGTTCACTCATTTGTATTTTTTAAGGTAGAAATGTCCACTATGAATAATTTGAACGTTAATGATTTTTTGACTTGAAAATTTTCATTCGATCTATACTCGGTTGACGTGGCAAGGGCACAGAATTGTTGATTTTTTTTTCTTGTATATCTTAAAGAAAAAGATTTATGATTTTGTGCCATTGCCACGTTAGCCGTGTACAAACAGAGTGAAAATTTTTGAATAAGAAAATCAAGACCTAATTTGAATATTCACGAGGTTGGTGGGTCCAATTGAATGTGTCACAAAATGAGGAGAAAAATCAAACTTTCTAAGAAATTTTCCTTATGACTTTATTGTCTTGTCAAGGATTCTAAGGATTAAGTCATATCGTTTTTGGCCTTTCGTTTGAAGAATCCTAATTCTAGGAGTTTTTTTTTCAACATTTTTTTTTGTTGTAGTTGTTGAGGGAAGTGAAATTTTAATGTCAATTTTAAAACTATCTGGAGATTCTATATTTCGATAAAAGTTTAGTCTCACATGAATATGAAGAGTTCCTTAAGTTGACTTAATATGTAAGATCACTCATTTTTATTTATTTATTTATTTATATATATTTTTTTTTGCTTATGTTGGGTATCTTCACCTTTCAAGTGATACTAATCCTACGATCACATACACTACCCCCTCGAAAAGTGTCGCATGAGTTTTGATTAAGTTAAAGGTCAACCGGATCCTGGAGGGCTCCTCCAAGGAATTGATTGCTTCATAGGGTTTCAAACATTGGCCTACCCTTTCTGAGGCATAGTTTCAAAACTCGTCCGAGATCGAGACGTATTTCTCGAGTCATCTCGATATCAGGCATGGACGAGATAGATGGATAAGTCAATTTTTTGATTTTTCGGACGAGATACAAAATCCCACGTTCATTTTTTTGAACGAAACGTATCGAAAAACTCATTTGAGGCGACTCAATATTTGGCATTGACAAGACGAGACGCGAAACCGAGTTTTAAAACCATGTCCTGACGAACTTATCAATATCAAGACACGGCTTGTCACTTGGCCAACCCAGGGCTACTACTCATCTTTATTTTATTATTATAAAAGTATAGGTTTTGGTGTATCTAATTGGTAGTAAAGCACCATCAAGAATGACCCTTGAAAGGATGCGGATTTCTTATAAATTCACATCTCGTCCAATAAATACAAAACATTAAGATATTTATTGTCTTAGAAATTCATGCTTTTATAACCATTGGTTCCTAATAAATTGTGATTTGGCTAATACAACCCTCCTAAGGTTCACAACATATAGTTTTAAAACTTGAAAACTCAACACTAATATCTAACCAAGTCAAAAAGTTACGAATCAAAAATATATATCTAAGGATTCTAATCATTTGTTTGGGACTTTGGCAGTTGAACCTGACCCTTATATATTAAATTTTAAAAATAATTTTTTAATCTTTTAAATTAATTATAAACATTTAATTTTTGTTCTTCACAAAAATATTATATATACCATAATCACAAAAAAATAAAAAATAAATAAAATAGTTATTTTGAAAAAGTACCTCATTTAAATCACATTTTGTACTTCTAACGATTAAAACAATAAAATACTCGTCTTTTAAAAAAAACGTATCCTCATCAAAACTCATCTCATTCTGAAACTTTTAAATCATATAAAACAAAATAATTTGACTATGTGTGGATTGCCCTTATTGATTTGTGGAGTGCTTTTCTAACTACCCTTTATCATATAGATTTTATATTTTTCATAATTTTAATATATATTTTTTATCTTTTATCATTTCTTTCCAAATTTTCTGCCTTTTTTACAAAGTTTTGTCTGGCCGTTTTAAACCTGTATTCTGACTGGGTGACCATGATATATACTCGAATAACTCAATTGAGTCATTGACCCAACTTGTTGCATTTTCTAGCTACCTCGTCTGATGACTCGACTATTTTCCTAGTTTATTCCATGAATTGGTTGCATCAAAGTTTGAGGGTCGAGTCATAAAAAAAAATCCATCGAGTTGGGTCAATTCAGAAGAGTTTCGAGTTGACTCTAGAGGAGTTTTGAAACTTCGGTTCACAGAATCACAGACAACCTTACGTGTCGAATTCGTTATTGTTTATTCTTATAGATAACATGTAAATCCCGTGCTATACACACCCCAATTATTAATTAGGGCACCCCATTTACCCGAGGCCTCCAACAAATTGTTTTAACAACCAAGGCCCCTCTGCTGATCAAAGCGTCAACATGCTCATGTCGTCATTGAGGCATCGTCACCATGGACATGTCAACATAGGCCAAAAATATCGTTTGAAGGTATGTCGACAAGCCGGTGCTCTAATCATGCTTAAACTTAAGTTTTCAATAGTTTGTGGGCATGCCCTTATTAATACGTGGGCGCCCCTAACCATAGTCAACATGTAAACACGTCATCTTTCTTTAGTTGAAGCTAGCCAAAGTTGGATAAGGTGAGAATCTTGCCTGAGAAAAGTCGCAAAATGAGTATGTTATGGTTCCAACCACCAAGTTGTCTAGTTTTAAATCATTCATCCGATGAGATGCCTCTTTAATTGGTTGGATTAGGGCTGTCAATGGGTGGGTTGGGCCAGATTTCTTGAGTCTGATCCAATTCCAAAGAGCCCGGCTGTGCCTTGGATCAGTCACCTGTCTTATGCTCTTATTGGGCATATGTTGACTAAGCCCAACCCCAGTATAAGGGATAAATATTGTTTTGAATGGGTAATCAGTATGTTAATTGAAAACAATGGCTCCGGTTTATTAAAGAATCATTTACGTTTGAAAAATGTGAGATTACATGTAGACGCAATTTTTTTTTTTATAAGTGTAACCTAATGCAATAATTTAAAAAATAGAGATTCTATCGCCACACAAATTTTTCTTGAAAGAACCCCATCGTGTTAGCGGTTCAATAGCAGCTTTCTAAAAAATAAAAATCAACCATTAAAAAATAGCAGACATTTTATAGTCAACCGCGAGCGTGGTCACCTTCAAATATGAAACAATAAAATTGTTCGAGGAAAATAAAATTTTAGATTCAATTTTAAAATTGTTCCGAGACTACTTTTTTTTGGACAAAAAAGTATTATCTTTATTTTATTATTAAATTTGTAATACATATGCATTTGTAGATGCTGTCTACTAGTTAATGCCAATTTCAAATCCATTAGTGGTGAGAGTCCGTAGGTTGTTTTCGACATTTCCTCGGGGGCACCCCTGAGAGTGTTCCCTCACCTACTTGGTGTGAGGGATGTGTGGGAGTTGCATGAGCCCCAGGACGGTCCCATATGCCTTGGGTTCCAGCCCTGGCTCATACGGCCCCCCCCCCCTAGTCGGACATAAGTCAGGACACCCCTGTTATTAAAAAAAAACCTGCAAAGGGATGCAACTGTGCCAACATTTCTAATAATAAGAGTTTCAGATGAGTATGAAATATGAAAGAGAGTGCATGAATTAACACGGTTCTAGAACAAAGAAAGAGATATGCAGCCTCCTAAACTATACACATCATGTTATACTTGTATGTGGCATGCATAATATCCCAAGAGACAACAACAAACACATTAAAGAGAATGTCTTGCGTTACTAGAAACAGTTCAATTCTGGCAAAGGTCTTTACATACCTCTACAAGAATTTCTCGATACAAGTAGTCAGTGTAGACTTGGGTACAGCACCAATAATGGCATCTTTCTTCTCTCCATTCTTGAATATTATGACAGTTGGTATGCTTCGGATTCCATATTGGGTTGCAGTCGAAGGGCTTTCGTCGGTGTTCACTTTAAAGAATCTCAGTTTACCTGCATATTCCTTTGAAAGTTCATCGATTATAGGATGGATCATTCGGCATGGTCCACACCAAGGGGCCCAAAACTCAACCATCACGGGAAGCTCACAATTGAGGACAAGTGATTGCCAGGTTGATTCAGTAACAGCAGGCACTGCAAAAGTGAAGAACATAGAAGAAGCTAAAGTTCAAGTTTATAAAGACAAGATTTTATTTGATGCTGTGCAAAGATGTGTGTTTCTACATGACTCGAATTAATTTGAGCCACTTCAGCAAATTCATTTGCTCTCGTCCAATACCAAGCTCCACATTGGAACAAAGATGGCTGAGGCAGTGTAAAACAAGAATATCGTCTATAGAAGTGGTGCCTTGGACAGTGAACTCCCCACTCTCAAACCAATACAATAGTATCCCTCCATCGAAGGACATAAATTGGCTTACTCCTCTCACTCAAAGAAATTGTCTTCTAGACAGATTCTCCCAATAGTCCCAATCAACACAACAAAGAACTACAACATATGTCAATGTGGTGAAGTCTGTTGCACAGACCTGGGATCAAAAACTGCCTTCACACTTATATTTATCGAAAAATAAAAGATAAAAGTACCCAAAAACATATTTACAGGAAAGCCATATTGATAGAAATCTGTAACACATAAAAAAATGTATGCAGTTGCACATACATACTATATCTAAGTGGTACAAATGATCTGCGAACTTTCCTCACACCATCCTCGTTGCCATTGAAAAGAACAGACACCATCATGTGGGTTACCTTAGTGAGCTCACATAATATGAGAGAGAGAGAGAGAGAGAGAGAGAGAGAGAGAGAGAGATCACACTAGCGCACTCTATGAAGCTCCCTGGATGCCACCTAGTGGGAATTGTTGTCAACCCTTCACCATGATAGGAGTGTGTCCATGCAAAGTCCAAACCCTTAATAAAGAATCTATTATTTGTGATTTTCAAGGGGAAGCTTGGGTTTCCCATTGGGTTGTGTCTCTTTCCCTCACCCTCACACTCACCCTCACCCTCTTATCTTCCATGAAAAGCCTAACCAAATAAACCACCACCATATAGAGTTCATAATGCGTAACGCATAATGGATTATTTCCATGTAAGCCATATGGGACGTAGAAGCAGGCACAGCAGCTTTGCAACAACACTACAGACAGAATAGCTAAGCTAAGCCACAAGGCAGCGTTCAACAAAGTTGTGAAAAATGAGAATAAGAGACACGTTTCTATTTTATGTGGAAACTGGAGGTGTTAATCACAAAAATGGAAAAATGTTTTGGCCCACTGATGCATGAACTTTTGGCACATCCCTTGGAGGACCTCCACATCAAATATCAATCTGATTGATGATTAGTACCCTCTTAGATTTGACCAATTTAATCAAAGACTTCATGCCCTAATGTTTTCACCCACAGTTCAGGTTCATGATGAAAATGCTAAGATCCAATGGCTAAAATTCACCATTCAGGCTGATCCTTCGTGTGAAGGTCCATTAAGGGGGTGGGGCCAAACGTTCATGGGAACAAAGGTGCCTCTTAGCATCAAAAGAGGAAGCAGGAGATGCAAGCACCTCCTTTACCCCATAAACAGCACATTAACACCAATTCTCAAAAGATGTCACGCTAACTGTCCACATGTACAATATCCATGACACAACCTGGTATTAAAAGGAGAAATAATTCAATATTCCTTTTCCAAATAATTCAGCAAGCACCATTCTCTGCTTCACTGTGAGATCCAATACCATGGAAAAAATCTTAGGAAATCATCATTGTCAGTCCACATCATCATCATAAGGCCCCAAACACCATGCACCACATCTCTAGCCATCACGACCCACCCATCCTTCTGAGTCCTTTTCTCACCTTTTGGCCACTTATTGAGGTACAACTCTTTATCACCCCACTCATCTTTTTTCACCAGAGGAAGGGGTGGAGGTCAATAAAGCCCATTACTGACCTCTTCCACTCTGTCTCCTCAATCCGCAACATGGCATCCCTTGAACTATCATGTGGTATCACCATTACTTCTCTTTTGCCTCTCTTCTTTATCTTCCTACTTCTATCCCAGACATGATCTTCTTCCTTCACAAAGTCTTATTGTCTGTTTGCAACAACTCAGTTGGCTTTTCTAAAAAATTGAATCTCCTACTAAGAATCCAGTAGGGTGTATTCCCTTTTCACACCTATATGGAAATTTCCCCTAATCCAACAATGAGGGACCATATTAATTCCACCTCCGTATTTCGGTCTGGATTCTGCATTCACCAACAAATCCTCTATTCCTCACCTCCAACAACTAATCCTGCAAATAAGATGCTCCCTTCTACCATCGTTGATTTTTCATACCAACTACCCATGGTCAACAGTAGCCCATACCAATAACTTCTCATCGACTTCAACAAAGTCCACGCAGTCATCTCCACTAGTGTTTAACGTAACCTAACTCCCAGCATGAAGCAACATTAATTGATATTTTTCCATCAATAGCCCACTTTTCCCTGCCACTTACTTGATCTAATCTTGCAAATAAGATGCTCCCTTCTACCATCATTGATTTTTTATCCCAATTACCCATGGTCAATAGTAGCCCATACCGATAACTTCTCATCGACTTCAACAAAGGCCACGCAGTCATCTCCACTAGTGTTTAACGTAACCTAACTCCAAGCATGAAGCAACATTAATTGATGTTTTTCCATCAATAGCCCACCTTTCCCTGCCACTTACTTGATCCTGCATTAAGGTGCCAAAAAATCACACAAACGCTCCAAGCTGTTAAAGCCTCTTGCATCCATTGAAATTTTGATTATTTCCCCTCCAAAAAAGATAAAAGATAGTAACAAGCCACCGATGTTTTCAACCTTGGCTTGGCCCAACCAGTTGAACTGATGAACCAATGAAACAGTACTTAAAATATTTTATGTCAACAACCACCCATATTTTTAAATCTACTCCCAATTGAACTGGTGACTTACTGAACTTAGTGCCCTCACTTGGAAGCCACTACCAAACATCCATATCTTTACCTACTCAGAAGTTTGTTGCCATACTATAAATTCTATTCACTTTGTTGAGCTTTCCCGAACCTCACAACCAAACGTCTCAGAAACATCATTTTGTACCAAATGCCAATAACTGATATCATAAATAGTTTAACCTCCATCCCAAGTAAGAATCCTAATTTCTACACCACCATGCCATTTCCTCCATTTGTGTCACCTCTTAAGAGCGAGTCAAAAAGACGTGTGCACTGTTAGTTTCATAGGTAGGTGGCTAAGCATGTCAAGCCATATCCACTTGATTAAATTGATATCAGCACATCTGTCTCGTAGTGTTGTATGTAAAGGAAATCCAAGTATTAAAACCAGAAAAAAAAAAAATTTAATACAGTAATACATGCGATGTGTACAAGAAGGAATAACTACTCAATGATCCTGCCATAAGAACTATGGTTTGGGAAATATTGAGACTTCATTGAGAACCATGGTTTGACATTCACCCGAAAAAGAGTTGGGCTAGGACAAAAGGGTTGAACTGGGCGAGTTGATTGGGTTGACACATGATGTTAGTTAACGTCACTATTAATTTTTATATTTAATATCCATTTCTTTCAAAGTTGAAACCTAATAGAAAACTGATTTCAAACGAACTTGAATGGCTTGATGTCAACTTAGTCAGGCCAAACAGGTCATTGGATCAACCAATGGGGTCAAACAGGTTGCAGAATAGAAGCTGGGATATTTGTAAAACAACTAGGTGTATGTTCAACCAGCCCATTTAGACGACTAGTTCACCGAGTCATTAGTTAAACTGGGCAAGCTCTTAAAAGATTCTTCTAGATCGCACATTCTTCTGGATAGTCAGATAGTAAATGCCAATGGCCACAAATAAAATATATAGAACAGAAAGTCTTTCTTGCCTAAGAGATATCATCATGGATCCAACACCTTGCACACATGACAAATGTACCACTATGGAAATTTGGTATGCCATCTTTGCCTACCCAACAAGTACCTTGAATTTCCTTCTATTTATATGCGTATCATGCATAAATATTGGTACAGATGAAAGAGTAGGAGCAACAGGAAAAAAAAATGGCTTACCTTGTTCATCTATCACAGACGAAAAAGGTTTCATCCTCTGAAAAAAGTTCAAGGTTTTAAACAGACTGCCGAGTTACATTATGTTTTCTTAGGTTCTCTTCTTAAGGAACTTTACAACAGCCTCACCTTCGTTGGATTCTTGATCCCTAACCCATAAATTCTTTTATTCCAAACATATTCCATCAAATAAAAGTGAAAAAGAAATGTGGGAGGACCCAATGGCTCAAAAATTAGGTATAAGGATAGTAATCTTCATCCAATGTTGAAAATTAGACAGCTTTTGAAGTCAAATATAGAAAGGGTTCACTCGATGCAACAAACAGATTCACCCCATTGCGCAAAGAATCAAGTACCACACCAGATCAGTTTGACCCAATCAAACACCCAGCACTGATTTAAACAAAAAACGCAACTGAATGGTAAAAAAAACTACCAAATATCATTTTGATTAGTGTTAAACTAATCAAATACGACGGCTTATACCTTGCATAAGCACAGCATCTCACCATGAAGAATTAGCACCATTTTGTATCTTCAAGTAATCATCAGCTGTGCTGAAAAACACAACCACCATTCTCTAAAGAAAACTCAATTTCTATCCCATGAAGTTTTAGAAAATAAAATCCTATATCGCATAAATGTGTTCTTCCAAAAGCAATATCTCCCAAAAGTTCCTACACAATCTCTACCTTCATATCTTTCAATTATAACCTTCCAATTAGAGTTAAATTGGGGGGGGGGGGGGGGGGGGGGGGTGAAAAGAGTGCTTTATTATCTATTATTTGGAATGAATCTATACTCAAAGACAAGATTACATGATCTAAAGCCCTTAGCAATACTGAAACTCCCTTTTTGAACCCTCAAGTTAATAAAAAACCAAAATGATCGCTGGTTTTGGTTTTTGTAAATTGTGATCAGAAATTCAGAATATGAACTGAACTGAATTCGTATCCTGATCACAATTCTTGTCTGAGTTGAGTAACGTTGAGGTCATTGGAAAGCAGAATTAATAAGTTAACCCCTGAACTCGAGCAATTTGAAGAAGAAGAAAAAATCAAGCAGATCCACCAAATGGAAAATTTTCTCACGTTTTAATGGGAAATAAAATGATTTTTTCTGTGGAAAAAGCCAGAAAATCGTAATTTCATGAGAATTATCCAAAAAATGCAAATTTGAAGTATTTCTCTACATAAACTACTAATAGGTTAGTTCCCAATCCACCCAGAAATCAATAAAACCCTTAAATAGATCTAAAACAAACAGTCTCGATAACAACCCGAAAATATAATTGGATTCTATCCAGAGATTAAGAAGAAAAACTAAATAAACCAAAATATCGATCCAACCAAAGATTGGGGAAGTAAGATTCTCACCTAGTAGAGTCGTCTCCTGAGCCTCGCAGACAACACTTCCTCCTCGACGAACAATTTTCCTCGAATTCGTCAAATTCACCGACGCCACTGTGTGCTTCTGAGAACCAATTTGAATCCTCAAACCCTTGAATTCGGGCAAAGAACTAACGTTCCTACTGATCGAGAGAGCGCAAATCGAAGATGATTTCGGCGGTGCAGACCGATCCCTTCGAAAGCTAGAAGATCGAGGAACGATAACTGATTCGAGTACCGCAGCCATAGAAATTGTTGAAACCGAAGAGAAGAAATTTATAGAAATTTGTATTATAGTTGGAGAAATTCAAAGAAATTTTACCATTTAAGATTGTAAATCAGAAACCCTAAAAAGAAAGAAGAAGTTAGATTTACAGCAGCAGCAGCAGAGAGACAGAGAGGCTTTTTGTTGGAGCAGATGAGAATGATTGGCGTCGATAGACTGGAAAAAACTTTGAAGCGGGAAGTTTTCTTCAAAATTTTGAAGAAACCCTCTCCAATGGATTACACGTGGCATTTTAAAGTTTTGTGGAAATAGAGGAACGTGAAATAAATTGAAAAAGCCACGTGTTTTGTAAAAAGAGGGTTCTTTCAAATTTTGAAGTACGCTGTCCGCTTCAAAGTCGGACTCAGATAGACTTGATACCCTTCATCAACAGTGTGACGAGAAAACCTGACGTGTCCTTAAAAAAAAATCTAGAAATTTATAATATCAAATTTCGTTTGACATTATTTCTCAAACGTTCGGCTGAGATGGAAATAACAACACAGTTTTCCCAGAGCTTGATCATTAAATTTGTAGGAATTCGTGCTCCCAATACTACACTCCCATCTCAGCTGTTAGAGTCAAACGACATTTGACACTTTGCATTTCCTACAAATGAAAATAGGGTGATTTAGATATACCCCTCCATTTTTGGGTGAATATTTTAGATGCCCTATGTTTTAAACTGATAACATGTTCCTTGACCTCGGTCTTCTCTAATAGTCTAAAGAAAATAACCTTACTGCCCTTATCTCCAACTTGAGACAAAGCTCTTGTTTTTTTTTGTTTTTTTGTTTTTTTTCTCAAAACCAGTCATCTTCATCTCTTTATGATATTTCATTCTCTTCCTCAACCTACTAAATTGGTCTTCCGTCAACCATGTCGCCATCCTAGAGTTCCCGATCCATAAAATATGAGAAAGTACGTAAATTATATCATATATCTTGTTTACAAATATGAAGTTTATCTATATTTTGTATATCAAACCAGATTTCGACCAATGCAATTGCTAATGATTCGATTTGGATCATTAGCATAGCCATGTCATTAACATGATTTCTAGTAACTAGAGTTGGACGGAGTTTCAAAGTTCTTTAGTCCAAGGGCAACAATTCTCAAGTCCGACTCCTCCAAACAAGATATGTACCACTCCCATGAGTGCATGGATCATGGATGCACGTGT
Organism: Akebia trifoliata; assembly: GCF_017979445.1. Taxonomy (NCBI): domain Eukaryota; kingdom Viridiplantae; phylum Streptophyta; class Magnoliopsida; order Ranunculales; family Lardizabalaceae; genus Akebia; species Akebia trifoliata. The sequence goes on from NC_141385.1 coordinate 3,756,248, forward strand.
CGAATCATTATCAAATAGCTCGACTACTCAATCACTGACTGTCAAAACATATCTCTTAGACGTAGTCAAAAAGGAATTACTACCAGAGTATGCCTCTCAAACATGGGTAAAGAGAAGCAACCACCCTAACACATCCAGGGACGTGTGTTGAAGAAGAGGATATGACAACAACCTATGTCACCTACCATGTCCAACATCAATAAAAGGAGGAGAAACAAAAGCAAATGTCCACAATATTCTTGAACTAAGGTGATATTTTATTGAATTATTATTAATTGATTTGAGCGTCAAAGTAAAATCATTAGTTCCTTGTCAGAATTAACCAAGTGACAGAAGACACTAGGAGAACCCTTGTCAAACTTATCACACATCTCGAAGTGTTGGAGGAAGATTTCTTTTTTCGTGGGTAAACCAAATATTCAAGGTAGATCGTAAGTAGAACCGAAAGAGTAAGTGTTGGATCAGAACTCTCAAAGAAAATAAACAATCACCCACTCCAAAGTGCATTAATTCTCATGAGAAAGGGGTTTAGTGTCTTTGTGTCTAAAAATGTGAACCTAGTATCAATTCAAGTGGTTTGGTGTTTTTTAACTGCAAAAACAACACTTCTTACCTGCCTTCCTAACACATTACACCTCACACAATCTACCCTTCCTTCCCCTACCTCACTAGTTCAAGATTTCAACTCACCTCACATACCCATACCCTCTTCACTCATCTAAAATCCATGGACAAGACAAAGAAGCTCTTGTCAATTCTACTAAGGCTTCTAGATCTTGGTGCAACAGTTTTTGCAACCATCGTCGTGACGATGAGTCATGGTACAAAGAATGTTTCGAACCCATTCATTTGATACAATATATAATTATTCACCCACATTCAAGTAAGTTTCCTGTTATTTATCAATTTCATCTCATGGCAATGTCTCGCTTGGGAGAAAAATTGAGACGGTCTCAATCAAGATACTATGAAATTAACTCTAAACATAAAATATTTCATTCCAGTATTTTCCAAGTCATTCCAATATGATAAAAACCTTAAATCATAATTATTATAATCCTTTTCTTCTATTTTGAATTGGTTACTCAAAGCTTGGTTTAGGTATTGAATAATGCTGAAGTTTTAGCATCTATGATTCCCATACACTTTCACGTTACGGTGTGCAATATGAGGTCCAATCTTGAGGTCACTCCAGCACGACTCATAGGTATTCTTTATTGTGTATGCAATAGGAAGGTATACATGTTAAAGTCCATGGGCCTAACTCATCCTTAAAAACCGGCTTGCAAAGAGAGGGTTGCCGTCATTTTATACATTACACAAATGAAGAGTACCCAAGAGATGTGGGACTATGTTAACACCCCCTCATTGGCAAGGTAGGTTTGGAGATACTAACCTGACTCATCCTTGAGATACACTCGCTCTGACACCATGTTAGCAACGTGGTAATTAATAACCCTTTTTTTTTTTTTTAATTTTTTTTGAGTTTATATATGTGATGAGAGATTAATAGATAATGAAATGGGATTTTGGTGATCTGGATTGTTTCAATGTACGTATGCTTCCAAAATTCTTAGGTACGTATGCTTCCAAAATTATTGGCCAAACATTTTCTAAAATATTTATCAAATATATATCCTTTTTTGACAAGGTGTAATACCAAAACGGGTATCTATTTACTGTCACTTTATCAAGTTTGTTACTTGAGTAAACTTTACTCTTTTAATCAGGCTATAATGACAAATTTAGTAAGATATCAAATTTTACTAAAGGTTATTAGGCCCACATGGATTATCAAATTACCAATCCAACACTAGAGCCTTCTAGATTTTATGAAAAAATTTAGATTCAATAGTAAAATTTCAAAACAAAAAAAAAAAAAAAAAAAAAAAAAACCTTTTTGGTGATCTGGATTGTTTCAATGTTGCTCACTTCAAGTGCTTCTGTGGCCTTTGCGATCGCTTATGCCATCCACATGACATGCAATACTCTTCTTGTTTAGAACTTACAGAGCTTCAAAAATTACATGTAGGGGGATTTTGGTTCTAATGCTCAAATATGTTCAACATAGAAAGGATTATGATATTAGAGACGTGATACATTGTAATACAACGTATATGAAGAAACAAATTCTAAGAAATCTAATCTTAACATAGTCTTTATGATTAAAATTCTTAGGTACATATGCTTCCAAAATTATTGGCCAAACATTTTCTAAAATATTTATCAAATATATATCCTTTTTTGACAAGGTGTAATACCAAAACGGGTATCTATTTACTGTCACTTTGCAGAATTCAAAATTAAAGCCCCATTTTTGAATTTCATGGATCTTTTATTTGAGCTTCAAAAGAAAACTATAAAAGTAAAATCACAGAAGTGAGCATTCAATAGATACCCTTTTAGGTGAAAATAAATATATACCAAAATGGATATGTGCCCATGTGCCACTTTTTATTAATTAATATTTTAAAAATGTGTTTGGGCCAGCCCAAAATATTTGCCCATTTTAGTAAAACACCTTAATCTTCATAACAGTATGACATGGTAAGCAAAGCATATAATTGTTTGTGAAATCATCTGTCATCGCCTTGTTTTATACATTATTTGATTTGATCAGAAATTAGTTGTAACTATAAATTTCCAATCAATTAAACCAGACACTCAACAAACACATTATTAAAATTAAAAAGGTGAACTACCATGTATAGAAAATATAAATATTAGTTTAATCCCATAGAAACCCTAGAATTTTTCCTAAATATAGATACTGTTAACACCTATGGTATCTACATCTATTTACAGTATCACATTATATAAGCAACTAACGGATTGCATAAATAACCATATACCATAGCACCTGTCCAACCCAACGTTTAAAATCTCGTCTTGAAGCAATGTTTCGATCAGAAGAAAGACTGAAAATGTCTTGGTTTTTGTTGAAATCAGAATTCTGAGATGGCACGAAACTTTGACCATGGTCCAACTTCATTCCATTGAAAATTGAAATCTTTATGACTTGGCATCAGCTTTGTCTAGCTGTTAGAACCTTTAAACCCTAATCTTTAGTGGAGCGGTTCTGTTGATGTCTCCAAGTGGGATGAACCGCTCACAATCCTTTGCTCCAGCTTTGATAAATGATGGCACAAGACCCCCAACAACTCCACCAACCGCCCTCTTAAAGTTCTTTGAACTGCTCTTTTCACCCTCGTCCACATCCTGTATGCCTCCAACAAGACAACCAACCTGAGCACCCTCAATATATGCCTTACAAGCTATTAGAATTGCATGAGCACGCTCACGAAAATGCCCCACAACAAAATCCTCAAAATTCTGCAGACAAAATCAAATGATTTGAATTAGAGCCCAAAATCTATAGTGAGAGATTGGGAGAGTCAGATCTACAAATATATTAAAGAATTAAACTTCTTTGAGAGTGTCTACTATAATGCACATTGCTATCTTTGTCTGGTTCAAACCGAGAACCAAACCAAACTGATAGATTTGGGGTGGCTTGGTTCGGTTTGGAACAAGTTGCAGTTCGGTTCCAGGTTAAGAAAATGGAGAACTGACCAATTTGGTTCGGTTCCTGGATCAGGCTCTTATAAAACTGAACCGATCGAACACTTATGTAATATGTATATGTATTTGTGTACTAATTTATTATGAGTTACTTTAGGAGTTAGGACATAGATTAATGACTTTTTTATGGATAAATTAATGACTTATTATGCATATATTAATGATTTATCGTATAAAATGTTTTGTTTGTTTGTTCATTAAAAATATGTTACTTCTAATTCATAGAATATTGACAACCCATAGAACTGAACCAACCTAGTCGATCTGGGTTGGTTGGGTCCCAATAGCATTTTGGTTCGGTTCTGGTTTTTATTTAGTGCAACCGACTACGTTGGTTCAGTTCCTATTTAGTCAAACCGAATCAAGTAGCACCCATAGTCGGTTTGGTTCCAGCCAAGCTCCTTAGCTGCTAGAACTAGGAAGGCAACTGCCTTGCTTCCCGTAACTAAATTAGTTGATTCTACGAGCAACTTGCCTAGAGCCGAAGAGCTAGAACGAAAAATAGATTACGGACTTTGAAAGACACCTTCAGAGAGATACAAACTACATTCTTTGAACTACCTCTAACAGATGGCCCACACGAGCTAGACTCTTAAAAAGGGGGACCCCATCAGAGACAGCTTACCTGAGAGAATGGAAACTGAAAGAAAGAAAGCGGGCCTCCAGGCCCGGATGCAGTGCGGGGCTAGGCCAGGGGTGCCCTGTGGGGCTACGAAAACCGGATAAGGCGGCGAACTACACAACAACTACTGTTTCGCTCAGCAATTTAGCCTCAAACCGAATCAAGTTGCAACCCTAATTGTTATCACCCATACCGATGATTTGGTCGACTCTTTCTTCTTTTTTTCTTTTTCTTTTTTTTTTTTGTGTGGGTGGGTGGGGGGAAGGACGTGAGTTATCTGGATGGAAAGCATAAAGCCAAAAACACATCCTGGGAGAGGAATGGCATCTCCCAACTGTCTAGAGCAATATGGTTTAGATAATGACCTTGTATGATCGAATTCTCATAAACACTTCCGAAGGGTCATAAAAAATATAAGGCTTTTTGGTTAACTCAAAAGAGAGTCTATTATAATCTCAATGAACCAACTAATGGCTTAAAGTTTTGTTTCATCTTGGAATGTCTCAGCTGAGACATTCTTGTATCGACCAAGACTGGAACAAATCATCAACGCTGAAACATTGAATGTTTCGATTTTATTTGTCTCGTCTTAGAACATTTCAGAATGTTATTTTAAACCTTGGAACCAACCTTCCTAAAAAGGAAAACACAAAAGAATAATCATGGGAATGGTTGAAGAAAGCTTGCCTTTGGTGGTCTCTGTAGCGAGTACAGCATTGTCTTGCAGGATAGGACAAAAGCATTCTCATTGTAATCCTTGGCCTTCTTTTCACCCATTTGATCTCCTGCCATGCGTTCAAACCCAGGTTCATTAAAGAAGGGCTTTGCATTTAGCACCAAAGCTTGAATAGAGAGCAAAACTTGAAGCATGGTGGAAATTCCCGGGGTCCACCGCTCACTACTAGCTTGTCCAGGCCAAGTGTTTAGAAGGCTGAGGCAGACCTTCCCACAGCTGTACAAGTTTGGATTCAACCGAAGTCCACCTGAATGGTAGTGCACTTTCTAGCAGCAGAAACCCTTAACCCATTCAGCTCTATTGTTTACAAAGAAAGACATTAGGATGGTCAAATAAATCACCAAACAGAAACACATACCGGTGGTACATTAGGATAGTCTGATGGGAAGAGAACATCAAAAAAGAAGAGACCATCGTGGTAGGGAGTGCCTTCTGCACCTATAATGACAGCCCTTAAAATATCCATCCTCTCTTCACAAACTCTAACAAATATGGTATCTGTCAAAGTCAAAAGAAAAAAAAAAGTAAAACAAAGAAGTGAAATATAGTATCTGCCCACCAAGGGAAAAAGAAAAAAATGGAAGGCTTAACTAAGAAGCAAGATAATATCGACAATAGTATGCCTAATATCACATAGATGCACCTGTTATACCATTAGTGTTAACTTGGCACTTCTACTTCGTGAATTTTGGCTTTGCCAACACTTGTTGGCACTTGGATACTCCTCAAGCCTAGATGCCTCTAGGAACATGCGTCACATATGTGGGAAATGTGAGGGACCCAGCTGGAAGGCTCTAGAAGCCCAGAATGCTCTATCAAAATCTACCAGGAGGCCCAAGTACCTATTAAAAAATTCTTGGATCCTTAAAACTCTTCTTATGATATCGAATAATATTTGTTAGGTACTGACTGACATAGTTTAACTTTTTCATCTTTTTGTCATATAGGTTTTCTAATCAGCTTTCTAAGTTTTCCCTGTAGTTTTGTTTCATATCAAACGATCTGCACATCTTATTCTTCTTTGGTTCTTCCATTATGCTATTTAAGGACGTAATAGGTGCTCATGTAAGTATCATTTCTAACATATTTGTTGGATTATATCCATTTGATTTATTTATTTTATTTTATTACTTATTGAATGGAAGTGACGCCGTATTCTAATATTCAGACATTGGAAGTTGGCATGCCAAACACATGTCAAAACCTTGATACTTGGTACCCATGCCACATGTCTAGGTAACACGTTATATCTGCAATAGTGTGCTCATCAAATAACTATTCTAGCTTATAACAAAGGAGTTCAGATCACAACTTAAATGCCATCACAGAAGATGATCACAAAAGTTTATCCCCCCCACCCACACACCCACAAGTAATAATAATAACAGCACAAAAAAAAAAAAAATCACCAGGCAAATCCTTCTTGAGGATCTTCCACTCCTGCTGAATTGTCTTTGTCCAATTCCGTGCTGCCTGTCATAAATGAGAAAGATCTAGGCCAGGTGACCAATGCATCCGAAGTAAAGTAAGAAAAACATTAAATCCACTTTTTAAAACAATGTAGTCACCTGCTTTGGATTAACTAGGAAATAGTGATGGTCCGAAAAATCTTGGACAGTATCAAATCTCTTAAATGCCCTATACTTCTTTAGTACTTGATCTTCTTCCTCCCTTACGCTTCCCTGGCTAGAACTAGGTAGAAATGGGGCTGTTGAGCTGCTTGTACAGACCAGCTTCAACCGACTTTTGGGAGGCTGAAGCGACAAAATTTCAACATCGTCCTTTTCCTTTTCCATGCTAGATTTCAATTGGCTCGGAACCGTTGAATTGCTAGTAGAAGCTTGCTTCTTTGGACTTTTGGAAGGCTGATCAAACCAAGGAACAGATGCTTCTACCCCAGGAGGGAGGTCCACATCATCGAATTGGGCTTGCAAATTTAAAGTCTCATCGTATAAAAAATCATCATCATAATATACTTCTTCATCATAATCATAATCCCATGAGTCGTCTTCAAGAACGTCTAAATTCCCAGATTCTGCCTCGAAATCCTCTAGAGGAACATCATTCACCAATTGAGGATTTGCTGCACTAGTAGGAACCATAAGATCCTGAGCCAAAGCAAAAAAACACAAATAGTTTTTAGTTACATAATATGTTTATCAGCTCGGTGGAAACACAATTCTTTTCCTCAGGATTCAGACAAGTCGAAATAAAGAACGAAATAACTAGATGGATTTGTTATAATTCCCCTCTTCTAGAGGGACCATTTAGAAAGCGAGTTGTTGTGGATGCATTCAGACATAAAGCCGAACATAGATGTTATGGGTCGAATTTCTTTTCTTTCCTTTTTTTCCTTTCTTTCTTTTCTTTTTTTTTTCTTCTTTTTTTTTTTTTTTTTTCTTTTTTAGAATTTCGTTTATGACTTAGACTATATCAGCACTTCTCTTCAAAGGGACAATTAGTGGTAGGCAAGAAAATGAATCAGCATAGGAATTGATCCCGGGAACTTGCTGGCTAAGAGAAGTCTGAGGATAGTTTTTTCCCAGAAGTTCATTAGGAAAATATAAACTAATTATAAGCGTTAAATATTTAAATCATCAATTATACACATCTAAATCTCATGAAGACATCACAGTATTTTTGAAAGAAAATAGAAGCATTTGAGAAATGGCTCATCAAACAATAAATTTCAATCACACTTTGCAAGATCTTGTCAGTGATTTTATACCTTTTTGAAAATTTTCAAAGCAATCATGTGATTTTCTAATATGTCATAGATATTTGCTACTTGAAGCTCATCTACTTTCTGGTCATGTACCTTTGCTTGATTCGCCCCATTCATGTCATACACCAGTTTTGTCACCATAGATATTTTACTCGTGTTAACTTTCTCACCAATGATAAAAACTTCATCTGGATCTTCGTTTCCATCAATTTCCATTACGTTATAGGGAAGAACCTAAGGAAGAGAATCACTTATTGAGTAAATACACTATTATATAGTCAATAAGGTTTCTACCAGATGGAGATTTATGAGTGACCAGCAGGCATTAAACAAATATTAATTCAGGATAAAAAGATGCCAGAATAAAATGAGAGAGAGGAAACAAAGGGGACTGCTTCAATGTTAAAGAAGCAATTACTTGAAAAAGAAATAGTTCAGAAATAAAGCAGCAATTACCCCATTATTATAGTCTAATCAGGACCCTAATAAGAAGTCTTTTAATTTTAAATTTTAGATAATCAGGATTAACAAAATATTTCATCAAGACCTTAATATGATTTAGAATCTAGATGGTAGTAACATGTGATAAATAACTAAATTAGCTATACTTACGAACAAATAACAATAAAAAATTCTGTGGAAAAAAAAAAAACATGGTAGCGGAAAGAAGAGTCGAAGATACAGAAGTTGCTCAGAGAACTTCAGATGATTCATAATGGAGAAAGTAACATGTGAACCTCCGGAAATCACATAACTGAACAACTGATTTACTTCCTCTGACGTAAAGCTACACTTGGATGTTGTGCAACTTGCAACTCTCAACTAGGCAAATACCACAACCTCACAAATAAAGCTCATGCATGATCTTAATAATATGAAATCAAATAGTTCAAGAGAAAAGAACATAGTGCATTGCCCTCAGGCAAAAGCTTTGAATCTAACCAAAAGTTTGAGAGGAAAAACACATATCTACGGTCATATGATCATCAAAATAATGAATATCTTTACAATTATAATGAGAGAAGGCATAGTAAAGTGGTTCGACACCAAGATTTGGATCTCACAAATGCCCCTACCTACTGACCAAAAGCCAGGGCCAAAAACCAAGAAAATTGCAACCCACGGCCCTATAATCATGTCGGCTAGTTTTCAAAATTACAAAAACATCACTTTAACCATGCAATCTTCAAAAACCCTTCAATCTATATTTTAAATTACAAATAAGCCCTTTTGATACATGTGTGTTTAAACATGCCACCGTCTAGTTTATCTATGATGTGATAATCCAGAACTATTACATCAACTCAGTATGAGATTCAGGCCATTGGATCAGCAAACAAGAAGAAAAATGGCATTTATGGTTCTCTAGGGTCAACCCATGACCATCAGTCATCAGTCAGCATTGTTCACTAACACACAAAAAAACAAGCATATCGACTCTATCAAAATAACAAGCATATCAATTCTTACGTAAATTTAGGCTCTTGATCGCATTATCCCCAACATATATATGCTTCCTGGTGCTTTGAGTGACTAAGATATCTATTATTTTTTATTTTTATAAGTAAAGAATTTTATTAAAGGCAGCCGAGAAGACCAACCAAGGAAACAAGAAAACAATCAAAAGAAAACCCACATAACCCAACCTGGATAAGAGACTTAGATCTTACAATCCCAATCTCATATACCCGAATAATCTTTGAAAAAGACGCCCTTAATCTCTTAAAATAACTTACACCAGAAGAATAGCAACCTCGAGATAGAAATGACAATGTCCTGAAAAGGGAGGTCTTTTTTTTATCTTTTGTGCTTTATGGTTTCAAATCTTCTTTTTTTTTTTTTTTAAGGAGCACTAAAGATTAAATATTTGTAAGATTGACTCCACTATGGAGACTGAGATGTCCCATAATTACTATTTCTTAGCCTAAATCAAGGTGCCCTAGTTCGAATCCACAAGATTTATAAGGGAAAACAACCTAGAAACTTCCCAAAATAACAATTTAATCTAAAAATCAACAAAATTTAACATCTTAAATCGTAAAATAATGCAAAAAACACAAATGCGATTATACCAAAACTGCAAGCTAGAAGTAATCTAAAAGAAAGAAAACGCCATAAATTCCAGTAAAATCATTGTAAACTATCTCCAACTAACAAAAGGGCAAAAAATTTCCTTCGAAATTATCGCAACCTACACAACCCCAATCGATAAACCCAACAAAAAAAACCCACAAATTCACTAATCCAAACTTATTAATATTCATCAAATTCAAAGCATGCAAACCAATTTTTCGAAACAAAATCGAAGTAACTGGTAATCCATCAATCAATGATTCTAAATTTAAGATCTGATCAAACTAGGTTAAATTCAAAAGATAAAAATAAAAAATTAATTATTTTTTTTAATTTCTAGTACCTGGATGTGTTTGAGCTTCTTAGAACTCGAAGAACTTGCAGTCTCCATGACTTGGACGACGTCTAGATCGTTATGAGAAGAATAACAAGGAAAACTAACGGAGACTTACAGAAATAGTTAAAACCAAACGGAAACTAGACGGAAACTTCTATATTTGAATCTTCTTCCTGTTTATAGAGAAGCATAGTTGCTTGGAGTCGCAGAGAGAGAAAACGGAGCGTTAAGGAGTAAGGACTGGACTCTACTAACTTTCTCTCTCTAAAAAAGTTCCCTCCTTTTAAGTAGGTTTTTCTTTGATTATTTCTCGAGCGAGATCAATGGGATATTATTTTTACTTCTTATACGGTTATACCCTCTAAATATGAAATTTTATTACGAAAAAACCTAACCGTTTGGACTACCAAGTCAAGATGTGGACGCGGAAAAGAGTTCTATCCAAACTGACGATGATTGACATGTCACCTGACCTTGATCTACTCTAATAGACTAATAAAACTGACTTGAATACCCTTCTTTCATCTTATTATCATAAAACTGGATTGTCAATTGAGCCTATTGACCCGTTGTCCGTGAAAAATTAAGGGCTAGGGCTTTTTATCTTGGACCCCAAAAGGGTAGGACTAAACTAGTCCGTAACACGGCCAGCCCATTGGTATATTTTATATATATATATATTATGTGTTATACATGTATATTAGAGTTCGCATGTGCCTACGACAAAGACATCATATCTCAAGTTAAGAGGGTAAAAGCATAAGAATAAAGTTAAAAGAGTATTATTGTAAAAATTCAAAGTTGAAAGGGGTAAAAGATGAAAAATAATAAAATGAATTAAAGGAGTAAAAGAGAAAATATAGAAAATTATAAGAGTGAAATGTAAAGGAAATAAAGTGGGTCCCACAAAATTATAACTTGATGGAAAGATTACATGGGTAAAAAATGAAAAATAATAAAGTCAGTTAAAATTGTAAAAGTGACGTGTAAATGATATAAAGCGGGTCCCCTAAGATTATAATTTGATGGAAAGGTTAAATGAGTAAAAGATGAAAAATAATAAAATGGGTTAAAAGATGAAATATAGTAAAATTAGGAATGGAGATTAAAGAAATATAAAGTGAACCCCACAAAACTATATATTTATGAGATTTATTACCCCCACCCACACAAAAGTGGGCCCCACAAAACTATACATTTATAATAGGTTTATCACCCCTACACACACAAAAGTGGGCCTTACCATTATTATTAAAAAAAACTTGAGTTTAAGACGTAAAAAATAAAAAATAAAAAAATGGGTTAAAGAATATATATAATAAAGTTAGAGGATGTGAAGAGAAAACACAAAAAATGTGTAGCTCGATAAGACATTTGTCTAATCATAAAACTGTAGCTGATGGGACATTTATCTCCAATTCAAAAACACAAAATTGTAGTAAATCAATTGTGTTTTATTATATTGATGATTTATATCAAAAGATAAATATACAATGTTATAAATAATAAGTTTACTTTCATTTCTAACCATTTTTCAGTTATGATAATTATTAAACACATATTTAGATGAAAAACAATATCAAACGATTCAAAATGATTTAAAAGATGTGAATGAATTTAATTTTTATATAACTTGGAAATCAACTAGAGCTTGGTTCAAACCTATCAAGGATGGGCATGGGCATAGCCAACTTAGGCCCAATAGAAGTATAGGACCGATCTAAGTTATAACTCATCTCTTTAGGATCGAGTTAAAGCCCAACCAATCATGACTTGACCCCACCCATTAATAGTCCATGTCAATTTGAATACTTGGCACTTTAACCCAATCCCCCTAACGAAAAAGGAAAAAAAAGAAGAGGTTTAGGACCTTGAGCTTGAACTTACAAAAAATAGTGTTTGATTCACCAGTTTTCAACCTATTAAACTTCAGTTAGACCTATGTTACCTAATTCGGGGGTTCTTTCAGTTCGAATTTAGGTTCGCAATTCGTGGTTTATCAGTCAATAATGAACCTAGTGGTAGATAAAGATGAGGGTATTCGCAGGTTGTAGTGATGAGTAAGGTAAAAAGGTATTAAAGTTTGTAGATTTTGGAAAGAACAAAAATTAGGTTTTTTTAGTTACATATTGAAGATGAAAGTACTTGGTCATTTTCTATTAGTCTACTAATAAAGATTAAGGTCAAAGGGGGTATGCTATCGAGTTAAATTTTTAAGGGATATCTCGAATATAATCAATATGGTGAACGGGATGTAAAAGAGTCGTGACTTCCTTAACACTATGTTGACTTTTGCAGTGGAAGTGAGTTTAACCTTTTCCAAGGTAATCCAATGTAAAATCAAGAAGTTTGTTAGGTTTGTTGCATCTTACGAACCAAAAGCGAACCGTACCACAAACTGATTTGATTAGAATCAATTCACGATTCGGTACTTCAATAATGAATTAGGTAACTTAAGGTTATAGACTAAGCCTTAAAAATATCTAGTCTGATCCACTACTATATTGTTTTTATGTATATTATACATAATAAGATATATGATTTTATAATAAAAGTAAATACGATATATTATAAATGACAAGTTTACTTACTGTCATGTCTATTGTTTTCCAATTAAAATGTGGTTTAGATACCTATTTTAATAAGAAAAAAGTAGCATAAAATGGCTCTAAGCAACTTCGAAAGGTGTATAAATTTATATATTGTAAAATGGATTGGAAAGGTCTTTGGGGGAAAAACCAAGGGTATGAGAGTATTTAGGTCATTCTTCATTAGTCAACAAAAGAATACCAAAGTCAAGGAGGGCCAGTCATTAATTTGTAAACTATAAAGGGATACCTCAAATATTCAACAAAACGTGGATGGGTACGTCATCACACTTCTTTTAATACATCCACGCTTGTGACTTGACATTTTTAAAGTCTACAGAATGGGTGGGACCCACAACTTACAAATCTGATTGGTTCCAATGTTGATCATAAAATTACAAAAAAATATATATAAATAAATAAATAAAATATAGTAATAATAAGAATAGTTAAACTATTTTATAATCTTAAGTAATAGTGGAACTCAAGAGTGGACAAAGTTTTCCATGTCTATAACCTTGCATGAAAAGAAACCATTATGATTGGGTAATTATTTTTTTACTCCTTTTGTGGTCGATAAATCAAGTGGGAATCATATAAATTTTATTTGAAAATCATTACGATTCAAATAAAATCACTCACGTGAAATCATTTACATAATTAAAAAAATTTGAAATAAATAAATAAAATTCTGGAGATTGTTTTTGGGAAGATCGTGCAATTTTCGAGATGTAATAATTAATTAATAAACAAAATTTACTGGATTTCAACTTATAGAAAATAACTCAAAGAAAATAGAGAGTTTTATATAGGGAGAGAGCTATCTGTTGCAATTTTATTATAAAAACTCCCTTACTTTATCAAGTTTGTTACTTGAGTAAACTTTACTTTTTGAATCAGGCTATAATGACAAATTTAGTAAGATATCAAATTTTACTAAAGGTTGTTAGGCCCACATGGATTATCAAATTACCAATCCAACACTAGAACCTTCTAGATTTTATGAAAAAATTTAGATTCAATAGTAAATTACAAAAAAAAAAAAAAAAAAGAAAGAAAAAAAAGAAAAGAAACCTTTTGTGCTTGATCGTAGGTGTTGAAAATGGATGGCTATCAAGCTCCTAAATTTAAAATTAAAATTCAATGGTAAAAATTATATTTTTTTCCCGAATTGTTATAATTTTGTCCTTTATAATCTTGTGGCGTCAGATGATGTTTTTGGATGGTAAAAATTGATACGGTTAGAATCCACTACAAGGTATGTTAAGTAGCAAATTAATGAAATAAATTTGAATTTTGTGACATGGATTCACCCTCTAAGGTTTGTTGGGTAACAAACTTGATAAAGTGAGGTTTGGTGGGTAATAAAGTAAGGTTCCTTTGGAATTATCAGAACTCCAATGGAGTTTTTTTAATAAAAATGCAACTGTTAGGTCTATGTAAATCTCTAAAGAAAATATGAAATCCCAACTGTTAAAAGATACAAAATCCAATGGTTGGTATAAAACGGTTATCTCAATGATACATTATATACATCTTTAAGATAAATTTTGAACAATGAATTCTGTATTTTTTACTAGTCATACTAAAAAAGACTCTCATCTGACATGGTAGTGTGCATGGAACCACAATTGTTTTCCTTGAGATACAAAGAAAAAAAAAATCAATGGTTCTGTACATACTACCCACGTCAGTTGAGTGTCTTTTGGATTAGTTTCAACATTTTTCGTTTTTTATACGTCAACTTTCATAGGTCAACATATATCTCAACCCAATCTTAATATCTTAATAGTTAGATCATCATTTAAAAAAAAAAAAAAAAAGGATAATTTAGGAGGGGAGGGGAGGGGAATCTTAATGTAATTAAGTAAATAGTATAGTTGGAAGCATGGATTTCTCAGTGATTAGTACATGTTTTCTAGGGATCCATTTTAATTGGAAATCTTCGGGGAATTGGGCTTTCAAACTCGATGTGTCTATGATCATGTTTTCCCACTTACAACCACAACCGCTTCACACTTTGGTTATTAAGAACAATTGTTTAATATGGAGAAAAATCATTTTAATTGACGAATCTATAATCTAGCTATCATATTGTTTTTGATAGTTAGAAAAAACCTAAGACCAACACTTTAGTGTGACTTGGTTTGGGTAGTTTTATTATGCCCTTTAATTATGAAGCCAACCTTGGTCGATTAGTTGATTTAGGGTTGGCAATGGATCTGTTTGGTATCAGATCAGTACCACTCCAATACTAATTCGAATTTTTCTAAACATGTACTCGATCTGGTTCGATTGGAATAATGAATATGTGAATCGAATATGATCTGTTTCATTTCACCCTTAATTTGAAACTGATACGAATACATACCTTATTTTCAAATTATCAATGTTCAAAAAAATTTAAAAATATAAAATCATATAAAATTTAAAAAAATTCACTTTTCAACTACAAATATAGAGGAAAACCAAAAAGACTAAAATGTCTTACCTATGTTTATTTATATGAAATAAGAATAATAAAAAAAAAATTATAAAAATATGTTTGGATCAGATTTTTTTCGGAGTGGATTGGGGAACATCTGAATTTGATCCGAAATTGTATTGGATCTTAGATTTCAATTAAAAATCTATTTTTTCATGTTTTTTCAGATTAGAACGGTTCAAACATCGGATATATTTTGGATCATTGCCAGCCCTAGCTTGATTTACGTGTTAGGCAATGTTTGGGCTTAGGAGGTAGGCCCATCCATTGGCCCAACCCAATAACTTATGTTATAATTTTGTTTATTTTTTATGATAAGCAAGCAAGTTAGTGGTTAGTAATTAGTAAAGAAGGTGGAATTTGAGGCCCGGATCGTGTGATCAGCACTCAGGTTCTTGCAGTCAGACCAAACCCATAAGTAAGCCCAAAATACTTTATGGACCAAATCAAACTCGGCCCGAATGGTTCAATCTTGTTTTGGACCAGACCTACCCGGCCCATATACAACCCAACACAAGCACGTTACTCTCTCTCAAGTCTCAACCGCCTAAAGCAGTCAACTGTTTTCAGGATCAACCGATCAAACCTCCATCGTTTCCATAACTTAACAGCGAAGAAAAAACGTCTTTTTTCGTTTCTCTCTCTCTCTCTGCAAACCCCCAAAACCTCACCAATTGATTCCTCTGTTACTCTCCATTAATGGCGGGGAGATCATGGTTCGGTTCTTCTGCGACGGCTCCTTCTACCATGATCGTAACCAACACACCAGCTGCAGATCTAGCTCTCACGAATCTCGCTTATTGCTCTGCTTCTGATCTAAACAAGTTCTCTGTTCCTGGATCGAAGCTTTTTCTCTCATTGGTGGGCGATTCGTTCGTTCTTTCTGTCTCATATCCTTTTTAATCCAGCATTCCATTCCTATTATTTTTATTTGATGATTTGTGTTTTGATCTGGTTTCTGCCTTTTAATTTCATTTTTAGTTCGATTGATTATAAGTCCATCTATTGTTTGATCATTTTGAATTTTGCTCTGATTCGATTTAAGAGCAATTGGGTCGTTTTCATCTTCATCTCTCGAGAGGGGTTGAGTTTATGGTATATTAAATTTAATACTGTGCGGGAAGGATTCATATCTTCAGAATCTATGTTTTTGGTACCCAGGAATGAACTCTACAACAAAAATTATTTGGTGACGTTTTTAGAAAACACATCTTCTAATACCCCAACATACATGTGTACATAAATGTTTATTTTTATCTTAAAATTGAGAGCTATCATGGAGAATCGGTGATACGTCTTGCTCATTGAACGTCGAACTTGCAATGCCATATGATTTTGCATTTCTTAAATATAAAATCGAATGTAAACCATCCACAATAGAATTCATAATTGTGTAAAATTATCAAAAGTAAAATTATAGATTACATGAGAAAATTATAAACTATTCTACTAAAATAATCAAATACAAGAGATACCCCTAAGGGGTGCAATATCTCCTCATCATCACTGAAACCTTATTCCAAAATTTTGGGGTAGTTAAAAGAACCCTATTCTCCATTCAATTCTGTCTAGAGCCATTTCTTATGCTATTTCAAGTGCATTTATATCTGCTCTCATTAGCGCAATCCACGTTCTTTCCAATCTAACACCCTGAATTGGATGAAATGTGTGATTAGAATTCATGTTAGGAGGAGACGAATTTTTATAGTGACGACCAACCTAGCTTGTCCCTCCTACTTTATCTGGTGTGTGACCAGGAATTTAGTATAAAAGAAACATTTCACAGGTATGCAGTTGTAGGTGCATGCATGCACATATGTATGAGAATTATATTAGTACATTGTTGGTGTATTTCCCAAACATTGTATCCACGACCAAAATAAAAATATAGCATTCCATTCATGTTGGGTTGCAAGATATATTGATGTATTGCACCATTTTTGGAATGGTGGATTGGGTGCATGTGTACTACACTGCTATTCTAGTTAACATAAGCTCTTAAACTAATCAATAGACATATTTTATCTAGTCCATTCATCTCATTTGCCTTAAACTCAGTTCGAACTGTTTAGAATCCCCTGGTCTAGCCGGTATTGAACTTTTGCGTATTTAGCAATTGATGATTTCATCATGAGTTTTTGTTTTTTTGATAAGGAAGGCCGGTTGAGGTAATCAGCCATAGAACCGACTCCCCATCCCCTCTACACATGAGACAAAAATTTGGCCCAACAAAACCCCTTTTTCATAAGATTATCAAAAGAAAGGATTTTCCTTAAAGATGCCAACCAAATAAAGAAAGAGGCCTTTGAAGGTACTTTATGGCCCCAAATGGGGCCAACAGGGAAGGAAACAAAACCTTGTGGAACAATTGAAGCGCGGAATGAACTTACCGAAAAATTACCGTCCCTTGTGCATGTCCATATCCTCTTATCAAGCTCCAATAGATCCATAGTGGTTTGTTCCAGTTTGAAGATCAATTCTGCCAACTCCTGAATCTCCCAATCATTAAAGCCCCTTCTGAAACCAAAATCCCAAGAGTTCCTTAACCCAAAGTGGTTCAAGAAGTCAGCAATTAGATTTTCCTTTTTCTAGGAAAGTGCATATAGGTTCGGAAATTGAGTGGCTTGAGGGGAGTTACCACACCAACTATCTTCCCAAACTCCCCATTCCCACACTTGAAAGCCACCAAGTCCCTAAACTTCGAGTTGACACTTATGATTCCCCTCCATAGACTACATCCGAATGGTGTCTGATGTCTCTACCCCAAAACTCTAAAGCCATTTCCCCAAGAGTGCCAGATTTGTCAACTTGAAACCTTTGATGCCTAACCTTCCATTTCTCTTTGGCAAGCAAATCACCTTCCACTTAACCAGATGAAATTTCCTTTCCGTTCCCGATCATTCCACAGTAAGTCCCTTATCATATTTTTCAAGCTTACTTCCATGCTCTTTGGAATAGGGAACATAGATAATTGATAAATTGGTATACTCAAGAGTGTACTTTTGATCAGTGTGACTTTACCCTCTTTCGAGAGGTACCTTGCTTTCCAAATACTTAGTCTCTTCCTCACCTTCTCCACAATGGACTGTCAAATGTCTTTGCACCTAGAACTAGCCCCCAAAGGCAGCCCAAGATACACCGAAGGTACAAAACCTTATGAGCAACCAAACATTGCAGCCCACCTACGAATTTTTGGAGCTTGGCCTACCGCAAAAAACTTTGATTTTCCTAGATTTAAACTCAGCCCTGAAATCGCATGAAAACAACAAAGGAGACCCCTAAAAAATCTAACTTGATCCAAGGAGGCCTGAAGAAAGATAAGGATATCATCTGCAAATTGTAGGAGCGAGATCTGCTCACCCCCACTCTCCACTTGAAAACCTCCCAAATCATGAATACTCCTCACCCTCTTAACCATCCTACTTAAAGCCTCCGCTACCATCACGAAAAGGAAGGGATACAATGGGTCCCCTTGACTCTTGTACTATTAAAATGAGCTGCGGGACTCCCGTTGATAAGAATCGAGAAAGATGCTGGGGAAACATACTTCATTATCTACTCAAGCCACCTATCCCCAAAACCTCTCTGCACCATCATATACCTCAAAAAGTTCCAATTGACATGATCATATGCTTTTTGCTATTAAAATGATCCGCCAGACTCCCGTAGATAAGAATCGAGAAAGATGCTAGGGAAACACACTTCATCATGAATTTGTTAGGCTATGTAATGGAGTAACTGGTTTCTTCTAATGTTATCTCTTGAGCTTCTAAAAAGACTCAGACTATTTTGGCTTGCCAACACAAGAGAGAATCCCTTAGTGTATATATGTTTTGTTATAATCTTTTTTTTTTTTTTGTGACTAGTCTTTCAATTCAAAAAAAAATTCTCGTCACATTATTAGTGATATATGTCACCAACTGACTTGGTAAACACTGTACTGGTAGATTGGGTGTTCCTATAACTTTATTACTTCCCTTTTCTAAATGTATACACTATATTGTTAAGAAATAAATCTGGTGTAATTGATCTCTCTTTTTGAAAGAGTTCACTTCCCTGTGCCCTTAACCAAGTCATACTGTTCATGAAAGCATACGTGATGGTCATATTGGCTTGAATGCCATTCAACGTCGGCATGCGAAAGTTTCTAGTGGTGACACAATATCTGTGAGCAGGTTGGATGCACCATTTTTTTCTTGAAGACATAAGTTCGAATGGTTGTTGGTGTTCTTTCTCGTCTCATAATTGCTCTGTGTCACTACGTATGTAGATTTATTCCACCTGATGATTTCAATCTGGCTTTGCTTAATCTAGAGTTGGAGTTTGTGAAAAAAGGGACTAAAAGTGAACAGGTGCGCTTTCTTTCTGTTTTTAGATATTTTGCATCTTGGACATTCTTTACTGCTTATTTGATTCTGGAACTTGCTGTGTTTTACTTGTTTGCTTAATTGGTTTCTTGCTGAGAGACATAGCCTGTTGCCTGGTAGCTCTCTTTTTTAACTTCTGAAGTCCGTATGAAGGGCAATACTTAGTAACATAGTTCAAAATATTGTGCTTTTTCAGTGAAACTTTCTGGTTTCAGTTGATACCAACACAAACCATTGACCCAAAATATTGAATGTTTCTGATTGCCTCAGAATGTATTAGAATTATTTGGTTAGGATCATCTTGCTTTTTATCCTGTCCAAAACAGTGTAGAAACGAGATTTTAAACTTTGCTCAGAAAAGATTGAATGAATACACTTTCTTTGCAGATTGATGCCGTTCTTTTGGCTCAGCAACTTCGAAAGAGATTTCTTAACCAGGTAAAAGATATTGCTGGCTTTTTCTTCGTTAAATTCTTACATATATTTGCTATTACCAGTTAGGTGCATTATTACTACCAGTTGTTTAGCTTTTTATTCCTTTTCTTTTCCTCTCATTGTTTACCTGTAGTTAGTACCAAGTACCAACACAACCATTCTGCTTGATATTTTATTTTATACCTCTCTCATTGGTTTATGTGACATGGTTTGATTCACAATTCTTACTCTTGAGAAATATTTCAAAAAAGAGTATTTTATCATTAATGTCCCTTGAAGGAGAAAGTCAGAACAACATATATATATTCACACATCTTCTGGTTTAGTATTCCCTACATCAATTGTTTCGGTTCCACGATCCCATCTAAGGTGACATTCTTTGTTTGGTGCTCCTTTGATAAATTCTTTGTCGCTGATCACTTTAATTAATTATTGGAGGATTATTTTTTATTTTGTTTCCTGTGCAAATCCGTTGGTGAAACAATAAAATCACCTTTTGGACTGAGACAAATTCTCGGTCTCTAGTTATTACTTTAGCCGTTGAAAAAAGGAATTCTTGACTGAGTCATTTTGGGACATATTGAGTCAAACTTTGGACAAACTTCCAATGTCTCATTCCGACGACTAAAGCAGGGCATGGCTACAAGAAACTCTCGATAGGCATGTAAAGCAATCCCCAATATTGTCAAAAGGGATGCCCTAAATCCCATCTTCCAGGGGCAGAGCTACATAGGGATGAGTGGGGGCTATAGCCCCCACTGAAATTTTCTATAAAAAAAATATAATATTTAACCATCATATTTTGATGGATATTAAATACAGTCCCTCTGTTTTTTAAATTGAGAGCAGAGCTCACTTGAAAATTTAGGAGAAATCCCCATTCTCTGTGAGTGGTATTTTATGTTCTTAAAATAGAGTCACAATCCAGAATGGTTTCCTACAGCAATTTATGATGCGTACGTGGCACCTTTTTTTTTGGTGAACAAACTCATCGGCCTGCTTGCCAAATATAGAACAGCTTGTTAAGAGTTCTATATGTTTTAAACTCAGACCAAAACGTGCCACATAAACACCTTACCTATTCTGTAGGAAAGGGACATGGATCTGATTCTTGAAAATTAAGGATATGCCTTTGGGTCAACTTGCCTGACTAACTTAGTAAGATTTTAAATCTTACTAAGAGTCGTTGGGCTCACGTGGATTACCACATTGGCATTCCAACCCCATAGCATTCTTAATTTTATGGAAAAACTCATATTAAAAAAAAAAAAAAACTATTTTTTGAGCTTGATCCCAGCTGGTGAAAATGGATGGTTACTGAACTCATAAATTTAAAAAGGAATTTTAACCGTGAAAAAAAAAGAAAACCGTTTTTTGATTTTATTTTTCAAAGTTCATAGAATTTCTTCCTCTACAACCATATGGCATCGGATCATGTTTTTGGATGTCACAAGGTGATGCGGTCAAGAAACTTTTATTACTAACTTAGTAAGGAAAATATTCCAACCGTCATCTCATCACTATTATCATTGTCATCATCACCTTCACCATCAATCTCTCATCTTCCTCGTATCCAAGAGGTTGAAGAATATGACTAGTTTTTCAAAGTTTTATTATTTTTATTTTTTTTCAGTTTATAAGTGAAAAATGAGGTCAAGGGGCATGTCAACAAAGTGAAAATAGTGGAATATCTGAAAATTTCACCAAGATATGGAGCGAGCTTTTGTCATAATTTATCTTACAAGTTGGCCATTTTATTATTGAGATTATCAATTAATCATTGTTTATAGTGATGAGCCCAACATTGGATATTAGGAAACCAAGATTATTAGTTGACATTACTACTTAGCTCCCACTGACCAAAAATCCTGGCTCTGCCCCTGCCATCTTCCATGGATGCGTGGGATAGGGCACCGAAACTTTGACGAGCGGCCCTATCTCGAATATTGTCAAAAAGGACGCCCTAAATCCTTGAGTGGAGGCAACCACCACAACAGTTTGGGGCAGCTCAATCATTTGATATTTAGATCATGCCCCCCGGAAATATCCAAAAAGGAGAGGCAATCGCAAAAGCATGTAGCTCGAATGTGGTAAAATTGGTGCAATCATGACTACACTATTATATAACATGGCAGAAAGGACATGAGAAGTTGACAACCGCCTATTGCTTCAAAAAGCCTCTAAAAGGAGAGCAACCGAAATCAAAGATACGCAATCATATATAGTTCTAGCCCTTATCTTGTGGAACTGTTAATTGACTTAGGCGTTGAAGTGGAATGGCAGGCATCCTATTGGAGTGAACTGAATAAGTGAAGATAACCGGAAGACCCTTCTTGAGCATGCCACACATTTTGAGGTTTCAGAGAATGATCCCCCACCCCCACTCCCAACCCAACCCACCCACTCCATTTCATATATCTATATTTTTTTTTGAAAGCAAAGATTTGAATAAATCAAGATTTTGTTTGGAAAGTGTGTGAACATCTACTTACCAAAAAGAAATGAAAAAGTGTGAGCATCTGTCCAGCAATTCTTTCCAATATATATTTTTTTATTTGTGAAAATTGATTGTCCTTGTTTAGTGGACTGAAAATGACCAGTCAAAGCCAAGTCATCTACATAGATTGCAATTGTGTAGTTTCCTCTCTGAAATTTGAACCATCTGAGCAAGTAATGCATATTCCTTGCTTGATGTCATTGCGGGCTCTAAAATGGAAGATGTTCTAATTTAGAGGAGATAACTTAAGATTAATCCTTGTCACTCTTAATTGAACCAGAATTCTTACCTAGGCTTTTATTAAAAATGTCCTGTCAACATTAAATCATCTAAATATATCACAACTTTGTGGTCTTTTTTCCTGAATGAAGCAATAAATCATTTGTGCTAGTAGTGCTTATTTCTTTCTTGATGTTATTGTGGGCTCTAGGATCAATTTCCTGGACATCTATTTGACAAGTTCTGGTGGTAGTGCAGGTTATGACAACAGGACAAAGAGTTTCGTTTGAATATCATGGTACCAACTATATCTTTACAGTCAATCAGGCTGCCGTGGAGGGGCAGGAAAAATCTAATGCCCTTGAGAGAGGGATGATATCGAGTGAAACGTATTTTGTGTTCGAAGCATCGAAGGCCAGTGGTATCAAGGTTATGTTACATTTTATTTGTTATATGCTTACCCATTTCTTTCTACATTAATTGTCCACTGATGTTATCTTTATTTATCTCATACTGGCTGCAACGTACTGATTTATTGTTTTCATATTTGTGCAGATTGTCAATCAGCGTGAAGCTGCCAGCAGCAACATCTTTAGGCAGAAGGAGTTTAATCTTCAGTCACTAGGTATAGGTGGTCTAAGTGCGGAGTTTGCTGATATATTTCGAAGAGCATTTGCTTCTCGAGTTTTTCCTCCCCATGTGACCAATAAGTAATGCACACTCTTATAATTAGTTGTTATTTCATGAGTTTCTGGTCTGCAAAGTTTGTGTATCTGCGCTCCTAACTATATATTTTTTTTGATGTTCCAGATTGGGCATCAAGCATGTCAAGGGAATGTTGCTTCATGGGCCTCCTGGTACTGGCAAGACTCTAATGGCTCGACAAATTGGGAAAATGTTAAATAATGCAAGAGAACCAAAGGTGACACATGTCTCCATTATTGGTTTTCTTGATACTAGAAAAAAAGGAGATGGGTAGTTGCTTTAGACCGTTATAGTTATTATGGCCATTGTTCAAAGTTTCATTCAACTTAGGCATGTTTCAATTGAGACCATTTCGGCTTTTCTCCTTTCCAAAACATTTAAACCTTTAGTGACTTATTTATGTTACTTCGATTTTTGAAGTGTGTTGTTTTTTTTAGTGGTAAGGATTGGTATGCAGTGCAATGTTTGAAACAATTTTTTGAGAACCGCCTCATATATATATATATATTTTGAACCGCTTCCATTCCACTATAACTCCTTTTAAAGTCTGTCAAGATGATTGGGAAACGAAACCTGCATTTTAAGAAGGAATGTATAATGTACTGGGACTAACAATAGGACTGAAAGTAATCCTTCACCCACTGATTTTTTTTTAAGAAGGTTGTTAACTTCGTCTCAAATCTCTAAATAAGCTCCCAACTTCTTATGGATATTGTGTTCTCACCCAAAGGGAGGTCAAGTTACAAGATAGGAAAATGACCCAAGAAGCTATCCATCTAGGACTGCCAAAAGTATCATCCACGCGTGCCTCAACCCTTATCACCATGCTTCCTAAGGTTGACTTTTAACTCAGAAATTACCTCAAAACAATGAAGAATGACCTGGAGATTTGAAGCTTGTGCCACTGAACTTTCCAAATACAAAATTGTATCACCTATGATTAAATACACGTATTTTTTACATTAGCTATCTTTTTTCTTTTCTTTTTTGCTTTTACAAAGTTAACCTCATTGCAATTATGTTTGTGAAATTTTCTTTCCGCGAGTCTTCTCATAGACTGCCTATTTTACTTCATTATTGCCACCTGATTTTGAATTAACATTTAACGTCTTCTTCATACTCAAAGTAATGGTTGGCTAGAAAGCAAAAATAAAATAAATAATAAATAATAATAATAATAATAAATGGTTGGCTTGCAACAAACATAGGTAAACTGTCGCATTGTGCCACCTTATGTTCTTGTGGGCCTACCTTCCCCCAGTCACTATGAACCACACTGTAGCAGTCCTTTGCTACTGATTGATGCTACTCTTGAGGATCTCTGGGTTGAAATCTGATTGTAAAGTTATGAATACAGCTTAAAATCTTATGTAATGGCTTTATATTTGAAATTGCTGAATGCTTACTTGCTTTTGTTCTTATTTGACTATAATGTTCTAGATTGTTAATGGGCCTGAAGTGTTAAGCAAGTTTGTTGGAGAAACTGAAAAGAATGTAAGGGATCTATTTGCTGATGCTGAGAATGACCAAAGGACCCGAGGTGAGGAAGATACATGTGCCAAGTATATTTGGTAGATATTCTTTCCGGTATATAATTCCTTCATTTCTTATTTTCAGGGGATGAAAGTGACCTGCATGTTATCATTTTTGATGAAATTGATGCTATTTGTAAGGTAGGAGCTTGGACAACTCTATCGTGATGTTCCTTATTCCTTACTGTCAATTGATAAAATCAACAGGGCATCAAAGTTTAAACTGACAAATTGTCAATCAAATAACACAAATAAAAATACAACGAATATTGCAGGAAAAAAATATTAATAGTAATGTATTTCTAAAAATGATATATGCTAAGTGCATGGTGCTCAATTTGCCTCAATCCACTATGATGACTTCAGCCGTGTCTGTTTATTTTGTTGGCAATGATGTTTTCATGGTCAAATCCGAATAAATCGGTAATTCTTTCATCCCACATTGAATTCTTTACCTTTGTTGAAGTGGATTTTGATTTGCAGGAATGGATTATTAATAAGTACCATGAAGTTCAAAATGTAGATCGAGATCTAAAAGTCAGATCTCGATGATAAAATTTCTCATTGGCAATCAAAGTAATATAAATTTTAAATCACAATCAAGTCTCTTTTTAGAGAACTTGTCAAGATTGAAAAGTATAAAGCACAAGTTTGTAGGCTGTAGTACCACTTGTAATTGATGTTAATCCTAATACAATAACATGAATGAAGACTAAGGTTATTTAGGAAGATTCTTACTCTCTTATTCTTATGTGATTGTAGTTTGTCTGATTATATGTAACATGCTTTTGTTTTGAATATACACAGTCAAGAGGATCAACTAGAGATGGTACTGGAGTTCATGATAGCATTGTGAACCAGCTCCTTACAAAGGTTAGTTTGCAATTTCAGGAGGTTACCTTACCTGGTAGTTCAGTATAGAAATTTCTAATCAATTTAACGTTACTTCTGGCCAATAAATGTCATCTATGCGACTAAGCAGGTAATTGTTTTTTAGATAGATGGTGTGGAGTCTTTGAATAATGTTTTGCTGATTGGAATGACCAACAGAAAGGATTTGCTTGATGAAGCCCTTTTGAGGTGAATATCTCTCTCTCCCCCAAAAAAATAAAATAAAAAATGGTTGTGATTTATTCTAGGTAGGATTATTCCTTTGTCAAGAAAATGCTCAATACTGATTTATCAGGTTGGCTGCATTAGATTTGAAATTAAGAGCCTAATGTAAAGCAATACTACTTCATTATTCCCGTGATACTTTTGTTCTTTTCTTAGACCAACAACTATGTTGGAAATAAGGAAGTTTAGTTAACAATCATGTAGTTATATCTGTTATAAGACCATATTTTTCTGAGAAGTACACTTTTTTTTTTTTTTTAAAGAAATTGGAGATACAAGTTCTTTGAATTCATATAATAGGATGAAAGACCATTTTAGGAGTGTAATATGTTCTTTCCACTTGTTTGGTTTGTAGGCCTGGACGCTTGGAGGTTCAAGTTGAGATAAACCTTCCAGATGAAATTGGTCGTCTACAAATTCTTCATATTCATACTAACAAGATGAAAGAGAACTCTTTTCTGGCTCCAGATGTGAGCCTACAAGAGCTTGGTATGTATTTTAGTGACACAGTACAATGTTGAGAAGTTACTTTATGGATGTTGGTAAGGGTCAGAAGGGATTCCAAGGCCAGGGCTCTCGTCCAAAATAACCATCGACCTTGGGAAAACCAATCTGATCTAGATCCAGTACACTCTAGCCAGATCCATGTATAGAAGGTCTTATTTTAAGGATTAATACCCAATAAACAGGATCTGGTGGGATACACACATATTCCATCTCTGCCCCTGCTTACAAATGCAAGACATGATATTATCCTACTTTCCCTTGTTGAGAATGATGTTCGATGTGTGCCAATGCATATTTGATTTTTTTCCCTCAATATAACTGTTGGAGTTGGCTCTTGTAGTTTACATGTTCAATTATTTGTTATTATTATTTTTTGATAAGTAACACGTTGGATTATTTCATGTTCTAACTATTTAAGAATCATGAGAATTAGATGTGCAAGATTTGAGTGGATTAATTATTCAATATATGGTGACAAATCTTTGTGTATGCAGCTGCCCGGACAAAGAACTACAGTGGTGCAGAACTAGAAGGTGTTGTAAAAAGTGCAGTCTCATTTGCCTTGAATCGGCAACTAAGCCTTGATGACCTTACTAAGCCAGTGGATGAGGAGAGTATTAAGGTTACCATGGATGATTTTCTCCATGCGCTCCAGGAAATTATTCCTGCTTTTGGAGCCTCCACAGATAACCTTGAGCGATGCAGGTATAGTTGCTTAATCTTAATTTTCAAAGTTAAATGTACATTAAGAAATAGCTTTTAAACTAGTTCTGATGACATGATGTTGGCTAAGCTTGAACAACGTTCCACTCAATATTTCCCTTAAGCTGTTTTAGAGTCGATTGATGCTATTACAGTTGTATGGATTTTGACATTAGCTTTTGTCTGATATTTTATCACTTTGCGTCTGCTACCTGTGGCTTGCAGACTTAATGGCATGGTGGACTGCGGTGAGCGTCATAAGCATATCTATCAAAGAGCTATGCTACTAGTAGAGCAAGTTAAAGTGAGCAAAGGAAGTCCAATTATTACTTGCCTTTTGGAAGGTCCAAGTGGCAGGTATGTCCAGCCATTGTTTTAGATTCCTTTGATTGTTTTCTATATTCTGAAACTTATTGTCTTGGCAGTGGTAAGACTGCTATGGCAGCTACAGTGGGTATCGACAGTGATTTCGCCTATGTCAAGATTGTAAGCACTTCTCCATTTTTGGATATTTATTCATTCTCCTTGAATTTGTTCCCTCCACCACGTATTATTTTTTCTTCTTCTAACTTTACCCTCTTGACACGAGGATAGATCTCAGCGGAAACAATGATTGGTCTAAGCGAAAGCAGTAAATGTGCTCAAATTGTCAAGGTTTGTTATAGCTATCCTAAAAGTTTGTGCTCGCTTTTTTACAAAACCAAGTTGCTACTCTGAAGTTAAAAATGAAATTTGTCTTTGACGTCCTGGATCATTTTCACTAATTTTATTCGGAGATTTTTAGACAAACATTATAAACTTATTATTTCATCTCCTTATAGTGAATGGGTCACTGGAAGGCTGTTCTCTTGTCTTATTTTTATGATCCGAGTGCCGGAATCATTGCCGCTTCTAACTTTGTGCAATAATTTAAAGCCCTTTAAGCGAAAGATATTCTTGACAGGTATTTGAGGATGCGTATAAATCGCAGTTAAGCATCATCGTCCTTGATGACATCGAAAGGTAATTCCCGCTGAGGTGATGTTTTTGTGCTTGAGGCCCGCTGTTTGTATTTCCTAATATTTAAATAGTTTTATGCTCAATGGTTAACGTCCATCTTCGATGTCAGGTTATTGGAGCACGTTGCAATTGGACCACGCTTTTCAAATTTGATTTCTCAGACATTGTTGGTCCTCCTCAAACGTCTTCCTCCAAAGGTTTTTCCTTGCACCTACTCTCTTCATCGGCCATCCTAGCGATGAGTAAAAATGTGTTATGAAAATTTCTTGTAAATATAATACTTTGGTAGTCAAACAAGTATCAGATTGTGTAACTGAGCTACTCATCATATATTCATAGCCTATACGCATACATGTTGGACTAGACTTGTCACGCCTCGAAATCCCAACACGAATCCCTATGATTCATCGGTTAGAATCTCGAGGTGTGAGGTAATCAATCACACAATCTGACAGAACATTCATAAATAATAATACTTATGAAAAGAAAATATACGCAGCGGAATAAACATTTAACTAACATCTATACGAGAGTCTAGAGTAAGCAGAAGAAATCGACAAACACTGATATAAGTCAAGATCTTTAATCTCATAATTCATCAGGTTACAAAAATTTCTAAACTACCATGTTTCTTATCTACAACCAAAAACCGCTAAAATTCTCTACTAGTCCTCAAAGCTA
Organism: Akebia trifoliata; assembly: GCF_017979445.1. Lineage (NCBI taxonomy): Eukaryota > Viridiplantae > Streptophyta > Magnoliopsida > Ranunculales > Lardizabalaceae > Akebia > Akebia trifoliata. The sequence continues at coordinate 3,785,156 of NC_141385.1, forward strand.
TGGCGGCGGCAAGACATCAATCTGATCCTCCTCGAGGACCTCCTCAAAAGACTCCTCAAAGAACGGTTCTTCAAAAGTTGAATAATCTGAAAGGGGAAGGATAGGGTGAGTAACAGGGGAATGTTACTCAGCAGGATGAACGCCGTTCTAACAGCGAGTCATACATGCACGAGTAATCATCAGAACAATTTAATAATGCAAGTTTTCATAATGTAACATACGATAAATGTCTAAGCATACTCAGTAAACAGTTATAATAACTTTCAATCTATCATTTTCAATCATTTAAAGTAACATATGCATCTTTTAAATGAAAACACCTATCAATCATTACAAAATAAGAAAAAGATACATAATAAGAACACGGCGGTGTAATTGATAAGAGAGTAGAGGAACACGCCGATATAACCGCCTCGGCTATGGCAATACGATATTCCAAACTTAACCTCCGATGTGGAATCCCATCGTTATAATCTGATTTTGTGGCCGGTCTAGCATACCACGGTTGGATGACCATTTATCCGGCTCAGACTGGCCGTTGACCAAGAACCCAATACTGAGTTCAACTAACGGTGAGGTCGACCGTTTGACGACTACAGACTAATAGTGATCACTAACTAGCCCAGGAGACCCCTCGCGTCGAAGCCTATCAAGAGGTCATGCATGTGAACCCCGCCTAGCTCTACACTATACAGAGACCGCCTTTACACACAACGTTTCCCAGGAAATAAGTAGGAGAAATTCCCGGATCTCATAAGCTGTAATATGCTCTAAGGTATCCCATACTACCGAAGAGTATATGACATCTAGTGTTATCCTAGATTGACTCGCCACTTCCGGATACATAGCAACGCGTCACTCTTTATGGGTTTTCTACAAATCTTTACTGGTAAACAAAATAATTTATTTTGTATATAATATATCATTTATTTTAATCGAAAATACAAACAAAATCTGGTAGTGCCCTCCAGTGACAGTTATCTGTCATATCCATCCATCAACCATCTCATCCCTCTATCTATCTATCACGTTTTACGTGGCATGGCCACTACGTAGAACTGGAGGCACTGTCCCATCAATCAGTCGAGAACATACGTTCTCTCTATCCATCCATCGATTAAATCGATCAATCTATCATCTAATTTCCTACATATCTATCAAAGTAATTTTACTTTTAAAGAAATTCAAAATCCATAGAGCATCAACCAATTCCATTCGATGGTTTTGGTTGAGTAGAAAGACTCGAAAACGAAGATAAAACCATAAGACATGAAAGCTGGAAATCTATGCAAATTTAACTAAGTGTTGAAAAATAATTTTTTTCAAAGTCGAAATTGAAAACGAACTATTTAGTTATATATTAAAGAACTTAAAGTAATACTTAATTGTTTTTAATGAAATAAATGTAGGAAATGGGTACACATACTATATAGAAGCAACACAAAACAAATTAGAACCAAACTCAACATTCGGATACTTTTCCGAATTGCTGATTTTTCGTTATTTTTCGTTGAAACTCAACCAAAATTGATTCAAATATTATACTAACTATAAAATGATTATATTACATCAAATGAACTAAAACCAATCATAAATAAGCATGCAAACATGATTCAAATTGTTCAAATATGTATAAACTTAATGAAATAATCGATTTATCAACAATCATATGGATTTTCTATGAAATTATCGCATAACTAGAAGGTAGAAGGGAAGGCAACCTACATCAAGCTATTTTCAACGGTTGAATGGACTTTAAAATCGCCTCCGGCCAATCTCCAAAATTTTCTTCCGGCGAAAATCGGATTTCTTTGCGTCCACGCGTAACCCTCGGCGAGAGGAACAACTTTCCTTCTTGCGCCTAAGCTCGGATCGTTCTCGTTTAGTGTAGATCTGAGTTTCAAATATTGAAGGAAAAGGGTTGAGATTTGTTTGGAGAGGAGAATAAGAAAAATCTGATTTTTCTAATAGAATTTAGATATTTATATCACTTAAGTTGGGACATACTTGTCATTTTGGGAATTGTTTTTCCCGAATGCCAAATTGGACAAACTTATACTCTATTTTGGGTGATTTTTCGACACGAATCTAATGGTATGATCGGTTTCCTCAAATACGTCTCTAAGGTGTCGTTTACCTATTGGAAAAATATCTAATGCGAAACTCGAGGATTTGATAACTTTTAAATCAACGCACGGATCTAAAATTCTTTCCTCGAGATACATTTTAGGATTTCAGGTCATTACAAGACTTGATGAAGTTTTTGCACAAATATGAATCAACACTCCTTTATGAAAAGAATTCTTGAAGTCAATTAAATCAAATCAAATCCCGTTATCTTTCGACCAAATCAAATCTAATTACATGTTGCCTTTAGAGAAGTAAAAGATGGAGGTCAAGGTGATCTACCTGGAAGACAAACTAAAAGCCAAAAGGTAACAACAGTATAGATATAATTCATTCCCGAAACCTTCCTAAACAAATTGAATCCCATTTAAACAATAGATCCACAAAGAAAACCCCAGAGAACTCCTAAAAGCCTTATATACATAAAACGACAAGCCTGACCAAAATAAATTTCAGAATATAGTGCTCTTTTCCTTCAAACAGCTGACAGTTCCTCTCTTTCCAAATACCCCACTCAGAGCGAAGGGAGTCAGACTCCACAATATTGAGAACATTTATTTAGTTAACAAATTATTCAGCACTATTTATATTTTTAATTTTTAAATATGTATGAATAAATAACTAATATATCCAACTAATTTGAATATAAATGATTGCTCGTGTGCTTATATGAACGTTCTAATAAGCTTAAAACTCATGGAAATATGATGATATTGACACCTAGCAAATTCTATTGCATTTATACTGATAGTTGTTAGTGAGTATAATTATGTACAGTTGCAAGTCCTTTCTACAAGAAATTTATTGATTTTATTTTATAAAATTTATCAATATTTTCAGGATAATTTTGTTTCAACAAAGAGCATTTTAGTCGAAGTCTACAACGATTGAAAATTTTCCACCAAAATCTTGCATTTTGATACCTGAACTTTGACTATTTTGGAATCTTACTCTTTTTTTTTTGTTGAGGATTTTTGGTGAATTGGGGCTCTTTATGTGAACATTGACCGTGTAGTTTCTGTTTTGTAACTTTTGTTGCTTCTTTTGTTAGCGGATCTTGTATACTTGGCTGGGTGCCCCCCTCGGCCACTCTTGCTTTCTTCTTCTTTTTTAATAAAATCTTTTATCTATACAAAAAAAAAAAAAAAAAAAAATAGCGATTTCTACTGAAATATATACAAAAAAAGAAAAAAGAAAAAAAGAAAAGAAGAGGAAATGAAAGTAATTCAGTATATTTCATGAAAATATGTTAAAATTTAATACTATGATTCCTTGTAAGGTGCAGAGTGTTAAACTCATGTTTCTTGTGGGAGAGTTTTTTTCCCTCTTGAATTGCTGATGTCTACTCCAACAGTTAGTTTATAGGTTAGACGAGAATGATGCACTGTTGGTTCAATATTGGAGAAAAGTTCTGATAGCATACTATGATTTCTAGTTTATGACCCAATCATTGCTCAATTGTAACACTTCTTGACGTTCTGATTACATTTCTATCTGCTAATGATAACCAGAAAATTATAGGAGTTTTACTCATAATGATTTTTTTCAGGTTTTAATTTTAATCCTGTGTGCCATATTGATCAAGTTGTGAAGACCGTACTAATTCAGTAATTATTTATTTGTTTATTTATGTTAGTAGGTATACACCAATGTGCCATATTAATCCTGGTTGACTCCTACATATTAGCATGATTTGTTTTTTTTATCATAAATTCTATCGAATCATATGGTATAGTATTTGGCTGTACTTGTATATTCCAACCTTGCCCAAGCCCTTGAATAGCTCCCCTGTTTCATACTTGTTACACTTCCTCACTGCCAGGGAAAAAATATTCTGGTGATTGGGACAACAAGTGAGGTGGACTTCCTGGAGTCACTTGGTATCTGCGATGCTTTCTCTGTCACTTACCATGTTCCAAAATTGCGAACGGCAGATGCTAAAAAGGTAATTATTGCAAGTAAAGTAAGAAGCATAGTTCAGAGAAATTTTATTGGCCTTTTGATAAAGACCTACAAATCTGCCTCAAAGAGACTTGATGTTTATCATACTGCCATGCGTCTTGTGCTGTTCTATGAAACATAGGTGATTGGAGTTAGTGTAAAAGTGAAGTACTACACTACTACTACTATATTTATCAGATCCCCCATGGAGTTTATACATGTTACAGTCGCATGAACATTCCTTTATGTGTCTAACATTTACAGATATGCATCTTTGTAAACATTGAGGGATTTTCTATTGTGGATCTAGTGGTGAAATTAGTTGACCACTGGGTTGGCCATGACTTCACATTGTAGGGTATCCACGCTTAGATTAAGGGAAAAATTACTGATATTTTTACACAAGGGCTGTTTCTAATGAGATTCAGTATACATGGATGGGCATGCCAATATACACAAGTAGGAGGTAAACAAAGTAACAAACTGAAGAAATGTCCCATTTCACTTGGCAAACCTAATTTTAATAAAATTATTTATCTATATTTGATCTTTGGGGTATTTTTTTGGTTTCGGGCGCGGTTCAAAATGTCATTATATGAAAAATAATGGCTGCTATAACCTCTAGGCGTATAACCTTGATAAAAAATTCTCGATGTGCAAGTGAGGGGGAAATTTTTCATCAGAATTCATTGCAACTTTGATCGATCAATTTTGTTTCACGTCTTGTCTCTTTTCAACATGCACTGATGTTTCCCCAACTCTATTTCGGCTCTGTTTCAATTGTGGCAGTCCCAGCCTTTCACATCAAGAGAAAGGATCATTTGGAGCACCTCCTCTGGCTGTGTGTTGGGTCGTTTTAAGAGAGAGGAATGGCCTTGTGGTTGATGGAAAGAAGCATTCTGTATATGAAGTGATTATTAGTGTGTTTGGTCTTCACCGATAAAAAGATGTGTTCTTGGTCTTTTGTTTTTCTGGTATAAAGCCTTAAAAGAACTTAAGAGCTTTTTTGAGGATTTTTGTTTTAGGTTTGGTCTTGTTAGGAGGAATCTTAGGTTCTGTTTGAGCATGTGTTTCTTTGCTGTTCTCTTCTTTGTCTTTGCTCTTTATAGATTTGTAGGTATCTCTGGTTCTTTTTTTCTTTCAAATAATTTTTCCTCACAAAAAAAAAAAAATTGATTTTTTGGAAGAAAAAAAATGTTTTCAACCTTAAATAACAGCCGTTGTTTAAGTTCAAATTCATTTTGAAGCCTTTTTTCCTGTCAATTTTTTTTTTTTTTTAATATTATATCTGGTGGGCCAATTGTATGTAATGCCATTCTGGTTCTGTTACGATGGAATAACAGTAACAGCTTTACCTGTTACACCACCCACTAATGTTGTTCTAATTCTTGGTTAAGTGATATGCTCAAAACCACACAGATGCATGTCTATTTATGTACATCTTCATGCCATGTTTTATTTGACTCACAACAGTAGACTAGGTGCCAGTAACTACACAGCACTTCATATGAAAATAGTGATTAAATTGATCATAAGGAGACCTTATTATTTTTCTAAAAAGTAAACTTTTATAATGTAAGTAGTCTTGGAATCTACCGGAAACAATGTTAGAATACATCCATTCTCAACTCCCATCAAATTTTCTAATTAATGTTTAAATCTTATTTTTGTATTCTCCACATCTTTGCAGGTTTTAGAAAAGCTTAATGTTTTCTCCATAGAAGATGTTGATGCTGCTGCAGAGGCCCTTAATGATGTAAGCTTAGATATATTCAATGCAATATGCTAATTCGTTTAGTCTACTTCTCTAATACTAATGAAGGAAAGGCAAATAAAAGTGTTCAAAGCTAATGAGATGATGGAATTGACTGACAACTTCATACCTCTTTTCATAATCAACGTCCTTGGAATAAACTCTGAAAATTAATGTATGACTCTTTTCTTTCATGTTTTGGATTTCAGATGCCAATCAAGAAGCTCTACATGTTAATTGAAATGGCTGTCCAGGGAGAGCAGGGTGGGGCTGCCGAGGCTATTTACTCTGGTAAAGAAAAGATTAACATCTCTCATTTCTTCGATTGCCTCGGTGACATTGTGCGCTTTTAGTTTGTACGAACTTCACTGTACAGATCAAATTCTGAAACTGGTCTTACTGCCATAGTTTTGTGTATTTTCTTCGACTTTATTTTCTTTATTTCTTTGTTTAGTCATTCAGTTTTGTTTTGAGCCATTTATCTATCATATTTCTGATTATATCTGGGTAGTAATGGTTTGTTAATGAAGTTGGGTTGCAATCGGCTGCCATTCTCCTTCATACACAATGTAGCTTTTTGGACCTGCTGTTCCATGGATGTTCACCCATGCCAACCAAAAATGAGAAAATGATTACTGAGCTCTAGCAAGCATGGGCTCAGTCATGGCAAGTGTTAAAATCGCTAAACTAAAAACTAGAATCAGAATTATTTTTCAGGTGCGGTTAAGGTTGGATTGGACCCATTGTTATATATCTTACATTTATTATTTATATTTATATTTCTTTTTGTAATGAGTCATGATGAATGCACGTGGTTTTGGCACACGGTTGGGTACGCGGCTGACGTGACAAGGGCACAAAATCATAGATCTTTTTCATGGGGATACACAGGAAAAAGATGTGTGGTTTTGTGCCCATGTCACGTTAACCGCGTACCCAACCACGTGCATTCATCATTATTCTTTTATAATTACTAGGATGTGGCATGTGCGTTGTACATGTATTTTAAGGGTCTTTATAATTAATAATTTTTTTTTAAGGTAAATAGAAAAAGAGATGTTTTTGCAATTTTAAAAACTTATCAATGTTATTTTAGGGATATGAGAATAATGTGATTGTAATTTGATTGATTATTGGTAATAATGATCCTGACCGTATTAAGTTTAAATGTAGAGGTGGGGGCATTTTTGAGATTCCAAGTTTTGGTGTTGAACCATTTATATTTGGCGTTCTCTCACAAGTCACGATTCAAAGTCGCGATTCAGAGTTGTGTTCCATTCCTATAATAATATTAGGTGCCTACATGGTACATTTTGATTGGGGGATTAAATATATCAGGCTGCATGCAATGAAGAAAATGGCTTGATTAGGAGTCTGGTGTGGTTTAAAATTCCTACTAAAATGTGCCGCGTACACACTGTTCCTATTCTATAATAACAAGACATCGTACTTATCCTGATTCTACTCATTATAGTAGTAAAGATAAATGATGTAACGCCAAGTATATGATGTGTCAGCATTAAACGTCGGAACAAATTTTGTTTATATAAATAGAGGGTAAATATTAAAAATCTTAATAGTATTTCTATAAAAATATTTAGTGAACTACAATTACTAAAAATCTTAGTGGGTTTTATTGTATTTATAACAAAAGTATTTATAAATATTAAATGTTTTGTTCCATTTCAGCCAAAACTGAAATTTCCACAAAAAAACATTCAGATGGACACCAAATTTTGAACCATGGTGGGAGCGGCCAATAATGGAGTATGTCTTACATTGAGGCTTAGTAACAACTCTTGAAAATGCTGTAATTCCTACCATATAAAGTGAAAAGTACGAAAATGTAAAGGTGTCGATTAGCTAAGTTGGTTAAAGTGTTTGATTCAAACTTGGGTTCGAAACCAGTCTTCACCTACTCATAAACAATTGCAAAAGATCACTAATAAACATACATATAGCACTCATAGAGATACAAATTTATAAACTAATGTTTCCATTGATCTCGAAACAATAATAAGATGAACAATGCATAGCGGCAAGCAAGTAGTGAGGCTCGCTCTATTGACTAAATGTTCAAAATAACTAATAGAAGAATGGCTAGATGAAACAACAAAGAATATCAAATTCACCCAAATCCGAATCCTCTGCTATATGTTTACTAATTTCATCACTGACAAATCACATTTACTCTATGAGAAGCATATGTTTTATGAACAAACAGATCAACTGAGTCCTCTTGGATGAGTTCCAATACGTTTGAGACTTCTCGTTGATCAATGAGAAAAAAAAAAAAAATCGTCGGTTTTTAATCTCATCCTATACATTGACTTGTCCGTCCGGTCTTGTTGCTGGACGATACCGAGACGATACATCTGGATCTAGGACAAGTTTTGAAACCATGTTTCTTCTACAATTGAATCTCATTGGAAATTTATTTAAGTTGGATCCAAATGAAATTCATATCAGAACAAGCTTTCAGGTATTTCAATTTTTATTTATGGAAGATAATTTGCAAAGAAGACTAATTATGTTTGAAACAAAACAAGTTTAAATTAAAGCTTCTAAACAAAATTCATCCAAATTTTACTAACCAAAACTCAAGCTCTGCTTCTCTAAAATTCCCAAATCCCATCTTGAATCTTACTCACTGAACCAGAAAAACCCAAAATTCAACTTTTCTTTTTTATCCCAAATTCCCAATTCAGTTCCTCCATTAACATCACTTAGAGCTTAGTTAATTCAGCAGTGCTGCTCAAGAATCTGAAATCATGAATGATGAAACCCTTATCAAATTAATCGTATTTCTCCCTCCAAGAGTAAACTAGAAAGAAAACCCATGAGAGAGCCAACACAAAATCCCCCAGAACCTGTCTAGGCCAATCCCAAGCAAGATCTTCAAGCTTCCTCTCAAAGTAAAATCTCCAGACAGCCATGGAAACATGAACAAAAACAGCTCCTTTAGCGAAAAAACTCTGAAATTTTCTGTCTCGAACAAACGCCACCATGAAAAGCAGAAACCCGATCACACAAAGAAGCAATCCACCTAACGAATCAGAGATTTGGATCAACAGCTGATCGTGAGGTGTAGATCCCAATAGTTTACTGGCAGTCTCTCTTCCGTGCCCTAATACAGTGATCTCGTCGAGGTAAAACATCATCAAGATTCCACATGTGAGAGCGATCAAAGAGTGGAGGAGACAGATCATGAAGAACCCATAAGACGCCATTGATCCCAAAACAAATACCCACCTAAAATCTCTCTCCATAAGTAAGAGATCCAACCATTATGTAATATAAAACCCTAAATTCCTAAATTTCTTAAACGTGATTCATATAGATATCTCTGAAATTGGAAACCCTAACCCTAGAATTAGTGCAAATTGGCATTTATTGTTATAAAAAAAAAACAAGAAGGCAGAATTGTTTTGGGGATTGCCGTTTATGGCATCTGAGCATGGGTTTTCAATTGGGTAAGTCATAGGGGACTTTGTTTTTCACTGCGATTGTCACTGCGTTAATGTGTTATCCATAGATTTTTTTCCTCGAGATACTAGTAAAAAAATCTACGGTTATGTTCACATCTCCGCGTCAGAAATGTGAGAATCGTACTAAATCCTAATGTCACATCAGCATTATTATTTTTTCAGACTAAATATTTGGACACGCTTCCCAAGGTAAAGAGATTGGTTAGTAGCAATTGTCAATTACTGTTTTTTAAGATGTATGACATTGACACAGTTCTTGAGATGGATAGAGATGGGTTAAGTGAATTGAGATGGATTGATTGTTGTTTATTTATTTAATATTTTTTTAAAACTGCTATTGGCACACCAACATTTACTTATTACATATACAATTTCTTAAATTACTTAACACACCCTGATCAAAGGATAAAATATATTATTCAACCATTACCAAGGTTTGTCTCAGATTATAATCTCAACATTATAAAACATTATACCACTTGTTCAAATAATTTTTTTTGATAACCACAAATGCTAGATCAGATTTGTATCTAGGTTTTACTAGTCCATACTCCATGGTCTTGTCTAAAGATTAGTTTCGGGGAACGTGCAATGTCGAAACATCACATGCTCGCACATTATAACACTTGTTCAAACAATTTTGGTATTTGTTTACAATTCGTTACTCTAGTTGTTGACCTGACAATTTGTCACCTAGGTTGTTATGCACGCTTAAAATCGATGTATATTTTGAGAACTTTAGGAACCTTACTCCACTAGGAAAATTTGACTTTGGGACATGAAAATTATCACCACGGGATCAAATAAGTCTTACACTCAAAATTAAATGAAAAAAATTCCTCCGATACATTTAGTGACTTTACGACACTAGGAAAATTTGATTACGGGACATAGAAACCCTTAATCTTGGAATAAACAACGTTTTTTTGACAAAAATAGAAATTTGCAAAAATCGATAAAACGACCAATATAACATTGGGTTCTGACACTTAGAAATCAATATACGCCTAAGCGAATCTTTCGATCATATAAAATGATAATTTTCATCACATGGAATGGTACTTTCGAATACATAAAATGATGATTTCTGTCACATAGAATGACATTTTCGATCAATATGACATAAAATGACGATCCTAAAAAATTAACCAATCATTTCCAACAAATAAATTTAATCAACCTTAATTAATTTTAACAAATAAAATCAAACCAATCACAAATTAACCAATCAATTAAATTCCTGATCAAATTTCAATGAATTAAATTCAACTTTCATTCAACCTCAAAAATCAACTAATCTAATCGATTAATAAATTCAATATTTGAACAATCTTAAAGATCGATGACCAATAAATGAATTCGTTCAATCTTTTGATTTTCGATCAACGGATTAAACCCCCAATCAAATTTGAAATAATGGGACCAATAAGCCTCCAGTTAAACGTAAAAATCAATCAATCCACTAAAATTCCAATCAAACTTGAAAAATCATTACCCAAAAAATTGATCCCTCAATCAAAATCGACTAATTAACAATTTAGAAATATAAACCAATGACACAAATCGACCAATTAATATAAACTTTGAACCTTAATCAATTACTTTTTTTTGACCAATACCCTTTAATCAACTTCAAATCTTAACTAATCAATTGATCGAACCAATCAACATTACCAATCAATGAATCTTTGATTGAATTTGAACTTTAACAAAAATTGGCCAATGAAACTAATCAAATCATTTGATAACGAATATAATCAATCTACCATAAATCTTCGGTCAAATTTTCAAAATCATTCACCAATCAAGGCATCAATTAATCCACAAATTAAATCCAAATTTTTATCAAAATATAAAGCCAACCAACGAAATTTAACTTTTTAAGCATGAATTTAGATGTTGAGAACACAAGAATAATTTAGATTTATCTTATTTGGATTGTTCATCTTTTAACAATTTTTCAATCGTTCAAAGTGTTCTTTCAAGTCTTTTTAAGGAACTCAAACACTAGGTATAATTTCATAGTTTATTTTGTTTTAAATTAGATTAATTGCACACCCACTAGGGGTTAGTTGTGTTGGGTGGGAATGGTATGTGTTGCCCTCCAAAGAAAAAAAAATTTCATTAATTGCATGTTAAAGGTCAAAAGTTTTTGTGTAAAAAATCAAGAAAGTGTAGAAAACAAAAAAGAAGGAATCATATTTTATTAGCAGATTTCAACATTAATTAAGACATATTCTCACGACACATCAATTTATATATATGTCTTTATAAAAATTAAGTGTATAACATAATTATGTATTTCTTACGTGTCGATCGATTAATAATGTAAGATATAAATGTCTGATAGATTTTGGTGATAAATTTTTGGTTGTCGTGATAATATTTATGTTGAAACTACATGAAATGTTCTTTTTAAAGATTATTGTGAAATTGCATAGTCATAGACATGTTTTGGAATGATGAGTTGAGCAAGTCATGACTTAAGACCTTAGGTGAAAGATTCGAAAGGCTTTCAAGAAAAGTTTCACGTTTTGGAACTAAGAGTTTGATTGAACTGTTGAAAAAATTGGTAATGATTGTTATGGCCAAGTCGATGGGAAAATTGACCATCATTATATACATTGATTATTTTAGAATTATTTGATTATTTTATCATAACATTGGACCATATGCATTTTGGTCAAAAATCCTTAGTATTTTTTTTTTGCAAAGTGATTGTTTTGATATATTAAATTGTAAATGAGATTGTTTACTAAAGAATTCAATCATGTAGATTTATTTTGATCACATCTTTCTCTTTACAAATGAAGACAATCATATCTTCTTATAAACACAGTTATAATTTTCTCTATTTCTCTATTTCTTTACCACTTCGATCTTATGAAAATAGTCATGATGATCGTATTCAAGACTCTTAAAACATCAATATAGTGAAAATAAATCAAACTGGATTTCTCTCTCCACAACTTTTTCTTAAAAAATAACAAATCAAATCGTGTTAGGAGAATCATATTAAGGAAAAAAATCTTTTAAAGCGCCCTATCCGTATACAACGAAGTAAATCTCCTTAAAAAATATTTTCTTTCTAAATTAAGTTTATTTTGTTTATTTGTTTACATATTATGATTTGCTTATTTTGATGTAAGAACAAGAATGTTTTGGCCAGACTTACACATGCTTCTTTTTGTAATCTTTATTTAATTTTAAATCCAGTTACTCGCTGTTCCTTACACCAACCACCAACCAATAAGTGTATTTTTTTTTTTTTAAATATTACAATAGAATAAGTGCAACATCTGGAAGACGTCGAACAAGTTGCTGGTGTTACAATTGAACCAGTGCGAGGCTATTAGACCTCCAAAATTTTGACAGATACAATTTATATATCTTATCATATTTTTTCTTTGATCCTTACCTATTATCTCCTGTAATCAAATTTGAAAAATCATTACCCAACAAATTGAGCCCTTAATCAAAATCGACCAATCAACAATTTAAAAATCTGAGCCAATAAAAAAATCAACAATTTAATTAAATTTTTGAACCTTAATCAATTTAAAATTTTGACCAATACACTTTAATCAACTTCAAATCTTAACTAATCAATTGATCAAACCAATTAACATTATCAATTAATAAATCTTTGATTAGACTTGAATCTTAATTAAAATTGACTAATGAAATAATTGAATCATTTGATAATTAATAAAACTAATAACCATAAATCTTCGGTCAAATTTTAAAAATCATTTATCAATCAAGGCATTAACTATTATCAAAAAATTAAGTCAATCAATGAACTCTAACTTTTTTAATGGATTTGAACATTTATTAAGTTAGATTCTCACGACACATAAATTTATATATACGTAGTAATTAAAAATTAAGTATATAACATGATTATGAATTTCTTACATGTCGATCGATTAATAATGTGAGATATAAATTTCCTATAGATTTTGGTTATAAATCTTTGGTTGTCATGATAATATTTATATTGAACATAAATTAAATATTATTTTTAAAAATTATTGTGAAATTATATAATTATAGACACGTTTTGGAATGATGAGTTGAGCAAGTCATGAGTTAAGACCTTGGGTGAAAGACTTTCGAGGAAAGTTCCACATTTTAGAACTAAGAGTTTGACTAATTATTGAAAAAATTGGTGATGATTGTTATGAGCAAACCGATGAAAAAATTGGTAATCATTGTATACATCGATTATTTTGGAATGACTTGATTATTTGATTATAACATTAGATCATATGTAATTTTATAAAAAATCATTAATTTATTGTTGCAAAGTGATTAGGTTGAAATATTAAATTGTAAATGAGGTTATTTATTAAAAGAAATCAAACTAGATTTCTTTCTTTTCAGCTTTTTATGAAAAAATGTGGCAGCAGCAGCCCTGGGCTTGAATACATAACCTGTGGTAGATCCCCTATCGTACGAATCACAACCATTTTGGGGATGGTTGTCAGTTAAACTTATGAAGGAGCTAAAGTGTTCGATCACTAATAACATAAAAAAAGATACCTGTTGTGTTGATTGCAAACCTCTTGCCAAGGTCCTTTTTAAATGGAGGCGCCTTTAGGGAGATGTTTCATCGAATGAGATTTCATTCACAATTAGAAAGCTTGGACCAAGGTAGGATCATAGCTACTATGTACAGATGCATAGAACGAAGAATAAAAAATAATTCGATCACGAAAACTGTTCTTCTTGAACGGGGAAGAATCGTTGCGATGAAGGAGATTGCGGGAGAAGAAACAACTCATCGATCGACCTTTTCCAAGAAGAATTGGTTTTAGTCGATCGGTCGAGTGGTCAAATACCAAGCTAGGGGGGACCTATTTATGGATTGAATAAGAATTGTACGACTTTGCGCGGAAGAACAAGTGCGGGGGTTTCTTTAGGCTCAGTTTCGCCTTGGGAATTGTAGCAGATAACCAGAGTGGGTTGCATAATTGCAATTTTCCCGAGCTGGGTTCGCAAGACGCCATCCAAAACCACAGGTAGCTTTTCATCGTCTCTCTTGGGTCCTCGGTTCCCCCACCACAGTTCCTTTCTGAGCTGGTGAGTCTCCAATATTAAGAAGGACCTTGGCAAGAGGTTTGCAATCAACACAACAGGTACATTTATTTTTTGGGTGAAGACTCGCGAATATTTGGAGTCGAGCCTGCACTCCTGCCCATCGAGCATTTTTAGCATGGTGTTAAAAAAAGCGGTTCCCGCTTCAATAGCCGAATGGAAGGTGCTGTTTTCTTCAGGTTCATGAAACTCATTGAAAACCTAGAGATCGTAGAAGTCATTTTCTCGAGTTAATTGCTTTATGTAGCTCTGAGCTACTCCCCCTGAAGGGGTTAGGGGGGGAAACCGGTCCTTGTTAGGGGAAAGGGGGGTCACAGGAGGGGAAAGGGGGTCACCCATAGACACACCTCGGCCGCTTTTCTCTTAATAAAATTTTATACTAATAAAAAAAAAAAAACTTGAATGTCATCATCATTGTATTATCCCAGAAATTTGGGGTTATGAATTTTGTTATTTTTTTTTCCATTCAATTCTATTTAATATCATTAAATCCCTATTCCTTTTTGTCTACCTCTTGCTTTTTTTAGAACCTTAAATTTCATATTTCTTCTAAATGAGGTTGTAATCAATCTTTGTTGTGCATAACCAAACATCTGAATTGACTTTTCCTTAGTTTATCACTCATTGGGGTTGATTTTATATTCACACAATTGCTTTCATTTTTAAATTGATCTTTCTTAGTTTTTCCACTTATTCATTTTAGTATCCCCATCCCGGTTATGCTCAATCTTTGTACTTCTTGTTTCTTGATTGCTGACATTTAGATCCATTAAACATAATCAATCTCACTGCCCTCTTATAAAATTTTCCTTTTAGTTTGATTAGGATAGCACTTCAGTTAGAGGAGTATGTGCTTCATAAAATAAAGTATTAAAGGTGAACATTATGTGGTTCATAAATAGTTGTGAAAGACAGTCCTTGCTGTTTTCTACTACAATTCTAAAAGGACATAGAGAAAATTGTTGATTGTGTGCCACGTCAAAGGCAGTCCTTGTTGTTTTCTGCTACAATTCCAAAAGAGGTTGATTTTTCACCTTGGTTTCATCAAAACTTAAAAATTTTCAATTGTTTGATGTTAGTTTATATAAATCACAAAAATCTAGGGTTTTATTGAACTTTTTTATTTGCAGGTTTGCTGTATTTCACAATTGATTTTGAAAAGAGAACATGTTTTTATCGATACTGTGGGTCTGTGGAAACTCATTCCAAGATACGTGTGTTTGGTAGTCATTTCTTGATTTTTGATTGGTCTTTGCTTAGGCATCAATTTGCTTCCAAATAGATTTATCTGAATATATGGAATCAACTTCATGATTGATTCCCATGACTAGAATTATTAAATTCTTCACTTATCGAGAACCTAGATGGCTCCATTTGTGAAAATATATTGCATCGGAAACCTAGCACTGACACTTCTTGGACACACCATCATTATCATCAAAAGTCAAAACCTTATCCCAAAAAAATTGTTGAATATCTTTTTCCATCAATTACTTACATAGTTCTTTTGTAGTTGTAATGCTTATTAGCTTATCCATGGGCAGTGTTCTATATGTAGACATATATAAACTTATGCTGCTATTTTTTTTTTTTTTGTTTGTAATTTAAATTTATCTGAATATATGGAATCAATTTCATGGGTGTTTTGTTGTCTTGACTTTGTTGAAGTCAGTGTGTCTCACATTGAAGGAATCTCAAGATTTAAAATCTTGTTTCGAAGTAACGTTTCAGTCAAGAGAAATGTTGTTAGTCTTGACCGAAACATTCCGAGATATTCCCTAAACATCAACTTTTCGGATTCGATGTTTAGTTCTTGTCTCGGCCGAAATCAGATGTTCTGTCAAAACATTCGAAATGTTTGAAACACTCGTATATGTTACATTAATTGGTTTATTACCATCAAATATTTAGATTGAATTTTAACCTAGGAGATTTGATCGTGGAAGTTTTTGCATGGTGGGTCAGTTTTTTTTGCTGTTGTGTGCTAGCTTGTACTTTATGTCTTTTGTTCAATTATGGTGTGATTTTTTTGCTTGATTAAGCCCCCCCCTCCAAAAATAAAAAATAAAAAAAAACATAGTTGAAGATCTTCTTTGATTGTGAAATCGCAATGTTTCCTTAATCCTTTGCTAGATTAAAGGATTACAAGGGAATTTTCTTTAAAGATTTTATTTTTAGTGAGATGTGGTTCTAAGCTTGGATCTATATTTGTTGTTAACTTGTTATCTGCGATTTCGTCTTTGTTTCTGTCGCTTCAGTAGGTTGTCTTGACCTCTTAGGCTTTTTTTTTTTTAATATAATCTCTATATTTATCCAAAAAATAAAAAATAAAAAACAAAAATTGACTTTGTGTTGTTTACTTGCAGGAAGGTGAAATTTTGACTGTTAGTCACGCCTCCGAATTCCGAACTTCAAATGGTATGACTTACTTGTATTGATTTCATAAGCATAAAAGTGTAGAGTCTAAAGCTATTCTGATCAAGGAATCAAATATGTCTCTATAATCGTAAATTTCGTAAAATTTACAATTTATATGATATTTTTGTTGAAATTTTAATGAAATTACGTCTTAAGAGAGAAAAAAAATTAGTGATATTTCAACATTTTGAGAGAATATATGCATAACAAATCTAAAAAATTTAGTTAGATTTACGAAAGTTAAAGACGAGGGGCATTTGGGTCCTTTTCATGTTGGTAGTTGGGGTCAAGGTCATCAATTTCAAAACATAGGGGTATCTCCAATATTCGGCAATACATTGGGGGGGGGGGTATTTTTTTTTTCAAAAAATCTTATAGCGACGGCCACAACTATAGTTAATTAATATTTTTTTAAAAGATACCCTATAGTGACGGCCAATAGCGGCTGTCGCTATAAGTCCTATACCTATGGGACTTTTAGCGATGAGTACCAATGGCTAGTGTGGCCATCGTTATATCATTTTGCGACGGTATTTTTCCCTATAGTGACAGTTGCAGCCATCAAGTTTATGTCAATCTATGGAAGAGTAATGGACATGGATCTTCTAGTCTTAGAGAAGATAATGACCTTCCGATCAAATGACTTCATCATTGAAACCTAGGTGACATGATTGGTGATTTTAGTTTTCTCGGAGCAATTGTTATCTCGAGGGAAAGATTAAGTTTTTAATAATTTGGGAACTATTTTTTTTCCCTCATTATAATATGATCATGGGTTTGGTAGATGGCCTTGATGAATTGGGTAACATTCTGACCCGACCCATGATCATTGTGTGATGGAATTAACCTAAGTTGGTAGAATCCAAGGCTCAGGTGGGTATTCTTACTGAGACAAATTATTATCTTATGATGGATTTGATATATTTATCCTCCAAAGTTATATAACATTAATGAAAATGATAGTAAAAAACTCAATGATTTCGTGAAAATTTTAATATAATGTTAAATTTACATTATTCGTAATCAATTGACAAGTACAATTTCCCTCTCTCTTGGACCATCAATCATTTACCACTATTTTATTCATCGATGACAGTTTGGCACAAACAATTATTATATTACAAGTTAAAGACAATAGATTTCAAGGATTTACATTATCAAAATTACATCGATCCTTGATTATCAAGATTTTGATAGAATGTTAGATTATTATACGATACTCTATAATAAGGTGTACTATAATACATCAAATCATATTCTTACAAGGTTTTTTATTTTTCGTCCCTACTTGCATATCTCACCAACTAAGCAAGCTTCACACGTCTATTCAAAAATAAGTTGTCGAAGTGGAGGGTTGGACTTGGTAACCAAACCAATCAAACCATTTAATATGGTTTTGGCTTAGGATTCAGGTTCGGGTTAGCACATTTGGGAAGTCCGTTTTAGGTTCAGTTTGGGTAGGACTTTGGTTTGGTTCCATTGAACACCCATGTCCTTCATGTGCTCCTCTTTTGATTATGAAAAGGGTGATTTAGACATGCCCCCCCCTATGTTTTGTTGAATATTGGAGATACCTCCTTTATGTTCAAATAGACTACCGGGGAAAAGATTCAATTACCCTTATCTTTAACCCCTAGCCAAAAACTTAGATTTTTCTTCTCAAAACCATTCATCTCCGATATCTTTGGATAAAATTTTGAACCCCCATCATCTCTATTCAGATTTTAGCTACTTCAAGTCTTCAACTTTAAAATCTTAAGACAAGATATAATTTTTCAAGAAATATCAAATGATAAAATTTTGGAAAGAAAAAGTTAGGATTTTCTACAAAGGAGGTAAGATAGAAAATGATGGATGAAAATAAGATTGAATGGATTAAAGTTACCCAAGAGATTGAAGCAACACAAGATTTTTGAGGAAATTGAAAAATGTTGTGATTTTGGATTTTATATAAAGTGCAATGATTTTCTAATGCCCTCCTCTTACACACACCCCCATTATAGAATCGTAGATCACTTGCCTCGGGATACACATAACCATAAATCTAGGATTTTATATAAAGTGTATTGATTTTCTAATGCCCTCATCAGACACATGCCCCCCCCCCCCCTCCCTCTCATAGAATCGAATATCACTTGCCTCAGGATACACATAACCATAAATCTTTTTCTAGTGTATCTCGAGGCAAATGATATAAGATTCTATGATGGGACGTGTGTTAGAAGGGGGTGTATATTATCATGACTCTTATGTAAATGATTAGTTCTAGGTTGAAAACGATGAAATTGAGTAACTTAAAAAAGAAGAAAAAAAAAAGATAATTGAGTGGTTATACAATGGAGTTGGAGAACTTGAAGATAAATGATTTTGAGAAGAAAATTTGGATCTTTTACTAGAAGTTGAAGATAAGGGTATTTGAGTCTTTTTTCCATTATCAAGGTCAAGGGATGCATGTCATTAATTTCAAAACATGAGGTATCTCTAATATGCAACAAAACATAAGGGACAGGTCTAAATCACCCTTATAAAAACCATCCAACTAACTAATAAAATCATGACAAATGATAAAAAATACCCTTAACAAATTGCCATATATAAATCAATAAAATGAACATTTAAAAAAAAAAAAAAAAAACCTTAAAATAATAATAAATAAAATAAAAAACCCTTAAAATATAAATAACGTTTTGAACGGGGGAGCATGTTATTTTTGTATTCCCCTACTTATAATACACTAAACACGTTGTTAGGTAAGAAGTAGAAGATAAGTAGGCCCCAACTCAGTAGATAATACCGACACATCAATGTTCTTCGATAAGTCCACGTGTCATTGGCATCAGAATCTCCAGCTGGCACTTGATCACGATATCAGGATAAGATGAATCATTTTTTTATTAAAAACATTTTATTTAGTAATAATTGGAAAATAAAAGGAATGCTGGAATTATTGCTCGAATTATTGATGTTGGGATCGACCTGACGTGGATCTCTGCTGTCTTCAAAACACCTTTATCCACCTCCCACGAAAACTAACGCATCCTGATGCACATAACAAACCAATTTCTGCCACGTGGATAATTATTCACGCGGCGTCTCGTTCATCTATGTTTCCCAAATGGGTCCCACTTCGTCAAATCTAGATATATAAACAACATGGAAATCAGTGCCATTTCAAGTAATCCGAAGTAGTTACTAGTTAGAAGTAACATGGCCGGAGAGATGGGAAGAATTCCGATGCATCGTCGGATTCTGATGGGTTTTGACAAAGAAGTTAAATATTCCGGTGAAATGGCGAGTCTTGCAGCTGACACGGTATTTGGGTTTTTTGAAGAAAGAGAAGGATCATCGGAAAGTTGTTACAATGAAGATTATGTTTACGATGACGACGAGGAAGGGGAGAGTGAGCATCCAAGCAACGTGGCAGAGAGCAAGGCCTTTTGGGAGGCCCAACACCAACTTCTCCAGGTATGTTTTTCATACCCTCTTGTCAAATACATCAGAGCCATTCATTAGATAGACCTGAAAAGGGACCAATTCAAGAAGTAAGCCTATTTTAGGTGTAATGGCTTGGCATGTTCCTTATTCGACTCATGACCTTAAAAATGAGGGTATTTTGATCAGTTTGTTAGTTCATCATGATATAAAAAGTCAAGATCGACGTGTCATCAGTTGAAAACGAGGGTATCTAAAGTTACCCTATAATTTTTAAGGGTGAACTTCAGCCCATCTCCTCTCCTTTCCATTTCAATCTTGTCTTATAGACTAATGTTAAATAATCTAAATTATGCCCCCATTTTACTTCTAGCCATAAAATTATGGATTTTTCTCTCAAGATTTATTATATTCAAATTCTTTAACCTCAATACTATGTCTATTGTTTTTAACCGCTTAGAAACCCATTCATTTCTATAAAAAATTCAATAATTCCCCCAAAATTCTATTTGTCCTTAAGGTTTGAAGGTTGAAGTTATTAGAGCATTAATATGATCCATTGTAAGAAGGTGTTCTTAGATATTCCATATCATATTTAAGATGCACTGGAGATAATGATAAAGATTTAATTTAGAATTAGGATCAGATTTGATTATGATAATTAAGATCTTATTAATTAGATATGATTGTGATTTCTCTTTTTTTTATATAAATCTTATTAGGGTATGTAATAATCATTCAAGTTTATCAAATTTGATTATTTTTTATGATATCAGAGCTCAAATTCCATTGAGCACATCGATTTTTGCGCGTCATAAACCTAAATCATTTTATTCTCTTCACTAGTATTTAATTTTTTTTCAATAAAAATTTAATATTTCTCTATGTTTCTATAAATCGAGATACTTCACAAGTTAATGTTTCATGATCTCAATTTTCATTTTTCTAAAATCCCTTCAATGAGAGTTCTTGTATTTAAACCGTACAATCCTTATTCGTTTGCTTATAGGAGAAATCATAACAAACTTGAACTAGTGGACCACTAAGACACTATTGGTGGTTACATGAGGAATGTACATTGTTTGATGAAATACTAGTAAGAAAGAGCATGTAAGAAATGGAAGGTGCACGACGAGCGATGATGGCACCGCTCGTCAGAAGAGAGTGTGACTTAGGACTTAGTGAGACGGGTACCTCTAATTTTCACAAAAATTGGGAGGATTATCTAAAAAGTGAGCTATGCTGACTCGAACCTTTTTAACATTTGACAGGCAACCTTGGGTAGGAGTAGCTCAGTCGAGTCCAAGATTCGTCGTGCTAGTAAAGAGGCCTTGAGGGAATCCCAAATGACTGGAAATATTTGCATTTGTCAGAGGATACCATTCATTGGGGGCTGCCGCAAGTGTTTGCTGAGGGATGTTTGTGATCGACTACAAAATGCTGGTTTTAATAGTGCCATTTGCAAGTCTAATTGGAGAAGCACACCATATACCCCATCAGGTAATTAAAGAGTTCTCATTGTGTCTTTGGGATAGTGTGCATAATTCTAGTAGGGTCAGGTTCAAGGGCCATATGAGAAAACATATGAGAAAACTTTCCACGGTAAATAAAATTTTAAAATATGGGTTAGAAATTTTGGATTAAGCTGATTTTTTGTGAGGATGATCTCTATGATGGAAAGATCATCAAAAAAAAAAAAAAAATCAGCCCAATCTGAAACTTCTAACCCCATTAAAAGTGATTTAGAATGTGGACCATCGACTTTTTATCAATTTTTATCACAAATTTGTAAATCACTTTTGATGGATTTAGAAGTTTCTGATTGAGCTGATTTTTTGTGAGGATGATCTTCTCATCATAGTGACCATCCTTGCAAAAAATCAGCTCAATCCAAAACCTCTAACCCTTACTTTGAAAAACGAAAGTTTTCTCATATGTTTTCTCATATGGCCCTTGAACCTGACCCATTCTAGTATGCTTCAAACGACCAAAATAACCAACACATCCATGGAACTGGAAGTCATCGTCATCATCTCTTAGTTATTACTATCAGATCATTTATCTTAATCAAAGTTAAAAAATTCTTCGATTTTTCAAAAGTATTGTGATTTATTCGCGATTCTTTCAATCTGCGATTGATTTATATTCTTTGATTTGTTGAATCTATTATAATTAATTTGAGATTCTTTTATTCAACGATTTAATCTCAACTTATTGATGCAATTTTTTAATTTGAAAAAATACTTTTTAATTATATAAAAGGTTATAACTTTGTTTAATATATTGTATTGTCCTCCATAAATAATATAATGCTATACATATTACTTGAATTTTTTTAGTCCAGAACCACGACTTTATCAAATATGATCTTAGTTCCAAGGGTGACTTCGGTTGATATAAGCCAAACATCAAATAATGTATATAGTATATATTATTATTTTTTATTCCAGTGTCAAATGATGTTGGGCACAAAATTATCTAAGTCTAGAAGTTAAATTATTTTGAGTCCCAATATGAAGATTTGGATTAATTGGTTGGGACTTGACTCAAATTATTTTCAAATATTTCAATTATAGAAATCAAATATTAACCAAAAAAAGAAAAAAAAAAAAAAAAAAGAGATTGCAAAATTACATTTAAATTGTCAGTGAAATTATTCAAATTTTATGGCAAAAAGGAGTTTCTTTGAACTATATGTGTGCCATGGTTGCAGGGGAACACACTTATTTGGATGTGGTCGATAAGTCAAATCCTAAGAAAGGGGAAGTGAGAGTGGTGATCGAATTAAGTTTTCGAGCTGAGTTCGAGATGGCTAGAGCAAGTAACGAATACAATGAGCTAATCAACCGACTTCCTGAAGTGTTTGTTGGGAAGCCAGAAAGGCTACGTAATTTGGTCAAGATCATCTGTTCGGCCTCCAAGAAATGCATGAAAGAGAACAAGATGCATATGGGACCATGGAGGAAGCACAAATATATGCAAGCCAAATGGTTTAACACATATAAAAGAATAATAATGCCCTTGCCACTCATCACAAAGGGATTTTCAGATCAACGAGCGAAGCTAAAGGCTTCCATGCTTACGTTCGACTTACTAGAAAATTTGCCTACCTCACATTGTACCACGATTCAAGTTGTGTGATTTGGAAACAATGTTGTTTCATTAAAGCAAGCCATTTGATACCTCTTCTCTTAACTGTTATCATCCGAGTTTCTTTGTACATGACCAAATCATTTCAATCAACTTTCTCTATATTTATTATTTTAGAAAATAGAATCAATTTTTTTTATGAATTTTATGTTTCTATAATCAAATTACCCAAAAAAAAAATATATATATTTTAACCTATTGATTGAGTCTACCTACTAGTGACGCGCAAGGGAACAAGATCTAGTCACTAAATGAGTCCGACTCCAAGATTATCGTTTTCAAAAATTCTCATACAGGATTCCTAAGTACAATGATTTCAACGCAAGCAAGCTTTCATTGAGTGGTGATCATATGGACTTGAATGAGCATGAAGGGTTGGGTCATGATGTGTTGAGGTAAGGGTATTATGAAAATTAATCCTACTCTACTCATCTCATTTAATAATCGCATCAAAAACTTAAAGAGGTGGGCTTGGCTGGGTTTAGTTGATTTTTAACTTGCACTTAAAAAGAAGATCGGTCCCATATTCCTATTGGGCCTGTTTGCTATGCCCAAGCCCATCCCTAGCAGGCTTAAGCCGCGCTCAGGTTGGTTTTCACATTCTATATAAAATTAATTCTTGTATTTTTTGAAAATAAATAGAACTGTTTGATATTGTTTTTCGTTAAAATAGGGGGTCCAATATCTATCTTAAAGATAAAAGGGACATTTGTCATGTAAAAAGCCCTCCAAAATTTTGAAGCATGGCTGCTCCAAAGTCGACTTGTATTACGCATCGCAACTTACAAGTTTACACTTTGGTTGTAGTAGCATTTTCTTTTCACTAAGGTTTATAAAAATTTGTAAAAATCGCTTTTTAATCTTTTCAAATTTAAAATCCATGAATTATTCAAAATAGTTCAATAATACTTTCATTGAAAACAAAAAAAACAACAAAAAAATTCATGATTTTTTTAAAGAATTATATGGGAGATTGCTAACAAGGGTCAAGATGATTATTCACCAATTTAACATAGAGGTACTTAAATCATCCCAGAAATTGAAAAGTTGGGTGGAGCAACATGATAAAAGGGTTCATGTCTTTAAGTTGATAAAATGGGGTATCTCAAGTATTCACCAAAGCATAGGTGTGTCTAAACAAATAGAAGATGGAGAGGGGCAACATGGTCAAACAACACATGTCATCGTTTTAAAGCATGGGGCTATCTTAAATTATCCAAAAAGATCTAGGGTGATTTAAATAATTCAAAAAGTTAAGGCGGGGGCAACTGCCCCTTTCGGGCCCCTTACCGGCTTTGCCCCAGGATAACAAGACCCTTACTAATATTTCTAGGGTCTTGTTAACGTGTGCCCTTAGGGCACATGTTAAAATGCATTAGATACTCCTTGGAAATAAGTACCTAGGAGTTTTGAAGATAGTTTTTGTAGACACCCGAATTTGAACGGGCCCTCAACGCAAAATACCTCCAAAAATTGAAAAATCGGAATGGGCTCTAAAGCCCCAAAAAACCCAATACATTTCCCATTAATAAATGTCCGAGGCCACTCACGTGGCCCATGGATCCATACAACTCACCACTCTCCTACAACGCAATACTATTCTACCTAAACCGAATCCGTCTCAAAACCCAATCCATCATAAATCCAATCCACCCCAAAAACCCAATACATTTCCCATTAATAAATGTCCGAGGCCACTCACGTGGCCCATGGATCCATACAACTCACCACTCTCCTACAACGCAATACTATTCTACCTAAACCGATCCGTCTCAAAACCCAATCCATCATAAATCCAATCCACCCCAAAACCCAATCCATCATAAACCAATTCAATCTAAACCCAATCCAACCTAAGCCCAACTCATAACCTAAGCCCAATTCAATACCCAAACCCAATCCAACCTATCAATCTCATCAAACCAATCACCAACTCAATACAAAAAATGACACATGTCATCACACCCTTCCACCTCCCTCATCTAATCAACTAACTCCATCATTTCCCTCCAAAAATCAACTCAACCCATAACCCTACCCTAGCCTAACATATTCCCCATCCTCTCATCATCAACCACCAACATCATAACCCATACCCTACATACCCTAACCTATTCCCCATTCTCTAACACTATCAACCACCCACATCACAACCCATATCTATCCATCACTTTCCCTTAAAACACTCCCACAAAATCACCTCAACTCATACCTCCCACCATTATCCCCATACCCTTCTCTCTAATCAACCAACTACCATCTCCAATCAACCAATCTCTTCATCTCTCCATTTGCCACATGTCATCATCCCTTCAATCCTCTCAAAATCAAACCAATCACTACCCATCCCCCCCAAATCAAACACCTTAACTCTTCAACTATCTCAACACTCATTCTCCAAACAACTCTCTTACACCCCTCATTCCTCCCATCAACTATCACTCATCTCACCCCACCAAACACTCTACCCAAATGGATTTGGGTAAGATCCAAACCATTTGGGTTAAAACACAACTCATTTCCCTCATTACAAAACTACCCTCATTTTCATCTCAAATTTCACACTCTTTCTCTCTAAAACCCATGCCATTATCCACTATTCTCATCCCTCACCCCATTATACCCTTAAAATACTCCCAACTTCTATAAAAACCCATCCATTCTTCTCTTACAACAACGAATGAAAAATTAAGCAAAATACCTCAAAAATATCACAATTCACCTCAACTCAACTCTCCACTCTCAACCCTCTACTCTTACTCTACCTCATAACCACCATCAATTCTCAACTCATCTTACCATTCTCAAATCTCAACCTTCTCTCAAGTAAATCAAGGAAGCAAGTCCAAGTCTACTCAAAAGAAGAACATCAAGAAAAGCCTTGAAGATCAAGATTGGGACAAGGTGGGTTCGAAAAAGGACCATCCCCTCTAACCCCCTCCTCTACTCTCCTTTTTCCCACACATTTGCACACACCACCATGGGTTAAATCACCAAAGGGCCCTTTCTACATAAGGGTGCCCTTAATGATTGAAGCCAACATTGAAAGTCCTTCACACTTGAGGGCACACAGCGAATTTTTCTTCGATTTTATTTTATTTTTATTTTAAGAAAATCGAATCCGAGGTTACCACCTATGGTGGGTGGAGTAGGGTGCCTAACACCTTCCCTACTCCATAAATGGACCCCCTTACCTCGAATCAAAGGTTGGACCACGTGCATTATCCTACGAGAGTCATCACATCAAAAATGATTTAATTTTCAAAAAATGAGACATCGGGTGACCATTCACACCCCTTTACCAATTTGAATGGTGGCGACTTCAAAACACCCCAAAGTGGAGGGATGTTTGAAGAATGTTTAAAATCCCATGTCTACAGTTTCAATATAAAAATAAGACCCTAAGTGTATTTAATGCACTTTAAGGTGTGCTTTTAGGACACACGTTAACAAAATCCATATATTTAAATGAGTCATGATTTTCTGACGTCCCCTCTAACATACACCCCCCAACGTGGCATAGGCTAGAACCATAGATCTTTTTCCCCGGGATAAATAACTGCAATCCCCAAAAATGTGTAGTTATATATCTCGAGGAAAAAAACATGCCATGTTAAGGGTGTATAGAAGCGTACGTGAGAGAGGGTTCTTAAAATCATTATTCTATATCTAAATAATAATTTTTCAAAAGAAAAAAGAGATCCATTGACTCATTAAAAATTAAAATGACCATTAAAAAAAAAGTCGTGCTGGAGTGACCTTAGCAGGGGACACATGTGGAACACTTTGATATGGTGGGGCATGCATATACGTAGATGTGTTTTACTCGTATCTTGTAAAAAATGCATCTATGGGCATGCACGTGCCACCACATCAAGATATCCTCACTGAGGTCACTCCAGCATTAAACTTAAAAAAAAAAAAACCCTGTGTATCCCAATTCTCAAGCAAATTTTATGCATAAGGGAATCCCAACAAAATACCATCTCTAGTGGGGTGTGAACTAAAATGTCTCTTTGCTTCTAGCATTAACTTCCTTTGTTGGATCATGGGACGTATGTCGAGGATCGTACAGACAATCAAGATTGGTTATTGGTCAAACACGTGTACATCTTTCGTCTAGTAAACCCCATCAATATCAAACCCCACGCTCTTAAAAGCTGTCATTGACCATCGACCATCACTTTTATGGCACATGGTTTTACGTAGGCTTGGGTAAGTCGCCAATAGGACTGACGTACGATCTACAAAAGACTCTGACTTACTTGCCACGTGTCATACATTGAACGGAACCTATACTTCCACAATTCCTGCAACCATGCATGCTCAATCGACCCCACATTTAGGGAAAAATACCAAAAAGTCATGTGCGAGAGGCCAAAAATGCTGGTCCAACCATATTTTTAAATTAAGTACATCAAAAGAGTTGTATACCCATTTAGATATTTATGTATTTTTTTTTATTATCAAAACGGATACTGATTGTAGATTTTTTTTTAGGTGAATTACCATTTCTTGAATTGAAAATGAGTTCTGTACCATTTCACCTAATTATTCATTTTAATTATCAAAATGTGAATGATCATGTTTTCGTTAAAAAAAAAAATTCAAAACGATAACGAATTCAACGATTTTAAAGTGATTATTTCGGAGGTTTAAAGTGACTATTTTCAATTAATTACTTTAACCTTGAGAAATTGTCAATTTAAAACCTTCAAATTCGAGATTGTTCACGTTTTGATAATTAAAATGAGCAAGGAGTCAAAATCATAATTTTGTTAAAAGTTGATCACTTTTTTTGTAAATATCCATTTTTTTAATTTTCTTGTGAAATTCAAATAAATATTATTATTTTTTCTCAAAATTATATAAAAATAATAATGATTTTCTAATTAGAAAGTCTTCGCTCGGTCAATACTCAACTGGCATGGCATGGACACGGAACCATAGCTCTTTTTCTAGAGATACACAATTGATTTCTAGTTAGAAAATCAGTACTCTTACGGAAAAAAGAAGAAGATAGAACTATATTTAGGATTTAAGATTTATTTCTGAAATAAGGATATAAAGTTAAATTAAATTATTCTATTTGTATGAATTTCAAATGCAAAATTATATATATATATATGTCCCGTTCAGCAACAAACATTTTGGCAAAATATTTTTCAAAACATGGGTTAGAGGTTTTGGAATGGGCTGATTTTTGGTGAGGATGATCTCTACGGTGAGGAGATCAGCCTCACCAAAAATCAGCCCATTCCAAAACTTCTAACCCCAGTTTACAAGTTGAAAAATCGTGGACCATCCATTCTTTGTAAACCATTTTTGATGGGGTTAGAAGTTTTGGAATATGCTGATTTTGGGTGATGATGATCTCCTCACCGTAGAGATCATCCTCACCAAAAATCAGCATATTCCAAAACCTCTAACCCATGTTTTGAAAAATGTTTTGCTAAAATATTTGTTGCTGAACATTTCCCTATATCTATATATATATATATAGATAGATATAAAGGCAAATTCAAGATAATCCCCCTCTAAAATACAATCCTTTTGATGGAAATAAATAAATATCAAAATGAGTATATCACCTTTGATAAAATATTGGATATTTTACATAAACAATATTGTTTTGCAAAAAATTATTGAGTTGTCGTTTGTTTTAATTTCTTTCTAAAATTATCATATACTTAATTTTATGATTATTTATTTGTAACATAATAATTTTATATTGTATGATCGTACTTTTTATTTACATATTCACGAACCTACATTCAACGCGAGGGAATAAAGGGAAATTTGTCAACTTATCTGTATGTACATCACATAACAGTTTTTATAGAAGTAAAATATTTATAAATTGCTTATAATGTAAATAGTAAAAATTTGCTGAGTTAAGTAATTTTGGAAAAATATATAGCTATTTTAATATTGATTTGCACAAGGAATATATATTGTAGAGTCGTCAAAAATTAATGATAAATCCCAATTATACTGGAAATATAAGTACTCTTTAAGTATTAAAAGGAGACCTTGATGGATGATAATTCTATTAAAAGAGGATCTCTAGGCCCTATATTCTCATCTATTTAAGTGGATCGGTACCCCAAAATAGACACACACAAAACGTGTATAACAAAGAAGTGATTTAGAATTTTGAACCATGGTGATCTCCATCAATCACTATAGCTTTAAGTTGAACCAATATAGAAAGTGTAGAGAAGGTGAGTCTAGAAATTATAGAACAATTAAGGATTTATGCACATAAGATCACAAGCACATGGATTGAGAAAGACACACTTCTAACAAATTGAATTATCGATTTAACTTATGGCACAAAGTAAGTATCTTAACCTTTAATCTCTAGAAGCATGAATAGGTTTTTTGACACACACACACATATACATATATATGATTCTTGATTTTGGAAAATTATAGACTAAATTATATGGATAAAGATTTATTATAGATTAAATCTCACTCTTATTAGCAAAATACTTATTAATAAATTTTATTTCATCATTTAACATTGGAACACACAACATATTGGTAGTTTATCGGGCTGGTAAGTGCCTTTATGTTTAAAGTCAGGTTCGGGCTTGGGAGCTAAGCTTGTCGGGTGGCTCATCTAGCCCAATAAATTAGATATTATATTTGGATAAGTTTAATTCCTCGTTCAAAAAGAACGAAATAAAGTATCATCAAGAATGAAAGTAAAAGAAAATAACACAAAAAAATAGAAGGGTACGTCCCAAGCTCATTGAGGCCAATTCACTAAAATACACCACCAATGAAAAATTTATTCGTTTCTTAGACTCACAATTTCTTTTCCCTTATTTACATTTGATTTTCCCTTCTCCTACTTCAAATGATGTTTCCTCTTTCTACCCATTACTTATCTTCCTTCTTAAATAGAACTTAGAGTCGTGTCTAACAAAGAGTCCTAGTATAACCAATGAGGATTGGGCCCACGCCTCCCTCTAAAAAGGGGGAGGTCTTGAGTTCAAACCCCCTCGTTCATCACTCATACATAGGGTTTTATCCCAGCTTACCTAGTATGTGTGGTATGTGGGGGTATTGCATGTACCCGAGGGATTTGGACGAGATACCAGGCTCTAAGAGGCCAGTTACCTTGCCCCTACTACTCATCCCTATAGGTCTGGACACCCCCTGGCTCACACCCACAGTGATTTATCACAACTTACTTAGTATGTGTGGTTTGTGGGGGTATATTGCATGTATATACTTGAGGAATTTTGGTAAGATACGATGCTCTAAGAGGTCAGTTACCTCACCATTGCTAGTTGTGCCTACGTGTCCAAATACCCCTTCATAAAAAATGTCTTTCTATGATTAAAATAGTACAATCCTCCTAGATTACATTGTAACTAGTTGTCCTTTTAAATTCACTAAATCAATCATTTTCCAAATTAGGAATACTTCATATTCCAGTAGATCCAAATCTTCTCCATACCATGTGACCAATCCAATTTAAAATGGACAATATTATTTTCCTTCCTGACATCTATTATTAGGGCTACAACTTGGGCGGGCTAACCCATATTTAAATTTAATGCTATATATGTTTAAGTATAGTATTTTACAGTTTTTTGAAGACAAAGAGTGTTTTTTATACATAAATTTTGAAGAGAGAAAAATGAGCTTAATTTGTGCAAATTGCCTAATTTAAAAATGATATTGGGCTTGCTCAATGAGCCCAACCCGTCCAAAATTACCTAACTCGAGCTCTACCCAAATTTTAGAAGCTCAATTTTAGGTTAATGAGCTCTTAACTTATGGTCGGGTTGAGGGTCTACAACTTGGATTGAGTTTGGGTTGACCTTCCAACTCGCCCTGGTTGCAGTTCTATCTTTTATAATATATATTTTGATAGGTAATGAAGATGCTTTATATTCTATATATAAAATATGTGGCCCATCCATCTGGTATGTAGGCCCAAATACATGTGAGTGTGAGCCAGACTTGGATCTAATTTTTATTACTAGGCCAGGCTAAACAGGTTGGGTTGGGTTGGGTTAGGATTTTAGGCCCGATTAGGATTGATCCGTTAAAGCCCACCCATAACTCGAACCGATCGTACTTAGTTGTAGGGTTTCTATTTGTTGAGGTTTTTAACGCTTCTGCATCTTCGATGGCGACGTTTCGATTCTATTTTCTAATTTTTAACTTTTTAACTTCTGGGTTTGCTTCACTTCTTCTCAGCCAGAAACGTTTGGTCCATCTGTGCGTTTGCAATCTGCCACACGTATAGAAGAACAACTTAAAAAGTCTCCGCTGGTACAAATTGCATGCCATGGAAGACTAGCTCAGCAAACTAAATATTATTCTTTTCTTCTAGGGCGTAAAATCCTGTACTACAAGGAGTTGCGTAAACTCAAAGTTACTGT
Source organism: Akebia trifoliata (assembly GCF_017979445.1). Classification (NCBI taxonomy): domain Eukaryota; kingdom Viridiplantae; phylum Streptophyta; class Magnoliopsida; order Ranunculales; family Lardizabalaceae; genus Akebia; species Akebia trifoliata. Next base: position 3,816,973 of record NC_141385.1, read on the forward strand.
TTCATTGAATTTACTAATTCAAAGAATATAAAAATAGTCAAATTTTATCGAAAATCGAAAAAATCGGTATGAGCCCTTAGAGGAGGTCCAAATTAAAAAAAAAAAATGCATTGAGAATGATTTGATTTCCTTTGATCAGAGTTGGATTCAGGTCTGATACAAATTCAATCCTATATCTACATAGATCTAAATGATATATTACTTTCAAAAATATAATGTCAAGTTTTTCAAAATATCATTTTGTACTATTTTAATGTAACATTAATTCTTATAAGCTGAAATTATTATAATGGTAAAATAAAATAGTATAGCAAAGAGAAAAATGTTGAACAACCCAGAATTGACTCAGGACCACATTTTGACATACTTAGGGCTGTTAATGAATCAACCATGTCTCGATCAAATAAGTATTTAAAAATATATGCATTATATTGTACATTTTCTTTCAAAATATAACAAATTTCGTTATATTTTGTACATCGATCAATCATATTGTTTCATTTTTCTGAAAAGTAATCGAGGGCTTTCACGATTGAGTCTGACCTAACAATCAAGTATGCTTGATTTGAATAAAAAATAGATTATGGAATTCAATTAAGATTTTTGTAGGATTCAGCCACCCGACACAATCCAATCGTAATTGGATCAGATTTGGATCTTTATATTAATGAAACTTCTTACCCAATAAAGATCCAATCCGATTTTTATAAATTGAATCCGATCTGTACGAGACTGGTCCAAATAATTATGATCAATGATTTTATTAATTAGATTCAAATTTTATTTTGCTGGACTATTCAATCTCTTGTTTGAAGATAATGCCACGTGGCTATCATGGAGAATCTTACTCCTAATGGAAGTCGATTCCCCGTAGTACAGAATCAGTACTCTTCCTTCTTTTCTCATTCCCGTCATTTCTGACTTTTTAGAGTGGGTCCCACACCCACAACTGAAGTACGCAAGAAATAGAGGGGATCCAACGGAAATCTTCGGTCCGTATACGATACGTATTTTTGTTTCTCTGCTCCACTCACAGAAACGAATCCGTACTAGATTTCTCTAAGATCCTGTTTTTGTTTTTTTGGAAGGTATGATCCTGTTTTTAGAAGAGAGAGAGAATCGTTCCATAAAAAAAAAAAAAGAAATAAGTTTGAGATAGAAGAGAAGAGAAGAGAAGGTGAAGAACTTACAGTTGAGGTATAGATTTTGTATTTCTTCAGTATTTTCGGCATTTTGCATTAAATAGTGGTTGGTGGGTTTTTTAATTTCTGGGCCTGTGACTTTTGGGTATTTTTTTTAATGGAATTTTGATTTCTCTGGTCTCAATGATTGGTCCTCTTATATGTTTAATGGAGCTTTAATCATGGGTTCTTATTTATTTATTTATTATAATTTAATTGAGTAATTTTATTGTTTGGGTATTTTTTTTTTTATTTAATTTTTTTGGTGTAATTGTTTATTTGGGTTACTGTGTGGGATTTTCCAGGTTTTTGACAAAGGTGGTGTTTGACTTTGAAGCTAAAAGGATTAGTTCCTCGAGTTGGTGGTGATATTGGGTTTGTTGGAGATTGAAATTAGGGTTTCAGAGCTTTGTTTCTTAATGGTATTTGATGGATCTGAAGCTATTTTGGTTTGGTGGAGATGAACTCAGGGCTTGAGATGTGACCATGTTAATGGGTATTGTTGGGTTTCAAGGGATTTTGGTTTGGAATTTGGGATTGAGAGGTTTTCTTGTTAATGGGTTTGATGGAACTTTGGATATGGAGCTCTGTTGTTGTTTTAGTGTTTTTTGAATATGGTTGTTTAGATTGTGAACTGAGAAACAAATAAAAGTGAGTTTTTTTTTTTTTTTTTTTTCATATTAGAAGTTTTAGGGTTTGAGAGGCTTGGTGTTGGTGAGGATTAATGGAGGGAGAGGCCAATTCTTGGGTGAGAAGGGCAAAATTCTCTCATACTGTTTGTCATAGGTTGGATTCATCGAGATTTCCATTGATTCCTTTGTCGAGATTTCCTCATGTTCCTTCAAATCTTCAACCTGGAGATGATTCTAAATTGAAGTCTAGGTCTGCGTTGACAACGGGTGATCATGGATTGCTATCGTTTGACAATCTAATTTATCGAAATCATAGGCCTGGATCGACAACGGATGATCATGGACTGCGATCAATTGACAATCAGATTAAACAAAATCCTATTATTAACAAGCAAAGATCTTTATCCCCTCTACCCAATACTGTCCTTTCGGAGGCATTCAAGGAAGCTCGGATTGATCAGAAGCGATTTTCTACTCCACATCCTCAAAGAAAACAATCCGAGAAGAGAATTATCCACAAACTGTTTGACAAAAGTTCTCGCAATGCTTGGGCATCCGATTCCTTGTTATCAAGTACAAGTCCTCTAAGGCACTTTTCTTCTATGAAATTTTCGGATAAATCGAAGAACAGAAAGGAGTCAACGTGGACAAAGTACTTTGATCATGGAGGGGGAAGGGTCACGGCTGTGGAAACGGCCGATGAATGGGTGGCTGATCTCTCCAAGTTGTTCATTGGAGCTAAGTTTGCCTTAGGTGCACACAGTCGGCTTTACCGCGGGATGTATAAAGATCAACTTGTTGCATTGAAAATTATTAGTGTACCCGATGATGACGAAAATGAAGCTCTGGCGGCTCGGTTAGAGAAGCAATTCAATAGAGAAGTTACTCTTCTGTCTCACCTCTACCATCGAAATGTTATTAAGGTAGTTAATCTCATCTTCCTTTTAATTTCCACTCATAATATCAGCCCATGATCAGGTCTCCTTCTTTACAGAAATTGTGAACAAAATTATTCAATTGTGTATGGGTCTTAATTAAATTCTGTTTTTATTTATTGATCTCAACTGCCTGCAAATCTTTCTCTGTTGTTTCGTTGAGTTTTTATTTATTTCTTGATCGGTCGTTGAGTTTTCATTTGAAATGGGTTTTGATTGTGAAGTTCTAATTTGATACACCTCTTACGAGGGCTCCTTAATTGTGGAATTTTGATTGATTCTCCTCATTGTCATGAGTTTCCACCTCATTTGAATCAAATTATTTACACTTAACATACAAGAAGAACTTATGTATGAATTTGGTTCCTTTTATTTGTTTTTATTTCATGGATATCTTTGAATTGTTGATGTAGTTGGTAGCGGCATATAGACAGCCATCAACCTTTTGTATCATCACCGAATATCTTTCTGGGGGTTCATTGAGGGCGTTCTTGCACAAACTAGACCATAAATCTCTTCCTCTGCAAAAACTGATCGAAATTGCTCTAGAGATTGCTCAAGGAATGGAATATGTGCACTCGCAAGGAGTCATTCATCGCGATCTTAAACCCGAGAACATCCTCTTTGATGATGACTTCCACTTGAAAATTGCTGATTTTGGAATAGGTTGCGAGGTGGCGTACTGTGATACTCTGGCTGAGGACCCTGGTACCTATCGGTGGATGGCGCCGGAGATGATTAAACACAAACCTTATGGACAGAAGGTTGATGTGTACAGCTTTGGACTTCTCTTATGGGAAATGGTGGCTGGAATGATCCCTTATGAGGATATGACACCCATCCAAGCTGCATTTGCTGTTGTGAATAAGGTATGGTTCCAAGTCACGATTCTCTTGCCTTAATTTATAATCTAACAGTGCACATATGGCTTTCTCTTCGATTTTGTCCTCCATGTCATTTTTAAATGAAAGAAACAAAGGAGGTCGAGAAGACCTACTTAGTTGTAAGTGAAAGAATGAAAAAAAATAGAGACTAGAGCTGCCCCGTTTGGAAGAAAATTGCTTTTAGAAAGTAGAAAGTAGAAAGTAGTTTCTTTTTGTTTTTTGTTTGTAAAAAGTTGGGATTTTAAAATTTTTAAAGGTAGTTATCTAAGATGAACCCAAACCAAAATTTTAACCTTTTAACTTTAAAAAATTAAAAAAAAAATAATTTTTTATGTGTATCCAAACATGGAAGTTGTCAAAAGATTTGTGGCCCCAACTTAGAATGACCTTACGGAGGGAGTGTTCACGACAAAAAACACATCTATTTCTCTCCTTCTAGACATTGTCACAAAATTTGGAAAAATTCTCTGATTAAGGGACCAACCAATTAAATTGATGAGTCAACGAATTAGTCAATGATTTGCCAACACTCCCGCCCCACCCCCTCTTCAACCTCAAGATTCAATCTTCTTCTTTATTCAAATCTCAAGAACAAGATAGGGTTTTTAGGGAGGTTGAAGTTGATGGGTCTTAAAGAAGAACCTCAAATACATATTTTCCCGAATTTTTTTATATATATTTGCTAGGTTTATCTGAATTAAAACCAAAGCAATAATTTCTGAATGCTTCAAGATACCCCATCGAAATCATTGGCTCTTTATTAATTCTTATAACCTCTAAGATCTTCGACAAGTATGCTGTATAACAAGCATTTTCATTTGATGTTCTTGTTTTTGAAACGGAATATACGACTCTGAATTTCTAACTTGTTACAATTGGGATTTTCAGAATTTGAGGCCTGTTATTCCAAGGTACTGCCCCCCTGCCCTACAAGCTTTGATTGAACAATGTTGGGCACAACAGTCCGAGAAGAGGCCCGAGTTCTGGCAGATTGTGAAGGTATTAGAGGAATTCCAGTCTTCACTTGCTCATGATGGCACATTGAAACCTAGTCAGAATTTGACTTGTCAGGATCAGAAGAAGGGGTTACGTCATCGGATTCACAAGCTAAGCCCTTCAAATCCCGACAGCATGCCCGTGCCTAAACCCAAATTTTCGTAACTCTTTCTCTATGTACCCTGGCTTTTGTAGTTCTACCAGGTTTCTCTGTAATTACAATGTTCAATTTTTATGACTGTTTACTCTCACTCACTCAGTCTCTCTCTCATTAATCCATGAGTCATGATTCAGTATGATGTCCCATTCCTATACATAGGAACAGTGTCTATGTGGCATGTTTGAATTAGATAAATATTCACATTGGGCAGCATGCACGGCTTGGTTAGTAGCCGGAGGTGTTTTAAATTCCATCTGAAGTGTGCCACATAGACACCATTCTTGTTTTGTCGAAACAGGACACCATATTGGATCCTAAATCTTAATTCTTTAGTTATAATACATGGGGTAGGTGGTGATAGGTGAGAAAGTTCAATCGGTATATCTTTAGTCGATGCATCTGATCATGTCATGAACCTCAACTTTCTCGTGAATTGTATAATTGTTGAGAAAGTTCAATTGGTATATCTTTAATCAAGCTATCTTAGGACTCGAGAAGGGTAATCATGATGAATGAACTATTTAATTTTATAAAATCTTTTGAGGATGATAGGTTCCACATTCCTAATCAACGCACACTAAGTAAATCTTTTTAATTTATTGTGATTATTTTGAAAAAAGCCTTGATAATCTGACCCCCTCTGACATATGCCTATAGCACAAAACTGTAGATCATTTACCTTGGGATGCAGAAGAAAAAGATTTATGATTCTGCGTATACAGAGGCAAAAAAAAATATCTTAGTTTGAAAAGTAAGGGGTTGGTTCAAGCTCGGAATATGTATGATGACCATATTTTACATGTGTTGTTGTAGCTTATATTATTGAAGCTTGCATTGTCCGTGTCCAGAGTTAAGTCTAAGTTGGTGAGGGAGACTCGTGAGTCGTGAGTAATCACAATTCTTTTCCAATGAAGTCAACAATAATATCTTTCTTCACATGAACATGAATTCAAATTCCTAAAGTGATGGTTTTTTCTGGTATGGGTAATTTATTTATCACATGAAAAGTACCCTTTTCAGGTGGCTACTTTTTACTAGGAGTATTAATGGTTTTTGGGCCCTTTTAGTTGGAACCGATTCGAGTTTGACTCTCTTGGCATGATTGAGAACCAAAATCGATCGATCAAAATTAAGAATTGAAACTGTTTAAAGAGATTTTTTTTTTTATGAGATACCAGGTTTGATGGTTCATCTTTCTAATTATGGAAGATGGCCATTGGGGTTGGGATCCATTAGGACAATCCAGATGAATTTTCCACCCAAAAACTATCTCCGTAACGAATATTCCAAGGGTACAATTTGTTTGATAATCTATTGGATGATTTTAGATCAATCATGTCCCAATTTGATAATATATGATAAATTATATTGTATACTAATTTTGTAAGGGATAAACTTTCATTCCCACCCACTATTTTTGTTATATTACCTCTTTAACCCCCTTTATTGCCTTAGATTATCCTTTAACCTAAAAAAAAATCAATAATACCTTTAATTTTATTGTTTTTCACTTTTACCCTTTCAATCCCAAAGAGGATGCCTGTGTTGTAGGCATGAGTGAACTCTAGTCTATATAAGAAAACACAATTACAGGGTCTAGTTTTGTAAAAAACAAACTTTCATCCAATTAGGATAAACACCTTATCTAATTATGATTTCTGTGGGTCTCATCTAAGTTTACCACATTTTCTCCTTTACTCTTTTAACCCAGTTTATTATTTTTCATTTTTTACCTCGTAACTTCAAAAAGTTTTTATAACATCCCCCAACTTTACTTTTTCGCTTTTACTCACTTAATCCCAAAGATGATGCTAGCATGAGTGAATTCTAGTCTATATAATAAAACACATCTATCGACCCCACTTTTCTACAGTTTTGTTGAGGATAAACTTTCCATCGTGAGCTTTGCTATAGTTTCTATGAAGGATAAACTTTCCATCATGGGATCCACACTACCTATTTTTCCTCTTCACCCCCTTCAATTGTATATGCTTTCTCCCTCTCCCTCTCATCCTCATTTAATAAAATCCATCCAATGTTGTTATTTTTTCACTTTACCCTATTTTTCAATAATACTCTTCTAACTTTACTATCTTTTCTTTTTTACCTCTTTAGTTAATTTTATTGTCTTTTCTAATTGTTTGTTTAATAATACCTCTCCTTGACAACTTTATTATTATTTTTTTCTTTTTTACTCCCTTAATCTCAAAGATTTTTAATAATACCCCCACCAATTTTAGTAATTTTCCATTTTTACCCCCTTAGCCCCAAAGGGGATGCCGTGCAATCGAACTCTACTATTCTACATATCAAATTGGTTTTTATTACATACAAATCCAACTATTATCTGGTTGGATTTGATTCCAATAATTTAATCCATAAAGACACTTTCCAATGTAATAATTAAATAATATTTGGATTTGATCAATTTTTTATTGGTTTGCTCCTCCAATTGAAAAGTCAATATTTGATAATCTATTGGCGAATTGCAAAATCAATCAATAACTAAGGGTTATCTTGATCTAATAAATCCAAAAGTACTCTGGATATCTGACTAATAAAAAACATGACGTAACCTTATGGAATCCTCAATACTCTTTGGTAATATGTGGCTCTTTTACTCATTTCGGATACAATAATATCCGAATCTAAATCCAAAATTTTTATTTGATATCCGAATTAAAATCCAACGGATGTTCTAAAACTCTATCCGAATGCAAATTCGATTATCCTATCGGACGTCAATAATATTCGATTAGAATTTGAATAATTTGTATATTAAAAAAACACAATTTTTCCTTATCAATTGATTTTTCATTATTAAAAAAAACCTATTATATATTATATTATTATATAATAAATAAATAAATAAATAATATATATTATACTATTTATATAAAAAATAAATAAACTAAAATAATATATATTATATATTATTTCGAATCGGATATTATCGGATTCAAAATGTTAATATCCGAATCTGTATTTGATAAGGATTCGAATATATAAAACTATCCGAATTCGAATTTTCGACTATCCATTGACACTCCTAATTTTAATCATTTAGAGGGCATTTTTGGTGAAGTAATGTATTTTAACATTGGACAGTCCAGCGAGTTACATTGGACAGTCTAGTGAGTTACTGAGACATTTGACTGTCAAGTGATTTAATTCGTTTTTGATAATTTTTTTTAAAATAAAATCTTTTTTATAAATATGAAAAGATTTAATCCTATTTTAATAATTTTCCCTAATAAAAATGATAGAAAATTCCATCTTTTTGACCTGTAAGGTAAAAACTTTAATTTATTTAGCAAAATCCTCTAAGGTAAAAAATTATTATTTATCTTCTCATTTATCTGTTTGGTAGTTTCTACTCCTTTGAAATCTCAACTTTGCAGGACTCCAAAGAGGTCTAGATTGATGGATTTATGGGGAAAAAAATCAAGGATTTTTTCATGGGGTGGCAGGAAATTGAAGATACATTTAAGTATTTCAGTTCATTAGTTTCTCACAGAACTCCATCCATGCGGGTATGTGGTCAATTTAAACACGCAAGGGGTGTCTAAAATATACACCAAAACCTGGAGGAATATCTCAGAATTAGAGTAATAAAGTTTGAGTCGTGATTTTCTGATGCCCCTTTGACATACGCTCATTGACGAGGTCTGGGCTAGAACATAGATTTTCCTCGGGATACACAATTGTATATCATCATAAATATATGTAGTTGTGTATCCCGAGAAAAAAAATCTATGATTCTAGCATATGCCACGTCAAGGAACGTATGTCAAAGGGGGGTGTCTGAAAATCATTATTCATAAAGTTTCTCTCGCTCTTAAGTTTAAAAGGAGAGTTTTAGATTGAGTCGTGATTTTCTTACTCCCCCTTTGACATATTCCCCCTATACTCTCTCAACGTGGCATGTGCTAGAATGTGCAATTGTTTATCCTGAGGAAAAATCTATGGTTCTAGCACATGCCACATCAAGAGAGTATGTCAGAGGTGAGGAGTCAGAAAATCATTATTCTTTTAGATTTCCTCTCTTATTAATGTGACACGTTCAATATGGCTATTTGAATACTTAAATAAGGGGAGCGGATCCTTTGTAGTGAAGTTTTCCTATAGTTCCATGTAGTGTGGTTCAATGGTTGAGAGAATTCACGTGCAACAGGCATCAAAATCGAATTGTTGAAATTTGAGAGTTACAGTGATCATCCACTTTCAATGCTTCTGATCAAGTTTAAAGATATATATATATATATTTCAAAATTGATCTAAACCAATGATTATAGCATGATTGATCTATTAGTTTGTATTTTTCAACTTGGATTCTTCACTATTTCAAGTGTACTACAAGGAACTATAGGAAAACTACACTACAGAAGATCCGCTCCCTTAGATAGGGGTTGGGATTAATAGACTCATGAAAAGTGATCTCATATGTTCACATAAAGTCGTGATTAGGTACATGTGATATCCAACGATTGCAATAAAATATGTATCTCGAGAATACATTATAGATGTCAAAGACAAATCTCAATCATTGTATCACACATATACATTGTCACGATTGTGTGTGAACATATGAATTCCCTTCCATGAGTCTAAGGATCCCAACCCTTAAAAAAAAATGTCACAATTTGTTATTTATGGACAGAATACTATTATCCAGTATTCTGCTTTAAACGTAATATATATTTTTGGAGCCCATTTAAGAAAAAACAACTAAAGCATCCATGACACCAAGAATCTCCCTCTCTTTCTCTCTCTCTCTCTCTTCAAAGTGGCAAGCAAGTATTGTCCTGATGATTTTAACTTATAAATAAATTGGGGTGGGGGGGACCAAAAATAAAGATGCCCACTCATTCCCCTCCATGCTTGGCAAATACCAAGTAACTGGCTAAAAAGCTCACAGAACACTACCCAATTAGTCAGAAATGACGCACTAAAGTCTGAACGAATAAAACTATCAAAGCAACAACATCTCATAATATTTTCCACTATCCCCACCCGTCTTTTAAAGCTTGAAGGAAGAGCGGACTGTGATCTTCTTCAACACAAATCACATGAGATACCAAAGTAATTTGGCCCACCTACCAACAGAATCACTTATCTTTTTCAAATTTAATCTTTCTTAGTTCACTCTCCTCCACATAAACCCTCCTCACTTTTAGAGATTGTTCCTTTTCAGTGTTTTTTTCTCATTTTTGGTGCTCCCACAATCACCCATTTTGGAAAACTGCCCACCTTACCATGTTAGCCATGTGAATGTAAAATTAAGGTTCTTTACTAGTAATCCATGCACCTATTATTATTAGGGTTTATATTATTAGTAACCCTTTTTTCTTAACTATAAAACACCAATCAAAAGAAATAAATGGGGTGTTGGGGTGCAGATCAATCTTTTTTTTTCTCTTCTTAATCACGATATCCCATTCCTACTAGTAATGTAATAAACCTTGTATTCATCCTGATCGACGCACTTCCATGATTGATTTCTCCTACAAACAATGATTAGAAACTCACAATCTTCCAAGGATTTATGCCTTATCGATTGCTTTTCCAAGTTTGGGGATATTGTTTCTCAAACTAATTTTACAGGAACTGAGCACGGGTGCAACAATAACATGTGTCCCATGTTGAGGAAAAAATCTAGAGTACTTGACTCTAAACGCACAAATATTGGATATAAACAAGTAAATAATTTACTTGTACTATACCTTCAATAAAGATATCACTCACAAGTTGAAGAAGAAAATAACACTCTATTAAGAAAAACACACTTTTACAAACACTCACACTTTTTACAATCTCTCAAGACCTCTTACTCACAACTTATTTCTCACAACTTGTTTCTTACTACTTGATTACAAAATGAGAGGACTCACCCCTATTTATACTAGTGGCACCTCCTTAACTAATGGTTAAGATTGTGCCAACACATTCTTAATCTAGTGGTTACAATTTTGTTATCTAGAACTTTCTAAAAATATCTATTAGTTTAGAGTTTTCTACCAAAATATCTATAATTCTAGAATCTTCTATTTTTCTTTTATCTAAAAACATCTAGAGTTTTCTCTAAGAAGATTCTAGAAATTGGACTCTAAATAGTCATTGGGCTTGAGCAATAAATGTGGGCTGGTGTTGAATTTTAACATCCCATTTTCCTATTGAAGAGGAGGATAGTATTATATGGTGCGTTTATATTCTTCTTTGGTGTTTTATATAACATTTTATTAATTGGTGTGGTTTAATTAGAAAAAGTTGGTAGGTAATGTAAGCTTTCTTAATTATAGTTTTGCATGGGTAATCCTTCAGAGGTGTTTATTTTGCCACGCCAAGCTAATTTAACGCTAACCACACACAACAGGTTAATCAGATTCATGGGGCCGGCTTAGCTAGGATTTCCAACATAAAACAAGTTTCATCAGATCACTTTTCCTTTTGTTAAAAAGTACTTAATCAAATTACTTTAATCATTGGTCATGTGGGCCAACATGGCTGGTTGATTGAAAATAATCTAAGCAATGGGGAGCACAAGATTAATCTTTCAAATCACTCCTTTATCACATTAATAAAGATGATTTGGAAGATTAAATGCACGAGTTAAAGGAGATGATTTGATATCGAATTGATATATAATAAAAACCATCTTATGGAATTTGAAGGTGATTGAAAGAAAAAGTCGAAAAAGGGTCTGTTTACCTAATTGGAAATTTGGATTATATGGAACCTAATTGCAAACTGGGACAAAGTTGTGTCTTTATCTTTAATATTCTTTTGGGGCTGTGATGTCACCACATCAATTATGTTATTAATCTAAGCATTATAAGTGCTTTTATTGTAAAATCACATTATATATAATTAAATCACTTAAGATGTTTATTCATAACATAACGGTATTGTAATATCATTGCCCTCTTTTTTTTTTTTTTTGAGGCGTTATATTCTGACACCCCCTCTAACATACACCCATGATGTGACATATTCTAAAATCATAGATATTTCCATCGGATACACAAGTGCACATCCCCATAAATATGTGCAATTGAGTATCCCGATGAAAATATCTATAGTTCTAACACCTCTCACGTTAGAGATATAAGTTAGAGGGAGTGTTGGTTTTATCATTATTCTTTTTTTTTTAAGTAACATAAAAATTATTTAAAACTTTAACATATTAAAAATATTTAATTATATTAATACTTTCTTAAATATTTTACTAATTTATTTAAGTTGACTCACAAGTCACCAAAAATTTGACTTGACCCGATCTAATTATAAAGAATTGTTATGAAGAGTCACACAAAGGGTGGCATGAATTATATTATAATTGTACATACTCTTTTAATTGGATCACAAGCTACATTAAAGGATATAAACCTTATTAGTAGAAATCTTCTACTCAACATGATGCTGTACCTCTTGATTTTGCTTTCAATCATTAAATAGTTTAATTTCTAATATTTATGATGCTCCTTCTTGATACAATGTCATTTTCTGGTGCTTTTGATCTGAATTATTGGAATCAAAGAGATCATATAGTATACATTACATACATTTATAGACCAATCCACCACCGCTACAACCCATCATATAAATGTGATCAAAATTATGTCTACAACATAAATCTTGATCATGTCTTTTGCAACCAAGAGTGTCTATTATCAAGTATCAACCCTACAACTACAAAAGAAGATAATATGTCATGATCAAGCCTACAAATTTGACTAAACGAAATATTTTGTGCTTAATTAATTTTTAATCACATAGTTGCAAATTTGAAGTTAGCTTGTAGAATCAAAAAGTACTTGGGTAGCCGAAATTTGAACAGTTTTTAGGTCAATGGTCAAAGAAAATTTATAAGGACCCAAATGATAATGACACATGAGGCCAGGGCGGAGCCAGTAAGGAGCTGGTGGGGGCAATTGCCCCATAGAACTTTAAGACACTCTTATATTTTCAATTAATTACATGTCCCATTTGTCTCCACTCCCTCATCTCTCTCCCCAGTTGCCCCCACACCCTCACCTCCCTCCATTCAAGTTTTTCAACTATACAACTAATCATAGTTTGTCCCCACTACAAGAAAATCCTAGCTCCGCCCTGCATGAGGCCCCGTAACCTCAAATCAGGCAACTTTTATTATTGTCGTGTAGTGCTTTTACCTTTTAGCTTTCTTCTCTGATAAAACCCTCTATAACAAGCACTATCACTTACTGATAGACTTTGATGAAAGTTGTGGTTTGTTTATTGAGGAAGAGATGGAGATTCAAGTTGGTTCATCAAAGACAGATAGGAAAACTGTTGAGAGAAACAGAAGAAATCAAATGAAGAGTCTCTACTTTCAGCTTTATTCTCTTATTCCAAATCAAAACACAAAGGTGCGCTCTCTCTCTCTCTCTCTCTCTCATGTCAAGTCTCTTAGGATGATGGGTTCTCTCTCTCACCCACACCCATCCATCCACACAGACTCAATTCTCTTATTCCAATCAAACTACAAAGGTTCTCACTCTCTCATGTTTAGCTTCTTTAGGGTAAGAATCGTGATAATTTGACTACCCCATGTGGCATACTCAATCGACTCTTGTTGTGATTTGATAAGTTCAGAAACAGTAGATCTGTACACCTTAGGATACAAAAATGCACTTCACAATAAAAATGCATATCCCAAGATGTACAGATCTACGATTCCCAAACTTATCAAGTAAGAAGAGTCAATTGAGTGTGGCACGTGGATTATCAGGGGTAATTCTCTCTCTCTCTCTCTCTCACACCACACACACACACACACAAATTTATAAAATTTTCTTTAACAATAATACAAAGTAAATGGGCTTGCAGGATATGATGTCCCTGCCCGATCAAATAGATGAAGCAATAAGCTACATTAAGAAATTAGAGAAAAAAATGGAGAAATTGAAAGAGAAGAAAGATCATTTAATGGGAATTGATAATATAAGCCAAGAAAGGAGTAGTGGAATGATTGTAAGTTCGAAACCACCTCAGATTGAAATTCACAATATGGGTAGTGCTCTAGATGTAGTTTTGATAGGTGGGATTGAGTATCAATCCATGTTCTACAACATTATCCGTGTTCTTCACGAAGAAGGAGCTGAGGTTGTGAATGCTGGTTCTTCTGTCGTCCGCAATACCATCTTCCACACAATACATTCAGAGGTTTTACCTACTAATCATGCTCTCAATTCTTCTTATCCGATGTTCTTCGTTTTATAATACCATATTTCGTTAACGATTCAAAGATATACTTCTGCATTTTTTTGGTAGGTTGGAGAATCTGCACTTGGTTATGGAGTAGTTGCAAGAATATCAAGGAAACTAAAAGGCTTGTCCATGAATTTTTAAATGATCTTTAAACTTGGGGTGCACAAGTCCAAAGAATATATATGTACTTGGTTATTTGATGCTCTGTAGAAACTTTGTTGTAGCTAAAGAAGATATAGCCATTCAGAAGAGATTTACCATTCTTCTATTCTTATTTTTGAATTTTAGAGTCGTTTTGAGTAGTTTTTGGAAATAATTTCAGTTTTAGACGGTTTATTTTTCGCAATTGTCCTGTTAAGTTAGAAGTCCATATGTTGGACATCAAGAGTTTGCCTTCATTTAGTTTCCAAAATTTGTAAATGTAGGGGATATGTGAAAATAAATTAAGAGGGATGTATTATTAATAGGGTAGCATTTGGCTGACAATCTTAGGATGAAAACGTTGGTTGACAAAATTATATGACTTAAAAGTTTTAATTGGACTGTTTTGTTTTGTTTTTTTCGTGAGGATGATCTCTTTGGTGAAGAGTTCATCCTTAAAAAACCCCAGCCCAATCTGAAACTTCGAATCCCATCAAAAGTGATTTATAAAGAATTGTAGATTATCGATTTTTATTATAAATCATTTTTGATGGGGATAGAAGTTTCATATTGGGTTGATTTTTTGTGAGGATGATCTCCGCACCATAGAGATCATCTTCACAAAAAATAACCTAATCCGAAACTTTAAAATCATAAAAGACAAATTTTATCAACCAACATTATCGTCCTAAGATTGTCAGTTGAACGCCCCCCTTATTAATAATTTAATAGGCCCTCAAATTTCTTTTAATTCACTCTTTTATTTTATTTAACCCTTTGCTTGTTTAGCAAAAGAAAATAAAAAAAAAGCGGCTTTAATGGTGAAAAGATCAAACTCGAACATGATTTCAAAACTAGGTTTGACGTCTCATCTCATTCATGGACAAGACCGATTATTAATTCTTGGCCGAGTCATCTCAACTTGGATGAGATAAACCATTTAAATTGACGTACAACTATTTATTAATATCTATATAATTCAAAACTTTCTGTAAAATAAGTTAGATTGGAATATGCTTAATCATAAGATCATATTTTTATTTAGATACAAATTTTACATTATAGAAAGAAGTAATTATTTTAATTAATAATACAAAATCCATATTGATTCGATAGACAACGTGTGAGACAAGTCATCTTTATCTTGGACAAGTTTGATACTATGAACTTGAATCAATTATATTCAATGAGAGCTTATCATGGGGACTACTATACTGAGTCAAAATTTATTTTCCTTCCTTCAATTTGTTTTTGTCTCTATCTAAAGCAAGCAAGAAAATCAAAACAAGAGATATGCATCACATGTGCTAAGTGTTCAGCACCATCCAAAACAATAGCTTTCAAACTCAATCAATCACTATTATAATTTCAAATCTCAAATTCCTAATCTTAAAATGATCTTCGAGGGATTTTGGGTCCCCACATGTTTAGGAAAAAAAGGACTCGCATTGTCGTCCCAATACTTGGGATAAAGCATAGATGATGATAAAGAATAGTAACATATGTAGCATCGTCGGGTCTTCTATATATATGGCTAATCATCAAATTAAATCATCCCTAAACTAGAAGACATTCGAAAATAAGTATTGATTTTCATTCAAAATGTTAGGAATACTTTCATAATTATTCTACTCTTTTAGGTGTTTTTAATTATTAAAAAAAGGGGTTCTTTCCCTTTAAGAGTTCTATCTTTAGGTAATTACTATCAGTTTGATTGTTTCCTATTAGGAGTTTATTTCCTTTAAGATATTTATTTCTCATTAGGAATGTTTTATTATTATTATATAAAGATGTAATTAGCATTAGGAAGTTTAAGCAATTTTATGAAATAAACCATTTTCTAAGGAGGCCGACTCCCCTATTGAGTGAGTCAATTCGTTTTATTTGTCTATATTGGATCTATGTTCCAATAATTATGGTACAAGCATTATCGAATCGAAAAATAAAACAAGTTGACTCACTCAATAGCAAAGTCGTGCTTCTTAGAAACTGATTTATTTTGTAAAATTGCTGAAACTTCCTAATGCTAATTACTTATTTTTATAATAATAATAATAAAAAAAATCCCAATTGGAAACAAATTAATACTAATAAATTCCTAATAGGAAACAATCTAATTAATAGTAATTACCTATAGAACTCTTAATGGGAAATAACTCTTATTAATAAAAACTACCTAAAAGAGTAGAATAATTAGGAAAACATCATAACACAAAATTACAGTTTATTTAAAGACAAAAGTACATGGGGCCAATATCCTTTCAATATCTCCCCCAAGATGGCCCCCATGTACTTTTGTCTTTAAACAGGAAAATATTCCTATAATGCATTTGAGAATATATGAAAGAGCATAAAAGAAAGAAAGAAAAAAAGAGAGACAGGGAGAGGGGTATATGTGTCCTTTTTGGTAAGTCTTTAAATTGAACCTAAAATTTGACAAATAATAGTCTTGGTTCAATTTGATTGGACCAATTCATACTTTCTCTTAATTTGAAAAATAAATAAATTTATTTATATTTTGCTTGAAATTAATCTCATTAATCATTTAAGAAGAATAAGATAAAGGAATAAGGCGTATAAGAATCAAGAAGAATAGAGAGCTTTAATCCATCTCTAATCACTCTTCGACAACCAGATCAAGGACATACATTTAACTACGATCTACTCGTCCATTAATCTTAAGGTGGTCCACAAAAATAATCCCACATTAATTATGTTTAGAAGTACTTGCCTATCTAACAACCTAACTAGATCTTTGTAGTAAAAATTATTGGGATAGGAAAATATATATTTTTGTGGTATTTTTGAAGAAAGTACCTTAGTTTTTAAGTGTGTACCTTAAATTTTGAGATCCACACTCAAAAGGAGGCTTGGGGTGATTAACTAGTCTTGATTAGAGAATTATGTGAAGAGATTCACGAGGAAGAGAATGGCTCGTCAAACCACAACTTTACCTCTTATCATTGGACATGTTTTGGTAAGCCATATTTGGATACTATCTCTTTTATAAGCTTTGGGTTAACCACACAAAACTAGGTTTCTTCCTTGAATCCTTGGTCCTTGGATTAAAAACTTCAACTTATATTTTATGTGGACAATACTAGTATTTAAATGATAGTTACTAAGATATAATCAAATGGATAGTGTGGAAGTAAACATTTTTTAACATGTGTCACCTCAAGAAAAAGCATAGTTCTATGACTAAAGTAAACATGTAAAAAAATTATATTCCTCCTAAGTAGTAGGTTGAAATGATTTAGTCGATTGAGCAAGTTAATTGAGGTCGTGAAATTGTGGCCAATTCACAATAAGAGTGACATGAAATGCAACTTTGCAATGATCATGGAATGCAACGAGATAGATTTTAGTTGTAGATATATACAAGTGGGACAATGAAATTTGTGCAATTGTGTATGAGAATATAAGAAACTTTGTTCCCCTTCGTTATCTTTCCTCTTCATTTTTTTAATGGAAAATTTTAGATAATTTAATCCTTATCTCTTCCCACATGCCACAATCTCAATATTGGTCATTGGAACAAAAAATCCAATAATACATTGGATAATATTTGTTAGGGTCATAACTATAATTATTCTCAACCTTCTTCTGTTAGGGATGGCCCTCCCACTCTCAAACCCAACTCTGGCACTTGGGGAGCTAATAATTTTCTTACTTGTTAAATATTTGAATCCCACTCCCCTTATGTAATTGTATTAATGTGAATTGTATAATAGTAAATAGTTGAAGATCGTAAGATTGTAGTCAAGCCACAACATGAGTAACAAAAAAAATAATATAACAAAGCAATGAATTGAATGAATATAAAATGATCAGAAGTAGAACTAAAGTAATGGAGAAGAGTTGAGCTACAAAGTTTTATTATGAGATAATTGAGGCAAAATAAAGTTAAGGAGATAAAACTAATAACCATGTGATCTTTGAGAAGAAGCATAGAACTTAAAATCTAACAATCATAAGTTGCAATTCCAAAAGGGTTGGCGAGATGGCCACGACTATGTCTCAGGAAGCAGAGGTCTTGAGTATGAATCACCCCTTATAGGGACACCCTCAAGGATTTATCTCAAAAATTACCTGACACATGTAGGGGGGAGGGGATTGCACGTGCCTGAGGATTAGTCAGATGATTTAAGAGGCTTGGATACTTTGATTTAAAAAAAAAAACTCATGCTCTTGTTCATGCTCTCCACAAGTGTACCCGCTTTATACATGGTTAAAAAGGACAGAACAATACATGGTTAATAAGGACATACCAATATTAGTTTTAGAAATGTTTGTGGTTTAAAAGAATTAAAAAAAATGCAAATTGCGACCAATATTAGTTTTAGGGAGATTAATGGTACAACGAGTATTTTCAAAAGTAGAATTGTTAGTAGATCAAATCAAACAAAAAATTCTCTGATTAATTTGGATTTTGATCAAAGATTGGTGTTCCAATTTGATAACATTCATATAAGTTCTAGATCAAACATGAACAAATTTGATAAAATGCAAGAAATTATATACATCGTATAGGGTAAAAGATGTAACTCATCTAAGCCTTGCATGTGTCCAGATCCTGTTGAAAGTCAGAGCATATTAGAATGACATCTGCTCCGAGTAAGTGGTACTCATGTAAGATTAACAGCCCAATCCTACTCAATTACATGTTAGGGTGAAGCTTGAAGTCTACTTTGATGAGAAAGCAGGGCAAAGTTGATAAGATTGTGCAGATCTCAGTCTATCATATTTTAAGAAGTAATTGGCAAAATAAAACATATTCCTAATTTGAAAGATAAATCCCAAGAATATAGGAGAATAAAACATATATTCCTAATTTGAAGGATAAATCCCAAGAATATAGGAGTAATTGGCAAAATAAAACATATTCCTTCTAAAACGGTCAAATTTCCTTCTAGATATGGGATTTACCCATGATCAGAACCCTTGATTCCTTCAATCAAGAAGGGAATCCTTATTTTGGGAGGATTGATGAAAACCCTATAAGAGGAAGAAAGCTAGAGAGGGGATGGATCTTTTTGGCTGATTATTCCTTTTTTCTAATCTAACTTGGGTATTAGAGGACTCTTGATAGATATCACATTGGTACCACCAAACAATTGGAGAAGCAAGGGCCATTCATCACAGTTGCAGAGCATAGTTGATAGAGGTAAACCTAGAATCACCTCTACATAAAATAATATTAAATTTGATTTAAACATTTAAAAGTGACCTATCTTTAACATATGAAGTGGGATATAATCCGACTCAGACTAGTTCCAATTGTTATTGGATCAAATTTGAATCCTAATATACCCAATCTAACAATGGTCTGATACTATCAAATCCAATTCTTATTGGATAGGTCTGAGATCAACTTGATCCCTTCTAGACTTGATCCATTCACAGCCCTTGACACTACGTAAACCACATGTTGCATCAAAAGAGCATAAACATCCTAGTTTAGCTACCTTTCTAAAATATCAAAAATATTAGAAAGGAAAAAAAAAAAAAAAACTATATTCCTTTTTTTCGTTTAAGAAAGAGATATTCTAATGGTGCCATAACTTTTAATTATTACACTCCAAGAAAATTTACATTTCCACATCAAATTTTCTTCATGATATTTGTGACTATTGACAATAACCAATAAACAAAAAAGAAACAAGTTGACATCAGTGACCTCTTGATGTTGATCTCATGAACTTCACTCTTCGATATCTCTCCATGAAAGAGAAGAAAATATTTATACTTAACATTTTCCCCCAAAATGAGAGGATTATTCTCTCTAATCACTTTTTGAATGGGAAAATATCAAAAAGTGTTAGAGAATGAGATGCATGAGATACACTGCATCATTGTTTGTGTATCTCATCACAAATGGAAGATTGTGATGGAGGATATTCTAAAATATATATTGATATTTAGAATATATTTAAAAAGGGGTCTGTAGGGTCATGAAAAAGGATGGAACTCATATGTTCACACATAATCTCTATCAATGAAATGCAAAATCCAATGGTTGAGATACAATATGTTTCTGGAAAATACATCACGTATCTCTAAGATAAACCTTGATAATTGAATTTGACATTTATACAATAGAGATTACGTGTGAACATATGAGTTCATTTCCATTAATCTATGGATCCCTACCTTTTAAAAATACTAATTTTTTAGAAGAGTTGTGCTGGAGTAACCTCAAGTTGGAACCTCATATTCACTTCTTGACATGAAAGTGGATAGGAACAATAAATGCTTTTTCACTCGTATCTCGATGAAAAGTAGTTGTGGTTCCCATACACTTTCATGTCAAGAAATTGCAACATGAGGTTCCAAGTTGTGGTCATTCTAGCATGACTCTTATCTTTTGCAAAATTCCAAGTAATTGAATTGTCCAAGAAGTTATTAAAGTGTTGGACAATCCAACGTTTTAAATCATTTTTAATAATTTTTAAAGAGTTGTGTTGGAGTGACCTCAAGCTAGAACCTCATATCGCACTTCTTGAGGTGAAAGTGGATATGAACCATATATGTTTTTTCACTCAAATTTCAAGTGAAAAAGCATCTATGGTTTATATCCACTTTCACCTCAAGAAGTGCGATATGAGGTTTCAGGCTGAGGTCAGTCCAACATGATTATTATCTTTTGCAAAACTCCAAGTCGTTGAATTGTCCAAGAAATTATTAAAGTGCTAAGTAATCCAACGTTTTAAAATTGTATTTAACAAATTTTGAAGAGTCGTGCAGGAGTGACCTTAAGTTGGAACCTCATATTTCTTGAGATGAAAGTGTCGTATCTCAATGAAAAACATCTATGGTTCCCATACACTTTCATGTCAAGAAGTGCGATGTGAGGTCACTTCAGCATTATTCATTTTTTAAAAAACATAATCTTTTTTTAATTAATAAAAAATTTAACCCTCTTTTTGTATTATACTCTTTAAATTTAATTGGAGTGTAATAAGTAAAAGTTGGGGCACCAATAGTAGTTCTCTTAAGAAACAAAACTAGGGTTTCAAAACTCCCCCCTCTTTCACTTTCACACTCAGAGAACTCAAACCACTTAACAATGGTGGACTTCGAAGTACGCACTGTTCCCTTCAATCCAGGAGGTTGGGGTCCTCCCGAAACACATACTCCTCTCTCCAACCCCCCATCCAACGTTCGCTACGCTCCCTTGAACCGTTCAGAAAAACTCGGTTGAATCGCAGATTGGACTAGAAACTTCAACAACCAATCATAAACCCTAACCCTAGAAACCCATCAGATTCCGCTGTCGATTTCTCCCTCGATGAATCGTCCGCAGCAGCATTCGCCGCAGACGACGATTCATCGTTTCGACCCGTCGATGGAAAACCTCCTCCTCGGCCCAAATTCGGCCCAAAATGGTGATTTCAGCAACAGCGCCGTGACGAAGAAGTCGAAGCGCGGAAATACGAAGTGGACAAAGAACACGCGCGTCGTGGTCGTCTCTACAACATGAATCGATCAGGCGGTAACAATCCTCGACGCGAAGCCGCGGTGTTCAGGTCCTCTGTTGATATCCAACCCGAATGGACAATGCTCGATCAAATCCCATTTCCGACTTTTTCGAAATTATCTTTCTCTGTATCTGAACCAGAAGATCTTCTTATTTGTGGGGCACTCGAATTTTATGATAGAACTTATGATCGAATTACACCGAGGAACGAAAACGATTAGAGCGATTCAAGAATCGGAATTTATTCAAAGTAACTACAACTGATGATCCTGTAATTCGTAGACTTGCTAATGAAGATAAAGCTACTGTTTTTGCTACAGATTCAATTTTTTCGACTTTAATGTGTGCTCCCAGATCGGTTTATTCGGGGGATATTGTAATTCAGTGAGTTGGGAACAAATTATTTTTTGATAAAAGAGATGGGTCACAATTAGATCTTCTTTCCGGTAACAAGACATGGCAGGAGCCGTAGCCCGAAAACAAGGAGGATATTAATTCAGTTTATTCGTTGGGTGTCGAGGCAGCTTGTATCAATCAGAAATTCTCACAGCAAGTTTTGGTGAGAGATGGGAATAAGGTGAGGCTCGAGGAGTCGAACCCGTTTGCCACTGAAGGTGAAGAGGTTGCTTTGGTTGCTTATCGGTATAGAAGATGGAAGCTTGACAACAAAATGTATATTGTCCCTCGTTGTGAGGTTCAGAGTGCTTCAGAAGTAAAAGGGCAACAATCGTTCTTAACGTTGAATGCTCTAAATGAGCTTGATCCGAAGTATTCAGGGGTTGATTGGAGGAAAAAGTTGGAGACACAGAAAGGTGCGGTATTGGCTACAGAGCTGAAGAACAATGCGAATAAGCTTGCGAAGTGGACTGCTCAAGCATTGTTGGCTAGTGCAGATGTGATGAAGTTGGGGTATGTTTCAAGGGTTCATCTGAGAGATCACTTTAACCATGTGATCTTAGCTGTGGCAGGGTTTAAGCCGAAGGAGTTTGCAATGCAAATCAATTTGAATACTTCTAATATGTGGGGGATTGTTAAGTTGATTGTTGATTTGTGCCTGAAATTGAATGAAGGGAAGTATGTTTTAGTGAAGGACCCAACGAAGCCGCAAGTTAGGATTTATGAGGTTCCGACGGATGCTTTCGAGAATGATTATGTCGAAGAGCCATTGCCGGAGGACGAACAAGTGCAACCAGCTGTGGAGGCAGATGCCAATGGTGGGGAGGCTATTGCCACTGTAAATGATGGAGATGAGAACGATGTTGTTGGTGCCAAGTTTTGAAGGGTAAAAGTTTTTTTTTGTCCTAAACTGTTTGAAGATTCAGATTTGGTCTAATGTTTCAGGAATTTGTTGATCTTTTTTCAGACTTTGTTTGAATATGTGCTTTGAGGGTCATTAGTCTAGTTATGCTTTGTGAATAATTAATGCATTAAGGAATTTCCCCGGAATCGGATAAATTTCTTTGGACATGAGAACAAATTTCTTTTTTCATTGATTTCTTTTCCTGTTTATGGTCATGTTTACACCTACAAAGAATATAAATTTTTGCTGTTCTAAATTGAGCCTCTTAAATAATTGAACAGAATGTACAGGTGCGCATACAAGCATATCCTAGCAAAACTATCTATGAATGAGTTTTGCACATGTAATAGCTATGAACGTTGTGAGCCTAGAAGGCCTCTTCTTTTTGAGGAGGAAGAAGGGGGGGGGGGGTGTACTTAGATTAAACTTTATAAGTAAGGAGCTGGGCGGTGTTTCATTTGGGACTTCTTTGTCTGGGAAAAGACTAGAAACTTTTTAGGTCATGATCACTCTATTATGGGTACTTAGTGTACATTTGCATGGGGGATAATGATCAATTTAGACACACGTGGGCATCCCCACTAATCTAGAATTGATTGAGTGATTTAAGAGGAATAGAGGATAGTCAGTGTCTGAGGAGACTTTGAGATCTATCCTACACCAGAATCTTAGCAGTTTGAACAACGATGTATGTAGGAGAAGAGGATTTGTCCAGTAGGCTGTGGGAATAGGGAAACAGAAGGTCTCCAAGTTGTAGAGTAAGTTTTTTTTGTTTTGTTTTATTGTTGGAGTATGTCTCTTACATTGAAAATTCATTATAACTTTGCTTCTTCTTGAACTCTACAGGGAATTTATAATCCCTTGGGGTGAGGGTATTGAAAAGTTTTCATGATGTTTCAAAACATATTTCTAAGGTTTCCTTAAAATACTGGGGATATCTTTTGGGTTTATAAATACATTTCCCAAGAACTTCGCCTAGTAGGGAATGATTAGAGAAAATAATAAAATTGGTCAGATCCCATTCAGTTGCTGCCTTAGATCCTGAAAATTGAAGTTATAATGTGATGAGTGTGGCAACTTCTCTGTTGCACACTCCTTGAGATATGGTCTGTCGGATGATATCTTCTTCACTGACAAGATCTCTAAATTCCAATCTACTTCTTTGATGAAGATATCAAGCTCCAGTCTTCTTCCCCGATTTGCTGGGACATTGGTGTGGTTCCAATGAAGGGACTCCAACAACCAAGCTAGTGAAGGTCCAAGTTGTAGATTAAGAGCGAGTATTTTAAAGAGTAGTAAACCTTCAGTGTCCCTCTCTGATAGGGTAGTAGTCTGAAGCCACTCAGGTACAAATCTCAATGTAGTGATTGTGTGGAGGATTGAAAGTGTGGAAATTACCTCCCACAATGAGGTATATTAGGTATCTATGCCGTGGCACCGATATGTTGTGCGTCCGTTGTAGATTCCTGTTGGCTTTTGAATTGCAGTTGGATTGAGGATTGATTGCAGGTAGTTTAGCTAGTCAGGGCCCTTGCAGTTGTAGCGAAGTTCACCTTTTTCATTTCTTGGGTGTCTATAATGCATCTTGACTGAGGTGACAATTGGGGCAGTGAAATTAGCTTAAAATATGACTCTAATATTCTCCCCTTGGGTTGCCTTGGAGCCAAAGAGAGTTGATCGCCATCATTTTTACCAGTGTTAGGCTGCTTGTTGTATGGAAGGAGGCACGACATGGTTCTTGGTGCGTTAGGCTTACAAGGGATAATTAGGAGCTACATTTGGTTTCCTCTTATCAGTGTCAGGTGGTTGTATGGAAGGAGGCATTCCATACTTCTTGAGGTTTTAGGCTTCCCCCAGTATAAGATTTGAGCCATGTTTCTTGGCGTTTACATGTCTGGGTCTGTCTTTGGTGATGACTTTAAGCTGTACTTTGCTTGACTAAGACGATAAAATGTGTAGTTTAGCTGATAATAAGGGCGTCTTGAATATCACCTTGTTTTTCCTTCAATATAATTTGACACGCCTAATTTGATGTAAAGAAATAATGGTTGCAAGGTTTATAATTTTGTCGTGAGGCAATGTCTTAGTCTGGGGTAAAATTGGGATACATTCTGGGATAATTCAAAATATTCTATGTTTTAGGGTCGATAATCCAAAATATATCTCAGATGAAACATCTGTAATGGTATGACACTATAAACCATGTACCTATAGCTTACAATCTTGGTGTTAGACACCATGACAGGATCAAGGAGTCCAAAGAACAATGTCAGGGAAGGAGGGAGACCTTTGATTAGTCGTTACATTCAATATGGAAAATTATAGACCATGTTTCGTGCAAGGTTTCGGTTAGGAAAAAAATCTTGAGTCTTGATATCAAATTTCAGCCAAAACCGGAATGTTTTGTCGAAAAACACGAACTTTGAACGTGAGCATCACCATATATCTACTTTAGAGAACACTCAAAAGGTTTAGTGAAGGACTTGATATAACATTACACAACATACAAAGGGAACCAAAAATGAGAAAATTGAGTGAAATCTGCTAGAATGCAGGGCAGTTTTACAAAATACTTCCGCAGAAGAAACCACTCTTAGTTATTTAAATCACACCAACATTGCATAAATTTTTTATATTTTCTCAACAACATTCACAGAAGAAAAATAAAAATAAAAAAACCCATTGAGCCTCGGTGATGAGCTCTGCTTATTGCACCCATATCACATTAACACTTTTGTATACTAGTAAAAAAAAACATGACCATATTAAACCAAGATCAAGATGAGACGAGAAACAATGGCAAGAAGGATTGATCGAAATATGATTATAATTCCCAATTAATAGTGTAATAAACCGATGTCGATTTCCATTTTCTCTCATCAGTGAAGGTACCTTTGGCAATGTGTGATGCGGCTACAACCGCGCCTGTAAGGATTAACCCTTGATGCTCTACCACAACCATAGTAAGAGCTGCCACGATGGCTACAAGGGACCTGGTTTCTCTTTAGCGCGTCATAGCTAATCCACCTTCTATGTCGAGCCAAGGATCGTCGGTTGATTTCAGTGTCCATCATCATCTCATCCTCCTGATCGATACAATCACCAATGTGACCGTTACATGTGTATGAAGTGGTGAGCCCACCAGCTCCACGTGCACCACTAGTGAAATGGGTAAGACCCCAGCTTGCATCAAAAGTTGATGATTCGACCACAAAGGCCAAAGCAAGGAAAAGGAGGATCAATGAAAGCCGAAGAGCCATTTGGGTCATCGACACCTATGATTAACGGCTACTCTACTGTAACAAATTTGAGGGAAAGCAAGTAAAAAAAAGAGATTTGAGTTTTAGTCTCTGCCCTTCCTGATGAAGGAGGGGGAGAGAAGGAGAATAGAGAGGAAAGAAAGGTGGCGATGAGGTATTTGGTTAAAAGAAAAACATGAAGTTGAAATTTAGACTTATGGTGATTTGTGTGATTCAACGTGATTTACTCAACTATGAGGGATTTTATGGTTTGGTAAATAGGGGGTTGTTAGGGTGATGGACACGCTTTGACAAGGCCAACGGCTTCTAAAACTGTCTCCACATTTACTATTTGTGCTATTTGTGTGAGGTTGGGGAAATTAAGGAGAGGTAGCCAATTGTTGGAGGAATTTGTATAGTTGAGAAAATTACCTGATAGACCCTAGTGAAGGGATGAGTTTCTAAATGCTCCCTAAGTTTTTGAGTCATATCTTAACAATCCATTTAATTAAATCTTTCTTTCTTAATGGTACCTCAACCAATAAAACAACAAATTAAAATCATCGAGATCGACAATTCCAAATGATTGATTGGACAATTCATATTTAAGGTGTATTAATGCACTTTAATATGTGCCCTTTGTGCACATGCTAACAAAACCCGAGAAGTATTTGTTGGAATTGCGCATGAATGTTTCAAATATTCACCTTAAGTGGTGAATGTTAAAATATACCCTAAAAAAAAAAAAAAGAGTTAGAAAGTTGGAGAGTTGACAAGTGGCACTATTAGGGTCTTCCAAACAAGAGTGGATCCTCTGTAGCAACTTTTCTTATAGCGCTTTTGACAATTAGGATAGCTTCATGTCATCTAGATACAAAAAAACACACCATTGAAAATCAATTGATCATTGGAGGTTCAATGACCGTTCATTTTCAAAGTGCTGGATCATGTAGATGAAAAAAAAAAAAATTCTCAATTTTTTTAATTTAATCAAATCTAGTCCTTTAAAAGCAACTCCAATGCACTTGGGCTCGAACTCTGTATCCTCTCCTAACTGCCATTTTACAAAGTTAGAGTTCTCTGAAATCACTCCAACGCATTTGAGTTAGTGTTCTCTACTTTGAAATATTTTGAAGAGAGGGAAAGTGGGAGAGACAAAAGAAGAGAAAGTGAGTTTCTCTCTCTTTATCTGTTGGCGATAAAAAACAATGATAATTGTGAAATATTTTACTATAGCTGAATTTGTAGAGAGTCGTTTCGACTACTACGGTTAGAGTGAAAACCCTTTGAATAGGCAAAATCACTCCCTATAATAAAATACTTAGCAGATATGCCTTGGAGATATGGCTGTTTGCGTTGGAATCGCTTTAATAGTAGAGGGTTGGGGTTTTATTTTTTTCTTAATGTGATACTCTCTCTGTTGTGGATGAGTGCAACAAGGTCTCCCCTTCCAAACAAGCATAACTTGGGACTCCAATCCCGTCTTCCAAAAAGGTGATCCGTAAATTTTTTTAAATCAACCCACTCTAAAAAATTTGGAGCAAAAGAAAAATGGAATAGTTCTAAATGTCTTTCATTTTGGAAGACTACATTGGAAACCCTTCTGATGGATTATGTACTCCAAAATGGCAGCTGAGGGAAACGGAAGAGATTTTGGAAGATGCGTTAGAGTGCTTTAAACATGTGGTTTTCAAAGTTCAAGCATACTTCTCTCTTCATTCATGTTTTTTTTTTTTTTTTCTTTCCTTCTTGCGTTCTTTTAGGACCTTCAATGTGAATATTTATTTCAATTAAAACTAATCGTTTTTTGGCAAACATTATCTGTCTGGGATATTAATCTATTTTCTCGAATTTGTTTATTTTAGGTGTATTATAATATACCTCTTCAAATTGAAATTACTAGAGAGATTCGAAGGGAACGGGTTTAAAGTATAAAACTATGTACAATTCCTCTTTCTTCTCATTAGTAAAAGGGTAATGATATTACAACACCACTATGTTATGAATAAACACCATAAGTGATTTTATCATATAGTGTGATTTTATAATAAAATTACGAGTCCAACTAGTCTTTCTAAGTTAGCAACGATTTCACCCTTACTAAGGATCCTTAGGCTCACCTTGTAGCTTCCAAAAAATCGATCTAATGCTTCAAGATTGTAGATGATGAAATTTTATGAACTTTGAATATTTTCTCTTTCAAAAATATTTATTTTTCATTGTTGAATTTTAATTTTAAGTTTGGGAGTAATGTAGAAGTTCAGTAGCCATCCATATTCAAAACTGTAGATCAAAAGAAATTATATTTTAAATGTTTTTTTTTTTTTTTTTATCTTAGTTTTTCAATAAAATTTGGAAGGCCATGGTGTTGGATGACTGATGTGAAAATCCATTTGCGCAAAATGACTTTTAGTAAAACTTAAAATCTTAGTAAGAAAAGTGTTTCATTAAAATCACCAAAACTAAGTACGAATTTTTTGTTAATAAATTTCATTACTAGGCTGATGAATCAATGGCATGACACCACCTTGTATTGAAAAAAGCAAGCGTGATTGGTTGGTGGAGAGAATTTCTCTTCACGGCATCCTATATTAGTTCATCAGCTTTCCCAAAAAATTTTCCACAAACTGAAAAAAAATAATTATGTTGAGAGTGGGATTTGAACCCACGCCCTTTCGGACCAGAACCTTAATCTGGCGCCTTAGACCAACTCGGCCATCTCAACGAATTTGTTTTAAGTTTTCCAATAAACTAATATTAATTTAATTTATTTGCTGTAGTAATATTAACTCGAACCCTATCGAGGACCTCGTATCATTTGATAGGGTCATCAATCGATCAGGTTTGGATCATATCAAGGTTGATCTGTTACCAACTCGATAATGATTGGATCCAAAATTGATCAGATTTTGGATCAAACCCTTGTCAAACCAGCTTGAAAAAAAAAAAATCAAAAATCAATATTAAGATCGAAATCCAATCTAATTGTAATTGGATCTAGTCCAGATTTAACTGGATATAACAACTTTCAATATTTAAAGAAAGGATCTATTCCATTAACTCAAGAAAAAGCATATGTTACCCCCAAGGGTTGGTGAACAATCCTTAGGGATGTATTCCAAAAATTACTTTGTGCATGAGGGGGAGAGGGGAATGCAAATACCCCAAGAATATGTAAGGTACTCTAAAGGGCCTGACGCCCTGATTTCGAAAAATAAAATAAAATCAGATCCTAATTTGTAAGTGAACAATCCAACGTCCATGATTTTATATGTAAATTGATAATACATATTTTGTTGGAATTTATCTAAAGGATGAGTCTCACACTTACATAGTTGGAATCGTGTGCTTTTTCTTGAGTCATTGGAACCTGACCCTTAACAAAATATATAATATACTTTACATAATTTCTACCATTTATGGAACTACACTCTAAATAAGTCTTCCGGCCGACTGAATACTCCTTCCTGTTGGATTGATACATTGTTGATTCATAACATATTCAATAGGTATTCTAGACTTTATCCAAAAGAATCATATTAGAATGGATTGGATTGGATTTCAGGTCTGATCAACAATCTGTAGAAATGTTTCTATTAATTTTTTCAAAGGCTGTTTGGGTACGAGCATGTACTATCAAGGACAAGGATTGCATGTTAAATATTGTCTCATTCACTTTAGGAACATGGAATATGAAACTAATAGTGGGTGGTCTCTCCAACTCAACGGCTAGTTTTCCATGACACTCTTTCCAGCCTGGGAAGCACATCCAATATCATTTTCAGTACGAATATGGAGTAAGTAAAGCTATCCATGAGACTAGACAGCATGTGGAGCTGTTTTTTTTTTCCCCCTTTTTTCTTTCTATCTTATAAATAGAGGTCTTTTCAAAAGAATTTTGACACTCAAATATTTGATATTAGAATTTTTTTTTTCTTATTTAGAATTTTTTTTTTATTCCAACATATTTGAAGATAAATAGTATTTTATGATTAGTATTTAATCTAATTTATGAAAAAATGACATCTAAAGTGCAGGAGTTTAGACATAGACCTGTATGACCTTTTAAAAACATCACTCCTATGGACATCATTTAACAATCGTTGATCTAAAGGGCAGTTTTCTCAAGTGGAGAGATCGTGTAAAAAATGTGTAGGAGTTTAGACATGAATCTGTATGACCTTTAAAAACATCACTCCTATAGACATCATTTAACAATTGTTGTCTAAAGTTTTTTTAGTATCAATGAATAAAGATTTGAAGACAGTGTCCTAAAAGCCTTGGACTTAACTCGTCTACTGGTTTACGTATGTCTAAATTTTATATCTAGTTCCAACAATTTCAAAATTTTATTCTTAATTTAACGATTTCTAGAAATGAGAGAACATTGAATACAACAAGACTCTGAAAGTTTATATGGATCAAATTTCAAGAGACGTCTCGAAGTTAATGGATGTTCTTAATTGTTATTGTTCAAGGATTATTGAGAGTTTTGCTCTATAAGATCAAATATTGTTTATGTTGTAGGAAAGTTGAGTAGGTTTATAAGTAATCTTTGATATACTTATTAGGATGTGTTAACTTGGGGCGGAGATAGTAGAGGCAATTGCTCCCACAGAACTTTGAGACACTCTTGTATTTTCAACTAATTACTTGTCCCATTTGCCCCCACCCCTTCACATTTCTCCAACCCCAAACCCCCAACCCCCCCCCCCCCCCCCCCCTCAATTCATTTTTTGAAGATGACGTTGCCTCTTGACTAAGCCTTCTCTCATAAACTAATTGGAAATGACCTAAATATCATTTTCTTCAATTTCCAACAAAAAAATCTCTAAATTTCTCCCTAAAACCATTCATCTTCAGACTCTTCACCTGTACCATTAACTATAATATGCCTCCACTACAAGAAAATCCTAGCTCCGCCCCTATGTTAATTCATATATTTTTAAAGAAATATGTGAGTTTAATTTGGATAATATTATCATACTATCAATGTGTATTGTATATATATTTTATATTAATGTGTAGATTTTCATCTTTTGCGGAGTTGCTATCTCAAGTGAATCAATGAAACAAACTTCTTCCACACATTCCACTATGGAATATGAATGTGTCGCATTAGTGACTGATAGCAAAGAAGCATAACTGTTGAAGAATTTAATAATAGAAATTATTCTAATGGTTAAATCATCACCACCATCATCTATATACTGTGATAGTGAAATCATACAAGGCTTATACATTATGAAACTTATGACAGAAATTTAAACATATTGGTCTAAGGCAAAACAATGACAAGGAGAGATGGGTACTGGTTCTTAATGAGAATATAACACTAATGTTGATGGGAAGCTTACTATAACTACACTACGAAAAAGTTTGTCCACTTTTCAAGTGAGTTTATCTCATAAAAAACTTATCAAGAATCAAAATTAAAGCACAAAACCGTAGTGGTATGAACATATATAAATGGACCCAAATGTATTTTGAGAAAAGTACGTATATTATAAACTTGGGATGCTAATGTCCAATACTTCGCAGGGACGTTAGCATTGTCCAACACTTCTTTCTAATAATACCCCTCCTTGTTTTGTCTTTTGGTGAAAAAGACAAGGATGTATTGATTTTTTATACAATAAATACTTATTTACATAATAAATATTATGAATATTTAAGTATTTTGAACTAAATATCTTTTTTGTGGAAATGTTTTGACAATCAATGTCAACATAATAAATATATTTATTAATGACATAATAAATGCATTTATTTGTGAAAGACTAACATGGTCTTGCCTTTTTCACTAAAAGACAAAACAAGAAGAGATATTATTGGAAAAAAAAAAAAGTGTTGAACGATACTAACATCCCATGGGGTCTTGGATGTTAGCATTCCTTGACTTGATATACTTAGGCAATCCCCCACTATTTTAAATATACGAATACTTCAATCTAAGGATACAAGGAGAATTCATTTTTGATCCAGAAGACACTATTCATCAAATATGAATTCTTGTTATATACTTAGATTGAAGTATTTTGTATATTTAAAATAGTGGAGGGTTCTTAGATACCTATTTTAAATGTAAAAAGAAAATTATTTTTGTTATGTTTTTAGCATTAATGACTTTCCAAAGATGTGTGCCTATTTAAGGAGTTGCTTGTTTTGTCTTCTATGAATTGGAATCATTTCAAAGGACTTATACACCGAAAATGTATTAGATTCAATTTTTTTTTTTTCTTTTTTCATATTTTGAATCTTTCCTATTTCAATATTTAATTCATCAAATTGAATTCGTAAACAACTTTCGAATTGATTTTGTTTACAACAAACTACAAAGCACTTATTCATTGGACTTGTATGGTGACCATTACGTGGGGAGGGATAACGATACATTTAAAGATAATGTTTTTAATGTGCATTAGACTCGACTTCCTACACTTGAGATATGTCATGACGTTGATTATCCCCATCTCAGCTTGTATGAGTGAGATTTATAGCAATGGCACATGGTTTCTGTGACACTTATAAGTAACATCAAAACTTGTTTTCAAATAATGCAAACAAAAAAAACCAAAAAAAAATGGCAAAACAGAAAAATCTAATGTCCAACTAACTTTTTGGTACGAGTGTTGTTGGACCCTAGAAAAGTTGGGTGTCGTTACATACGAAAGAATGCTAAAAAAGTTGATAATAAAGCTTGGAAGAAAATAAAAAAAACATAGCAACCACCACCATATTAGAAAACATAATTGTTAGTTGCACCACATGAAAAAACAACATTATGGATGAGATCCACTCATGCAAAATGATTCATGTAGAACAGATGAAATCTTGGTCATTAAAACACAAAATTCGACCATTGGGAATTATCCTAAGGAAACATAATGTATCCTTAGGGATACATGTTTTACCTTAATAGTTAAATTGCATATTTTAATGATTAGGATTTTGTGTTTTTTCTTCATTAGCCAATTTTCACAAGTTCTAAATTTATACATAATACATTAATCTAGGTCAAGTTGGATTGGTGTTGAATTTAAACCTTAGCCAAAGATTTTGGGTCAGATAAATGAATTTTGTTTGTAGAATAATGATTTTCTGACGTCCCCCATTTGACATATGCTTCCTCACGTGGAATGAGCTAGAACCATAGATCCTTTCCTCAGGGAAAAAGATCCCAAGAAAAAAGATCTATGGCTTTAACTCATGCCATGTCAGGGGGGTATGAGAGTGTATGTCTGAGGGGGTGTCAAAAAATCATGATTCTAGTTTGTTTGTATATTCTAGTGTGTCAAAAATCAAGTCTTTTATTATTGAGAGTGAATTTATATCTACTTTCACTATCTCTCTATTTTTTCGGATTTTCCTCTCATACTTTCATGACCTTCTACTTGATATTTCTTCTAACTAGAGTTGTAATTGGCTTTCACTAAACATGTCCAAATTATCTTTGTCAACTTTCTACTAATTTATCGTCTATTGGAGTTAATTACTACTATTTTTTTTTTCAAGTGTGTTCATTTCTAAATTTATTTTTCTTAGTCTTACCGTTGATCCATCTCAACATCCACTCTACTACATCCAATTGATTAGCTTGATGTTGATTGTTCATCGTTCAATTTCTTAAAACATAATTGATCTTTCTACAATCTTATAAATTTTTTTAGTCTAATTGGTATACTTTTGTTATATAAGAATCTAAAAGTTCACTTCCATTTTAACCATCCTAACTCTAATTCTATTGGCAACATCTAAATAAATCAAGAGAGTTTCTATTAGCACTTCAACTTTTACTATGAGCACCCCAATTCAAACGTTGTCAATAAAGAATAAGCACACAAATTCAGGTGCTCTTAGTAAAATATGGTGTGGCAATAGAATCTCCCTAGATCAAATGTAGTGAAAACAGGTGGGAGCGGTAGTAAGGGCGTGTAGCCCCCACAATTGACTTGGAGAAGAAGGTACATTAAAATTTGACATGTGTCAATTGATGATTTGTCTAGTGTGCCAAACTCGCTTAACGCATGCTGCACGGTCCCAAACACATTAAAACAGAAGTGTCGCTATCAAAACGGTTCGTATATGAGCTACAGACAGAGACAAGAGAGCGATGTGTAGTAATGTAGGGACCGATGCCTGCACATGTGACCACCTATCCACTTACAACCACAAAAGCCGCCACAAGACTCAAGAGAATAAATGAATAATAGAATGGGACACAGCTTCTCTGCACGGACAGCTTAGAGTAGAAATCTCTAAAGTCATGAGGATGTAGAAGTTTAGGTGAGCTACCGTGTAGAGAACGATTCTGCTCTGCACCTTCAGAGTTAAACTTCCACTACTATTTATTTTTCCTTAAAGATAACGGTAACGGAACAGAAATAACGGCTTGAAAAGTAATATTGGGCATGGTTACAACATTATATAGTGGGGTTTTGGAGTGAATATTTTTTGGAAAGATTATCTTCAAGCTTAGTTACTAAAATCTTATTTTTAGTGGTTTATAATATTATATATGTTTCCTAAGTTTAAATTCAAATTTTATTTTTTGAGATATTGTAATATTTGATGTGGGTTCCACTATCATTATGGTGGGATTAATGATGGTAATCCAACCCACATTATGGGTTGGTGGCTAACAAGATTTTATAGGAGCCTTAATAAAGAACTTAGTTATCGGTAGGTGCAAGGGTTAATAGTAACATAAAACTTGTATTAAAAAAATTAAATATTATTTAAATAATAATAATTTAAAGTGAGATTATTAATTATTTTGAATTATTTTGTGCTTTTTTTTATTTATTAAAATTAAAATTTATTAAATTAAAAAGAAAATTTGTTAAAATGGACTACGAATTATTATGGTTTATAGAACTAAATGTAGAGTAGTCAAGAGTGCATCTTGTTAATAAATTGAAGGTTACAGAGATAAGGATATTAAAATGAACAAATGAAATGATCAGGAAAGATAAATTTAGAAATTAGTTTCTTAAAAAAAAATGTAGGAATATAGTCAATAAAAGGATAAATTAAGAGAAAGTGAAGTGAAATGGTTTGGACAAGTCAACGATGGTCAATTATTGTCCCAATTAAAAGAAATATTCAAGCTAAAGGTTTTGAGAAAAGATCCAAAAGAATATAGATGGAGATACTACAAGCGTACTGATGAACACTCTTTCAATAACATAAGTTGTAACTGCATAAAGTGGAATAGAGGAATATGATTCATTTAGTTGATTACAAATATTTGGTATAAGACTTTGAGGATGATGGTTTGTAACAATGGATATAGTAATCATATTAGTCAATTTCTATAATTGATTATGAGTTTGAAGAAATTTGTAGCTATATACAAAGGGATATACCTTGAGTTAAAACCTAGTAGATAAAATGATTTGAATTTCTATAAATTTTGATTCCATTATTGAACCAATAAATATCTTGGTTCTTTAATCGATTACAAATTATCTACCCTTTGTATTAAAATTAAATAAATAAATAAGTCAAAAGATTCTTTCAAGAGAAATCAGATTCTTTAACACTAAGTACTATCATGGTGTTATCTGCAATTTTAAGTAACTTAGACATTAAAGTTTTATAAGAATTGCAATTGTGAAATTGGCTATTTGGTAAGAGTGTTTTAGAGTTTTCTTTGGAAAGAATTTTTTCGGACATCCTAATAATTGTATTAAAATTTTTGATTTTCTAGTTTATTTTCTTATAAATATTCTAGATGTTATTTTAGTCATTATAGAGGCAAATTCGTGGTACCTCTTACAACTCAGCTCCTTATGTTCGTCTTCTGTCCCATCTGCCCTGCGATGGTAATACCGATGTGATACCTACCAAAAACTCTCCGATGATAAAATATTAAAATTAATTTGTAATGCACTCTCTGATTTTTCGAATCCCCCCTCTTCTGAGTTTCCTGCTCTATTTATAGCTCTCTCTGAGAGATCTCTTTGAATAAGAAATCTCCTTGAGATCCCTGATCTTCAAGGATCTACAGTAATGATTCCTTACCTTTAGGAGAGGATACTGAGAAGGGAAAAATTCTCTGGACTCTGTCATTGACTCCCTTAATTCTTGGGATCTTCCCTTAAAATATGGGATTTGAATTGATCCGGAGTCTACTCAGAAGTCTACCTTGCTCGGCCTATATACTGGGTAGAGCTGACTTTCAAATTGGGTGCCCTAGGTATCACTTGGGAGGAAATCAATCGATTCTAGCTTCTTGCTAGTTTCATATCTGGACACGTGTAAGGTCTAGATGCTCTTACTAAATTAACCTTCTACAATCATTAACTAAGATTCAAGGGTATTATTGTTCAAAAAAGTTATACTTTTAAGTTCTGTTAGATTCTTACAAATGCTTTTTTCCATTTTCAACTTTTGTATTTGGGGGAGAAACAAGAAGCCAAGTCGTTATCAAAAGTGAGGGAAGCATCCCCCATAAGTGTTTCCAAATGACACCTAAGTTGTACTTACCAACTCCAATTTATTACTAAAAATGCTGAATTTAGTACTAAAACAAGTGATCCAAGAATAAAAATATTTGATTTTCATTCAAGCGGGGCTTCGGTTAAGAGGAGCCATTGACACCTCTAGACATTTACAAAGTATTGTTAGGCTTTAGTTTTCAACACATGTACATAGTATAGCCCAAAAAATTTGAGAGCTACTATTGGCACCGTAACTTTTACTTATTACACCCCAATTAAAGATTAAAACATATTCTTCACGCATTACCAAGGTTTGGCTCAAATTATAATCTCAATATTATAAAACATTATAACACTCGTTCAAACAATTTTAATAGTTGTTTACAATTATGATTGGAAAAGGTCCTAAAGTGATTGTGCAGAATATTACGTTTGACACTGAGTTGATATGCACCAAACCGTTGATGCTTTCACTTTTACTTGGAGGAAAATCATCAATGGTTCTGCACACCTCCACATCAGTTCAGTGTCAAATGCAGTATTTTGCACAATCACTTGAGCAAGACTCTTATGAATATTAGACTCATAAAATCCTAAACCCAAGAAATAGAATTCTAGAAGAGAGAGAGAGAGAGAGAGCTCTTCTATTGGCACCCCAACGTTAACTTATTCTCAAACATTACTTATTTTCTTTATGAGTCGTCCTTGAGTGACCTCAAGATTGGACCTCATATTGCACATCTTGCCATGAAAGTGGATAGGAAAAATATATGCTTTTTCACTCATATCTTGAGTAAAAGCATTGGGCGATGAGAGGTCCAAATCTTGAGGTAACTTCAACATTATTCTTTCTTTATTTTTAATTGGGTATAACAAGTAAAAGTTGGGGTGCCAATAACAGCTCTCCAAAGAAATTGTTATCCTCAAATTATTATTATTATTATTTTTAAGTTATGTCTATTACCGTTATAACTGGCGTTATTAACGGTTATTTTTTTCAACCAACTTCTTTACCATTTATCACTTCCCCCCTCCAAAACAAGAGTACTGACAGAAGGGGAAAAAAAAATGGAGCTTGTGGTCCAAACTCCTCCTTTTTTCACCTTTTCCTCTCTTCAATTCTCCTTCTCTCTTCACTCTTCTCACACTTCACAGTTATTTGTTCCTCCTCTCTGCCTTTTCCCTCTACTCTTCCATCCCACAATTCTCACTAATGGAGTCCAGAATCCATAAGGACAAAGCCAAAGATTTAGTGGTGATGGAAGATGACGTAGAAGAGGAGGAAGAAGAAGTTGGGTTGGGAGGAGGGTTTGGCGACTATGACAAGAAGAAGAAAGTTGTGGGTAAGAGAGGTTCCAACGGTGGAGGTGTTTCTCCGCCGTTATGTCAGGCGGAGAAGTGCACGGTTGATCTAATTGACGCGAAGAGGTATCATCGACGACACAAGGTTTGTGAGCATCACTCCAAAGCTGCTGTTGTCATCGTCCAAGGGCTTCGACAGAGGTTCTGTCAGCAATGTAGCAGGTTAAGGAACTCTGGGTTTTTAAAACCCATTTCACATAGTTTATTGTTTCTTTAGATTTTTTGCTCAATTGGGTTAGGGATCATAATGGGTCAAGTTATAATTCTCAGTTTCAATTTCAGTTTTTTTTTAACAGGAAGAAGGGAAGGCATTTGGTTTTGTGATCATAATTGTAGGTCAAGAAACTCTAATTTGAACCTTTTTTTTCATGCTTGACTTGCTTTATGTTTGTATAGATTTTTTGCTCAAATGGGTTGGTGATCATTGGGTTTTGAACTTCAAAGTAACTGTTTCAATTTTAGTTTATTTACATAAGGAAGGGAAGACGTTTGGTTTTTTTATCATAATTGTAGGTCAAGAAACTCTAATTTAACCTATTTCTAATGTTTGACTTCTTTTATGTTTTTTTTAGATTCTTTGCTCAATTGGGTTGATAATTATGGTTTTTGAACTTCAAAGTAATGTTTTGATTTCAGTTTATTTACAGAAACAAGGGAAGACATTTGGCTTTTGATCATAATTGTTGGTCAAGAAACTCTAATTTTAACCTATTTCTCATGTTTGACCTGTTTAATGTCTGTATAGATTCTTTGCTCAACTGGGTTGGTGATCATTGGTTTTGAACTTCTAAGTAACAGTTTTAATTTCAGTTTATTTACAGAAAGAAGGGAAGACATTTGGTTTATTTCAATTTCAGTTAAGGAACTCTAGTTTTTTTTTTATATACCCAATTTCACATAGTTAATTTCTTGTATGCCTCTCTAGATTCTTTGCTCAATTGGGTTAGTGATCATAACGGGTGAAGTTATAGCTCTCAGTTTTTTATTTTTTAAGGCCAGAAAGAAGGGAAGACATTTGGTTTGTGAGCATAATTGTAGGTCAATAAACTCTAATTTTAGCTTATTTCATTCAGTTAATTTCTTCTCTGTCTGTATATTTTCTTTGCTCAATTGAGTTGGTGATCATAATTGTTGAACTACGAAGTAGAAGTTTCAATTTCAGTTTATTTACAGAAAGAGGGAAACATTTGATTTGTGATGGTAATTGTAGGTCAAGTAGCCCTAATTTTACGCTTTTTCTCATATTTAATTTATTATCTGTCTATGTAGATATTTTGCTAAATTGGGTTGGTGATCATAATATTAAAAATTCTAATTTCTGGTTCAATTTCAATATTTTAACAGAAAGAGTGGAAGACATTTGGTGTGTGGTTGTAATTGTAGATCTAGAAACTCTAATTTTACGCCTTTTAAACATGTTTATGGAATTTCTTGAATGTTTGTGTGGATTCTTCAAATTGGACCGTGATCAAAGTTGTAAAAGTTCAAAGTCTTAGTTTCAAATGTTGGGTCTTCTAGGTATTTTAGAGATTCTTTACATTGTAGGTCAAAATGATCCGGACAGGTTAAAACCTGTTACATCACAAGCCCTTGATTAGTCCTTCATTGGAATTATTGGAAATTATCTGAAATTTTCATTCTTTGAATTTATGTTTCTATTGATGTTCCATTTTCGTTCCAAATTATGTTGAGTGAATGTTTCGTTAATTATGTTCGCTCAGGTTGGGCTTTTCCAGGTTAAGCTCACTGTGCTGTTTAATCTGTTTGTCTGTATGTAATCGATTAAAAGATCATTTTCTTTCTTGGTGGGTATGATGTGTTTGATACTGCAATCTCGTGGTAATTCAAATTTATCATTTTTTATTGGAAATTCCACCTTACATGGATGTTTTATCGCTATATGAGTTATTGTGCTCATTCCAGTTTCAATTGTGATCCCTATCATACCTTGACTAGTCTTCTTGGTCTGTTTTTAACCCAACTATCTCATTCTAGCTAGATTTTCAACTTAAAGGTAGTTTTATATTTTGGTGTTTCTTAGTTCAATAATTCAACTTGAATTGTCGTTAGTGTTTCAACGTTTTCGTAAGTTCGTTTTCCATTCACAGTTGTCGATTGCAGAAAAATAATATAGTTATTTTTATCAGTAAAATAAAAATCTATTAATGGTGGGGGAGGGGGGGACAAAGATCAAGGAAACAAACAAAGAGGGTGAGTGAGAATCTAACAAAGAAAGAAACAAATGTAAAATCAAAGCTG
This sequence comes from Akebia trifoliata, assembly GCF_017979445.1. Taxonomy (NCBI): domain Eukaryota; kingdom Viridiplantae; phylum Streptophyta; class Magnoliopsida; order Ranunculales; family Lardizabalaceae; genus Akebia; species Akebia trifoliata. The sequence goes on from NC_141385.1 coordinate 3,857,215, forward strand.
AATCGAGTCCCTCTCATATCTCGAATAACTTGTGAAGAATATGGTCCATACTGTCCTCTTTATCTTCAAAGATTCTGTTGTCAACATTCTTTCCAAATAGTCCAAGATATCGCGAGTGAAGTTGATTTCCAAAGAAATCAGCCACGTGAACTCAAAACATCGGAAGACCAACTTTTTTACTTCTGTTTCGAATGGTTTCTAATACTTATCTTTGCAGGTTTCATGAGTTATCGGAGTTTGATGAAGCAAAGAGGAGTTGTCGTAGGCGTTTGGCAGGACACAATGAACGACGAAGGAAGAACTCTTCGGAATCTATTGGAGAAGGCTCGAGCCGTAAAGGGGTGGACCCTCCGAAGGAAAATCATTGCAGGCAAGCTGACCAAAGTGGGAGGATGACCCTCCCCGGAAATTCCAAACATTTCCATATCAGATAAGATCTAACTGTTTGCTCTTGAGAATGCTCTCTCTCTTCTGTCATTCAATGGCTTCCTTTATTCTCTGACGGTGGTGATCATTAGTATTTAATAATTGTGTTTTAATTGTATTCTAAATGTGAAGGACTGTAATATCATCAATCTCGCAATTGTGCTCCATTGATAGTTGGGGTGGTTGGTTTAGTTCATTAAGGTATTGTTTATGTAATGGGTTTATGTTCTATCTACATGTACTTTGATCGAACTTGGTGTGCGTTCACCATTTATTATATCTTGAAGAATCAGTTTTTCAAGGATATTGCCTTGAAGGAGGCCTACATAGTCTCAAGGTGTTCTTAGTTTTAGATTGGCACTAGACTCAATCTGCTTATAGAATCCATACTTTCTGATTCATTGTCTTCTTTAAGATATTAAACCTGAGCTTTAGATTGTTGAATCGACTAGCCTTCGCCAGTTTTCTTTTCGTTGCGGCTAACATGTAGAACTTGACTCGTTAAATACACAATAATTTCTTCTTCTTTTTTACGTTTTTTTTTCTTTGTTATTTAGTAGAATTATTTAATTCTCTAGCTTTTTATCTTTTGGTTAACATAAAGCCTTACCCAGGCACCAAGAATCGTGAGAATATTTTGATGTGTTTTTGTTGGCTGTTTGTATTTGGTAATTGGTGGAAATTTTACTCTATGGGACTTGAACGTATTTTCGAAGGTAATAGTATTGGATACTCCATACAAAGTTGTGTATATGGTTGTTCTTTCGAAAAGAAAAAAACAGTTTGAAAGCTCTATACATTTCCCAAGAGTGTTTCCTTGTGTTTCAGCGACAACAACAACAATGCCTTAAACCAAAGATTTGGGATCGGTTAAGTGAATAATTCTTCCATTCCACAAAGTCCAGAGCCAAGTTTTCTATTATTGAAATTGAGTTCATATCTGCTTTGATTACCTCCATTCACGTTCGTTTGGTTATTCCTCTTGCTATTGTAGGGCCATCAACTTGAATATTTCTTCTAATTGAGATTGTCCTTGATCTTTGATGAACATGCCCAAGCCATCTGAATCGACTTTTGTCTTAATTTATCGTCCATTTGAGTTGCTCCTACATTTTCCCAAATAAACTACTTAGAGGTTTATACTTTACCATCCAAAACATAGTTTTTTTAATAGTAATTTCGATGAACATAGGCATGAGTGAGAGACTTGAGCTTTAGTTAATCTTAAAAACTATAGCTTTGTTGGCATTGATTTCTCACATAGAGCTGGATATTGTCATCCTAAATCTGATGAAAAATTTCCTTTCCCTTTAAGAAAACAAGAAGACTAATTATGATTTGTGGAGCATAATGTTGGGTAATCAAGAAACATGTGTTCATAGATGGAGCATAAAAAAGATAAGGAAGCTGACATATATGAGTGAAAGAATTAAGAAAGATAAAAATCATTCTGAACTTATTCATGAAAACATAGAAATAGCCTCAACATATGATAAACCAAGATAATTGAGACGGTTTAGTCAGGTAGAACAAAATCTTATAACTGTCCTAAATACAAGAAATCTGCAAGTCAAAAATTCTGAAATGACGAGAAAAATTAGAAAATAAATAAGTGGCTTGAGATTGTAAGAGTGTAGATATGAATACAATTGAACTAACAAAAGACATGACTTTAGACATAATTAAGTGGAGGAATACGATTTATTTAATCGACCCCAAATTGTCCGTTTAACCAATTTATGCCTCTAATCTTTTGAATGATTTTTCTGCTTGTAATCAAATTGACAACTTTCACACAGTTTTGCTAAATTGACATGCCACTATAATCCAAACCAGTTAAGATTTGAAAAGGAAAAGCAAGATGAATCACTTTAATAATCACAAAGGAATAAATTAAAGCACATGTGCAATCATATCGGTTCAATTCAATTGTTGATACAGTTAGGGTTCTGGCCGATTAAAAGCTAGCCTCATAAACCAACCTCTGAACTAAACAAAATCGAGAAACACTTCAGCAAAGGCTTCAGAACCCTAAACAATCACCACAACAGGATTTTAAATACCACAAACCAAAATTTTTGCGGAATTTAAATCGAAAATATTTAGTCACGTTTGATCCCTAAAATTTTTGCGGTAAGTTCCCAGGTCACAATTGCAGCTGCATTTGCGGGAAATGCCCTCACCAATGTAGGGCCCAAACCTGCATAACATCCCCTCAATCCTGTGTTCCTGTATATCTATAGAACAAAACCCAATAAGTCTCTTTAAGGAGGCGATGTGGAAATAAAGAGGAATGGAAAGAGGAGACGTTACCGAGCTCAATGTCTGAAAAGGATTTCTACTAGATTGTCTATCTGGGGTGGTTTGAATGACAGTTTTCGCAACATCCAAGGGCAGAACAGTGGACCAAAACTGTGAGGAAGAAGAGCGAACCATGTGAAATGTAGTTCAATATGATACCTAGAGAAGGTAATTAGTAAGTTTTCAAATACTTACAGCCACACCAGCAAGCCCACCACTGATTATGCCAATCCCAACATCAATCAATAGCTTTGATGGATTGCTATGGCTAGATAAATCAGAATTCAGTTGCAGTTGCATGTAGTAACGGCTATACTCATAAGTGCTAAAGAAGACTGCGTTCCCGATAGATTCTCTTACTAAAGTTGCAAAACCTCCACGAAATATACCATTCACCTATAAGGGTAGTTTTCCACCAGCCCATTGTTAAATCAGGTGCCCAAGTTGTGAAAGTTAAAAAATATAGTTGATCTTACCCCCTCATTCTTTACGGTTTTAAGGGCGCAATCAAGTGGGCTACTATATCTATCTTTTATTGGAACAAGTGAGTCAGCACCTTGAACTTGCATCCTACACTGGAAAAGTTCAATATCACATTCAGAAATGTGATAAACAAAAACCCACGATTAATTAATTCTCCAATTCACTTACTTTCACCAGTTCCGTTGGACAGAGTATGAAACTGATTATAGCTCCACCATAAGTTGCCGAAGGAATGACAACTTGGAGCTGTGGCTTACTACTATGCACTTCTCCCTAAACAAGAAGCAAGTAGTATAGATATATCATTACCACCTCATAGATCCAAGAAATAACTACAAGAAGAAGAAGAACAAAAAAAAAAAAAGCAGTTAAACAAATGGTTTAAAATATTGGAATGTATCAGCCGATACTTATCTGTATCGGCCGCGACTGATATGAAACATTGATTCCGAAATACCTGAAGTGATTGTTTTGTTTGGGAATAAATGCCAAAAAGAATTGAACTTTCAAATGCCATCCCAATGAAGGAAGATGTTGCACCTCGGTAAAGTCCTTTCACCTGTAAAACACAATAGTCTCTGAGTTCTCTAGAGTTTAATGCAAAGAAAGTAGATGTCCCACTAGGAAAAAATCCATGGAGCTAAGCATTGGAAGCCATTTAAGCACAAAAGCCATTATTATCCAAGAGAGGCGAAAGAGATGTTGAAGACCCAAAACTCAAATCTTTTGGATTGAATAATTATCCTTATTAGGTGACTTCACCAAAAACTATTAATAAAAGTATAGAACCACCAAACAAGTACAACTACAACCCAATACACCAAAACTAACAATCCACTCCCTGAAGCCAGTAGATTGGCATCCTCAGAAAGTACATCGATAGTGGTTAGTTGATCTAACTTCTTGGAAGAAGAGGAAAACTTGTCACTCATTTGGTTGCTACCAGCCGATTCATTGCCAATCTTTTGGCAGACACCTTTTTGGTGAATTTTTCCAAAATTTCGCCAAAATTCGGCAAATTTTGTGATACATATATCAGCAATAACGAGTCTAAAGTGGAGTATATACAGCTCCCATCCCTTATTACTCCAATGCACTGTGCATCAAGTCCTTATAGATCATTTTACAAAGAAAAGTTCAGGATTCAAATCCTTGTCATGAAGCCTGGGTAAGCCATATGCTTCTTATCTTTTGAATGTTTTGGAATTGTCTTGGTTTTTCTCTCACCCGAGACAATGTCTAGAGACAAGATTTTAAACCTTGAGCTTAGTAAAGGAGCTTCCTATACAAAGAGACAACTTAACTACACCTTTCACCAAAAAAACTGGTAAATTCCTTAGAAATGTTGCTATGCAAAATACCTAAGCCCTGCATAAATCAAAGATGTGGTCAAAACTGTTTGTCACTTAGGACCATAACCAACTCCCATGGGAATAAATTGTCTTTTATTTGAGGGTGAGAATCATTTCATGGTTTCAGAAGAGTGGAGGCTTAAAAAAATAACAATCATAAGGGAAGCATTTCAAGAGCTACAACATTAGACTTGTAAGCTAAGACACTAGATGGAGCCTCTCATGAAGGTTGTTGGGTGTCCATCCCGAAGGAAGGCAAGTAGCAACTGTGAATTAGGATCACAAATAGGGAGTAAAGAACTCTTCCAAGAGAGTTTTGAGCTAGATTTGGAGGAATGGGGTGCAGTGTGTCTTCAATCTTAGAAAAATAGGAAACACCACCAGTTTACGATGAAGAATTGACAGAAGAAAATGATAGTTTATCCTAGGTGCAATTTTATGTGATGAGGGCTGGTGGAAGAAATATTGACCAACACAACTTTGACACTGGTCTGACTGCAAAGGAAACCAAATTGATTAATTTGCACTACCCTTCAATGACATTTACACCAGTAATAACAACAATAATATTCCCTTTTTTTTATACTGAGAATACTAGTAGCAAGTGCTCAGAAGTCAAACTACCACGATGGATTGCTCTCCAAATATGACAACCCTCTCTTCAAGGAGGAACCTGTTTTTGATAGTGACAAGGCACAACTTGCTAATAGCGTTGAACATGATGTTTTTACCGGGAAGAACCGCGTAGTCCTGGTCCCAGCCCAATTTTTGACGAAGAATCTTCAAAATTGGGTGATGAGGGTTGTACCAACCATTTATTTAGTGAAGAACGTGGTTATTGAGGGATCGGGTAATGCGCTTGTCTACCATGAATATCATCACACGTTGGTGACAGGTATGGAAGTTGAACTGAAGAGTAAGATTTGGTGCTACTCTAAAACCAAAGGACTCAACAGCTTAACCTCTACACTACAATATTCATGGCTAGGCCAGTTGGATTGGCTTTCCTAACCTGAAGGAGCTTGTGAAAAAAAAGAATGGATCCTCCAATTTGTGCTGGAAAGAATTTTGCCCACATGGATTATTATTTTTTTGATCAATAAGCAACTCAATGATGGTGAGAAACCAACTCAGGTCTATGGTATCATCATCTGTAGACTTTACCAACTAAACTAGTTGGCACCTTCTCCCTTATGATTGTCAATATTTGGTCATTTAAAAAGTACTCTCTTGTCTTCTTGTATGCTATTCTATCCATTAGGAATCCAAAATAAATCCATAGAGAAATACCCAATTATTTTGCAAAAGAGGTACAAGAAGCATACTCCATCGTTCTTCAGAATTCTACTGGTGCAATGCAATGCATTCTTATACTTTATTCCATGCACTTCAGTATTGTGTTTCTGTAGCTTCACCTGATATAAATAACAATACCATGTGAGTGTGAACCACATCAGCCAATAGAAGTATCATACGCATTAGAAAATTTTGGTGAAATAGCACGAACATGTCTAATGGACATGAGGTAGTATTTCATCAATTAGGCAAATTTCTTTCAAGAAATATACACATAGGAAAAGCTAATGCAGATTTTAGTGATCCATGTCATCATGATTCTCACAAATAAAAAAAATACATGCATTGAAATGTAATCATCGATTAATTCAGCAAATTTGTTTAATGGACTCCTTCCCTATTTGAGGGTTCGACTGCGTTTCATTGTTTTTGTTTTTTCTAGTTTATTCTGAAACCATCCCAAGTTTGAACTCCAAATTCTGCCTCTCGGCCCTATTTGACTACTTCCAACTATTCTCTGACAAGTAGAAACATTCTCTACAAGCTGAAAATCAAGGTACATTTTTTATTTTATTTTTTCATTTCTTCTACTTCTTCAAGGATTAATGGTCTTTTTTGGTACCTTGATTTTTTTCCCTAAAAACCAATGAACCTGATTATTTTTCCAAAATCTTATTAAACAGTCTTCTTCTTTTTTGTTTCTATAATAAGAATCTCCATTAATCCCGGAGTTTTTTCAAATTAACCGAACTGACCCTCCATCGAATAATTGCCGAACCCGAACTTCGTTAACTCAAAAGCTCTAAAGTAGCAGCATGAAGGCCAAAACATGACATGGAAACATTAAAAATCATGCCTTTAACCGAAGATATGTCACATATCTCATTATAGAGTGGAATGGTGAGATCGGAATCATAAAAAAAGGATTTTTATGAACAAATTGTTTGTTTTATGACCTCATTGAATACTTCCTTTATCCAAAACTCAAAATAACCAAATTACACAAACAATTCTTCTAGGGAAAAACAAACTCTTAATTTTAATATTATTTATGTTGGAATGAATTACTTCAAATTATGTTATTAATGTATCAAGAGTGATTATCAGTTAGGGATTCGTGTAGAACTGTTTGAGTTTGAAAAATAAAATAAAAATTAGGGCAAATGAAAAGTGGGAAAAAGGAAGAAAGGGGAGACCTTGACAGTGTCAAAGGGATGACCAGTGATGACAGTTGCAACTCCAGCAGCCAAACCTGCTACATAGTCCTTATACGCCGATGATGATGATGCCTCCGCCTCACTCACCATTCCTTCTCTCTCTCTCTCTCTCTGGTTTTCTTATGGTGGTGTCGTCGTCACCCTGCACCAGACTCTTGTTTGAGAATTGAGTCTGAGTCAAGTAAAATTTCGCGGACCGAGTCCTGACCAAGGATTTCAAACTCGTTCGTTTCATCGCGTTTCGGACGAGTCAATTGTCATTAATTTTGCATTTAAGAAATTATATTGGCACCCTCATTTTTACTTATAACACCACCCTAATTTTCTTAAATTATTTCTCGGGTACTAATTATAATTAAAAGTAAAACTAAAACTAAAATACACCAATCAAACATTACATAAGTTTGATTCAAGTTATTACCTCAACGTTACAAAGAATTATAACATATTCAACAAAGCCCGTGGGGTTGGCTTAATGTCAATTTCAAATCAATAAGGATATATTAAGAAAAGCTTATACACATTTTTTTAAGATTTTAATAAGCATGCATCAGTCAATTGGATTGATTTAGGGTCCGATGATTATGATCGGACCAAGTTCACTAACATTCACTTGATCATGAGTTCAGTTTTTAAAATTTTGGAAAAAAACACACCCTTAACATCATCCCTGTGGGAGTGGATCCTCTATGGTATGTTCTCTCTCCTTGTAGTTCCCTATAGGGACATTTGATGATTGAGGGAGAGTCATATCACATATCACATAAAAATTCATTTTCAATTTCTTAATTGGACTTAAAGAAATGTCAATAATTTTTTTTTTTTTTTTTTAAATCTGACCTACACTATGATCCATGTATGGCTGAGGTGTCAGATTTTGTTTTCAAGACGTAAATGTCACTTCAGAGGACTACATGGAGAACGTAGTACAAAGGATCCGCTTCCCATCCCTGAATGTTTAGAGTCCATTTGAATAGAAAGTAGAAAATAGTTAAGAAGAAAGTAGTTTGCGAGAAAGTAAAATTTTTTAAAAATAGAAAATAATTTTTTTTTATTTTTTAAAATTAAGATTTTTATCTTTTAAAATAATTTCTTTTAAATGAATCTAAACAAGTATTTTAACTTTCAAAAGTAAAAAATAGTTACTTTTCTATTTGTCCAAACAGGGTCCTAATGTCACAAACATTACTTTTCCAAGAGTAATTATATAGAAGTACTTTATTTATAAGTAACGTGGCCACAAATGAATATTTACCAAACAATGTATACTAAATATTTTAAGAAAATGCCATACTATTAATTTCGACACACAAAAAAAATAAATAAATAAATAAAAATAAATAAAGGAAAGTTACTTAGGGTATGTTTGATTGCATAGAAAGTCACTTTCCATGAAATTTGAAATCCATGAAAAATTAGTTGTGAAAAATAGGTAGGGTTGGAAAATCAAATTCCATTGTTTGATTTCACATGGATAAAATCATGAAAAAATATTAGAAAAAAGAAAAAAGAGGAGAAGGAGAAAGAAGATGATAGGAGGGGGAGAGGAAGAAGAAGATGACGAGGAAGAGGGAGGGGGGAGGATGTGGCGACGGTGGCGGCCACGACGGCGATGGTGGCGGCCATGACGGCGACGACGACGGTGGCGATGAAGGTAAATGAGGAAGATGGGGGGAGAACGTGGTGGTAGTGGTGGCGGATGAGGTGAGGGATGGAGAAGAATGAGAAGAAGAAAAAGAAGAAGAAAGATAGAAAGTGGTCGGAGACGGAGTCGATGGCGACGCCGATGACGACAACGACGAAGTTAGTGTAATAGTGATGGTGGTGGTGGTGGTGCTGGTAGGGAAGAATTGATGATGAAAAATATGTGTGGATTTCATTTTCCCACCCATATAGGTGGGAAAGTGAAATCCATGATTTAGTGGACTTTTTGAATGGGGTGGAAAATGAATTCCATTTCCATGTGCAATCAAACACTTGAAAAATATCATTTTTCATGGAAATTGATTTTCTACCCTATTTTCCATGTGCAATCAAACATACCCTTAATAGATTTTGTTCTAATAGTCCGTAACTTTTGGACGGTATCTTGATATTCCATTTGGTAAATTTTTAAATCTAAATGGTCGCTTTTTATTTGGATTACCGAAACCATCCATTTCTCTCTCATCTTCTTCAAATATTTAGATTTTTCAATTACGCAAATTTTTTTTTTATAGTGAGTAGGTAGTGAAGAATGATATACTCCAGATTTTGAATATTTAGATATATTTTTCACGAATGAAATTAAGATTCTAAATTTTTTGAAGATTTCATTGTAACGTTTGATTCGACTGTCCATTTTGCAACTATAATATATACATTCTAAGTATTTTGAGAAGAGATCTATCTAGCGTCCAGATCGGAACAAATAATTACAGTATCAAGTTCAACAATTTTTTTTTTTTTTTGCAATGTCAAGTTCAATTATTTTTTTAATTGTCTATAGTACGTCAGATTGGTTGGACCATGATTCAATTTATCTGAAATGGGATCGAACCCGATCAGACCACCAGTGGGATCAAGTTTTCAAAACAGTACGTCTAATAATGAAATATGTGACTTTAAACATAATTGAATGGAAGACAAAAGATATGTAATAGTTAAACATAATTGAATGGAAGAACAATTCCTTTATTTTTAGCCGATTGTATAACTGTTAGGAGGGGGCAAACCCCCTTCCCCATCAATCTTCAAAATTCGAAGATTGGGCCTTGAATCCAACCTCCTGGATGACATACAATAAACAAAGTGATAGACTGATAGTACAAGATTTTTGAGACCTCAGATAAGTTGACTTGGATCTCTAGGACAAGTAATGACGACGTCCGAATTACAATGGAAATCTTGCTCTTATACCACATGTTGGATGTATAAAACCATAACATAAAAGCCTTGAATCACACTGGAAATCTAATTTGGGTATTCAGCTCGATCTCGTGCTAGATTTACTGAAACCCAAAAATAAGATGAATTGAGGCAAGCATTAGGTGCCACACACAAGAAAAAGAAAAATGCTGAAGTGACCTCAAGATTGGACCTCACATTGCACACCCTGACGTGAAAGTGTATGGGAACCATAGATGTTTTCCTCGAGATACAAGTGAAAAAGCATCTATGATTCCTATCCACTTTCACGTCAAGATGTGCGATATGAGGTCCAATCTTGAGGTCACTACAGCATGACTCCAAGAAAAAAAGGTGCACCCCCCACCACTAAGACTGCATGCCCACATTCAGGATCAAACTTCAAGAATGTTATATAAATCCACTTTTATTGTTAAAAAAAAAACCAAGGGAAAAACAACACAAAACAAAGGTCTTGAACAACAAAGTTACGAAAACAAAACCAAATAAAAGACTAGTGTAACCTCACAACAATACAGGAGATATCATCCCTGCTTTTCCTGGAGAGGGCTTCCTCGGTCAGGTGCTTGGCAGCGGCCTTGGCATCCTTTATGTGCTTGATGGAATCCACTGCCTCTTGGTTTGACATTACCTTGTAAAAAAAAGTTTGAGAATTTCATTCTGAATACACCGCAAATAAGTACTTCTATAGAATCACTTCTATAAGAATCATGATTGCAACATCACTTGTTTGGTGACAGTAACCAGCGAAGTGCGTTTAGCAACTCTAAAAGAGCTTCTAGAAGCTGTGGAGTGTTTGGTGAAAAACAATTTCGGATTAATTCTTAAGAATATTGACTTTTTGGAGGCGGCGGCAACCACCTCCGAAAGCAAAACCAAACAATCCTCAGTTTTAGAGTTTCTTTCTCCCATGCATATATAGTAAACTAGCAATGCAAATGTATGCTACATGAATATAATACTAAGTATTTGTATTTGAAAATACTAACCACCCACAACCCATCGCTTGCTAGTATGAAAAACTCTGTGTCATCGTCTATCTTTTCGACTGCCACATCTGGTTCTGAACTCAGGTGCTCCTTCAAGCTCTTATCACCAAATGCTCTTGCAACTGCCAGCTGTCCATCAACTCGTGGGACGTCCCCTAGACACATCAAATGATCCAAGTTTAATTCTAGGAGTACCCGTTCATAAGATAATGACCCAATCCAAGACATGTTTGGCAAAAATGGCATGAGACTTGTCAAAGTAGGATGGCAGTTGAAGGAAGAGACCTTATGTCACCACACACCAACATTTTTTTTTTATAACTCATTAATTACGATCTAGGAAGAAACGAAAAGGGTGCACTAATAAAAATTTATCATGTAAGCATAAAATTATATACTAAAGTTGTGTTACCTGGCATATTTGATACAAAACCACCTCTGCTCTCGATATTCTCTCGCTCCTTGCTTGGCTCATGATCGACTGATAGCTGTTTCGCTACACCATTCTTGCAGATAACCGCTCGAGAATCTCCAACATTTGCTACTATCAGCTTCTGACCATTAATCAATATTGCAGTAACAGCAGTTGAACCTCCTCTACCCAAATCAACCGCTTTCTCCAAAATCTTAGTATCAGTTATACGGTACGCTCTCTTGATTGCCTTTTCTGTTTCAGTCCAGAAGTCGGGCTGCTCGCAACAAGAGAAGAGAGAAATGAAATCAAGATTAAAAATATAAATGTGTGTATAAAGGTGGATGTCTTATATACCTCCTTGAGAATATTTTCAAACAAATGGGAGCACAAGTACTCTGGAACATCACGACTTAAATGGCCATCAAATATTGCAAATAAGCCTAATTCGTTGTTCTCTACTTGCTTGAACTGTGTGACGACAAAATCTTCCATGGCATGATGAGATTTTCCCTTAACCAAATGGACACCATGAGTGATGCTTTTGCCTGACATCTTGTTCTTGCCTCTATCCGAACCAAAATCTGCTTTAACCTACATTGTATGCCAATTTAAGTACTCATGAAGTCAGTCATGGATCATTTTGAAACCATATGGACTAAAGCAAGAACCTATATGAGGCTCAAAAGCTCGTATTTGCTAACAAAATGTAACTCCAAACCATATGGACTAAAACAAGAACCTAAGTGGTGGCATGACAAGTTTAGGGTCATCATGATGCCTAATGGTTATGAAGTTAATGGAGGTGACAATGATGTCTGCATGATCCAAGTTAAATGGAGGCTGTGATCATTAACTTGTATCAAAGTGTATTTTCAGTACTATTTTGGGGTGCTCTAGTGACAATCTTCCCTCTTCCTATTTAGGTCTTCCCCTAGGAGCGGCGTATAACAGTAAAAGTATTTGGGATGGTGTTATTGACAGAATGGTAAAAAAGCTGAGTACGTGGAAAGCGAGGTATCTCTCCAAGGGAGGTAAGGGTTAGTTGATCACAAGCAAACAAAGGTAACTATATATGAACCATAAAGGTAACTAACAGTACTAAGACTGTCAATGGGTCGGGTTTTATCCCGTCGGGTCCTGTTAAGTTATTAGCGTGCACCAAACTAGGCCCTCATGTTCCAAGTCGGGCTTGGGCATGGGAGATAGGCACGTTACATAACAATTTGCATGAAATGCCCACCAAATTATACCATTGACAGCTACCTGTTAATATTGACATATGCTTCCTCCCATGCGTACTAAACCACTTGATATTGTCTATGAAGATTGATACTTGCAATGATTCACTAGCTTTAAATGAAAAACTACTATGGTATAGTATGATGTATCAAGACTAACCACACACCATAACGTTACGACATTTGGCACCTGAGCAAGGGAGATTCCATCCGAGTGTGAACCAATTGTGAAAAACAAAATAGCAAAGACAACAAAATCGCACAAAACACAAGGATTTACGTGGTTCGACAGTGTGCCTACATCCACGGAACATAACAAGAACAATCACTATTTTCTCATCTGTTTTACAGCCCTAGAGATCTCTATTTATAAAATTGAGAGTTACCAAAACATGTAAATCTTTCCAAAAGAGAAACCCCCAAAAAATAGAAAAACCCTTGAGAAAATATTAAACAATTTCCCTTTCACACCCCTTAAAAAATTCAATCTGGGGGCTCCACCCCCGTAGCTCTGTGTAGCGCAACAAAATACAAGACAGTTATACAACACAAATGGGCATGTAATAATTTAAAAGAAAAGATAATGACAAAATAAAATATGATAAATCTAGAGATCCTTCTATTATAAATAACAATTCATTACAAATTAAACGTACGCAATTTTCTAGACAACGCCTAAATATTATTAAAATCTAGATTGACTTTGCAGGTGCCACCATTGACGATTAAAGCCAAGGACCATCAATGGGAACTAGGGTTGAATGGAAGATCACCCACATTTATATATGTAGAATTATACCAAAAATGATAGCTTCTTTAATAATCAACCTATTCAGCTTATCGGACCGGACCAAAACCTCTGTCTGGTTAAAAATGGTACATAAGAAAACTCGAACTTAACAAATTTGGAAATCAGTGAAAGAGATCCATTCAACGGTCTGCTACCCTAATGAGACTCGGATCATATTGTTCAAATTTCCTCACACCTCATGATTTTAAGAACCAGTTTGCGGGACTGGACTCACTCCGGCTTGACTCAGGCCAATCAAACCCTCACAAACCGGTTCATATCGAGTTGTGCAGCAATTGGAAAATATATGTATAGATTTCAAATTGGATATTTTTTTTGGTTCTATTTTAGATTAATTGTTACACAAAATCTCATTATATATAAATCAAAACTATTTAAAATCCTAAAAAGTATTTAAATTATTGAGTAATTTTCTAAATTGTAGATCATAAGAGATATTTTTTTTTCTCTTAAGCCTCCCCAAAATAAAAAAAAATAAAAAAATAATATAATTGAAGAGAAGTAAAGAACAGTTACCTTAATCTTGTGCAGAATTTCTCTTCCTGATATGGTTTGTGTGTGTGTGAAGCTGATCCTCAATCTTCAATAAAAACAAAACAAATCAGTGAGAGAGTGACAGGAAGAGACAGGTGGTGATATATGTGTCGACCTTCGACAAGTGGCGCGACGATAGATTTAAGTCACTCGATTTTATGCAAAGAGCCGAAGACCCGTTCTTCCCTTCTTATCCAGGAAGCGCTGTTCTCTGATTTATGACTCGGCCGATTTCGAGTTGACTCGTCCGATTCATAAGTTGATCAGGTCTGTCTTGAGTGATTTAAGCTAAATTTTCCGTGTATATTTAATACTCCACAAACCACACATACTAGATAAGTATGGATAAATCTCTATAGGTAATCAATGAGAGGGTTTGAAGTCAAGACCTCTCCTTTTCTAGAGGGATGCCTTGCCATTGATAAAAATTTCTTTTAAAGATTTGTGTTTCAATATGTTGAAATCAAAATTGTTGTTTTAGTTCTTCTAGAGAGGAAAATCATGTCTAGAGAACTGGAGTTATTTCCTAGACGAATGGGAGCTACCCGCATGAGTGGATCTCCTATAAAGTAAACTAGCCTGAAGGGGTCTTTTCCAGCGGTATTTGGAGTGGTAGCGAATCGATGGATTGTGAGCCAAGAGACAGAGGCACCTAGGGATATTCAGGGAATCACATAGTAGTTGCTCATCCTATAATTATATCTAATTTATTAGAAGCTAGTTTACAGCGAAAACCTAGCAGGGGAGGATTTAGAGTGGGGGCACTTGCCTCCCCACAAGAATTTTCAAAGTCTATAAATTAGTGAGATATTGCAACAGATTTTAGTGGCGGATAAAAAAAATCTGCACTCTTGCCCTCACAAATTTATTTTTCTAATCTTAGTTGTCCCCACAACTATTTTTTTTTACTTTTAGTTGTCCCCACAAAAAAATCTCTACTCTTGGGTGCCCTCACATGGGCAAAATCCTAGCCTCGCCCCTAAAACAAAGTTGCTTACATTTCACAAAGGACATCGAAAAAGGTAAGTTCTAAGATTTTATAGCTAGTTGGACATGGCTTGTATTTGCTATTAGTTGAATGATGAGAACTATATAAATTGTTTTAGTTCTCCAATGTCAAGAATCTTATGTGTTTCTTAACCCATATAAATAAAAGAGATTTGTCTACAATATCTTTGACATTGTAAAATACACTATCTTCAAGTTTGCATACAATGGTCCTTTGTAATGCTATTGTATTAGGCATCCTCTGTACTATGTTAGTACCATCCATGGAAGCTATCATGTAGAATCAAATATAACCATAAAAAAACAATGAAGAAAACAAATATATATGTTTATTATATTTAAAATATGTTTCTTGATCATCAAACATTCAACTCTATAAGATGTAGTTGATCTTACTATCATTTTATTTTTATTTTTTATGACACAAGTTCCAAACCTATAGGGCCTACTAGCAGAGGTGAGGCAACTGGCATCTTAGAGCACCATATCTAGCCCAAATACCCCAAGTATATTTAATACTCCACAAACCACACATATCAGATAAGTAGGGATAAATCCCTGTAGGTGATCAATGAGGGGGTTTGAACTCAAAACCTCTCCTTTTCTGGAAGGATGCCTTGGCCATTGATAAAAAAATTCTTTTAAAGATTCGTGTTTCAATATGTTGAAATCAAAATTGTTGTTCCAGTTCTTCTAGAGGGGAAAAACATGTCAAAGGATATAATTATATCTAATTTATCAGAAGCTAGTTTATAGCGAAAACCAAGTCACTTACATTCCAGAAAGGACATCGAAAAAGGTAGGTTTGAAGATTTTATAAGCAAGTTGGACATGGCTTGTATTTGATATTAGTTGAATGATGAGAACTATATACATTGTTTTAGTTCTACAATGTCAATTTATAGTCAAGTATCTTATGTGTTTCTTAACCCATATATATATATATATATATATATATAATATATATATATATATATATATATATGAGTTGCGTTATTACGACCCCCTTTGCGACCCCCTTTGCGCCACACCTTTTTGTCTTATATGGGCAAAAATGTTTGGAATGGGCTGATTTTTTGTGAGGATGATCTCTATGGTGAGGGGATCATCCTGGCAAAAAATCAGCCCATTCCAAAACTTCTAGACCGTCCGATTTTTGTTGAAAAATTATAGACCGTCCAATTTTTGTAAATCAATTTTGATGGGGTTAGAAGTTTTGGAATGGGATGATTTTTTGCCAGGATGATCCCCTCACCATAGAGATCATCCTCACAAAAAATCAGCTCATTCCAAACATTTTTTGCCCATATAAGACAAAAAGGTGTGTCGCAAAGGGGTCGCAAAGGGGGTCGTAATAACGTGACCCATATATATATATATATGGGAAATGTTCAGCAACAAACATTTTGACAAACATTTTGGCAAAACATTTTTCAAAATATGAGTTAGAGGTCTTGGAATGGGCTGAGTTTTGGTGAGGATGATCTCTACGGGGAGGAGATCATCATCACCAAAAATCAGCTCATTCCAAAACTTCTAACCCATCAAAAATGGTTTACAAAAAATGGACGGTTCACGATTTTTCAACTTGTAAACATGGGGCTAGAAGTTTTGGAATGGGCTGATTTTTGGTGAGGATGATCTCCTCACCGTAGAGATCATCCTCACCAAAAATCAGCCCATTCCTAAACATCTAACTCATATTTTGAAAAATGTTTTGCCAAAATGTTTTGCCAAAATGTTTGTTACTGAAAGGGACCCTATATATATATGGTTCCCGTTCAGCACCGAACATTTTGGCCAACATTTTAACCAACCATTTTTGTCCTACATGGGTTAGAAGTTTTGGAGAATGGGCTGATTTTTGGTGAGGTGAGGATGATCTCTACACCATCCTCACCAAAAATCAGCCCATTCCAAAACTTCTAACCCATGTTTTGAAAAATGTTTTGCCAAAATGTTTGGTGCTGAACATTTCCCTTTATATACTTACTGTATTAGTACCATTCATGGAAGCTATCATGTAGAATCAAATATAACCATCAAAATACAATGAAGAAAACAAATATATATGTTCTTAACATTCCAAGTGGATTTTAACTTGGCATCAAAAGTCTGGAAAATCCACTCATAGAAGATGAAAACATAACCAAGTTCTCTCTTTTGATACAACCCTTTACCCATTGTCCTCCCATACAAAGAATTCCAGAATTTATTCTAAGAAGCTTTCCGTGATATCGGCATACATCCCAGTTTCAGAGCTCTTATAGTCCACAGGTAGGTATTGATGGTGATTCAAGGAAGAATAAGAAGATGAAGAAGCCATTCTTGCAGGCAAAGTAAAGCTCCTCTTGAACTTATTCTCCATCTTTTTGTCATTATTGTTTGGATGGCTTTGCAAGTTCAAGTAGTCATTCAAATTCGAAGCTTCTGAGACAACTTTAGATTCATCGATCCTGCCAGAAAGGTCCATTGCTGAATTTGAATTCCTCCCTCCAAGAATGAGTGGATGTTGTTGTTGATTTGGTTTGTTTCTAAAGGCTTCAGTCCCATATTGAAGCTTGGAATCATCCGATTGTCCCGTGAGAGCGTTGAAGAAGGACAACCCATTTGGCCATTTAATATCAGATTCGTGATCAGCGATCATATCTTCCATTTGGATATCAGACGAATTGGGATGGAGAAAAAGATGGGTTTCATCTCTGGTTTGAGGTATTCCAAGTCGAGCGGAGTTTTGAAAGTCAGGAGAAGAGACAATATTAGTCGCAGATGTGAGCGGTCTTTGGCTCCAATTGAATATGGTTGAAGGAGTATTGGATTGCTTTGAAGGAACCGGGGAAGATGATGAAGTATTTCTGCTTGTAGAGAAGAGCCGAGACAAGTAGAAGCCAGATTGGTAACCAAGAGATTCAAATGTGTGTCTCATTCTCAGCACAAAGTGCAAGTCTTCAGGTATCTGAGGAGGATATAAATAAATTTGTTTCATAAACATTCACCAATTCAAGGATCAAAATTAAATGGTACCCAGCAATTCAAATCTTCTTAGAAAAAATAAATTAAAAACAACTAAATTACTCCTTAGATTAGCAAATAAACTAAAATATCTTAAATGGGGAGGGTTCTTACAATCATACACGAACCAAGCTGTAGAAGGCCATGGCCAGCTTGAATTACAGCTATGGTCTGTTCAAGAGAACAAAAGAGAAACTTAAATGATCAAAGAAAAAAATTGCAAATAGCCCAAAATAAATTATCAAAGAAAAATAAAAGCACAAGTTGTTCTATTCTCACTTGAATTCCTGAGTTGAACTGATCAGTCCATTCTGAAGGAATCTGCAAAGATATCAAGAAAAGATGAAGGCTCTCTAAAAGGGGAGAGATTATATCAAAATTCATATTTTTTGGAGGGTAGTGTTGGACAAACAATGTTAGGGAGAAAATGTTTGTCCTATATGGATCAAAAGTTTTGGATCGGGCTAATTTTTTATGAGGAGATAAAAAATCAGTCTAATCTAAAACTTCTAACCCCATAAAAAAATGGTTTAAAATTGTGAATCGTTAATTTTTTATCGTTAATTTGTAAACCACTTTTGATGGGGTTGGAAGTTTCAGAATGGGCTGATTTTTTGTAAGGATAATCTTCTCGCCATAGAATCATCTTTAAAAAAATCAGTTCAATCCAAAACTTTTAAGCCATATTGGACAGATATTGTCTCCCAACGATGTCCGCTAAACGGACCCTTTATTTAAATCTCAAGATTAATTTAAAATTATTGTTTGGGTCCCTCCATACATACAGCATCATATGAGCTTTGCCAATAATTGGAGCCATTGGTTTCAGATTCAGAAGGTTCCTTGAAAACCCATTTATGACATTTATCAGAAGCAACTTTTCCCATCAACCTGTTGAAGATTAGTCAACTAACCAATCAAATCCCAAAAATGTTTGATAATAGATAATTTGTCTACATTTTTTTGTCAATTTTAATTTCCTTAATTTTTTTAAGGAGAAATTAAAATTAAAAGTAAAATAAAATAAAACACCGACCCACCACCCACCCTTCTCCGTAATTGTAGAGCTGAATGGACATCTTGCTAAAGGCCTTCCTTACTGGATCCTCACCATCAATATTTTCCACATATTCAGTTGCTCTTCCCTGGCAATACCCATCTTCCCACATCAACATCCTACACACAAACACAAAACCCACTTCAAAAATCACACAAAAAATTATTTGAAGATTACAGGATACACTTAATTACTTAATAGTTAATACTTAATACCCATCTCTCTCTCTCTCTCTCTTCCCCTGTTTTTCTCTGTTTCTGCAAAAAGCAAACTATACTCACAAGGTGCCATTGTCGTCGCCAACCTTGCAAGCATTACCACCTCTACTTCTTCTACAATCAACACAGGAAAAACCCATTAGTTAAAGCAGAAATGAATCTACATGAGTTCTGAGAATATAGACGATTTAAAGAGAAAAACAGGGTAAGAGAGAGGTGGTGTTGTTGCATACGGGCGAGTACGGATAGTCCAGAAGACAGAGTAAGTCCAGTCTGAATTGAGACAGACACTCCTAAGGGCCTCATGAAGGGCCATCATCCCAACAGCTTCTTTGCTCCTATCTGATGATCCTCCTGAGCCCACCATCTCTCTCTCTCTCTTTCTAATACTAACTGATTTATAAAAGAGAAATTCGTTCTACACATAAGCTTTTCTATGTTCTTCTTCAGCAACTCCACTCTATGTAATAAGAGCAGAAGATACACTTCTCATCACATCTAAGTTTGGTAGTCTCAGGAGGAAAACAAATGTCGAAAAACACTGTGTGGGGGCAGCTTTTACCTACTTTTTTAGAAGGGAAATTTACCAAAAGAGGGTTAAATATTTGAGAGACCTGATGACATGACTCGCCAGGTGGCATACTCAATAGACTCTCTGACGTGGACAAGTTCAGAATGTGGATATGTATGCCTTGAGATACATGATTATCTTGAAAAACACTTTTTATGGGTAAGTGCAATTATGTATCTCGAGACATACAGATCTATGATTCTCGAACTTGTCGTTTAGGGAGTTAATTGAGTTTGCCACCTGATGAGTCATATTATCATGACTCAATATTTTAATATTTACCAGAAGGAATCAATTTTTTTAAATAAGAAAAATGATGGACTGCTTGCGTTGGACACTGAGTTGGATTTCCCAACCATTGATTTTTAATTTGTATATCTAAGAAAACAAATCTATGGTTATCTGTGCATTGTCAAGTCAGCTCAGTGATGAATGTAGTGTCCAATGTAGATAGTGTAGCATGACTCTTTTAAAAATTACCAAAAATGAATTAAGTCATTTTAGTAACTCGTTAGACTATCCAACGTTTTAATGTATTAAAATTTATTACTTTACCAAAAGTGTTCTCCAAATGATTAAAACATTGGAACGTCCAGCGTTTTTTTAGCTTGCTTCAACACCCCAAGAATTTAACCTCCACTTAATTCATTGGACTGTCCAGTCATTTAATTCATTTTTGGTAATTTTTAAAAAAAATAAGTTATGTTTTGTAAATATTAAAATATTTAATCTTTTTCTAGTAATTTTCTCTTTTTACAATAGCACCGTGTGCAACGTGAGTGAAGAGGGACTATGATTTTGACTCATTAGTAGCAAAATCACAATCTTATCCTTGATCTAATCTAACTTCAAAATTTTCTTTCTACTATTGGGGTGTTTGGAATTTTGATTTGTTTTAGTATTATAACCAATATCTTCATTTAACGTTAATGTACAAGGGATGTTGGTCAAATTCCACAACAATGGTAAAATGTTATGGTTTTTGGAGCATGATGGTATTGGTTAGAAAAGAGTATTGTTAATCAAGCCATACGTCTTGCCGGTTGAGCTCAATGCTGAGCTCCCTAGGGGGTTGGAGGGGAGCAAACAGACCCCTACTCGAAAGGTGGGTGTTTAAGGAAGAGACCTTAAAAGAAAATTTTCAAAGGTAATATTTTAATTTTACTAATATCATGTAAAACTTTGATTAAACTTTCCTAGAGGCACATATATCTATTTTCGGTGAAAAGGTGTAATTTGTAACTATAAGTTTTCTTTTAATAGTGAAATTAGTGTGAACTGTGGATATATATCAATCTTGAGGGAACTATGTAAAAATATATGTATTTTTTTTTTGTGTGATTGCATATTGCTTTATTCTTTTTAATTCTCCATTATTCTTGTTTTCTTAATACAAAACTTAATACCAAAGATTGGATAGGGTAAACAAATCTTATTCTTCTATTTCATTATGTTTAAAGATATGTCTTTTGTTATTAACTTCAAAGGGTTGGTGAGATGGCATCATAAAGTGGAGGTCTTGAGTATGAATCGCCCCTTACACACCATTACTCAAGGATTTATCCCACAAATTACTTGGTACGTGTGGTGGGGGAGGACTGCATGTGCTCAAGTATTCGTTACTATGAGAAAAAGCTTTTGTTAGTGTGAGACTTCATACATGCTTTTATTGTCCTCATCTAAGTTCTCAATCTTTTTGGATCTTCAACCTGGATATTTCCTCTCATTGGGACAATAATCAATGAACATGCCAAATAATTTTAGTTGACTTTCTCTTAGTTTATGATGGATATATAAACTTTATCAACTTAGCAAGATGTCCATTTTATTATATAATTTATTATTAAATAAATTTTGGAAATGGGATTGAGGTCTAGAGTGAAAACAAAGAAGTAAAACATTAAATAAAAAATTCTTTTATAATTGAATAAAAATATATACACATACAAATTAGATGACCCAATTGATTGAGATTTCGAACCAGACATGATTCTATCAGATCACATCAATCCAATCTATTTATAATTCTGCTTGCCACAGTTTTATAGAGCCTAAAGATGTCTTTTACTGCATTTTCATAAAAAAAAAAAAAAGGAAAAATTCTTTCTTCAAAGGTTATAGTTTTATAAGTATCTTGATGCTTGGGGTTGGCTATCGAATATTGAATCCATTCTGATCAGATAACTTATATAAAAGATTTTATGATGATCGATCGGATTGGTTCTAGACCAACCATATCTTGCTCCAATGGGTTCTCGATACAATAGAAAGTACAAAAATATGTGATCATAGTCTATATTTTATTTAAATATATGAAGTTTATCTATATTTCTTTTTATATCAAATCATACTTAATCTGACTTGGATCTGATCCTTTAAGAGCTCTGTGCATTACATGGGGTGATTGATTCCAAAAACATGGAGAAGGGAAAGAATCTTTACTGGTCAAAGATTGAGAGTCTCTGAGATGTTAGATTTTGTTCAATTATTTAAATTAATATTCAATATTATTAAGTCAGATGGATGTTGAAAGCAGGGGTATCATGGTCATTTTAGAGTGATAAAGAGGTAATTAGCAAATGTGAAAAGAGATAAAGATGTCACGTGTGCACGTGCCGTGGCAGTTGGGACACTGGGGCGGTGCATCGTTGGGCATAAACAAATAAATAAAAGGACTGTATAAAGGAAGAGAGGGCTGTTTAGAGTGGTAGAAAGAATTGTACAAAACTAATTGGGTGTACTGCGCCCCCTGCTCACTACAGAGGAGATCCTTTGCTGAACGAAAGTTCAAGCTGACGTGTCTCTCTCTCAGTGAAAGAAAACATCCACTCACCTAAAAAGCCACGTGGACATACTTTTCACCAACCAAATCAAGGAGTATATAAGTAGGGCTATCAATGGGCTTGGGCCGGAGATTTGGGTAGTGTTATTTTTAATAATACTATCAGGCCAGGATGGGCCTGACTCATGTCAAGGGCTAGGTTGATTTGGGAGATAGGCCCATATGATGGTTCAGCTTGGGCCGTTAAATATATTATAATTGAACAATTTGTAATGGGAAGAGTTAAGAGGCCTAAAAAGAGTCAAACATTTTTCAAAATAGGTATTAGAAGTTCTGGAATGGACTGATTTTTTGGGAGGATGATCTCAATGGCGAAGAGATCATCCTCACAAAAAATCAGCTCATTTTGAAAGTTCTAACTTACAAGTTGAAGAATCGTGGATGTTTGATTTTTGTAAACCGGAGATCAATCTCCAAAAAATCAGCCCATTCTAGCACTTCTAACCCATATATTGAAAAAATATTTGGCACAATGTTTGACTCTCTTTAAGGCCTCAGAACGCTACCCATTTATAGTTATATTGCAAATAAATTAGTGAAAATCAAGTCTTCAGTTCAATAGCTTTTCAAAGAGTAATGATTTTCTGACTCCCCCACGTGGCATACTCAACATACACTCCTGATGTGGCATGTGCTAGAATTATAAATCTTTTTTCCCTGGGATACACAACTGCACATATTTATGAGGATGTGCAGATATGTATCCTGAGCCATAAAATCTATGGTTCTAGCCCATGCCACGTCAATAGAGTATTTTGAGTATATGCCATGTGGGGGAGTTAGATAATCACGACTCCCTTTCGAATTGAATTAATAAAAGCACATCAGTGGGTTTTCAATTTAGACCATAAGACATTTGACGATGAAACTAAGTCGATAAGCTTTGTTTTGCAATTCTATGAATTAATATGATTATTTTTCCAATAAAAAAATCAATACCCTAACGAGTGTTTGATTACAGCCAAAATATATGTGCTAGCTGAATTTTCTTGAAGCACAATACCAATTTGCTAATTAGGTGTGTATGATCACAGAAATATGTTTTCTCGAGGAAATCAATTTGCGAGAAGCTGTTATATATCTAGAAAATAGATTACCTCAGAAAATGTTGTTTGATTGCACATAGGAAAAAAGAAATTATGTTTTAAGTTTTGAAGTTTCAAATAATCGACAGAGTTACAAAACGGACGAGCTAGATAATCAACTTGTTTAGCTAGTTCTTTCTAACATATTGTGATAACATGGAATATTGTTTACTCAAGAGCTAAATAAAACGATAACAAAATGCACAAACACAGATACCTCAATGATTCACATACAATTCCATAGATTATTGTGATCGCTCCTAATGGACAATTGGATCCAATTTTTGTTCTTAAAAATTTATTTTCTGTCATCTAGTCGAATAAGGTATAAAATGGGGTAGCTACCTACCACAACAGATAGGGTTGACAACTCATCTTGAATCAAATCAAAATGAATCTTATGCAATTGACAGGATTGCATGAAAGATTTAGTATTTAGTTAAATAAACTAAATTTTAGAAAGTTTTGATCTCAACAATTAATGTGACTTTATGTACTAAAGGTCCCTCCTGGCCTATATATATTTCATATTTCTACTCCATTTTTGTTCAAAATGATAGATAACATCACCCCCCTCCCCCCCCCCCCCCCCCCATCATAAACTTCTTTTTGTTGCTTCAAGATCTACACGACGTGAAAAAGGTACATCGAATTTAGTCCTTTTTTCACGTAGTGTAATTTAAAGAATCACATTGAATTTGCCCTGTTTTTTTTACGTAGTGTTATAAATCCCCAAAGTTAGTTGAAAGATATTCAAGATGCTGTTACTAGCGACGTTGGGTTGTTGCCGGGTTTAGTTCTGATCTTTGTTTATGACATTTCATATGCTAGGCATGGGGAGACGATATAATAGCATTGATCCCACACACAAAATGATCATATATACATTCCCATCAATGGGTTGTATAGGAAAAATATTACGATGGAAGAACAAAGTCATTGAAGTAGAGCTCAAGATAGTTCTCTATTTCAATAACTTGCTGGTGGCTTTTTATTTATATACCCTTCGTAGTGTTTAACTTCATGGAGTTTTTGTTCCATATCCCCAAGAGTGTTCAAAAAATTAGATTATTTGGGTCTTTCTTTCCATATCCACACACGCGCGCACTTTGTTGTTCTTGTTTGCATCTTAAAGTAGCTGATCGTTGTTCATGACATTTCATCCTTGAACTTTGGTGGTGATGACTGTTTTCTTTCGACATCAATGATGGAGATTTCACCAAACTAGAAATGTTTCTAGACTTTTGTGGAGTTCATCTTTGACAATGGCAATGAAGTGATGACTTTAATTTCATTTTGGCACCCTAACATCATCCCCACTCTTATCCTCACCATTTTCACATTCATCATCGACTAAAAAAGGTTAAAATGAGGAAAATAGAAACTCACCTGTTGAACTATGGTCTCAACAGATCTAACGACCACTTCATCAATGGGCCTTAGCTTCCTTTTCTTTCTGCCCATTTTCTTGTGTCATCTTTATGTTGATACTTGCTGGGCATTGTATGCTTACAACATGGAGAGGCGCATGTGCATGCCCAAGTTGATTCTTGATCATCTCCAGAGACACAGAAGACTCTTGGTTGCTCAACCTTCTTATTATGTTGCTATTCTACAGAGGAATTGCCAAATCATGCTAGAAAAATTTATGTTTGGAATCGTTTGCATTTTCAAGAATTTTGTATATTGTAATCTAGGGGGTATGCCCCCTTTCATGGTCATATTGTAACATTTCTAATTTTTATTTAAGTTCCACTTGTTTGCTTTAGCAAACAAAAAAAAAAAAAATTGTGATTATGTTTGAAGGGCAGACTAAATATTCATCCATAAGAGGTATAGTTTTCTTGGATCCATGAAATAAATAATAACTGAAAGCCAAATATTCTCGTTAGAAAAGTCTGAATTTTTGGCAAAATATTCTCCAATGGCATCAATTTTTTTCTCACTAAGCTAAGGTAAATTCATTATTCATTCAAAGAGCTACCAGATCAAGAAGCAACCACGTACGTCGAGGGTACCTCTACTATTCAACCATATAAAGTGTCTATTGTTGCTTGAAATGTTAGAGGGATGAATAATACAAATAAAAGGATCATGATTTTTATGCACGAGGAGAAAGTGAAATTCATGGGCTTTCGTGAAACTAAGGTTGATGAGAAGGAGAATTTCATGGACACTTTGTGAAAACTGAAAATTTTGACAAAATAATTCGACAGGTCAGGGCCCAAGAATTTTACAAACTGAATTTTCGATGGCCTAACGCCGTTGAAATTTTTGATGTTCCCCAATTTGACGGCCTCGAGCCGTCATATTTCTTCCATCCTCCATTAATTTGACGATTTCAACCCATTGGAAAAAACAAATCTACAATAAAAAATTCGACGTCTTGGTCTGTCAAATTTTATGAAATTCGATGGCCTTAGGCTATTGAATATGGGCATTTTTCACATTTTGGGACAATTATAATTCCCATTATTATGGCAGAATACAGGTACTTAGGATCCATTGAAATATAAACTGGAGAAAAGTTTGGAATTTGAAATCACAGTAGTCTATGTAGAAAATTTGGAGAGGGACCCTTGTTAGCAACTACTACTTAGCTGCAGATAAGTCCTTCAAAGAAACACCAAAATCTAGTTTTCTTGACAGGAAAAGCCCACGCGTACAAGATCTCAGGTTTTTCAAGTGACAAGATTGCAGGTTTAAAGTGAGAATCTCACTGGTTTATATAGTGATGATCTCGCTAAAATTAATGACCTTGCAAGATTGTCACTTTGAACCTTTGAAATTGTCACTATTCACGTTTTCGGAAATTAAAATGAACAGTGAGCCGGAATCGTATTTTTGTCAAAAGTTGATCACGTATTGGTAAATTTCTCAATAATTTAACGGTGGTCAGGAAGACCCTCCACATTATAAAAACCAGTTCACTCGGCATATTACAAGAAAGCATCTCTTTCTCACAAAAACTACTCAAATAAGAAATTAAAAGAAAAGAAAAAAAAACTGAAATTAAAGAAACAAAGAGATGTGATAATTGTATTTTGTTTGATTTTCTTCATTGAAATTGTCTTCACAGGCATGAAGGCTGACTGCTGCCATTCCCACCTCCCTTGTTTTAGACGAAAAATCGTCATGAAATGAACAGCTAGAGAAGCCTCTCTTCAAACCTTCAGCCTAACAGGGAGCAACCGTTCTTTCATGGGCAAGGCTGAGAAGAAGTACGTCGAACATATAGAGAGTCAAGTGTGCCTCAGACCTCTTATGTTCATTACCACCCTTCAAGGCAACTTGACCTCATGAGTTGGAACCATTTCTCCTTGAAATGTCATAAACAACGACCAAAAAAGAACATCTCCAGCTCTTTCTAAAAACTTTACAGATATATAGATCTCAAAAGAATAAAAGAAAGCTAGAGGTGTCATAGTCAACAAAGCGCAAAAACAAGATTTTCAACACTCTCTTCGAGCAAAAATGTAGTGAAAATGAAGGGTACATATAGGCCAAATGAGAGAGACTTTCCATTTAAAGTCACATTAATTTCTATAGGAATCTTGCTTAATTTAGTAAACTTTTAAATATCAAATTTTAAATGCAGCATTCCCATATCTTGAAGGTCCATTTTGATAGGCCCAAGATGAGTTGTCAACTCTATCCACAGTGGTTGGTAAGTTTCACCTAACTTTATACCTTATTGGGTTGATCAAACAATAAATTAATATGATAACAAAAATGGATCATCTAATCCTTGAGGAAAGATCGCCTCGAATATGTCAAATGGAATGATCAACAACATTGAAAGTTGATCATCGAGATAACAATTTATTTGCATTTCGTCATGTGTTTGTTTAGCCCTTGCAATTACAAACATTCCACTTAATCTAAATATTGCTTGACGAACCCAATCAATGATGCAATTTTAAGGAATGATCAACGACATTGAATGTCAATCATCAAGGTAACAATTTACTGTGCATTACATCACATGTTTATTTAGCTCTTGCAACTACGAACATTCAATGACATTGAGTCAATTGAGTGTGCCACATGGGCTAGTCAGATTATCACGATAGCTCTAATATAAAAATCATCATCTTCAATCCTTGATTTAATTGAAGTTTCATTTATTTTCTTCTCATTGGGTTATTTGATAGTCCATGAAAATTGAAGTAACCCCATGTGGAGAATGATTGCTTTTTGGTTAAAAACAAATCAAAGATTTTTTTTCCAAGTAGCTGAAGATGAGGGTAGTTTAGTCGTCATCTATTAGTCTTTCATAGAAGACCATGGTCAAGGGGTTTGTCATTAATCAAAAGGACTGTTTGTCTATGGGATCCAAATGGTGGGGTTAGGGCATTGACCCTTTTGCATTTTGATGGACACAAAAGCCTAATGATGAGACATAAACCTGTGCCATATGTTATGAACTTAGGATCCCTGTGTATTTGAGAGACCGGGGACTGAGCAAGATGGTTCTTACTCTTTATTTTTTTATTTTTTTATTTTTTGTTCTTATAAAGGAAAATTTGTTCTTTAGGCATCCAATATGCTCTTCCCATGTGTCAATTTTAATGTCACTCCAACAGTACTCTTTGTTTATATGTGAACTTTGGCTCATTACTAGACTTTTTGAAAATTGTGTTGTATGGAATTGAGGACACACAAACTCTTAGGATTTTGAGAGATTTGAACCCAATTCTTGTTCAACAGAGATATATAGGCATTTTGTGATTTTCAGTACCCTTCAAAACCCATAAACATTGATTAGAGTGTTCAATTCCACCCAAAACGAGGTAAGTCCAATTGATGTGCGTTTGGAAGCATGAATTGCATAGTTAATTAACTGTATGATTACGAAGATGATTGTTTGGGTTTTGATTTGTGGAGTCTTACTGTGACTGGAAATCGGAATTTGGACCTTTTAAATTAAAAGAGATTCTTGAGAACTGAGAAAGACAATAGGAAAGTTGATCTAGAAAATGGCTTTAGATGAAATGAGAAGCGCTTAATTATAACCAATTGATGAGACTACTTATCTTGGTTGAACAACTCAATTGGCATTGACAGTACTAGGTATATAGCCTCATCGTGGGATGACAAGTTGGTGATTATAAAAGATTGGATAAGGCTAATCATGATCTGATCAAACACAAACAACACGAGTCTGATTCTGCTGGGGGTGAACTGATAAAGCACGAGAGGTTTAAATCAAGGAGATAATATTCATGCCTTACTGGACTACTAATTCTCAAGCCTTATAGCATTGATTGTCTCAAGCTTAATATTATCGAAAGGATTTGATCTATTTCAAATTAAAGACCCAAGCTGCTTTTTTTACATATGTTTTGGTCTTGAGCTTTTCCATCAATTAATATCTCTCTCAGTTAGTCCGCCATAATTTTTATTGACAGAAAGATAACATGATGGCTACATGTCAGACTTTAACCAATAAAACCAAGTTCGATTTGTATCGGTAATTTGGTATGGTAGGCAAAAGGTGTGTTTTATTTCTCATTCTCATTTTCTGACAAAAAAGTTTCCATTTATTTAATTTAATGAATCCAAAAGTAAATGAAATAACACTTTTATGGAAGAATGAATAAGACAACAATATCAATATGACATCAACATAAGTATTACCAAATTAAGGAAGATATTGCAAAAATGAAAAGAAAAAAGAGAAGAAATTAGAGAAACTAAGATTTGAGACCGTTGGGTTTTCTTTGATTTTCTTCATTGAAGATGTCTCCAAAGGCCTAGTGCATGGCTGCAACAAATTCTAATTCAACTTCTTTGTCAAAGTCATCTCTACTCAACAACAACAACAAATACAACCACAACACAATATTGGGTAAGAAAAGATAAAATAGAAAGAAAAGAAATCTTCCAGGATACCTCGAGCTTAAGGGAAGTGACCAACTCGCCATGGTTGAAAACCAGTTCAGTGAAAACACGGAGAGCTAAATATGTGCTTAGAAACCTCTTGTATCCATCACCAACCTTCAAGGGCACTTGGGTACTTTACGGGCGCTACGAATCATCCCTTCATGTAATGACATAATGTTGTGCTACGTGTGGCAATTTTGATGAATAATACGAAAGAGAAAAACATGAATGAAATAAGAAATAAACACACACAGATTTAACGCGGTTCGGTGATGTGCCTACATCCACAAAAACGAGAAACTGAATTTTCACTATATGTCAAATTAGGGTTACATCATAAGAATTTATAATAAACCTTAGTCGTACAATAGGTATTAGAAAATTCTAATAATACCATTGTACCATACCGCAGGGGGGTTACCCCGCAGCCCCAATCTACAAAATTCGTCCCTAGCAAACATATGTTTTTAGCAGATGTCGTCGTTCACTCCGTTTCGTTCAATACATTATGCGTTCCGAGCTTCGCTCGGAACTCAAAACTCTCCTCTCTCCACTCCGACTTCACGTCGGCATCTGCCTATATTCTTTATATACGTATTCTACTCAATATAAGCGACATACATCAACAATCTCCACCTTGACGAATATCTACCCCTTAAGAGAAACACAAAGAAACATAACCCGAAACTCCACCTAGGACAATAGGTTGGGATGTCTCCCATCTAGCATCTGGAAACATTAATCAAGTCCAAGCAATGCTTGAACTTATCTGTACTAACATGCTTTGTCAACATGTCCGCTGCAATCTCAAAAGTGTGAACTTTCTCAAGCAATAGTTCTGCCCAGAAGTTCTTGGCAAGCCTTGCATTCAACTTGAGACACCTTGCTTTTTCAGTTATTATTCTGTTCATCCTTTCTACTACACTGTTCTGTGGTGGTGTCTTGCGTACTGTGAAGTGCCTCTTGATTCCATGCTGCTTACACTATTCCATGAACTTTGAATCTGTGTACTTAGTACAATTTTCTAACCTGAGACATTTGATCTTCCTACCTGTCTGGTTTTCTATTTCAGCTTTCCACAAATTAAACTTGACAAACGTTTCTGACTTGTGTCGTATGGAAAGGTTTGCCATTTTCCTTTATTCCTTTTTTTATTTTTTTATTTTTTATTTTTTATATATATTAGTAAACTTGAATTTTAAGAAAATCTTAATGTTATTCCATTAAGATTACGCACTACCTTAAAACAATGAACTAACTCTTGTTTTGATATTTCCTTTGTGCAATCAAACACCCAAAAATATTTTCTTAGAAAATCCATTTTTCATGACAGTGAAATTTATTTGCCAAAGAAAATACTTTCTATGAAATTGTCATGCCCTAAGTTTAGTGAGCTTGATCAAAATTCATTAATTCAATCAATATCTCGAATTTCCTGGTAAAGCTTGCCATTAATTGCAAGAGCTAAATAAACACGTAAGAAAATGCACAGAGCATCGATATTTCGATGATTGACATTCAATTTTGTTGATCATTCCAATTACAGTATTCTACTGTTTGATAAGAACTAGTTGATCATTTTTTTGTTATAACTGAATTTTGTTGTTCAGTCAACCCAATTAGGTATAAAGCGGGTGTAACCACCAACCAAAAGATCTTCACCCGATCCAAATGGATGTTGGAGATTTGGGAAGGTGCACGTAAGATTTTATATTTAATTTAAACACTTAATTCAGGATCGTTGCTCAAGATGTTAAGGATTTTCTTACCTTAATGAGAAAATTATTTCTGAGGGGCATTCTCATGAAGAATGATTTTTCAAGATCAAAAAACAATGCGAACCATGTTTGAAAGCCTCCCTTCAATTGATTCCCTCACAAGAGCCGTTTCTCTCTTTAAAAAAAGAAAATCTCTCTCAAGAAACCCTAAATAAGAGATGGACTTTGTTGCAGCTCAACAACTAATTCTAAGTAGAGACAACACTGAAGTTAACCATAGCCCTCTTATGTTCATCACCACCCTTCAAGGCAACTCAGCCACATCTCTCCATGAAATGTCATAAACAACGACCAAACAAGAACATCTCCAACACTTTCTAAAAACTTTACAGATATATAGATCTCAAAAGAATAAAAGAAAGCTAGAAGTGTCATAGTTGACAAAGCCCAAAAAAAAAAAAAAAAAAGATTTTCAACACACTTTGAGCAAAAATGTAGTGAAAATGAAGGGTACATATAGCCCAAAAGAGAGAGACTTACCATTTAAAGTCACATTAGTTTCTATAGGAATCTTGCTTAATTTAGTAAAATTTTAAATATTAAATTTTACATGTAGCATTCCCATATCTTGAAGATCCATGTTGATAGGCCCAAGATGAGTTGTCAACTCTATCCACAGTGGTTGGTAAGTTACACCTAACCTTATACCTAATTGGGTTGATCAAACAATAAATCAATATGATTACAAAATGGATCATCTAATCCTTAAGGAACGATCGCCACAAATATGTCAAATGGAATGATCAACAACAGTGAAAGCTGATCATCGAGATAACAACTTATTTGCATTTTGTCATGTGTTTATTTAGCCCTTGCCATTACGAACATTCCATTTTATCTAAATATTTCTTGACGAACCCAATCAATGATGCAACGTTAAGGAATGATCAAGATAAGGAGTCAGCTTCTTCACTGCCTGGGACTATACGTGCTCTCTTAACATTTCCCTACCACACTTGCACATGCAACTTGCACCTGTCTTAGTGGAAGAATCAGTCGGAAAGTCCGCATTCACACCGTTGTTTTTGTTACTCGTTTCTGAAGAGTTTGACATTGTTGGAATTGATTTAGCTGAAATCATTTCCATGTCTTCCGAGGATAGAGGGGTTGGTTGTAAGGCAAGCTGTTGTAGTTGTAAAAGCTATGCAACCAAGCACCGAGTGAGAATTACTAACTGTTGAACAATATAATAGTATTTCATGTACTTGTTAACTAACACTCACTTTCTCGTCCAACTCAGTGGAGATGCGCTGGAGAGTGGTAATCTCAGCCTTTATATCCGAGTGAGAAGGATCAGATTCGGAACCCTTCAGTTCGTCCATGACCCCAGCAGCCAAGCGTTACAAACTGATAGAGCTTTCTCGCAATAAGTAATGGCCTTTTCAGGCTTTATGCCAACCTCCATTGCCATACATATCCTAAAATATCTGAGATTTGGGTAAAGGTTGTCATCAAGAAATTTTTTTTTGGGAAAAATGAATACAATTATTACTACATAAAGAATTTGACAATAAACAGATTAACTCGGATACAGTTCAACCATGTGTAGACTGTCAGGTTCGAGCCGATGGTGCTCCCGAATGGATAATGAGTCATGATGATCCCTTAACAATCTCTTAATGTCCTTTGCAGGATACACAACAAATTAAGCAACCAACTTAGATATGAGAGTTCCTTCCAGGACAAAGCAATACAAATGAACCTGTTCCTGAAGCAAGGTCCCCCAGGGCTGCATAGATGTCTCTTCTCTGCATTGTGTCTCTCGAGTACATGCAAACCATTTCACTCGTTGTTTCAGTCACTTTTTTTGCTCTATCTACGTCTGACATGCTGTCAGATCCTTCGCCCACTTTACTTCCCGCATCATCATCTTTTACCTTATCTTCAACATCATCTTCTACCTTATCTACCTCAGTAGCATCTATCCCACCCCCCCAAGAAAAAAAAAAAAAAGTTAGAGCTCATTTGGTTTAGAAGTGAAAATAATAAATATGCCAACCACGATATAGATACATACCCACGAAGAACTTTACCAAGATATTCTGGAGAAAGATTACCAGAGCTTCCAGTTCTGTGCAAATACAATTGCATGATTAATGACCGAAGCCCTTTCAATAACCCCAGACGAGAAAACGGTGCAATATGTCTATATGATTAATGAGAAATAGCATTTTTGGATTCTAATTTTATTAAATAAAATATCTAAGCATTATAATTTAACAAAAGAAAAATTCAATAAATAAAGAACAGGGCATGCTAAGGTCAGAGAAAGAATTTCGACCAAGTTTCAACATCAAACTTAATCGCAATTGAGAAAGACAAACAAGAATCTTCAGTGAAGCATGCTTTAAGACATATAAATTATACATATATTTGCAACAATACACATTTACTTAATCAAGAAAGAAAAATGTTCCTCGATTGAAAACTATATCTCTACCAAAACACAAAATACTTCATTGGGGAAACAAATCTTGCATCAAATTTCATAGAAACAATTCAAAATTTTAATACCAAATGAAAGAGTAGAGACCCAAGAAATGAAAATACTTTGCGACGATCAAGCTCAAGAAATTTCAAAACTAATTATAAAAAACAAAACGTGTGAAATTTAAATAGAAAATCAGAAACAATAAACTCTAACATGTATTCAACAACACGACATTCTTGGAAAGACAAACAAGAAACTTGAGTGAAGTATGTTTTAAAACATATATGTTGATGTATGTGGCTCATATTGAGTGGAATATGTATATAAAGAATATAGGCAGATGCCGGAGTGGAGAGAGGAGAGTTTTGAGTTCTTTTTTCTGCTCGGAATGCATAACGTATCGAACGATGGCATCTATTAAAAACATATGTTTGCCAGAGACGAATTTTGTAGGTTGGGGGTGCGGGGGCAACGACCCCGCGGTATGGTACAAGGGTATTATTGAAATTTTCTAATACCTACGGTATGACTAGGGTTTATTATAAATTCTTATTATGTAACTCTAATTTGACATATAGTGAAATTCAGTTTCTCGTTTTTGTGGATGTAAGTACATCGCTGAACCACGTTAAATCTTTGTGTTTATTTTTATTTTTTTCTTGTTTTTCTCTTTCGTATTATTCATCAAAATTGCCGCACGTAGTATAACAATATATAAAGCATAAATATTGGAAATAACAATTAAATTAACAGTTTTAATGCTTAGTATGATTAAAAACAATTACAAACAAAATTATATACATTTTAATCACAATTGAGAAAGACAAACAAGACTTTGATTGAAGCACACTTTAAAACATATAAAGTATAAAAATTGGAAATCAACTCAAAGACACTAGTTATGATTAAAAACAATTACAAACAAAATTATGCACATTTTAAATAATGTGCATTTCTTTAATCAAAGAAGTAAAATGTTCATAGATTGACAGAAGAATTCATTTGGGAAACCAATCTCGCATCAAATTTCATAGAAACAATCTGAACATCAAAATTTCAATATCAAATGAAAGAGTAGAAACCAAAGAAATAGAAAATCAGATACAATAAACTCTTACTTGTATTCAATGGCACGACCGAAGCAATAAATAGCTTCAGCAAAATTCTTGGCTTTCAGGGCATTCGATCCTCTGTCCATCAACTCTGTGTAATCCTCTAGGTTTTTGATGCAATCTGCTTGATTGACAGAACGGCTATTGCGAGAATCTGAGCCAACACTCTCATTCCTCGAGATTCTCTGTCCTTCATTGGAGAGCGGGATTCTTTTGCCTTCCACAGGAACCTGAGATGAAGTGTTCCCATGAGAAGAAGACATGGCTAACGAACTCTTGAGGTTCTGTTCCTTGAAGTTTTGAAAATCACTTTAATGGCAGAAAAGAAGGAAAAAAAAACCAAAAACTAACAACACTTCTCTTTGATTAGTTTCAACTTGGACGTTTGATTGGAGAAATATATAATAGAAAAGAAAATGGAGAAAATTTATAACGTCTACACTAACTTACATAAAACGGTTAGAACCATTATTTTTTATTAACAGCTTTTTCGAACAGAATTACGAAAATACCACTGTACGTACGAAGCCCTTCTTGAAATCGTTCCTTCATGGGAAAGGTTGAGAAGAAGTACGGATAACATATAGAGAGTCAAGTGTGCCACATACCTCTTATGTTCATCACCACCGTTCAGGGCAAGTCGGCCACATGAATTGGAACCATTTCTGCATGAAATGTCATAAACAATGACCAAACAAGAACATCTCCAACACTTTCTAAAAATTTTACAGACATATAGATCTAAAAAGAATAAAAGAAAGCTAGAGGGGTTATAGTCGACAAAGGCCAAACAAAAAAAAGATTTTCAACACTCACTTTGAGCAAAAATGTAGTGAAAATGAAGGGTACATATAGGCCAAAAGAGAAAGACTTACCATTTAAAGTCACATTAATTTCTATAGGAATCTTGCTTAATTTAGTAAATTTTTAAATATCAAATTTTACAGGCAGCATTCCCATATCTTGATGGTCCATTTTGATAGGCCGAAGATGAGTTGTCAACTTTATCCACTGTGGTTGGCAAGTTACACCTAACTTTATACCATATTGGGTTGATCAAACAATAAATCAATATGATTACAAAAAGGGATCATCTAATCCTTAAGGAACGATCGCCTTGAATATGTCAAATGGAATGATCAACAACATTGAAAGTCGATCATCGAGATAACAAATTTATTTGCATTTCGTCATGTGTTTATTTAGCCCTTACAATTATGAACATTCCACTTGATCTAAATATTGCTTCATGAACCCGATCAATTATACAATGTTAAGGAATGATCAACAACATTGAATGTCGATCATCAAGATAATAATTTACTGTGCATTCCATCACGTGTTTATTTAGTTCTCGACATTACGAACATTCAACTTTATTTAAATATTCCTTAACGAACCCACTCGAGGATGCAATGTTTCAAATGGAATGATGAACAACATTGAATGTCAATCATTATGAGATAACGATGTACTGTGCATTTCGTTATGTGTTTATTTAGCTCTTGCGGTTATTAACATTCCACTTTTTGTAAATATTGCTTAACAAACTCACTTGATGATATATGCAACGTTTTAAATGGACTGATCAACAACATTGAATGTTGATCATTGTGAGATAGCGATCTATTGTGCATTTCATTACGTGTTTATTTAGCTCATGCAGTTACAAATATTCCTCTTTATCTAAGTGTTGTTTAAAGAACCAATTCGATGGTGCAAGCATCTAGCATGCAAGCTTTATAGCTAAATTCGACACAGAGAATGAATAATGAATTTCCAGAGCTCCTACTAAACTTATAATATTTATGATTGTGTAAAGAGTATTTTCTTTCTAGAAATTAATATAATGATATTTATAAGGTAGACTTTATTATCAGAAAGTGTTTGAACAGGCACACTACCAAAATGTAAAAAATAAAATAAATAAAATAAAAAATAAAAAAATAGCTGGTTAATAGTTTTGGAGTTGTGGGTTATCATGATAGTATAACATTAGGATTTTCCTACCTTGGTGGAAAAAAACCATTTTCTTGGGGCTTGGGTGTGAGAATATTAATTTTGTCAAGATGAGAAAAATATTCCCAAGAAGAATGATTTTCTTGTAGATCGCTAACGCAAAGTGAAACAATAGAAGGATAAGAAAAATCTGGTACAGTGTTCACTAGAAAAGAACTCTCAAAGAAATTTTTATAAAATTGAAGATAACTTCTGCATTATAGTTATAGTCCTTTTTATAGAAAATGAATTCTAATCCTAGTAAAACATGAAAATAGCAAAATACAACAAAAACTACTAAAAATAGTATAAATGAATTGAACGTGAAAATAAAAACTACTTAACCCAAAAAGTAAAGTAGAATTGACGGTGGGTGATACTGTCTACTATGACTAAAGTTAATAATAAAATGAAGCAGAATGCAAAAGTATCATTAAAATGTAAATCGTGGGAGACATTTCTGACACACAACCACATTAGATATGTCCCCTATGATGTATATTTCAATGATACTCCAGCACGACTCTAAAATGAAAGTTTCCTAAAATAAATTTTTTTTACCTAAAATATGGTAAATGGAGCTATGGGGCTGAAAATAAAAAAGCCAATAACATTGCTTGGATCTGGAAGTGGGTTTTTGAGGATAATTCTAAAAGAGATATTTGATTGAGCTAATTATTGATGATGATTCATCAAACAATTCAGCTTTATATCTGTAAAGTTAAGATTGTACGATAATCAATATTCAAAAACCAAAAAAAAATGTGCTTTCCAAATCTCGAAGAAGGTGTATTGAAGATTTATACTGGTGGTTGGAGGGAGCCTTGGCTTTGTGGGTATAGATCACTGTAGGAAGGACCCGGGAGATCACTGTAAATTTTTGAGAATAATTCAGAAGATTTGTAGCATTCATTGAGATAAAGGACTCGGGAGCAATCAATTGACCAAGACTCAAGTCCTGTGGGCCCAGGTTGACTAGGGAGACGTAGTTAAGGTAGTGAATCAAACCTCAAAAATTGTATTGAAGATTGACGATTGAATATCATTCATATAGAATTAGGATTTTCGATTTATTGTAATTACGAAAAAAATTTTGAAATCCTAAAAACCCTAATCTGGTTTTTATAAATAGGAGACTAGGCTAGAGTAAAAAATCATCTAGAGATTAGAATAATAGTAATTTTCTTTTCTATTTTTGTTTTTACTTTTTGTTAAAGATTTATAATTGAAGAACCTTTGCCGATTTCAAAGTTCAAGAAGCAATAAAGAGGATTCATCTTTCCCTCATCTGTCATCTCTATTTTCTATCATGTTTATTTTATTTTAAAATTCTTGTAATGATTGTCGGTTGAACTCTTTGTTAGATCGATTAAGGAAGTCGGAGCAAGCTTTTATCAATCTTTTTACTATTATCATGATAATGCATGATCATTTTATTGTGATAGTTTTAAGTAAATATCATTGGATTTCATATTGATTGTTTCTCAATTTTGATGGTTCATTTTTTGATAAGTTCAAGATTAACCATGCTTCACAGAGAACAATTAATATCTATCACATAATATTAGTTTAATATATTAATCACATACTTTCAATATCTTTTCTAATATAACTGTTTGATTTTTCGATCCACAAATATTAATTTTATTTAGTGGATCGAGATAATTAGAGGATCATAAAATCATTGATAAAACTTGTGACAGTAGATCTAATTGGTCTATACTTCTCCATAGTATTTTAAGTCTTTACTTTTAGTATTTTCTTTTAGATAATTTCTCTCGAAAATTATTTTTAAATCGTTTGCATAAATTGAATTGGGTTCAAAGTGAAAAGATTACCGGATTAACATTGTCTTTGTGGATTGATCCTTGTTTACCAAGATAGTTTTGTTCTTTTAATTTTATAATCTATAACTTGAACACTTATCAAAGAAACAAAGGCTTAACATGGTTCCACCACATAGAGGTCTTCTTTTTATCGATCCAACTCCAACCACAGTGCTATGATACTAAAATGGGTACATTGGTCCTTAAGAAATGATAATGGGTTGTGATCACATTGTTGAGATATCCATGTGTTGTGCATTTTGTTAGGTACGTGGTTATTTACTTCTCAAAGTCACCGAACATCCCAAGTTATCATAATATTGTTGAAATTACATTGGATCAAGTTTGGCATGGACAAACTATAGTTATCAAATCTTTACTATTATAATGAGGGGGAGGAGTAGAAGTGGTTCAACACCAAAAGTATGACTCATTTTATATTAGTAAACAGGGGGATGCTTCCAACCCTAGTTTACTGAAAAAATCACGTTTCTCAGAATCAACCACAACCACCCATCATCCAACATAGCTAAAAAGGTAAAAAGAAAAAGGGGGGGGGGATTGAAAGGATAATTCTAGTATTTTTATTAAGCTTAGAAAAGATTAAGGTTGATTGTTTTACCCAGAAGGTTTACAATTTGAGTTCGCATAACCTTATTCATTATTTTAAATGATTTTCAACTTTTAGGAACTCATACATATAGGGATAACACATTTTTCGGAAGTGATAAATTTGATCAAATGTAATTTCAGCAATGTTGTGATAACTTGGGATGTCTAGTGACTTTGAGAAGTAAATAACCATGTACCTAACAAAATGCACAACACATGGATATCTCAACAATGTGATCACAACCCATTATCATTTCTTAAGGACCAAAGTGCCCATTTTAGTATCATAGAACTGTGGTTGGAGTTGGATCCATAAAAAGAAGACCTCTATGTGGTGGAACTGTGTTAAGCCTTTGTTTCTTTGATAAGCAAGAACTTCTTTGATAAGAAGTCCTTCCTACAGTGATCTCTACCCACAAAGCCAAGGCTCTATCCAACCACCGATTACGAACCACTAGTATAAATCTTCACTACACCTTCAAGATTTGGAAAGCACATATATATATATATATATATATATATATATATATATATATATATATATATA
This sequence comes from Akebia trifoliata, assembly GCF_017979445.1. Classification (NCBI taxonomy): domain Eukaryota; kingdom Viridiplantae; phylum Streptophyta; class Magnoliopsida; order Ranunculales; family Lardizabalaceae; genus Akebia; species Akebia trifoliata. Next base: position 3,897,167 of record NC_141385.1, read on the forward strand.
TATATATTATATATATATATATATATATATATATATATATATATATATATATATATATATGTGTGTGTGTGTGTGTGTGTGTGTGTGGTTTTTGAATATTGATTAGCGTACAATCTTAACTTTGCAGATATAAAGTTGAATTGTTTGATGAATCATCATCAATAATTACCTCATCAAATACCCCTTTTAGAATTATCCTCAAAAATCCATTCTTGAATGGAAATGTCGAGATCTTTCAGTTCCAAGCCTATTGGCTTTTTATTTTTAGGCCCAATAACTCCATTTACCGTATTTTAGGTAATTTTTTTTATTTTAGGAAACTTTCATTTTAGAGTCGTGTTGGAGTGTCATTGAAATATACATCATGGGGGAGATTTCTAACGTGGATGTATGTCAGAAATGTCTCCCACGATTTACATTTTAATGTTACTTCTGCATTTTGCTTCATTTTATTTATAACTTTAGTTATAGAAGATAGTATCACCCACTGTCAATTCTACTTTACTTCTAGAGTTAAGTAGTATTTATTTTCATGCGTAACTCATTTTTACTATTTTTAGTAGTTTTTGTTGTATTTTGCTATTTTCATGTTTTACTAGGATTAGAATTCATTTTCTATAAAAAGGACTATAACTACAGTGCAGAACTCATTTTCAATTTTATAAAAATTTCTTTGAGAGTTCTTTTCTGGCGAATACTGTACTAGATTTTTCTTATCCTTCTATTATTTCACGTTGCGTCAGCAATCCACAAGAAAAATCATTCTTCTTGGGAATATTTTTCTCATCTTGACAGAATTAATATTCTCACACCCAAGCCCCAAGAAAATGGTTTTTTTTCCACCAAGGTAGGAAATCCTAATGTTATACTATCATGATAACCCACAACTCCAAAACTATTAACCAACTATTTTTTTTTAATATATATATATATATATATATTAACATTTTGGTAGTGTGCCTATTCAAACACTTTCTGATAATAAAGTCTACCTTATAAATATCATTATATTAATTCTGAAAAAAAAAATACTCTTTACACAATCATAAATATTCTAAGTTTAGTAGGAGCTCTGGAAATTCATTATTCATTCTCTGTGTTGAATTTAGCTAAAAGCTTGCATACTAGATGCTTTCACCATCGAATTGGTTCTTTAAACAACACTTAGATAAAAAGGAATATTTGTTACTGCATGAGCTAAATAAACACGTAATGAAATGCACAATACAGCGCTATCTCACAATGATCAAAATTCAATGTTGTTGATCAGTCCATTTGAAACATTGCATATATCTTCGAGTGAAACAATATTTACATAAAGCAGAATGTTAATAACTGCAAGAGCTAAATAAACACATAACAAAATGCACAGTACATCGTTATCTCATAATGATTGACATTCGATGTTGTTGATCATTCCATTTGAAACATTGCATCCTTGAGTGGGTTTGTTAAGGAATATTTAGATAAAGTTGAATGTTCGTAATATCAAGAACTAAATAAAGACGTGATGGAATGCACAGTAAATTATCATCTCATTCCTTAACATTGTATCATTGATTGGGTTCGTCAAGCAATATCTAGATAAAGTGGAATGTTCGTAATTGTAAGGGTTAAATAAACACATGATGAAATGCAAATAATTTTTATTTTTATTTTTATTTTTATTATTGATAAGCTTGAATTAAAGGGACCCCACCCTGGAAGCACTACTAACGAATGTAATTACAAGTTAAATCTTTCTCTACAATTCTAACTAGATCTTGAGGAACATTGCACCGCTCTTCAATAACAAAAAAATTATCTGAATAGGACCCCAATTTTGCTAAATAATCCGCCGCTCGATTTGTTTCTCTCCAAAAGAATTCAAAGGAACACTCTACAAAGACTTGGACCTATTCAGAAATTTCCAATAGTATTTCACAATACTTCCATGAAGGCTCAATTTCTTGTTTGATGCATTTGAATGAGTATAAGGAATCTGAGGAGATAATGCTTCTTTGCAAACTCTTCAATCTTGCATATCTCAACGCCTCTAAGATAGCCTGAAGTTCGATCTGAATTATATCTTCTACAAACATGTTACTTCATCTTGCAAACATAATTTCTCCCACATAATTCCTACAGATGAACCTGAAACCCGATCCATGCTAAGATTTAGCCCCATCTGTATTGATCTTCACCACGTTCTCCTCTGACATTGCCCAAAAGATATGTTTAATCATTGGTTTGACAACTAAGTAATTGCAGCTTTATTTACTCATAATCTGCACATTAATTTTTTTGGAGTCGACTTCAATAGCTGCCCCATCGAAACAATTCTTCATAGCCTTTCCCACATGTTTCAGCACTATTTCCTTTGGAAATATAAGTTCCGCAAATATTCGTTAGTTTCGTTCCTTCTAGTAGTAGTATATTACCGCACAAAACGCTGAATGTAACATTTGCATCATCTGTTTATATTGAAAACGCACACTATTTATCACTTGAATTTCATCCTCTATTGACCCCATTCCAACTTTGATAATTCCAAACTTCTTCAAGCATTGGATCCAAATCTATTGTGTATATGAGCATCGAAAGAATAAATGGTCATTTGTCTCTTGATGGTTATCACACATTGAGCACCATGACACCCATTTGAAACCTTTCTTATTCAGATTTTCCATTATAGCTAATTTCTTCTGTACAGCTAGCCAACAAATAAAAGAAATTCTTGGAATATGGTTCTTGTTCCAAAAAAATTTCTTCCAACCAACTGAACCTTGCCCTTCATGTAATGCCTAATAAGCTGATTTCGATGTGAATTGACCATTCGCTGTTAAGCGCCAAACTATTCTATCCCTCAACAACATCTTCGGAATTTGAGTGGCTGAAATCTGATCCATAACTAATTGCATTCGTTCATTATATGGTCTTGGGAAACTCCACCTTCTATCGACAATTAAATCCCAAATCTTCGCATTTAAATGACAATCGAATTGATTAATAACCCGATTTTCAAATCTGAAAATTATGCTAATTTCTTGTAACCAAGGATCTCTCCAAATATAAGTCTCTTCCTTATTGCCAAATCTGGAAATGCAAATAAATTCTTATCTCGATGATCAACTTTTAATGTCATTGATCATTCCATTTGACATACTCGAGGCGATCGTTCCTTAAGGATTAGATGATCCATTTTTGTTATCATATTGATTTATTGTTTGATCAACCCAATAAGGTATAAAGTTAGGTGTAATGTACCAACCACTATGGATGGAGTTGACAACTCATCTGGGGCCTATCAAAATGAATCTTGAAGATATGGGAAGGCTGTATGTAAAATTTGATATTTAAAGCCTTGTTCTTTTCAGTTTCAGAAACTATTTTTTTTTTGCTTTTTTAGCTTTTAAGCCAAAAAAAATCAAATAAATAATGTTCGTTTGGACTTTTTTGGCTCTTATAGATTTTAATTGAAGCCCAAAAGTAGCTCTTAAAAGAAGTTGCCCAAGAGGGATTTTTTCAAATGGCTTTTGTTGGAGGCTAAAAACGTAAAACGATTTAAGTGTAATTACTAAAATATCCTTCATCTTTAATCAAATTTTCAACTAAACATAACCTTAAAAAATGAAATGAGATTGCTAAAATACCCTTCATATTTATCAAAATACCCTTCATCTTCCAAAAATACCTTTCATCTTTAATCAAATTTTCAATCAAACTTAACCTTAAAAAATAAAAAGGAATTATCAAAATACCCTTCATCTTTAATCAAATTTTCAACCAAACTTAACCTTAAAAAATAAAATAAGATTTTCAAAATACCCTTCATTTTTACCAATGATCAAAATACCTTTCATTTTTAATCAAATTTCCAACTAAACTTAACCTTAAAAATAAAAAGAATTATCAAAATACCCTTCATCTTCCAAAATACCTTTAATTTTTTAAAATACCCTTCATCTTTAATTAAATTTCTAACTAAACTTAACCTTAGACAATAAAAGAGAATTACCAAAATACCCTTCATCTTTATCAAAATATCCTTCATCTTTAATCAAATTTTCAATCAAACTTAACCTTAAAAAATAAAACAGAATTATCAAAATACCCTTCATCTTTACTACAAAGATCAATAGTAATTCATTATCACTACTTTATTACCAAAACATCATTCATCTTTATGTAGATGTTAGATTGTATAATATAAAGGTATTTTCTTTATCATATGTTCATTTTTAAGAGGAGATGCTATCAAAATTTCAATAGAATTATAAAATTTATAAATTTATTAAATTGAAAATAATTATTTTTATAATTTTTTAATATAAATTTATTATGTATATATTTATTAAGGTATTCTGCTCATTTTTGTGCATTATGGGTGCATTATCAACATTAAGGGTTTTCTAGTCATTTTATAAGAATCCAGCAATAAAAAGCTATCAAACAAACATCAATTTCTGGCTTATGTGTTTCTGTAACGAACAAGCTTCTGCTGGATGTGATTTTGCAAGCTCTGGACTTCTACTTTTTCCCGAAGTCAGTTTTTGGAGCTGGAGCTGGCTTTTGTAAAGAACAAACCCTAAATATTTACTAAATTGAGCAAGATTCCTATAGAAATTAGTGTGACTTTAAATGGTAAGTCTCTTTCATTTGGCCTATATGTACCCTTCATTTTCACTACATTTTTGCTCAAAGCGAGTGTTGAAAATCTTGTTTTTGATCTTTGTCAATTATGGCACCTCTAGCTTTCTTTGATTCTTTTGAGATTTATATATCTATAAAGTTTTTAGAAAGTGTTGAAGATGTTCTCGTTTGGTCGTTGTTTATGACATTTCATGGAGACGTGGCCGCATGCCTAGAATGGTGGTGATCAACATAAGAGGGCTACGGTTACGTTCAATGTTGTCTCTACTTAGCTCAATTAGCTGTTGAGCTGCAACAATGTCCATCTCTGATTTAGGGTATCCTGATAGAGAATTTTTTTTTTTTAGAGAAATAAACTTCTCTTCCAAGGGAATCAATCGAAGGGAGGCTTTTGAAGATGATTTGCATTGTTTTCTAATCATGAAAAATCATTCTTCATGAGAATGACCCCTCAGAAATAATTTTCTCATCAAGGTAAGAAAATCCAGTTTTTTTTTTCTTTTTTTCTTTTCTTCTATTGGTAAGCCTGAATTGTAAGAAAATCTTAATGTTATTCCATTAAGATCACACACTACCTAAAAACTATAAACTAACTCTTGTTATGATATTTCCTTTGTGCAATCAAACACCCAAAAATATTTTCTTAGAGAATCCATTTTTCAAGACAGTGAAATTTATTTGCCAAAGAAAATATTTTCTATGAAATTATCACGCCCTAAGTTTAGTGAGCTTGATCAAAATTCATTAATTCAATCAATGTCATGAATTTCCCGGCAAAGTTTGCCATTAACTGCAAGAACTAAATAAACAAGTAACAAAATGCTTAGAGCATCGATATCTCAATGATATACATTACATTTTTTTGATCATTCCAATTAAGGTATTCCAAATGATTGTTTGATAAGAACTGGTTGATCCATTTTTGGTTATAACACAATTTTGTTGTTTGACCAATCCAATCAGGTATAAAGTGGGATAACCACCGACCACAACATCTTCGCTTAATCCATATGGATGTTGGAGATTTGGGAAGGTGCATGTAAGATTTTATATTTAATGTAAACACACTTAATTCAGCATTGTTGGTTAGGAAGTTAATGTGACTTAAAATGGCAAGCCTTTCTCTTTTGCCCTATATATTACCTTCAGTTCTACTCCATTTTTGCTCAGAATGAAAGTTAAGAAAAACTTATTTTGTGTGTGATGTGTAGATTATGACAACTCTAGACTTCTTTTGAAGATTTGAATTCTATAAATCTTTGAGGTTTAAAGAAAATTTCCACCATGTAGAATTGGTCACTTCCGTTAAGCTCGAGGTATCCAGGAAGATTCCTTTTCTTTCTATTTTATCTTTTCTTACCCAATATTGTGTTGTTGTTGCTAAGCAGAGATGACTTTGACAAAGAAGTCAAATTAGAATTTGTTGCAGCCATGCACCATGCCTTGGGAGACATCTTCAATGAAGAAAATCAAAGAAGATGCAATGGTCTCATATCTTAATTTCTTTAATTTCTTCTCTCTTTTATCATTTTTAGATCATTTTGCAATATCTTCCTTAATTTTGTAATACTTAAGTTGATGTCATATTGATATTATTGTCTTATACATTCTCCCGTAAAAGTGTTATTTCATTTTACTTTTGGATTCATTAAATTAAATAAATGGAAATATTTTTTTTCAGAAAATGAGAATGAGAAATAAAATACACCTTTTGCCAACCATACCAAATTACCAATACAAATTGAACTTGGTTTTATTGGTTAAATTCCGACATGTGGCCATCATGTTATCTTTCTGTCAAGAAAAAATATGGCGGACTAACTGAGAGTGATATTAATTGATGGAAAAGCTTAAGACCAAAACATATATAAAAGTAACATCTTGGGTCTTTGAAATAGATCAAATCCTTTCGATATTATTAAGCTTGAGACAGTCAATGCTATAAGGCTTGAGAATTAGTAGTCCAATAAGGCATGAATCTTATCTCCTTGATTTAAACCTCTTGTGTTTGATCAGTCACCCCCCAGCAGTATCAGATTCATGTTGTTTTTGTTGATCAGATCCTGATCAGCCCTATCCTTATCTTTTATAATGACCAACTCGTCGTCCCACGATGAGGCTATATGTCCTAGTACTGTCAATATGAATTGAGTTGTTCAACCAAGATAAGCAGTCTTATCAATTGGTTATAATTAAGCGCTTCTTGATTCATCTAAAGCCATTTTCTAGATCGATTTTCCAACTGTCTGTCTTAATGTCAAGAATCTCTTTTAATTTAGAAAGTCAAAACTCCAATTTCCAGTCCCATTATGACTACCCAAATCAAAACTCAAACAATCATCTTCGTAATCGTACAATTAATAACTATGTGATTCATGCTTCCAAACGCACATCAATTGGCCTTCCTTATTTTGTTTGGGATTGAACACTCTATTCCAAAGACCAAGATGCCTCTAATCAATGTTTATGGGTTTTGAAGGGTCCTGAATACCACAAAATGCCTATATATCTCTGCTGAACTAGAATTGGGTTCAAATCTCTCAAAAACCCTAAGAATTTGTGTGTCCCCAATGTCCATACAACACAATTTTCAAAAAGTCAAGTAAAGAGCCAAAGGTCACACATAAACAAAAAGTCCTGCTGGAGTGACATTAAAATTGACACATAGGAAGAGAATATTGGATGCCTAAAGAACAAATTTTCCTTTATGAGAACAAAAAAACAAAGAGTAAGAACCATCTTGTTCAGTCCCCTAATCTCTCAAATACACAAGGATCGCAAGTTGGTAACATATGGCACAAGTTTATGTCTCATCATTAGGATTTTGTGTCCATCAAAATGCAAAAGGATGCCCTAACCCCACCCTCATCTTCAACTACTTACTTGATAAGAAGTGTGTGAAGTTCTTCCAATGATCCTGGATCAGCCTGTGAGAGAGTGAGAATGGAAGCTTTAAAGGGACAGTATTCAATAGGCAGGCCATCCAAAGTATGAAGGATGAGATCATCTTCATTGACAAGCCAACATATGCATGAAGTTTGTCGGCCAACACCTTAATCTGTTGAAGGTAATCTTGCATAGAGGAGGTTCCTTTACTGGTAGATTGTAGTTGTTTCTCGTGTTGTAATACATGAGAGCATGAAAGGGAGGCAAACCTTTTGTCCAGATCATCCCAAACAGCTTTGGATGTTGATAATCCAACGATATATGGAAGAACTGCTTCAGATAAGGTGGAATTGATCCATGTGAGCAGATTTTGATCTTTGAGAATCCACTCCTTGTACTGAGGATTGACAGTAGCGGACAACTTCCCATCATTATCAAGTGTAAACTGTACAGGACAGGGTAATAATCCATCTACAAAGCCCAAAAGATTGTGGCCTTGAAGTATAGGTAGGAATAAGGATCTCCAGGGATGATAGTTACCTCGATCTAGTTTAATAGGAACAAGGTGTGAGATGTTTGACAGAACAAAGGTGTCATTTGAAGGAGCTAAAACAGAGACATCGCAGGCAGCCATGTCGAACTCAAGAAGTGTGTGAAGTTCTTCCAATTGGCACTCAACACGCCCCTGCACGTGTGGACCGAATTAGGCCAAAGCACATGGAGATATGAAATGGGTGACGTCATGGAGAGAAAGGCTCGCTTTGATACCATGAAGAAATCTGAATTTTATTTATTTTTAATAGGATTAGAAGAAATTTGCTTTCTTTATATATTGTTTCTATGTTTTATTTATTTTTATTGCACGTCGATAGGAATAGAAGAATGTTTTTAGGTGTTTTTCCATGTTTTTATTTGTTTGCATTTCAATAGAGTTAGAAGAATATTCTTTATATTTTTTTTATATTTTTATTTGTTTTTGCACATTGATAGGGTTAGGAGAGTATTTTTTTTATGCATTTGTTATGAGTTTGTGATGACATGATCTTTGTGTCTAAACATGGTGCACTACGTCATATTGTGTATATTGCGACGGTAAAATTGCGTTAAAAACGATTGCTAAAGGCTGTCGTTAATTGCGACAGTTTTAGGCTGTCGTTTAAACGTCGTTTCACTTATTTGAGTGTAATAAGTAAAAGTTGGAGTGCCGATAGCCATTCTAACACTTTCTTCGGACAGAAGTTCGACTTCCACCATTGTCAAACTCGTCTCTGTCTCTCCTCTGACTCTCACTCTCTCTCTTGTTAGCCATTCTCACTCTCTGTCTCTGTCTCTCCGCCATTGCACAAACTCGACTGCTATTCTCTTTCTCTCTCTCTCAAATCCGTCGTTCTTCTCGAATCTCTCTTCTCGGATCTCTCTTCTCGAATCTCTCTGTCAGATCTCTCTTCTCGAATCTCTCTGTCAGATCTCTCTTCTCGAGTCTCTCTCTCTCGGATCTCTCTTCTCGAATCAACTCTCTAAGTTTCGATCTAGCATTTCCCTCTCTCTCTCTCTCTCTCTCTCTCTCTCTCAGAATCGATCCGTTTTTTTCATTTTCGAAAGTAAATCGATCGGATTTTCTTTTTTGGAAAGAAATTGATCGGAGTTTGATCGAAAGATCTACGCCGTGGATCCTTTCTTGAAGGAGGCTCTTTAGAACCCTCGTCATCGCCTTACAAGTGAGCTTCGATTCTTCAATTATTTCTTGATTTTGTTTTTATTTGATTTGATTATCTTTTTAGGGTTTTGTGTTTCTTTTTAATGGATTCGTTTTTCTTGTTAGAGATAAGGTTTTGTTTGGAGTATAATTTTTTAGGATTTTTGCTTGAATCTGATCTTTATTTGTTGTTTAGGTCAAATTTTAGTTAAATTTAATGTGGATCTGACGGATTTGTACTAATTATTTCGTATTTTTGTTTGGGTTAGTGTTGATTCTATTTGTTATCTTGAATCAAATTCTCTATTTCCATGGATTCACGGCGACTCCTAAGCACAATAGAGAAGACGATAATAGGGTTCATTCGAAGAGTCTTGTACTACCAAATGGCCTTTAAAATTGTCACACAAATCTCTCTACCTTAATCACAGGAAATATTAGCATCTCAGAATAGTGCCCAAAATCTTGATCCTGGTAAAGAAAATACTAGATAGTCATTGAATTCTATTTAATTTGTTGCTTCATCTCTTCAGGGGTTTAATCATCATCAAATGTCCAAATTAAAGAAAAACGAGGCGCTCACAGCTCAAAGGGAATGAGAGATAAATCAGGTTAGTAAACAATACTTAGCAAGCTTTATTATTATTATTTAGATTTAGGACATGAAGTGATTGTTTGAACTTGTATTATTATTATTATTATTATTATTTATAGTAAGCTATGTACATTTATTAGCTTTCTATTTTTGTTGCATTGTTCTTTTAGTGGATGAAACTTCAGTATTATAAAACTCTTGAGGGCATATTTTTACCTTAAATGACACTGAAGTGCATAAAACTTTTATTTTATTATGTTTGTGCTTCTACTAGACCCTCATCAAGTACAACATTGTCAATTGATCCTCCCAAGGTTGAAATAGAAGGCTTAAATTGGAAAAAGACTTCATATGAGGAAGTGAGACTGTTGTTATGTTATTCTTGTTTGATTTGAATTTGAATGTTGTTCTGTTCTTCTTGTTGATTGAAAATGGTGTATTGTTTCTTGTTTGTTTGGGTTTGTTTGTGTGTTACTTATGTTACTTGATGTATTGTTAATTTCTAAAAATTTCTTGTTTGTGTTTGCTAAATGCCTAAATGTACTTCGTTAGATGTGCATGTTCTTGTACCGTTAAGAAGGTACAAATGGTTGTCGAAGTGGAAGCAGTGCGTGTATAGAAAGAACTTGTTGTGGTCAAGTATATGGAGGAGCTATTGATCAATCTGTTAAAGAAGTTAGAATGGCTGTTTCTCCTACACCAGCCAAAGGAGGTAAAATTTTCATTTTTATAGCTGTGAAAATCATAAGTGGGGTTTGGGTCAACTTCAATCTGTGGTCAGTTCCGTTTTTTTACTGCAGTCTTAGTATATGACCTTTGCTTTTGAATGGAAAAAAATGATCTTCATATGTCTTGTTTTCTATTGAATGAAAAAAAATTCCCTATATAATGACTTGCATAAAATATCCTATGTAAATTGGCTGTTTTAGTGTCGCGATCTGATTGTTAAAGAGGAAATGTTAGGGTAAGGTTCTGTGAGCCATTTTCTGTGTTCTTACCACTGAACATAGATGCAAACATTTCCAAACAGAAAAAGGACAGTTACTTCCAAATGTAGTTGCTATGTTGCTAGTTGGGTGGAATCTACTTAATCTGTTGCAGATGGGGTGGCATCCACTTGATTTGTCAAATGAGATTTAGGATCCACTTGATCTGTTGGAAAGATGGGATTTGCTTGATCTTATGTTAATTTCATTACTTCCATATTCGAAGTAAGAGATCCATGAACTCATTAAATATCTTGACTTTTATACTTGATACCATGGCCGAAAGGTTTTCCTCCCTTACATTTCTGTTTTTTCCATTCCTTTCAGAGATCTGAATATGAACTTGTTGAGATTTATGATTAGAAATCGATAAAAACAAGAGAAATGTTGAAAGAACTAGAAAGAAGGAAAAAAGAGAAAACTTGACACTTGGCCAGGCCTTAATGTTTTTGACTTAGAAGGTTCCTTAGGTGGCATGCTAGCACACCGTTGTAATTTTAAAATGAGGGTTGTGAGACAGATTGTTCTAGGCAAACCCAATATGTCAACATGCTTGTACATTTAATTTTGCATATTATTGACATTTGGAAAGGGAGTTTTGATGGTTACTTCTATTTCGTGTGCCTATGTGTGTGATGATCTAGGGTTTCCCAACCCCTTTTGGAAGTAGGAATAGTCCCTCCAGATACGCCCAGCCTCACAAAATGGCATATAACTGTCAAACCCCCTTTGGTAGTTTCTGTCTGTGCTGTGTGGGTGAGGTAATCCACTGTATGCTTATGCGTTGACTGCTTATAACATAGATCCCTTTGATTGGGGCAGGTTAATATAATTTTCGAATACGATTGGCCACAGGACCATTGCTAGGCGAATCAAGTTCCTATTACGTAATTGGAATGATATATATATTTTCCGAAAAGGCATTCGGTCACTCAGGCAGAGAACGTACATATCTTACTTTTCTCATTCCATCTCATCATACCCATGTTTAGAGATGTTACAACATTGATTGCCCGCCCCATAAATGATTGTTGGATTATCTATGAGCCTGATGTTTAAATATATGTTGTAGCTTTTACTTTTGTGCTTTTGGCCAGGGTCTATTGGATGCACGTCGTGGAGGATATATGGATTCCCAAAAGGAGGAAGGACCTGCTCCTCTTTTGTGGAGAATTTCTGACTTCTTGAAGTGGGCAGAACCAACCATGTCTTTCAGAACCAGAAATTGGCCATGCATTGATGCGTTTAGTTATTACTGGACAAGAAATACCACATGCATACGAGGTATTAATTCTTTCTTTGAAATTAAGAGCTTGAAACTGTGATAGATATGATGATGTCTTATTTATATTTAAACATCAGTTTTGATCTTTGTGGAAGGTTCATTAAGAAATCTAATTAACGAATAGGATTAACTATTTTAATTAAAACTATAGCTAGTTTTCGATAATCCACAGTTAAGGGCATTGAAACCATAATTTACACCTCTAGGCATGGGCTCTCAACTTTACATGTGCCATATGCTTATGGGTTTGCTATTATTCTCCTCACTGTTCTAGTTAAAGCAGCCACTTTTCCCTTGACAAAGAAACAGGTTTGGTGTTGTAAAATTTGCATTTAAAAAATAATAATTTATTAATGACAAATTGAGTAAAGTTTTTGACAAAAATTGTTGAAAATGTAGGTTGAGTCTGCAATGGCGATGCGATCTTTGCAACCACAAGTAAAGGCGATCCAACAACGATATGCGGGTGATCAGGTGCTTTTTCTTCCTGGCATTTCATGTAATTTCTTCTAGTTGTAGTAACTAAGTTCGGATTCGGCAATTATTAGGCAAGAGTTCAGATCAGTTTATTTGGATAGGGATGGGAATTTTTCATAAAAATTTCGTGGAATTTTCGGGGACTAAACAAAATTACAAATGATGTTTTTGGTTTTTCTTCCCAAAACCCATCATGTTCAACCTCACTAAAAAAATCTTTAAGTTGTTCTCGAGATTTGAAGGTTAAGTTGTTCTCGAGATTTGAAGGTTGGCAAAGATTAAATTTTGAGGTTGAAGAGTAAGAATGTTAACCCTATTCAGCAACTAATTAATTAATCGTTTATTTGCCGATTTAATTGTCCTGTCTCTTATTTGGAGAATTTTCGGTAAAATTAGGAGAATTTTGTGACTATGTTTCTAATTGGTATATGACTTCTATTATGCTAGTTTACACAATCTCGTAATAAGTTCCACCAATATAAACAGGAAAGAAAATGAAGGCAGGGACTACAATCTATTAACACATGCTTATTTATTTATGATGACCCAGGAAATCAATGGACATTTCTAGTGAAACATTCCACTTCAAGCTGATGTTTTGGGTCTCTTGTTTCTTTTTTTTTTTTTTTTTTTTTTTCTGTTGTGATGAATAAAAAGCTTTATTGAAACAATGGGGGTCGAGAAGACCAGACCCGGCAGGCAACACAAAAGGAAGAACAAGGAAAGCAGAAGAGAAAAGAGAAAAAGATCAAAAATCAAGAACAAGCGATTACAATCCCGATTCCGCCTCCCCAATAAGTCCTCAAAGAATAACCCTTTTGCTTTGATAAAGATCGTGCTCCAGGGAAAAAAGAGACCCAAGACATCAATTACTATGTCGTGAACTATGTTTGGGTCTCTTGTTAGCCTATCCTTGATCTCCAAAGTTCTTATTTCTAACATGGCCTTAATAAAAACCATAATGTCTAGGGCTCCTTGTCTTGAAAGAAATAAAACATTTTTTCAGTTTCATTATTTGAAATCCAGCCAAGATTTGAAACAGATCAGTAAATGATCTTTTCCCTGATGATTAACCTTGACATTTATTTCTGCTTGCAGGAAAGAATACAACTTGAAACTGCCCGCTTGTATAAACTAGCCAGTGTAAACCCATTGGCAAGTAGCTTTCTTATCATCTGTGGTACCATTTCATCATTCCCAAACTATTGAATTCTTATTTGTGTGGATATGATTATGTGGAACCTTTCGTGTATTCATCCAAAAATTAGTGTCGGTATTGTTGCTATGCTTTTCTACTAGGAAATCAAGCTTATGTTAGTTGGATTCAACAATCATATTAGGAGCATAATACCTGTCAATATATACATGAGTTATATATCTAGGGGCCTAGTTGCTTCACTGGTCTGTGCATGAGTCTTCTCCAAATGAACTTTAGATTGTTACCTCAGGAGTTTCAACCTTGAACTTCTTATTCTTCCCTGTTGATTGGTTTTAATTGGAATGGGTGTGGGTATTTTTTTTTTTTGTTCAACTGATAGTAAGTTTTTGAAGGTTCTCAGAACAGTAACTTATAGAAGAAAGAAAAAGGTTTAGTGGAGAAAAATAAATTTTTTTTTTGTGTGTAATGATATGATATATTGTAGTAATTTTCATAAATCATAGACACTAGTATTCTTTCATTTGATGTACTAATGCAAGGACAGAGGCTGCATATTTTGCACGGCATTTATGTTTCAAAATAGAGATGTGAGTTATCTTGGTATTGTACCTCTTGATGAGAGAAAAGCTTAAGATTGTCATTCTCTTGGCATTACTAGTTTGTATTTTGTAATTTTTTTGGGTTTGATTGCTATTTGTTATGAATTCTATTCTCGTTTTATTTTTTCAGTACCTATATTTTTTAAACTCACGAACTTTACTCTTTTTTAGGATGCCTACCAACTCTTGCCACGATACCGGTTTGGATTGGGCTTTATAGAGCTCTCTCAAATGTGGCAAATGAGGTGCATACCGTCTGTATAAGCTATCTGATTGTGTTATGGTTGTTTTTACAAGTTCTGCTGTTCCTTTTTTTTTCCCTCCCTAATCTACTTGTGCATCTAATTGTATTATTTTACTTCTAATTTTCCTTTTTTTCATTGATATTCCTCAATGACACCGCCAAGGGGTTGGATTGTACCATTCCGATCTGAGATTGTCTTCGTGACCCATCAGGTATAGCCCTTGCCATTATTAGCATCAATTCATTGCTTTATGTTCTTATTAGTATCATAATCGCGTAACGTAAAAGTTTTAACGACAAATTGTCCCGAGAGAGTATCTAATGTGAGAGAAACAATCAGTCAGTCTTCGACAAGCCCTTCGATCTACTTTGGTAAGCTTTATCCGTGCTCTAAAATATTGCTTCCACATTTTTTGTCAAATCCCATCCGTATGGGCATATCTCTTTTTTTCTTCAAAAGTTTAGATATCAGTTTGTAACCGATGTCCAAAGTCTCAGACTTAGGACATCAGTTTTGTAGACATCGGATTTTAATCGATGTCTAAGGTATATATATATATTTTTTTTTGGGTAGTGTTTTCAGATTTGGAACGGTTTTAAGCCGTTCCAAATTCTAGTTTTGGAACGGTTTCTAACAGTTCCAAATTCTGAGATCTAAATTCATTATCGTCGTTTGTTTCGACGGTTATGTTAACGGACTAAAGCCGTCGTTTTTTTCGACGGTCTTTTTGACGGTCAAAAACCGTCGTTTTTTCCGACTTTCTTCAGCAGTCGCATTCTAATCGCGACTCCTTTTAAAACGACTGCGCAAACGACTGCAAGGGCAGTCGTTTTTGTCAAAAACGACTGTTTAAGACAGTCGTTTATCCAACATTATGACGTAGTGGTGGTTCTATATGATTTTTTTTTTACAATGAATGTGTGATGAGTTGAAAACTATTCCATGTGGTGATACATTTTTAGCATAACGAGCATGCATGTCTTAATTGATAATTATTTCAGAAAAATTGAGAGGCATGTAGTTGAGTGATAATTGCTTTGAAAAATTGGGATTTATTTTGGATTTGAATTTGTATGCATTGATATTCGTCAATCTTCAATCCGGTGAGCGTAGTAACGTGGGTCATTTGTGTTATTTTTAAATTCTCAATTTGATGAGTAAATTCATGATTTTCTAATTTGGGACCCTATATTCATAAAATCCTTCTTTTAAGAAGTTTTGTTTGCAAATTATTGAAAAATTTATGTTCGAAATTTTCTAGTATGGAAATGACACAATTTTCTATTTTGGAAAAGTATATATTTATAGATTTCTATTTTGGAAATTTCATGTTTTAACAAATTTCCAATTTAGAAGATTTTGCATTTTCCTATTCGAAAATTTCATATTCATAAACATTTGGGATTTCCTAATTTGAAGATTTGATTTTTTTGAAAACTTTCCATTTTTGAGGATTCATTCATTAAACTTCTAATTTCAGAACTCATCATATTCTTCAAATTCTAATTTAGGAAACTTTAGATTCTTGATTTAGAAACTTCATAAGTTCCAATTTTGTATTTTTCTATTTGAAATTTTTTTATTTAGAAGATTCTCATAAGTTTCTATTTTGGACGACTTGGAAAATATTTTCATGTGGATTTTTTATCGACTTTAGATCATGAGGCTAAATTGAGGCTTTTTCAAATCTTTCTATTTTGTGTAGAATTTGAGAAATCATGTAATAATTGGAGGATTTTAGCCATAAGATTCATTTGGTATATCTGATATAAATTGATGATGATGATTAGACCCTAGCCTTGACCATAGTCTTCCCTGTTTGATCTTAGGATATTTCTTGGATCGTAGTAGAGACCGATCATTTTAATCAGGTGGGTTTGGTATCTAATACCTTTCGAAACCCATAATCCGACCCCCTTACCCATTTATCTGATCCGTGGATTGATCCATATCCATTTGGAGTTATTTTGGTTCCTAGACCTAAACTAGGTGGCGACTCCCATCTCTCATAAAATCCCTATTTACAAATCGGACTCCTTCATTATTTAGTGAAAAATGGTTGAGACGATTTCAGTGGGACAAATCATGACCCCAACCTTATCATCTTCATAGAAAACGAATTCATTCAAAAGGGACGTGGACACATCAGTGAACATCATGGTCATGTGTAAAGACATGACGGTCACCAGAATGTTAATTGACAACTGCCCGACCTCAAATGTTTGCCATTTAGAGACCTTACACAAGCTGAAGGCAGATTGGTTCCATGTCAAGCCCAACAACAAGGTTGTCCAAGGCTTCGATAGCAAAAGAAGGGACTCTTTCGGGGAACTGGATTTGCCCGTCACTACTAGCCCTTGCGGTCCACCAAAAAATCATTCTTTTTGGAAATATTTTCTCATCCTGACAAAATTAATATTCAGACCCAATCCCCAAGAAAATGGTTTTTTACACTGAGGTAGGAAAATCCTAATGTTATACTATCATGATAACCCACAATTCCAAAACTATTAACCAGCCTTTTTTTTTTTTTTTTTTCTTACATTTTGGTAGTGTGCCCATTCAAACACTTTTTTTGATAATGAAGTCTACTTTATAAATATCATAAGATAATTTTCTGAAAAAAGTATTCTCGTCACAATCATAAACATTCTAAGTTTAGTAGGAGCTATGGAAATTCATTATTCATTCTATGTGTCGAATTTAGCTGTAAAGCTTGCATGCTTGATGCTTGTACCATCGAATCGGTTCTTTAAACAGACACTTAGATAAAGTGGAATGTTTATAACTGCATGAGCTAAATAAAAACGTAATGAAATGCACAATACATCGCTATCTCACAATGATTAACATTAATGTTATTGATCAGCCCATTCGAAATGTTTCATATATTATTGAGTGGATTTGTTAAAAAATATTTATATAAAGTGGAGTGTTCGTAACTGCAAGAGCTAAATAAACACATAACGAAATGCATAGTACATCGTTATCTCACAATGATCGACATTCGATGTCGTTGATCATTCCATTTGAAACATTGCATCATCGAGTGGGTTCGTTAAGGAATATTTAGATAAAGTAGAATGTTCGTAATTGCAAGAGCTAAATAAACACGTGACGGAATGCACAGTAAATTCTTATCTTGATGATCGACATTTAATGTCGTTGATCACTCCTTTACGTTATATCATTGAATGGGTCCGTCAACCAATATTTAGATAAAGTGTAATGTTCGTAATTGCAAGAGCTAAATAAACATGTGACAAAATGCACAATAAATTATTATCTCGATGATCGACTTTCAATGTCGTTGATCATTCCATTTGACATATTCGAGGTGATCATTGTTCCTTAAGGATTAGATGATCCATTTTTGTTATCACATTGATTTATTGTTTGATCAACCCAATACGGTATAAAGTTAGTTGTAACGTACCAACCAGTGTGGATAGACTTGACAACCCATCTGGGGCCTATCAAAATGGACCTTAAAGATATGGGAAGGGTGCATGTAAAATTTGATATTTAAATATTTACTAAATTAAGCAAGATTCCTATAGAAATTAATGTGACTTTAAATGGTAAGTCTCTCTCATTTGGCCTATATGTACCCTTCATTTTCACTACATTTTTGGTCAAAGTGAGTGTCGAAAATCTTGTTTTTGCTCTTTGTCGATTATGACACCTCTAG
Organism: Akebia trifoliata; assembly: GCF_017979445.1. Classification (NCBI taxonomy): domain Eukaryota; kingdom Viridiplantae; phylum Streptophyta; class Magnoliopsida; order Ranunculales; family Lardizabalaceae; genus Akebia; species Akebia trifoliata. The sequence goes on from NC_141385.1 coordinate 3,915,418, forward strand.
CTTTCTTTGATTCTTTTGAGATCTATATATCTGTAAAGTTTTTAGAAAGTGTTGGAGATGTTCTTGTTTGGTCATTGTTTATGACATTTCAGGGAGAAATGTGGCCACGTTGCCTGGAAGGGTGGTGATCAACATAAGAGGTCTGTGGTTACCTTCTGTATTGTCTCTACTAAGCTCTATCAGTTGTTGAGCCGCAATAATGTCCATCTCTGATTTAGGGTTTCTTGAGAGAGAATTTTTTTTTTAGAGAAATAAACTGTTTTTGCGAGGGAATCAATTGAAGGGAGGCTTTCAAGGATGATTCGCATTCTTTTCTAATCTTGAAAAATCATTCTTCATGCGAGTGACCCCTCAAAAATAATTTTCTCATCATGGTAAGAAAATCCTTTTTTTTTTCATCTTTTATTCTTTGATTCTTTTCTTCTATTGGTAAGCCTAAATTGTAAGAAAATCTTAAAGTTATTCCATTAAGGTCACGCACTACCTTAAAACTATAAACTAACTCTTGTTATGATATTTCCTTTGTGCAATCCCACACCCAAAAAACTTTTCTTAGAAAATCCATTTTCCAAGACAGTGAAATTTATTTTTCCAAAGAAAATATTTTCCATGAAATTATCACGCCCTAAGTTTAGTGATCTTGATCAAAATACATTAATCCAATCAATGTCTCAAATTTCCCTGTAAAGCTTGCCATTAACTGTAATAACTAAATAAACACTTGACAAAATGCCCAGAGCATCGATATCTCAATGATCGACTTTCAATTTTGTTGATCATTTCAATTACGGTATTCCATATGATTGTTTGATAAGAACTGGTTGATCCATTTTTTGTTATGACACAATTTTGTTGGTCGACCAACCCAATTAGGTATAAAGTGGGATAACCACCAACCACAAGATCTTCACCAAGCCATATGGATGTTGGTGATTTGGGAAGGTGCATGTAAGATTTTATATTTAATGTAAACACTCTTAATTCAGCCTCGTTGCTTAAAAAGTTAATGTGACTTAAAATGGAAAGCCTTTCTCTTTTGGCCTATACATTACCTTCATTTCTACTTCCATTTTTGTGCAGAATGAAAGTTAAGAAAAACTTGTTTTTGTGTGTGATGTGTAGATTATGACAACTCTAGGCTTCTTTTGCAGTTTTGAAATCTGTAAATCTTAGAAGTTCAAAGAAAATTTTCAACCATGTCGAATTGGTCACTTCCCTTAAGCTCGAGGTATCCTGGAAGATTCCTTTTCTTTCTATTTTATCTTTTCTTACCCAATATTGTGTTGTTGTTGTTGAGCAGAGATGACTTTGACAAAGAAGTTGAATCAGAATTTGGCAGCCACGCACCATGCCTTTGGAGACATCTTCGATGAAGCAAATCAAAGAAAGCCCAATGGTCTCATATCTTAGTTTCTTTAATGTCTTCTCTCTTTTTTCATCTTTGGATCATTATGCAATATCTTCCTTAATTTTGTAATACTTATGTTGATGTCATATTGATATTGTTATCTTGTACATTCTCCCACAAAAGTGTTATTTCATATTACTTTTGGATTCATTAAATTAAATAAATTTTTTTCAGAAATGAGAATGACAAATAAAATACACCTTTTGCCTACCGTATATACCAAATTACCAATACAAATCGAACTTGGTTTTATTGGTTAAATTCCAACATGTAACCATCATGTTATCTTTCTGTCAAGAAAAATTATGGCGGACTAACTGAGAGTGATATTAATTGATGGAAAAGCTCAAGAGCAAAACATATATTAAGAAAAGCATCTTGGGTCTTTGAAATAGATCAAATCCTTTCGATAATTTAAGCTTGAGACAGTCAATGCTATAAGGCTTGAGAATTAGTAGTCCAATAAGGCATGAATCTTATCTCCTTGATTTAAACCTCTTGTGTTTGATCAGTTCAACCCCCAGCAGAATCAGACTGGTGTTGTTTGTGTTTGATCAGATCATGATTAGCCTTATCCTTATCTTTTATAATGACCAACTCGTCGTCCCACGATGAGGATATATATCCTAGTACTGTCAATGTGAATTGAGTTGTTCAACCAAGATAAGCAGTCTTATCAATTGGTTATAATTAAGTGCTTCTCGTTTCATCTAAAGCCATTTTCTAGATTGACTTTCCAATTGTCTTTCTCAATTCTCAAGAATCTCTTTTAATTTAAAAGGTCAGAACTCCGATTTCCAGTCCCATTACGACTCCCCAAATCAAAACCCGAACAATCATCTTCGTAATCGTGCAGTTAATAAACTATGCGATTCATGCTTCCAAACACACATCAATTGGACTTCCTTGTTTTGGTTGGGATTGAACACTCTATTCCAAAGACCAAGATGCCTCTAATCAATGTTTATGGGTTTTGAAGGGTACGGAAAACCACAAAATGCCTCAGAAAATGCCTATATATCTCTGCTGAACTAGAATTGGGTTCAAATCTCTCAAAATCCTAAGAATTTGTGTCCCCCATGTCGATACAGCACGATTGTCAAAAAGTCAAGTAAAGAGCCAAAGGTCACATATAAACAAAGAGTCCTGTTGGAGAGACATTAAAATTGACACCTAGGAAGAGAATATTGGATGCCTAAAGAACAAATTTTCCTCTATAAGAACAAAAAAAAAAAAAAGAAAAAAAAAAAAAAACAAAGAGTAAGAACCATGAAACAATTGAATTGTATAATCACATGGCATCGAAAATTTCCAAAACCATAATTGGCAATGTATATAAGTGAAAATAAAATTAATAAAACCAAATTGAAAAATATATACATATCAAAACCCAAAACGAAATTGGTAACTTATGTATATATATGCTAAAACAAAATTTCAAAATTGAAATTGAAACATACATGTAAATACCGAAAATTCTAAAATTTAAATATACACATGTAAACCGAAAATCTGAAATATATATGTGTAAACCTAAAATCTATGATTGATCATACATATATGAATTGAAAGATCCGAAATTGAATATACATGATAAATCAAAATCTGAAATTGAATATACATTGATAAACCAAATCTGAAATTGAATATTCATTGATAAATCGAAATCTGAAATTGAATATACATGATAAATCGAAATCTGAAATTGAATATACATTGATAATCCGAAATCTGAAATTGAATATACATGTATAAATCGAAATTTGAAATTTAACATACATGTGTAAATTGAAAAATTCTGAAGTTGATTGTACATGTATAAGTTGGAAATATCTCAAATACCAATTGAATATACAAACAGCAATATATATATATATATATAATATGTATGTATGTATGTATGAAAATTAGAATTCCCAAAATTACCGATTTGAGTGTTCATGAAATCAAAAATTCCAAAACCAATTGAATATATATATATATATATATATATATATATAGATATATATATATATATATATATATATTATATATATAAATATCAAAAAACCCAAAAAATACTGATTGAATATATATAAATCAGAAATCCTAAAATACCTATTGAATATATATATATATATTAGAAATTTTAATACAAAAAATTGAATCATGTACATACATGAAAAATTCAACAATTATGGTTATATAACGGGATCAAGAAATTGGCACAAGAATTTTATTATAAACCATGAAAATCTTTTATTCATGAATAGTAGCCAAGATATGGAAACTCAAAAACCATAACTCTGATATCACATGTTGTAAAATTTATGCATTCAAATCTTCAACATGACTTTTATTGTCCCAATAAAATCTAATCAATGCATATCTTAAACATATCATTCACGTTAAAACAAAGTTATGGTTACTTACCTTATGTTAGCAAAATCGTTGATTTGATATGTTGGAGGTGTGTCCTTCAATCCATGTTTCTTGTAACCTTTGGAATCCCAATCAAGTTGATCTTTTATTTCTAGACTCACCTTCTCCTTTCTCTCTATATGAATCGGCTGGATTGGTGATTGATGGATATCACTTCTTTTAGTATTATCTTATTTTGTGTGTTCTCCACAAATCGTTGTCTATTCAATGTTTTCAATATGGGGTAGCCAATCCCTTTTATAGATGAAGGTTGATGGCCTAAAATTATTCTTTTAATAGGTTTCCTATCCATCAAGGTTTTCTACTAATCTTTAAAGAATATAATACTTCTAATTATATTGGATTTTCAATAATATTGATATTCCAATTATATTATAGAATCCTTATGCAATTTGGAAATCAAAACCGTGGAGGTCAATGAGGCCACACAGTTATGTGAATTCTAACATTTCAACCATGCCGAGTTGATCACTTCCCTGAAGCTCAAGGTATACCGGAAGATTCCTTTTCTTTCTATTTTATCTTTTATTACCCAATATTGTGTTGTTGTTGTTGTTGAGTAGAGATGACTTGACAAAGAAGTTGAATTAGAATTTGTTGCAGCCATGCATCATGCCTTTGGAGACATCTTCAATGAAGAAAATCAAAGAAAACCTAAGTGTCTCATATCTTAGTTTCTTAAATTTCTTCTCTTTTTTAATTTTTGGTCATTTTGAAATATCTTCCTTTTGTAATAGTTATGTTGATGTTATATTGATATTCTTGTCTTATACTTTCTTCCATAAAAGTGTTATTTCATTTTACTTTTGAACTCATTAAATTAAATAAATGGAAAAAACTTTGTTAGAAAATGAGAATGAGAAATAAAAAACACCTTTTGCCTACCATACCAAATTACCCAGACAAATTGAACTCGCCTTTATTGGTTAAAGTTAGACATGTAGTCCAGTCATGTGGACATTGGCTTACGATTCTCTTTTTTTAGTAGCCATCGTGTTACCTTTATGTCAAGAAAAAATATGATAGACTAACTTATAGTAATATTAATTGATGGGAAAGCTTAAGGTCAAAACATATATAAAAAAGAGTCTTGGGTCTTTGAAATAGATCAAATCCTTTCTATAATTTTAACACTACGTCACAATGGATTAAAAACGACTACAAATGTGCGGGAAAAATGACTGTCATAAGTCGTGGATTTTAATCGACTTATATAGACCGTCGTACTAAAAAAAGCCACCCATTTTTTTTTTTTTTTGTGCTTCAGGATTTATGTCAGTATTAACAATAGATATTGGTTGTCGTTTATCTCTGTTGTTACCACTCAATCAGTTGAAACCCTGATGACGCATAGAAGATGCACAAAATATTATATCCTTCCCTCTCACTCATAGATGCACGATTCACATAGCTGGCTCTGGGATTTGCTTCAAGTACATTTTGAAGGGTTTTCTTCAACGATTTTTAATGTTTTAAACGTCAAATCTGAAGAACAAAACTGGATTGAAGTAGATGACAATGGAATTTTTTATGGGTTAAGGTAAAGTTGATTGTTTGAAGATGAAGTCAATAGATTTAATTCCTTGTAGATGACTGGTTTTCACACTCTCCAAATCGTGTTCTAGGTAAATTTTCATAATTTTTAGTGGAGGTGGAATCATGCTAGAGTTTTACTTTCTTTCTCACACGAACAAACAAATTTATGGTTTTTAATCGGTCTCCACATTTTTCAAACCTCTCTCTCACACAAATCTAGGGTTTTCCTTTTTAATTAGTTCAAAGGTTGCTTTGTCAGAGAATAGGGGGTGTTTTCTATATTAATATTGAGATCTACCAAACCAAGGCTCGTTGCTCAAGAAGGGTCTAGAGTTTCTGAAAAGAGGTTCTTTCTCTCTTTCTACATATGCTATATGTTGTTTTTAAGGTTGAGATTTTGTTGTTTTGGAGTTGATCCACTAGTAGATCAAAATTTTCTTTCCCAGTAAAGATATATGTTACTGTGATAGTAGATTAGTCAAAATGAAAATTATGGAGATCTGATTCTCAATCTTTCTTTTTAGGTGTTTGATCTCAAAATGAAATAGTGAAGAAAAAAAATTCTAAGTGAAGATTTAATTGGCAATGAAGGCAAACAGAGATGCACGGGTTAGTATTCAACAACTTATTTCCTTCTTATCTCAAAGTTTAAGTTCAATTTATACTTGAAATTTGATATTTTAGGGTTTTAACCTTTTAATTTTGATGAGAAATTATAAGACTTTCTTCAGCCAATTGCAAAACCTTTAAAGCACTTGGAAAATCAGGTTTGCAAGATTTGTGGTTGAGGTATTGGTGCTGCAATATGGGCACTTTTATGTGTTTTTCATTTGGTAATCTCATTATGTGGGATTCATATGTATTTTGTAGCTAGGAGTAACTAGTATGTTATCTTTAGTACAAATGAACTTGTATTTTTAAATGTTAAAAGTAATTGAGGTAGTTGGAGTGGATATGGAAGCTGAGGAGGCAATCTTCGATGAGGTCGTACGTAAGGCATGAATGCATTTGGGGAATGTTGATGCTTTGGTTCGTTGCTACAACTACAAAAGTAACATCGTGAACAACTTGTTTACATTATTCTTTAAATCATAAAACAGATTTCCATCATTATTTGAGATTATATTATTGTGAAAAAATAATGTAATTTTCATTCAATTGTTTATGATGATAATAGGTAGTTGCTTAATAATTCGCCCCTTTTAAACTTATGTTTGATGTCCCGATTATATGACGTTAGGTTAAATTCCATTTATATTTGCAATATATATGGTTGATTATCACAAAAGAAATCAGGATACAGATTTTTAAATACATAAGTTCAACTATGCATTATAAAACGAGATTTTGAGCTGTCAAGAAAGATGTTTATGGGATGAATATAACAATTATCAGGATGTGGTGAGACTATGAAAGACAACATGATCATAGACTAGGGTACAAGTTGTCATTTGCATCATAGAACTTATTTTATTAGATTGAAACATGATCATCTATTTAATCACATCCTCACATGATCGAATCTGATTATATTCTAATCAATATTCGTTGTAGAATACTCTAGTCAATATAAGGTGAGATCCACATAAATTAGATGGGGATACTAAATCCTAGAAGTTCATTTCATCATTAAATAGATAATATATGAGAAAACAGAGGAAATATACATTGACTTGACCTTCCACAGATTTGAATAAAATTGCAAAACTTGTGCACAAAAGTTATAACATCCATACCTTATTTACAGTAATTATAGACTTTCGAAATATAAAAAGGAGAAAATGAATTTTGTCTATTAAAGAAAAAACTATGTCCACAATCCATAAAACTTTGTTTTGATCAGATTGGGCCCATTCAAGTTTTCCTAAGACCCAAATCCTTATCCTCCCTAAAACAATTATCCACAATTTCACTCACATCCTCCAATCCCACTCCAATGTATAAAAAAGGGTTAGTTGGAACTCTAACAGAATTGTCCACTCCCTCTACATTGTTGCAACGATTCAAGACTCGCACATTAGGACCGTTTTTGCTCTTGCATATGCATTTAGATCCAACAACACCTTATTTCATGTAGTATTCCTCTCCCCCAATAACCAAACAGTCTCAAATATGAAAACAACTCTCTAGTCAACATTCTATAGAGAATACTCTATGTAGTGTGATTTCTATAATTTGTTCTAGTACCTACTGATGTTGGAAGCATTGTAGATGAGGTTGTCACAATATGTGCTAGGAATGAAAGCGTTAAATTGAATTTTCATGGAGAAAACCTATAAGGCTTCACCAACTTATTTTGGGATTAATTCTCTTGATGAGGAATGATACTTATTTATCTCACAAAGCCTAGATGCAAATGACCTTTTATTTAACCAAACATTAGTGTTTTCTCTTCCAAAAGTTCTTCCATACTAATGCTGATGAAATTTAAATCTAGTTGCAATGGATTTTGGTAATGGCAAGTTGATAGTTTTGTCATGTTCAAGCATTTCTTCACTACTTGTGTTGTGGCATTGTGTTTAAAAGTTGAAATTGATGTTTGTTGATATTTGAAACATTGTTGTGGTTTCACTCACCACAAAATTATTTTGGTCACTCTAATTTTTTATTTTTCTTCATGAACCAATGTTCTAAGGACCTGATATTTTTCAATTTTCTATCTTTGAGGAGCTGCTTTCACTCTTTCTTGGTCTCTAGGTGCATATGTCACCAGAGTATGCGATGCATGAGCAGTTCTCAATGAAGTTAGATGTTTACAGTTTTGATTTATTACTTCTGGAGATTGTGAGTGGTAAGAAAAACAATAGTTTTTATCAAGCAGAGTGTGTTGAGGACCTTGTAAGCTATGTGAGTATGACTATTTGGGTGTAATTTTCATTTTTATTTCATTGATTAAGTTAGGATATCCATACAAAGTAAAAGAAGAATGTCTTGACTTAAAGAACGTGGATTTATCCTCAATAAATATACGTTGAGCTATTGTAGGCATGGACAGTGGAATGAAGGGACAACTTTAGAGTTGATAGATTCAACTTTGAAGGATTTTTTTTTCAAGAAGCGAAGTGATTAGATGCATCCACATTGTGCTATTATGTGTTCAAGATGATGTTGCAGACATACCTACCATGGCATCTGTGGTTATTGTGCTTAGTAGCCATTCTATTACTCACACATTACCTTCACCACCGGCATTTTTTGAACATGGTAGAAGGGTGCCTGAAACAACTTCGATGGACCTTGAATCATGACCAACTCAGCAAGAATTGAATCCTTCAGGTGGTACCTATAATTAATTGAACATTAACATGAAGAAGTAGTAGTAATATACATATACAACACCATATCTAATATGGAATAAATATTCTAGTAACATAATAAACTTTTTACTAACTAGCTAGTCATGTAGACTTTGTCTTGGATCAAGTTCATGGGAGGATAAATGGAGACTCCATCTTCATTTCGAACGAAGTATTTACACACAAGTGCCAAACTGTATAGCCATTCAACGTGGCCATTATCACGTGTGACAATGGAGCACATTAGCACGAAGTAGCTAGAAAAAAGGTGTAGGATATGATCGAGCATGATGGGTGCCTCTGGATTCTGAGTGGGAAGATGACAGGAGGAATAGAGACACCTTGCTAGTGGTGAAAGAACAGGTTAATTGAAATTCTTTTATCTTCTCTTTCTTGAGGACACTAAACACTTTTCACATTTTAAACTTTCAAGCCTTTATACATTGCTTACTCACCATTTTTTGGAAGATATTTAATTCCCTTCTAGTTATTGGCACTGGCACATTCTGCTGAACATGTTATATAGAAGAATTATCTTTTTTTTATTATCGATAAGCTGAGGTTATGAAGGGCCCCACCCTGATATATTAATTAAAAGACTAATGCCGAAAAAAAAGACAAACATTCATATCCTCAAAGAGAATATCATAATAAAAAAAACTTAAATTTTCTTGAATTGCTCCACTTATAGCTAACCAATCAGCAGCTTTGTTAGATTCTCGCCACGAAAATTCTAACTCAATTGAATTAAAGCCACACATAGCAGATTTCACCGAATATTCGCTTCCTATCTATAGCAATGTCTTATATTAATCCATGTGTCTTCAAATCTGGTTTTACTTTCTCAATTCAAGTGCTCAATCTATTAGAACATTAAGATGCACATTTATTCTCACTAGTTCTTCCTTCAATTATCGCCCATCTCTGACTGATTCAAAGTTTCAAATTTTCATCGTAATTTAATGACATTACTCTTGCTCTAATACCCAGCAATTGATTTTTGTTTCCTCAGGCACAGGTAAAGCGGCAAGGAGAATTTGAGTCCCTCCATCACGACATGATGATGGGTTTTAGAAATTGGGAATTCAATCCTATGGATCTTGAGAACCCGTTTCCAAACAACGAAGGTTTTGTCCACTTATGGCATAGAGATGATGTACTTGTGCCTGTAAGCCTCCAACGCTACATCGTTGGAAAGCTCCCATGGATTCACTATCACGAACTAAAAAGGTCCAGGTTACAAGTTCCCTTATGCTGATGTATGGGTGAAGCAATGATAAAGTTACTTGTACTTGGGGGAAAATAGTGACCTGTAATGATGCTCAGCTTTAGTGTGCTTTCTATGCATCCATCGGGACTTTTTGTTTTTGGGTCCTACATTGTGTGTTTTGGTTAGTTTCAGTCTTTTGATAATTTTTCTTAGCCATTTAAACAGTAATATGGGCAATTCTAACAGCCTTTTTTTTTTTTTTTGCAGTCGTTAGTTATAAAAAAAATTCAAAAGAACAACTGTTGTTAATAGTCTTTTTTTTTCGACTGTTGAAAGCAGTTGTTTATGACGACACTTTTCCTATTGACAATGTTTGTCACAAATAAAAAGCGACTCACTTTAAAACGACTACTCTTGTGATGTTTAGAGCAGTCGTTTATCATGAAAACGACTGTCTTGCACAACCATTTATGGCGCATTTTGACGTAGTGTAAATTTGATCCGTTAATTAGTCCACCACATTTTAATGAAATGATGACACATGGGAAGAGAATATTGGATGCCTAAAGAACAAATTTTCCCTTATAAGAACAAAATAACGAAGAGTGGGAACCATCTTGTTCAATCCCCAATCTCTCAAATACATAGGAATTGTAACATATGGCACAAGTTTATGTCTCATCATTAGGCTTTTGTGTCCAATGCCATCAAAATGCATAGGGTCGATGCCCTAACCCCACCATTTGGATCCCATACACTAAAAGCCCTTTTGATTAATGACAATCATTTGACTATTTTTTTTATGAGAGACAAATAAATGACGACAACGTAAACTACCCTCATCTTCAACAACTTTGTTAAAAAACATATTTTCTTTCTTCTTCTTCTTTTTTTTTCTTTTTTTACCCAAAAAGCCATCATTCTTCACATGGGATTATTTCAATGTCCATGCACTATCAAATTTCAATTAAATCAAGGATTGAAGATGATGATTTTATATTAATATGTCAAAGTGCTCACTCCGAAGTGTGAAGAAGTTTAGGAGGTTGCATGGTTCATATTATTAGATTTTGATTTCAGATTAATCAGATTAAAGAATTTTTATGGATATTAAAGATGATGGATTTCCCTAAGAATCTATGCTAAAAACGTCTAATGGGATAAATGACCTCTTTGCCCATATTAATTAAAATAAATCCCAAAATTACCCTGCCTAAAATGCCTTGGGGGGCGTTAGTAAAAGTTAGTGTGGCAATAGAATCTCTCAATTTAAATCGTTTACACTCGTTTCTTCTACTACTTCAAACCTCTGCCGTTCTGCGTTTTCGAGAGGAAAAGGGCGAACGTGAACGAACGGCGTCGTGGTTTTCAATCCTGGTATGTATATTACATTAAATTTATATCGATTTGCACTTCTTCTTCAAGTGTATTGGAAAAATTAGAAATCCTAAATTCTGACACAAACCCACCCTACAAATAAAAATTAGATTCCAATGTTGTAAAGAGGTGCAATAGCAGCTCTGTTGATATTAAGATAATTGGGTTTTGGGCGATTTAGGAGGTTTGGGAAGTTTTTCAGTAAGAAAATAGAGAAGGGTTTTGGGGTTTTAGGGATTAATGTTGGCGAGGTTGATGAAAAAGGTGAAATTTTGGATTTTGTAAACATGGGTGTTTCTAGTTTTCCAGTTTTCTGGCTTTCAGTGTTGCAAGTTACGTTTTTTTTTTTTTTTTTCCCTAATCAGTGTGTTTTGCAGGTTCAGTTATGGACATTTTTTCATGAATGGGCATCGAAAATTACTTTTGATTCTTCGTTAAGGATTCTCTCGAGTGTTTTGGATCTTTAGAGATAGATGTATATATATATATGCAATGATGGCATGATGATGGCAACTGCAACGATCAGGGCAAAATATTTATAGAACAGAGCACTAGCACTCCAGCAGAACTTTATGCAACGAAGAGTCCGATATGTATCGAAGATTTCAACCTTTAAAAACTGTTTTTTGTTGGGAAAGTTTTCGTCCCTACATCCAACAAAAATTCAAACTTGACACCACCCAATTCAGTAATGACTACTACCACCACCTCTTGTTGCAGAACTTCCTTCCTTACATCTTTCCCACTCGAAATTTGAATGTGGAAAGAAATCCTATTCCTACAATTGATTCCTCGAGGGTTTCGAATGGCACTGTACCAATACTCTTGAGGACTGATTCTGATGACACCTCGGTGTTATTGGCGGACCTTGGCACCTCAATTATGGCCCAAGATGTTGCCAAGGTCAAAAATATCCTCAAGGTTCACACAAATAGCTCAGTCGAGGAACTGGAAGAGGCTCTCAAGGGGTGTGGGTTGTTGGTGACAGAGGAGTTAGTTCTACACGTGCTTCGTCGGCTTCGTTCTGATTGGAAACCCGCTTTTCTCTTCTTTAATTGGGTTTCAAGAGGAGGAAAAACTGGTGGTTATTCGCCTGGAACCAAAGATTACAATGAGATACTCGATATTCTTGGGAGGATGAAGCACTTTGAACAATTGACCCAAGTGTTTGACGAAATGTCAAAGAGAGAGGGTCTTGTTAATGAGAGAACGTTTGGGATTCTCCTCAATAGATATGCAGGTGCTCATAAGGTGGATGAATCAATTGAAATTTTCTATAAGAGGAGAGAGTTTGGACTTCCACTTGATTTGATCGCATTCCAGACACTTCTAATGTCTCTTTGTAGATACAAACATGTAGAAGCGGCAGAGTTCTTATTTCGTTCAAAGCGGAAAGAATTCCCCCCAGACATAAAGTCTTGGAACATTATACTCAATGGGTGGTGTGTTTTGGGGAGTTTACGCGAGGCAAAAAGGTTTTGGAATGATATTATCTCTTCTAGGTGCAGGCTAGACCGTTTCACATATGGGATTTTTATAAACTCTTTGTGCAAGGCTGGGAAGTTGGGTACTGCCATCAAGTTGTTTCGAGCCATGTGGGAGAAGGGTTGCACCCCGGATGTTGCCATTTGTAACTCTGTGATTGATGCTTTGTGCTTCAAAAAGAAGATTCCGGAAGCTCTTGATATCTTTGGGGAGATGAATGATAGGGGTTGCACCCCAGATGTCGCCACGTACAACTCCCTCATCAAGCACCTTTGCAGCATTCAGAGGATGGATAAGGTTTATGAGCTATTGGATGAAATGGAACAGAAGAAAGGGTGTTGCATGCCTAATGCTAGAACTTACAATTACTTACTCAAATCGTTGAAGAAACCTGAGGAGGTTCCTGAGGTTTTGGAGAGAATAAAGAGAAATGGTTGCAACATCACAGGCGACACTTGCAATTTGATCTTGAAACTGTTTATGGATTGGAATCATGAAGAGGGAGTACAATCGATGTGGATTGAGATGGAGAGAAATGGAGCCGGACCTGATCAACGATCTTATACCATTATGGTCCATGGACTTCACGACAAAGGAAGGATGGAAGAAGCTTTGCATTACTTCATTGAGATGACGTCAAAGGGAATGATACCGGAGCCAAGGACCGAATTACTAGTTAAGGCCATCAACATAAAGTTGAAGGACCGAGAGAACAAACGAGAGGTGGGGAAAGTGAACGATGAAAACTCATTAAGTGGTCCAGCTAAACACCACAAGAAGAAGATAGCAAGATAATACATTCTCTGCTTTTAGGTTTTCTTGAACCACTTAAAAAATTTTCCTCCTATGAGAAATGAAGAAAATGGATGTGAAAGCTTGATTTAGCATTGAACGGCCTATGAAGATTGAAGTCTATGGTAGGCCTTGGCAATCAGAAACATAGTTCGTGGAGGAATTATGATGTCGTTCATTGGTAATCTTTTTTTCCCTTGTTCATTCCAGATATATTTACTCTTTGTTGTATTTTTCATTTCTCTCTCAATAAGATTATAAATTGTTTAAAGGAATGGTAATATTCATGCATATATGCCTTATCTGTTCTTAAAGCTTGTGCAAGAATAGATAATTTACAATTTTGTGGAAGAATATTAACAAAAGAAAGAATGTGAAGCAAGGCAATTGACAATTGTCTTCATGATTCATCCACTAATCAATGCCAACAAGCACACAGTTCAAAAAAGATTAAACAAAATAAATCCGAGATTTAGGGGCCCTATAAACAATTGAAATACCGACACTACCCTATCCATCGTAGATTGTACTCAAAGGGTTGGACACTTGAGATCTGAGAGGTATTTTCTTCTCTGTCTCTCTGTTTGCTTTTCACATATTCTCTATTTTAGATACAAAGGTATATGGTTCAATGGATTTGGGTTGTGGTTACCGAAATTATTGGTTTATTCAGATCATCTCTTTTTGGGTTATGGTTTATGGAGTCCTGGCACCTGAATTTAGTTATGTGGTTCTTCAATGACATATGGTTGCAATTTTGTATGAACTTTTGGTGTATAAGGGTGTACACTTCTCAATCTTCACCAACTTGAACAGTTTGTTCGGACATTTTGTATGGGTACGAATTTTTAAAATTAATTTAATGAAATGATGTATGAAATTTTATTTTTGTATGACAATGTTGATTTGCAATTTGATATGATATGTTGGTTGGAATCGGAAGCTTGAACCTGAGTTCCAATAGGTTCAGTGGTTCTGTTCCTTCCAGTAAATCCATTGCAATTTGATATGATATGGTTGGAATCGGAAGCTTGAACCTGAGTTCCAATAGGTTCAGTGGTTCTGTTCCTTCCAGTAAATCCATTGAAGTAGCTATGTCAGTTATAACATGGAGAACCGATGGATGTAAAACATGTTACATTAGAAATAATGATGTTGAAGTATTTTGTTCAATATTATTGAAATCCTTTAAAAAACTTCTTGTGTAAATTATGAAATAAATACATCAAAATAGGTCCTATATAGCTCTTTTTGCTGCAATTATAGTGCACCTATTGGACCTCTGTTAGGTCACCATGCCCCAAAACGCACAATCAAATGAATCCATTTGATTCATTTATTTTGGGTTGTATTATAGATTGTGTAAATTCCTATTTTTGTGAATTTTAAAAATCTTTTTTTAGGGGATTTATAAGATTGGGTCTTGTTCAATCTTATTCTAAGGGTATTCTGAAGTGATTCATCCCATTGACTTTAAAAGATGACACAGATATCTATGGTGAGTACCAAAGGACACATGTATCATATTATTTGTTAATGTTTATGTTTAGTATGATACTTGTTGGGTGGTTTCTGGTCTTGGTTTCATATATATTTTTTTATGGCCTTCTACAATTTGATGCCTTGGAGACTTTCTTGTCCAATGATAGTGGCCAAAAAACATAATATGAAGGACAATGAAAATATTGGGAGTTCAAAAGCATTTTAGGGAACAGGATGTGCCCCGAGGATTAGTCGGGTGCCCGACAACGCCTAGATACCTCAATTCATAAAATAAATAAATAAGAAAGAAAATATTGTGTTGCATGATTTAATACCATAATCTCTTATTATGGGAACAAACTTTAGGTCCACCTAGGAATCACATGTTTCCTATAAGCCCATTTTCCAACAAATTTCATCAGCAATCAGACTTTTTGTTACCAATTCTCCTTCAATACATACACTTTGAAAATTGGAATCTGAGGGTATTTTGGCATAAAATAATTTTTCCAAAGTCATTTTCAGTATCCAATTTCCAAAGTGTATCTATTGCACTTCAACGTATGCTCTTAGGGCACACGTTAACAAGACCCATTGCACCCTAATTACTTAAATTATGTATCACACTTACAAATAAACATTAAAATATCACAACTAAAATGAGAACTAAGATTCCAATGCCAAACTTTTCTCATAACACTAATAGAATTTGGAGAAGATGAAAAGTCACTACCCATCAAATAGTATATTATGCCATTTGATTTTGAATGGGATTTTTTCAACCTAAGCCTGAGGAAAGGATAAAAAACTAATAAAACACAATAGTGGACCTTGTTAAAGTAAAGAGTGGTATTCCACTCATCATATGTAAAGAGACTTCCAAAATTAATTATAAATTAAAAAAATTAATAAAATATTTGACAAATTTTTAATGTTAAAAAAGAAAAAATATTTTCCTTAACAATTTAATAGGATTTCAAATCTTACAAAGGGTCATTAGGCCCACATGATCATTACATTGGCAATTCAACACAACATCCCTCTAGATTTCATGAAAAAACATATATTAAAGAAAAATTAAAATAATGTTTTGAGTTTGATCTAAGATATTGAAATTAGATGGATGATATCGAATTTTTAAAACTTAAAATTAGAATTCAACAGGAAAAATAATGATTTTTTTTTTAAATTTATTTATTAAAATTCTTAGAATTTCATTTCATACAAAAGCATGTGGCATTGGATTATGTTTTTGGATGACAAGATGTGAGTTCACCACCCTTAGTAAGATTTAAATAGCTTTTAATAAATAATTATTTATAAAATAAAATAATATTAAATATTAACATTAAGATTAAAGGAAGAAGAATTTATTGCAGTTGGGGTTAAATTTACACTATTAAAAGATACTCTTTACTTTAGCTTGTACTGTTAGTGGGACCCTCATGCTGATCAGCTGATGTCACTTAAAACGTTTTTCTTTTCTAATTTTCCTCAAATAGTGAACTTCTTGGTCCCCAAGCAAGCCGCCATTGTTGATGCTCTTCGATCTGCTAACTTCAACTCTTACTCTCCCACTGTTGGTCTTCTTCCCGCCAGAAGGTAAATCTAAATTTAAATTAATAAAATAAAAATATTAGGGCTTTTTCCTTTCCAAAGTTTCATCGTCAATGGGTCTCCCTTTTCCCACATTGTGTGCTACGTGGCACGTAGGAGGGTTCCCTAAGTTTCAGGATGATACCTGGTGCAAGTCTGAAACCATCCGAATATACTTGTTATTTGGAATGATTCCCTATTCCTACCAGGTTGCTAGGGCTGTTAATGGGCTGGGTTGGGTTCGAGTCTGGCCCATGTACATGCACCACCCCCTAGGAAAGTCCTTTGTGCAAGTGGTTGAGTCGAGGGTCAACTAGACCCAAGAGGGTGGCCTCAAGGAATTCATTGCTTTGTGGGGTTTCGAAACCATGACACTTAAGGGTAGAAAAAATCGAATCCATGACCTATACAAACCTAGTGCTCCGATACCATGTTAACCAACCATCTACTCCAAAAGACCGATCTATTGAAGAAGGGGAGAACTATGAATATAAGAGGGTCAGAAGATTTAATTAGGGCATGACCGATTCGAGAATGGTGGAAAATATGCACTCAACATACATAACATAATTCTATTTTTTCCCTAAAACAAATTATATTTATGTATATATAATTAAAAAGTTTAAAATAGAAAAAATTATAAAGGCACCCCATTATATGATGTGGGCAAACTTAATAATTGAAAAGTGGCGAATTTAATGTAAGTTTTATCGTTATTAGAGCACCCCACGGAAAACGTCAATGCTGACATTTAGAAATCGACATATATAAAAATGTCGACATAGAACAAAGAAGTCTTGTTTAGTGTCGACATTTTAAAAAAAAATTATTGGGTTGCTTTCATCTTCTGGGTTGTCCTAATCGCAAATCCAATAATATAGGGGGCCCTTTGTACACAGGTGGCCTTAATGGCCTTTATAATTTGAGTTGTGATAAAATAACTCGTCAAGTGGCATACTCAATCGACTCATTGATGTGACAAGTTTAGAATCTAGATTTGTACGCCTCGGTATACATGATTGCACTTCCCCAAAAAAAGTGTATCCCTAGGGAGCCGGTATCCTGGAGCGAGAAGATATACGATTTTCAAATTTGTCCATGTCAGTCTGGTGAGCCATTTTATGAGTGATTGTTTACTTACAGCGCTATGAGCCAATTTGCTCACAGACCAACATCGTTTTGACATGTGGTGCAGATGACATAAGCAATAATAATAGAATTTTTCTCTCCTGCCCATGGTAAAAAATCGAAATTTCCCAATAAGATCATGTTGTCACATTTAAAAATATGATCCAATACAAAAGTCTTATAGATCATGAAATTCTATAAACCTTAAAAAAAAATTTTAAGTTATTTTTCACCGTTGTATTTTATGTTTAAATTTGAGTGCTCGGTAGCCGTCCATTTTCAACACCATTGATCAAGTTTGAAAAAATTTGTTATTTTTTTTTCTCGTTTTTTTTTTTTTTAACATGAGATTTTTCATGAAATCTAGAAGCTTGTAGTGTTGGATTGCCAATATGATAATCCATGTGGATCCCATAATACTTTTTAAGATTCGACATATGAAAAATAAAAATAAAAAATTATGGGCAGTGGATGTGCAAGCAAGAGAGAGAAATTTTTCTCATATTACTTATGTCATCAGCACCACATGTCAAGTATGAGCAAACAATCACCCGTCACTTTATCAGGACTCTAATAGTTTCCATTAAAATAGTATAAATCACCATTAAAATTAAATGTTTATCCATCGGGTCTAAACGAGATGGTAAGGAAATGAGTGGGTGTGCTCCCAAGATCGTGACTTCAAATCTCTATGGTCCCTCCACCATTAAGGTGGTTACTTAGTGACTTCACGTGATAGGGTGGGATGTTACGTGCGGAGGACTAATCCTATGGATAAGGTTAGTATTTGGGTCTCAATGGCTCAATGGCTGTCCTGCTACCACAGGCATCACCTCGTTATAACAACAACAGAAAAATAATAATAATTTAAATTTTTATGTATGAATCTACCGAAGGCCTTGCAAGGGTTAGCGGTCCCGAATATACATGTCCCACAAGGAATGTTCAATGGAGGACTTGAAAGTTGAAACTGATTCAGACGTAGCAAGTTGTTGGTTTCCTCCGTGTTTGGACTGTCCATGTCCATCCGTCCGCCATAAATGACCAACAAATTAATAATGGCATATATGGCATGCTGGGGTGACACAGGATTTACCGTGATTCTCACAATTCTGACGTGGACATTTATACATAACCGTAAATGATTTTTACTCGTATCGCGAGAAAACACATCTATGATTATGTGCACATCCCACGTCAGACTTGTGAAAATCACAGTAAATATCGTGTCATTCCAGCATTTTCCATGCGAAATATTCATAATTTTTAAGATTTAATCTTTTGAGTATACTCTCAACGACTGTACAGTTGCTTGATTTCATCCGAGTCCAACTTTGAAACAGTCAGCCCGCTTCAAATTTCGAAGAAATTATCTTCATTACAAGACATGTGGCATTTTTTTTTTCACACCCTTACATTTCTACCAAAATTCTAAATATCTCTTTTGAAATCCCACGTGGAATCCACCGGGGTGGATTCCTTCAAAATTTTGATGCGGGCTACCCGCTTCAAAGTTTTGCCCACGTCAAAGTTTTTTCCATTTCATCCTAATGGGAGAGAATAAGAGGAATGGCAAGAAAGATTCTTGTCATCAATCCCCAACACATGAACTAAGACGCATAGCACGTGCAGTACTAGTGACTTACATATGTAACCACCATCGTCCTTATCTATTTAGTGTCAAACTTGAAATTTTGAAATTGTCTAACTGTAATGTTTTGATCTTGAGCCTCAATACTAAAACGTCATCCAAACCCTTCAAAAAAGTAAAGTGTCGAGACTCGACCTTTTGAAAGGTTGAGGCTCGAGACTAAAATGTCAAATCCAATGGTTGTGATTTTTGATTTATTAAGTTCGATACTAAATAGATTTATTTAAAATACTCAAAATGCATATATTATTGATACTAAAATCAAAAGTTATATGAGACTAAATCTTATTATCCTTCATTGTCTGTTGTCACAAGTCGAAACATATCATAACATTATATCTTTGAGGCTTGTTGAAGAAGAGCTTCAAACAAAGGTAGAAAAAAAATGTGAAAGAAATAGGCCGAGAAGTGTTTTATTTGATTCTTTAACAAGAGAGGGGGTTGAAGTTGCAAACTTTATTAGTTTAGAAAGAAATTTTCCAAAAGAACAATTTATGAGGATATTTTCGTCTAAAAAACAATTTACTCAAGCAAATGGCCTGATTTTATATATTACTTTTATTGGTCATGATCGTATGCTTCCAGGGTGGAGGATTGTAACCCTCCTCCCACACCTCAACACATGCCACGTAAGCCACAATCCTTGAATTGAAATTTGTTGTTTTGAAAGTTATATGCTAAGCTGATGAATCAATGGCATCACACCATGTTGTATTAAATGAGATAAATTGATTGGTTACTGAGAGAAACTTTTGGGAGAAAATTTGCGAGCAGTTCCAGTACTTTATTTTTATTAACATTTCAGTAAACATGGCATTGTGCCATTGATTCAGTACCTTACACTACTTGAAAATTGGAAAATTTGACAAGAAAACACATTAAGTGGTCCAGCTAAACACCACAAGAAGAAGATAGCAAGATAATACATTCTCTGCTTTCAGTTTTCTTGAACCACTTAAAAAAATTTCCTCCTGTGAGAAATGAAGAAAATGGATGCGAAAGCTTGATTTAGCATTGAACAGCCTACGAAGAATGAAGTCTATAGTAGGCCTTGGCAATCAGAAACATAGATCGTGGAGGAATTATGATGTCTCTCATTGATAATCTTTTTTTCCCTTTGTTCATTCCAGAGATATTTACTCTTTGTTGTATTTTTCATTTCTCTCTCAATATATAAGATTATAAATTGTTTAAAGGAATGGTAATATTCATGCATATATGCCTTATCTGTTCTTAAAGCTTGTGCAAGAATAGATCATTTACAATTTTGTGGAAGAATAATAACAAAAGAAAGAATGTGAAGCAAGACAATTGACAACTGTCTTCATGATACATCCACTAATCAATGCCAACAAGCACGCACAGTTGAAAAAAGATTAAGCAAAATAAATCAGAGATTTAGGGGCCGTATAAACAATTGAAATACCAACACAACCCTATCCATCATAGATTGTACTCAAAGGGTTGAAAACTTGAGATCTGAGAGGTTTTTTCTTCTGTCTCTCTGTTTGCTTTTCACATATTTTCTATTTTAGATGCAAAGGTATATGGTTCAATGGATTTGGGTTGTGGTTACCGAAATTATTGGTTTATTCAGATCATCTCTTTTTGGGTTATGGTTTTTGGAGTCCTGGCAACTGAATTTAGTTATGGGGTTCTTCATTGACATATGGTTGCAATTTTGTATGAACTTTTGGTGTATAAGGGTGTACACTTCTCAATCTTCACCAACTTGAACAGTTTGTTCAGACATTTTGTATGGATACGAACTTTTAAAATTAATTCAATGAAGTGATGTATGAAATTTTAGTTTTGTATGGATACGAAATGTTGATTTGCAATTTGATATGATATGTTGGTTGGAATCGGAAGCTTGAACCTGAGTTCCAATAGGTTCAGTGGTTCTGTTCCTTCCAACTTCAGTAAATCCATTGAAGTAGCTATGTCAGTTATAACATGGAGAACCGATGGATGTATAACATGTTACATTAGAAATAATGATGTTGAAGTACTTTGTTCAATATTATTGAAATCCTTTAAGAAACTTCTTGTGTAAATTATGAAATAAATACATCAAAGTAGGTCCTATATAGCACTTTTTGCTGCAATTATAGTGCACCTATTGGACATCTGTTAGGTCGATCACCATGCCTCAAAGCGCATGATCAAATGAATCAATTTGATTTATTTATTTTGGGTTGTATTATAGATTGTGTAGATTCCTATTTTTGTGAATTTTAAAAAGCTTTTTTGGGGGGATTTATAAGATGGGGTCTTGTTCGATCTTATTCAAAGGGTAACCTATTCTGAAGTGATTCATCACATTGCCTTTAAAAGATGACACAGATATCTATGGTGAGTACCAAAGGACACATATATCATATTATTTGTTAATGTTTATGTTTAGCATGATACTTGTTGGGTGGTTTTCTGGTCTTGGTTTCATAATTTTTTTTTTATGGTCTTCTACAATTTGATGCCTTGGAGACTTTCTTGTCCAATGATAGTGGCCAAAACACATAATATGAAGGACAATGAAAAAAATTGGGAGTTCAAAAGCATTTTAGGGAAGGGCAGTCACAATAACATCTCAACAAGGACAGTGACAATAACATCTTGACATGTACAATATGCCTTAAATTTCCGACTCAGTTAACATCGTTCATTTCAGTTGTTCTTTCTTCTCTTTATTATTTCCTTATGTTCATTTTTTACCTTAAGTGACCATTCGGCTACTCCATGCCATTTGTAGTTCCCAAGTCAATTAGCTACTATGTAGGGTCAAGTCCATGTTTTTTTCGAAGAGAATTGATTTACATTGTTAGGGATGATGCGAGAGACCACTCCTAAGTTGGTTATAATCGTTTTTCCTGTTAATTCTGGTAGGGGATCTCCCTAAGGTGCCCCCACCCCACCCCAATTACCATCATTAAAAAAGCAAATAATATAGGTTACATGATCAAGACCACGCCTCAAGAAGCAGAGTTCTTGAGTTCGACCCCCTCCTTAGGGGCTACCCTCAGGGATTTATCCTAGAAATTACTCGGTGCGTGTGGCAGGAGGGGACAGCATGTGCCCCGAGGATTAGTCGAGTGCTCTACAACACCTAAATACCTCAATTCATAAAATAAATAAATAAGAAATAAAATATTGTGTTGCATGATTTAATACCATAATCTCTTATTATGGGGACAAACTTTTGTTATAGGTGATAACCATACATGGTACACTTAGGAGTCACATTTTTCCAATAAGCCCATTTCCAACAAATTTCATCAGCAATCAGACTTTTTGTTAACAATTCTCCTTCAATATATACACTTTGAAAATTGGAATCTGAGGGTATTTTGGTATAAAATAATTTTTTCAAAGTCATTTTCTGTACAAAATCCAATTTCCAAAGTGTATCTATTGCACTTCAACGTATGCCCTTAGGGCACACGTTAACAAGACCATTGCACCCTAATTACTTAAATTATGTATCACACTTCCAAATAAACATTAAAACATCCCATCCAAAATGAGAACTGACATTTCAATACCAAAATTTCCTCAGAACACTAATAGAATTTGGAGAAGATGAAAAGTCACTACCCATCAAATAGTATGTTATGGTCTAATTTTGAGCGATATTAAATATCAAGGCATTGCATTTTTTATTTTTTTGGCTTTTCGTGGATATCCTCACCCTTCGGGTGAGACTAATCCCATGGTCACATCACTATGTAAAAACTGAAAATTTTGACAAGAAAATTTGAAGAGCCAAAGCCCACAAACTTTAAAAAGTGAATTTTGACGGCTTATGGCTGTTGAAATTTTTGATGATCCCTAATTCAACAGCTTAGAGCCATCAAATTTTTCCAATCCTCCATTAATATAACGGTTTTGATCCGTTGAAAAAAAAAATTTGACAATGAAAAATTTGACGCCTCGGTGTGTTAAATTTTATGAAATTTGATGGCCTTGGGCCATCAAATATAGGCTTTTTTCACGTTGTGCATGCACCACCCCCCCTAGGAAAGTCCTTTGTGCAAGTGGTTGAATTGAGTGTCAACTAGACCCAAGAGGGTGGTCCTAAGGAATTCATTGTTTTGTGGGGTTTCGAACACTTGACCTACCATTCCTGAGAGGTTATCAATGCTCAGCTTGCCACTAGGCAACCCCTTGGGGTTAAGGCTTTGCAATTTTTGATTGATCACAATTTTTTATATTCCATTTACAATAGAGGTTCTAATGTTTAAAATTGTCTAACTCTAATGTTTTGTTCTTGAGCCTTAATACTAAAACGTCATCCAAACCCTTTAAAGAAGTAAAGTGTCGAGACTCAACCTTTTGAAAGGTTGAGGCTCAAGACTAAAATGTCAAACCCAATGATTTTGATTTTTGATTTATTAAGTTCGATATTAAATAGATTTATTTAAAATACTCCAAATGCATATATTATTGACACTAAAAGCAAAAGTTATGTGCGACTAAATCTTATTATCCTTCATTGTCTACTGTCACACGTCGAAACATATCATAATTAACATTTATATCTTTGAGGCTTGTTGAAGAGCTTCAAACAAAGGTAGAAAAAAAAATGTGAAAGAAATAGGTTGAGAAGTGTTTTATTCGATTCTTTTAACAAGAGAGAGGGTTGAAGTTGCAAACTTTATTAGTTTAGAAAGAAAGTTTCCAAAAGAACACTTTATGAGGATATTTTTGTCTTAAAAACAATTTACTCAATCAAATGGCTTGATTTTATATATTACTTTTATGAGTCTTAATCGTATGCCACGTAAACCACGGTCCATGAATTGAGATTTGTTGTTTTGAAAGTTACGTCCCAAACTGATGAATCAATGGCATCATGCCATGTTGTATTAAATGAGATAAACACAACATGAGAAAAACTTATATTTGATGGCCCAAGGCCGTCGAATTTCATAAAATTTGATGGACCAACACGTCAAATTTTCATTTTTGAAGGTTCAAAACCGTTAAATTAAAGGAGGATGGGAAGAAATTTGATGGCTCTAAGCCATCGAATTGGGGATCATCAAAATTTTCAACGGCCATAGGCCGTCAAAATTCGTTTCTTAAAATTTGTGGGCTTTGGCCCATAAAATTTTCCTATTAAAATTTTCAGTTTTCACATAGTGAAATTGATCGGTTACTAAGAGAAATTTCAGGAGAAAATTTGCGAGCAGTTTCAGTGTTTTATTTTTATTAACTTTTCAGTACATATGGCATCATGCCATTGATTCAGCACCTTAGCACTTAACTTTCAAAACAGCAAATCTCTGTTCGCAATCCTCCACCATGGGTGCATAAGATCCCAACTCTACTTTTATAATGACCCATTTTGGTGATTAATAAAATGAGTCCGATTATGCACCTAGGGTGGACGATTGACACCCTCCTCTCACACCTCAATACACGTCACTTAAGCCAAAATTCATGGAATTAGTGCCTTAAATATCCCCTTTTTAAATTTCCTTGGATTGTGGTTTGTGTGGTGTGTATTGGGGTGTGGGACGAGGGTTTCAATCCTCCACATTCGATCGTCACTCTTAAAATTTTGCAGTGATCAACATTTTTGTGCCGCATGGAAATGTGCTTGAGGAACTTTCCTTGTTTGTTTCATTTTCTTTGGGTGACAGGGTGTCCACGTGCGCCCGCCCCACTGCCCTTAGTAATATTCAAAGTCTTTGTAAGTTAGTCACGCACACTTTCATATTAACGTGACCCTTTTCTAAATGAACTCCTTGTTCATGCATGCTCTGAATGGTCAACTATAGCACTCCCAACCCCTCTCTCTCTCTCTCTCTTATCTTCAAACCCTATAAAGCAAGAAAAGAAATAGTCGAAGTTCAAAAAGAAAAAGGAGATATGGGGAGAGAAGGAGCGATGAAATGGGGGTTCAGACGGAAGGAAGATATCAATAGTGCTTCTGACATGACCATTAGAGGAATTCGCACTATGCTTATGAGATCTCTCGATGAGGGAGACGAGAGACCCATGATTCCTCTTGGACATGGGGATCCTTCTGCATTTGCATGCTTTCGAACTTCTAAGATCGCTGAAGATGCCATAGTTGATGCTGTTCGATCTGCAAACTTCAACTCTTACTCTTCTTCTGTTGGTATTGTTCCCGCTAGAAGGTAAACTCAATAATCTCTCCTTAGAAACTTAAATTAGGGTGTTTTTTTTTTTTAACCCACTAATTGTAACTGTTAGAAAACTCTACATCATGTGAATACAAATCAGTGATCAAACTGATTATTGGTGGTGAACCAAGAGGTGGGACAAATTTTCATACTCAGTAAGTCAGATCAAACGATGTGGCATTTAGAGTGAGATGATAGGTTTTGAATCCACTAGGACTTATAAATGGGCCCTGAATGGATGCCACATTTTATTCTCAATTATTGATGAATTCTGGCCGTTGACTTTGATTTGATATCATGGTTTTAAAACTCGTTTTGATGTCTCTTCTCGTCCATGAAAAGAGATCGAGTCATCTCGGATGAGTTTTTCAATACATTTGAGTCATCTCGTTCAATAATAAGAAAAGGGTAGTTATAAAAACACCCCACTAATTAATAAGGCAACCCACACTATAGCCGAATTATTTCATCCATTTTGTTTAAAAATCAGTTTTGATGGGGTTAGAAGTTTTGAAATGGGCTGATTTTTTGTGTAGATGATCTACTCATCATAGAGATCATCTTCACCCAAATCGGATCATTCTAAAACTCTTAATCCATATAAGACAAAATAATTCAACTATGTGTGAGTTGCCTTTATTAAATCTTGGGGTGCTTTTACAATTACCCTTTTAGATCTCGTCAAATACGTTTGACTAGTATATCCGTCTTATTGTTGGACGACACCTAGGCGACGACTGGGACGAGATTTAAAACCACGTTTGGTATTGGTGGGGTCCTCAAACGTTGACTCTCGGAATGGAGGGATGTCTAAGGGGCGGTTCGGGTTGGGCCACTAACGGCCCATTTCTAATGAGCCCACTCAGTCCAGACCGAGTCAAATAAAAATCCACTTATGTCCAAGGCCAGCATGGACCATAAGTATTAGATCCTATTTACAGGTTGGGCTCAGCCACTAGATGGGCCGAACTCCCAAAGCCAACCCTAAAATATTTTAGGTCTTTTTGACCCAGCGTCCCAGCACAAGAAATAGATGGACCAAATAACACTTTCCAAACCTGACCCTTTGATAGCTTGTTATTGATGATGACGTTTTTTTTTTTTTTTAAGTAGAATTTATAGTTTTTAATTTTTTGTTGGGATAAGGCATTGTTATTGATGATGATGATGGATGGTATTTCTGTATAAAAGAGCTATTGCAGATCATCTCTCTCATGATCTTCCATACAAGATTTCATCAGATGATGTTTACGTCACAATTGGCGCTACACAAGCAATCGAAGTCCTTCTATCAGTACTTTCTCTACCCGGTGCTAATATTCTGCTTCCAAGGCCAGGATATCCATATTATGAAGCTCGTGCAGCTTTTACCCATCTTGAATGTCGGCATTTTGATCTTCTGCCAGACAAGGGTTGGGATGTTGATCTTAATTCGGTTGAAGCTATTGCAGATGAGAATACTGTTGCAATGGTTATCATCAACCCTGGAAATCCTTGTGGAAATGTCTTTAGTTATGAACATTTGAATAAGGTGAGTGATTCAATGTCTTAATGCAATCTCTGCGCTTGTTTTTTGTTCGAGAAATTTGTTTTCTTGATTAGCATCTCAGAAAGAAATCAAGTTGGTTACGATATTTTCATATTGGCAATTGGGACGATCCCAAGGAAACTTGGGCAATTAAATTAATAATTGGACCATGTTTGTGACTTGTTTACATACTAGAACAAATAAAAATTTGTATGACACTTATTCTTCGATTTGTATTGCATTTAGATTGCTGAGACTGCGAAAAAGCTTGGAATTTTTGTAATTTCGGATGAAGTTTATGGCCATCTCACTTTTGGTAGTAAACCATTTGTGCCAATGGGAGTGTTCGGATCAATCGTTCCTGTTTTTACTGTTGGATCTATATCGAAGAGATGGATGGTGCCTGGTTGGAGACTTGGTTGGCTTGTTATAAATGATCCCAATGGTATCCTAAGAGAAACAAAGGTTCACTTGTTCTTCTGCCCTCTCGTTACTATATATCATCTTCCTACCCTCCATGATTCTGTCTATAGATGTGTTCATAATCGAGCTTTACTAATCTTTATTTTCGACTTTCAGATGGTTGAATGTATTGAAGGTTGTATCGGTATCTCCTCTGATCCTCCAACCTTCATTCAGGTTTGAATATATACATCGATTCTCGTTTTTAAAAGAATACCAACATGTTCTCTGGTGCTACGTAAGAGTATTTTTGAATTTAACAAACTTGGGTTGATATATCAGGGGGCAGTTCCTCAAATCCTTGAAAAAACAAAAGAGGATTTCTTCGATAGGGTTATCGGTATAGTGAAGCAAGCTTCAGACATCTGTTATGATGAGATAAAGGAGATAAATTGCATTACTTGTCCACATAAACCAGAGGGATCTATGTTTGTAATGGTGAGGAAATATAAAATTTTGGTGTCATGTATTTTTTATAACATTTGGGTTGGTTGGAAACCTTCCTGATTATATTTTGCAAATGCAGGCTAAGCTCAATGTATCTCTTCTGGAAGACATTAATGATGATATGGACTTTTGCTTGAAGTTGGCCAAAGAAGAATCTGTTATTGTTCTGCCAGGTAAGAGTCAAAAAAGGAAGATAACAAATTTATTATTTTGTTTCTGGTATTGTGTGATCAGGAATTTGTGAGTGTTAAGTTACATTTCTCTTATTATATTAAGCTACATGTCTCTCTTGCAGGGTCTGCAGTG
This sequence comes from Akebia trifoliata, assembly GCF_017979445.1. NCBI lineage: Eukaryota > Viridiplantae > Streptophyta > Magnoliopsida > Ranunculales > Lardizabalaceae > Akebia > Akebia trifoliata. The sequence goes on from NC_141385.1 coordinate 3,943,695, forward strand.
GGACTGAAAAATTGGCTCCGCATAACATTTGCTATCGAGCCATCTTCTCTTAAAGATGCGTTTCGAAGGATTAAATCGTTTTCTCAGAGGCACGCTAAGCAACAGTAACAGAATTGCTAATAAATCTGACAGTGATCTTCAACACCGCGTTGGATCTTCTCTTGCTCCTTCGTCATTGATGATGTTTGTTATGTTCTTCATATCCATGAACAGTTAAGAGGAGCTATAGTTATATGCATACAATGAAATTATGAATATGGCAATATGTTGCAAAATCTAATAGAATAAAAAATATGGAAATGAATGTTTGGTAGTGTTGAGTATCCAAAATTGTAACGATCTAATGATCATTAATCAGACTTTAGAAGTCTGGCATTATGTGTTATCTAAGTTTGAATAAGGCTGAAGGTGCCTCTTAGCTCAGTTGGTTAAGGCTTGACGAGAGTTAATACCGACCTTGGTTCAAATCCCGTCAAGCCCACCTTCATCAATGTTTGCTACTTCAACGTTTTGTCCTATGTTGTAACTTTTATTGGAAATATTCTAAATGTGGGTTTTTTTCAAGTGTGTAGATTTCTATCTTTTGCTCCTTTTTTTGTGGGAATTGTATAATTTTAAGGCTATATATAAATAATTTCATTACTTTGATGACATAAAAACTTAAGGTCAACGACATGGGAATTTTCTACCAGTAAATGTCTTCAGTGTTTTTTTAGACTCATTCCACTGTCAATTTAGTTGTTTTTTGAATCCGAGAGTTCAAATGCTATCTCATTTGCTACCTGTAAAGATTGTTCAAAGATAGAAATTCTTCTACATTTTGGGGTAGCCAGTGAGGATCTACTCAGCCAGATCAACTAAGCAGTTCTAAGTTCCTTGTTTTTTGCTTTTCAGAGTCGTTTTAATAGATTCGCAGACAATTTCAATTTTTTGGCAATTTATCTTTCATGGTTGTCAAATTTAGGTTCAAGTCTAGAAGTGCCAACTTAGCTAAATAGTAAGACATATGGAGTGTTGTTCCCACGTCCTAGGTTCAAACCCACTTGAAGCCAACTTCTTTTGCTAACCACTAACCCTATACCAACTTCAAGTCTACATTTTGGGGTCCATTTGCTTTCTTTTGGATTCAAAAATTAGTATTGTAAGAGGTACGTGCCATCCATTAAAAAGAGGACTTCTACGATGTGTTTCAACAAAGCAAACTTCTAATGCTAATGCAATTCATGTCAGATTTTATACTAGGAAGTGCAAACGACATGAATGCAGATTAAGGACTTGGTTTTGGTGTCACAGTGTACACTTCTAGCTGTCAATAACTGTCAAATGTACCCTTACCAGTTAGTGAGACCCTAAACTCCACCATGAAGGTGAGCTATGGTCCGTGCAGAAATTTCACAATAGAAAGATTAACCCAATAAAGAAACCAGACATGAAATTGTCTCAGCATAGAATAGATGAATTTATGGGAGGAAACATGAAGACGGTCAATCCCAGATAACTAGCAGACCATCCACTTCTTTCAGAATAATACAAGATTGGTCAAGAGAAAAGCAGAAATGGATTTGTGTTATTCCCACTATCATTAAACCAGCTGCTTCTAAGAAAAAAAAAAACATCCAAAGTAGGCATGTTTTGGGTGGTCCCACAATATGCACTTAACAACCAGTAGGACCCAAACTTGCCTCTGATCGGGATCATAGGGTAGATCAGTTACCGTATACTTACGGGGGCCAAGTGATTCCATTAGTCGCTAAACAGAGTGGACAGAAGCAGATCTTGCACAAACCCGGCTCTTGCAGTATCCTGTATCATCTTCTGCTGCCGCTCTTCATAACTCAATGAAGAGTCAAAACTGCAAGTAAAGAAAGAACTAAACGTTAGAACTCAAAGGCCTTAGAAGGAGGGTGGTTCGTTACAGTGGTTTCAACACTGATCACATGTCACAATATTAAGCCTGGTAATTGTCAGTAAATATTGGATCTTAACAGCTTCATGATTTAATCTATATAAGTATGCCATACAGTAAATAAAAATGATCAATTTCCTTGCTGACTATCTACTAATATTGCAGGAAACAATATTTTAGAGAAGAACAAAGATGGGCCTATGGTAAACAGTGATTGAACAACTATAAAGTCCCTCCCCCCCAACACACACACCACCACCACCCCCCTACCAAAAATAAATGTATCAAAGAACTAATTTGACTTTATACCAGGTATATCAACCAGCATGTGAGTATTTATACTTGCACGGATGACAAACAAGTTTAGAGATAAGAGGAATAACCTTCATGTGGTTTTTAAGGACTTAGAGAAAACATACAAAAAAAATAAAAACAAGAGAGCTAATTTGGTGGATATTGGGAAAGAAGTGAGTCCCGAATGGATAAATTAACATAATAACAGACATGTATCAAGGGTTGCAGCTAGTGCGAGGGCAGATGGAAAGGTGATGAATGAGTTCCTAGTTACAATTAATATGCATCAGGGCATCAGGGATTGGTTTTGAGTCCGTATTTGTTTGCAATAGCTATAGATAAAGTAAGTACTCATATTCAAGCACACGTATCTTAGTATATTTATTTGCGGATGATGTAGTATTAGTTAATAAAACTAAGGAGAGAATCAATAATAAAAAAATTAGAATTATGGGTATAAGAGTCCAAGGGCTTTAGGACAAGTAGAACCAAGACCAAGTATGTACAATGTAATATAGCATTGACACCCACAAAGATAAATGCCCTATTAAAATCTATGGTCTGGAAATATCTCGAAGAAACAAATTTGTTATCCCAAATCTATAATACATAAGGAGGGATAGATTGAGGAATATGGCATTCGATTTGTAAATTAAGTTCAAGACTACCCCTACCCCTACCCCATCCTTCATCACAATTTCTACAATGCAAGGCTTCATAGGTTGAGTTAACGGTAGTGACCTATCTAAGCAAGCTTTGGGTTTAGACGAAGACACGATATTCTTATTCTTCTCACCCCATATCTTCATGGATAATTTATAACATTGAAAATCATGGGCTTTTATAAAAATGGGTCTCTCTCTCTTGCCATTTTTCTGATATCACTCTTCTAATCTTATATCTTAATTGATCTTGGGTAAGATCAACATAAAGTGATTTCTTGATAAAATCAAGAAATCCAGTAATATAGGCGGAAGGTGTTAATCCCTATCCATGAAATCTACCATTCCCTTCAGAATCACTATTTCATCACTCTCCTCTAACACCCTTTAGAACAACTTCTTACCTTGAACACTCTCAGATTTCTTTTACTTATCCTGAGAGACCTCATTTCGGTTTATCTTGCTTTCTCTCCATCGGTCTCTTCAAGGGACCATTTTGCATTCTCCTGGGCCTTGTTGATTATGGGTTTTTTAAGAGGAGATTTGGGAATGGGCATTTCTTCTTTTATGATGGGTTTTATCTTATATTCCTGAGAATGATCAGACCCAAGCTCAGATCCTTTATCAAGAGCCTGCTGAAGGATGGGGTAAGGATAGTCTTAAACTTTATTGACAAATCAAAGGTCATCTTCATTAATCTATCCCTCCTTATGTATAGTAGATTTGGGATAACAAATTGGTTACTACGAGATATTTTCAGATCACGAGTTTTAATAGGGCATTCGTCTTTATGGATATCGATGTCATATTTACACTCCACATGCTTAGTCTTGGTTTTACTTATCCTAAAACCCTTGGGCTCTTATCCTCATAATTCTAGTTTTTTTATTGATTCTCTCCCTAGTTTCATCAACTAATACTACATTACCCGCAAATAACATACACTAAGGTACGTGAGCTTGATTCTCTCCCTAGTTTTTTAGTCTTTCTACTCATCCATCTCTACATCCTCATCTTTGCTATACTCAACTCATTACAACATGATGTTTCTTGACTGCCCTACATTTAGCTCTATAAAGAGTGGTTGGTTATTCTAATAAGGTTTTTCTTCTAGTTTGATTGGTATGACTTTATCCTATGTGACAAAGGCATACCAATCAAACTAGAAGGAAAATTTTATTAGTATAACCAACTATGCTTTATGGAGCTAAAAATGTAAGGAAGTCAAGTGGTAAAACGTGTGGTAAAACGTGTGGAACATTGTTCCCACGTCCTAAGTTCAAACCCCCTTGAACCCAACTTTTTTTTACTAATCACTAACCATATACCTACCAAAAAAAAACGTAGAGCAGTCAAGAAGCATCATGTTTTAATAAATTGAGCATAGCAAAAATGAGAATATATAGATGGCTGAGTAGAAAGACTAGGAAAGATAAAATTAAAAACAAACGCATTCGAGAAAGTATAGGAATATCTCCAATAGACAATAAATTAAGAAAGTCGGCTGAGATGATTTGGGCATATTAAAAATATTCAAGTTCAAAGTCCTAAAAGAGTGAGAGGAAGACCTAAAATAACTTAGATAGAGACAATGAAAGCAGATATGAACTCACTCTCTCTGGACAGTGTGAAATCAAGAATATGATTTGTCAACCTGACCCCAAATATTTCGTTTAAGGCTTTGGTGTTTTTAAAAACGTACATTTAACCTATTATGGAACATGAGAATAGGCAATGATCATTTGCAACAGGAACCACCTAAACAATCTGGAGGGTGATCATAACTGCAAAACTATTAAAAAAAAATTAGCAGGGTCCAAACTTTGAAACAATAAATCAAAAGTTGGGAGGCATAATAGAGATCCTGATTGGGCCATACATTGGAATTTGACTCTCAAATTATGCCCAAGGGAGGAAGGAGGGGGGAGGGATTATCCAAAACTAGCATGACATTTATGAAGTTTTTTGGCTCCTGATATTTATGACGACCAGAATACATGAGGAAGGTATCAGTTATTATTAAATAAGATGCCAACGTAGCCACTGCTCCACATACCTATGCATGCGTACAACTGCTTCAGAAATATATGGGATAGACTACCGAGCAAACTAGTGTTCCCACCTGTTTCATAAATGCATTAATGCTCCTCTCTCACAATCTCGAGGTGTTACTAGTTTATAAAGAAAAATGAGTTGATAAAAGAAACTCCTGGTTCAAATAGATATTCATTTCCCATTATTGAAAACCTATCAAAAACATAATTTTTTGGTAATATAATACAGAGTTATTATTCAAGATGTTCTGTTTTATTAGATGTAGACGGTACAAATCCTGGTAATGGTAGTGTATCAGAAATGATTGAATGGTTCAGAATCACTTCAATACAAGCCACTTGGTAGACAAATTCAACAAGCAGTCTAAAAAATATTTCTTCTAAACAAGACTTAGCCAGTTAAACAATATTCAGGACAAAAAAGATCTGGAAGAAGTAGATAGGAACATTTAAACAAGCATGTCTTGCAAAAAAAATAATTCTTCTCTGATAGGCTGATCAAAACAGAAATGCATGTCTGTGCCAGATACTAACACCAAGTGTCAGACGCACTGACTCACATGAACCTAACATGCTGACACATCCATCAACTATTCCATATGTTGAGAGATTCTTAAAACACGTAAGATTATGTTTTCAATAGAAAAGGAATGTATTTTATTCAGTCAATATATTTAAAATTAATATATAAATAACATCAGAAAAGCAATTCAGTAGAATAAGACTTGTTTGGGAAAAAAAAAAAGTATCAGCAGTGTCTAACATGTGACATGGATTTTTTTTTTTAAGAAAATGAAGTATCCTCATCATATACACTTTCTGAATGAGGGTAAAAAGGGATACTATTAGAATATAACAAACAAAGAGATCCCCACTTCACATGATTTATGTCCTACTGTTATTTTGATCAAGAAAAATATCCTCCAACTTAAAGGTGCGCTTATATAATAAATTACCAGGATCACATAAGAAAACAAAAATGCATGTACATCAATTGAGAAGGTGCAAACTACCAAACTCCCTACTATTTGTGAGGCACCACATTACAAAGATCAACCTTATAATGTTTTATTTGTATTTCCTTGCAAAACAGATATCTCAAGTAATAAACTAATGATAAACTAAAAAGTAATCAGACTAAGGGAATCAATAAAGAAAGACAAGAAAACTTTGAAGGTACCTTGATTTCCAAGTCGTTGATGTCACATTCTTTGTAGACAAATCTTCAGCACTCAAGACAGAAGATTTTGAAATTTCTTCTGCTTCAGATGCAGGGAAGTTCACGACAAGTGATGAAAGGAAGGAATCTGTAACTGCGTTAGACGCATTAGCATTGCTTGATCGAAATCCACCACCTCCTAAAAGCACCTGTAGATGAGCCTCGCGAAGATCCCGACTCAGAAGAGACAATGCCTGACTGTTAGGAAGAGCAACTCTCCGTAATCTTCGGCGCCTCTGCAAGTGGTCTTTAGTTAAAGGAAACTATGGACTTTCATTATGAGTAAGGAATTACATATGCATGTACAGAATCATCCAACATAGAATACACAAAAATGTAATTTTATTTCCCAAATTTCATAAACGAGAAGGATATCTTGAATAAGTGTCCATGTTGGAGCGTTATATGATGTAGCATGTCTCGCGTAACCTTAACTGAGCAAATAGGACAAACCTGCAAGAAGAGGGGGGAAAAGGTGAGGCTTAAATCAAGAAGTTGGAATACAAAATATGAAGTATCATTAAGAAATTAGTCAAAAGTCAAGACTAACAGTGGTTAAGATAACATCTTATATCAATAGTGTACAAGAGTTCGAAACAACCACACTAAAAAAAAATAATAATTAAAATTTCAGGCAAAAGGAACTTGTAAAATGTAGACTTTTGCTTCTTTTTTCCTTTTTTAGAAGGTAAATATTCAAGAAATCAGCATCTTCGTTCTTGCTGAACAAGAATGGAGAAAAATGCTACCCAAAAAAGAAGTCATACCACAATATCAACAATTAGATCACAAATAGGAAAGGTGTTACTCAAACCCTCTTTCATAGGAAAGATGGTGTAAATGAATGGATATCTTTCACTGTCTGTAAGAAAAAAAGAAAAAAGAAAAATAAAATCGCTTTTGGGAAGGGAAAAAAATGGACAATTGGGACTAAAAAGTTCAATAGATGTATGAAGGAGCCCACTTCAGTATGAGATCACCTAAAAACCAGCTCCAAATGAAAACCCCTACGTTGAAACAGTGGTTGGCATTGCCACGTCATTTCTGGAAATATAGTGTCAGAAATGCAACTAATATTGAAAATTATTTTCTAAACAAACTTACACACTAGGTCACTTGAAAGTGTATAGAAAATGCAACCAATGGTCCAAAGTATAAGGTGCGTCCTTGCACTAGCTGAATAACAGTTTCTGACATAAAGATTGAAGTAAATGATATGATTGATTATTTTCCTTTTCAAAGTGCATTTTTTGTCAAAGTCAGGCGTATTTGGATGGAGCCTTAGTTGTTGATGAATGTTTGTATTTCAAGGTCAAAGTAGGTGAATCAGAGATGATATGTACGGTAGAAATGGAGAAGGCATATGATCATGTTACTATTTTAGTTATAGTTTCTTGGACAGTTTTTCATGAACTCAACAGGATGAAAAGCGCCCCTTTCTATCATTGATCTAACAAAAACACTAAGCAGCACTATATCTAAAGCAGTGGAGGGTTTTGAAGGGCTTCCATGTTTGTATAAAAGGTCCAAGTATTACTCACCATTACATTGGAGGTGGCACTATCTTTCTTCATCAAAGCATATATCAGACAGGTGTGATGTTTGATGTGTTCTTGGAAGTTTTTAAGCAATTTTTAGTCTTTGGATTAATTTGGCCAAGAGTTAAAGTATTTGAAGTGGAAAGGAGTGGTTAGAACTAAGAAGTAACTTAATATTGGTGGTTAAAGAATTTCTAGTAGGGAAATGCCTTCATAGTACTTTTGTTGTTCTAGCCCGATGATGGCCTCTAGAATCAAGGTGGTCATATTAACCATCTATTAATCACTCTTGAAGAAGGGGTTAATTACACGAACAAAACCTAGATGATTAATATGGCCACCTGATGAGATATCAGAATGAGTAATTTAAAACCTTTGTACCTTTGTTCGAGAAGACCATGGTTGCCTACAAGATTGATTTGAAGGTTTATGACCATGTTAACTAGAATTTTGTAGACTAAATGATAGGGAGGATAGGATTTGGTAGAATATGGACTCAACAACCTTTCCTATTTGGTGAATGGGAGCTAAATTGGTTTTTAAGGTTCTAGAAGACTGAGACAAGATGATCCCATGTCTCCTTTCTTGTTTGATATTGTCGTTAAGGTTTTAGGTAGACATGTCCCCAGGGTTATTGAGATAACTGAAAGGTTTGGTACTATAAGACAGTTTGAAATGATACTATTGTGTTTGTTGATGCTTCATTGGACAACTTTGTTTATTGAGAGGCCTTATGCGTTATTTTGAGGTGGTCCCCGTTTTTTTCTATCAATCTTTCAAAAAGTAAGGTGGATAATGCTAAAGTGATTAACGACATTGATTCTTTAGAAAGTCTTGTGAGTGTGAGATAGGTAATTTTTCAGTATCTTACACGAAGGTGGTAATATGGTTCTTATCAAGGGTTCCCTATCTTGTATCCATGTATAATCGATGTACCTTTTTTTCCATTCCTCTAGCAGTTGTGAATCAAATTGATAATTTTTTAAAGACGAATGTTGTGGAACGATAGGGATGATACCCTCAAATATCAGCTAACTTTTCTTTCATAAGTCTCCAATACCATTTAATTGACTAGAGATTGTTCCCCCGATAAAGGAGATGGTTTGGCTTTCCTAATATAAAGTTTGTGACTATAGCCAACTTAGGGAAGTGGCTTTGGTGATTTGGCATAAAACTTCCAAGTTATCCATGATAACTATGTGAGCTGGAGCTTTGGGTGGAACAACCGTAAGGTTAGACTTTGTTACGAGTGCAAGTGTGGAGAGAAGACCTTGTTATGATTGCAGGCATGGAAAGATATTTAGAATAATTAGTTGAATTCATTACAAGAGAGAGTTTCATAATTGGTAAGGGCAATAAAGTACACTTTCGGGAAATTTGGTGTTGCAATGATTTTCCTTTACGGTATAGTTTTCAAGTTTGTATTCTATGTCAAAAAAGCAAACAATTCTTTTAATTTTTTTGACAAGTAAAAGAATAGGTGTATTTCAAAAGATGAAAGATCATTGGACCTTGGTTTTAGAAGAAACATTAATTATTGGGTGGAGAATTCCTTATATATATATAATATTTAATTAATTAATATTGATATATATTTTTTGTTTCTATTCATTACATCCCTAGTATCTGCCTTCTACTAGGGGCAAGGACAAGCTATTTGGACGAAGGGACATGATGATTCTTCTAGTGAGATCCTTATATCATGTGTTAGATTATCTAAGAAACTCTAGTGTCCCAGCTTCCTTTACTTAGGACTCTAAAGTGGATGTATTAGTTTACTTGCCACACCAATACCATCTTGAAAATTGATGACCATTTCATGCAAAGGATCATCATGGCAGATATTTGTTCCACGTGCAAAGACGGCAGTGAAAATGTCAATCGTCCTTAAGCCTTTTTGGTATTCAATGAATTTTTCCAAATCCATGTTATCCCTTACATATTTGCATATCCTATCATTTGTTTCTAGATTTAGGAATCTATAAAGAATGATTTTTTGTTATTACATAAAAAAAGCTTTCATTTTTCTTATGGTTTAAGATCCATAATGAGTTTGAGAATTTGTTTGTGGAGAATTTTGTCTTTAATGGTCTTCTTTTAGTTAAGTCTTCTCTCAACCTCTCTATCATGTAACCCTCCGTTTTGATTAGAATTTATATAACAATAACAATAACAACAACCAAAAATCACAAAAATAATACCCTCTATAAACCTTTCTTTGTCACGATTTATGATTGAAAGATCGTAACTTTACATGAAAATAAATAATAATATCCTTTATAAACCTTTCTTTGTTACGATTTATGATTGCAAAATCGTAACTTTACATGAAAATCAAACCTTAAACCTATTGTTACATAATCAAAGGGTCGCAAATAAATTAATCTGAAAACAACGTACAGTAACTTTTGATTCGAACGGATGCTCATCTTCGAGATGCGAACACAGAGAGACGATATCGAAGTCTTCAAAGCAATAAGGACAGGGGAAATCAGGACGAACCTCCTCTTCCACCTCGAAATCATCGAAGCTCAACCGATCTAGAACAACCACCAAACAAACAAAAAAAGAACATTTTTTTCACAGAAAAGATCGAAACCAAGATGACAATCAAATCGGATGAAAAAAATAAATAAATAAAGACCTAATTGAGAGCTGTGATGGTGTTGCAACGCGTATTGACGCTTCGCCGCAGCAAGTCGAGATGCCCATAGTTCAGAATCCATCAAAGATCGAAGATCGAAGAGAAATTATGAGGTTTTCCTTCAAAATCTACAGTTTTTCCTCTCTCCTCTTATTCTTTCTTCTCTTTTTTTTTCGATTGACTTTTCTTTGTTTCTATTTGATGTGAAGAAGCTTATAGAGATGGATATTGGATGTGAGAGAGAGAGAGAGAGCACGAAGAAGGTCTTACTTATGCTTGATTAAATGGCGAGGCCTCATTGCTGACGTGGCAGACAGACAGATGGGGTGCATCAGACCAAATTAAATGGATTCCGACTTTGAAGCTCAGCCAACTTGACACGTGTTTTTTTTATTTATTTTACACACCTACTTTTTACTAATATTTACGATACCTCCTTACTGACACCACGTGTAACCAAAAGATAAGGCTGTATCAAAATTTTGAAGCGGATTCGCTCCAAAAGTTTTTCCCACTAAAGGTAATCCAATAGAAAATCACCTACTCCATAGGCAATATATAGCATCCTTCCATAAAATCACCTCATTCTTACAAGAGTAATGATAACCTGACATCCCCACGTGCTATATTCAAAAAACTCTTCTGATGTGGCATGTGCTACAACCATACACTTTTATGTCTCGGGATACACAATAGCCCATCCCCATAAATCTGTACAAGTATTTATCCCCATAAAATAAAATATAAGGTTCGAGCACACCCCACGTCAGGAGAGTATTTTGAATATGTCACGTGGGGGGAGTCCGGTTATCATGATTATTTTTAGAATACTAAAATTGTCACATGATCACCATTATTTTCGGTAATAAGTCATGATTTACGGACGCTCTCTTTTAACTCACACCCGTTGACGTGGCATGAGTCAGAATCATAGATTTTTTCGTTGAAGATACACAATTGTATATTCTTATAAATACGTGCAATTGTACATCTCAAGGAAAATTTTATGATTTTAACACATGCGACATCAGGAGGTGTGTGTCAGAGTGCGACGTCAAAAAATCATTTATCTTTCGGACTGTTATCATCCAGTTTTTGGTATGGATGTCAATGGATATTGGTATGGATGTCAATGGATATGGATAAATCATTGGAGGTATCGATGGTTAGATTCTATTCCTATGGTATCTAGAATCGGATTCACCATATTTTTATTTTGTCGATTTCAGACTCTAAAATTAATGGAATTGGGACCGCCAAATTATAGGCATCCATTGATTCCAATTCTTAGTAAACAGATGAATAATGATAATTCTTTTATATTTTTAATTTGCCCCCTTAGAATTTTTTGCAGTCGGTCCCCCCCCCCCCCCCCCCCCCAATCATTTTTTTGGATTTATTATATAGCCCTCTACTTGGTTAATATTTGAATACCACCTTACCCATTTTTTACCTCCCCTGATTTTTAATGAATATTTAGATATACCCTCATTGCTTTTAAAACTATAATATGCCCTTCAATTTTAAGTTGATATTTGAAATACCCCTAATTTTTTCCAACTGATGACATATGCCCCTCCCCCTCCAATGTTTGTATTGATTTGGAAAACACTCCACATTTGTATGAATACTTGAGATGCCCATGTTTTCAAATTGAAGACATTCTCCCTTGATACCTAAAATCATTCATTTTCAAATTCTTTAATTTATAAAAAAAATAATAATAATGAATCTATTTAACCTCATCTCCAATCCATTATTTTGAACCTTACCTCTAACCCAAAAAATCATATAATTTTCTTTCAAAAAAATTCATATTCTATTTTAAAAAATCCTATCTTATTTTTTAAGTTTGAAGGTTAAATAGATTTATCCTATGGTTCAAGACTAGGATAATGTGTGTGTGTATATATATATATTACAGATGATTGACTTTGGGAATAACAATCAAATAGTTTTTATTTTAAATTGATTGTGAGGTTCTCGATGTCATTTTGTATTAATCAACTAGAAAAGATCAAGCTCACATAAGTGTTTTGATCAATATTTGACATCCCTATATATATAAGTTGATGTCATTGCTCCTTCTCTCTTAGACAAATGAGAAATGACTTAAATACTCTTTTCTTCAATGTCTAATAATGAGCTCTTTAATTTTCTCTTCAAACTCTTCAATCTTATCTGTCAACTACAATTTTCCCCCACTTCAAGAAAATCTTAGCTCCGCCCCTTCGAGTAAGTTTGAATCAAGCGTGGAATCAAGATTTTCTTCAAATGGGTGTGAACTATAGTTGATTGATAAGACTGAAGAACTTGACGATGAGTGATTTTAAAGAAAATAGCATTTAGGTCATTTCTCATTAATTTATGAGAGAAGACTTAGTCAAAGGAGCAATGGAATGTGTAAATGATTTACATATGATGAAGAGATTGGTTTAAAGGGGCTTTAACCCCTCACGTTTTCAGTCAAATCACCTTGCACATTCCACGTACAAGATTAAGGTCCAACTTACCAACGGTGAGAAAGCGTGTTTAAACATATCCTAGGATTGTCTAAAAAAGAAAAGTAAAGAGGTTGAGGGAGTAGAAAGGGGAATGCAATATTTGAATAAACTTAATCTAGCCCACTTTGTTATTTTCTTAATCTTTTCCTTCTTGTATTTTCTTCTAATCTTTGATGGAGGTTTAGAAAAGTAAAAGAATGGAAAGTGATGAAGTTTTTTAGAGGATGAAAGAGTCTTGGAAGTTTTAGTATAGGTTTAGGGTGGGGAAAAAACTTATTCCAACTCAAGAGAAAGCTTCCATTTTATATAGTTTTGGGACAACTTTTAAGAGCAAAATAATTCAATCATAATGACTTTAAGAAAAGACATAAGATTTACCTTCAACATCATTTGATTTTTAAGAGTATTGAGAGTAAATGACAGAATTTTGATATGATCATCTAAGATGAAGTTATTTGGCAAAGTCCATGTGGGCAATGCCATGTGGCATGAGTTTAGTAGTATTTGCATAGTAGGTGAAAAGTAGTTTAAGAGAATGAATGGAATGATACAAAGTGAAAATGTGTTTTTTTTTTTGTTCTTATAAATGTAATTTTCTCAAAAAATATGAACAAATTGAAATATATGAAAAATGATTTTGAAAGTACAAATTAGAGAATGTCATGTGTAAAGGTGATATGATCGATGAAAAAATGATTTTGGAGAATGAATGGGAGGATATCAGGTGAAAATGTGATTTTTAATTTTTTTTGTAAATATCTCAAAAAAGCATAGGAAAAATATATTTTCAAAATAAACCCTCTTAAAAAGTAACATGTGAGAATAAGAACCAAATACATGTACTTTATTTTAATTTTTCCCTTTTGAAGGTAAAATAGTCCATTCCCATTAGTTTCAACATATTTATATAAACTTTAAGTGTACTTCACTTGAGATTTCAAATTAAACGAGGGGCATTAAAAAAATTTATCATTAAAGGGTTAACTAACCAATGGATTTTGAGTATTGACCTACCAGTGAAAAGCTTCATTGAATTGACTTATAGAAAGTTACCAAGTGTCAAAGCTTTTAGGAGAACTAAAGATGGGATGCCAAGTGTAAAGTTAGGTTTAAATTTTTTGGACCTTTTGAGACAAATGGACTAAAGTAGACCTGTCAATGGATATTCGAAAATCCAAATTTGATTTGAATTCGTATTCAAAAGAACAAAACATGGATTTTTGTGGTATGAAAGTTGAAGTATATAGAACTCATATTTGTATTTGAGGTATGAAAGTTGAAGTATGTAGAATCTGAAAGTAGGTGATGAAAAATCATATATTTTATTTTTATTACAAAGGTTGAAGATTAATTGGTTTGAGAAAAATTCAACGATTTTTTTACCGATGTTGAAAATGAGGGTTTGCTTTATAAAGGTTGAAGATGAGGGTTTATGATGAATAAGTTTGTAAAGAATAAGGATTTTTAAAACATGCTGAAGATGAGGGATTTTGATACATTTTGAAGATGTAAATCTAGGGTTGAAGATGAATGTGATTGTGTTTGATTAAAAATCAAGGGTTTTGCAACCACTTCTTCTATAAGTTCAAACTTTGTATTTTTATTAATAAAAAAAAAAATTATTATTAATTTTCATGGTTTCTTGGATTAGAAAAAAAAATCGAAGATTGTTATTATTGGAATTCAAATCAAATTCAAATGTTGATTTTTTTTTTTGGATTCAAATTTGAACATAAGCATATTTGATTCGATTCATATCTATTGACAAGCCTAGGCCAAAGGTTCCTTTATGAGTTTGTAAGGTCTTTGAGGTAAATGGGTTTTTCTTAAAGCCATTTTTTTTATCAAGCTTGCGCAATTTGAGGTGTCTACAGTTGTTGTTGTAAGGATACTAGTTGGCTTGTTGTTTGAGGGTCATGGGGATCAGAGAGAGATTGCAAGAAGTGGATCCATGGAGGAGGTTGAAGGAGATGGGTTTTGGGGAAGAAACAAATATGGTTTTGGAGGGCGATTCAGTAGAGGACAATGGGTTTTAGATGATGAATTTTTTAGTTTTTATTTTTAACACAGAGAGTGACAAAAATGGATTTTGTATTTAACAAATTACCGGATCTAATTTTCATTGGACCGAGTTGAGTTTAATTCAAAACAGATTTAGAATTGTATTGGATTTTTAAATGCCAATCCAAATCCGATCCAAAAGTCCAAATTTCAAATCTGTGTCTTATTTTTTCGAATCGAATATCAAACAAATTTGGACTCATTGCCAACCTTAGATAATAACTTCATTGACACACAACTCCTTGCCATCAAACACCGACACCTGCTATTTATTTCCTTCTAATAAATCTTCAAGTAAATTGCAAATGGAAACACGTCCCTTCTTTTTCACGATCTAAAGGGAGGAGTAGCAATATCAAGAAAGATGGATGACCAAATTAGGAAACATTTCCATTAAGAAAATGAACTTAACACAAATTTAACTTGCAAAAACATAAATAATAAGGGTATGATCAACCTATTCTATATCGACTTTACCAATAGAACAAAAACAAAATCTTATCTAAACCAAATAGTCTAAATGATTAAAACTTTGGATGATTCTTTTATTGCCCTCAGATGATTGGTGCAATAAAAAGGCGAATAAGAAGATAAGAAAAATTAATTGAATGATTTGATCGAATAAGACCCTATAGACAACATCCCTAATATGACCTTACCATTGATAATTTGAGGTTCAGAAATTGAGTCTTTGATTATTGTTTTTATGTTAGTTTAATGTTGAATTAGTAAACAACTTGTTTATTTATTATAAATCAAGGCATTTGATAGGAGAGGAATCATAGGACTTTTGAAGGCAAAGAAATAGATGTCCACAAGACCTTATTCTAAAAATCAAGAATATGGTTTATCAATGATCTTCTTCTTTTAATGATCGTGGAAGGATCCTATTAAATACATAGTATTTATATGGAAATTGATGGTTAGTTAGTGGAATTATTGTTTTATATCTCTCTTCTTTATTCATTAATTTTTCTTTATTTTGTCTATGATCCTTCATGCTTCTTAAAGGTTACCTCAACATTGGATTGTCGTCTAATTTGTCTTATTTTTTGTTTTTAATTCAAATTTATTAATGAGAATAAGGACACTAGAAATGATCAATTTATCTAAATTTTGTAGTTGAGTTCAATGGGCTGATAGATCAATTTATCTAAATTACATAATTTTATAAAAATTTCTATCAATAAGTTAATGTTATAATCTCTCTCTCTCTCTCTTTTCTTTTTTCTTTTTTATAAAAGAAATCATGTTTATGATATTAGAGCAGATTTTGAGATAAAATAAAGAAAAGTAGCTTGAAATTGATGGCTTGTATACATCGAACCAATGCCAACAATGACATTTGTGATAGTGAGAGAGAATTGGTGGAAAACCTACGCTAATTAAAAAGATATGATTCCTGACGAGAATGATTTGGTTGATGTAGTTGACTTGACCCCAGTTATTCATTAGTTTTTAAAGAGAATTACTATTGCCACACTAACTTTTGCTAACGCCACAGCACCTGTGTGTTTATTAGTAAAAATTGGTGTGGCAATAGCATCTCTCTTTATAAATTGTATTTCTCTTCATTAAAAAAGGACATTGTAGGGTTGAGATTACCAAATCAAATAGAATTTTGTGGTCAAGATTGTTTCCATGTTATTTGTCCCGGTTTTAACTCTACTCTTTGTCAATTAAGAATTTGTATAAAATAAATAGAAATAACCCCTCCAAGTTTTGCTGAATATTTGAGATTATCCTGTATTTTCAAACTGATGAGATACCCTTTGATTATGATCTTTCGGAAGAGACTATTAGAAAGTGACATAAATGCCCTCATCTTCACCTACTCCAATAAAAAACCATTCATTTCTTCCATTAAAAGAACAGTTAATTTCTCTCCAATAAATCCAGTTTTCACACCCTTCAATACTATCTTTAACATTGTCTTTAATCTCTTGCCATGAACTCTTTATTATTTTTCCAAAATCTATCACATTGAACCTCCCAAAAACTTATTATCAAACAAGATTGGAGGAGAGAGAATCTTGAGGTTGACGATAAGAATAATATTTTTACTGGGTTTTGGCTTATACGCATAGCTCAGTTGATTTAACATATTACAAAACAACTTCAAGGTCGTGAGTTCATGTCCAACTTATCCATTAAAACAAAATGATATGTACTGAACTTTTCAGTAACACTTTTTCACGCAGTCAACCAATTGTCATTTTGAAAAAATAACACTTTAGCTTTATAGGTTTATGGCTTGAATCAAATTTAAAAAAATTAAATTTTTGGCGTGATAAAAGTCTTTGATAAAGGATAACTAGTGAACTCTCAAATTTAAATGACATGATTTTGATTTCTTTTCAAAGTGCCACTCTTTTGACCATAGAAAAAGCTAGGTTTAAGAGGAGGGCATTTAAGTTATTTACATTAATATTTTAAAAGAGACTTCGGTCAAGGGGTAGATATTATTAGCTTAAAAGCAGAGAGGTATCTCAAATATTTACCTAAAATCAAAGGGGTTATATATCAAAATTATTATAACTTTACTAAAAATAAAAAGAGAGAATATCGAACGACGAAAAAGTCTGAAAACCCCTACTGTGTTTGTTCGTATTCTAGGGTTTCTTTTCTTTATTTATTTATAAATATAAATCTCTGGATTTAGGGTTTCTCACACACTCATCAATGGCGACTCCCACAACTTCGTCAGACGGTAAAAAAACCAGCACAAAACCAGGGATGAGGAAGCCTGTCTTCGTAAAGGTTGACCAGTTGAAGCCTGGCACGAGTGGTCACACGCTTTTAGCCAAGGTCGTGAGCTCGACTACGGTGTTGCAGAAGGGCCGCGCTGCATCTCAGCATCTTCGCCAAACCCGAATCGCTGAGTGTCTCATTGGTGACGAGACCGGTTCGATTATTTTCACCGCTCGTGACGATCAAGGTATAAAACCCTAATCTATGGTTTCTGCTTTTCGTTTTTGTTTTTTATTTTCTTCCTTTGGAGCCCTAGAAATTGATCGAGTGGGATGGCTTTTTTTGGGTTTAAAAATGGTGGATTTTGTTTATAATAGTTGAGAGTTTGAAACCCTAATCTTATTTTTTTGCCCTTTTTTTAAATCTTAATTCAGGGAAGAAAACCCTAAAGTTGTAATCTTTAGTATTAATCTTGAATCTTTGATTTGCTTTAGTTTCTTGCGAAGTTCACCTGAACTCCTGCTTGAAAGTTCATCGTGTTTAAAATATGACTGTGGATTTGATTCTCGTTTCGCTATATAACATAGATTTGTTGATCTTCCTTTGTAAACAGTAATTGGGTTCCTGTTTATTTTCTAAAACTCTAAACGCCATTTTTTTTTTGGAAAAAAAAAAAAAGTCAACTTGTGCGATATTTGTTGATCTTCCTCTTTAACCCCTATATGGGTTCCCATTATAGTTTCTAAAGCTTTTAAGACCGCACCCTCTATTTATGTATTTGTTTATATAATTTTGTGCATCATCATCTAACACCTTGTCTCAATTATTTGTTTTGGTAACATAAATCTTATTTCACCACTAAACTCTGCCAAGAACCATTTTTTCAGTCAAAGCAAGCTTAGGATCAAACCCCATTTAAACCCTTGTCATCCTTTCATAATGTGCATCAATCGATCAATCAACATTGGCATGATTTGTTTGTCAGATTAGCACACTCAAATCATGAATCTCACAGAAATATTACGAAGTCTCAATGAAATTTGTGCTTGGGTAGGAGAGGAACAGCTGAATTTTCTAAGGGAAGGAGCAATAGATATAAACTAATTATTTCCATCGTGCATCTTTAATTTTTTGGACCGAATTGGTTGAGAAATTTAGGGGAGCTTCTTTGAAGATCTTGTATTCTGTTGGGAGGCACTATGCTCTTATTGGTTGGTCAGCCGATCATCATTTTTACCACTTACTATTAAATATTAATGTCGCCTAAGTATCTGTTTCATATTTCTGGCTGTCGGTTGGGAACTAGAATTTACTTTCTCCTTTGTTGAGGAAAAAACTTTGAAGCGGATAGGCTACTTCAAACATTTGAAGAAACCCTCTCCATTGGATTACACGTGGAATCTTCAAGGAGGTATTTTAAATTTTGTGGAAATGTAAGGACGTGAAATAAATGTCTGGTAACGATGAGGTTCCTTCAAATTTTGAAGCGGGCTGCCTGCTTCAAAGTCGGACTCCTTTGTTGTTATTGCAGTTTCTTCTTCTTCTTCTCTTTTTTTTGTAAAATGGAAATGCTATTAAATAGTTGTAAATGTTGCTCATCATGTATATTTATTGGTTTAAAAAAATTGTAAACTATAGCTTTGTAGGGTGCTTACCACTATTCTTATATGATTTCACTAAAGTTGTGGGTTTATCTTCTGGGCAGTTGACATGATGAAAGCTGGTACCACTGTGATTCTGAGGAACGCAAAGATTGACATGTTTAAGGGTTCAATGAGGTTGGCTGTTGACAAGTGGGGTCGTGTCGAGGTCACTGAACCTGCTAAATTTGTAGTTAAAGAAGATAACAATCTCTCTCTAGTTGAGTATGAACTGGTGAACGTCGTGGAAGAGTGATATATATTTTCAGTTAGTATTTTGAGATTGGAAGAAGTAAGAATGAAGGGGATTGAAGCCGTAATGGATGGTAAGTTTGATTTTCATTCACTGGTTATTGAGCTGTTATTTGGGTGAAGTTTTTATGTAATTGGAAACAGTTTGACAATGGTATACAAATCTCAGTGGATCTTGATATGCAGTTTCCTATTTTGTCACTGTTTTGATGTTTATTTGTCTAGTTGGTGGATTGTTTTGATGAAAAGCATCATCACTTGTTGCTTTGAAGGACTCCTCGATTTGAGAGAAGTACAAAAAAAAAGGTGCTAAATAATATTATTTTGTTTCTTCAATTTCAAGATCTTGTCATTGGCTCTGAACTTGTTCAGATGATATTACTTCTTTTCAAAGATATAAGGTATTGGCCAGATCAAGATCTAATGTTTTATCCAACATTTCGTCAAACGTGTTCCATAAAATGGGGCTTGTAAGTTTGGCGTCCTCATAAATAAAAAAAAAACAGCCCATTTCAAAATTTCTAACCCTAATTAACATAACAAGTTGGAAAAATTCTGCCCCAATGTTTATTTTAAGCATTAAAATGTGATGAACAAACTCGAAGGTGAACTCATATGTTCACACAGAATCCTGACCGTGTGTATGTGAGATCTAACAGATGAGTTTTAACGGTTGATCCATAATGTTTCTTGGGATATTTTTTTATCTCAACCACTAGAGATCACATACAGGAATGTGTGGTAATGTATTCTTGGGATACTTTTTTTATCTCAACCACTAGAGATCACATACAGGATTGTGTGAACACATGAGTTCACTTTTCAAGAGATTTACGGATCCCGACCCATAGTTAAAATGTAATTTGCAGACAGAAGCAGTACATATGAAAAAAGTATTTGGTAAAGGAATTTTATAAGTCATAATAATAGCAATGAAACTTTGATTGAACTAAAGAAATTAGTTATTTTTTCCTTGAAAATTTTTAATCCAACCATTGAAAGATGATATTTCCAGATTTCAGACTTTTTCTGCATGTAAGGCTAATTTTTATTTTCCATTTACCATTCTTTAAGCTTTCGTTAAGTGGTGGGCCAAACTCAGAATGTATCCTGTGTGGCAGCTGTATGGGACTTTCCATATAATTTCTACCTAGCCATTCTTTAGTCGTAACTTTCTCCTGCCATACCGATTGATTGCACCAAGTCCCTTTACCATGGAATCCCAATTCCATGAAAAAAAATGGATGGGTGCATTGGGGGTGGAGAAAACAAGTTTTGGTGTTCCATTGTATCTTAGAAAAATTGAGAGAGAGAGAGGCTTACCAATGATGGTGGTGGTCTGAAAGAAGAAGAAGAGCAAGGATTTAACACCTACGTATAACAAAGGTGATTTAGCTTTCCAGTCTAGTAAGACTAACAGAAAATGATTCAAATGCCCTCATCTCAAGTAAAAAAAATCCTTAAATTTTCTTCTAAGAAGAAGTCATCTTTCAAGCTTTTCAACATTTATGATAAATTATTTTTTATCCATGCCATCTTATCTGTAGCTGAGCATTTTCAGCCTAAAATCTTTATCAGTGTGTAAGATGCACTATATTTGTTTTCACAGAATTCCATCGTTTTCTGCTTCTCCAAAAGTTCTACATTGCTTGTGGTACATAGTAGAAGAATCTTAAAAGTGAAAAAATTTACTCGAGAGATAAAATATGACTGTTTTTTTAGGCTAGGTATCTCAAATATTTACAAATATTCAGTTATGAATAGCCATATACGGGACCGATAGTTAATTTGTTTTACTAAATATTAATCAATAAGATGATCAGAAATATATGTACTTCCAACTAAAATTAGAATAAAAATTAAATGTTGGATCTTGGTTTTACACTTGATTTACACAAACATCCATTTTTATATTTCCAATTCATTGAGAAGGTTGAGCAAATCCTATCAAGGCCCTCCTTGGAATACTGGATCTTCTCCTGTCATCTTATTAGCTTTTACTGATCGAAAAAACAAGAGAGCATTTTACTTCATATTGAGAAACATTCAATGAAGGAGTGCATGAATCTAGGAAAACACCCCAAATTATGGAACAAAGATGAAGGAATGAAATTAGGCCAACCCTATCATGCAGAGTTACAATGGATTACAACATGATTGACCAACTCACCATGGGATAATTCTTTGGGGTATTTCTTGGCAATCGATATTTAGCTAATGCCCCATTGTTCTACATACCATTACCAAAGTTGTGCTTTGTACTTAATCCTCATTTAACTTATTTACACCATTTCCTTCCAAGTGGTCTTCCATGGTTTTCTGGTTTTGCATGTACACTCCTAGTCCTATCAACCAACAATTAGTCTGAAAATAATATACACCAGAAGACCTTTTCTTGAACATGAGTAATCACTTATACATCTTATCAAGGATTTATTAGATTATCCGTGAATCTACATTTTGCAATACCTCCACAAAAATACTAATGAGAGGCAGGCCAAATATAGTGAGACAGGAAAGAGTAACTTTATTGGCTATAGAAGCACAAATATGCTCATAATGTATTTGTAAGAGATGCATCACATCTTAAAAGAAAACACTAAACAGAATGCACATACAAACAGAAGCTCTAATCATACCTAAACATTTACTTAGTCTAAGCCTTGGGTAAAAGTGCAATAGGTGATTTATGAACTATTTCAACATGAAAGGATATCAACACTGATCCTTACAAGTACTAGTAAATAAAGGTAGACAACCACTCCCAGAGAAAAAATATCTTTAAGAATACCCATTGAAAACTATTAGGGTTCTCTGCAACTTTTAAAGAATTGGAAAGTTTCTTCAACCCACCTATAAAAATAGCTCTTTCATCCTTTTTTTTGTTTTTTTTTAATCTTTATCAAATAAAAGAAGAAAAACGAGAAGCTATGCAAGCCACCCAAAAACAAAAGGAAGAGAACAAACAAAGAAAAAAACAACTCAGGACTGATCCCAACTAAACATAAAACAATAAAAAAAAAAAAAAAAAAAAAAAAAAAAACTCATTTGAATTCCTCAAATTTCCTCCAAGAGAACATCAGTCCCAAAATATTCAAAATAACCTAATACAGGGAGTGCTCTTTCCCTTCAAAGATCCTACTATTCCGCACCATCAATACACCCCGACAAATAGTAAAACAAATTAGACCACAAAATTGTTTTCTTGATAGCACTTGCTTTTAGGTGCCAGGTTCGGAAAAGATCCAAGACTGAAAAAGGAAAACACCAAGAGATTTTGATTGGTCAAATAAAATGAGCCCAAACATCCCTAGCAAAAGGACAGTGATTGACCAGTTCCCCGCTTGTTTTGCACATTAAACAAAAAGCTTTTAACTAAGTTGGGACTCAGGAATAAGTCTACTAGGGTAAAAAACAAGAATAAATCAGGCTAGGTTTAAGATTGAGTAATTGTTCCTACCAGGTGGTGTTATGATATTCTATCATCAAATCCCATTAGAATATTAAATCACCAAACCCCATATTAATATCATCTATAAATCCACGAAAAAGTAACCATAGGTTCACAACACATTTAAGATTTATGTAGTTCAAAATACTAAAAGATTACAATCATGAATCCAAGTTAAGATTCAACTGATCAAAACCATCAAATTCAATGTCATTGCATTGGCGTCATTATTTGATGCATCATTGGTAAAATGGTCACCATCATCTTCATTAGAGCCATCTCGTCTTACTAGTGCATTATCTGGAACTGGTGATCTCCTTTTTCATTTTTCTTGATTTAATCATGAAGTTCACAATTTAATTGATAAGTTTGTAAAAGCTGCAACTTATTGAAAAAGTTGCAATTAAATCAATGAAGGAAACAGATTCACAATTTAATCGTGACTTCTTCAATAAGTTACCGAATTGGGTTCATGATTATATCCCTCTAACATGACCCTTTGAGCTTTTCCAATTAGTCACATATGCCACGAAGTTGCCAAAAAAATTACTCAGACTAATGAGTAGTTAATGTTTGAAACATAAATATGAAATAAATAGCCATTGTATTAATCCAACAATCAATAGACAAAATTCACTTAGAATATAATCTAAAATGACAACATTGTATTCTCAAATAAACAGAGTTCCAATGCAGGTCTTCACATTAATCTATCATGGCTTTCTCCACAATAAGGATAAAGAAGAAGAAGAAGCTATGTTGCAGATCATTCAATTACTTCTAAACTATTGGAAATCTGTCTTAGAATTGCAGGGAGTATTGTACAAAAAACTTTGCTTGAATCCACTGGACATTCATCATACGTCATCATTGCAAGCTGATTGAATACAACAGATCAGTAATTCAGTAGGCCCTTTGAGTGATCATATTAACATCAACATTATGAAAAAAAATAGTCAGTTTAGATTAAATAAATATTTTTATACGGTGTTTCATGTAATGTTTCTAAGCTTCATATCTAGAATAAAATATTCGAAGAATATCAGCACTAAATTTAACTTGTGAAAACCAACAAAGTATCTAATAGTTCTAGACTTGAAAGCTCACAAAAACCAACTCAGCTGCCTTGCAGCTCATTCAATACTTGAAGTTATCAGCCATCACTGTCTTAGAATGAAGGAATTCTGTAGAAAAAACTTGGCTTCAATCCACTGGACATTTATCACACGTCATCGTTGCAAGCTGATTGAATACAGTGAATCAGTATGATGCTGTTTTATATATACTAGCAACATTATTTTTTTATAAAAACAAAAAAAATATTTTTTAATTTAAACATTTTGAATGCATCTCTTGTATTGGATCGTTCCAAGTTACATACCAAGAAACAACAAACAGAGAATGTGCCCACAAAATTGAAAATAGAGAGAACTCTTATTTCCACACCAACTTTTACTTACATCACACCAATTAAGGAAATTAAACATCACATAACAAATAATAATAAAGAAAAATCAAATATTTATCATGATTTTTCTTCTAGGGTTAATTAGAAAACCATGAATGCTAATATAACAAAGGGAACCAAGAATTCAGTTTGTCCCAGCCAACTATATCTTTTTATTACATGCCTCCGGTGCATGGTCAGATGGAGGGAGATATTCTGTTTTGTGGGATTCCTTAGAAAACCCATAGGACGCTTCAAAACTCCGATTGTTCCCATCTTCATCAAGCCCATGTTTAACAACATGGGCATGTACTTGCCCCTTCTTCAACTGCTCTAGCGACGATACACACATTGTACAGGGGCGGTAATGTGAACTTGTTAAGCTTGGTGTGCAATCATCATCTTGCAATAAAATGATGTTGTGCTGTGCGGGTGAGAGATTTGGTAAAAAACCTGCACAGCCTAAGGCCCTGTGTGGATACACCTCTCCATGCAAAAGCAAAAGCTAAATCACTACCCGCAAGAGCAAAAAACCTCTCCGTGGAAGAGCAGGTTCTTGGAGCTTCTCGACAAATAGCAAAAAACCTATCCCCATAAGAGCAAAAACCTCTCCGTGCAAGAGCAAAAACCTATCCAAACATTTGCTAGCTCCCCGCAGGGGCAGAAGTCGTCAAGAAGCTCTATCCAAACGCATAGTAAGTTGTTGAAGTTTGGGTTCGCATAACACTTGACCAGGAAACAAGTGATGCAGCAGTCCTAAGAGAGGTCATCTCTTACAACAGAGCATGAGGTTGCTTGAGCTGTTGCAGAGATGATTAATCTCTTCCAATAACTGCATGTAGCCACTGGTGCATCTTTTTCAACAATCTCCACTGGTGCATCTTTTTCAACAATGGAAAACAAGAACAAGAAAGGGTGCGAAGACAAGGAAGAAAGAGTTGGGTGGACAAAAAAGGGAAGGGTTATTCTCACCCCCTAAACACTTGTTAATTTCATGAATGGTGCATCATAAGCAAAATATAACTTCTCAAAATAAGTACATATACTAATTTATCTTGGTTGGAAGCTCACATCTAATTCCCTAAACACATGGATCAGGAGGACCTCTCTTCTCCATCATATGGAATTAGTTAGTTTCAATAACCTCAAGCACAAGAAAAGATATTTATCTCTTTCTTTTTCAACTATAGATTTTACTGAAAAAGTAAAGGTAATAAAAGGACTGACCCAATTAGAGGTAGAGATGAGTAGGTGATCATATAGGAGGCCCTAAAATAAATATGGGGAGACAAAATCCACACCTCTCAAAAAACATCACCCCTCCTTAGTAACAATAAAATCTCACCTAAAGTCAAAATCTTCAAAAAACCACTTATATTCAATAAAGGTCCACTAATGCATAAGTTTTTTCTCAAAGAGAACAATATTCTGAAACTCATCTCCATTGCCATAAAAAGATACTTTCGTATCTTTCCTTCAAAATGCCCTAATAATCATAGGAAGAACTCTTCAAAGAATGCCATCTTTGGACGACATAGTTTAGCTGATCCATCCGTCAAACATCTCTCCTACAAATCTCGCCATAAATCAAGATATCCGAAAATGACTGAAAAACAAGCACATAAGTTTTCTAGCTCAGCTACATTAAAACATATGACAATTCACCATATCACAATTTCTTTACACATGAAGAGAAGTCAATTATAATACTTTTGGGTAATAGGAACCCAAGTGTAATCAATTAGGGAGCCAAGCTAAGCAAGAAAACAATCTTTGAGAGACTTTAGAAGCCCAAATATGAGAAGTGGGAAATGATGATGTAGGAATGACATGCCAACTGTAAAAGGAACTAATAAAGAATCAACTGTTCTTTTCTTAGCATTTGAGATTCTTCGGCAACTCATGGTCTTCCAAATGGGCTCTAGCAGCCTCAACACACAAATTTGGCTTCAATGTAAATGGCATAGCCAACTTACAAAAAGCTAGGTACCGAAGCAGGAGATTGAGCTAGAACAAACCATCGGGCCATGTTCATTTTATTTGCTTGCTTCATGGATCTTCTCAACCTAGTTGGAATTAATTAGGTTCTCAAACGAACCTAACAGGCAGAGGTATCATGTAAGAACATATGAATATACTCCATATACAGACATACTTTGGATGGAGATTATTATAGAACTTCTGGAAAATTGATTGGTTTTCTAGGCATGAAAAAGCTACAGAAAGCCTTCATCTTTCCCTCTAGATAGTTATGCGGTGTGATACTTTTTTATCTCTTAATCTATACAAACGAGTGCTACTAAATGCAGGTGGTCCAAGATACTCAACACCTTACGGATCCTTTGGACTCTCAAGAGGATGATAAATACATCCCTTTTTCCAGCTTCTCTGCCAGCATATTCAATAATGATGGATCCTTTGCATTTGAGTACTCTGAGTACTAGGTAACATATTAAACAATATCCATATCAATCTAAGGTTCCACAAATAAGCTATTAAGCCCCACACTACCATTTGACGTCTTTTGATTAGGGTTTCAACGTGGTCCGGTTCAAAATGTGAACCGAACCAAACCAAACCGGTAGGTTTGGGTTCATTTGGTCTGCTTTGGAAGAAGTTTCAGTTTGGCTATGGGTTAGGTAAATGCAGAACCCTTATAAAATAAATTATTGTATGTTAAATTTAATATATATATATATATATCATATGTATTCGATTTCTACACCCAGGTTTCAAATACAAAATCCAAGTCGTTAGTCTAATCCACCTGCTTAAAACATAAGTAAAATACAAACACAGGTCTCTTTCTTTTTATCTTAAAAAATTACAAAAAAACAGATTTAATACTGTTTGGAAGCAGGTTTATAGGATATTGGAAACCCAAGAACCGAACCAGACCGACCTTAGTTTGGTTCGGTTCTAGGGTCAATTCGGTCCAATTCTGGCTCTTCGTTTAGTGGAACCAACCTAGGTCGGTTTGGTTTCAATTTGACCCCAAACTGAACCAAGTTGCACCCCTTACTTTTGCTTAGTTCATGCAATGGCTACCCTATCTGTGTTCAAATATTTATCGCTTGGACATCACCCTTACTTGTATGCCCATTTACACAATAAGTCACCTGATCTTATCAATCTATTACCAACTTTTAGGTTAGGTATGAACATAACAAAGTTCTTCTTATAAGAATGAGCATTGATTTCCAAAACCTACTTCGATAAAATATTCCAAGATAAGACACCTTCTGCCATTGTATAGAACAAAAGCAATGAGGGAATAATATGAAAAGCATGGCCTTTTATACGATAAGTTACATTGACAAACAGGAGAAAGTACTCAACTTGCTTAGTCAAAATTACAACTCTCAATATTATTAATGAATAACTGCTAATGCAGGTACAAAGAGGCAATATGAACCAGCTTGATTAGTTGGTGAAAAAAGAAGTCTATGGGTAATGATATATTGAGACCAACTAGGTTCAATTCCCGCCTGAGTTACTGCTCTCGTTAAAACCAGGCTTACCAATCAAAAAATAAAATTAATAAGTCATAAATAATGTGGAAATCCTCCGATACCAACTACAGCATTGGCCAACTTTTCTAAACAACAATAGAATGACTTGATCTTCTAGAACTAAACCAGATAAAAAAAAATGCTTTTTTATTATAAAAAATAGAATTAAAGGAGTGCCACTCAAACTAAGTATACAATCGGTAAGATCACATCTAATCTAGCAATTAAAACCAACTTTATTGACAAAATCAATCAATCTGATTCAGCACAATTCATCATTTTCTACTCAAATTATCAAACAGGGGAACGAAATGAATCTTTGTCAAAAGGATGAGAGATTACCTTCGGGAAGACGACCATAAGCCCGACGAGATACCGATAACATCGAAGTCAGCAATGCAGAAGCAGTTACAGTATGAAATGGCATCAGAGAATCCACACAGCAACTCAACTCAACAGGAGACCTTCAAATCAGTATAAAAATGATAAATTTAACAAATAAACAAAGATGTAGTTAAGATTTCTCAACAAAAGTAAAACCCTAACCTAAAAATGCGATGAGAAAGAGGTTTTTGCGTGGGGATGCCAAAGGAAGATCTAGCAGCTCTGGCTTCCGCTTTGATTCTCGCGGCTGCATTGCGGAAGGAGCTGGAGCGAAGAATGGACCTGGCGCAGGAAGCAGAGACAGACATGAAGCGAGAGAGAGAGAGAGAGAGAGAGAGAGAGACGTTATCTCTGGTTTAGATTGGTAGGAAGAGAGACAGAAATGGAGCAAATTGAGTTAGTTTTTGGGTTTAGGGTTTTGGAATAAATTCGTACTTAGCAGTTGTAGTCTTTAGAGAACAAGGGAGTTATAAGGGGGTGATTTAGATATACCCCCTTTATGTTTTCGTGAATGTTTGAAAACCCCTATGTTTTCAAATTGATGACATGCTCCTTGACCTCAGTCTTCTTTTACAGACTAATGATGAATAATCTAAATGCCCTCATGTTCAACCTCTAGACAAGAAAGCCCTTGATTTTTCTACTCAACCTTGTTGTAATCCCTTTTAGAAAACCATGGATTTTGATTCTCAAAATTCATCTTCTTTTTTTTTCCTAGATTTATATTCACCTCAAAAAGATAAACTTTTCATCTACAACATGATACCAACCCAACCGGTACATCAAAAATACCTAGGTGTTAATTGTATGGAAAGTTAAGCCCATATCACTTTGTGGTCGTAGCATACCAGTATGCTTCACAGTCAATGTCTGTGATGGTCCATTTTGTACCGGCTCGTACTTTGGTATCCTTCTTTTAAGGCTTCTAGGCAATCTTTTTCGATTCACTAGTGACTCTTCCCAGGTTTAAATCCAAAATGTAATATTGGCTCTGATGCCAAATGATATTAAACCAATACAACAAAAATACCTTAGTATCAATGGTGTGGAAAGCCCATATCTCTATGGGGTCATAACAAAATCAAACAGTGAGCCTACCATTGAACCATTCAACCGCACGACACAACTTTTGTTGTAAGGGCGATGAGAAGAAGGAGAATAAGTCAAAAGGATCTTACTTCACTTCCTCCAGCCAGAGGTTTTTTAGTTCAGCCATAGGCTTACTTACCAGCCTGAGTGCCATCATATATTGCATCAAAGCATGGGTTAGGTTCGCAGCATCAAGAAGCATTAAAGAGCTAAAAAAATCCAGACTTCTCTGATGGAAAGCCACAAGATACCCTTCGTGCTACATATATGATCCACACTTGAAGTGCCCATTTGAACTACCTATACCGGAATTAGAGGGTTTTGAGCTTGAATTTTTGAAGCCTAAAGTATTTCAACTTCTAGAGTTATATTGCACTTATCAGTACTCTGTCTTTAAAAGAGATATTTATCAGAGAAAGATTAGTCCAGAACATGCTTACAAACTATCCACATCTCAAGGCCCTGAATCTACTGGGCAGATCATAGAAAGTAAACTCAAGGTCACTTTTCCATGCTTTGGATCTTAGGAGATTGAAGGGGTTGTGTGGGACTTATGCAAGGGATCGCGCTTTTTAGCTCCTAGATTTTTAAGTATTTCGAATACTAAGACATGGTGCTCTTTCAGTTAAAAGAGTTTAAAAGGCCTAGTTGAGGTTTGACTTGGATTTAGGATTCCAAGCTAAACCCACTCTCTATCCAATGGAGCTTGGAAATGTTCTTTGGGGTCTCAATTAATGGAGCATAAAGCTTAACATCATTCTATTCTACTATATCATTACGAATCATTAGTCCTCATTGTCAATATTTCTATCGTACTTGGAATTGAATCTAGAATGCCTCCTTAGTTCTTAGTTTTTATCACAAATTTGGCAAATGAATTTGAAGTAGTGTTTAAGATTGATATGCATGGTTAAATTTCTCCAACATATGAATTCTAAATATTTTTTTGTTTCTTTTTAATCTTAGGTACAAGTTCTGAAAACTTGATGCAGTTTTTAGGAGCCTTGTATTTATTATTAGTGTATCATCAAGTTCTTGTTATTACATGTACGTTTTATATCCTTAGAAGAAGACTTGTTCTACGAGCTTCCATGACAATGGGTAAAACGATCTTGTCTATTGACATTTAAGGAAGGCTAAATGCAAGCTCCCAACCATTGTGATCATGATTTTCTTTCCCTCCGTATTGGATGTATCAATCATACAGATTTGAGTATACTATATAATGCTGGAAATTTATGTTCTCAGTATTTGACCAATTACTGTTCCTTAATTCTTTTTTTTTTTTTTTCCTACATAAACTGATGTATGATTGATTTCTATCTTATTTAGGGATTCTTGTTATTCTTATTTCATTGTTTTAGCAATTCCCAAGAGATCCAGGATACCATCAAAGTTCCCATTTTGTTATCTTCAAGATAGTTAAATTGAGGGCTTTATAGGAAGCATTCAACAGATGGATCTGTTGAAATTCTTGTTTAGACATGCAGCGGTTTAACAGTAAGTGATCGTCAGATCGACCTCAAGTGATTACTTCTAATCCCTAATCCCATGGGCAGTTGAGGATCTGGCAAAATTTGTGCGTGCCACTTCACGTGTTGAAATGGTATACCAACTGATGTCCTAATGTGCTGCCGAATCATGCCATTTAGATAATTAATTAACATGAAAAGTAGAAAGATTATTCCCTAGAATGAACTTTGCTTTAGAGCCTGGCCTCTAAATGCCAATATAAATGAACATTTACTGGGATTTCAATTTCTCAGTATTAAATGTTGATTGTTGCAAGAGTCATAAAATAACTCAAATGCAAAACATACATTGAAGCTATGTTGCAACTTTAGCAACAATGAACATATCCCATGCCATGATCTTCAAATTCCAAGTCAAGGTTCACTTATATTGACATTACCGGCTAGGCCTGAAAACGAAGCTGATTCTATGGAATGGGCTTCCTACAATTTTCCTGCTAATAATTATCTCAATGGCATGATGAAGGTAGCCTACATTAGGAAATTAGTTGGAACACCATTTCCATTATGTGAAAAAAAGGGGTAAATTTGACACCAAGAATTGTCGAATTTAACTTAATGCAAGCAAATTCGACGGACCTTAACGTCGAGTTTACCCCTTTTTTCAAATAGTGAATTCTACATGTAAAGAGACACGCTCAAAGTTTGCTAGCTCCCCAACTTCCATTAAGATTAGGGACTAGAAGTGATCACTCGAGGTATGACGACCATTTTCTGTTAAACTGTTTGATGTCTAAGCAAGAATTATAACAGATCTATTTGGTGAATGCTTCGTATAAAGTACTAAATTTTAACTTTCTTGAAACATCAAAATGACAACTTTGGTGGTACCTAATATCTCATGGTAATTTCCGAAAAATGAGATAATGGGAAGGTCGAATCTAAATAAGACTAGAGAACTCATACATCAATTATCAAAAATAAGAAAGGAAGAACGAGTCGACCAACTAATTACTGGGAATGTACTACCACAGTTATATGATGGTGTAGTTAAACCTATAAGATTGGTATAACCTATATGGAGGGAAACATGATCTAGATTAGGTGCCCTCCTAGACAAACAAAATAGGCCTAGGAACTCGCACTCTTCAAAGACCTTTCTCAATTTCTAATGGACAAGATTTTCCAGATGTCATGGGATCTCGTAGGACAAGTCACACTTTAAGGATAAAACCCACATAAAATGACCATAGAACTAAGTGATGCCCTAACTAAAAATATTGGGCTCCTAGAAAACGCACTGGGTTTGAAGAAGTCTTACCTAAAATTCATGAAAAAGAAATAAAATATCAAGAATTCTTCTAGAAGAAATCAAAACCATATCAACCTAAATACTAATCAGAATTCATTTGCCAAATTTATGAGAAAAAGTAAGAGATAAGCAATCAGTATAGTTCAATTCCAAGTATGATCGAAAATGAGGAACAATGATTTGTAAAAATGATATGTGTTGAAAAGATAATAGGATGATCGATGATAAGCTTTTCGCTCCATTGAGGCTCTAAAGAAGATTTACATTGGAATGCAAATGAGTTTGGCTTGGTGCCCAAAACCCAAATCATTCCCAACTTGGCCTTCTAACCCTTTTAATGGAAGAATAATGATGAATGCATGCGGTCTTCGTACTCGGTTGGGTATGTGGCTGACGTGACAAGGGTACAGAACCGCACATCTTTTTTCTTGTGTATATGATTCTGTACCCTTTCCACACCACCTGTGCACCCAACCGTTACCAAGACTGGGTGCATTCATCACTACTCTTAATTGAAAGGACACCATATATAAAATACTGAAATCTTGGGGTGGAAAATCTGAACCCATGCAATAGTGGTCCACAACCCCTTAATTGTATCCAATTTCTTAAGGTCTAGGTGTGGAAAATAGATCTTGACTTGCTTTCGACGTGATTGCCAACTATTTCTCAAGACCTTGAAGTGTGGATTGTTTGTAAGCAGATTTTGGTCTAATCATTATGTGATAAACATTCCTTCTAGAAATAGTTGTTAAGCACATATTATATAACCGTGAAAGTTGAGCATATTTTATGCTAAAGAAATTCAAGCTCAAAACCCGCAAAGTTTGGTTCTCGTATAATGAAATATAGGTATGTTGAAGGATGTTTCATAAATGGCACGAAGGATCCCTCTTGGACCTCCATTAGAGAAATCTTGATTAAACTACCTAACACTTCTTGATGTCGTGGACCTAACACATGGTTTGATACAGAGGTGTTACTGATCAGGTTAGTAAGCAAGCATAATACTGAACGGGTTGCAGGAACAAATTCAAGGTTTAAGAATAGGCTCAATACAGGGTCCTGTTGACTTTTGTGATGAACCCCCTTAATTCTTCCATCGTCCTAATTACTTTCAAAGCCATGTTGTACAAATTCAAGGTTTAAGAGTAGGCTCACTATTTGGTTGTTGCAAATACATTTTTTTCTTCAAATTCTATGGTTCTACACTAAAGCCAAAAGATATAGCCATCGCCTCGACATCAAACTCATGTCACATATTTGGATGAACTGAATATGGAGAAATGAATCTCCCCATTTTCAATGGTATATTATTCTATTATAAATTCTCGATTACTTTGCAAACAAAAAAATAAATAAAAATTAAAGTAAGTGAAACACACGAAAAAAAAAATGTGAAAAGGTGAGGCCATTAATCATCTTCAATTACACTCTTTTAGGGACACATGATAGCTAGTTTGTGATTTATTTAAGAGCTTAACACCCTAATTTGTTAACAGCAAATCCGTACTCAAAGGCCACCCTAGTGATAGGCTGTCAATGGATAGTTGATTATCCAAATATGATTCGAATCCGTATTCGAATTATCAAATATTATTATTCGAAATTTTTAGATATTGGATTTTAATTCTGAAAGACTTTTATATTTGAATCCTTATTGAATATGGATTTGGATTATCAAATATCTACTCCAATAATATCCAAGTAAAACCCAATTAGACAAATTACTTGTGTAACATATATTACATATAATACATACTATAGATAATACATTATATTACAATATGTGTATATTATATTTATAATTTATTAGATATGTTATATATAATATTGGTTATCCGATAAGATAATCAAATTCGAGTTTGGATATCATAGTTTTTTTTTTACTTCAGATTTGGATATTCCTGTTTTTGACTTGATTAATATCAATTGACAGTCAAAACAACCTATTGATTAAGAGGTTTAAAGAAGCCAAACAGTCAAGTTGTGGATGAAATGGACAAAATTGCAAACCAATGAATTGTTTGAAGACGACTAGTATTTATAAGTTGCTAGTAAAATGCATGTGTATTAAAAATTGTATATTATAAGAAAATTATTTAACAAAAATGACCAAAACAACATTGCTTTATTTATCTACCTAAAAGATGATATTTTCTCAAAAATTACTAAAAGCAACTTAAAACACTTCACATATCTAAAAGAAACCTATATAAATCTTTCAATTGTCCTTCATTTTTCTAAAATCAATGGACAATCAAGCGATTTATGTAGAGGGTTATAAATATGGGAAGCTAAAATGTTGGACAGTCTAGCATTTTAAATTGCTTTTGATAGGTAATTTTCCTTCATTTAATTAAATTTTATGAATTCAAAAAATAATTTAATCACAAATAATAACTAACAAACAAAAGAAAAATAATAAAAGATCAACCTAATTGCATAAATTAACCATAAATCATCACAACAATGGCAAGAATCTACAAATAAGGCAGAAAACCTAATAAATCCCATGGAGAAACATGTAATTAAATTGAAAGAGTTCATGAACAAGGACAAACAAAAATTGATTTAACTTAAGAATTAAACGAAAAGTATTCTTATTATCAAAGTGTAGGTTCTCTTATCAGATCTTAAGAACATATGGAAAATCAACAATCAACAATGAACAACAATAGAATATTCAAATAATTAAAAATAGAAGAGATTTGACTTATCGATTAGCAGGCTTCTCGATTTAGGCATGTATCGCATGTGTTGTTCTAAGGAAAAAAGTTTCCCTCTACTCTTGACGTCTTTCTACAAGACTCGCAAACTTGTACCCCAAGATTCAATACTCTTCCAACAAGGAGAAGGCTACTGTGAAAGAATGAGATTGGATTTATTATTTGATCGATGATCAATAACAAGAGGATTTATATAGGAAATAACAGGCGAGAATCTTGTCATAAAGATAAGATTTGCATCAGCAACCTGATCCTAATCTGACCTAATCTTAATCCTAATCTGCCTAATCCTAATCTTAATCTTCTTGAATATGATAAGATGTATCACAATACACTTCATTAGAATACATCATATCTAGTTACTCCAATACACTCCCTCAATCATATGTTTCATTTGATAAAGAATGCACGATTGGTTACAAAGTAACCTCAAAGTCCCTAGTCGATTTAATGAATACTTGATTTTGTCAAAGAGCTTTCATCATGCTAATGATGGTCATCATTTGCTAGTGAATATATCACTGATGCGTCGTGTTCATCATAGAGTTTGTCTGGGCCGGTAGTCACTAAATCATATCTTTTATAAATGATACTCCCAAGAGTGTTTGATTGGACCAAAGTTACCTAATTTGATATTAAGGATCCGAACCTTGAACCGATTCAAACTGAAGCAAATTGCGGTACGGTTCGCTCTTCGTTCATCAAATCCAACATATTATTTTATGTTAATTCTTTTACACCCCCTCCACATATCAATAGTATTTGGGATACTCCCAAAAATTTCAAACTAATAACATGCTTCTTTGACCTTTCTCTTTATTAATTAACTGATGGAAAATAACCAAATACCACATCTTAAACTTTGAAATAAAAATGTTCTACCCTCTTCAAACTATTTTTACGCTACTCATTACTTCAACATTTAAAGACCCTCATCTCTATCTACCCCTATGAAATAGGTACGTTCTTTATTGGCAAACCAAGAACCTAAATTCGAATTGAGCGAACCCACACGTAACATAGGATTGGACAATGTGGCTTGATCATATCTCAAAGGAGCGTATAAATGGAGATCATTATGAACGTTGCAATTAGAATAGCAGGTGAAGATTATATTCATAAGAAATTTACCAACTCATGGACAAGATCATCTTGAAATATGGTGATGGTACACACTCCAAAATATTTACAAAATCGCACTTTTCTATTGTTTTGGTAATTTTTATCGTCTGAAAAACATAACTTTATAGGGGTAAATTTAGCATTTCATTATATTAATATTAGGAGCATTTACTATATTTACTAGTACCTTTTTTACTGTTCAAAAATACAACTTAGTTACCAACATTTTTTTATTGCCTTTGTAAATTAATAGTTTGGAATGTGTAATACTCTGGTAAATAGGGATGTACATTTTACTCGTGATGCGAAAATCAAATCAAAATTGAGGTCCGAACTCTAGAAAAATCGATTCGAGTTCGGTTTGACCCCCCAAACCGGATTGAACCCGATTTCGGAATGGCTACCCTAGACCGAACCCGAATAGAAACCCAACTTTTTTTAAAAAAAATTTAAATTTTTATTGTCCCCCCCCCCCTCGACATAAAACCCGAAACTGATTTTTCAAAAAAAAAAAGGACAAAAAATTTTGAATTTTTTTTACCTACCCCCCTAAATATAATTATTAAAGTTTTTAAATCGTTGGGAAAGGGGGGGGGGGGTGGGGGGCTGAGATTAAACATTGATGTTTTATTTTTATTAATATCCCAAAATCAATTCCATTATTCACTACACTAAGGGTATGTTTGATTGCACAGTGGAAAATCAATTTCCATGGAAAATGACATTTTTCAAGTGTTTGATTGCACATGGAAATGGAAATTCATTTTCCACCCCATTTAAAAAGTCCACTAAATCATGGATTTCACTTTCCCACCCATATGGGTGGGAAAATGAAATCCACCCATATTTTCCATCATCAATTCTTCCCTACCACCACCACCACCACCATCATCACCATTACACTAACCTTGTCTTCGTCGTCATCGTCATCATCACCATCGCCGTCCCCGTCAGCTCCGTCTCCGACCACCTTCTCTCTCTATCTTCTTCTTTTTCTCCTTTTCCATCCCTCACCTCCTCCGCCACCACCACCACCACGTTCTCCTCCCATCTTCCTCACTTACCTCCATTGTCGTCTTCACCTCCGTCGCCGCCTCCACCGTCGTCGCCATCGCTGCTACCGTCGCCGTCACCGCCACCACTTTCTTCGCCACCGTCGCCACATCCTTCCCCCTCCCTCTTCCTCGTCATCTTCTTCTTCCTCTCCCCCTCCTCTCATCTTCTTCTTCATTCTCCTCTTATTCTTTTTTCTCATATTTTTTTCCATGATTTTATCCAAGTGAAATCAAACAATGGAATTTGATTTTCCAACCCTACCTATTTTTCATAACTAATTTTCCATGGATTTCAAATTCGATGGAAAGTAACTTTCCATGTAATCAAACATACCCTGAATTCTCTCAATTTCTTTAATTCATTTTCATAATTTTATAGTAAATTCTTTGAGGCCTCTATTAAATTGAGATTAAATTAAGATTTATGTTCAATTAATTTGATCATCAAGTGATGAATATTATTCTACGTGACAAGATCAAGATCAAATCATCATCAAGTGATCAAGACCAAGTCATCATCAAGTGATCAAGAATTTCTTCTACATAACAAGATCAATCAATCAAATTGACGCGTGTCACGATTAACCAATCAACATCAATTTTTTTGACAAGGTGTAGTGGTTCTAATTGTATTCTTAATATTATTAGATTAAGTTTTTTTTCTCCTTTTTAATCAACTTCTATTAAATTTAATTTTACTGTTAATTTTTATATAATGGATTCTCAATATATTAATATCGATGATTTTCAAAATCTTAATGATCCTCAAAATTTTGATTTTAATTCATTTACTTACGAGGGGGGAGGGGGAGGGGCTAGTAATGATTCCAAACCTTCTAATCTTAATTTCCTAAAAAATAAAAAAGATTTCGATCCGAGGCATGATAACATATTACTTGAATAGATATTGTAAATCTGGACAAAAGTAAAACGAAAAAAGTAAAATGTAATTATTGTGAAATTCTTTTAACTTATTCTAATACATCTATTGGAATGAGCACAATAAATAAACACATAAAAAATACGTGTCTAAGAAGAAAACAACCTGATATTACTCAAAATCTACTTAATTGATCAACCACCGACGTCATAAGCATGTGGTCATATGATGCAGAAAAGGTGCGACGGGAAATTGTTAAATTTTATTATTATAAAAGAAATACTATTTTTAGTAATTGAAAAAATACATTATAAAGAATTTATTCAAAAAAAGTATTTTCCTAATTTTGAAAGTAATTCTAGAAAAACATTAAAAAGAGATGTAATGAAAATATTTAAAAATAAAAAAATAAAAAAGAAAAAATTATTACAAAATACACCTAGTAAAATATGTTTAACTTCTGATTTATGGACTTCAATTCAAGGTATACTATATAGCCTTAATTAGATTAGGGAGTTGGAGGAGTATTAAGTTTACAAGATCTCTGCCTCAGATGATGAAATTCGAATTCTTAAGGATTTTGGAATCCATAGGAATCACAGTAAACATCTTCGTAAAGTTATTGTTTGTTGGCTGTAGACACCCCATTTTGACATCTGCCTAATTCGACAATTCGTCACCCGATTACCGTGAATTCCTAATGATGATCGTAAAGAACTCGAAGGCTTGTGAGTACTGTCCCTAATTCCCTTCGTTTCCACTCTTTTCATCTCTCCTACTCGTTACGACTCGACATAGAAATTTACGCACGCTTAGGTTCGCTACACAGTTCAATAACCTAGAGACCTCGTTACGCTAGGAAAATATGACTTTGAAACTTAGAAATAATCACGTTGAAACTGAAAGAAATCTCACGTTAAAATTTGTAAAAATCTGTAAAATTCGACAAAATGACTGAAATGCCCCTCGGCCTCCAAACTCAACTTAGAGACTTCGATCCTTAGGAAAATTAAAATAAAAATCAAAATCTAATTTAATAAAAATTAAAATAAAAATCAAAATCTAATTTAATAAAAATTAAAATAAAAATCAAAATCTAATTTAATAAAAATTAAAATCAAATTAAACAATTAAAATCAAATAATTAAACAATTAAAATTAAAATCAAACAACCGATCAAATTAAAATTAAAACGTGATCAACAAATTAAATATACTAAAAAAATTTTAAAATCGATCAACCAATAAAAAATTTTTTTCAGTTAATTAATCAACCAATAAAAAATGTCAAATTCAATCGATCAACCAAATAAAACCTAAATCAAATGGCCAATTAAAAATCAAATTAAAAGATTAAAATCAAGTTAAAATTTTTAAGTAAATCCAAAAATTCAAAATACTAAAACTCAAAATTAAAAAATCAACCAACAAAAATTCGAAACAAAACCAATTGATCAACCAATTGCTATTGGCTAATAAGGTACCACTAATGCGCTACGAGTAGCGGGAGATCACCCCACCACCATTCTCCCCAAAAAAGAAGCAAGAAGCTAGAGAAATATATGTTAAAAGGAACAAAAAAGGAGAAAAAAATAAAAGGAATTAGAAAGATAAAAAATTAGAAAGATTTGGCTACATAAAGAAGGACGTTTCCTTCTTCATGGAGGGGCTGCCTCTCTCAACGTCCTTGGGCTGAACCAGCCAGCACTCACGCACATCTTCTTCTGCTCCTCCATTGACGTCTCATTCTACAGCATCAGGACCATTGCAGCGCAGCCGTCTCTTCAAGTGTGGCACAGACATCAACTCCATTATACCATTAAACCTGCAACTTCGCTGCCCGGTCTCTGTTCAACTCGTTGCTGCAATACCCAACATCCCAGCCCTCCTCTTTCTTTATTCCTTGCTGCCCAGCACCCAACAACCTCTCCTTCATCTTCCTCTTATCTCCCTGACGTCCTCTTGGACAGCAATAAAGAGAAGAAGAAGAAAGAAAGGATTCCTCCTTCGTCTCTCTTTGCTTTCTGCCCTCTCTCTCCTCACGTCCCTCATCTCCCAGCAACATCCCAACAGCCCCTTGCAATTCATCTCTCCCTCCAACCTTGTTGCAGCCATCCCACATTATTCTCAGCACACGTCCCTGCTCAACTCACACATCTTCTTCTTTTGGCTGCCCCAACACTCCAAATCCTTCTAACGGTGCTGCAACACTCCCTTGGAGTCCCTTCAATACAGCCCCCTCCTTCTCACGTTCTACACAGTCAGCCTTGCCACTCTATCTCTGCCCTCTCTCTACTACGTTCCCCAGCCCCTTTTCTTCGACTTGTTGCCGTAAAAACCAACACCCCAGCCTTTCTCTGCTTCTGTTTCTTGCTGCCCAATGCCCAGCAACTTCTTTCAATTCCTCTCTGCAAAAGGACATCTCCATCTTTGCTTGCAACGCCTCTCGCTATCCGTTTATATCTTCACAGCCACAGTGCACACAAACTTTGGGGGTCATACCTGAAGGGATCGACGCCCGATAATTCATTTTATAGGTATGTTCATTGTTGGATTTTTATTATTTTTTATTTTTTTATTTTTATAGTAGGAGGACTAGGAAGGTATTTTTATTTTATGTAGTTTTTGGTGTTTTTATGTCGATAAGATTAGGATAATTTTTATGTATTCCTTTTTATGCTTTATTTGTTATTTTGCATATCGGTAAGATTCGGGAACGTTTTTAAGCATCTCTCTTGTTTGATTTTTTTTTATTTTTTTGTTATTTTTTCTTTGATAGGATTAGAGGCTTCTTCATATTTGCTTTGCATATGGATTGGGTTGGGAGAATGTTTGACTTTCTATTTTATTTTATTTTTATTTCATGCATAAATTTTGTGTTTTGTTTGTTTTTTTTTTTTTATGTATTGTTGGGTTTGTTTTGCATGTCGATAGGTTAGGGGAATCTTTTATTCATTAGTTTTTATGTAGGTTTCTTAGTGTTTTTATTTTTATTTTCATTTTTACTTTTTATTTTTTTATTTTTTTGCATGTTTGTAGGATCATAGGTTTCTTTTTTCACAGTTATTATGATCGAGTTGGATGTGCATGATCTATGATGATGTTCAAGTGTTTGTATTATTTTAAGGTTTTTCCATGTGATCAACATAGTCCTTGAATTGATAGTTATGCATATTATTGAATGATAACTATTTTGGAAAGATTGAAAATCGTGAATACATGTCCGTTTGATTATTTTGAGAATTGGTTGAATATGGGATTTTCTATTGTTATTTTGATTAATTTCCAATTTGAGGATTCATCATAAATTCATAATTCTTTGATTTGGAAACTCCTATTTGTAATCTCATTGCAAAATTTGTATTTGGAACTTTCTGATATGGAAATTGCATAATGGTCTATTTGAGGAAGGAATATATTTATAAATTCCTATTTTAGGAATTTTACTTCTCATCAATTTCTAATTTAGATGATTTTGCAATTTTGTATTTAGAAAGTTCATGAATTTAGAAGTTTCTAACTCAAACTTGTGATATTTGGAAAATTTCTATTTCAGGAATGTTCTTTTTTTTAAAAGAAATTTCCAATTTGGGAATTCTGCACATATCTCTTGAATTCTGATTTAGGAAATTTTATGTTCCTAATTTGGAAATATTTTAAGTCCCAATTTGACAGGTCTCTATTTGAAATCCTCTTATTTAAGATATTCTCATGATTTTCTATTTTGGACAGTTTGAGGAATATTTGCAGGTGAAGTTTCTTAATTAATTTCAGGTCATGGAGCTAATTAAGGCTTTTTCAAACCTTTCCATATTTTGTGGAATTCAAAGAAGGGCCATGTGACAGTTGGGACAATTTTTAGCCATGGGATTTGATTAGAAAATCCAACATAAATTGATGATGATGATTGGACTGTGACCTTGACTGTAATTTTTGTATGTTGACCATAGGATGATCTTGGATGGTAGTAGAGACCGATCATCTTGATCGGGCGGGTTCGGTGCCTAACACCTTTCGAAATCCGTAACCTGACCCCTTACCCAATTCTCTAATCCGTGGACCGATCCATATCCATTTGGAGTCATTTATGGTTCCTAGACCTAAACTAGGTGGCGACTCCCTTTTTTCAAAAGTCCCCCATTTAATAAATCAGACCCCTATCCACTATTTAGTGAAAAAGGGTCGAGGCGATTTCAGTGGCGACTCCACTGGGGATATTAGGGTCAAACTTGACCCGATCCAAGACTATCCTTAGGTTGACATTTTGCTCGAGTCAACCCAGTTGACTCAATGAGACTCATAGATTAGGTTAGATTTTGTCCTTTTTTTCATTGGGATGTGATTGGATGTAATCAATTATTGTATTCGTTGTGATTGGTTTGATGAGGGGATGAATGTGATTTGTATAATTGGATATTCGCGAAAATGCCCCGGGCGCACTTTGTCCCTTTGCACACACTCACGAGCATGCATATTCATATTTGCATCATAACATGTCCCTCCAAACCCCGTAGCCGGATCCAAGCTAACCTGGTCCTTCGGGACACAGGGGATGACAGTGAACGCTACAACTTCAGTACAGTACATTCCGGTATATCAAACTGGAGCACCACGTACTGCTTGACTAAGTAAAACTGGGATAGTATATCGGTGTTTCGGGCTGAAGTGATCTAAGCTTTGTCCTAACCTATCCTCAATCATATAGTAAGCTTAGAACCTTGAACTTAAGTGCGGTCCCATTAGGCCACGACTCGAATCGACTAAGAGTGCTCCCGGGTTGCTTTACTTAATTAACCAAAAGGTAAGAGGGTGGACCGGTCCACACCGCTCAAATTGAACCCGCAATACCGGTCCAACCAAATAAATAATTGGTGAGACATACCGATCAATGTCAACTTAAACCAATTAGCCCAATTGATAAACGGATCTTATGGATCAAGACGTGGACCGGTTGGACTAATTGGCTTAAAAATATTACATGAAATGATTTAAGTAGAATATTTAGATCCATTGGGTCGAACCGGCCCAAACTCAAATGGGTACATAGTCCCAATCACTTTTTATTGGCCAATTTAATTCAATGGATTGAATATCTTACAATCAACAAAATCGAGATTAGTAAAGAATCTTATTAAAGGATGTATCGATTAGTACAATCTGGATCTTACTTTTTGAAGGTCGTGCAATCCTTAATTATGATTCAAAATTTTCTAAGATCCTTGATCAATCAGCAAATCATCTTCATGTAATCCCTTGCTCGGAATGTTTCATCGGTTAGGGACTTTGAATCTAAGGGGTTAATCTAATAAATGCTATCAAGAGGGACCTTTAGTTCTAATTGTTAAAACCTACCCTCGGCTCTTCATCGAATAATCCACTATTGATGGGGTTTCAGGATATTATTGCTCCTAAGCTTAAGCGTCTACCATCTAGTTGGAGTCGAGAGTCGGGTCAGTTAGAGCGAACATCAGCACCAAGTGAACCATCAGAAATGGCCTCTGAATCTGAACTTGCAGAAATTCGTAAGATCTTGACCGTCTTTGCAATGGATATAAACAACATCAAAAGTAAGGTAGAAGTGTTAGAACAGATCTCTGAATCGACAAGAAATCCCCCTGATGATCAAAGGGGCAAAGGACCAGAAGGAAGTACTGCTAGAAATCTAGAAGATGTCTACGAGCTTGATGGAAATGAGGAACACTTCAATGAAAATCCGGTACTGGCTAATAGAATGACCCAACTGGAAACAGCTTTGAAAAGTATAAAAGGGATTGATGAAATCAC
The DNA here is from genome assembly GCF_017979445.1 of Akebia trifoliata. NCBI lineage: Eukaryota > Viridiplantae > Streptophyta > Magnoliopsida > Ranunculales > Lardizabalaceae > Akebia > Akebia trifoliata. Next base: position 3,987,396 of record NC_141385.1, read on the forward strand.
AGCAGGCATCGAGGCTTTAAATCAAATCCCTAGAATCTGTTTGCCTGAAAAGTTCGTAATGCCAGAAATGGAAAAATTCAATGGGGTAGGTTGTGCGAGAACGCACCTTAAAGTATATGTCACTAACATGCGTACTCTAGGCTTAAGTGATGAGCATATGACATTACTATTTCAACGTACCCTATCAGGATCAGCTTTACGATGGTTGATGTCCCAGGATCCGTCTATAATCGGGACATGGGAGAATATGTCAAAGCTTTTTTGGCACCAGTACAAGTATAGTACCGAGGTCGAAACCTCTCGAAGGGATTTAGAGTCAACTAAGCAAAAGAACGGGGAAACATTTACTGACTTCATTGGTCGTTGGAGGGCCAAAGCTGCACAAATGTGGGATAGACCATCAGAAAAAGAACAAGTGGCGATCATATTGAAAAATCTTTCACAAGGCTATGCTCAGCATTTAGTCGCCCAATACCTCCCCACATTCGAGTCATTGTTACAAGCCGGTAGCCAAATCGAGGATGCCTTCGCTTCCGGGGTCCTTTCCAATCCTTCCGACAGTAAGCTCAAAAAGCCCTTCCCCAATTCCAAGCCTAGTATTAATCATGCCTATGTAGCTAATACATCTGCTACACCCATCCATTCTACTATCTCACCTATTAATCAGGCTAATCCCAATCAACCTCGACCGCGCAGGAAGTTCACTAATCTTGGGATGTCTTTGAGTGTGGTCTTTCAGAAGTTATTAAGTAAAGGGCTCATTACCCCTCTTCAACCTCGACCTCTACCAAGTCCACTCCCCGCTTCTCACAATCCCAACTTATTTTGTGAGTTTCACCAAAATCCAGGCCACCTTACTGAACATTGTGTTGCCCTTCGTCATACTGTTCAAGACCTCATTGATGCCAAAAAAATTACCATCCTTACCCCTGTGCAACCGGATGTTACCACCAATCCTTTACCCACGTACCAACCTCCTCAGACCTTGAATATGGTATCTAATACCCGTCTCCCAGTTGATCCAGTTCTCCTCATCCATCCAATCAATCATAAATCACCTAGCCCTCCCCTTATTAGAATGATAGTTCCCAAGGAAGTTCTCACTACTGGTTGTGAGCCATTCAACTTGACTTCAGATGAAATCTACTGCTTATTCCTACCTCATCGTGATAACTCTACTTTGATCACGTATGCTTCAACACAGATAGACTTGGAAGAACCCAATTTCTTAAGAGAAGAAAATCCTTACTTATTGGACCAAGAATATGAATACTTTTCCCTCTATTGCAATGAATATGAATATATGACTCGAGAAGAAGGAAATCTCAAAATATCTGAACTCGATACGACCTTGGCCAAGGAAGGGGAATCAAGTCTAAATAAGAAAATGTCAGAATAGGACAAACAATCTGAAGAAGAAGATCAAGACTGGCAAATTATCGCAGAATCTCTCAACATTGCTCAGTTGTTCCTTGAAGATTATCATGCTTCAGTCCTACCGATTGAAAGTGATGTCTTGAGTCCTCAGTCTGTAATCAAACCCATTGTGGGTACCTGTCTTTAATTTCTCTTGAGTCATGTGATTTAGTTTGGGTCTCGCTCTTTTTATTATTTATTTCGTAATGTCTTATTCTTGTTAGATCGAGTCTAGTCTTTTATTTCTGCTGAGTCAAGTCAGTTTGTCGAGTCTACAATGGTGTCTATCGCCCCATCTGAATTTAATTGAATAAAAGAAATTTTTGAATACCTCGAGCGCATTAACGAGTTAACTAATAATCTTGCTTTAGGAGAGAATCCTTTAACAAGGAATCCCCTCCCGAATCAATCATATTTGAACAAGAAGACAAGTTCAGGTTCAACCTCTAATCGAGAAAGCAAAGGTCATTGACCTCGGAAAAAATAATTCTTAAAAAATTCAGATCGAAACTGACTTATCCCCAGAGGAACACGAGGAGATGATGAATTTATTCAGAAAACTCAAAAAACTTGTTCACGTGGGCCTATGAGGATATGTTGGGTAAGCTTGGGTGTTGTTCAACAAGAAATGGGTACCTGTCCTACGAACTAGAGCGGAATCACATAATCAGAGGACGAGTCACATCATTGCTGAATTTCTGAAAAATGGTAAAGAATCCAAAGTGGAGCACTGTAAGGACGGCTAAGAAGAATCTCGAAACTTCTATCACAAATGCGTTAGATACATTGAGATTGACAAGAGAAATCATAGTCCACGCCTTCAACATGTCAAACTTTGACTCAATTTTCTATACGAACCACTTCAGGGTTTTATGTTATATGATATGAAAGGAAGTTTGAAATAGAAAATTCGTTTCTTAAAGTATGAATAAAATACCCATCGTTAGAAGGGAATTTGATTTATCGCCATATGAAAGTGGAAATGCGAGACATACAAGTTGAAGATTAAGCCTTTAAAGAAAATTACAAATCCAACAAGGAAGGTCATCCTGTCACCAAGACAAAATTATTTGGAAGAGCTATCAGACTTCAAAGATCATCACGATGCCAAAATGCTAGAATCAATCAACCTTGACCAGATCAAGCGGTACTACATTTAAGGAGGCCATCTTTGGCCGGACCAAGTTTCCTTTTACCCAGTTAAAAATCTTCCTTCTCAGCCCCTCGCAGCCTTTCTCAAAAAAAAAAAAAAAAAAAAAAAAATAAAATATATATATATATATATATATATATATATATATATATATATGCTCGTTCTTTCTAAGCCGGATCATCCAACCTAGGGGAGGGAATGTATTTGAATTACGTTTTGGTCTAATCCCAAAATTTTGGGGTACGTAGGCAACCTGAGAAGTTACTTCAGGCCCGACCACATTAAAATAAAAAAATATATAGATTCCCCCACGAAGAAAAATTCAAAAAGAAAAAAAATAATAAAAAAGGGATATTGTCAAGATGGGGAAGAAAATTCAAAGAAAAAGAAATGCCACACCAGGGGCATTTGGATTTTTGAGCCTCAAAATTCCTTTCTTTTATGCCCAGTCCTAAGCTTACCTATGAAAGCCGTCCTAAGTGCCGCGTGAAAAAGTAAAGGAAGGAAAAATAAAACGTGATCAGACAGTAACTCCAGAAGTTCAAAAAGGAAGAAAAGCGAAAATAAAGCCTACTAAGTTGAAAACCCGAAAGGGCGACTTAGGCAAAAATCAAGGCAAGCTCGCAAGGTTGAAAGTCCAAAAGGACAACTCCATCAACTTTGGGACGAATAATTAATCATCATACACTCAATACCCAGTTTGAACCAAATATAGATTCAATGGATTCAAGTGTCTCGTTTACGATTGATCTGAAAAACTTCACGTCCCTAAGTGAACCGATGGGGAAAAAGAACAGATTCTGTGATGAATTTCAAAAAGAAATATTTTGATCCAATTTCTTTGAGCCTGACTCAAAATCTTCAATATAAAAAGTCAAAATTAAAAGTTAAAACTTTATTGCGCTTGCGGTAATCAAAGATTTCAAACTTTCATAACAGGGGCACTTTATTTTTCTAAAGAGTACAGTCCCCCCTTTACACAAGGGGCATTTTTTTAAACATATTCCTCAGTGCAACGCTCCCCATCAAACTAGGAGCATTTTGTTTTGAAGCCTGATCAATTTCGATTCCAAAGGATAAGGTTGACTTTGAATTGAAAGTTACCCTCTTGATAGCAATTTTTGAAAACCCCCGAGGTTCAAAGAAAATTAAAATGTTGACCGGACCTTCATAAAATCCAACTTTTGCGAAAGGTGTTGTTAATCTCCTAATTATTTTGCCCAGATAAGCAATTTATTACTCTTCTACCCCGAGTAGGTAGAGTAGAACTCCCAGATTACTCTTTCACCCTGAGTAGGTAGAGTATTACTCCCAGATAACAGTTCATCACTCTTCCACCCCGAGTAGGTAGAGTAGAACTCCCAGATTACTCTTTCACCCTGAGTAGGTAGAGTATTACTCCTAGACAACAGTTCATCACTCTTCCACCCTGAGTAGGTAGAGTAGAGCTCCCAGATTACTCTTATACCCTAAGTAAGTAGAGTATTACTCCCAGACAACAGTTCATCACTCTTCTACCCTGAGTAGGTAGAGTAGAACTCCCAGATTACTCTTTCACCCTGAGTAGGTAGAGTATTACTCCCAGACAACAGTTCATCACTCTTCCACCCCGAGTAGGTAGAGTAGAACTCCCAGATTACTTTTTCACCCTGAGTAGGTAGAGTGATACTCCCAAACAAAGGTTCATTACTCTTTCACCCTGAGTAGGTAGAGTAGGACTCCCAGACAACAGTTCATCACTCTTCCACCCCGAGTAGGTAGAGTAGAACTCTCATAAAATAGTTCATTACTCTTTCACCCCGAGTAAGTAGAGTAGAACTCTCAGAAAATAGTTTATTACTCTTCCACCCTGAGAAGGTAGAGTAGAACTCTCAGAAAATCGTTCATTACTCTTCCACCCTGAGTAGGTAGAGTAGAACTCCCAGAAAAGGGTTCATCACCCTTTTACCCTGAGTATGTAGAGTAGAACTCCCAGAAAAATGGTTCATTACTCTTTCACCCTGAGTAGGTAGAGTAGGGTTCTCAAAAAAATAGTTCACTACTCTTTCACTCCGAGTAAGTAGAGTAGAAGTCCCAGAAAAAGTTTATTACTCTTTTACCCCGAGTAGGTTGAGTAAGACATTCAACTTTTGCTCAGATTATGCTCAAATTATGCTCAGACCTTATGCTCAGTGTATGCTCATATTTTACTCAATTTTACTGAATTTTTAATTCATAATTTCCTCAGGTTTTGCTCAGATTTTATTACGTAGTTTTCCATCAATAAGTTTGTTATCCTCTCATCATGAATGCGTTGAACGGAGATGCGCCTTTTCAAAATCATCATTACACAATCGCATACACACGCAATTGCATCAGTCAAGGAGAATTTTTCAAAATTCAAGGATTTGACATTTTTAGTCCAATGAGAGCTTCCCCTCAAGGATCTGGACACGTCGACAAATTGTCAAATTAGGTTGCAAAATGAGCTGTCACTGGCTTTGGCATTCGGATGTCGCACTATCTATCACAATAGATTGGCCATCTAGTTTGCTTCCACCCTCTGCCAAAGAGGGGCATCTGTAGACACCCCATTTTGACATCTGCCTAATTCGACAATTCGTCACCCGATTACCGTTAATTCCTAATGATGATCGTAAAGAACTCGAAGGCTTGTGAGTACTGTCCCTAATTCCCTTCGTTTCCACTCTTTTCATCTCTCCTACTCGTTACGACTCGACATAGAAATTTACGCACGCTTAGGTTCGCTACACAGTTCAATAACCTAGAGACCTCGTTACGCTAGGAAAATATGACTTTGAAACTTAGAAATAATCACGTTGAAATTGAAAGAAATCTCACGTTAAAATTTGTAAAAATCTGTAAAATTCGACAAAATGACTGAAATGCCCCTCGGCCTCCAAACTCAACTTAGAGACCTCGATCCTTAGGAAAATTAAAATAAAAATCAAAATCTAATTTAAAATCTAATTTAATAAAAATTAAAATCAAATTAAAAATTAAACAAACAACAATTAAAATCAAATTAAATAATTAAACAATTAAAATCAAATAATTAAACAATTAAAATTAAAATCAAACAACCGATCAAATTAAAATTAAAACGTGATCAACAAATTAAATATACTAAAAAAATTTTAAAATCGATCAACCAATAAAAAAAATTTCAGTTAATTAATCAACCAATAAAAAATGTCAAATTCAATCGATCAACCAAATAAAACCTAAATCAAATGGCCAATTAAATATCAAATTAAAAGATTAAAATCAAGTTAGATTTTTTAAGTAAATCCAAAAATTCAAAATACTAAAACTCAAAATTAAAAAATCAACCAACAAAAATTCGAAACAAAACCAATTGATCAACCAATCGCTATTGGCTAATAAGGTACCACTAATGCGCTACGAGTAGCGGGAGATCACCCCACCACCATTCTCCCCAAAAAGAAGCAAGAAGCTAGAGAAATACGTGTTAAAAAAAACAAAAAAAGAAGAAAAAAAATAAAAGAATAGAAAGATAAAAAATTAGAAAGATTTGGCTACATAAAGAAGGACGTTTCCTTCTTCATGGAGGGGCTGCCTCTCTCAACGTCCTTGGGCTGAACCAGCCAGCACTCACGCACATCTTCTTCTGCTCCTCCATTGACGTCTCATTCTACAGCATCAGGACCATTGCAGCGCAGCCGTCTCTTCAAGTGTGGCTGCTGCAGCCATCTGCCCACAGACATCAACTCCATTATACCATTAAACCTGCAACTTCGCTGCCCGGTCTCTGTTCAACTCGTTGCTGCAATACCCAACATCCCAGCCCTCCTCTTTCTTTATTCCTTGCTGCCCAGCACCCAACAACCTCTCCTTCATCTTCCTCTTATCTCCCTGACGTCCTCTTGGACAGCAATAAAGAGAAGAAGAAGAAAGAAAGGATTCCTCCTTCGTCTCTCTTTGCTTTCTGCCCTCTCTCTCCTCACGTCCCTCATCTCCCAGCAACATCCCAACAGCCCCTTGCAATTCATCTCTCCCTCCAACCTTGTTGCAGCCATCCCACATTATTCTCAGCACACGTCCCTGCTCAACTCACACATCTTCTTCTTTTGGCTGCCCCAACACTCCAAATCCTTCTAACGGTGCTGCAACACTCCCTTGGAGTCCCTTCAATACAAACCCCTCCTTCTCACGTTCTACACAGTCAGCCTTGCCACTCTATCTCTGCCCTCTCTCTACTACGTTCCCCAGCCCCTTTTCTTCGACTTGTTGCCGTAAAAACCAACACCCCAGCCTTTCTCTGCTTCTGTTTCTTGCTGCCCAATGCCCAGCAACTTCTTTCAATTCCTCTCTGCAAAAGGACATCTCCATCTTTGCTTGCAACGCCTCTCGCTATCCGTTTATATCTTCACAGCCACAGTGCACACAAACTTTGGGGGTCATACCTGAAGGGATCGACGCCCGATAATTCATTTTATAGGTATGTTCATTGTTGGATTTTTATTTTTTTTTATTTTTTTATTTTTATAGTAGGAGGACTAGGAAGGTATTTTTATTTTATGTAGTTTTTGGTGTTTTTATGTCGATAAGATTAGGATAATTTTTATGTATTCCTTTTATGCTTTATTGTTATTTTGCATATCGGTAAGATTCGGGAACGTTTTTAAGCATCTCTCTTGTTTGATTTTTTTTTATTTTTTGTTATTTTTTCTTTGATAGGATTAGAGGCTTCTTCATATTTGCTTTGCATATGGATTGGGTTGGGAGAATGTTTGACTTTCTATTTTATTTTTATTTTTATTTCATGCATAAATTTTGTGTTTTGTTTGTTTTTTTTTTTTATGTATTGTTGGGTTTGTTTTGCATGTCGATAGGTTAGGGGAATCTTTTATTCATTAGTTTTTATGTAGGTTTCTTAGTGTTTTTATTTTTATTTTCATTTTTACTTTTTATTTTTTATTTTTTTGTTATTTTTTCTTTGATAGGATTAGAGGCTTCTTCATATTTGCTTTGCATATGGATTGGGTGTGGGAGAATGTTTGACTTTCTATTTTATTTTTATTTTTATTTCATGCATAAATTTGTTGTTTTGTTTGTTTTTTTTTTTTTTGTATTGTTGGGTTTGTTTTGCATGTCGATAGGTTAGGGGAATCTTTTATTCATTAGTTTTTATGTAGGTTTCTTAGTGTTTTTATTTTTATTTTCATTTTTACTTTTTATTTTTTTATTTTTTTGCATGTTTGTAGGATCATAGGTTTCTTTTTTCACGGTTATTATGATCGAGTTGGATGTGCATGATTTATGATGATGTTCAAGTCTTTGTATTATTTTAAGGTTTTTCCATGTGATCAACATAGTCCTTGAATTGATAGTTATGCATATTATTGAATGATAACTATTTTGGAAAGATCGAAAATCGTGAATGTATGTCCGTTTGATTATTTTGAGAATTGGTTGAATATGGGATTTTCTATTGTTATTTTGATTAATTTCCAATTTGAGGATTCATCATAAATTCATAATTCTTTGATTTAGAAACTCCTATTTGTAATCTCATTGCAAAATTTGTATTTGGAACTTTCTGATATGGAAATTGCATAATGGTCTATTTGAGGAAGGAATATATTATAAATTCCTATTTTAGGAATTTTACTTCTCATCAATTTCTAATTTAGATGATTTTGCAATTTTGTATTTAGAAAGTTCATGAATTTAGAAGTTTCTAACTCAAACTTGTGATCTTTGGAAAATTTCTATTTCAGGAATGTTCTTTTTTTTTAAAAGAAATTTCCAATTTGGGAATTCTGCACATATCTCTTGAATTCTGATTTAGGAAATTTTATGTTCCTAATTTGGAAATATTTTAAGTCCCAATTTGACAGGTCTCCATTTGAAATCCTCTTATTTAAGATATTCTCATGATTTTCTATTTTGGACAGTTTGATGAATATTTGCAGGTGGAGTTTCTTAATTAATTTCAGGTCATGGAGTTAATTAAGGGTTTTTCAAACCTTTCCATATTTTGTGGAATTCAAAGAAGGGCCATGTGACAGTTGGGACAATTTTTAGCCATGGGATTTGATTAGAAAATCCAACATAAATTGATGATGATGATTGGACTGTGACCTTGACTGTAATTTTTGTATGTTGACCATAGGATGATCTTGGATGGTAGTAGAGACCGATCATCTTGATCGGGCGGGTTCGGTGCCTAACACCTTTCGAAATCCGTAACCTGACCCCTTACCCAATTCTCTAATCCGTGGACCGATCCACATCCATTTGGAGTCATTTATGGTTCCTAGACCTAAACTAAGTGGCGACTCCCTTTTTTCAAAAGTCCCCCATTTAATAAATCAGACCCCTATCCACTATTTAGTGAAAAAGGGTCGAGGCGATTTCATTGGCAAAGACCTCCTATAGGCTGGCTAAAACTAAATTTAGATGAGGTTGCTAAGGGTAATCCAGGGCACTCTAGTGGAGGTGCCATTCTCCGTGACGATAAGGGAGATCTAGTAGAGGCAGGTCATTGAGAGTTTGGTGTTGCAACAAACAATAAAGCTGAAATAAGGGCACTGGTTGCTGCATTAGAAAGCTTCCAATTAGAAGGGAAAAAAATCATCATAGAGATGGATTCGGTTATCATAATTAAATGTCTCGTTGATCAAAAAATCTCTTGGAAATTAGATCAATGAGTGCATAAAGCAAGAGAGCTATTTTCCAATATTGAAGTGCAATTAAATTACGTTTGAAGAGAGGCAAATGCAATTGCAAACGCCCTTGCTACTGCTGCAGTTTACAATGCTTCATCTATGATGTTCAAACAAGTTTTAGATCTGCCGTTATTTGTTAAAAATGCTTATTTTGGGGATAAGCTTGATCTTCCTCAGTTTCGTTATGTAAATCATTAGGGAATTCCCTACGTAAAGTTTTACTAATCTAATATACTTCACTTGCTTGCTTAGCAAAAATAAAAAAAGGTATACTATATATGTGTGTTACGACACATGTTATAGATAAAAATTAGAATTTGCCCAAAAGAATTGTATATTTTTCTTATTAAATGCAAAACATATCGATTCAATAATTTTTGAAGCTTTTCAAAATATTTTATTAGATTATGAAATTAGTAATAAAATATTTCATTAAATAATGTTAATAGTAATAATAATGTCGAAACTTACCTTAAAGATGTTTTATTTAATGAACAAATTTTAAAAGAATTATTACATGTTTGTTGTGCGACACATAATTTAAATTTAATTATACAGGATGGTATTCAATGTATAAATAATATTTTTGAAAATATTAGAGAAATTATTAGTATTATCACATATTAAACAAAAAATGATTTAATGAATATTGTGTATTATCTGGCTTATCACCCACTAGATTATCATTAGATGTGTCCCATCGATGGAATTCCACGTATTACATGTTATAATATACTATTTGTTATAAAAATTTAATAAAAATACTTTTAGAAGACACATTAGTGAAACACAATTAGAAGAAACTGATTGGAATAATGCATATAATATTAGTGATTATTTTCAAAGTTTTGTCAAAATTATAAAAAAAAAAATTGGGACAAAAATATGTTACATCCATCAAATTTTATATGCAATTAACTCAAATTAAAGAATTTTCAAATTTGAATTTGAATAATAATAATAGTAGTAATAATGTTACACAAATGAATAATAAATTTAATAAATATTGAAAAATTATTCTACATAACTTAGCATTTTTTTCAATTATGGACTCTAGATTTAAAGCTAAAGTTTTAGAACATATTTTTAGTTTAAGTAGTGATCTTAATGTTGAAATTGAAATGCAAAAAATTAAAAAAAAGAATTATTTAAACTTTCTAATATTTATAAAAGTAAATATGATTTAAATAATAATATTAATAGTAACCTCAAAATGTAGCTTCATTATCTTTTGGTTCAAAAATAATTTTTGTTAATCTTTTATCAAGAGGACCTCTAACTTATAATAATAATAATTTAACATACGAATTACAACGTTATTTTGATTATGATCTTATAGAAATTGGGGATGAGAGTCATTATAATATATTAGAATAATGGAAAAGTTATAGTATGCATTATCACATGTTATCTATAACGACACGTAATCTACTAACGATTCTTGTATCTACTATGATTTCAGAATCAACATTTAATATGGATGGAAAGATTCTATCTCAGTATAATAGTCATTTAGTTTTAGGGACAATAAAAGCTTTAATTTTTTTGAAGAATTGATGGTTAGGCAAAAAAGGAGAATAATAATAAGAAGAAATATGATTAGAACAATTATTAGAGAAATTACAAATTTAATTTAATTTTTCATTATTTATTTGGGTTGAGTTGTACATATGATATATAAAATGAATGTGTGTCAACCTAGTTGGGATGCATTAAAACTATTGGGATGCAGTCCTCCCCATTTTTGTAATTGTAAGTAGGTTAATTTTTATAATTACTTTTATATTTAATGTAATGCACTCAATGTAGTTTACAATTGTTGGGCTTTGTGGAGCCTAGTTATATTTTGATCCGGTTGACGACCCGACCCGACCCGAATAATGTTTGCGTGGTATTTTGATGGGATATTGTGCGCAGTATATAAAAGTCGTTTTTGGTGATTAGGTTTTTTAAGGTTTTGGTTGTCGTCTTTGAGACTGGAGCCGCACTTCTGTAATTCTTCTCGAAATAGTGAAATCTCTACAACTTCATGGACGTAGGCAAATTGCCGAACCACGTAAATACTGTCTTGTGCGTGTGATTGTTTTCTTTTTCGACGTGTGTGTTTTTCTTCTATTTCTTGTTTCTCACAGGTTGGGAATTTCGGGTTGAATTCCTTACAACAATTTCATCAATAAAATAGTTATGATTCATTATTTATTTATTTATTTCGTGATATATTTATAAGTATAAGTTATATAGTTATTTATAAATAATATATATAAGTTATATAAATATATATATATAATTATGTAGACTTTATAAGTTAAATAGTTTATATTTTATATAATACAAAAAGAAAGTATTATATAAATATATATAAGTTATATAGTTATTTGTAGTTTAGAAGTTATATAAGTGTATATTTATAAGTTATGTAATTTATATTTTATATAATTATAAAAATAAAATTTTACTTATATATATATATATATAGGGTGCCGTTCGCCACTATGCTTTACCAAACATGTTTTGTCCTACATTGGTTAGAAGTTTTGGAATAGGCTGATTTTTGGTGAGAATGATCTCTATGGTGAGGAGATCATCCTCACCAAAAATCAGCCCATTCCAAAACTTCTAACCACATAAAAAATGGATTACAAGAAATGGACGGTCTACGATTTTTCAACTTGTAAACATGGGGCCAGAAATTTTGGAATGGGCTGATTTTTTGTGAGGAAGATCTTCTAATCTCGTAAAGATCATCCTCACCAAAAATCAGCCCATTCAAAAAGTTCTAACCCATGTAGGACAAAACACGTTTTGTAAAGCGTAGGGTAAAGCGTGAGTTAGAAGTTTTAGAATGGGCTGAATTTTGGTGAGGATGATCTTTACGATTAGAAGATCCTCCTCACTAAAAATCAGCCTATTTCAAAATTTCTAGTCCCACGTTTACAAGTTGAAAAATCGTGGACTGTCCATTTTTTGGAAACCATTTTTTATGGGGTTAGAAGTTTTGGAATGGGCTGATTTTCGGTGAGGATGATCTCCTTACTATAGAGATCATCCTCACAAAAAATCAGCCTATTCAAAATTTTTTAACCCATGTAGGACAAAATACGTTTTGTAAAGCGTAGGGTGACAAATGGGACCCATATATATATATATATATATATATATATATATAAATTATATAATTATTTGTAGTTTATAAGTTATGTTGGTGTATATTTATAAGTTATATAATTTATAATTTATATAATTATAAATTACTATGTATATATATAAATCTGAATTATTATAATATATGTTTATAAAAATTTATAGATTTATATTTATATATGCTTATAAATCTAAGTTATTATAATATATTAATAGTTAAAAATTCTAACACAATAAGTCATTTGTGTTGTTGATAAGGAATTGTGGTTTGTTTCTAACTTATACAAGATGTCCTAAACCCGAGCCCGAAATTTACCCAACAAAATCGGTTTGGTCTGGGTTCAATTTCAATATTTAGAATTAGAACCTGGACTGAAATATTACGAGTTGGTTTCAGTTTCAGTCTTACTCCGACTGAACCTGAAAATTCGGTTCATTTTGGTCCAGTTCGGGTTTACCCGAATGTACATCCCTACCGATAAATAAGATGATATCATTGCATGTTTGGTTATCAGGGTCTCCAATGGGAAAATGGTGGTTGAATCTCACATTATGAAAAATCAAGAAAATGAGTAGCCCAATTCAACGGCCCACTACGCCGAACTGAACTGTCGAAGTGATCCAAAATACAATTCGGCGAATGACTGTTTTGGTCCATCTTGTAAAAAATATATGGCCTATAGCAGTGGGAAGATCCGCTGCTATAAGTATTTTAAAAAAAATATATGAACCTCAAAAGACCTGTTTATATGCACTGGTAAATTAATAATTTTAAAAAAGAAACTAGTAAATACATTTAAAAAAAATATTTATAAATTTGATTTACAATTACAATCAAATGATAATATACTATAAATAATACTAATCCTTATGCTACTATCATCAAGAGTCGTATGACTTCGTCTGAAAGAGCCTAAAAATAAACCACACTCTGAATCATAGGGATGCATTGTGCTCTATTTACAATTGAGCAGCCGTGTCGTCTCTAATGAACTTCTCCGATCTCTCCACACAATAAGATCCAACTGACGTAATAGCTTGTTGAGCCACTGCTTCTTTATTGTATCCATATGTGGGAAGTCTTCTAGTGCCAAGGGTGGATAAGGTAGCTGATCATGTTGCCACCTTGAGCATTAACAAAACCACGTAAGACAGGAAAAAATAACTTTACTGGCCATAGAAATACAAATATGCTCATAACGTATTTCCAAGAGTTGCCTTGCATTTTAAAGAAACAAGCACTAAACAGAATGCAAATACAATGATCGTTACAAGTTCTAGTAAAAGGTAGACAACCACTCCCAGAGAAAAATATCTTGAAAAATACCCATTGAAAACTATTAGGGTTCTCTGCAACATTTAAAGAATTGGAAAGTTCCTTCAACCCACCTATAAAAATAGCACTTGGATCCCTTTTTTTCTTTTGATAGATAAAGATAAGAAATTTTATTAAAAGAAGCAAAAAGGGAGGCTAAGTGAGTCACCCAAAAACAAAAGGAAGAGAACAACAAACAAGTAAAAGAAATTCAAGAGCGAATCCCAACTAGACATAAAATACTTAAAAAAAAAACCTCATGCAAAGAGTGCTCTTTCCCTTAGAAGATCCTACTATTCCACTCCATCAATATAGCCCAACAAATAGCGAAAGGAGTTAAAGACCACAACATTCTTTTCCTTATAAGGCTTAATAACGGTGCTAGGTTTGGAAAAGATCCATGATCGAAAAAGGAAAACACCAAGAGATTAATAACGATGACTGGTTTTGCACATTATTGGTTATTGGGCGTCTATGTGGGCCCATATCTTATTCACGTGCACTAGGACTCCTTTAGGAGTTAAGAGTCCTAGTGAGATTGAGTCCCTATTTGATTAGGAGACTACAATCTCATTATCTATTTGTCCCTATAAGTAGGAGTAAAGTCACATACGTGAAACACACAAAAAAATAATAAGAAATTTTATTTATTTCTCTCTTTTTTAGTTTTGTAAGTTTTTATATTTTTATCAAAGATCCTAGGGTTTAAGATGTGAGATCATCGTAACTCCTATAGTATTGTCGACGTGACAAGTGTTTGGATTTTTCAATCTCCGATGACCGACTCAAAATGACACAACTCTAGGTATGGATCTCCACTACGTTTACCAGTGCACTCCCTAAATTCCTATCACACATGAAACACAAAGCTTTTAACCAAGTCTCAGGACTCAGGAATAAGATTGAGTAATTGTTCCGACCAAGTGGTATTATGATAGTCAGTGTCATCTCATTTGCATAATTATCTGATGCTTCATTGGTAAAATGATCATTATCTTCATTAGAGTCATCTCGTCTTTTACTCGTGCATCATCTGGGGGTCTTGTGATCTCCTTTTTCATCTTTCATGATTTAATTGTGAGGTTGGCAATTTAATTGCTAAGTTTGTAAAAGCTGCAACTTATTGAAAAAGTTGCAATTAAATCAATGAAGGAAAAAGTAGTCACAATTTCATTGCAACTTTTTCAATAAGTCGCTGAATTTGGCCTAGTTAGGAATATCTCTAACATGACCCTTTGAGCTTTTCCAATTAGTCACATATGCCACGAAGTTGCCAAAAAAAAAAAAAAAAAAGTACTCAGACCAGTGAATGGTTAATTTTTAAAAACACAAATAAGAAATAAACAGCCATTATATTAATATTAATTTAATATAAATAGATGAAAATTTAGTTACAATATATTCTAAAAAGACAACATTTATTCTCAATAAACTGAAAGTTCCAATGCAGGTTTTCACATTAATCTATCATGGCTTTCTCCACAATAAGGATAAAAAAGAAGAAGAAGAAGCTATTTTGCACTTAATTCAATTACTTGTAAACTATTGGAAATCTGTCTTAGAATTGCAAGGAGTATTAATTGTATGAAAAACTTTGCTAGAATCCACTGGACATTCATCATACGTCATCATTGCAAGCTAATTGAATACAACAGATCAGTAATACAGTAGGCCCCTTGAGTAATCATATTAACATCAACATTATGATAAAATAATCAGTTTAGCTTAAATAAATATTTTTATACGGTGTTACATGTTAGAATAAATTATGTGGCCCATTGACCTCACGTTTGGTATTTTAATTGCAAAAGGATTCTATAAAGTGATAAATATCAATATTGACAAAATCCTAATGTTGTTAGAATTAGATAGTATTATTTAAATTTAGTAAGAAATCTTAATGGATAGGCTTTAAATCTTCATTTATAAAAGAGGATCAGCGACTTCATATTGGCAAGTAAGTGAAGAGTGTGTGAATTGTGAAAAACGCACATAAGGTAGAAAGTTCTAAAACAGTGATATCCATCAATCACTAGAACCCTAATCGTTCCATATAGAGAGGAGGGAGAAGGGAGAAGGGAGAAGGTGAGTCTAGACTGTAAAAGGTAAATACGATTGGGGTTTGAAGGCTTTGATGAATACGTGGATTGCAAGACACACGTCCAACAGTTTTGATTCAACGGGTTTATTATGGCACAAGGTAAGTACCATAATTCAATATAATTTACATGAGTAGTATACTTGAGGTATGTGATAGATTTTGATTCTATTGAAAATCAACGTTTATTAAAGTTATGTTTAAGATTTGAATGTGTAAAATTCTAACATTACATATATGTAACGTATCTGAGCTTCATATCTATTAGCAACATTTTTTTTTATGGAAACAAAAACATATTTGTTTAAATCAAACATTTTGAAAGCATCTCTCACATCTGATCATCGTTTCCAATTTGCATACCAAGAATAACAAACAGAGAATGTGTCCACAAAATTGAAAATAGAGAGAACTCTTATTTCCACACCAACTTTTACTTATATCACATTAATTTATGAAATAAAATATTACACACCAAATGGTAATAGAGAAAAATCAAATATTTATCATGAATTTTCTATATATATAACTAAGGAAACCATGAGCTCAGTTTGTCCTAGTCAACCATACCTTTTTATTACATGCCTCAGGTGTAGGGTCAGATGGAGCGTGATATTCCGTTTTGTGGGTTTCCTAAAAAAAAACCCATAATATGCTTCAACACTCCAATTATGCTCATCTCCATCAAGCCCATGTTTCACAACATGGCCCTGAACTTGCTCCTTCTTCAACTGCTCTAGCAACAATACACACCTTGAACAGGGGAGGTTATGCGAACTTGTTAGGCTTGGAATATGCAACCATAATTTCAACCTTGTTGTAATCCCTTTTAGAAACCATGGATTTTTATTCTCAAATTCTGTCTTTTATTATATATATATAGATATATGTATTTATTTTCACCTTAAAAACATAAAAAATTCATCGATAACATGATACCAACACAACTAATACATCAGAAATACTTTGGTGTTAATTATGGGGAAAGTTAAGCCCATGTCTCTTTGTGGTCATAGCATACCACCAAACTTCACAGTCAATGTCTGTGATAGTCCATTTTGTACCGGCTTACACTCTTGTATCCTTCTTTTTAGGCTCCTAGGCAATCTTTTTCTATTCACAAGTCACTCTTCCCTAGGTTTAAATCCAAAATATGGTATTGTCTATGATGCCAAATGATATTAAGCCAACCAATACAACAAAAATACTGAACTATCAACGATGTGGAAAGTCCATATCTCTATGGTCGTGACAAAATCAAACAGTGAGCCAATTATTGAACCTTTCTACCGTACGGCACAACTTTAGTTACTAATAAGAGTGACGAGAAGAAGGAGACTATGTCAAAAGGACAGTACTTCACTTCCTCCAGCCAGAGTTTTTTAAGTTCAGTCATAGGCTTACTTACCAGCCCGAGTCCCATCATATATTGCATCAAAGCCTGGTTAGATTCGCTGGATAAAAAAGCAGTAAAGAGCCTAATCTAGACTTCTCTAATGGAAAACCACAAGAGACCACTACGTGAAAACTGGAAATTTGATAGAAAAAATTGACGGGTCAAGGCCCACGAATTTTAGAAACTGAATTTTGACCGTCTAGGACCGTTGAAATTCTTGATGTTCCCAGATTTGACGGCTTAGAGCTGTCGATTTTTCCATTCTTCGTTAATTTGACAGTTTCGACCCATCGAATAAAAAAATTGACAATGAAAAATTCGAAGCCAATTTGACCTCTTGATCCGTCAAATTTGGGCTTTTTTCACATTGTGGATCCTTCGTGTTACATATAAGAACCACACTTCGAAGTGCCCATTTTAACTATATATACCAGAGTTTGAGGGTTTCGAGCTTGAATTTTTGTAGCCTAAAGTATTTTAACTTCTATAGTTATATTACACTTATCAATACTCTATCTTTAAAAGAGATGTTTATCAAAGAAAGATTAGTCTAGAACATGCTTACAAACTATCCACATCTCAAGGCCCTGAATCTACTGGGCAGCACATAGAAAGCAAACTCAAGGTCACTTTTCCATGCTTTGGATCTGAGGAGATTGTAGGGGTTGTGAGGGACTTATGCAAGGGATCGCACTTTTCAGCTCCTAGACTTTCAATTATTTCGAATACTAAGACATGGTGCTCTTTCAGTTAAAAGAGTTTAAAAGGCCTAGTTGAGGTTTGACTTGGATTTAGGATTCCAAGCTAAACCCACTCTCTATCCAATGGAGCTTGGAAATGTTCTTTGGGGTCTCAATTAATGGAGCATAAAGCTTAACATCAGTCTATTCTACTATATCATTATGAATCATTAGTCCTCATCATCAATATTTCTATCGTACTTGCAATTGAATCTAGAATGCCTCCTTAGCTCTTAGTTTTTATCACAAATTTGGCGAATGAATTTGAAGTAGTGTTTAAGATTGAAATGCATGGTTAAATTTCTCCAACATATGAATTCTTTATTTTTCTTTCTTTCTTTTTAATCATAGGTACAAGTTCGTAAAACTTGATGCAGTTTTTAGGAGCCTTGTATTTACCAATAGTGTATCATCAAGTTCTTGTTATTATATGTACGTTTTATATCCTTAGGAATAAACTTGTTCTACGAGCTTCCATGACAACTGGTAAAACGATCTTGTCTATCTACATTTAAGGCAGGCTGAATGCAAGCTCCCAACCATTTGTATATTTGTTAAGGATGGACCAAATGTAGATTATCTTTCCCTCTTTAGTTGATATATCAATCATATATACAGATTTGAATATACTATATAATGCTGGAAACTTATGTTCTCATTATTTGACAACTTATTCTTCCTTAATTCTTTTTTTTTTCTTCATAAACTGATGTATGATTGATTTCTATCTTATTTAGGGATTCTTGTTATTCTTATTTCATTGTTTTAGCAATTCCCAAGAGATCTAGGATACCGCCAAAGTTCCCGTTTTCTTATCTTCAAGATAGTTAAATTGAGGGCTTTATAGGAAGCATTCAACAGATGGATCTGTTGAAATTCTTGTTTAGACATGAACCGGTTTAACATTAAGTGATCATCAGATTGATCTCAAGCGATTACTTCTAATCCCTAATCCCATGGGCAGTTGAGGAGCTAATGAAATTTGAGCGTGCCACTTCACGGGTCGAAATAGTGTAGCAACTGATGTCCTAATGTGCTGCCTAATCATGCCATTAGATAATTAATTAACATGAAAAGTAGAAAGACCATTCCCTAGAATGAACTTTGCTTTAAAGCCTGGCCTCTAAATGCCAACATAAATGAACCTTTACTGGGATTTCAATTTCTCGGTATTAAATGTTGATTGTTGCAAGAGTCATAAAATAGCTTCAATGCAAAACATATATTGAAGCTACTTTGCAACTTTTGCAACAATGAACATATCCCATGCCATGATCTTGAAATCCCGAGTCAAGGTTCGCTTATATTGACATTACCGGCTAGGCCTGAAAATGAAGCTGATTCTATGGAATGGGCTTCCTATAATTCCTGCTAATAATTATCTCAATGTCATGATGAAGGTAGCCTACATAAGGACATTAGTTGGTACACCATTTCCACTACATGAAAAAAGGGGTAAATTCAACTCCAAGATCTATTGAATTTAGCTTAATCCAAGCAAATTTGACGAACCTTAACTTCGAGTTTACCCCTTTTTTCAAGTAGTGAATTCTACATGTAAAGAGACATGTTCAAAGTACTCTAGCTCCCCAACTTCCATTGATATTAGGGATTAGATGTCATCACTTGAGGTATGAAAACCATTTTTGTTAAACTGTTTGATGTCTAAGCAAGAATTATAACAGATCTATTTGGTGAATGCTTCTTATAAAGTACTAAATTTTAATTTTCTTGAAACATCAAAATGACAGCTTTTGTGGTACCTAGTATCCCTTGGTAATTACTGAAAAATGAGATAATGGAAGCTCGAATCTAAATTAGACTAGAAATCATATATCAATTATCGAAAAAAAGAAAGGAAGAACGAATTGACCAACTAATTAATGGGAACGTACATAAACTACCATAGTTATATGATGGTGTATTTAAACCTATAAGATTGGTATAACATATTTGGAGGGAAACATAATCTAGATTAGGTGCCCTCCTAGACAAACAAAAATATGCCTAGGAACTCGCACACCTCAAAGACCTTTTTCAATGTCTAATGGACAAGATTTTCTAGATGTCATGGCATCTCGTAGGACAAGTCACCTTTTAAGGATAAAACCCACATAAAATGACCAAAGAACTAAGTGATGCCCTAACTAAAAATATTGGGCTCCTAGAAAACGCACTGGGTTTGAAGAAGTTTTACCTAAAATTCATGAAAAAAAAAAAAAATCTCAAGAATTCTTCTAGAAGAAATCAACCATATCAACCTAAACACTAATCAGAATTCATTTGACAGATTTATGAGAAAAAGTAAGAGATAAGCACCAGTATATATAGTTCAATTCCAAGTATGATTGAAAATGAGGAACAATGATTTGTAGAAATGATATGTGTTGAGAAGATAATTGGATGATCGATAATAAGCTTTTTGTTCCATTGAGGCTCTACAGAAGACTTACATTGGAATGCAAATGAGTTTGGCTTGGTGCCCAAAACCCAAATCATTCCCAACTTGGCCTTCTAACCCTTTTAATTGAAGAAGAATGATGAATGCAGGCGGTCTTCGTACTCGGTTGGGTATGTGGCTGACGTGACAAGGGTACAAAACCGCACATCTTTTTTCTTGTGTATATGATTCTGTACCCTTTCCACACCACCTGTGTACCCAACCGCTACCAAGACTGCGTGCATTCATCACGACTCTTAATTGAAAGGACACCATATATAAAATGCTGAAATCTTGGGGTGGAAAATCTGAACCCATGCAATAGTGGTCCACAACCCCTTAATTGTATCCAATTTCTTAAGGTCTAGGTGTGGAAAATAGATCTTGACTTGCTTTCAACATGATTGCCCACTATTTCTCTAGACCTTGAAGTGTGGATTGTTTGTAAGCAGATTTGGGTCCAATCATTATGTGATAAACATTCCTTCTAAAAAATTGTTGTTAAGCACATATTATATAACCGTGAAAGTTGATCATATTTTAAGCTAAAGAAATTCAAGCTCAAAACCCGCAAAGTTTGGTTCTGGTATAATGAAATATAGGTACATTGAAGGATGGTTCATAAACGGCACAAGGGATCCCTCATGGACCTCCATTAGAGAAATCTGGATTAAACTACCTAACACTTGTTGATGCGGTGGACCTAACACATGGTTTGATACAGAGGTGGTACTGATCAGGTTAGTAAGCAAGCATAATGTCGAACGAGAAAACTTTTGTGATGAACCCCCTTTCTATTCTTCCCATTGTCCTCATTGCATTCAAAGTCGTGTCGTACAAATTCAAGGTTAAAAGACACTACTTAAAAATTGGAAAATTTGATGGGCCAAGGACCATGAAGTTAGTAATCGAATTTCGATGGCTCAAGGCCGTTGAAATTGTTGATGGTCCCCAAATTCGACGGCTTAGAGCCATTAAAATTTTCTCATCCTCAATGAATTTGATGATTTCGGCCCGTCAAAAAAAAAAAAAAAAAATTCGACACTGAAAATTTTGACTAATCAAATTTTATCCCTTGATCGGTCAAATTTTACGAAATTTGATGGCCTTGGACTGTCGAATATAGGCTTTTTTCACATTGTGAGTGTAGGTTTACTATTTGGTTGTCGTGAATAAATTTTTTTTCTTCGAATTCTAAGGATCTACCCTAAAGACAAAAGATACACTTGACATCAAATTCATGATATCGCATATATCGACTGTTTTGGTTGAACTGAATATGGAGAAATGAATCTCCGTAGCTATATCCTGTAAAGAGGGCTTTCATGGGAGATCTATTGTCCTTACTGTCTACTCGTCTCATGTAACATATGGGGTATACTCCAGTTTCTATGGTATAATATGAAAATATGTAAAATTAAAGTGTGTGAAATACGCCAAAAAAAAAAATGTGAAAATATGGGTGAGCCCATTAATCATCTTCAATTACACTTGTTAGGGACATATGATAGCTAGTTTGTGATTTATTTAATAGCTTAACACCCTAATTTGTTAACAGCAAATCCCTACTCAAAGGCCACCCTATTGATGGGTCTGTCAATGGATGGTAAAAATATGATTTGAACCTTCGAATAATTATTGTATATGGATTCGGATTATCAAAATATCTACTCCAATAATATCCAAGTTAAACCCAATTAGACAGGTGGTGGATGAAATGGACCAAATTGCAAACCAAGGCATTTTTTAAAGACAACTTGCATTTGTAAATTGCTAGTAAAAAGTATGTTTATTATCAAATGTATATAATAAAAAAATTATTTAACACAAATTACAAAAACAACATTGCTTTATTTATCTACCTAAAAGATAGTAATTTTTCAAAAATTACTAAAAGCAACTTAAAACGCTTGACTGATCAACTTTTCTGAAATCGATGGATAGTCCAATGTTTTAGCTTCCCACCTTTTTTGCATATCTAAAAGAATCTCCATTTTTCTAAAATCAGTGGACAATCAAGCGATTTATGTCGATTTTTATAAATATGGGAAGCTAAAATGTTGGACAGTCTAGCGTTTTAAATTGCTTTTGATAATTTTTGAAAAATTATTATTTTTAGTAATAAATATTAAAATCAAGATTATTTTGATAATTTTTCCTTCATTTAATTTAATTTTATGAATCAAAAAAATAATTTAATCACAAATAATAATTAACAAAAAAAATCAAAATAATCAAAACATCAACCTAATAGCATAAATAACCATAAATCATCACAAAAATGGCAAGAATCTGTAAATAACCTAGAAAAACTAATAAATCCCATGGAGAAATAGGTAATTAAATTGAAAGAGTTCATGAACAAGGACTAACAAAAATAGATTTAACTTAAGAATTAAATGAAAAATATTCTTACAATCAAAGTGCAAGTTCACTTATCAGATCTTAAGCATATATGAAAAATCAACAACCAACAATCAATAATGAACAACAATAGAATATTCAAATAATTGAAAATAGAAGAGATTTGACTTATCGATTAGTAGGTTTCTCGATTTAGGCATGTATTGCATGTGTTGTTCTAAGGAAAATAAGTCCCCCTCCACTCCTGACGTCTTTCTACAAGACTGGTGAACCCCAAGATTCAACACTCTTCCAACAAGGAGAAGGCTACTGTGAAAGAATGAGATTGGATTTATTCTTTGATCGATGGTCAATTACAAGAGGATTTATAGAGGAAATGACAATCAAGAATCTTATCGTGAAGATAAGATCTGCGTCATCAACCTGATCCTAATTTGATCTAATCCTAATCCTAATCTTCTTAAATATGATAAGGTATATAGCAATACACTTCATTAGAATACATCATATTTAGTTACTCCAATACACTCCCTCAATCATATGTTTCGTTTGATAAGGAATGCATGATTGGTTACAAAGTAACCTCAAAGTCCCTAGTTGATCTAATGAATAATTGATTTTGTCAAAGAGCCTTCATCATGCTAATGATGGTCATCATTTGCCAGTGAATATATCATTGATGCGTTTTGTTCATCATGGAGTTTATCTGAGCCGGTAGTCACTAAATCATACCTTTTATATATGGTACTACCAAGAGTGTTTGAATGGACCAAAGTTACCTAATTTGTTATTAAGGACCCAAGCCGCGAACCGGTTCGAATCGAACCAAATTGCAGTACAGTTCACTCTTGGTTTGTCAATACATTGAACCAGACGAACTTCCTTAATTTATGTTTTTTTTTTGCACCCCCTCCACATATCGATAGCATTTGAGATACTTCCAAAGTTTTCAAACTAATAGCATGCTCTTTTGACCTTCTTCTTTATTAATTGACTGTTGGAAAATAACCAAATACCCTCATCTTCAAAATATTTTTTATGCTACTCATTACTTCAACATTCAAATACCCTCATCTCTGTCTACCCTTACGAATCGGGTATGTTCTTGATCGGCAAACCAGGAACTTGAATTCAAAGTGAGCAAACCCACGAATAAGGTAACATAGGATTGGATCATATGGCTTGATCATATCTCGATGTAAAGTATAAATGGAGATCATTATGAAGGTAGAAATTAGAATAGTAGGTGAAGATTATTGATCATGGTCTAGAAAGTGGTATTTAGAACCCTTATTGCATGAATTTTACGGTTAAATTGCATATTAAATCCCCTTATTAGACATAATACATGGCTAATCCATATTTATTATGGATTTTAATTAAATAATGTATTTTAGAATTAATTACTGTTATTTATATGTAACAAGAAATTTTTTTAAAGTTTCAAAGTAAATTAGAAAAATCTGAAGTTACCATTACGATCTAGGATCCAAAATAAGATCAATGACCAAAATTCAAGTCAATTGGGCCAAATTTTATCGCGTCGCCTTGGTCAATAAAGACACTACAATAATGTCGAGAAATCAAACCTCAAGATTTGTACAGGAGCTTAGTGACTACCAATAGCTTAGTGACTACCAATGTTTCGTATTGAAATACAATTTTGAAGTTGTTTTATTTACAGAAGGTTTTCAAATCCTAGAAACCCTAGAAAATCCTAATCTGGTCTCTATAAATAAAAGATTAGACCAGAGCCAAAAGATATCTCATCTTTCTTGAGATCAACTTTTCTTGTTCTATTATTTTAGTTTTAGGTTTTCATATTTTTCTTTCTTTCTTAATTTGAAGATTGTAAGAAGACTCTATTGGTTTCAGAATCAAAAGGAATAAAGAAGAATTCTTTTATCTCATCTCTAATCTTTTTTCTTTTATGTTCATTTTATTTATTGTTCTTGTGATGACCATCGATTAAATTCTCCATTAGATCGATTGAGGAAGTCGGAGCAAGTTTTTATTAATCTTTTTACTATTCTCATATGATAATTGTTTCAATCGTTTTATTATGATAATTTTTAAGTAAATATTATTGGATTAAATATTTATTATTTATCAAGTTTTGATAGTTCATTCTTTGATAAATTCAAGATTAATCATACTTCATAGAGAACAATTAATATCTATCCCATAATCTTCATTTAATATATCACATACTTTTAATCTTTTTTCTAACATAACTGTTTGATTTTTCGATCCACAAACATTAGCTTTGTTTAGTGGATCAAGAAAAATAGAGGACCAAAAATCATTGATAAAACTTGCGAAGATGGATCCAATTGATCTACACTTCTGTAGACACCCCATGTTTTGTATATGCCTAACTCGACAATTCGTCACCTGGTTGTTGTGGATTCCTAATGATGTGCATAAAGGAACTCGAAGGCTTGTGAGTACTGCTTGATTCCTTCTGTTTTTAGTTTCTTTTCATCCCCCTACTTGTCACGACTTGACATAGAAGTTTACGCACGCTTAGGATCGTTAAATCTTACGATCGACTTAGCAAGTATGTACGCTTAGGTTTGCTACATACTTTGACAACTTAGAGACCTTATTACGCTAGGAAATACGACTTTGAGACTTAGAAATAATCACGTAGAAACTGAAAGAAATCTCACACTAAAATTTCTACAAATCACCAAAATGACAAAAATATCTCTCATAAATTTTAGACTCCCGAAAAGCCTTGAAAGTAACTCCATTGCACTCAGAAGGTGATTTTGAGTCTAACGAGACCCAAATCGATGAAAACAGAGAAATTCGTAAAAATTTGTAAAATCACCAAAATGACGAAAATACCCCTCATAAATTTCAGACCTCCGAAAAGTCTCGAAAGTACCTCCATTACACTCAGAAGGTGATTTTGAGTCTAAGGGGACCCAAATCAATGAAAACTGAGAAATTCATAAAAATTTGTAAAAAATCATCAAAATGACGAAAATGCCTCTCATAAATTTCGGACCCCCGAAAAATATCGAAAGTACTTTCATTGCACTCAAAATATGATTTTGAGTATAACGGGACCCAAACCGATGAAAATAGAGAAATTCAAGAAAAATCGTCAAAAATCGTAAAAATGACCAAAATGCCCTTTAGTATCCAACTTTAACATAGAGACCCTATTCCCTAGGAAAATAAAATTCAAATAGAAAATTTAACAAAAAAAAAAACTAATTTAAAATCCAAATCAAATTCAAATCGAAAATCAAATTGAAAATCTAATCCAAATTAAAAAAATCAACAAGTTAAAAATTAGAATCCAATGAAAATTAAAAAAATAATGATTCGACCGATTAAAATTTCATCAAAATCAAAATCAAAAGTAATTGATGAATTAAAACTCAAATCAAAATCTAATCCACGTTTTTTTTTCTTCTTGTGGTTGTCTTCTTCTCCAACTCTCTCCATTAATCTCCACTCCAACGCACCCCCTCTCCCATTACCCCACGTCTCTCTCTCTCTCTCTCTCTCTCTCCCATGTTCACGTTGGACATCAACTACCCCCACGTTGGACAGCAACCAGGCTGCATCTCTTTCCCTCCAAATCTATCCATAAATAGCTTACCGTCCCAAGTTTTAAAAAAGAGAAGAAAAAGGAGGACAACCATCATCTTCTTCTCCCTCAACATTCTCTCTCAGACTCCTACCTCCACGTTTGCAAACAGACTCAAGCTGATCCCTCTCTCCCTTACATCTCTCTCAATTTCTCGACGTTTCTCTCTCTCTCTCTCTATCTTAAAAAAAAAATAGTAGCCATTACAACACCTTAACACCATTACAACTCTATTGGTTGCATCAACTTCCCTCTCTCAGCCCTCATCTCCTTAACTCCCTGCTGCACCAACACCCTCATACCATTACAACACCAACCACAATGTCCTCACTACGCTAATTCCCTGCTGTACCAACGCCTCAACACCATTACAAATCCTCTCCCACTTCATCTCCTTCACTACATTGCTACCTTGGCCATACTCCATCTCCTGAACGTCCCATCACAACCCTCTTCTTATATTCCATTGAACTTCACACCCCATAGCAGCAACGCCCCAATCTTGCTGCACTTCTCCATCTCTCTGCGCTCCATCTTTCTCGCATCCCCTAGTAGCAACAGCCCGCTCTCTATCACATCCTCTAATCAACAGATCTCTCGTCAACTCGTTGCTACAACACTGTTACGACACACATCACCCTCATCGTCAACAATGCCTCAGCACACCCAACTCTCTGCCCGGACTATTCAACTCACTGCTACAACACTGTTGCAGCTCATATAAGTACCTCCATCTCTCTGTCTTTGTCTCTCAACAACGTGTACTTGTGAGCCTTTGGGATTCAATCTGAAGGAATAAAGTCATTATTATTGATTCAACAAGTAACTTTATTTTTAGTTTATTCTGTTAATTTTTTTTTCATGCCTCCCTTTTGTTTATTTTATTTCTATTGATTTTTGATTGCATATTTTATGCATTTGAATTAATCCATCGATTTTTGGGGTATACGTGGTATTATTGGCAACCTTTAATTTTCCAAAATATTAATGGATCGATTCACCTATCTTCAGATTGATTGAATTAAATTGCATATATCAAGTTGGTGAATCGGCTCATTGGGTATTTATATTATCAAGTAGATTCATCGATTTTTTTAGCCAATTCGTAAATATTGGTGCTGATCAACTCATGAATTTTTGAATACACAAAAAATTAAAAAATCGATTTTTTTTAATTCGCTTATATCAAATTGGGTTAACTCATTAATTTTGGTAGTGATCAACTCATGAATTTTTGAATACACGACAAATTAATAAATTGATTTTCTCAATGAAAATCAACGAGTCAACTCACTGATTTTTCATGTGCATTGGAAACCAAAATTTCCTATGAAATTGAACAATGAGTTGGCTCACTAATTTTAATACACATAGCAATTCAAAAATCAAATCTCTTTGATCAATAAGTGTGTGAGTTAACTTGCTGATTTTAGGACGCATGTGGCAATTCAAAAATTAAATTTCTTTGGTTAAAAATCTTTGAGTCAACTCGTTGATTTTAATACACAAGGCATTTCAAAAATCGAGTTTCTTTGATAAATGTTGATAGATTTATTTGATATGCACGTGACAATTCAAAAATCGAATCTTTTTTATCAATAAATAAGTGAGTTAACTCACTAATTTCGTTGCACGTGACAGTTAAAAAAAATTTCTTCAATCAAAATTATCGAGTTGAATCACTAAGTTTGTATACATTGAAAATTTAAAGTTGAATCTTTTCACGAAATGGAGGCATGAGTCGATTCACTGATTTTTTGTATGCATTGGATATTTCAAATTGAGATTTTCTATAAAATCAGGCATGCGAGTCGACTCACTGATTTTAATACACGTGACAATTCATAGAATCAAAATTTCTTTGGTTAAAAACATATGAGTTAACTAAATGATTTTGGTGCACGTGACGATATTGAAAATTTCCAATCAAAATTTTCTATGAAACGGGCACGTGAGTCAACTCACTAATTTTTTGTGTGTGTTGAATCGAAATTTTCTATGAAAAAGCATGTGAGTTGACTCATTGATTTTAATACACGTGGCAGTTAAAAAAATGAAGATTTTTTTGATTAATAATTTGCGGGTTAACTCACGGATTTTAATATACGCGGCGATTCAAAATCGAATTCCTTTTATTAAAAACATGTGAGTCGACTCATTGATTTTAATGCACGTGACAATTCAAAATCGAATTTCTTTGATAAAAAATGTATGGGTCAACTTACTAATTTAGTGCACGTGACGATTCAAAAATTGAATTTCTTTGATAAAATGTCGTCAATGAGCTAATTCACTAATTTTATATATGTAGCATTGAAAATCGATTTTATATTATTCAAAATGTGATTGAATTGATCCATTAATTTTGGTGCCACGTAAGCCATATTAAATTGTGGGATTCATTTATGCGAAATTTGAGAAATCATGTAATTATCGTAGTCGTAAGATTTATTTAGTAAATCCGATGTAATTTGATGATGATGAGACTTTAGATTGACCCTTAGTCTTTGAGTATTGACCATAGGATATTTTTGGATCGCAGTAGAAATTGATCATCTTGATCAGGCGGGTTTGGTGCCTAACACCTTCCAAAACCCGTAACCTGACCCCTTACTCATCTCTCTGATCCGCGAATTGACCCATATCTATTTGGAGTTAATTTTGGTTTCTAGACCTAAATTAGGTGGCAACTCCTTATTCTTTTTCCCGAAATGCATAGATCAGACCCCTATCCGTTATTTAGCGGACGACCGGGGGTCGAGGCAATTTCAACTTCCCCATAGCATTTTAAGTCTTTGTTTTTAGTGTCTTCTTTTAGATAATTTCTCTCAAATTTTTTTTAATGTTTGCGTAGATTGAATTGGATTTAAAGTGGAAAGATTACCAGATTAACGCTGTTTCTATGGATCGATCCTTGCTTACCAAGGTATTTGTTATTTTACTTTATCATAATCTACAACTCGAATAAATTGACACTACGGCCGGGGACAACGGTATAATCCAATATCTTTTATCCAAAAATTTGATTCGATTTTCTATCGATCAAAATTTTTATTTTAGAAAAATTTGAAAAAATACTGTTAGATTCCTAAAGTCAGTACGAACAAAATCTTAAAATTTTAGTCAATTTTATCAAAATTTTGTTGCTGTATCTTAGTCAACTAAGGCACCGCGATCAAACCTCAAGATTTTTTACTTTAAATTTTTACAGAATCTTTCTTCAGACTTCTAGATCTTAATGGACACATAATTTTTATGAAGTTTTAACTTTGAATTTTTTTACTATTTTCAATCAAAGGATTCGACAAGGAGCAATGTGGTTGGAAAGTTTTATTCCACCACCCGGATCTGATTTTTAGACGAAGAAACAATAACTTTTTTCTTTTAGTTTCTCTTTAGAATAGAACTATAGTAGGATTTTAATTTTTTTTAGAATTTAATTTTAATTCATTCGAGAAGGCTCGAACTATAATAGAATTAGGGGAAGATGATAGTGAGATGTAACTGTTTTGGTACCTCGAGTTTGGTGTTGGTGGCCCGAGTTGACTCAACTTGATCACCGCCTGTCTAGAACAGGAGGATAGACTCAAAACCCCCATGCAACTCTTGTAAGTGGGTTTTTATATTGACTTTGAGTGAGTTACTTACAAACTTTCGATTGCACAATAGTAAAAAAGGCACCCTTACGAGAATGAGACAAATAATATAAGAATCAGATTTCATTACCAAATTTTTGCCCTATTAGGAAATTAATGAACACATGCCAAATTTAATTAAAATCAAATTATACTCAACTATAGGTCCCATCGAGCTCAATAGGCAACGCTAGCCTGAGTTGCACCAATTGCATTTCTTGATCGGAGTTAGTGTCTAAACGAAATCCTGTCTCGATGTACCTTACTATATTAGAGAGATAGACTACATCTATTCTAGATGAAGAGATGATTTAAGAATGTCCTTGCTCAGCATTATGCATCACCTCTCATCTGAGGATTAAACTAGTTGATTTCGATTTTAGATAATTGGATTGGAGGCTCAAATTATCCCTTTGAAACAATTATGAGCTATCTAGTCTAATAGGAGCCCATAAAATATTGTGTGAATTTTTCCCTCTTTTTTATGCAAGTTCACAATGTATTTGCTAAGCAAAAGTAGATACATAGCCTTAAGCAGATTTTGCATCGTCATGAAGTTTAGGAGAAAATCGTGAATCTCGTGCATCCTATGTGATAATTATGGTCATTCTCTCGAGTGTTGTCCGAGTCTGCTCATGGTCTGTGATATGTATGCCAATATGCGTAAATCTCAAAATTCTTATTGGATGTCAACACCTAGTTCGTTTGACCAACAAGTTAACTCAGAATAGTCAATTTGGTAACCATGAAGATTTTTATATGTACAACACCTCGATGATGGATCCAACCATAATTCCCCAACAATCCTATGATTCTCAATACTTTTTCGATTATAAAACTGTAGAGCCTGATTCAACATCTACTTACTCATTCTAGTCCTCTCCTTAAACTTTGTCATTAGAGTTCTTGATGACTGAGTTGTTAAATCAGCGACAACAGCTCATCCAACAACTCATCCATCAACAACAACAGGACATGGATTAAACCTTAATCAACCTAGGAAAAATTGATTAACTAATCTAAAAAATCTACCATTTTTTCAAAATAACCTTAGTAATTAATTCCACTCTTTTGAGGATTTCGATGATTGTCTATCAATAAATGATAGTCCTATCTCAATGAAAGTTTAAACACAAATGAATGAGGTTACAGTTCCAACCGAAGCAATGATGGAAATCCAATTAGGTCAATTCACTATGCCCTTAGAAGAAATAAAGAATGATCAGTTTTTAAATAAGATAACCTCAAAGAGCCAACCCATGTTTCAAATTCCCATTGAGCTAGATAATTATACAAACTTGGTTAAGGAAATTGTTTTACCATCAAAGAAGACTGTTGTCTAGGAAGAATCAAGAATCAACTCTAATTTGTTAATCACACAAATTTTGATTACTATCGATCCAACTTTGTACCCCATCCTACCTATCGTTTCACAAGATTGTAAAGACCCTACTTGTTTTATAATTTCCATTCTCTTGGGAAATACGATGGTTGAAAATAATTTCGAAAAGGTGATGACGTTAAGAACTGAGAACAAACGAGGAATGTTGATCATTGTACAAAATTATTTTCATGTCCTTACTATGATCCAAATCTATCTACCTATCATTTGGGATAAGAAGTCGATCTCCGTATTTGTCAAATTAAATGTTAGAAAAATTCCTAGGAATCAAACCTTTTGATAGGTTCGACTAAAGACGTTAAACTTAGTGTTGCTTAGGAGGCAACCCATGTATTTTTCTTTTAATGAGTAGTTTAGTTAGGAGATTTGTTTTTGTAATTATAGGTTTCTACGTAGGACCTTGTTTCTCTTATCTCAATTTGAACTCACTAAAATGGGGTACAAATGTTTAAAATTTCAAGAATTCCTTGACAACTTTATTTTCTTGGGATTTTTCAAGGGAGAAATTTATTCTTATAGAGAAATTTTACTTAAAAAATACTCAAACCCTAATCCCTTTCTCATTATCTTCTTCTTTAAGCCAACTCTCAATCAAATCAATTAATCAGTACTACTAGGACTACAAACTAGTTAACAATTGTTGATTGAGTAGTAAAGATAGATAATGACCTACATTGAGGAAAATAAGGTACGTGTAAGTGCACGGGTCATCTCACAATTCAGATTCAGATTATGATGAGTTTAAATTTTAGATTAGGATGCTTTTAATTTCTTAATTAGGTTATTTTTCAATTTTTACATTGGATTCCATTTATGCAAAATTATTTCAGAAATTATCATTATTATAACTTTAAATCTTTTCAGATCAATTGTAACACAATTTGCACATTTATGCCAAATCTGTTTTAGGTATGATCTAACATTTTTTCTCTCTTTCCGTACTATTTGGATATTGAGGACAATATTTCATTTAGGTTTAAGGGTATTAGGTTAGCTTACAATTGCATTGCTAATTTATTTTCAAGTTTTTAAAATAAATCAATAAAAAATTAAAAAAATATTTAATAATTTTAAAATATTTTCTTCAAAATCTTTGTATGAGTATAAATGAATTTCAAATCTCAGGCTTATGTCCTAATTTTGATTATAAGTTATTTTTGGTTACTCCTCATCAAGAAAATCCAAAAGATTACTTTGAAAATTCATGAGACTTTTGATTGAGTAAAAATAAGATTTTATGGAACAAGAGTCGACCTTCTTTTTTGGTTAAAGTGTTAAGGGAAATCGAATTTAATAAACTATGACCTCTTTGTCTTTTGGTTGGCTGGTTAGAAGAAAAATATAACTAGAGTTAGTATGACCTGAACAACAATCATAGGATTATATTGGATACCTTGAAAATGACTACCTATTTTTTGTAAGAAGAACATCGAAAAAATGGTGAAGTGTGAAAAAGTTGAAAGAAATAAAAAGTAGAAAGATGTGAAAAAGATCAAAGTAAAGTAAAAATATTAGAATTAAAATAGTGCAAAAAAGAAAAGATTCTAATAAAATCAAATAGTTTTAGTAGGGTGAAGGCCGTCAATGGTAAAAACGCGAGTAAGTTGGAATATCACAGATAAAGTCCCTTAGAGGTATTAAAGTGAACATCCACACCTCACAATCCCAAACATGATACTTAGTTTCGAGTTAGAACTTAGGTAGAACTGACCATTCTTAGCAGATTAGGAGCTAAAATCTTATTCCTGAAAAATGTTATTTTTTAAAAGAAAAATTAGAAAAATTGCATGAGTACTCAAGTTATCTTTAAAATTTTTTAAAATGAAGAATGAAAATTAGAACTTTGTTTAAATGTAAATGACTTTTGACTGATTTGTGAAATGTTGTTATGTTTTTCTTACATCCTTTGAGTTTGATTTAGATATTTTTTTAAAGTGTTGAAATTTTGTGGGTATATTCACTGAAACCCTTACGAGTCAAGTTCATCTATTAGGGGGTTTAAGGACTTTCTGCATCCACTAAATGTAGTCATGTAACTTACGAAAGTGGTTAATAACTTATTTTTTATTTTTATTTTTGCCCAAGACTGTTAAAATCTAGATTTGAGGGTGTGATCAAAGTTTAGAAAATGATTTTTAGAGCTCTTATTTCATAAATTTTATGGATAAATTGCATATTAATGCCCTTATTTGAGAAAATGTATGGCTAGTCCATATTTATCATGGATTTTAATTAAATAATGAATTTTAGAAGTAATTATTGTTATTTACATGTAACAAAAAAAATTTGCAAAATTTTAAAACGAATTAGAAAAATCTGAAGTTACTACTGCGATCCAGGATTCGAAATAAGATCAAGGACCAAAATTCAAGTAAATTGGGCAAAATTTTACCATGTCGTATTGGTTAACAAGGGCACCGCAATAATGTTGGTGAATCAAACCTCGAGATTTGTGCAGGAGCTTGGTGACTACAAAAGCTTCGTATTGAAGTAAGGTTTTGAAATTATTTTGTTTACGAAAAGTTTACGAACCTTAGACACTTTAGAAAATCCTGATCTGGTATCTATAAATAAGAGACCAAACCAAATCCAAAGGATATCTCATCTCCCCTGAGATCAACTTCTCTTCTTCTATTATTTTAATTTTAAGTTTTCATATTTTTCTTTATTTCTTAGTTTGAGGATTGTAAGGAAATTCTGTCGATTTCAGAATCAAGAGCAATAAAGAAGAATTCTTTTCTCTCATTTCTATTCCCTCTTCTTTTATGTTTAAGTTTATTTTATTTATTGTTCTTGTGATGACCATTGGTTAAACTCTCCGTTAGATTGGTTGAGGAAGTCGGAGCAAATTTTTATTAATATTTTTACTGTTCTCATAATAATTATTTCAATCGTTTTATTGTGATCGTTTTTAAGCAAATATTATCAGAGTGAATATTGATTGTTTATCAAGTTTTGATGGTTCATTATTTGATAAGTTAAAGATTAACCATGTTTCACAGAGAATAATTAATATCTATCTCATAATCTTGACTTTATATATCACATACTTTTAATTTCTTTTCTAATATAAATGTTTGATTTTTCGATCCACAAACATTAACTTTATTTAGTGGATCGAGATAAATAGAGGACTAAAAATTATTGATAAAACTTGTGAAAGTAGATCCGATTGAGCTATACTTCTCCATAGTATTTTAAGTCTTTGCTTTTAGTGTTTTCTTTTACATAATTTCTGTCGAACTGGTTTTATCTTTGTTCATTGGTCCACCGCCAAGGTGAGGATTAGTTTCTTTAAGTAAAAACTCATTAGAACCACCAAACCCATTAAACCCAGCACCATTAACACCAGAAACAGAAACAGAACCAGAACCAGTCAAGGATCATATCTATGAATTGTTATAAAAGGAATTTCATAGAGATTCGTTAGAGATGATTAATCTAGCGAATCTCTATTTATAACTTTCACCAGCGAGATAGGGCATATCTACGAATTCAAAGATATTAAAATGGCAAAGTTTAGGTAAAATGGAGGAAGCAACAAATGAATCAAATAAACTGCATATTACATTCAAGGATCCAACCAACCTACCAGTGGAATCCAGAAGCAAAGCCCTAATGTTATCTGTATGTCCTCTTAGCTTCATAGTTTTTGAACAAGTTCTTGGATCCCAAACACGAACAACCTACAGAGTGATTTTCGAAACCATTAACAACTCTTCTAACCAAAAGCTATAGTCGAGCAAAGCCAACCTGAATATAAAAACAATTATAGTTTGACTAATACATATAATAATACACAAATATAGAAAGGTTGGACATAGGAAACTAAACGTAAGCATCACATTATACCTTCTCAGTTCCACCAGAAACAAGTAAAGCGTTACTATCATTCATTGCCAACACATATACTGATTCTTTATGACCTTTGGCAGCAATGGTGCTACATCCGTGTGGCCGTGGTGTGTGCAGAGAAATACTGCTGCTTGAACTAATAGAGTGTAGACCTGTATTGGGCAACCCAGAGTTGCTAGAACTAATTGTACCATTTGAGCTATCACCCTCCATCACATCAGCTGGCTTTGAAACTGGAACAAGAGCAATGAAGTGTACGTTTTACAAGTATACATAGCATACTAACCTGGATCTTTAGCAATGAAATGCAATACTCGATTAATAAAATTGCCCAAGTTATAGAGCAACTTGCTGTTATGTTTTGCTTGCAAGTCTACCAATGTAAATAATGTGTCTGATACCTAAGTTGCACACAAAAAAAAAAAAAAAAAAAAAAATTACAAATCGAACTCCATCTAAAGAGTGTCTTCAAATAAAACCCCAACTGTATGCAATTCATATGTTACAAATTTACAAATACACTTGTATGCACCACACAATATCTACACCTCAGAACAATCATAGACATTTGTGCATAAATGAGGTTTGATAATTAATAACTAAGGGAAAAAAAAGAATCAACCAAGCATTGGAAAAGGTCATAGACTAAAGAGGGTCCGCAGTGAAAAATTCTCTGTTCCCACAAGAAGCATGCTCTATAAATAAATTTCATTTGAATCCATTAAAATTAAAATGAGAAAAAAAAAACTGATTTGAAACCAAAAACTGATTATGATTATGATGCAAAGAACTGGATTGAAGTAGTTTTTCTGAAACATTTATCATCATCTAAAATGATTATGATGCAATTCCAACAAAGCAAAAACAAAAAACAAAAAACAAACAGAGGGAGTGAGATGAAAAGATATTTGTAACTTACAAGTTGTTGCCTAGTGAACTTCCAAACAAGTTTCTGAAGAAAATTGTGCAGAAAAAAGTTGTGTTAAAATAAGATAGTTAACCAAATGAAGCTAGAAACTAGAAAGAAGCCAAAATATAACAAATGAGCATGATAAGGCATATTTACATATCATACAAGTGATTTGGTTAGGGCATTTTCAATTAAACACACGATACAAACTTAATGCTCCCAAACCAACCAAATATAAAATCGCACAAGGAAACACACAATCTACACCATACTATAGAATTTAAGAGGTGCAGATGCTGGAAACCGAGTGAAAAAAATGTTAGCTTCCCTTCACAGTACTAATATGGACATAAATCAGTCCTTATATATGAGATTTCTATAGTTAGTTTGCCTAAAATAATTGAGATTGAGCCTTCACTACTAAACTGCAAGGGTAAGATGAAAATTAAGCATTATGGAAGAGGAACTCACATTCCATCTCCTTTCTTCAACATCCAATCAGGAACAGGTCCAATCAACAAATTGCTAGTCAGGTACGTAAGCCATCTCATTACTTCTGTTTGATTGCCAACTTTTTGTTACATACTAGCATACTAATCAGATCACTTACATGAAATCTATCTTTGACAGACTATCAAAGCTACTTGGAATTTGTCCTGCTAGCTTGTTAAAGCTGAGATCTTCGTGGAAAACATATCATCACAAAACATTTAAGGAAAAGTTTGCAGCCCAAAAGAACATGTTCAACAACAATGTTTGGTAGTACTCTATATAAGCATTCAACTCACAGGCTAGTCATGTTTAACAAGTTACTTAGTGGTGGTAAAGCATTTCTTGTGCCATTTATGTCACTAATCCTCCTACATAAAGAAATTCAACCAAGCATTAACTACTACAATGAATTGCTTAGTCAAAGATCACCAAAAAACATTTACAAAATAATTAAGAGAACATGATATACGAAAGGATTACTCACAGCCTATATAATTTGATCAAAAGAGAAATGTAGATGGGATAATTTAGTTTACAAATGTTATAAGTTCTAGTACTACCTCTAGCTTACCTCCCAAAGCCCAAGGATTATCCATTTCAACCATGGAATTGAATTTTTAAATATTTCTGTAAAACATATAAGAAAAATATTTTTCATTAGAGCTCGATTAGGGTGTAAGATATGCTATATGAAATCTTAATTGACTGTAAATTTACATTGATTTACTGTTGTAAGCTAAACTCCAATCCATAACATATCTAGGGCTCAAGCTTAATAATCCATCAAAAATAAATTGAGAAAAAGAAATGAACAGCTTGAATTGGAAAAAATTACAGATTCTAGGGTTTCAAATCAAACAAAAACCACAAATTAAATTACTTGAATCAATAAAAAACTAAAGAAATAGGGTTTATCATGATGGAATTGAAGAAAACTAATGTTTCTTCTTAAGGACTTACAAATTTGAAATTCTTTTATAGATCTTCTATCATTATCTTCCATTTGACTTCAGTCGTTCTCGAAATCAACCAAAGAGAATGAAATCCCTCTACCTCCCCTTTTTCTTCTTCTTCTGGTGAAACAAAGATCAGAAGCCAGCTTTCAAATCAAATGTGAGAGACAAATAGGGTTTTGTGAGAATAGGAGAAGCACAACTTTGAAATCGACTATGGTGAGTAACCGAGGATGGGAGACATTGTTTTAAAATTGAAGATTTGAAGAAATCGAAGATCAGAAATTGATTTACAGTCGGATATTTAGGGAAGTCAGAGATGAGAGATCAATTTACAATCGAAGGTTAAGAGAAATAGATGACGAGAGATCAATTTTCAATTGAAGAGTTAAACAAATCGAAGGAGAGAGATCGATTTACAATATAAAAAAATTTAGAGAAATCAAAGGTTTCTTAGAGGAGGACGAGTTTTGATTTCGTAAAAAAATGATATTAGAGAAAGAGACGATTTACAGAGTAAGCAACCACGATCAAAGAGTGAGAGCCGGGAGAGAGTGAGAGCCGAGGGAGAGAGAGGAAGAGCCCTTCTTCCTTACTTCCATATATAAGGTCACATTTTTCTGTTACTACAGATGGGTATAACGAGGGTTTAAATGTGACCGTCGCTGCAAGTCGTTGGGATAGAACTAATTTCCTGTAGTGTAATTGTTTGCATAAATTGAATTGGATTTAAAGTGAAAAGATTATCGGATTAACGATGTCTCTCTGGATTAATCCTTACTTGCCAAGGTCTTTTGATATTTTATTTTATCATAATCTACTGCTCGAACAATTATATTCATAAGAAATTTACCAACTCATGAATAAGATCATCTTGAAGTATTCTTATAGTACACACTCCAACATATTTACCAAATAAGGCTTTTCTATTATTCTGGTAACTTTTTTATCTTTTGAAAAAAAGAACTTAATAGGGATAAAATTGATATTTCACTATATTAATATCATAAGTATTTAATATTTGCTAGTAGCTTTTTAACTGTTCAAAAATACAACTTAGTTACCTACATTTTTTTTATTGACTTTATAAATTAATAATTTGGAATGTGTAATATCCCTGTAAATAAGATGATATCATTGCATGTTTGGTAACTACTCACCCTTAAAATATTTGGGTAAAGCTCATGAAGTCAATGGAAGTTCAAGGCTTGGAAGTACGGGTGGATTAATTAGGGTCTCCAAATGGGAAAATGGTGGTTGCATCTTGTAGCTTCCCTGGAGACATAACAAACAATGCTTCAGAACTTGGAGCGCAGTTGAAAGGTTTTAACTTTATTTTTTTTCCATGCAAACATATTACCATGCACTGAATTAGATAAGGTTCTTTGTAACACTTTTAAGGGTGTGGGGCATCCTTGGAATGTGGTGTTATGCATAATTTCTAGTATTCATTTTGTGACTGTGATCATAGTACATAGATTGTTTGGGACAGAATGAGAATTTTTGTGTTTCTAAGGGTAATTATGCATCGTTTGAAGTATAAACATATAACTTTGACTTAGGATTTTCAAGTAGAGAGAGAACAAATTTTGGAGAGAGAGAGAGAGAGAGAGAGAAAAAAAATGATGAATCTCTTTGTAAGTTTTTCTTGAATTAGTGAAGAAGTTCAATTGCCTTTTAGGAATTAGTCCCAAAAAAGGGTGAACTTTATCAATATCTGCATTTGCATTCTTTGTTTTATTTCTTGTTATTTTATGGTAACCCACCTACTAGTCCAAAAGACCGGTTTGTTAGAGAAGGGGAGAACTATGAATATAAGAGGATTACATGGCTTACTTGGGGTATGACACACCCGAGAGGAGGAAAATATACACTCAACACTCCCCCTCATACATAAGGATGTCGATAAGGTCCCAATAATATCATTTTGGGACCGTAATTTCACCGAGATTACCATCATATAAATACTAGTTCCCTTAAAATAATAATAAATTTTATTAAATCCCAAATTAATGTGACTAACAATAGTTTGTTACTAATTTCAGGTGAAAATGGCACATTCGGAAACCAACAAAAGAAATAACAATTATGGTTACAATACGCGGGCCGAAAGGAAGTTTCTAGAAAAATATCGATCGATTTGGGCGCCACGTCACTGCGCCGCGGCTAGCCAAGACCGCGCCGCCGTCATTTCGAAGAATTTATCCTCGAGATTTTTACAGAAGCTTCTAGAAGCTTCGGTGGTTGTAACTGATTGGGCCATTCGAATCGAATTATCCGTCAAATCACCCCGATTACCCGAATACGAACATTATAAATTTGAGGGTTGATTTCAAAGAAGGGGTCCCCTCTTGGGTTCCTCTTAGGCTCTTTTCTTCTTTAATTGTCTTTAGTTTCTTCTTAGAATTCTTTGTAATTTTCTGTTGAGAGACCTCTTGAGTGTAGTGAGAACTTCAAGAGTGATCCATTCATACTTCTTGTAATCCTTTGGAGAGCTATTAAAGGAGTATTACTAATCAATCATCATCTTCTTCACCCATTC
Organism: Akebia trifoliata; assembly: GCF_017979445.1. Taxonomy (NCBI): domain Eukaryota; kingdom Viridiplantae; phylum Streptophyta; class Magnoliopsida; order Ranunculales; family Lardizabalaceae; genus Akebia; species Akebia trifoliata. The sequence continues at coordinate 4,027,550 of NC_141385.1, forward strand.
TCTCTTTTCTCTTTTATTAATTTCTGCAATTTTAGTTCTTGCGATGATTGGCTAAATTCTCATTAGAGAAGTTAAGGAAGCCATAGCAAATTAATCCCTCTAGTGTAGATTTAAATTCTTGTTTTGCTTACATGTTCTAAATCTGAAAACTCTCTTCTGATTAAGGTAATCCAACTTATAATTCTGATCCAACTTAGATAGCCATTACTTAGATGAGTTCAAGAATGACTATGCTATGTGAAAAATTAGAAGATAAGTTGGGCAATCTCAATCATGCTAGTGTTTTCATGATTATCTTTTAATTACTTTCAAGGATTTAATTGTTCCACCATCCGATCCATGAGCAATGACTTGCTCCATGGATTGAGTTATATTTCGAATTTATCTACATTATGGATTAATTGCAAAGGTTGATTAACTTCTCTAATCTCTCTTTCTTAGATTTTTAATCTTTCTTTTCTGTTTAGATTTCAATTTAGTTTCTACTACAACTTTGTTTTGTTTTTAAACTAATCTGTTTTTGTTTCTAATTCTGTTTTGGCATTTTTATCCGAATGAATCCTTGAATCCTCATTGTCCCTGTGGAACGAATTCGACTTACCCAAAGTCCATTTCTTAATCTAATCTCTATCTCTGCATCTCTATTGCAAGCTTTACAATCGATCAAAATGGCGTCGCTGCCGGGGACAGCGAGTTGATTCATTTTTCAATTCGGAAAGTATCCGAAACAGTTTCCGAAACAGAACCGAACTTGTTTTGCTTGAAACAGAAGCCAAACGAACAGAAAAAAAAATTGAAAAAAATTTCATTACAATCCTCAGGATATCAGAAACCATTTCCAATTTGAAAAATCGATTTTCATCAAAATTTTACCGCGCCGCGGTTGTCCCTTAGTGCGCCGCGGTGACGTGGCAACATTTTCTGCTGATTTTTGTTGGACAAGTTTCTGACATCATGGACATTGTAATGGTCATATTGGTTTTTTTTTCTTAGTATTCTGATTTGAATAATTTTGTTCTGTTCAGGTGAAGGACTCGACGGAAGTCGACGGAAATTGACGGAAGGCGACACGTGGAATTTTTATCCACTAAATTTGTTCTATCACCAAGAAGACAGCAACTTCCAATTCTCTGTTCATTTTATTTTATTTTTTTTTTATTTTTCTTAGAAAACAATTTGTATTAGGTACTTGAATTTGTATTAAATTTTAATTGTATCCGAGAGGGCTCGGATTGTAATAGAATTAGGGACGGACGATAGTGGGACGAAACTATCTCAGCCCCTCGGGTTCGTACACCAAATTTGGTGTTGGTGGCCCGAGTCGACTCAACTCGATCATCCCCGTCTAGAACGGGAGGTAAATTTCTAAACACTCACGCATCACTCGCTAGTGAGTTTCTGTATTGCTTTTGAGTGACTAATCTGTACACATTGGATTGCACCTAGTAATAAGGGCACCCTTACGAGGATGGCACCATAAGATAAGAATCGGATTTCATCACCGATATCTTGCCCGTTTAGGAAAATTGAATTCACAGCCATTTAATTAATTAAAATTTGGTTAGACTGGACTCTAGGTTCCATCGAGCTCATTAAGCAAAGCTAATCAAAAGTTGCACCAATTGCACTTCTTGATCGTGAACAGTGCCTAGCGCAATCTTGCCCTGCAGTTCTACGTGAATTCAGGGGATAGACTACGTCTATTCAAGACGAGAGGTGATCTAAGAGTGCCCTTGCTCAGCATTGTGCGCCACCTCTCCTCTGGAGATTAAACTGGCTGTTCCGATTTCAGAGATTTGGGTTGGAGGCTTTGATTAATCCTTTGAACCAGTTAGGAGCTGTCTAGTCTTAGGAACCCAGTGATCACGTGTGAATTCCTCCCTCTCTTGTGTGCAAGTCCATAGTGTATGTTACAGTAGATACAGAACCTCGAGCAGATTTATATCGTCATGGAGTTTAGGAGAGAATCATTGATCTCGTGCGGCTTATGTGATAATTATGGTCATTCTCCCGAGCATTGTCCGAGTCAGCCCATGCTACATGCTACACAGGCCAATATGCATCATTCTCAAAACTCGTATTGGATGCCAACACCCAGTTCGTTCGACCAACCATACCACGTAGATAATTTGTTTCCACAAAATTCCATACCGTGTCAGAACGAGTTCACTCAGGGTAGTCATTTTGGTAACCATGAGGATTTTTATTTGCATGACACTTCGATGATGAATCCAACCATAATTTCTCAACAATCTTATGATTCTCGACATTTCTCCGATTACAGAGCTACAGAGCCTGAGCCAACATCCACTCACTCATGTTTGTCTTCTCCTCAATCGTCGTCATTAGAGTCTATGATGTCTGCCTTCTTAATTCAACAACAACAATTAATCCAACAACAACAGCTCCATCAACAAATGTTGGTAAATCATCAACAACAGTTGTTAAATCATCAACAACAATGGGATATGGGTCAAGCCTTAGTCAACATAGGAACTCAACTGAGTCACCTAGCGTTGTCCTTAGAAGAAGGAAAATTTGATAAATTCGAAAATGAGGATATCTCAATCCCAGAAAATCCACCATTCTTTCAAAATAACCTTAGTGACCAGTTCTACTCTTTTGAAGATGTCGATGATTATCCATCAACAATTGATAACCCTGTCTCAATTGAAGTTCAAATTCAAACCAATGAGGTTACAATTCCAACCGAAGCAACGATGGAAGTCCAACTAGGTCAGCTTATTGTACCCTCAGAAGAAGAGAGAATGGACAATTTTCAAATGAGATAACCCATGAGAGCCAACCAATGTTTCAAAGTCCTAATAAGCAAGGTGATTGTACAAATTTGGCTAAGCAAATTGATCCGCCATTAGAGGATACTGTTGTCCAAGAGGAATCAACGACCAATTCTACTTTGTTAGTCACACCAATTCCGATCATTATTGATTCAATTTCGTATCCCATCATTTCACAAAAGTGTAAAGACCCTTCATGTCTTACAACCTCCATTCTCTTGGGAATATATGATGATTGAAACTTGTTTTGAAAAGGTGATGACACTAAGAACTGAGGACAAACGAGAGTTGTTGATCATTTTTAAAAAAATATTTCCAAGTCCTAACGATGGTAAAAATTTGTCTACCTATCAATTGGGGTGGGAAATCGATCGTTGTGTCCGTCAAGATGAATGTTAGGAAAATTCCTAGATATCAGACCTTTTGATAGGTCCGGCTGAAGACGTTAAACTTAGCGCTGCTTGGGAGGCAACCCATGTGCTTTTATTTTAATAAGTAGTGTAGTTAGGAAATAAAAATTTTCTAAAAAAAAAAAAAAAAAACTTCTAACCTTAATCCCTTTCTCATTCTCTTCATCTTCAAGTCCACTATCAAACCAAATCAATGAGTGTCACTAGGACTGCAGCCTGGTCACTAATTGTTGATTGAGTAGCAGAGATAGATGTTAGCTTATATTGAGGAGAAAAAGGCACAGACTACTGAATGTTCGGATTAAGATAGGTTTAAATTTTATATTAGGATGTTCTTAATTTCTTAATTAGGTTGTTTTTCTATTTTAGAAAGGATTTTTTTTATGAATAAAAAAAAAAAAAAAAAAAAAACGGCTTCGGAAATTCTCATTGTTATAACTTTCATTCTTTTCAGATTAGTTGTAACAAGACTTTGCACATTAATGCCCAATCCGTTTCAGGTGTGATCCAACCTTTTTATTTTTCCTTACTGCTTGCATATTGAGGACAATATGTCATTTAGGTTTGGGGGTATTAGGTTAGCTCACAATTGCATTGCATTACATTGATAGTTTAGTTTCATGTTTATTTCATTGCTAGTTTAATTTCATGTTAAAAAAAAAAAAATTTCAAAAATATTCAACACTTTCGAAATATTTTCTTCAAAATCTTTGTATATATTTTTTTACATATGAATTTCAAATCTCAGGCTCATGTTCTAACTTTTGATCAAAAGTTCTTTTTGGTTATTCCTCATTAAGAAAATTATGAAAGAATTACTTTAGAGATTTACTTCTGATTAAGTATTTGGAAAGATAAGATTTTATGGAACAAAAGTTGACCCTCTTTTCTGACTAGAGTGTTAGGGAAAACCTAGTCTAGTGAACTATGACTTCTTTGTCCCTTGGTTGGCTTGTTAGAAGAAAAACAGAACTTAAGTTAGTATTACTTGGACAGCAACCATAGGATTAGACTGGGTATCTTGAAAAGGGCTACCTGCTTTTTGTAAAAAGAATACCAGAAAATGGTGAAGTGTGATAAAATCTAAAAAAAAGAAGCAGAAAATACGAGAAAAATGTCAAAGATGGCTAGAACTGCAAAAATGAAAAAAAGAGTCCAATGAGACCAAATAGTGCAGTAGGGTGAAAGCCGTCAATGGTAAAAACGTGAGTAAACTGGAATGTCACAGATAAAGCCCCTTAGAGGTATTAAAGTGAATATCCACACCTCTCACAATCCCAGACAGGATGCTTAGTTTCGAGTTAGAACTTAGGTAGAACCGACCATTCTTAGCAGTTAGGAGGTGAAATCTTGTTCCTAAAAAGATATTGCTTTAAAAAAAAAAAACAGAAAATCACACAAGCACTCAAGTTATCTTTCAAATTTTCTGAAAATGAGGAATAAAAACTTAGAACTTTGTTCAAACATAAATGACCTTTGACTGATTTATGAAATGTCGTTATGTTCACTTTACATACTTTGATTTTGATTTTAATATTTTTGTAAAATGTTAGAATTTTGTGGGTATATTCTTTCACTGCAACCCTCACGAGTCAAACTCGTCCACTAGGGGTAACCTAGGGGTTTAAGGGCTTACTGCATAAGCTAAATGCAGTCGGGAACCTCACGAAAGAGGAGTTGTTTAGATTTAAGTTTTGCTCGGGACTAGCAAAATTGAGGTTTGGGGGTGTGATAAGGTCCCAATAATATCATTTTGGGACCGTAATTTCACCGAGATTACCATCATATAATACTAGTTCCCTTAAAATAATAATAAATTTTATTAAATCCCAAATTAATGTGACTAACAATAGTTTGTTACTAATTTTAGGTGAAAATGGCACATTCGGAAACCAACAAAAGAAATAACAATTATGGTTACAATACGCGGGCCGAAAGGAAGTTTCTAGAAAAATATCGATCTATTTGGGCGCCACGTCACCGCGCCGCGGTTAGCCAAGACCGCGCCGCGATCATTTCGAAGAATTTATCCTCGAGATTTTTACAGAAGCTTCTAGAAGCTTCGGTGGTTGTAACTGATTGGGCCATTCGAATCGAATTATCCGTCAAATCACCCCGATTACCCGAATACGAACATTATAAATTTGAGGGTTGATTTCAAAGAAGGGGTCCCCTCTTGGGTTCCTCTTAAGCTCTTTTCTTCTTTAATTGTCTTTAGTTTCTTCTTAGAATTCTTTGTAATTTTCTGTTGAGAGACCTCTTGAGTGTAGTGAGAACTTCAAGAGTGATCCATTCATACTTCTTGTAATCCTTTGGAGAGCTATTAAAGGAGTATTACTAATCAATCATCATCTTCTTCACCCATTCTCTCTTTTCTCTTTTATTAATTTCTGCAATTTTAGTTCTTGCGATGATTGGCTAAATTCTCATTAGAGAAGTTAAGGAAGCCATAGCAAATTAATCCCTCTAGTGTAGATTTAAATTCTTGTTTTGCTTACATGTTCTAAATCTGAAAACTCTATTCTGATTAAGGTAATCCAACTATAATTCTGATCCAACTTAGATAGCCATTACTTAGATGAGTTCAAGAATGACTATGCTATGTGAAAAATTAGAAGATAAGTTGGGCAATCTCAATCATGCTAGTGTTTTCATGATTATCTTTTAATTACTTTCAAGGATTTAATTGTTCCACCATCCGATCCATGAGCAATGACTTGCTCCATGGATTGAGTTATATTTCGAATTGATAAGGTCCCAATTATTCGATTTTGGGACCGTAATTGCATTAAGATTACCATTGCATAAATGTTAGTTCCTTTAAATAATTGCAAAATTATTTTATTTATCCAAATTAATAAAGCTAATGATATATTAGTGTTAATTGTAGCGCATGTGGAAGCCAACAAATCGCGAAACAATTACGGTTACAATACACGAGTCGAAGGGAAGTTTCCAGAAAAATCTCGGTCGATTTGGGCGCCACGTCACCGCGCCGCGGCTAGGCGGACCGCGCCGCGGTCATCTCGAGGAATTTGTCTTCGAGATTTTTACAGAAACTTCTAGAAGCTTCGGTGGTTGTAACTGATTGGGTAGTTCGAAGCAAATCATCCGAAAATTGACCCGATTACCCGAATACAAATGTTATAAATTGGGGGCTCTTCTCTTCTTCTCTTGTTCCATAAGTTTTGATTTTTTCTTCTTTTAATTTTCTGTAATTTTTCCTTTTGGTGAGATCTTGAGTGTAGTGAGAACATCAAGAGTAAGCCATTGGCTCTATTGTAACTCTTTTGAGAGATCCATTCAAGAAGGAATCAAGTTGCATCTTCATCTTCTTCTCCCATCTTCTCTTTGCTTTTTAGTATTGTTGCAATATGATCCTTGCGATGATCGGCTAGATCCTCTTTAGAGAGATCAATGATGCCGAAGCAAGTTTATACCTCTAATGTAGTTTTAATTCCTTATTTTGCTTACATGTTTACTATTCTAGAAATTCTACTTTGATTAGATGATCTACTTATATTTTTGATTCAAACTTTGATAGCCATTACTTAGATAAGCTCAAGAACGGCTATGCTTTGTGAAGAATCTGAATATAAGCTAGGCAATCTCATTAAATCTGAATTTTCATGAATGTCTCTTGGTTACCTTTAATAATTAAACCGCTCCACCTTCCGATCCATGAGCAATGACTTGCTACATGGATTGAGTTATTCTTGGAATTGATCTACATTATGGATAGTTTGTGAAGGCTACATTGAACTCTCTAATCTCCCTTTCTTTTATCTTCAACATCTAGTTTCTGTTTTAAATAGAATTGCAAGTTTATTTCCATCTTATTTGTGCAACAAATCAGTTTTGTTTTTAATCATCTGTTTCAAAGCTTTGTTTTGGTTTCTAATCGAATGAATATTTGAATCTTCGTTGTCCTTGTGGAACGAATTCGACTTGCCCAAAGTCCATTTCTTAATCTTAATCTCTGCATCTCTTTTGCAAGCATTACAATCGATCACGAATTTATCTACATTATGGATTAATTGCAAAGGTTTGATTAACTTCTCTAATCTCTCTTTCTTAGATTTTTAATCTTTCTTTTCTGTTTAGATTTCAATTTAGTTTCTACTACAACTTTGTTTTGTTTTTTAAACTAATCTGTTTTTGTTTCTAAATTCTGTTTTGGCATTTTTATCCGAATGAATCCTTGAATCCTCATTGTCCCTGTGGAACGAATTCGACTTACCCAAAGTCCATTTCTTAATCTTAATCTCTATCTCTGCATCTCTATTGCAAGCTTTACAATCGATCAGATGTAAAGAATTGAAATTGTAATATATATAAACCTAGCACTCAATACGATGTTAACCAACTAACTACTCCAAAAGATCGATCTGGTGGATAGGGGGAGAACTTTAAATATAAGAGGGCCACATGGTTTAATTGGAGTATGAAACACCCGAGGATGGAGGAAAATATATATTCAATACCCACCTTACCCATAATAGTGGAAAGAATCAGGCATGTGACCTATACGAACTATTGCTTTGATACCATGTCAACCAACTAACTGCTCCAACTCTATTGGAAAGGGGAAGAATTATGAATATAAGAGGGTCATGAGACTTAACTATATGACAAACCCAGGAGTGGAGGAAAACATACACTCAATGCTCCCCCTCACTCTTAAGGGTGAAAAAAATTGAACTTATGACCTATACAAACCTACCTCTCTTATACCAGGTTAACCAACCAACCACTCCAAAAGACTAATCTTTTTGTTTTTTTTTTGCTTGGGTGGACTGTGCGTTACAACAGTTAAATATACCACTTTATGTGGAGGGGAATATATAGATTGAAAATAACCTGGAGAACATACCAAGTCACCCTTACCATCTCAACTAACTCCTAGCGGGTCCAAAAGACCAATCTGTTAGAGAGGGGGAGAGCTATGAATAGAAGAGGGTCACATGGCTTAACTAGGGTATGCCACACTCGAGAATGGAGCAAAATATACACTCAACATTTGTTGATTTTATCAACAAATAGACCATGGAGGCACATGTCTTTTGGATAGGTTGAAGCAGACTTCTTAGTCCATAACATATTTTTATGGGAAAAAAGGAAATAGTTTAAGTTGCCGACTCTTTGATTTCATATACTGTCAGGAAGAAGGAAAATAAATTATTCTTTATTGAAAATGATATTCCATGTATGGATCATCAAAAAAGAGATCTAGGGACATACATAGGTCTTTAAAACATTTGAATTCAATCCTTGTAAAGTAGGGGTATTCCTCTGATATCCTTGTAAATTTCCCCTTTTTATTATATTTTCACCTGCTTTGTTAGCCAAACTATAAATATAAAAATACAAATAAAAGAAGAACGAACAGGATGATGAATCTCGGTGGATGTAGCCCACATCTTATGAAGCTCGTAATTCTCTATGTTGCCATGGGTGGATTAACACAATTATTAATTTTGTTTTTAAAGTTACATTATCCTCTTGATAATTTGATATATTTTGAATTTACCCCAAGAAATTTTTGATAGTTGCCTCCACCCTACACAAGTTTTTAGCTTTATTAAAACCCCCACCATTTGGTTAAAGTTTGGCAATTGCCCCCACCTGCACTGATGGCATTGCTCCTTGACTAGGTCTTCTCTCATATACTAATGAGAAATAACCTAAATATCATTTTCTTCAATCTCTAACATGAAAAATCTTTGAATTTTATCCTCAAAACCACTCATCTTCATGTTCTTTAACCTAACCGGACAACTATAGTTTGCTCCCTTTACAAGAAAATCCTTACTCTGCCCCTGGCAATATACGAGGGGCAAATGGTGTGTTTGTGTTCGTGTTCGAAGTCCTTATTTGTGGTCCAATACATCAAAAAAGTTGCATATTTATTTATTTTGATTACCGGTAAGCCACTTTTTAACCAAGGTCTCTCTGGTATCATGGTTTCTTGATGCGGCGAATTTCTGTCCTTCAAAGTTATTTTAAGCAATGTTCAGTTGAGTTTTATTGGAGAGAGATTACTTGAGCAGTTCATCTTTTGGCCAACGACAAACGGTGCCTATTTGGTTGGATTTAAAACACCAAGGACTGCGTGCACAGCTTGTTTAGGAGCTCAATGTGTTTAAACACCAACCAAATCATGCCATGTAGACACTGTTCTGGATCTGATTCAATTTGGTTCGGGTTGTGAGAGGTTGTCTATTATGATTTAGTGTTCCTCCATATCCAGTTTCTATTATTGTGGAGAAGATTTTGGATCAGGTAGTTAGGTGTCCGCTATAGGAATAGTGTCTACGTGGCACATTTTGATTGTAGATTATAACATCGAACTGTAACCAAACATTTTAATGCCCGATGTATTTTAATCTCTAATGAAATTGTTTCATGTGGACACCATTCCTATCTATATATAGGAATGGGATGGAAAAAACTTTGAAGCTGCTAGCCCACTTCAAAATCTTGTAGAGCCCTCTTCTTTGGATTATTTGAGGAATCTCTAAATTAAGAGGTATCCCAAATATTAATGAAGATGTAGGGGTGTGAAATGAATACAAAAGATGACGTGTCATGTTGCAAAGAGGGTTCTACCAAAATTTTGAAGTGGCCTACCCGCTTCAAAGTTGGATTCGGAATGGGATACCTAACCAAATATCAACTATTTGGAGAATTTGACTTGTAATTACATTGGTATGTAAAACCTCCTTTTTCATCGTCAATGAATTGGGTGGGGCCAATTAATGACTCATCTGGCCCCGGCTTATGATCAAAATAAAAGAGTCGTGATAATATGACTCGTTAGGTGGCATACTCAATTAACTTCCTAACGTGACAAGTTCAGAAACTATAAATCTGTACATCTCGGGATACATGATTGCACTTCCCCATAGAAAGTGTATCCCGAGGGAGTTGTGTATCCTAAGGCATATAGATCTATGGTTCCCAAACTTGTACACGTCAAGGAGTCGATTGTGTATGCCACCTGGCAAGTCATATTATCAGGACTAAAATATAAATCTTTCGAGTACCTTTTTATTTTTATTTTTTATGGGCAAGTTCGAAGATCATTCATTATTATTATTATAAAAATTAAGAAAATGGAAAGAAGTAGTGGTAGAACAAAGTGGGGGCATGGGTGGGATTATTAGCTCTTGCTATATCTCCAGCTGGTCTCCTCATTCCTTCTCTTCTTTATCCAACATCATCATGAGTGGGTGGTGCAACAATCACTTGTTTCTTTCTATTCTGGTATGGGATAAATACATTCCCATCATCTTTTCCCATTTAATGTGTTTATGTCTCACTTTTGTCCTTGTGAAACAAATATGCTACAAGAGATAAGTTCTGGTAGGAATCTCGAGGGGGCTATTTGGATTCGGCCATAATAAGATAGTGAAGTTGGGAATGGGTGGTAAACGTTTAGTTATCTACAAAGATTTGGATTATCTACAATGACATTAATTGTAGAACAACTGTCGAGATGCAGACCTGTTTGGTATGATCTAAAATCCATGTAAAATATCGCTACAGATTCTTTTTAGGTGCTTAATTTTCATCTGAATGAAAATCGTACAAATATTTGGTCAAATCCACTATTTCCCTTCAAAAGTAAATGATGTAAAATTTTATCATCCCAAAAATTTCTACACTATCAAAATTTTATATTAAGAAAATAGGACAATCGAACCAATAAGCGAATCGAAACAAAATACAAATCACACACAGAAATACAATTTTTTACGTGATTCCCTTAAGATTGAGGTACGTCCACAAATCACACCAATTTTACTATGAAAAGAAAACTCGTAGTTACAGATTACACACTTTCATCAAAAAACGAGAAAGATAAATACCCAAGAAAATCTAATCAGGGTTTCGACCGGCATAAATGCATGACTTGATTTACCATACATCTTTGTTGACCAGTATTTTCGAGCTCTACAAATCACAACACTTTATTCATTGGTTAAATGAATCATGTTCATGTGCTCAATTACATCCAAAGCCATGTCCATGTCTAATGAAAATTCATGTTGAGAGGTAGTGGATTGTAGAGCAGTGCAAAGAATTTCTACTAAGATCAAATCTTTTAGTATAAAATTTTGCGAATTTAGTTTGGTAAATATTACTGGTAAAAATCAATTGATATATATATACACATGGGACATATGTAAAAACAATGTAATAATAATAATTTTTAAAAATATGAGTTAGAAGTTTCGGATTAAGCTGATTTTTTGTGAGGATGATCTCTATGACGAGAGGTTCATCTTTAAAAAAATCAGTCAAATCTAAAGCTTCTAACGCCATTAAAAGTTATCTAGAATGTGGACGGTCGATTTTTTACCAATAATCTATAAACTACTTTTGATGGACTTATAAGTTTCAGGTTGAGCTGATTTTTTATGAGGATGATCTTCTCATCATAGAGATCATCCTCGCAAAAAATCAGCTCAATCCGAAACTTCTAACCTTTATTTTAAAAATTCATTATTTTTACATATGTCCTATGATTCACCCCATATATATATATATATATATATATGGGTCACGTTCCTAAGACTCATATTGAGACTCACATTGCGACACACCGTTTTGTCTTATATGGGCAAAAATGTTTGGAATGAGCTGATTTTTTGTGAGGATGATCTCTGTGATGAGGGGATCATCCTGGCAAAAAATCATCCAATTCCAAAACTTCTAACCCCATCAAAATTGATTTACAAAAATTGGACGGTCTATAATTTTTCAACAAAAATTGGACGGTCTAGAAGTTTCATAATGAGCTGATTTTTGGCAAGGATGATCTCTTCACCATAGAGATCATCCTCACAAAAAATCAGCCCATTCCAAATATTTTTACCCATATAAGACAAAACGGTGTGTTGCAATGTGAGTCCCAATATGAGTCTTAGGAACGCTGTTATATATGAGTAGCGTTCAATGGCCAACAGTTTGGCAAACATTTTGGCAAACACATTTTTCAAAACATGGGTTAGAGGTCTTGGAATGGGCTGATTTTTGGTGAGGATGATCTCTATGGTGAGGAGATCATCATCACCAAAAATCAGCCCATTCCAAAACTTCTAACCTCATCAAAAATGGTTTACAAAAAATGGACGGTTCACGATTTTTCAACTTGTAAAATGGGGCTAGAAGTTTTGGAATGAACTGATTTTTGGTGAGGATGATCTCCTCACCGTAGAGATCATCCGCACCAAAAATCAGCCCATTCCAAGTCCTCTAACCCATGTTTTGAAAAAGTGTTTGCCAAAATGTTTGCCAAACTGTTGGCCACGGATAGGGACCCGTTATATATATATATATATATATATAGGGAAATGTTCAGCACCCTAAGTTTTACCACACACTTTAACAAACGTTTTTTGTCCTACATGGGTTAGAAGTTTTGGAATGAGCTGATTTTTGGTGAGGATGATCTCTATGATTAGAAGATCATCCTCCCCAAAAATCAGCCCATTCCGAAATGTTTAGCCCCATGTTTACACGTTGAAAAATCGTGGACCGTCCATTTTTTGTAAATCAATTTTGATGGGGTTAGAAGTTTTGGAATGAGCTGATTTTTGGTGAGGATGATCTCCTCACCATAGAGATCATCCTCACCAAAAATCAGCTCATTCCGAAACTTCTAACCCATGTAAGACAAAACGCGTTTGTTAAAGTGTGTGGTAAAACTAAGGGTGGCGAACGGGACCCATATATATATATATATATATATATAAAGATTTGTTTTTTATGTCATAGTATATCTGCCCTTTAAGAAACTTTTGCTTTTTAGATTAGTCGACACTTCACATTTTTCTAAAAACTTTATCGAGTCAACAAATGATTCAAATCGATTCCTACATCTAAGATTCCTCCGACTAAGTAAATTATTCTTTAACTTTACAATAGCCCATTAAAAATTAAGAATAAAGTTAATAATCAGTCCCTTATTAATGAAGACCACACAAATTTTATGGTAATTTAGATACACCACCATATTTTGGTGAATATTTGAGATTCCCCTTACTTTTAAGCTGCTGATATATCCCTTGACTGCAGTCTCTTTGTAGGAGAGTAATAAAAATGACATAAATGCACTCTTCTTCAAATTCTAAATGAAAACTCTAATTTTTCTCCACTGAACCATTGTCTTAAATATATTAAATATTATTTTAAACTATTTAACCTTTACTTAGGTCCATTGTCTCAAATATTCAACTTCTTACCGTAAATCCTTGGTTTTCTTCCAAAAATTCCATCAATTATAACTTTTGTAAAATTCCAACCTTGTTGTTGAGGTTTGAAGATCAAAGAAGATAGAATCTTGAGGTTGAAGAAGAGGGTAAAAGCTTTTATAGTAGAGTTTAAAGACGATTAGTTTTTGTCAAGAGGATGAAAATGAGGGCTTTTAATTAGATCATTTTATGTTAATGTCTTAGTGAAGACTACAGTCAAGGGATATGTCAAGAGTTTAAAAACTCAAAGGGCTATATCTAATATTCACCAAAATCCATAAATCACCCTAAATTTGATTCCATAAAAGTCAATTATAAGTATAACACGTTGTCCAACTTATATAGACTTTACAAGGCTAAAGCAATAAATATCAAACCTAAACAATATAAATGAAAAAATTAACTAAAAGGCGTCAAACAAGCCCGTCCATCACGGAGTAAGATAATATGTTTGACCCCTTTGAGCCTAAATACCTAAAACACTGTACTGTATTAAAGAAAGAGTCCGACTAACCTTACAAACTTGGTAAGATTTCAAATCGTGGTGGGCTTCACCTTGTGGCATCCAAAGACATGATTCGATGCCAAAGGGTTTGTTGATGACAAAATTCTATGAACTTCAAAACAAAAAAATATATATATATATGTTTTTGGACTTTATCCAAGGTTTCGAAAATGGACTGTGACCAAATTTCCACAGAATTTCCAAATTTAAAATTGTCCGAGTCTTTTTCGTGAAATCTAAAGGGCTGTGGTGTTGCAGTACTACTCTGGTAATCCACTTTAGCAAAAAGGCCCTTAACAACATCAGTTAAAATCTTACTAAGTTAATAAAAAAAGTGTTTTTTTGAATGAAATAGTACAATTGCTCCAATTCATCACTTCATTGATCCATGCACTTGGACTGGTGGACCCACATATCTAGGTCACAATTGATGATTTGATAGGTTACATAGGCCACACCGCCACATATACGGTGGGATGTGAGATTCCACTTAGGAGGATAGGTCTCATGCACGTACGTCAGAAAATGGCCCTTTCGATGTTGTACGACATTGGCCTTAACAATTTCTCTTTTTGGTAGGTGCGGTCCTCCTAATCCCATCTTATTGCTACCAAATTCATGTGTGACACTGATACATCTATTTTATGTTTGGGTGGCGTTCGCGGGCTAACGTTTTAGCAAACTTTCCTAATCCCACCTTATTGCTACCAAATTCATGTGTGACACTGATACATCTATTTTATGTTTGCGTGGCGTTCGCGGGTTAACGTTTTAACAAATTTTTTGGCAAACTTTAGGGTCAGATTCCTGTAAACACATATCTACTCATATATCTACTTATATAAAAGTTCATATATTATAAGCTAAGTTTTGGTCAAATTCACATGTTTTTGAACCAAATATATTATTCATAAATTACATTGATACTATAAATGTATTACTTAATAAATTAAACAAACAGTTTCATTTTTTATAATGAAAATTTTTCAAAATCATCATTTCTATTTTTTAATTATCTGGCAAATTTTCAAAGGAACTTTTAAAGAGTTTTTTATGTTTCACATTGAAGAAGCAATTTCATTCTATTATTATTGTATGGACTACAATCTTTTGAATGTTTGTAGGAATCAAACGATCCTCAGGCCCTTAGTTTAAAATTTCACTCCATTTTGAAATGTTTCGGTAGAACATTCTAGTTTCAATTGAAATCGGAAGATAATATTGAATGTTTCGAACAATCTCAAGATGTTCTGATATATCTCAGAATATTTCAATTAAGACAATTTCAAGTTTTCTCTTCACCCAAACATTTCCTTGATTTTAAAATTCTCACTTTCTACTCCTAATAGCTATTCGTTTAAAACGATAGCCCCCAAATTGTATGTGAGCTTTTCCCATACCCCTTGTATTTTCGGATCCGAATTGCGACATATTAAAATGTGAATTTTAGGGAATTGCAAAAATTTCATTTCATGTTCTGTAACATTGTTATTGTTCATCCCAAAGTGAGGGTAATGGAACCATCTTTTAAGTATTAAAGTATCTTTGACTGAATTATTGGGTGGTCTATTTTCTTCCCTGATTAATCTGAGGCCTCTCAAACTTTTCAATATGTTGTGTTTTTCAACATTGAGAAATTAATCTTATTAACTCACTAAGTAATGCTAAGGAGATTGAAGGTTCTTATAAATGGAATTATATCTCCTAGAGAAATTATAGAGGATTTAAAGAAGCACAACACTAGGTCTGCTAAGGGATCAGATTGGATCAAGATCGATCCCAAATCTAATAACTTTATTCGGAGTCAAAAAGCTTTCAATTGATGGAATCCAGATGTAAAGAATTAAGGTAACCCAAAAATTGGGTTCCATCTGGTCTAGAAATCCATTGAAGTTGTGTAAAGAAGCAAAATGTACGAGCTGTCAAGTCATATGAAAAAAGAAAAACACACACAGAAAACCCGAAGAAAAGATTGGGATCAGTGGACTCATTTTAAAAGACTCGTATAAAAACACACAATCTCGACCTTTAAAATAAGAAATCCAAAGGTCAAGATTTATCTTAGGGATACATGATATATTCTCAAGATAAGTGTTTTATCCCGAGTGTTAGATTCATGCTTTAACCATTGGGATTACTTGTTTTTATGAGTAAAAGAAATGGACAAAATGATTTCTTTACATACATTTCATTGAGATGAAATATCTCAGTAATAATGTATAAAAATACCAGTTTGGGTCATATAATTGAATGGATCAATGTCGGTCCTGGACAGATCCATTAACTAATCACATCATAATTTCCAAATGAAGACAAGAGCCATTGGTGATTGGACCCAAGACTTTAATTAATATTAATTTCTTAAGAAATATAATTAAAATTTAACAATAATACATATTTGATTCAATCCATTGGCAGCCTATAACTACTCTTACTAATTTGGTCAAGAACAAATATCCCTAGCAACTAGGGCATTGACTAAGAGATGGTTTGGATAGTCCAATGTGTTTGTTACAAAGAGGAAAAACAAGCTTCAACAATGTACATTTATTGACTTTTCCAACATATAAAATGAAAATCATACACTCTAAGCATAGAACATGATGAAAACCCATGAACAATACTAAACATCATTGGACATTAATACTACATAATTTAAGACTTCAACAAAAACCACCAACAATGAAATGCTCTCCAAATCTTACAATGCTCTTGTTGTATAATTATGGAAAAACTAAGTTTAAGGCACATATCCCTCCTGGTTTTCCTCCCCAAGATTCTGGTTCTGATACCCCTCCATGTAGTTGTTGGATTCATAACCATTCTCATTATTACCATAATAACCTCCAGAATTGTATTGGTTCCTTGAATCTACTCCTCTAAAATTGGATGACCCAAACCTTTCACTTCTTCCACTCACATACTGGTTTCCACTGAGATCATTGTTACCATAATAACCTCCAGAATTATATTGGTTCCTTGAATCCGCTCCTTTAGAATTGGAAGACCCATACCCTTCATTTCTTCCACTCACATATTTGTTCCCATTGGGATAATAGTTCTCACTATTAACATCGTAAGAGTACCTACCATTTTCTAGGAACCTTGTGTCACTCAACCCTTCTTTCTTGCTTGGGTCCCACTTGTTGTTGTTGTTGTTGTAATAAGGGTACCCATTGTCATTGTTGTTGTTGTTGTTGTTAACATCCTCTTGGAACCGTGTGTCACTCAAGCTATATTGCTTGGTCACATACCCATTGTTGTTGTTGTTGTTGTTGTAATAGTTGTCCTTGTTGGGCTCCTTGTATTCATAGCTTTCACCGGTGAACTCTTCGGCGGTCTTCTCTGGAAGTTTTGAATCGGTGTAGTGTGCTTCATTGGTGGTGGTGCTAGTGGAAGGGAATTGGTCCTTGCCACGACCGTACAGGCCATAACCATTGTTAGTCTCCGTGGTGAAGGCCGGCTCCTCATCTCCCTTCACTTCCTTTGAGGGAAGTTTGGTCTCTTCCACTTTGTTGTTGCTGTTGCTGTTCTCGTTGTTGGTGTTGTAAGGAGTAACCTTACTGAACAACTGGCTTTCCCTAGCTGAAATTTGAAGAGAGGAGACAAGGAAGAGAAGGAAGAGAAGAGAGAGGTGATTTGTGGAGGGAGCCATGAGTGAGTGTGAATGAGATGAGGGAAATGAATGCTTTGTGTGTAGTGGTGACAAAGTCCTTAAATAGACTATTAATCCATTAAGTTGGCTATAGACAAGGAAGAATGGGTGGTGATTGTGGTCCGTTAAGGAAGGAAAAAATACCTACTTTTTTGAAAGGCCCCACTCTTCTAAGGAAATTTCTAATGTAAAAGCTTTTCTGGATTGGCAGTCAAAAGCTCTTTCTGTCCGCTTTTTGTTCTAAATGAAAAAGATAGTATGGAAAAGGAAAATGCTAAAATGACAAAAAGCATTTACTGTGATTCTCACAAGTCTGACGTGGATGTGCACATAATCATAGATGTATTTCCTCGTGATACGTGTAAAAACCATCTATGGTTATGTATGCATATCCACGTTAGAATTGTGAGAATCACAGTAAATACTGTATCACCTTAGAGCACACATTAAAGTGCAATACATACACTTTGAAATTTGGAGTTTATACCGAAAATACCCTTAAAATTTTAATTTTCTTTATCAAAATACCCTCACATTTCAATTTCCAAAGTGTATTTATTGCATTTTAACGTATGCCCTTAGGGCACATGTTAACAAGACCCTTGATTTTATATGCCGATACTTTTTGGTGTGTCCCTTTTGCATAATAGCATTGGTAGGAAGTGGTCACCGACTTCTTTTCTGGACAGGTACCACAGATTAAACCCACTACTGATCTTGTTGTGTGCCTCATGAGTAAAAGCAGAACGCCATCATGAAACACCTCTGAATGTTTTATTATATTCTTTAATTCTCTTATTTTTAAAGAATAATTCGGATATATAACTCCAGCATTGGAAAATAACAAATACTTAAACAAAAAGGTTTTAAAAAAAATAAAATATGGTTGAAGTTATTTGCAAAATTTTCATAGTAAAAATTATTATATTTTATTTATTCATAAGAAATGTGTAAAATTCTTCAATAATAGAGTTGGCTTTTAATTTTGAGAGCCAGCATAATTGTGAGAGAATAACATTAGAAGGCAGGAAAGTCATTTGTTTTGTGATTGGGAACGGAAATTATCTTTTCAATCCACGAAAAATGAATGATAATACTCTTAAAAAGCACATTTTACCAGCAAAATCATTTTCCTTCCCATTTTTCATGTGTAGTCATATAGATGCAATGAGAAAAGGGCCATGAAGCAATTTCCAAGCTAATTTTATTTGCACGTCCACGTAACAAGATTAATGGTCGATTAGAAATTTTAGTGTCCAGTGCCATCATATATATAATTAGAGACCAGCTATCGTTGGTTGCACTCCATTATTTAAAATTTCCCACCTACATTCGATTGGTATGACTACATTAGAAAAAAAGGACTGACTAGTTGCACACTAGCCATTTCCATTTGCACTCCCTTCACTTTAAAAAAATCCCTCTTCCACATCATTTGTATGATTGATCTTATAAAACCAAAAAAAAAAGTTCCACTTTTTTTCCTTCTTCAACATGCCCACAAAAATTATTACTTGTTCAAACTTTTGTTCAAAAAAGACTTGTCAGTTTTTTATCAGGTTCCCCAAGGGATCAAGACACATCTCCGATAAAGAAAATCATTTTGACTCATAAAATTAATTAATAAATAATTAAATATCTTAAAACAAAAAAGAAGACAAGTAGAACCAAGGAGATGAAAAAGCAGGTTATCTTAATGAAGTGCAACTTGTAAGTTAACAAAAAAAAAAATTAGAGAAAAAAAAGGTTATTTTTTAATGATGGAATGCAACCAGCCACTAATGGTGTGCAACTTGTCGGTCCTTAAGAAATGTACTTCTTTGGAAGCTCAAACCAGTCTAACTCTACTCTAACTCCTCATTAAAAATCATAATAATAATAATGTTAAGATTAGGATGCATCAAGCAACTTCAATAGAATATAATTGTCCTATAGAATTTATGAACTTATTAGAGGACACGTGTAGTTTGCAAAGAAAAAGGGCATCCTATGACACTGCCCTCAGCACTGCACTGAGGCTATAGTGTGCGCAAAACCATAGATGCTTTTCTCTGTGATGCGAGTGTTGTATACTCAAGGAAAATCGATGGTTCTTGCACACACAATGATGTAGGATGTCAGTGTCCACAGCACGCCTCGTTAGTAAATTAGACCACATAGTGATACCTCCAAAATGGCCGGCTAATTATGCGTGGATTGTGGAGTGGTGGGGCATGGAAATAATGTCATTTAGCGCACGCTCCATGTGCACTCTCAAATTGTCTAATATCATGAGAGGTACACCTAACCTTTTACCACTAAACCTTCCCCACACCTTAGGTCAAAAGATAGCCTTTTTTTTAGATAGAATTAGAAGAGCTACTTTTGATCTCTTTATAGGGCAATGTGAAATTATGAAGGCAGACCCTCTCCACACTTTAGTGGTTGAGTTGGTTGAGAAAGGTCGCCTCTTGTTCTATCTATAGTGGTAGGGATGGTTTCTCTCTATTACAACTAATTGATGTGGATGGACCATTTTTTCCTCATCCCTTTGTGGGTCCTACAAAACTCTGACTAGCTATCAATTAGGACAGTTGAAATGTTAAACCATTACTTGATTGGCAATTTTGCTACCCCATTTCATAAGAGCTATTTAATTCTCCAAATCCTAGTTTTAACTTGGATTCTGGACCACGAGAACTATTTGTTTCGATGGAAGGTGGAAGCTATTTTATTATGGTAGATAGATGGTGTTACTTTAAGATAATACGGGCCCTTCAAGCTGCCGAATCCAAGACCATAGAAAGAGCAAAAGTTAAAGAAATGTTGGGTCGGGTCATTAATCATACATGTTCGAGAGGAAACAAAAAACAGTTGGCATCAATGAGTTTTTTCCTCACTGTACACTCGGTCAAAGAATCGATCGAGTTTTTACTCATGCACTTAGGTTCACGACCAAACACATCAAGATCAAGCGACAACACTATGTGAAAACTGAAAATTTTGACACGAGAATTTGACAGGTCAAAACCCACAAATTTTAGAAAATGAATTTTGACAACTCATGGATGTTGAAATTTTTTATGTTCCCCAATTTGACGGCTTAGAGTCATCAAATTTCTGACATCCTCCATTAATTTGACTGTTTCGGTTCATTGAAAAAAAAAATTGACAATGAACAATTTGACACCTTGATCCATTGAATTTTATGAAATTCGACGGTCTTGGACTACCAAATATAGTTTTTTCACATTGTGCAACCATTAATGTCCTATATGAGTTAGAAGTTCTAAAAAATATTCAGCCCATTTTGAACTTTTAACCCAATCAAAAGTGGATTACAAGTTGAAGAATCATGGACCGTCAACTTTTACCAATAACTTGCAAATCACTTTTGATAAGAGTGGAAATTTCAGGATGGGTTCAATTTTTGTGAGAATGGTCTCCTTGAGATAGAGATCATCTTCACAAAAATCAGCCCATCCTAGAACTTCTAACTCACGAAAGACAAAGGTTGTCAACAAAATATGATCAAGTGACACAACTATTGCATTGTGCATTGGCTATATAGTTCTCAAGTTCAATTCCTTCAAACAACTCTTCCAACACCATTTTATTAATTACAAGAAGGATGTCAATTGATCCATATATATCATTCTCAAATAAATAAAAAAAACAGCCAATCTGAAATTTCTAACCCATATTGGACAATGATTGTGGAGGAGATTGTCAAAATAAGGCTGTCGCCTGATCCCAACCCTAATTGATGGTTCATTATAAATTAAAGTACAGTATATTTGTCAGGCCACGTTGGCCCGCCAACGGGCCCTGCTCCCTTGTTCGATGAGCTTGACCCCAAACATCAATCACGCCAAGGCAGGGACCGGTAACTAAAGGTCTTAGTTACCCAAACCTGATCCATAGTAGGGCCGGGCCAAAGCTGGTCTCATAGCAGCCTACACACACCTACAACCTCAAAAGCACCGTTGCACACAAGCACACGCAACAGCTTTGCAGCCTGGTAACTGCGCATGACTAAAATTTTAAAGAAAAGAAGATAAGAGGATGACAAATTAGGGAGCTTCGAAATTTTATTTTCCACTAGAACTGAATTAATAAACGAGGAATCAAATTTTTTTTTGAAGTCAATAAAAATAAAGGTACTAATAATTTTTCCCTAGCTGATTTTATAATTTTTTACCAATTAAATTGAGATTCTATTTTATAAAGAGACAATTAAGATAATGTGACCAACTTATGACGAAATCACAATTTTATCTCACCTTTCATTTTAATTACCAAAACATGAATGGTAATGATACCGTTGGTTTTAAATTGACAATTTTGCAGGTTTAAAGTGGTAATGTTGCACGTATCAAGTGACTAGCTTGCAGGTTTTGCTACTTTTAATGAGATCGTCACCATACAAAACAGAGAGAATGTCATTTGTTCTTTTTTTTTTTTTTTTTTGTTGGGTGGGGGTTGGGGGGAGTTTGTCACTTTAAACCCGTTACTTGAAAAATCTGCGATCTTGCACATGCACATTTTAGTAGTTAAAATGAACAATTAGCCAAAATCGTAATTTCAACAAAATTTGGCTCACGAAATGGTAATTTACCTTTGTATAAATTCCAAACCATTAATTTCATTTAGAATGAATTAAATATTTCACTATATTTCCTATAATGATCAGACCTCTAAATTATGCGACTCTAGTACTATAAGCATGCCATTGCACACATCAAACACTGGTACATGTCATGCAATAAATATTTCAATTAGGTAGGTGTTAGGATTTGTATATCGAAGAAAGCTTTTTCCCTTACAAAAGAATTTTACACCATAAAACATCACGAAGTTTGCAGTGATATTTGTACCACAATAGGTCCATACAGGATTTCTTAAGAGAAAACATGTGGTGCACAAAATTTATGATGATTCTCAATTAGCAACTATAATGTAAACAACCATCTAATTTATAAAGGATTGGTGTGTTGTAAGAAAAAGTTGGTGTGCCAATAAAATCTCTCTTCTTTAATTTTTCAATGATTTGAATTCCTTACTTTCTTCATGAGTCAACGCATTCCAACCCTTGACTTAAAGATGAATTAAGTAATGATGTTGATTATAAAATGAAGCAGAGTCGGTTAGTGAAAGAAAATAAAATAAAAGATAAATAAAGAGTGACTGTGCCATTTTTAGCAACAGCAAATGTGGAGTCCCACCAAAGCAAACATTTCTACTTTATAGTCTTTGTTTGACAATCGACAGAGTTTTGTGGCGTGATGAGCGGAGAGCAACGCAGTAGTCTTTTAGAATTTAGATTAGACTTTAGAGTATGAGCTTAATTTCTATATGGGCTTTTAAGGCCCAAACTCAAATCATGTTTAAGTCAAGCTTGGGGTAAGATTTGGAGCCCATTAAGGTGTGGAATACAATGGGCGCTTATGGACACTTCACTAGCATCTAAACAAAATCCACAGAATTGAGGAAGATATTGGAAAATTTGCATCCACAAAATCCCATTGAAAAATTTATCCCTAGAAAATTTGTTTTGCTCAATGTGAAACTTGTATTTCTCTTCTTTACTTGGTAGTTCATTGCACCTTCAATTTCCAAAATTCATTAAAAATTTGGTGATTCAACTGTTATATGACTGAAAGCCCGAGCTTGAGCGAAATTAGAAGAGAGGCAACATGTTGAGTATATAGAAGAATAACTATTTGTTGGACCTTGGAAAATTATTTCTTTGTCAATATACATAATGTGATGGGTCCACAAGACTCTTTGACCCACTCCTTTGAGCCGAAACTCAACTTACTTTGCAATTTTTAACGATTGGGTTCAAGCATTTTTTTTTCCCAAATGAGGCTTCTTTGATGGAATTTTTGCTTGTTTTTGAGGATGTTTACACTATCCAAAAGCCTCTGTGAATTGTAAATAATTTGTTTTAAAGGGAATATAAATTCCTTGGGAAAATGAATTTCATAGGCAAATGAATTTCACTGGCTGATTGTACCTAGAGAAATGTCAAAAATGGAGTCGGTTCTTAGTTTTGGGTCTGGGGGTAATCGTGAGTGAATAACATTATGAGATGGGAAAATTATTTTTCCTTGGGTGAGGGATGGAAAATCGTAATCCTTTTCAACATGGGAAGTTCTGTTGGACCAAAGAAAATGCACAATATGCACCCAATAATCACATTTTCTAGTGATTAGCAAAGTCATTTGATTTCGGATTGACCAATTGTAAGACACCACGTGTATTGAGGACTTCCTAACTCAGTATTTTTGTAAATTGGGATGTCCTCAACACACACTTACCATCGGATTGATCAATCCGAATTTTGAAAATTTCTAAATTGACTTTTATGTGCGCAAAATATTTCTCAATCTTGTTGAAGTTGAACTTAAGGTAGACCCTTGTTAGCAATTTGGAATACAACAAGATTCGAGTTCTATTCAATTTTGAATGTCAAAATCTGGTAAAAATTTTGATAGATGGAAAATATACAACATATGCTTCATACGTGTATTATCCATTTCATTTCAAAAATTCAAAAATAAAAAATTATATAATATGATAGTGATGATGAAATTAGTGATGTAAATGGTGATGGTGAAAAGTGACGATACAGTGGTGATACAGTGGTGAGGGTAATAATGATGGTGGTGACGATGAAAGCATGAGGTTATTATTCCATTGGTTTATAAAAGAAGATTAAAGTCAAATGATCTCAAAAATTGTAGAGCACCATGTCATTATTATTTTTTAAGATAAAAGGATAATTTGTCACTTAATGTCACGGCCACTTCAAAGTGGACTTAGGTTATATGTCACAACTTACAAGTTTACACTTTGCAACATACGATAAGTTAGAATAGCAGATTTTTCTTGGACCAAATTTTATTAAAATTCATAAAAATTGTAAAAATTACATTTTATTCCTTTTTAACTTAATCGATTTAATTCTAAATAATATGATTCATCCAGATGATCCTTAATACAATGCAATTTAACTAATACTCTAATACTAAATAAAGATCCTTGATAAGAATATAACAACAATCTCAAGTCCACCCATCAAAAAATTCTCAACTCATTTCCTTAATTATGTACCAAATTCAAGAAAATCACACTTCATTTCCATTAAATTTAAGAGAAAAAAAAAAAAAAGGAAAATAAGCCTATCTTACAATATGATATGGAAAATTACAAGCCACCCATTTTCCCAAGAAGAGATTTGATCTAAAAGAGACAAGTGGTAGACTCATGAATCATGATGGGGATATGGATTCCAAAGCAAAAGAGTGAACAACAATAGATTTGGAACCAAAAAGGGGATCAAAGGATTAACATTACTTCCAAGCCGTTTTCTTCTCAATTTCTTTCTGAAATACTCTCTCCTCTGCTCTTCCCCTAACTGAGATGGTGCTTCTTCAACTCCTTTAGCCAAGATCAATGGTGGGGGCTGTTGAAATGGGCATTTTGAACGCCATGATGTCTCTGGAAACCCTAATTTAGAGACCCTTTTTAAGAAGAGAGAGAAACCCCATTTGAGATGAAGAGATGGGAAAGTGAATTGGTGTGATTGGTTGCAGAGAATTGGTGGATAGTCCCAGTTGAGGTAGCAGGGGATATGGGTAGAGATGAAGAATTGAGAGTGGAGAGAAGGAGTGGTTGTTGGGTGTGTTAGAAGGTGGGTTAGGGCTTGGAGTCTCTGTTCCCATGTTGTGTCTTCCATTATGTTGGGTCAAGATTCAAGACTCGGTTTCTGGACGTTTGCGAAAGAGAACTGCTACTGACACCCCCAACTTTTACTTATTACATTTCAATTTCTTAAATTATTTATCACACCACAATTAAATATTAAAACACACCATCCAACCATTACAAAGGTTTGGCTCAAATTATTATCTCAACATTACAAGACGTTATAACATTCATTCAAACAATTTCACTAGTTGTTTATAATTACGAATAGATTGATATAGAATTTTAAAAGCAAAAGATAAAAAAAAAAAGAATTTCTATTGACACTCCAACTTTTACTTTTTCCTAACATTCACTTATTTTCTTTATTTCTGATTGAAGTGTAATAAGTAAAAAATTAAGATGTCAATAGAAACTTTATAAGGAGGGTTTTTTTTTAATATAAAAGAACGGTTCAAGATCAGAAGATGAGGTTGAAACATGGTTAGAAATTCTTCTGATAATTCACGAATTGGACTTGAATTTTTCAAATGATGCACAAAATGAATAATACTTCTACCCAGTTCAACACCTTGTAAAAATTTGCAACTTTTTCGAATCATTCACGGGTTATACTTTTCATGAATTAAACAAATAAAAAATACTTTCAGCAAAGAGAGTTAAAAACATAAATTAACTTGTATTTTTTAAAGAAAATTATATTTCAATATCACATAATAATATTTTCTCTTTTCTCTCTTTTTAATTAAAGGTTTCATAATTAGATAATAACTAACTATTATTTGTTATTAAATCTCACGACTATCGATCAACAATTAGTGTTTTCACTTCTTATATACCTTCTCTCTCCTCTTAGTTTTTTTGAACTCAAATAAATAAGATAGTATGTGCCTTTTTCATTATGAAGATTTGTGTTAATTATACACGAACCGTTCTCCAAATTTTTAAACAAACTACCAAATGCATATTTTGAATCGTACTCGAATTGATCCTGTAACAATTTTTTGCCATATACCGAATTGCTAACCATGGTTAAGAATATTATTTTCAGTCATTAAATATTACTTTGTATAAGTAATAAATATTTCATCCCGTTCGACATAGGAATCAGTGAGAGAAAGGGGTAATGTATCTCAAACCTGAAAGGCTTAGGTACCCACCAAGATGAAAACTTTGGCGTGGAAGGTCTACCATAAAAAGAGTCCGATGGATCGAATTCAGAAAAAATGGGGATTCTCCATGGCGTCAAGATGTCCATGCTGTGAAGGTGATGAAGAAATTATTAAACACATTTTTTACAAATGTTCTTTTTCTATAAAGGTATGGAATTTTTTAGCTGTCACTTACTAGATGAGCAAGTCAGAATAATGACGCTTGGATTACTTCTTAAACGGGGCCTATCGAAAAAATCTCAATTTGGAAGTGTCAATGGAATGATTCCATGGGTAGTATGTTGGAACATTTGGATAACTAGGAATAGATGTATCTTTGAGCAAAATAAGACCTCTTTCTAAGGGGTTATTTTCAGCTGTCTGAAATGGTTAAAAGAACTTGAGGATCATCAGGTTTTCAAACTTCCTTCCTCAGATGATGAAATCAAAAAGCTTCAAGCTATTAGAATACATAGGAGATCGATTCCTCGAAGACGTATTGTCAAAGTCTGCTGGGAAAAATCTCTTGCTAGCTAGTTTAAACTCAACACTGATGGTGTAGCAAGAGGTAACCCAGATATTTCAGGAGGTGGTGCTATTCTTCATGATAATCATGGAGAGCTTGTGGTAGTAGGGCACTGGGTGTTTGGAGAAGCGACAAATAATGTAGCTGAGATCCATGCATTGATAGTTGTATTAGAGAGCTTTGATTTAATAAGTAAAAAAATTATTGTTGAAATGGATTCTGCTATCATAGTGATAGGTCTTGCAAGTCAGGTAGTCTCTTGGAGACTAGACGAATGGATGCATAAGGCACGAACAATGCTATCAAAAATTGAAGTTAGAGTAACTCATGTTTGGAGAGAGGCACATGTTGTTGCAGACGCCCTTACTACTGCATCAATTCATAGTCAACAGTCATTGAAGTTTATGAAAGTAATGGAGTTACCTATTAATGTTAAGTATGCTTATACTGGAGATAAGCTCGAATTACCTCAATTTCGACTTGTAAATCGTTAGGCTTACCCTATGTACGAATTTTCATATATATAATATAAATCACCTTGCCTGCTTAGCAAAAAAAAGAAAAAATATTTAAATTATTAATATTTTATTTTTCATGAAGAAAAAATGAAATAAATAGATGGAGTCAACCAAGTTTATATAAACTAGTTAGGCCAAGGTTTGTCTATAATTTTGGGAAAGTCATCTCAAATCATGGACGAGGCAATTTGATGGACAATTCACATTGAGTTTCTTGCTAGATTGCCTATGAGATCAAGATGATTGGAGTATGATATGCCAAAACCATCACATGTCCAAAGTGTCCTTGAATTGTCAAGAATCAAGTTCCTCTTAAACTACAGACACCCATTCTCATTTGTAGGTCGAATAAAAGCCTAGGACAATAACCACCAGAGCTCAATATGGAATTGACATTGAGTTCATTTGTTGGTCCTTTAAAAATCATATTTTCTGGACAAAAATTGTGATATGTTTTAATAAGTACCTTAATCAATCATGGTCCAACTAAGATACATTTGAGTTAAGCTACTTGCTTCTCTTTCTATTTTACACATTATGCTGAGTTTAGTCCTACATCTGGCACTCATTATCTTGTCTCTCTCCTTATACACTCTTGGGCCTCTTTACTCATTGTCAATTGATTTTGACTTAGACCCCCAAATTTATCATGGTATCAGAACGGGCCTTTCTCTCTTCTTTGCCATTCAACTAATATCGCCATGTGTTTTGGCCTAGTCTGAACACTCATTGCCTTGTCTCTATCTTTATAAACTCGTGGGCCTCTCCACTCATTGCCAATTGATTTTAAGTTGGACCCTCAAATTTATTAGGGGCCATGTGATTCGTCATCTATTTGTAATCAATTATTATGCTAGTCTCATCTCATTGGTAACACAACACTTTTGATGATAATTTCTCAACAATCTCTTGGACTAACACTCATCTACAACTATTCTATTCATCACTGACACAAATTTAGCTGAAGCTATTCCATCTTACCAGATAAAAGAAATACAATGCAATGATTTAGGTTTCATGTATTGGTCATTGATCACCACGAGTTTAAGGGAAGGGTTTAGAGTGTATATTATATGGTGTATTGTAATAGGGTGTACTGGGAGACAAAAATCATATTCTTGAGAGAATTAAGATTAAGATAGACTCTAATCAAATTAGGCATACTTAGGTAGAGTTCCTATTTATCTAGGATTGTTCCATATTGTTACTCATCAGTTAGGGTTCATGTAATTACAATCAAGAGAAGAAATCCAATCTATTCTTGCTTATCAACATTACCTCATTGTCATCCATGGTTCTAGTTAAGCACTCCATTTTTCTACCCTTTTTACATAATTATGAAGTGTACAACTGGGGTTTATCCAAGTCCATTTGCTTAGTTGAAAGACAACCTTCTGTAAAATAGCTTGTTTTTAAGTAATGAGCCCTTCTATACTTTTTGAGGCAAGAGAATGATTCGAAGGCCTTAGGACCAAACATTTGGAATAGTCTAATTTTTTGTGAGGATGATCTCAAAGGTGAGGAGATCATCCTCACAAAAAATCAGCCCATTTTAAAATTTCTAACACCAATTTATAAGGTAAAGAATCGTGGACCATTAATCATTTGTAAACCATTTTTGATGGGGTTATAAGTTTTAGAATGGGCAGAGTTTTTGTGAGGACTATGTCCTCACTGTAGAAATCCTCCTCAGAAAACATCAGCTCATTCCAAAACTTCTAACCCATATAATGAAAAATATTTGGCTTTTAAAGCCTTCAAATGCTTTCCATATATTTATATATAAATAATGATTTTCTGACGCTCTCATTGACATATGACCCCCTGACACGGCATGGGCTAGAACCATAGATCCTTTTCCTTGGGATACACAACTGTACATATTTATGGGGACATGCCGTTGTGTATCCCTAGGAAAAAGCTCTATGGTTCTAGCCCATGCCACATCAGAGAGCGTATGTCAGAGGGAACATCAGAAAATGTATGTATATGTTTATTATATAACTATATTTATATCATCGAATTATTATATTTTTATTTGACTTGCTTGAGTCAACTCGTCAGTTGTCGACTGACTTGACTTGGTGGATTATGCTCCATCCTATATCATCCAAAACCCTAGCTAAACATACCTGACTGAAACCAACACATAATAAGCACCTTACAACGAGTAACATTTTTTTTGGAAGCCCAGTCTAGCCCATTCCAATCAAATTCGCAGTAATCCAACCCATGCAACGTAAGCCCAATCATCTATTTATGTATGAAAAGACTACAAAATAGACCTGCAACTTGTTTTTTTTTTGTTTTGTTTGGGGGGGGAGGGGATGTGCTGGGTTGAACCTGACCTTGGGTCAGGTCTGGGCATAATTAGCTCGGGTTCAGGCATAGGTATCGGCCAACCCAATTTGCCCGAAGCTGGACTTAATACGCTTATAATTTAAAAGTATTTCAACATGCATGCATTTGTTTGTCTATATTTCAAAAATAATGTGTGATTATTTTCATTAAATAAATAATTGCTTCATTATTAATGCTTTTGTTAAAGTATAATTCCATATTGCCGTACAATGATCATAAATGTTTTTATTTTGTTGAAAATTGCTATTAAAAATAAAAATGATTATTTTAATTAATCTTCTTATTCTTTTTCTTTAATTTTGCTTATAATTTTATATATATACATATATAATTTGAAACACATTTTTAGGATAAATAATTATAACTTTTAAATTCTTTTACATGACAATTATCTTTATATAAATTTATCAATACTAAATTACCTAATATTAATGGGGAATTAATTAACCTGACCAACCCAACTTGAGTTGGGTTCAGGTTGAGCATTTCATGCCCCGAGCTTGGGTTAGACATGGGCGCCGATTGGCGTTTAACAAGTTAGGGTTGGTGTGGATTGATCCCCAATCCTGCCCGAGTTGCAGCCCTACTACAAAAAGTATATTAGCTCATGCGTCAAATAAGTATCAAAGCCTGCTTAAAGGCTGAAAGATCCCTAAGGCTTATTGGGCAAAAGTTTAGTCCAAGATTGAGCCTGCTTAATTGAGTTCAAATTAAATTCAATTGGGGCCATGACCAGTAGCCCTGCTAACAATGGGGGAAGCAATGAACTTACGTATTGGTCCAGAATAGATTGTTGATCATTTTCGAATTAAAATCTATCATATTAGATTCTACCCTAAAGTTGAGCAATTCCTTCCCATCAATCTTTTCTACACATCTTGGCATATGATCCATCATCAAACAGACCATCAATGTGCATCTCATTCCTCGTGTACAACATACATTTGGCAACAGCAAATTTTCTTTATCTCAATAAATATATCACACATTTCAAATCGACGACTCTTTCTCAATGATCATGTTCTTAGAGGCTATTGATTTCAACAAACTCAGAATGATCATTGATCACCATAGGTTTGATGACAAAAAATAGAATATTAAAACCCCAAGGGTTGGTGG
Organism: Akebia trifoliata; assembly: GCF_017979445.1. NCBI lineage: Eukaryota > Viridiplantae > Streptophyta > Magnoliopsida > Ranunculales > Lardizabalaceae > Akebia > Akebia trifoliata. The sequence continues at coordinate 4,058,544 of NC_141385.1, forward strand.
AATGATTGATACCACATCTCAGGAAGTAGAGGTCTTAAGTTTGGATCCCCCCTTAGGGATTTTTTTTTTATTAAATAGAATTTACATGGTGGGTGTGGGAGCAGGAACTGTAAGTGCTTCGATATATATATAGGGTCAGGTTCAAGGGCCATATGAGAAAACATATGTAAAAACTTTCGTTTTTAATAAAATTTTAAAATATGGGTTAGAAATTTTGGATTGAGCTGATTTTTGTGAGGATGATCTCTATGATGGTAAGATCATCCAAAAAAAAAAAAAAAAATCAGCCCAATCTGAAACTTCTAACCCTATTAAAAGTGATTTAGAATGTGGACCGTCGATTTTTTACCAATTTTTCTCACTAATTTGTAAATCACTTTTGATGGATTTAAAAGTTTCTGATTGAGCTGATTTTTTGTGAGGATGATCTTTTCATCATAGTGACCATCCTTGCAAAAAATCAGCTCAATCCAAAACCTCTAACTCTTATTTTGAAAAACGAAAGTTTTTTCATATGTTTTCTCATATGGCCCTTGAACCGCCCCCATATATATGTTAGGTTCCGTTGACTCAAGAGACCCAACTAAAAAAATAACACAAGATCTTGATTATGTAAACACAAAATCTAATGGTTGACAATTATCCTCAGGATAAGCATCATTGAGATATGATCCCTATAAAATGTCAACCATTGGATTTTATTTTTTAATGGTTGGGATCTTGTGTTATTGTTTGATTCCTAATTCTTGAATAAATGGAACTCAATATATATATAGGGGAATGCTAAAGTCTAATACTTTATGGGGACGTTAGTATTGTCCAACACTTTTTTTTTTTTTTTCTAATAATACCCATCCTCATTTTGTCTTTTTGTGAAAAAGACAAATGTGTATTATTATTTTACACTATAAATGTTTGTTTATATATTAAATGCTATGAGCATTTAAGTATTTTGAATTAAATATATTTTTTTAGTAAATATTTTGGCGATTAATGCCAATATAATCAATGCATTTATTAATGACATAATAAATATATTTATTAATAACATAATAAATATATTTATTATATAAATGACTAACATGTCATTGTCTTTTTCACTAAAAGATAAAATTAGAAGGGTATTATTGAAAAAAAAAAGTGTTGGACAATGCTAACGTCCCCATGAGATCTTGGATGTTAGGTGAAACTCGATCGACTGATTCAACTTCAACTCCTGAACTTGAGCGTTAAAGTTGCTTATCTTCTGCTTCAACTTAGGCTAAACTCCTTCACCCGGTAAACCAGGAGATGAAAGATCAGCGTAAACAGGAATGCAATTGAATGAATCCCATCCCCTAGCGAGTCAGTTGAGGTTCTTTCCCGCAGACTTCCTTTCCCATGAGGATTACCGGTGCCTGCGCATAGTCTTTCTTATTACTCTCTGTGTGTCTGCTTCTTTTGTACATGTTTCGGTTGCGGTGGTGAGACCGGGAAGATCTATGTCAATTTAGGCAACTACTACTCCCGTTCCAGCGCCTACAACAGCAGCTACTCATGCGCCTAGGGACTCAGGTATATATATATATATGTGTCAGGTTCAAGGGCCATATGAGAAAACATATAAGAAAACTTTCGACGGTAAATAAAATTTTAAAATATGGGTTAGAAATTTTGGATTGAGCTGATTTTTTGTGAGGATGATCTCTATGATGGGAAGATCATCCAAAAAAAAAAAATCAGCCCAATCTGAAACTTCTAACCCCATTAAAAGTGATTTAGAATGTGGACCGTCGATTTTTTACCAATTTTTCTCACTAATTTGTAAATCACTTTTGATGGATTTAGAAGTTTCTGATTGAGCTGATTTTTTGTGAGGATGATCTTCTCATCATAGTGACCATCCTTGCAAAAAATCAGCTCAATCCAAAACCTCTAACCCTTATTTTGAAAAACGAAAGTTTTCTCATATGGCCCTTGAACCTGACCCTATATATATATATATATATATATATATATATATTATATATATATATATATATATATATATATTATATATATATATATATATATATATATATATATATATATATATATATATTAATTTGTGATGCATTACAATAAGGTCTACAATGATATATTAAATCATTAATTCATGTGCTTAGAATGAGATTAAGATTAGATCAGTTAGTATAATAGTTATGCACATGATCAGAGCTCTATCGGACCTAATAATCATTCAATTTCTCTATATAATAAAATATTATATGAGACAATATTATATCCAGTATTCAAATTATCTCTAACTCTAGTTACATTGGTGACACTAGGACTATAAATTTGGTTTTCTAACTTAGCCCAAGTTAGTAAAAAAATTTGGTTTAGGATATTGATTTTGAGCCTACTGTTGAAAATAAAAAATTCGTTATCTACATTGCGATGCACAAAACAACATGATAATTGATTTAATGGGTTTTGATGAAAATGGTGATACAATTCTTAGTGCACTCATTCAACAAAGCAATTCCCTTTGATTAATGGTTAAGCATAAGAAAATGATGTTATGTACGTTTCTTCTCTCTAGATTTTGCAAGTGATCGACTAAGAAACATTTCTTAGCTTTTGGAGAAGAGCTTGGAGGCTTGATCTTCTTTAGAGATATGTGAAATTTAATTTTTTGTAGAGGTTTTACGAAGAATTTTTTCTTTCTTGAGAGTTCATACTTGATCGACTAAGAAAGATTTCTTGACTTGTAGTGAACAGTTTTAAGGTTTGATCTTCTCTATTATTAGAGTTCAAGTCTCTATGGAAGAACTTTATATATATATATATATATATATATATATATATATATATATTATATATATATATATATATATATATATAGGGAAATGTTCAACAACAAACATTTTGGCAAAACATTTTTCAAAACATGGGTTAGAAGTTTTGAAATGGGCTGATTTTTAGTAAGGATGATCTCTACGATGAGGAGATCATCATCACAAAAAATCAGCCCATTCCAAAACTTCTAACCCCATCAAAGAATGGTTTACAAAAAATGGACGGTCCACAATTTTCCAACTTGTAAACATGGCGCTAGATGTTTTGGAATGGGCTGATTTTTGGTGAGGATGATCTCCTCACTGTAGAGATCATCCTCACCAAAAATCAGTCCTTCCAAAACTTCTAACCCATGTTTTGCCAAAATGTTTGTTGCTGAATATATATATATATAATATATATTATATATATATTATATATATATATATATTATATATAATATATATATATATATAGAGAGAGAGAGAGAGAGAGAGAGAGAGAGAGAGAGAGAGAGGTTCAGCAGCCCCTTATGGTGCCACACATGGTGGCACGCATTTTTTGTAAATTACTTTTCATGGGGTTACAAGTTTTGGAATAAGCTGATTTTTTGTGAGGATGATCTCTACGGTGAAGAGATCATCCTCACAAAAAATCAGCTCATTTTGAAACTTCTAACCCAAGTTTACAAGTTGAAGAATCGTGGACCATCCAATTTTTGTAAATCACTTTTGACGGGGTTAAAAGCTTTGGAATGAGCTGATTTTTTGTGAGGATGATCTCATAGAGATCATCCTCACCAAAAATCAGCTCATTCCAAAGGAGATCATCCTCACCAAAAATCAGCTCATTCCAAAGTTCTAACCCATATTTTGAAAAATGCGTGGCAGCATATGGGGCACCATAATGGGGCTGCTGCATTGCTCTCTCTCTCTCACACACACACACACACATATATATATATATATATATATATATATATATATATATATATATATATATATATATATATATAGAGAGAGAGAGAGAGAGAGAGAGAGAGAGAGAGAGAGATATTTTGTCATGTGAAAAAAAATATCCAAGATCCTTCCAAATGACCTAGGCTCTTCTATTTATAGGCTTAGGATATGAATATCTTTCCAATTGTACCCCTAGTTTTGATGGACTTTACCAATATATTTAGTCTAAATGTTATTTGATTATTGATCCATTTTGGGGGTTTTGAACTTCACAATGGGCTAAACCTGCTATTGGATGCACTGACGCCAATATATAATGTGGATCATTTTGACTTATTGGAACATGAGCTTTATCTGCAAAATTTCAAACCAAGTTGTAAAAGGTCCGTCCCCACTTAATGGTCCCAATTCCAATGTGTGGACCTACTTATGATTTTTAGGGTTTTTGTTGTAATTTACATAAGATATATGGTTCATTGGATAATTTCAATGGCTACACCCGTGCAAAGGTAGGGTCAAACTTAAAATTTTTAATTCATTTAATCCAGTTCAAACTAGGGGTCTAACAATGGTAGGTTGACTCTCTAAACGTACTACTATATTATATTGCATATATCTATGATGTAATTAGATTTATAATTTTGTCATGAAAAATAACTAAACCCATCATAAATAACAAATTTACTTTTATTCCAATTGTTTCTCAATTACAATAGAGATTGAATGCCTATTTTGATGAAAAATAACATTATAAGACTTTGAGCGAGGCATAAATTTAAAGTTTTACAAAATCCATAAATCAAACCAAGCTCAATCCAAACCTATTAAGGTCATTCACGGTTTTTGTCAACGCAGGCCCAATGACAATTTAGGTATGGCCAATCTCTTCAAGAATGCGTTATGGCTCACTCAAGCTCGGCCCAGACCCACCCATAAACAGTCCTTTGGGTTATTTTATATTAATGTGTGTAAGAGCAAAGATTAAAACCCAGGCTCCAAGGAGAAAGGGATTTGAATCGAAGTTGTACAAGATGAACCGATGAGTGCGTTGAAAACTTCTCAAATTGATTAGATTCAGGGCCCTCAGTTAGTTAGATTATAAATTGGGTTCAATTTTTTAGAAAATACATATATATATATATATATATATATATATATATATATCTATATATATATATATATATATATATATATATATTATTTTAGTAAATACTGGCCATAGCTAATAGACCGCTAGTCTAACTTTATTTACGATGCATGTCTTCTTAAGTCTTATAATTGATGACAATTCCCTCTATACTTATGTGAATATTTGAGATGCTTCATGTTTTTAAATAGATGACATGCCCTCGATGGCAATTCCCTCGAAGCTTTTGTGAATGACATGTCCTCTTTGACCTTGGCCTTCTCTTACAGATTAAAGAAAAATAACATCAATACCTTAGACTCCCTCCTCCTCATCATTATGAAAATAAGGATGTTTGGATTAAGGATTTTTAAATCAATTTTTCGAGACTGAAGTCAAGGGGCATATAGCACCAATTTGAAAAGATAGGAGTATTTCAAATATTCACCCAAACGTGGGGTTGCTACGCGTCATGAAAAGTTTTTTCCAATAATAGTCGGTGTCTTGTCCTTGCTTGACCTGCCACGTCGGCATCCTTGTCTTCAACATTGGATTTTACAGTAGTACTTCACATGTCTTGTCGTCCTCCACTGACATTGTCATGCAGTCATGTGGTCATGCGGTCATGCATAATGCACGACAGGTGTCTCAGACTAGCACATAGTGAATCGTGATTTTGAACATGGCCCCAAAATGTTGGTTGCAGAGTTTCTCATGTCTGAAGGAAAAAAAAAAAGACAGTGGGCCCATGGAAAGAGACCAATGTTACATTGGTGGCAAGGGAATTTTTCCATGTTGGGGCAATAAAGAGTAGAAAAAAACTGTGAGTACAACTAAGAGTGAAAAATAATAATTTTAAGAACGATTAAGAGTGAGAAAATTTTTTATGAGAATAATGGTAACAGATTTTTTATTCGTCGCTAAAATCTATTGCAATAGCTCACTAATGCCTAGGCCTTGAAAATTCTTGTGGGGGCAAGTGCCCCCACTCTAAATCCGCCCCTAAATGGTAGTAAGTGACAATGGATATGATTGGTACAAATCAGATAAAATAATTAATTTGATAAAATCAAATTTATATCCAATTAGATCAATCATTTTAATTAATTCATTCCTATAGTCCACCATGATATTTGAAAAAGAATAATTATAAATTAACTAGAAAAAAATCACTCAAAATTCACTCACTGACGAGGCATTTTTGAAAATTATTTAGTAAAAATGATATATATATTTTTTTATAATTTTAAAAATTATTATCAACATGATTATGTCATGGATCATAATTTTAATTATTTTGACTACAATGATTGAATCAGGTCTATCTTTTCAATATTCAAAGACCTTACCAATTAAGCTAGTTGGTCACTCTTAAAAAATTTTTAGAGTTGTGTTGCAGTGACCTTAAGTTAGAACTTTATATTACACTTCTTGACGAGAAAATGGATAACAATCATGCATGCTTTTTCACTTGTATCTTGATGAAAAGTATCTATACTTCTCATACACTTTCATGTCAAGAAGTGTTATATGAGATTCCAGGCTGAGGTCACTTTAGCATTATTCGAACTTTTATATTGCTAAGCATGTTTTAATGAGATTAGTAATTTGATGTTGGTGAGAGTTGAACCTAGGTCATTGTATCATCACCTAATGACTTTACCGATTGATGTGGTTGGTACCTGCATGGGTTCTATCTCCATCCCTACACATTAATTTACTTAGATGAATAATACTATTTTAAAGCTACTTAATAACAATTATGAAAAATGCGTAGGTGTGAGCTAATTTAGTTGGTAAAGTTTTTGGGTGATGATACCATAGACCTAGGCTAAAATCCCGTCAGCATTGAGTTCTTGAACTCATTAAAAACAAACTTACCAATAAATTAATAAATAAATAAATAAATAAATAAAGATATAGATATAATTATCTAATGGAATATATTAGTATTTCAATGGGCATCTTACAAAATCTGAATGGAAAGATGTACAAATTACAAACTATATATATACAATACTTATGATATTAGTAAATTTATCATTTTGTGAACTATTGTTTCTAGTTTCTACAATGTTACTTGACTTTAGTTAGTTTTATATCATGATACATGAAAACGTGTAAATCAGTGATTAATCAATGATTTACTCTAAATCATTGATTAATTAGAAGAAAAAAAGAAGAAGAGAGAGGATGTACTTAACCTTATTTGAGACATTGGTGACGATGATCATAAAATGTGCTTAACAACAACTTAAAAAATGACAGCTTTCCGGTCAGAAAAAAATAGAAAAGAAAATGAGAGAACATTTAGGAGAAGAAAAGTGTTGTGGACCATAAAAAAGATATCCCCATCATTAAACATAACTTACAGCAAATATTACAAAATTCTTTGCTTATTCATCCACGATAATGTTAATAAAAGGATTTCTTGCACATATGGACAGCATTAAAGATAAAACACACCAAGAGACGAAAAGTGAGAAGAAAGAAAAAAGAAGAAAATTTCTTTGAGATGTGGATACATCTACTAGTAGGATAGATCGTCGAATTCGATTTTAAGTGAAATTACCATCACACCATCAGGAATTTTAAGCAATCAAGAACAAGTGGGTGGTATTTTATGAATTCCTTGACGTTGTAGATCGACCAACACACTCTCATGTGATGGAGGCTTGAGCCCAATAGGAAGTGGCAGCCATGGATTTGATAAAACATCTCCTACAGCTGCATCTATGCTCTCTTTGGACTGTTAATGCCACAAAAGAAAACAAATTATTAAGCATGTAGTATTGTATTATTATTCACAAGGTTTTTATAGGGGAAATTACTAAAGCAATTGTATATTTTGCAAAAAAAATTATTGAACCAGTCATCTTTTCTAATATGTATGAAAATGGTGCAATTTTGTAAATGTGATCATACAACATATAATCGATTTGGTGAAAATAAATAATTACAAAATCCAATTGAGCCATTTATTTAAATGTAAAAAAGGATGGTTGGATCAACAATTTTTTTGCAAAATACTAGTAGAACACCCACTTGTATGTAAATCATTACCTATACATAAAAAATGTTCCACGTAGATACCTAACGTTGCTATAGGAATGAGACACTGTTCTGGATTATGATTCATATAAGTTAGTGTGGTTGTAAAATCGGGACCACAACATTTTTGGGAGCAAAGTCGTGAACTAGCTACAAAATCTCCTTAAAAGAAGAGAAAATCTTTACAAGTATTGCATATGAATTTTGCACATCCCACATATTCGGCATACCTCCTTAGGTTAATATAATTGGAGTTCTTTACATGCCATACAATGTACTTTTTCTGCCCAATAACATTGAATAAATACTTACACCACCCTATGTAAACCTACACACCAAAAGTTAAATTGGTTGAAGATCTCTAACGTTGAATTCAATTATTTTTCATTAATGATTCACAATCAATTTACAGACTTGGGTTTTGACCTTGGTATCACATCTCATCTCATTAATGAACGATACCAATACGACTCAGATGAATTATCTTGGTATCTAAGACAAGATGAACATTTTTTTTTTCTTTTCTTTAAATTCTTGAAATGATGATCAAGAAGAAGAAGAAGAAGAAGATCTCAGTGATGACATCACATCTCGTTCACAAACAATTTGAGATGAACAGAAATATCGAGATAAAATGAACAGAAAGAACTAGGGGTCTGTATGATTGTAGGGAACCTGTCTTCAAGGGAATGTGAATTCTTTCCAAAAATGATCATGGAAAAATAATTTATCCGAGAAAATGAATTCCACCATTGGATTGAGAGTTGATTTTTAGTTTTGGAAGTGGCATAAACACGAGAGAATAACATTTGGACAAAGGAAAATCATTTTTCTGGGGTGGCGCGGGAAAATATATCCCCAAATGTGGAAAATTGATTTGAATGGGAAAATGAATTCCAGGGAAATGGCATAAACATACTCCTAAAAATCATAGAAATTCCTTACGAGAAATCACCGTTCCAACCATTTTCCATGGCCAATCATACAAACCCCAGAATTAAATTATTTTCCTTCCAATAAACACTAATCTAAAATATTCGATCAAATTCACTGAGTTTAGTTTTAAAACTAATGCTGATGGTAAGGGCTTGGATCCATAGCTCAGTAGGCTCGGTGTTGCAAAGCAACTATGAAGTTGTGGATTCAAGTCCAGCTTACCCATAAAAAAAAATAATGCTGATGAGAATTGAATCAAACAATTTTTTTTTTCTTGTAATTTCTTAAGAAAAGAAGGGAGGAAGCTTCTTACTGGATGGAAGTCAAATGGAGGGTGGGAGTGTGATTGGCCACTTGGGACACCAATGTTGTGGTCTACTTTATACATGGCTTGAGGTGGAATGCCTGGAACAGGTGGAGCAGGAAATCTCTGCATTCATTTTGACCAACAAAGTTAATCATTCCTTTCTCTCTATGGATAATTATTTCTTCGCTAAATTGTGGAGATCATCTTAAAAGAAATCAATAAATTTTTAAATTTTCAACCTCACGAAAAGTTGGCTTGAAATTAGAAATCTAAATTAGCATTTAAAGAAAAAATTGTATGTTACACCCCAAATAGGATTAATGAAACACCAAAGTCCTTATCTAGAATTTCTTAGAATAATCTAAATAAAATAAGCCCTATAGAGAAAAAGGAGAAGAGAGAGAGAGAGAGAGAGAATTTGACTCTAAAAAATAATTTGAAACTTAACCTAGTGTAAAAAGTTATTTTCCTTCAAGAATGTAAATCACCATCCATATTGCCAGAATATTTTCTAATGGGAATAATTATCTCAAAAAGAACAATTTTTAATTGTGGAAAATTCTAATCAGCGCTGAAAATCTTAAAACATTTCTACCACATCCAACACTAAAATGCATCATTTCTGCTACATTTCCCAAGGTGTAATCAACCGCCGACAAGCATTTTGTGGAAAATTCATATCGTCCAGAACATATTTTTTCCATATCATATGTATAAATGAAAGGGAAAAAGACACCAAGAGCAAAAGGCAAGTAGTTACCGCTGTTGCTAGTGTTGGAGGGAAACATGGAGTCCCTGGTGTAACAGCATTCGGTACCTAAAAGAGCAAAGAAATTAGAGAGAGAGAGAGAGAGAGAGCGAGAGAGAGAGAGAGAGAGAGAGAGAGAGAGAGAGAGAGAGTATTACTTGGTGGTGTGGATGCCAGTATGAAGGATCTGGTGGTGGTGGAGGAGCTGCCCATGGTGGTGGAGACCGAACAAGATGTTTTGGCCACATGTGCATCAATGAACGATCAACGGTGGGATGTCCCCATACGTGCACGGGTGGGAAAGGCTGTAAGGGAGTAGGGGGAGTGAAACCCATTGTTGATGGAAACCATGGGCTCATGTCTCTCTTGCTTCCTCCTTGAACGCCGCCATACATTTGTCTTCGTTGATTCCAGCTTGCCGCTTCAGCTTCTCTGGCTCGCAAATGTTTCTGATGCGACCGATATTTCTGCACAAAATCCACAAATTTCATCTTCAATGCCATAATTCTCCTTTACCATAGTTTTCCTAGCTAAGATACATTTAATTCCAGACAATCGGTAATCGGGTTGTTTGAACAAAGAATAGTGAGAATTTAAGTTCATTTAAAGGTACCAAAATTATATTTTAAGGAACTTAAGTGCATAGATTGGCATATTACAAGAACCAGTAGAACTTAAAAGCTCCTACTCTTTTTTTTTTTCCTTTTTGGTTTCGATTTTGGAATTCCATAGGATTAAAAATGTTATTCTTCCATTATCAGAATCAGGATCAACTAAATTTAAAAAAAAAAAATGTAGTAGCACCCATACCTTGATTTTTAGAAATTTTATTCTTGTGTTTTTGAGCTAAAATGATGGTTGTTTTTATTAAGGTATATATATAATATTTCAGGTCAAAATCGTAGAAACATACTCAGCTAAAATGGTTTCTAAGCTCTAGATTCTAAAAATCAATTTTAAGAAAAATTGCAGCCAAGCGAGATTCTGAAATTTTTTTTCCATAATCTGATTCTTCTGACACAAAAAAGTCAAATAAAGAAGGTAAAAAAATTTGTCTTAACAGACTGATGAGATAGATTTAAAAAAAAAAAAACAACAAAAACAAAAAGGAAACTCAACTCAACTATAACTTCTAAAGAAGATGGAAAAAAGAAGAATACACACAACAAAACCCTAAAAATGACAGGAAGAGATGTACTTGAAGGTGACTAGCAATGTTGTGGCGAGTTAGACAATCTATGCCCATAAGCTCTAATATCCTTGATGGCACTGCCTTATCCATGCCTAGCTGTTCCACTGCTTGAACAAACCGCTTATGCAGCTCTGGAGTCCAATCGACCTACACACAATTCAAAAAAAAAAAAAAAAAAACACTTAGAGAGAGAGTTAAAAAAACACTTCCTTCTCCCTAGAAAATATTCCAACAATGTATGAGATCTACCCATGACTCTCTTGATATCTTTGAATCCCATTAAATATGTGACAACCCATAAATAACCATAATTAAGGGAGAGAGAGCAAAGGAACCTTAAGATCTTCATAACCCTAATAGAATCTATATACAAAAAAATGGAAACAAATCTAACCAAAACGGAATATTCTCAGATATTTAATCGGATCTCAACCTAACAACCTAATATTTGTTCTATGGGATAAAATGAAGTGCTGTATCATAACATACCTTATTAGAATAGATCGTATTTGATGCTCTAATACTGAGAAACACCAACCTTAACTAACCAGTTCAAGTTAATTAACACAGACCCATTACTATTTACCTTCATTTTTCGCTTTCCTTGGGAACTTTTGCTCTTGTTCCTAGATTTTCGACCTTTACCAATCTCCTTCTGTGATCGATTCACCTTAACTAATTCATCTCTCTTACTCATGATTTCTTCTCCTCGACTCGAGTTTGAACCAGAACCCGAACCCGAACCTCTGTCTTCTTCATCATTACATTCATTCTCCTCCACCTCCCTAGTTGACACTAATATGTTAGTTTCAGATTCCTCACCACCGCTAACTGAAAACTCGGCGAGTAGATCTTGGTCCATCTCCAAATCTGGCAACACATCTCCATCACCCATGCCGATAAAGAGATCATCCATATCATCGAGCAAATTTCCACAGGAGAAGTCATCAAACCGGATTGAAAAATTCTCCATTTCTCCCTCCCTTTCATTGTTACAACAACTCAAAGGTGACACAGCAAGCATTCCAATATCGAAATTAAAACTTACTCAATAATTTTAGCTCACTGTACTACACCAAGGATCATAAATTATAATATTTGATAAAAATGAGTTTGTTAGCTGGGTATTTGTGAAAGACCAGTGGGTTCTCCGGCAAATCGTTCCTGGAAAATCTGACTAAGGAAGGGACAGACAATTCAGTGTTTGTGGTTTGTTTACGCTTGCTTTTTGGATTGTGGAGAGGTTGGATCTCAACCACAACTTGTTTGGGTTTTCTGAGATTTGTTTGTATGTTTTTTTGTTTTGGAGGGGAGGTTGAGGTGGAGGTTGTGGACTGAAATATTTTGAAGAATAATAAAAAAAAATTGGCTCTCAGCTTTTTAATGGTTTTGCTTTTTCAGGATAGTCTAGATGGAAAGCAGATCCAAATTGATGTCAGAATGTAGGGTTGAAGTCGAGTGATTTTTTGCTCATGATGATGTGACCAAATTTGCTCACAGACCAACAGCAGCGTGACATATGGTGTGAATTACATCAGCAATAGAGGATTGATTGTTTGCTTATAATGTAAGCAAATTTGCTCACATTCCTACACCGTCTTGACATGTGGCGCAGTTGATATAAGTAATAATCAGAGAATTTTTTTCTCTCTCCTATCATGATAAAAAATCTAAATTTCTTCATAAGATATCTTGTTACCTTGAAGATGAAATTTTATGAATTAAAAAAAAAATAAAAATTTTCACCATTGCATTTTAATATTAAATTTTGGTGTTCGGTAACCATCCATTTTCAATACCATTAATCAAACTTAATTTTTTTTGTTTTTTTAATTTTTTACCATGAGACTTTTCATGAAATCTAGAAGGTTGTAGTGTTTGATTGCAAATATGATAATCCGTTTAAATCCTATAATACTTTTTAAAATTTGAAATCTTAAAATAAAGATTTCTAGGTAGTGGATATGCGAATAGGAGAGAGAAAATTTTCTTTTATTACTTTCGTATCAACGCCATCAAAATGGTGTTTGTCTGTGAGAAAATTTGCTCATAGATTAACACCGTTTTGACATATGGTGCTAATGACATAAGCAATAATATGAGAATTTTTCTCTCTTGTTCATGGTAAAAAAATCGAAATTCCCTGATAAAATCATCTCACATTGAAAAATATGATCCAATACAAAAGCGGTGTAGAGGATGAAATTTTATGAATTTCAAACAAAAATTTTTTTTTAATTATTTTTCACCGTTGTATTTTTATTTTAAATTTGGGTACTCAGTAGTCGTCCATTTTCAACACCATTGATTAAGCTCAAAAAAAAATTCCGATATTTTTACCATGAGGCTTTTCATGAAATCTAGAAGGTTATGGTGTTCGATTGCCAATATGATAATATAGATCCCACAATATTTCTTAAGATGAAATCTAAAAATAAATATTTCTCAGCAATGGATGTGTAGGCAGGAGAGAGAAATTTCCCTCTTATTACTTACGTCATCAGTGCCACATGTCAAAACGGTGTTGGTCTGTGAGCAAATAATCACTCGCAATAGAGATGAAGCTTCTCTCTTGCCCGCACGTCCTCTGCCCAGAGACTTATTTTTTAAGATTTCAAGTCTTAAAAAGAGTTGTTGGGCTCATAATGATTATCACATTGATAATCCAATAACATAAACTTCTAGATTTCATGAAAATATTCATATTCAAAGAAAAAATATGTATAAAAAAATTTATACTTCGACCTTCATCCAAGGTGTTTAAAATGGATAGCTACCAAGCTCCAAAATTTAAAAATAAAATTCAAATGTGCAAAATAATTATTTTTTTTAAAGTTCATATAATTTTGCCCCTCTACAACCCCATTGCATTGGATCATGTTTTTGAATGCCACAAGGTGATCAAATCAGAAAGTTTTCTTTTTATTTTTTACTATGGATTGGAGAGAAAAACTCTCTCTCTTATTGCTGATGCCATTTGTATGTCATGTCAAACAATTGTTGGGCTATGAGTAAGTTTGCTCACATCACTGTAAGCAAAAAATCACTCGATTGGAGTCTATCTATTATACATTAAATAAATGGAGAGATTTTGGTGGATATGATATAACAATACATTATTATCTTTTAAAAAGGGAGATACATCCTTCCTTAATTTAATATTCATCCAATATATTTAGGACATTTAACATAAAAATTTCATACATTTATAATAATGAAAAAAAAGAGTTACTTTTTTTCCTAATACTTAAAGTAGGGCTATTTACTATAGTAACTTACGTTTTTGGATAAAAATACCCTCACCTACAATTTCTCTAATAAACCCTTGAAAAATAACCTTCTAAATTGTAACTTTGATCCTCTCAACATTTTATATCATTGAAATAGTGAGAAAGATAGATCCATCATCTCTATCAAAACCAACTAAAATGTCATTAGGGTTCACCAAAGAGGCTATAGATTTGAAGAATAATAGTGAATATTGTAGATCTATGCACTCACTTATTTGATCCATGATCTAGTGAAGATTTCCACCAAATGTTATCAATCACTCCTTGATTTCAAGGAATTTTGATGGTTTTGTTCATAGAATTTACCTAGTACACGTCGAACCTCAATGTTGGAATATATTATAGCATTAAGGCTCAATGATACCTCTTGTCGAGATTCGAAGTTGTAGATATTTTTCTCTTACAGAAACTTTTATTAGACAATTTCGTTGATGTTCTACAATAGATACTATTGAGCCTAGACGCTATAATATATTCCAATATAGAGGTTTGATGCTAGATAAATTTTATGAACAAAAACGTAAATTTTGTGAAATCAATTTTTTTAACAACTATTTTCCATTTATATAATTATGGACAAGAAATATATTAAGATCATTATAAGAATATATATAATGATAACATTTGATAGAAATCTTCAATACATCGTGGATCAAACAAGAGAGTGCGTAAATCTACAAGGTTCATTGTTGTTCCTAAAATCTAGAGTCTCTTTGATGAACTTCAATGGCTTTTTGGTAAGTTATGGTAGAGAGAATCTCTCTCTCTCTCTCTCTCTCTCTCTCTCTCTCTCTCTTTCTCTATCTATGTATATGTGGTATAAAATGTTGGGAGGGAGAAAGTTACAATTTAATTGATTATTTTTCAAGGATTTATTAGAGAATTAAATTGTATGTGAGGGTATTTTTGTCCAAAAACATAAGTTATTGTGGCAAAAAGCCCTATTTTGAGTATTTAAAAAACAGTGGCACTTTTTTCCATTGCCATAAACGTATGGAAATTTTTATGCTAAATGTCCTTATATTTAATAAGAGAAGGAACATTATAAATTGTTTCCTTAGAAACGTTTTTTCAGAAAAGAAGTTATTTCTCTAAAATTTGAATTTCATATTCACTTTAAGAAAAAATTCTATAAAATTGATCCAATTTATGAAAATTATTATGTTAAATCAAGAATTCAAAGCTAGAAATAAAATTATGCACTTCTTCTATATAAACCATTTTTTACTTATAAGTAGCTCATCTAGGCATTACATTTCAAAGAAACTGAATTTTTTTTTTATTATTTTTTTTAAAAGAAATTATTTATTAACTTATCTATCTTTCTTTGGCTTGATCTAATATATAAATGAAAGAAATCATGTTTTTACGAAATATTCACCTTTTCATTTAGAAATTATTATAAATTAAAAAAATATATAAAATAAATATTCAAGTTGAAAATTAAAGAACAAGAGAAAGACCTAAAAGAATGTGGATGGAAAACTGAAAGTTGATATCAATTCACAATAGGAAGAGGTGAGGATTGGATTGTCAATTGATCAGATCAGATGCAGTATTTGATATGTGTTGATTTGATAGCCTTGGTTTAAGATGAGGATTTGGGTTTTGATAAAGATCCAATTTAATAACGCCAGATTGATTATGGATCAATAATATACCCCAATAGGACTCGAACCATATACAATGGGAGAAAGAATAATATATATTATTTAAATGTAAAAAATATGAAATTTATTTATGTTCTTATAGCAAATTGAATTTATCTGATCCAGATCTAGATCTTAATGTTGAGAGGTAATAATTAAAAAAACCAATCAGATCAACTCCAATTCAGATTCAATCACAACCCATAAATAAGGAATCTGGTCAGGCAAATGGTAGTTAAGTTATAAAAAAAAAACTTTACTATCACATCGGCATTAGTTTAGACATACCCTCGTGTTTTCAAATCTGGATGACATGCTACTTTGATGTAGGTTTTACAACGGAAAAAACTTTGGAGCGGCAGCCTGCTTGGAAGTTTTGGTTGAACCCTCCTCTTTGGATTACACGTTGTATAAGGAGGTCTCTTAAATATTAGTGAAAATGTAGGGGCATGAAATAAATACAAAATACATGTGTCAGGATGTAACGAGGAGTCGATTTTTTGCTCACAGTGCTCACAGATTCCTCGCCTCGTCAAGCATAAAGGATAGTTTCGTAACTAAAAGAGTACTATTATAAATTAGGAATGCCATTCAACACACGTGGGTACGTGTGATTGATATAACGAGGGTTCTACCCAAATTTTAAAGCGGCCTGCCCACTTCAAAGTTGACTTGTTTTACAATAGATAACTAGAAAATGTTTTGAAAGCCCTTGTCTTCAACTACTAGTAAAAATCCATTGATTAATTTCTTCTTAAAAACAGTCATCTTTAAATTGTTACTTTTTAATTTAAATTATTTTTAATATGTTTTACTTCATCTTCATGATCATATCTCTATGACTAAATTTTTTTAATACTATAATGAGGGTCTTACCCAAATTTTGAAGTGGCCTGCGCCGCTTCAAAGTTGACTCGTCTTACAATAGATACCTAGAAAATGTTTTGAAAGCCCTTGTCTTCAACAGCTAGCGAAATTCCATTGATTAATTTCTTCCCAAAAACAGGCATCTTTAAATTGTTATTTTCTAGTTTAAATTATTTTTAATATGTTCTACTTCATCTTCATTATCATATTTTTTTCTACATAAAAAATCCATCCTCATGTTCTCGAGGTTTGAAGGTTGAAGAAGATAAAATTTTAATGTACAAGACCAAGAAGGTATAAAATATCACATCATCTGGATTGATCATACGACAACAATCAATACAAATCTTGACAAAGGTATGATCTAGTGAAAATCAAGAGGAACATACAGGAAGTATTTAAGATTTTAACTAGAGATATCTATTATATCACATGGTATGATTTGATTTGATTTGATTTATTTATTTATTTATTTTTTATCATTTTAAGGAAGGAATTCAATATGGATAAACACTTAATTGCATAACGTTACTATCGATGACAAATTTCATAAATCTATATCGATATTCGTGAAATAAGATTGCAAATGATTTTGTTGATTTTGATGAAATGGAGATACATATCTCAATGTTTTCCTCTAATTAATAGTCAAACATAAAAGCAAAAATGACAACGTTTGTGTAGCTTTCTCCTCTCCAGGCTTCACTCATGATCGGTTGAGAAAGTAGCTCTTGACGTGTAAATGATTGCTTTTAATGTTAAATCTCCTGTAGAAGTTTATGTAGATTTTCTCCTCTTCGACTTTTGCGCTTTATCGATTGAGAATAATTATTTGACTTCTGAAGAAAGGCTTTTGAACTTGATTTTCTCTTGAATCATAATTCAAGTTTTTCTTAAAAACTTTGATTTGTCTCTCGAGAAGAGCTTCAGAGCTTATTCTTCTCTAGAGGAAGAGGTTCTATCTTTTGAAAGAAAGTGATCCAAATTTCTCAAAATGAGAGAGGTTTTGGTATTTATAGATTTAAGGTAAGATGATATTTTCCAATATGGCCCCAACTTAATCGAATTTTATAAAATCGATTTAAGTGTTATTTGATTATTGATCCAACTCATTTTTAGTGGGTTTTGGACTTAACCATGGGCTAACCCATTCGTTGGGTGTATGGGCTCAATACATAATGCGGATCACTTGAAATTTGTTAGATCATGGACTTTATTTATGAAAAACTAAACTCAAATCATATGCGGCTTGTCCTACTTAATAAACCCCAATTTAGACTCATGGACTTGATTTTAATCTAAGGGACTTGTGTTAATTTAGAAAATGACGAGGACTCATTTAAATTTGGATGCTTGCAATTACCTTAATTAAATAAAGATCAAATGAGTAGCTTCCTTTTTAAGGTTAAATATTTTGTCTATTTAAAGGGATGAATTATGCATTGTAAAGAGGATCCGGAAAATAGAATAATGTAAAGATCTCTTATGTTTTTATATATGTGATGTTTTGTGTTCATGTGGTTGATTGGTGGATCCTAAAAAATCACATTCACAAATAAGATCATAAAAAACTTTCATCATTAAGTTATTAATCTCTTGACAATCCTTGCACTTCTTTAAAAAAAAACTATATCTTATTCTTGAGATTTGAAGGTTAAGAAGAAATAATCTAAACGAAGCTAAGACAAGGGTTAAAACTCTTAAACCTGAAAGTTGAAGATGACTGGTTTTGAGGAAAAAATTAGGGGATTTTTACTACAATAAAACTAGGTCAATGGGGTTTATCTCTAATATTATCATAACGTGTGGGTAGGTACAATCATCCTAAAAAGTTCTATGTTACATTTGTTGTTTGAAAAAAGCAAACCATAAAGAATAATAGCCGTATGGGAGTAACATTCAAATGTATATCGTGGGAGACATTTCTGATGTGGATGTGTGTTAAAACCATAGATGATTTTCATTGAGATATAAGTGATATCTGGATGAAAGCATTTATTGTTCTAACACACATACATGCCAGAAATGCCCCAAGTGATGTACATTTTAATGTTAGTTCAGCAATATCTAACAAATAATGCTGAAGCGACCTCAAGATTGGACTTCATACAGCATATCTTGACTTGAAAGTGAATAAGAACCCTCGATGCTTTTTCACTTATATCTCGAGAAAAATCATCTATAGTTCTCATACACTTTCATGTCAAGGTGTGTCGTGTGAGGTCCAATCTTGAGGTCACTGCAGCATATCTTGACATGAAAGTTTATAAGAACCCTCCATGCCTTTTCACTCATATCTCAAGAAAAATCATCTATAGCTCTCAGACAGTCACTACAACACGACTCAACGATAATATAGTCAAAAGTCATGAGGACCTCTATAGGATGCAGCACAACGTTAGTTGGACTCATGAATTTCTTGCAGGAAAATGACAATGCAGCGTTGTGAAAGGACAAAAATGTCTTCGTCTATCCGTCAATTTCTAGGGCCGTTTGTTTTGACCAGAAGCCTTGCAGATGGATGCTTTAATGATAACCATTAACAACATGGTTTTTAAACTCGGTAGCTTGTCTCCTCTCGCTCCAATACCGAGTCATCTCGGATGAGTTTTTCGATACGTTTGAGTTTAAGACGTCTTGTGAGACAAATCAAAAAATTGAACGTGACTCGTAAATCTCGATTAAAAAATGACTTTTATGAGTTGGTCTTGTTGAACTCTGATACCGAGTTAACTCAGGCGATACATCTCGATCTCGGATGAGTTTAAAAACCATGGTTAACAAGGAATGATAAGTACTATTTACTCAATCGATCCAAAGCTTGCAATTCATCTTGTCATAGAGAACACATAATTGTTGATCATGATCATTCAATGTTTGATCAAGATCATGATCCATGGCCTTAAATTGAACAATGTACCCTAATCATTGGATAAGTGGAGCTTATATATATATATATATATATATATATATATATATTTTGGAATATGGTAAGATATCTCACCCTTTGGGATACCCCCTAAGTTTCCCAATATGCAGCAAAATAAGTCATAAGCCCATCTAGTTTTGAACTCATAACCAAAGGGAGCAAACAATCCACCAATAGAATAAGCATTAAACTAAAGTTTATTGAAATTCTTTGATGATAGGTAAGGTTGAAGGTCGACTCTGAGTTACATTCGAGTGTTGCGTCTCGACACTGGGTGAATTTTAGGAACTATACCCTAAAAAATCCATGCAATCATTGAGTTATTGACTACTATTTTTCATTATTTTACTTTGGAAGAGAAATATATCAAGGTTGTTAATAATAATTAAAAAAAAAAATTTAAAACATATAAAAGAAAGAGAGGTGAAAGTGGTGGAAAATTCCAATGGATCGTGGATTGAATACGAGAGAGGATAGATCTACAAGATTCACGATGGTTCTTCAAAGCTAGAGGCTTGTTGGTGAACTCCACTGGTTGTTTGGTACGTTTTGGTAGAGAGAGTAGAGAGATCTCTCCCTTGTTCAATCGTATAAAAGATTGGGAGGGAGGAAGTTGTAATTTTCTTGAATATTGTTCCTAAGGGTTTGCTAACAAAATTGTAAATGAGAACATTTTTGTCCAAAAACATGAGCTACTGTAACAAATGAGTATTATAAAAATATTTGCCAGTTTTTGCCATTATGTTATACCTAATTACCTATAGACTTTTTATGCTAAAACTCCTTAATTTAATTCAAATATGTTTATTTCATTATATTTGGTTGTTACTATTTAATTAGACTAATAATTTTATTATAAATTTTATAAATACAATAATTTTATTAATTGAGCACTTATCGAATACCAGTTAGGTACCTAAAGGAGACCCGATTCTTATCGGATCCTTAATACAGCTACCCAAAAATGATTGGTCCGTAATGTTAAACCCAAAACCAACTAATGAGTTCCGGGTACCTCGGGTAATTGGGTACCAATTGATACTCTTAACCATAACAATGATATAATGCATCTTAGTCATATTATTATAATGCAACTAACAAATTTCTATTACCTTCTTGCAATTGCATGGTCTTTTGGAAAGGGAACATGCAATTGAGTACATTTAATACCATCCATTGACTTCCTGAAGATATTGTCAATGGATAGCCACAAAAATCCGATCATGTTTTATTATGGCCGCTAACTGCCTGCTTGTGAAATTCGTCTCCATTGCATTCTTCTGCTCATTTTTTAATATGTTGAAATTGATTGTCCAATAAATTAAGTTTTTCATGATCTTTCCTAGTAGCCTACGATGTATGATTGTGCGATTTGAATATTAAATCATGGTTGACGCAAATCTAAACATTTAAAGGATGATGCGCAAAGCAATGATATAATGCATCCCATGCATATTATAGAATGCATCTAACTGATGCCGATTAGTTTCATTTTGGAGTAAATGTCTCTCCTTTAGTACACGCACCCCAAATGAGTTTTACTTGCAACTTGAATGCATAGGACCATATCCTCTAGTAATGAAGTGAAGAACATGCACTTAAGTCGTTTTGTGGATGATATTTTAGATGATTCAAACTATCGTCACTCTCATCAATATGATTATTGGAAAAAAAATAAAAATAAAAATAAAATTACTCCCTTCTACTTTTAGTTTTGTATAACATATTGATTTAAAATAATGATTAAATTAATAATACATATTTTTCAACTTAGAGATAAACTTTTTGTCTGATTTTATAAATACTTGAATGGATTGAATTTTTTGTAAGAATGACTTCAGAGGTATGGAAAATTTATGTACCTTTGGATCATCAACTATGATATTTTTAATATTTACACGGTTCTTACAAGTAGGAATACAAATAGAAAGTAAGGATGAGGGGTATGCATACTAACATTTTTAATCCATCAGTTGCAATTGGTGGCTATTAAGATCTAGCTCTCACGATTGAATTTCTACCTTAACCTTTGTTTTTTTTAGGTTGATTGTTTTGGATTAACAAGCTAGTCAATCTGATGACCTAGTCCCTCATTACCTAGGATCCGTACGATATTCAAACTAACCTCTTGGTGTAGCTTAAATTAGTTTTCTTTCAAGGTGTTCTATCTTTACTAACATAGACACGTACACACCCGAGAGAAAACATACACACTTTTGTATAATTAGGAAATTTAACTCTTACGATCATCCAAATCATATAGTATGAGAATATAAATTTCATCGTAAATAAATAAATTGTATTCTCTTGTATGGATGAGGTCTGTTTTGAAAAAATAATTGTGATAATCTGACGTTCTTTTTTAAGACGTTCACTTTGTGCACCCCTATTAGAGAATCAAAGATCCTTTGCTTCGAGATACACAAAAAAAAAAGATTTATGATTATATAACTATCAGGCCAGAGCGTACGGGGGACATCTGAAAAAAGAGCGTTAGATTATCATTAGTAAGAAAAAAATGGAAAAAAAAATGGAAAAAAGGGGGTGGTAGACTAATTGACAACAAAAACAAGAACAAAAAAGACTAATTGGGATAAGATTGACTCGAGCTACAATTGGGATTGACTCTGGCAGAATACTATAAAGTGACTAGGTATGCCACACCTAGGTCCTCTTAATAAATTAAACATTTATAATGTCTGATGGATTTGAAAAGTGACCCACCAATGATTGGCCTCATTGAAATTTTTTATAATTATTCAATCAGCCAATTTTGACCCTAAAGGACTCTATTATGCACATACAAAACACATGCATGGACTTGCATTTTCACTTTTTGGGGGAGATTGTTGATGAGGGAGATATACGCAATTAAAAGATTGGGACTGTTGATAATCTTGTATGTTGACCAAGGTGGTAACTGGGTCAAGTTCAACTTTGTTTGGACTTGATCAATGTCCAGTGAGTCTGAGCACCTTTGGGTACATGGCGCCCATGACTGCATTCGGAGGCATCGGAGTTTTCTTTGTTCTTTGTTCGGTTGATGTGATTGTTCATGCCTAGGAGATAACAGAGTATTTTTTTTTTTTTTTTTCAAACTTATATCTATATATATATATATATTTTGGAATAGTGAACTTTAATTATTTGCTGCCATGGACGTAGGTTAAGGCCAAATCACAAAAATTATGTGTTCTTGAGTGTTTGCTACTATTATATATATATATATATATATATTGTTTTATCAAATCTGTTATTAATCGAGTGAGTGAGCAAGTGAGTGTGTGTGTGTGTGTGTGTGTGTGTGTGTGTGTGTGTGTGTGAGGGTTATTGCAAGACCTTCGCATAACATATATGATATGTTTAGCTGATCCAAATTTTTTTGAATGAGACTTTGATGATGAAGAGAATATTGAAAATGAAGTATATGAGTTGTTTATTGTTAACGAACTGGGTGCGGAACGACTGTGATTGTAGCCAGATAAGAATTGGTTCTCTCCCTTTTTAAGCTCAAGCTGTCTCCATGGACTAGTTAACCTCTATGGACCAATACATGAAAAAAGGGGTAACTTTAACGTCAGATCCATCGAATTTGTTTGAATTTAATCAAATTTGACGAACAAGGACCTTCACGTCTAATTCACCTCCTCTTTTTTTCTTTTTTCTTTTTTCACGTAGTGGACTCTGAACCATGGACTTAATGGGCATCTCTCAGACCACTTATTGGAAGCTGGGAACAGTGACTATGTCATTCCAAGGGGGCACATTTTACTTAGAAGTTTATATCAACTATTTCGAGACATAGATGTCTTTATTGGTGGTCACAAAATCAAGGACCTCCAAACATGAGGATGGGTCAGCAATAATTGTTATTTCTGGTGCTTAAAAGAGGTCCCCTTACCCTTTCTCCTTCCCTTTTCTATGTACCTTGTCTCCACCCTTAGACAATCCAAAAACCTAGCTCTGACCCACACCTCCAATAATGCAACTCAAATTAGGGTACATCTAGTTTTATTCAATTTTTTAATATAAACACCCTCAAATTCTTGCTTCGATGGAACTTGATTGATTGTTGACCCAGCAACGGAAATCATTATTATTGAGATCGTCAATGGAAAACATCAATGGTTGTTTTGGTGGGCCCGGCCTGTCGATAAGGGTCAATCAGGTCGATTTAAAAACTGAAGGTGTGATTAAGGTTAGGATGGATTTGTATCTATCTCCTTTGAGATTTTTATGTGGGGGCTCATTTGTGTAATTGTCACCATCTGAAGTGGTAGGTGTTATGCAACTGTACATGCCAGAGATTGTACTCCATACAATGAGAATCCATGCAAAAGGTGTTCCAAAAACTTCATATATTTCACTAAAAGGAAGACTGGCATTGGGAATCTTTATAAAAAGAGTATTTTAGAAATACACCCTGTTAAATTGGTGATACTAAGTTTACCCCTCTGTAAAGTGCAATATTAGATTTAACACCCCCCTCCGCCTCTAACTGTAAGTCAAGATTGCTTTTCCTGAACGATTTAATAGTGAAATTTTGATTTTGATTTCATTTTTTTTTTTTTTTTTTTCGAAATTTTTATTTAATAATTTAAGTATTTGAAAAAAAATCAAAAAATAAAAAAATCGTTGTTAAATCATCAAGAAATTACGACATTGACTTATGATCATCAAGGTAAATCTAATCTTGCATTTTACAATGAGGTAAATCTAATATCACCAATTTAACAAGAGGGCATTTCTAAAATATCCTTATAAAAAAAGATTAAGAAAGATGATCAGATGTTGCATGCATACACAGATTCATTTTCATTATTTTTATATTAAAAAAAAAGAAGTCTTGTTTGATCTTTCTTTCATGCTCTAATAAACCAACTTGCTTGAAAAGACAAGGCTTATTAGGGATGAAACAACAAAAAGGGTACTCCACAAGGAAATGTGTAAAGTGAAGCAAATCAAATCCAAATATTTTTGTTATAACCTAGATGATCAAGCACAATCATTCTCCAGCTATGAATCAAAACTACTTGACCTTCTAGACTCAGAACAAATCATCTGTTAATTATGATACTCCCCTTAATTTGTTTAAATTTTCTCAGAGATATTTGTAGTACTAGAATTTTCTTGTGTTATTATGTATCCAGAAACTATCTACCAATTTCATATTCCATAGAAATTTTGAAAATTATTATGTATGATAGTATTAGATCAGCTTATTGTGAAGACCAAAGAGAAACTAGGCAAATTATTGTTCTTACTTCCTACTGATGGGTTGCTTATGTGACAAATAAGGAAATTACGAAAGTCACGAATGCCACCTTGAGGAACGAAAGCGAAGAGGAGACACGGTGAGTCTGGTTTGCTCTCTCTCTCGTTCCAGTTCTCTGGGGTGGTGAGATCTTTGGTTGCTATAACTTGAACAACGATCGATAATGAAAAAAAATGTAGAGGCTAATCCCCCTGCTGACTTAGCTAAAGAGGGTCCCCCTTCATAGAATATAGAGGCTTCTCTAAAGCTAGGCCACTCGCAAGTGTCCGACGGGATAAGGAATCACAAGGTGTTTGTTGAAAGATCTCTTAGAGATGGCACTAGAGGTAGAAATGGAACAACAAGCACAGAGGGCACCACTAGCTTCAGTGGGCCTAATGGCGGAGCCTCCAAGCCTTAGAACAATCTTTTCAACTCGACAGCTTTGGCTAAAAGCATGAAAGAGATTCCTTTCTTTGACCCTTCAAGAGAAGGGAAGGATATCCTTATTGATAGCCCAGACGAGGTCCTAGAGGAAGGCATTTCTAGATGGGACAAATGCTTGATAAGGCATTTCTTTAATGCTAAAATACCGTTCATGTTAGTCAAAAATGCAGCCTGTTTATGGAAGGTAAATGGGACTTTGAAGGTATTCTCAGATGACAATAAGTTGTTCTTTTCCAAATTTGGAGAGGAGGACGACTTTTGTTGGGGTGTCGGACAAAAGGCCATGGTTTGTAAGAGGGAAGGTTCATGGTGGTCAAGCGCTGGGACACCACAGTGGAAATGGAAAAAAGAGAAGAAGCCTCAATACCCTTATGGATTAAGCTTTACAAGTTGCCTAAGCAGTTCTGGACTCTTAGAGGACTGGGGTGTGGTGTTAGTAGGTTGGGGAAGCCGTTGTATATGGACAATGCTACAGATGAAGGGAGTAGGCTATCCTTTGCCATGATCTTTGTTAAAGTTAAGGCAGATTCTAAACTACCTCAAGTGCTTAAAGTGAATATTAATGAAACCCTCATGGTTGATGTGAGGATGGAGTATGACTAGTACACCCTAAGATGCAGCACTTACTTAACCTTTGGGCATTTGGATGTCAAATGTACCCAAGCTAAAAAATCATTTTAGACTGATCCTAAAAATGTTAATGTTAGCAATAATGCAGATGTTGCGGGAGGGGGTGAGGAAACCTGTGCTCCTTATGATGACAAGGAAGGTTGGTCTGAGGTCTCCCACTAGAAGAAGAGGTCTAACATGAACTATGGGATAGTGATCAAAGAAGGCCAGTTGGATAGAGAGCAAAACTCACATGTCTTCTATCTAGAGGGTGATACGGAGGCTTTTGAAGGTGATGATATGGAATGGATTGAGGTAGAGGAAGAAGGAGAAGGCTCCAAAGGTCCTGAACTTGAGCCTAAGTGCTATGTACACAGGGAACCTCTCAAATCAGCCCTTAAGTCCCCCATTAGCATTGTTGCTAGCAGTGGAGGTAGCACTAGACCTCCAAAAAAGAGAAAGAAGAAAAATAAAAACAACCCCAATGCCAACAAATTCTAAACCTTGGCTGAAGTTATTCCTAATTCAAAAGTAAGGGTTGTTAAGCCTAATGCCAAGCATAAGTGCTATCCAGAGAAGGGTTCCCCTTTGGTTCCATTGACTTTTCTTTTGATAGAAGCGTGGACATGTGCAATCCCACAAGTTCAACTAGGCACGATAGAGGCCTAATGCCAAGCATGAGAGTATTTTTTCTTTTCTTTTTGAATAATGCTGAAGTGACCTCAAAATTGTATCTCATATCACATATATTGCCGGGAAAGTGTGTAGAAATCATAGATGCTTTTCATCGAGATACAATAGAAAAATATCTATGGATCTTACACATTTTCACGTCAAGATGTGCGATATGAGGTCCAATCTTGAAGTCACTCTAGCAATGACTCATTCTTTTTTTATTCTCCATTTAGATTTGTCTTAATTTTTGAAGGGCACCCCATGTCTAAAATAATTTAGAGAGCTTCTATTGCTACACCAACTTTTGCTAATGTCATCACAAGTTGTGTGGAATTATTTGGTGATTTACATATGATTTGGGATGGTGTTAGCAAAAGTTGATGTGGCCATAGAATCTCTATAATTTATTACTTTTATAATAAAAGTATTTTGGATAATGCTTTTTTCATAGAATCTCAATGAAAAGCATCTATGATTCTGTGCACCACCACATCAGAATGTCAGAAAATATGTACTTTTCAATGTTACTCCAGCAAGACTAAAGAATTTTAAGTGCGCCGGGCCATCAAAATCAGGAAATCATTTTGCAATTTGTATCTAACTGCCCCAAAAATCTAGGGATACATTTTTAGAAAAGTAAATAAATTATGAGAGATTCTATTGCCACACCAACATTTGCAAAAGCAACCCCTAATCAAATGTGCACACACCTTGTCATGGAGTTGGCAAAAGGTGGTGTGGCTGGAAGCTCTCTAAATTATTTTTTAGTTATTTTAGACATGCGGTGCCCTTCAAAAATAGGACAAACCTTAAAAGGAAAATTAAAAAAAAATCCATACCAAGATTGTCATTGAGGGCAAACCCAAAAGTACTCAAGGGATGCAGCCAAGCAAGCAAGTAACAAAAAAAATAAAAATAAATAAATAAATACAACAAAGCTATATATATATATATTCGGGTGCCATAAAGAGCCAAACATTTTTCAAAATAAGGCGTTAAAAAGCTCAATCAACCTTAAAATCTTTCAACAACTTTTCAATGTCTTCCTCCAACTGAGACATTGGTTTGAAGAGTCGTGACTTTGTCTGGAACGATGGTCAAGGTGATCTCTACAACACATTAGTAGGAACAATAATTTGCCTAGTTTCTCTTTGGTCTTCACATTAAGCCAGTCTAATACTAATATACATAATAATTTTTAAAATTTGTATTGAATATGAAATAGGTAGATAGTTGCCGGAGACTTGATAACACGAGACAGTTCTACTACAAATATCTTTGAGAAAATTTGAACAAAGGTGGGTATCATAATTAACAAATGATTTTGTTTTGAGTGTTGTCGGCCAAGTAGTTTCAGTTCATAGGTGGAAAATGATTGTGCTCGATCCCGTAGGTTATAACAAAAATATTTGGATTTGATCTGGTTCACTCTACATGTTTCCTTGTTGAGCACCCCTTTTAGTTGTTTTGCCCGTTATAGGCCTGTTTTTCAAGCAAAGTTGGTTTATTAGCATAGAAGAGAGATAAAAAAGAATTATTTTTTCTTTAAAGAATGAAAATGTATAAAAATAAATAAAAAGAGGAAACCCGGCCCATATAACATTCGTTACATTGAAAATAGTGGTGGGTTAAATTATCTGGGCATCGTTAAAAAAACTGGTCTTTTAGCTTTCTGTTCCAGTTTTAT
Source organism: Akebia trifoliata (assembly GCF_017979445.1). NCBI lineage: Eukaryota > Viridiplantae > Streptophyta > Magnoliopsida > Ranunculales > Lardizabalaceae > Akebia > Akebia trifoliata. Next base: position 4,087,069 of record NC_141385.1, read on the forward strand.
TTCACTAGAAAGAGTAAAATTGAGTTAATTTATATTACTTGGAATTAATTTCTATTTATACTCTCAATGATGGGGCACACATATATGTCATGTTATGAAAATTTTCGTATAATAAGTTTTCTAGAAAGAAAAAAGACATTCAATCCATTTTGAATTTTCTTTCCAATCGATCTATGAAAAGTTGCACTGGATTGATCAATGGATCTTATCTTCTTCATAACCACTGCAATTCAATGGGTTATATGGGCCAAGTATTTAATAATACTTAGCCCAGTGGGAGTATATTCCTAAGTGGTCTAGGCTTTTGACCATGCCAAGTTGGTCAAGGCTAGTGCATGGTATGACCCTTCCTTGGCTAAAAAAGACCTTGGTGGGGTGTCAATGGGTACCGGAATGTCTAATGTACCCTAAATTGATTAATTTTGGGCCTATCATTATAGACCCGATCAATTTTGGGTCCTAATAGGTACTTGACTAGTAAATTTATTTTATCTATAAGAAAATTAGTAATCTATTTTTTGGATACTTTCTTTTTCCTTCTTTCAAAAAACATTATCTATCCTAATGGATACTTATCCAACCGGAAAAACTGATAAGAACTAGAACCGAAAAATAAATTCTGGTCCTAGGTATATGTGGAACTGCACCCTTGACACTAGTATTTTTTTGCTCATAGCCCAACAATCAACTGACATATGGCACGGATGATATAAGTAATAGAGTGAAAACTTCTCTCTCTCCCCTGCTCATATTTCTTCTGCCCGACAAATTTTAATTTTAAGATTTCAAATTTTGAAAAGAGTCATGGAGCCCACATGGATTATCATATTGAAAATCGAACACCAAAGCCTTCTAGATTTTATTAAAGAATAATGCTAAAGTGACCTCAAGATTCAACCTCACATCGCACACCTTGACGTGAATGTGAATGAGAACCATAAACCATTTTCCTTGAGATACGGGTGAAAATGCATTTATGGTTCCAACCTTTACGTTGTGTGATATGCAACATGAGGTCCAATCTTGAGGTCACTCCAACACGACACTTTATTAAAAACTTGTGGCTAGGAAAAGAAAAAAAAAGGTTTTTTCGAGCTTGATCCAAGGTGTTGAAAACAAATAGTTGTCAAGCATTCAAATTTAAAAATAAAATTCAACAATAAAAAATTATTATTTTTTATTATTTACAATTCATTGAATTTTGTCCCTTACAACACTGTGATATTGGATCACATTTTTGAATTTCACAAGGTGACCTAATGAAGAAATTTCGTTTTTTCACCTTGGGCAAGTGAGAGAAATTCTCTCTCTAATTGCTAAGATCATCTGTGCCATATGTGAAGAGCGGGTTTTGGGCTGTGAGCAAAAAATCGCCCCCCTCTACACCCCTATTAATTTTTCCTCATAATGAGGTGTCCTCACGTTGAAGTATTCCTTCCAAATTAAATTACCACCAAAAACAGAACTTTATTCCTTATAGATAGAAAGAAATCAAGAAACCTTTCAGAGTACCAATGGTGGTTACAGACACATGACACACAAAACTAAGTACATTCAACCAGTAATAAGAAAATTCAAGATCCCTGTAACAACATCACAGAGTTGCCTAACAATGGCAGTTCCACTTAAAAGGTTTGGTGGTAATGGGAGTTGACTGTATTTATCGAATTGCTCGACACAATAATTTATGGAAGGAAGAATGTCATTAGCAACAATACCCTTAGCTCCATCATAAAGTCCTGCATCGACATTACTTTGGACCCCAGTGAAATCATCTCTAGCATCATAAAATCTCACAGCACAACCTTCCAACAATTCCTTAAGCGAACCATCTGTAGTATTCTTCGAAGACTCGTAAGTGTCATCATGCAACAGTGTAGCATCGGTCTCGGCACAAGTGATGGCGATCTTCGCTAGGCCTCGAACATCTACACTTTTGCTCTTAGGATCCGATTTGAGACATTCGGAGCAAATGACAGGTTCTACTGTTTTACTGCACACCCTATCGATTAAAGTATCGTCGCAACTCACAAACAAGGAAGGCTGATTAGAGAAGAAGACAAGAAAGTATGGAAGAATAATAAGAGAGAATAAACAAGTGAAGGAAACCATTTTTTTTTTTTTCTAAGTAGATACAGAAGTGATGAAGAATCAAGGTTATTGTATATATAACAAAAGTATTATTTAGAGAAATTAATGGTCTTTAACACTTACCTTTTGTGTGTTTAAAATTGGAGTACATAAGGAAATAGTGCTAGGCTGGCTTTTAACTCAAATTTAGGAAAAAAAAACTTGGAAGGAAAGTATTAGAGAAAAGACTTACGTGACTAATTTAGGGAAAAAGCTTTGAAGCGGGTAGCCCGCTTCAAAATTTCAGTAGAAGCCCCTTCTTTGGATTACACATGGCGTATCATGGAGAAATACATATCAAAAACCACGTGTCATGTTGTGAAGAGGATTCTATCGAATTTTGAAGCAGGTTACCCGCTCCAAAGTCGGACCCGGGTTTTGTTAACATGTGCACAAGTTAACTGCATTAACTACACGTTTGAAATAAGCATATGAGGGTATTTTTGGTAAGTAAAATATTTTTTACACCTTTTTTTAAAGCACACTAAGGGGGTATTTGTTTTGGATTCTAGAATATGATTCTCACTCATAATCGGATTCTAGAATCCAATGTATTGTTTGGTTCGGATAATCAACCTGATTTTTTCATGATTAGGAGTTAAAAACATGGATAATCGAAAATAACTGGCAAGTTGTTTCTCATTATTTTCATAGAATATCCACTTATAACAATCTTAAAATACATCTTACAATAATAATAACAAATATTATCAAAATAATAATGATAATAATAAAATTATTATTATTATTTTAAAGATAATGATATAAATAATATAATAATATAATAAATAATAACTAATAACTAACAATAATAGCAATATGGTTATAAATACAATTATAATTAAGGAAAGTAGTAGTACTAGTAACAAAAGCAACAATCATAATAATAATAACTAATATTAATATATAATTATATAAATAATTATAATATTAATAACATCAACAATAATAAAATAATAATAATAATAATAATAATTTTTAAAATAAAAATACAAAATCATTATAATTTTATAGGTAATCTTAATCTTAACATGTTCCTTAACATACAATTCACTTGAAAAATAAAAGAAAATGATTTAAACATCATATTTTTCGACTCTTTTCAAAATATTTGATTTTTTTCTTTTAAAGAAAAAATCTATTATCTTCAATCTCTAGAACATATATTTTTACTCACATTTTCAATCTCAAGAAGTGTAATTAGGTAATTATTTTTCAGTAGATCAATTTTCAAAAGTAGTGTTAGCCAAACGGGATTTTGAATTCTAGAAATCAGTTTGTATAATCTGATTTTGACAATTCATAATCAAAATCAAGAATCGAGATTTACAATCCGAACCAAACACCCCATAAATTTCAAAGGTGAATTTAATGCACCTTAATGTGTGCCTTTAGGGCACATGTTACCCCTAATTTATTAAGATTTCAACTCTTAATCTTAATTTACTAAGTGTCATTGGGTCCACATGGATTGTCACATTGGCAATCCATCACCACAAACCTCTAGATTACATGGAAAAACTCATTTAAAAAAAAAAATTTGGACTTGATTCCAAGGTTTTGAAAACAAAAAGTCACCTACCACCGAATTCCCAAATTTAAAATTAAAAAAGTAATGATTTTCTGACTTTCCCACATGGCATACTCAAAATACTATCTAACGTGGCATGTGCTAGAACCGTAGATCTTTTTGCCTCAGGAAACACACTTGCACATATTTATAGAGATGTGCAAATGTGTATCCCAATGCAAAAAAATCTATGATTCTAGCAAATGCCACATCAGGAGAGCATTTTGAGTATGCCACGTGAGGGAGTTAGATTATCACGACTCAAATTAAAATTCAACATTGAAAAGTAGTTTTTATTTATTTATTAAGTTGTTAAAATATTTGCTCCATATCCCTACAGCATCTAATAATGTTTTTTGATGTCACAACATGGTATCGTCAAGAAAGTTTCCTTACTAAATTTGTAAAGAAAGTGTTTTTCAATATTTTTTTCTACCCAATATCGCAAATCATATACCAAGGTATTTGTGAATCAATTATTGTGGTTTGCTAATATTTTTTTATTTGGGTTCGACAGCCAACATTAAGAGGCCAAAGTTGGGAGTCAAAATTTGACTTACATAGGTTAAAAGTTTCGGATTGGGCTGATGTTTTGTAAGGATGATTTCCTCACAAAAAATCAGCTCCATCCGAAACTTTTAACTTATATAGGAAAATTTTTGGCTCTCTAACGTTGATTATCCAACGGAGCCATATATAAATGTCATTGTTATTTATGTGTAATGATTTTCTGACGCCCCCCCTCTGACTCACGGCCTCCTCACAAAATCATAGATCACTTGCCTCGAGATATGCATAATCATTAATCTTTTTCTTGTGTATTGTGAGGCAAATGATCTATGGTCCTCTTATGGGAGTATCATATTATCACGACTCTTATTTTATTTTAGTGTAATGATTTTGTAACTCAATGTAGACACCCCATTTTTGCATCTGTCTAATTCGACAATTCGTCATCCGGTTACTATGAATTCCTAATGATGATCGTAAAGAACTCGAAAGCTTGTGAGTACTATCCTTGATTCCCTCCATTTTCAATCTTTTCATCTCCTCTACTCGTTACGACTCGACATAGAAATTTATGCACAATTAGGATCGCTACACCTTACACCCGATTTAGCAAGCATGTATGATAAGATCCCAATTATTCGATTTTGGGACCGTAATTGCATTAAGATTACCATTGCATAAATGTTAGTTCCTTTAAATAATTGCAAAATTATTTTATTTATCCAAATTAATAAAGCTAATGATATATTAGTGTTAATTGTAGCGTACGTGGAAGCCAACAAATCGCGAAACAATTACGGTTACAATACACGAGTCGAAGGGAAGTTTCCAGAAAAATCTCGGTCGATTTGGGCGCCACGTCACGCGCCGCGGCTAGGCATGACCGCGCCGCGGTCATTTCGAGGAATTTATCCTCGAGATTTTTACAGAAGCTTCTAGAAGCTTCGGTGGTTGTAACTGATTGGGTAGTTCGAAGCAAATCATCCGAAAAGTTGACCCGATTACCCGAATACAAATGTTATAAATTGGGGGCTCTTCTCTTCTTCTCTTGTTCCATAAGTTTTGATTTTTTCTTCTTTTAATTTTCTGTAATTTTTCCTTTTGGTGAGATCTTGAGTGTAGTGAGAACATCAAGAGTAAGCCATTGGCTCTATTGTAACTCTTTTGAGAGATCCATTCAAGAAGGAATCAAGTTGCATCTTCATCTTCTTCTCCCATCTTCTCTTTGCTTTTTAGTATTGTTGCAATATGATCCTTGCGATGATCGACTAGATCCTCTTTAGAGAGATCAATGATGCCGAAGCAAGTTTATCCCTCTAATGTAGTTTTAATTCCTTATTTTTTACATGTTTACTATTCTAGAAATTCTACTTTGATTAGATGATCTACTTATATTTTTGATTCAAACTTTGATAGCCATTACTTAGATAAGCTCAAGAACGGCTATGCTTTGTGAAGAATCTGAATATAAGCTAGGCAATCTCAATTAAATCTGAATTTTCATGAATGTCTCTTGGTTACCTTTAATATTAAACCGCTCCACCTTCCGATCCATGAGCAATGACTTGCTACATGGATTGAGATATTCTTGGAATTGATCTACATTATGGATAGTTTGCAAAACTGATTTGATTTCTCTAAACCTCCTTTCTTATATCTTCAATCTCTACTTCTGTTTTTATTTCAAATTGCAAGTTAATTTCCATTTGATTTGTGCAACAAATCTGTTTTGTTTTTAAGAAAAATCTGTTTTCCAATTCTTTTGGACTTCTAACCGAATGAATCTTTGAATCTTCATGTCCCTGTGGAACGAATTCGACTTGCCCAAAGTCTTAATCACATCTTAATCTCTGCATTTATATTGCAAGCTTTACAATCGATCAAAATGGCGCCGCTGCGGGGGACAGCGAGTTGATTCATTCTTCAATTCGGAAAGTATCCGAAACAGTTTCCGAAACAGAATCGAATGTGTTTTGCTTGAAACAGAAGCCAAATGAACAGAAAAAAAATTGAAAAAAATTTCATTACAATCCTCAGGATATCAGAAACTATTTCCAATTTGAAAAATCGATTTTCATCAAAATTTTACCGCGCCGCGGTTGCTCCTTGGTGCGCCGCGGTAACGTGGCAACATTTTCTTCTGATTTTTGTTGGACAAGTTTCTGACATCATGGACATTGTAATGGTCATATTGGTTTTTTTTTCTTAGTATTCTGATTTGAATAATTTTGTTCTGTTCAGGTGAAGGACTTGACGGAAGTCGACGGAAATTGACGGAAGGCGACACGTGGAATTTTTATCCACTACATTGGTTCCATCACCAAGAAGATCAGCAAATTCAAATTTTCTCTGCATTTTTATTTTTCTTAGAAAACAACTTGTATTAGGAACTTGAACTTGTATTAATTTTTAATTTCATCCGAGAGGGCTCGGATTGTAATAGATTTAGGGACGGACGATAGTGGGACGAAACTATCTCAGCCCCTCGGGTTCGTACACCAAGTTTGGTGTTGGTGGCCCGAGTCGACTCAACTCGATCATCCCCCGTCTAGAACGGGAGGTAAATTTCGAACACTCACGCATCACTCGCTAGTGAGTTTCTGTATTGCTTTTGAGTGACTAATCTATACACATTGGATTGCACATAGTAACAAGGGCACCCTTACGAGGATGGCACCATAAGATAAGAATCGGAGTTCATTACCGATATCTTGCCCTTCTAGGAAAATCAAATTCACAGCAAATAATTAATTAAAATTTGATTAGACTGGACTCTAGGTTCCATCGAGCTCATTAAGCAAAGCTAATCAAAAGTTGCACCAATTGCACTTCTTGATCGTGAACAGTGCCTAGCGCAATCTTGCCCTGTAGTTCTACGTGAATTCAGGGGATAGACTACGTCTATTCAAGACGAGAGGTGATCTAAGAGTGCCCTTGCTCAGCATTGTGCGCCACCTCTCCTCTGGAGATTAAACTGGCTGTTCCGATTTCAGAGATTTGGGTTGGAGGCTTTGATTAATCCTTTGAACCAGTTAGGAGCTGTCTAGTAATAGGCACCCAGTTCTCACGTGTGAATTTCTCCCTCCTATTGTGTGCAATTTGGTAGTGTATGTTAGGTAGGAGATCGCAGAAAAATCCAATTGTATTTGATCCGGAGATCACAAGGTCTCACCCTCTACCTAAGGTTAGAAGAGAAAGCAACACCGTTTTCACTCCACCAGTCCCAGAAATGGATCCACATCCACTTCCACCTCATCACATCCATGAGGATCAACGAACGCTCAATGAGTTGTTCGCACCTATTACTGCCAACCCTCCATCATGTATAATTCTACCTGCTGCTAACGTGGCACAATTTGAAATTCGGGCAGCCACCATCAATATGCTGCCCAAATTCCACGGTTTCGAAAGCGAACAACCGTACAATCACCTCAATAAATTCTTGACCTTATGCCAGACATTCAAAAATGGTCACCTCGATGATGAGAATGTCAAGCTTAGGTTATTCCCTCTTTCCCTCGAAGACCATGCTGCGGCTTGGTTAAATTCCTTGTCCTCCAACTCTATCACTACATGGGATGAGTTGTCGAGAAAATTCATGGCCAAATTCTTCCCTATGGCGAAGACGGAACAATTCAAAAATGCCATTCGGAACTTCAAGGGAAGACCGGATGAAGAATTCTCCCAGACTTGGGAAAGGTTCAATGACCTTCTTGTCAAATGTCCACATCATGGGATAGACAAAGCCCAATTAGTTAATTTCTTTTACCGAGGTCTCCCAACAGCCCAGCGTATTCTTCTCGAGTCTATGCATCAGGGTAAATTCATGAATCAAACTCCTAATCAAGCTTATGAATTCTTAGTCGAATTGGCTGAGAATGCTCGAAATTGGAGCACAAACATAGGAGATTTTGATAGAGGAGATTTAGGAGTCAAGAAGCCGGGCATGTATGAGGTTAAGTCTGATCCTGAACTTAAGAGTGTCATGAATAGCCTTGTGAGTAGCTTACAAAGTCTCAATAAGAAGTTTGACGCTTTCAGTGTCAAAACCAACTTTCAAGAAGCCACTCCAATTCTACAAGTTGCCACAGAGACATTTTCATCATGTCAGCTGTGTGAGAATTTCAATCATTCTACAGAGAATTGTCCCACCTTGACTCTCTCGCAGTCAGAGCAAGCCAATGCTGTTGGAAATTACAGCACGTATAGGAAACCCACTCCTAACTCCTATAGTCAGACGTACCATCCCGATAATAGGTTTCACCCCAATTTCTCCTATCGACAAAGTGAACCTATCCAATCAGGAGGTCCTCCAGGGTTTCAGAAAAATTTCAATCGTCAAACTCATGCCAATGCGAACCTATCTTTGGTTCCGCAGCCATCCTATTCTTCACCTCAAAATTCTGATCAACGGGCGATCGTTGTCGACCCTATGACCAATTACTCTCCTCCTGTTGCTCAACCAAACTCAGCATTGGAATCAATGATGGCTGAGATCTTAAAGCAACAACAGCAACTCATACATCAACAAATCCAAACTACCCAGAACCAGTCTCAGACCAACCAGGTCACTGCACAAGCAATAAAAAATTTAGAGGTTCAGATGGGTCAGTTAGCTTCATCCATAGGAGAGAAAAACAAAGGCCAGTTTCCTAGTCAAACTGTACCTAATCCAGCAGGAACTGTTCCAAGAGGACAGTATGAAATCAATAGTTAGGCAGGTCCCTCTAATTCTGTCCAAGCCGTCCACACCTTACGATCTGGCAAATTGGTGGACAATAAAGTAGAAATGCCTGAGGAGGTTCTATCCAAAGAAACAACCTCTAGTGCACCTTCCACAGAAAAAGAAGACCAATCTAAGGAAACACCTCCTCCTCTCGAGAGTCGAGTGATCATTCCCAAAGCTCCATTCCCTCATAGACTTCTAGACAACAAAAAGGGAAAACAATTGGAAGGAATCTTAGAAGTATTCAAAAATGTTCAAATAAATATTCCCTTCCTTGACGCAATTCGTCAAATTCCCTCGTATGCCAAATTTCTCAAGGATCTCACCACAGTGAAGCGAAAAACTCCTGTGCCAAGAGAGGCTGTGATGACAGCCCAGTCTTCCTGTCTGATTTAGCAGACAATTGTTCCTAAATTCAAGGACCCAGGCTGTCCTACAATTTCTGTGCACATTGGAGAAACGATGATTGAGAAATGTCTATTAGATCTTGGGGCTAGTGTGAATCTTCTTCTTCCTTTCTCAGTCTACCAGCAATTAGGTTTAGGTGAACTTAAACCTACGGATATCACTCTGAGTCTAGCAGATAGATCGGTGAAGATTCCCAAGGGAATAGTGGAGGATGTGATTATCAAGGTGAAGGATTTCTACTTTCCTGCCGACTTCGTAGTTCTTGACACTGAACCTGTCATTAACCCAAATTCTCATGTGCCAGTTATCTTAGGAAGACCTTTCTTAGCCACTTCCGATGCAGTCATCAAGTGTCGCAATGGTATCATGACCCTATCATTTGGGGACATGAAGGTCAAAATGAATGTCTTCCAAAATAAGTTTCAATCTACTGACATGGATGATTTGGAAGAAATCAACATGATCGACACCCTAGTCAGTAGCACTTTTGAGGAAGCAGAGAACAAGAATCCTCTAGAAGAGTATTTTGGCCAATTCGACCTTGAGTTCGATACTGAGAAATCCATTAGGGAGGTGAACTCTCTTCTTGAATCTGTCCCTATGATGGATTGGCAGCCAAAAATTCAGAGTCTGTCCTTTCTCTCGTCATCTCCAATAGTGGAAGAAATTCCAAAGCTCGAGTTAAAGCAATTGCCTGATACGCTGAAATACGCATTTTTGGGTAATGCTGAAACTTTTCCTGTCATTATCTCCCCCTCTAGAAAAATCACAAGAAAATCGGTTACTTGACGTTCTGCGCGAAAATCGAGAAGCTATTGGGTGGACCATAGCTGATATCAAAGGCATCAGTCCTTCTGTGGTCATGCATCAAATTCATCTTGAGGAAAATTTCAAACCATCGAGAGAACCACAGAGGCGACTCAATCCGGTGTTACAAGAGGTCGTCCGAAAAGAAGTCATCAAACTTTTAGATGCGGGTATTATATACCCCATCTCGGATAGTAAATGGGTTAGTCCAGTTCAGGTTGTCCCTAAAAAGTCAGGTGTCACAGTTGTGACAAATCAGGATAACGAACTTATACCTACTCGAGTTCAAACCGGATGGAGAGTTTGTATAGACTACCGAAAATTGAATACGATGACACGTAAGGATCACTTCCCTCTTCCATTCATCGATCAGATGCTAGAACGTTTAGCCGGTCATGCCTATTATTATTTTCTTGATGGATATTCGGGATACAACCAAATCCCAATTGCTCCTGAAGATCAAGAAAAGACAACGTTTACTTGTCCATTTGGGACCTTCGCTTATCGACGTATGCCCTTTGGGCTATGTAATGCTCCTGCCACCTTTCAAAGGTGCATGTTGAGTATATTTTCTGATATGGTCGAAGACTTTCTTGAAGTCTTCATGGACGATTTTTCTGTATTTGGGTCGAGTTTTGATGACTGTTTGAATCATTTAAAGCTAGTTTTGAAAAGATGTCGAGAGAAGCACCTTGTGCTAAATTGGGAGAAGTGTCATTTCATGGTCACTTCTGGGATAGTTCTAGGGCACATTATTTCCCACAAAGGAATTGAGGTAGATAAAGCCAAAGTCGATCTCATCGCAAATCTCCCTCCACCTAGAACTGTGAAAGAAGTTCGTTCGTTCCTAGGGCATGCAGGGTTTTATAGAAGGTTCATTAAAGACTTCGGAAAAATTTCAAAACCCCTGTGTGATTTGTTAGCCAAAGACATTTCTTTCGAGTTTTCTACTGCTTGTTTATCCGCCTTTGAGAAACTAAAAACTGAGTTGACCTCAGCACCTATTATCCAACCACCCAATTGGGATCTCCCATTTGAGGTGATGTGATGCATCCGATTACGCTATAGGTGCTGTATTGGGGCAACGAGTTGACAAACTCCCCCATGTCATCCAGTATGCCAGCAAGACGCTTAATGATGCCCAGCTCAATTATTCCACCACGGAAAAGGAACTACTAGCAGTAGTTTTTTGCCTTAGATAAATTCCGTTCCTATCTTATAGGGTCCAAAGTAGTCATTTTCACTGACCACGCAGCGCTGAAATACCTTCTTGCCAAGAAGGATGCAAAAGCGAGGTTGATACGATGGATCCTTCTTCTTCAAGAGTTTGATCTCGAAATTCGAGACAAAAAGGGATGCGAGAATGTGGTTGCAGACCACCTATCTAGGCTAGTAGTTGAAACTCTCTCTAACTCTCTTCCGATTTCTGAAAATTTTCCTGACGAGCAAATCATGGCAGTTTCTATTTCTGACACACCTTGGTACGCTGACATTGTCAACTACTTGGTGACAGGTCAAACTCCCACCTCTTGGAGTAAACAAAATCGTCTGCGTTTCCTCGCCCAAGCCAAATGGTTTTTCTGGGATGATCCATATTTATTTAAATACTGCCCAGACCAGATAATTCGTCGGTGTGTTGATGAGAGAGAACAAAGTGGTATTCTCGAGTTCTGCCACAATCATGCTTGTGGTGGGCATTTTGGAGGAAAGAAAACAGCAGCTAAAATTCTTCAGTGTGGTTTTTATTGGCCCACAATCTTTCGTGACGCTCATCTCTTTGCTAAATCTTGTGATAGATGTCAACGTCTAGGTAAAATCAGTCAAAGAAATGAGATGCCCCAACAACCAATTTTGATCATCGAAATCTTCAATGTTTGGGGCATTGACTTCATGGGTCCCTTCCCCATTTCACATGGATTCCAATACATTTTAGTCGCAGTCGACTACGTGTCGAAATGGGTTGAAGCCACAGCTTGTCGAACGAATGATCATAAGGTTGTTGTTCAATTTCTCAAAAACACAGTGTTTGCCCGATTTGGTACCCCTCGTGCTATCATTAGTGATGGAGGGAAACATTTCTGTAACCGAGTTTTCGAAAGTTTGATGCGCAAATATTCAATCACTCATAAGGTAGCTACTCCGTATCACCCACAAACCAGTGGGCAGGTCGAAATTTCTAATCGTGAGATCAAAATCATTCTTGAAAAAACCGTCAATCCGACTCGTAAAGATTGGTCCTTACGATTATCTGATGCCTTGTGGGCCTACAGAACAGCATTCAAAACTCCGATAGGAATGTCCCCTTATCGGTTAATCTTTGGTAGAGCCTGTCATTTGCCAGTCGAACTTGAGCATCGAGCTTATTGGGCGATCAAACATTTAAATTTTGATCTAGCGAAGGCCGGTGAGCTTAGAAAACTCCAACTCACTGAGTTGGAAGAATTAAGGAATGATGCTTACGATAGCGCAAAACTTTACAAAGATCGAACGAAAATCTGGCATGATAGGCACATTCAGAGAAAATCTTTCCACGTAGGCCAGAAAGTGCTTTTGTATAACTCTCGCCTTCATTTATTTCCAGGGAAATTAAAGTCTCGTTGGACTGGACCATTTTTGATTCACAATATTCACCCTCATGGAAACATCGAGGTACTCAACCCAGCCAATGGAAATATTTTCCAAGTCAATGGCCAAAGGCTGAAGCCATTTCAGACTCTCCCTCATTCATCGGAAATATTCATTTTTGAGTAATCCTGTGTACCAGGATTAGCTCCAGTTCCATGTCTGGCTGAAGACATTAAACTTAGCGCTATTTCGGGAGGCAACCCTTGATTTGTGTGCTTATTTTGTCAATTTTTTTCCACATTTACTCACCTTCTAAAAAAGTTTAAATCATCTCAAAAAAAAAAAAAATTTCGGACCACTTATTTTGGCATACTTTTTATGTGGCGTGCTTCTTAGCTTCTACATCCTATGCGGAACACTTCTGTTGGTTGTACCTACAACTTTTGCTACGTAATGACATCCGTTTTCAGGTGTACTCTAAACCTCTACTCTTTAATCATTGAGGACAATGCTAAATTTAGGTTTGGGGGTGTGGGATAGCACATTTTAATTTTTGTACATTGTTTTCGGTACATTTTCAAAAATACCTTCATCAAAATTTTTATATGTACTGTCATCATACGAATTTTTAAAACCAGGCTCATGTCCAATTTGTTTATAAATTCTTATTCCTCAAAACAAGATATTTTGAAAAACAAAATTCACGCCACTTCTGATTGTAGTGAAAAAGTTATTTTGGATTAAGAGTTGTCTTCTTCACTGTCTAGAATGAGAGGGAAAGCTTGAAAAATAATGAACTTTGACCTCCTTGTCCTTTGGTTGGCTGAATAGAAGAAAAACAGAACTGTAGTTGATATTTTGGGAGACAGCAACCATAGGATTAGACTGGGTACCTTGAAAAGGGCTACCTGCTTTTTGGAAAAAAATATCAGAAAAATGATAAAGCGTGAAAAAGGTTGAAAAAAAAGCAGAAAGATGTGAAGTTAGAACTGAAAAAGTGCAAATTGTAAAAAGAGTCCAATGGGACCAAAATAGTTCAGTAGGGTGAAAGCCGTCAATGGTAAAAAACGTGAGTACACTGGAATATCACAGATAAAGCCCCTTAGAGGTATTAAAGTGAACATCCATACTTCTCACAATCCCAGACAGGAGGCTCAGTTTCGAGTTAGAATTTAGGCAGACCATACATTTTAATAGTTAAGAAGGGAAACCTTGTTCCGAAAAATTTATGTTACAATCAGAAAAATTTGTGCACACACTCAATATTTCTGAAAATGAGGAATAAAAAGAATTTTTACTCAAATAGACCTTTGACTGGATTCTGAAATTGGTGTGATGGCATTATATACAATAATTTTGAAGTTGTTATCTTTTAAAATGTTAGAATTTTGTGGGTATATTCGCTGCAAACCCTCACGAGTCAAACTCGTCCACTAGGGGTAACCTAGGGGTTTAAGGGCTTACTGCATAAGCTAAATGCAGTCGGGAACCTCACGAAAGAGGAGTTGTTTACATTTAAGTTTTGCTCGGGACTAGCAAAATTGAGGTTTGGGGGTGTGATAAGATCCCAATTATTCGATTTTGGGACCGTAATTGCATTAAGATTACCATTGCATAAATGTTAGTTCCTTTAAATAATTGCAAAATTATTTTATTTATCCAAATTAATAAAGCTAATGATATATTAGTGTTAATTGTAGCGCACGTGGAAGCAACAAATCGCGAAACAATTACGGTTACAATACACGAGTCGAAGGGAAGTTTCCAGAAAAATCTCGGTCGATTTGGGCGCCACGTCACCGCGCCGCGACTAGGCATGACCGCGCCGCGGTCATTTCGAGGAATTTATCCTCGAGATTTTTACAGAAGCTTCTAGAAACTTCGGTGGTTGTAACTGATTGGGTAGTTCGAAGCAAATCATCCGAAAAGTTGACCCGATTACCCGAATACAAATGTTATAAATTGGGGGCTCTTCTCTTCTTCTCTTGTTCCATAAGTTTTGATTTTTCTTCTTTTAATTTTCTGTATTTTTCCTTTTGGTGAGATCTTGAGTGTAGTGAGAACATCAAGAGTAAGCCATTGGCTCTATTGTAACTCTTTTGAGAGATCCATTCAAGAAGGAATCAAGTTGCATCTTCATCTTCTTCTCCCATCTTTTCTTTGCTTTTTAGTATTGTTGCAATATGATCCTTGCGATGATCGCTAGATCCTCTTTAGAGAGATCAATGATGCCGAAGCAAGTTTATCCCTCTAATGTAGTTTTAATTCCTTATTTTGCTTACATGTTTACTATTCTAGAAATTCTACTTTGATTAGATGATCTACTTATATTTTTGATTCAAACTTTGATAGCCATTACTTAGATAAGCTCAAGAACGGCTATGCTTTGTGAAGAATCTGAATATAAGCTAGGCAATCTCAATTAAATCTGAATTTTCATGAATGTCTCTTGGTTACCTTTAATAATTAAACCGCTCCACCTTCCGATCCATGAGCAATGACTTGCTACATGGATTGAGATATTCTTGGAATTGATCTACATTATGGATAGTTTGCAAAAGCTGATTTGATTTCTCTAAACCTCCTTTCTTATATCTTCAATCTCTACTTTCTGTTTTTATTTCAAATTGCAAGTTAATTTCCATTTGATTTGTGCAACAAATCTGTTTTGTTTTTAAGAAAAATCTGTTTTCCAATTCTGTTTTGGACTTCTAACCGAATGAATCTTTGAATCTTCATTGTCCCTGTGGAACGAATTCGACTTGCCCAAAGTCTTAATTCACATCTTAATCTCTGCATTTATATTGCAAGCTTTACAATCGATCAATGTACATTTAGGTTCGCTACACAGTTCAATAACGTAGAGACCTCGCTACGTTAAGAAAACATAACTTTGAAACTTAGAAATAATCACGTCGGGACTGAAAAGAAACTTCATGCAAGAATTCGTAAAAATCTATAAAAATCGACAAAATGACAAAAATACCCTTCATGAATTTCGGACCTCCAAAAGACCTCGAAAGTACCTCCATTGCACTCAGAACATGATTTCGAGTCTAACGAGATCCATACCTCCATTGCACTCAGAACATGATTTCGAGTCTAACGAGATCCAAACCGACGAAAACAGAGAAATTTAGGAAAAATCATAAAAATGACCGAAATGCCCCTCAACTTTCAACTTTAACATAGAGATCCCGATCGTTAGGAAAATATAATAAAAATTGAAATCCAATTAAAAATCCAATTTAACTAAAAATTAAACAATTCAAATTCAAACAATTAAAACTAAAAATAAAACTCAAATTAAAAATTAAACAATTCAAATTCAAACGATTGAAATTAATAATTAAACAATTAAAATTAAAATCAAGCAACAATTAAACAATTAAAATTAAAATCAAATAAAATTAAATAATTAAACATTTAAAATTAAAATCAAATAACCGATCAAATTGAAATCAAAATGCAATCAATAAATTAAATCCAATTAAGAAATTTTCAAATTAAAATCGATCAACCAAAATAAAATTTTCAATTAATCAACTCATTCAAAATTCAAAATAAAAATCAAACTTAAATAAAATTACATAATCAACTAAAATGAAAAATCAAATTAAAACTTAAATCAAAACGTCGACGAAACCCAATTAGAATAAAAACTAGATTTACCGATCGCCATTCGTTAATGGTGGAGTACTAATGCGTTATCAGTAACGGGGGCGCCCCACCATCATTTTATAAAAAGAAATTAAAAGCAAAAAAGAAAGAGAGACACGTTGAAAAAGGAAGCGAAAAAAATTAGAAAGTTTTTTATATAAAAAAAAGGTTGGATTCTCCTTCGTCTTTCTTGGGACCACACCCTCAACACCATTCTCCTCTTCGGCTAAACATGGCCCTCTCCACGTCTTCTTCTCTTTGGGCTGCAAAACAGGTCGCTCTCTCCTTGTTCATCTTCTCTTATTCTCTTCTTCAATAATAGGGCTCTCACCTCTTCGGAAAAACACAACTTCTCTGGACGTCTTTTCTTCCAACAAGTTGGACCCTTCTTCGTTTTGGAGTTTGCTGCATTCTTCTCTATGACTGCAACTTGTTGAACTCGTCTTCTTCCCAACGTCATTCTCTCTCTGCCCAGCCGACTTCCTCCACATCCTCTCTCACTCTCACAACCTCTTACTGCCTCCTTTCTCTTCCCCATTAAACCTACAACTCACACAACCTCTTGTTGCCCGCTCCATCATCTCCATAAACCTGCAACAACTTTCAACCCAGACTCCTCTCTCTCACGTTCAGCACAGCCCCTATAACATTTCACATCTTTTTGTTAACCCACTGCAACGCTCCCTTCTCTATCTCCATCTCCTAACAGTCCCCTTACTGCCCAACGTCCCTCTCAGCCTCTAGCTTCACTTACACCTTCTCCTGAACTCTCTTTTTCTTCTACATTGTTGCAACAACCCTCCTCAGTCATCTCTCTATCACGCCCCTTTACACCATCCAATCCCCTTCAATTCATTGTCGCAACACAGCCCCTTCTTCACATTCTTCCTCTTCAACCACGTCCCAACACAGTCATACTTTGCTCAGTCAGTACTTTCAAGTTACTGTTGCAACACTGTTATTGTGCATATAGGAATGTCCCTCTCTCTGTCCTCATCTCTCGCATCCCAATAGCAACGAGTACTCACAGGTATTCGGATCATACCTGAAGGAATCGACCCGCCATTTTTCATTCTCCGATCAATAGGTGAGTTTATTTTGGTTTATTCTTTTTGTTTTCATTTTTCGTTATTTACTTTCTCTCATTTTTTTATAACAAATTGTTTATTTATTTATTATTTTATTTTTCTTTCTATGTTTCTCTCTCTCTGTTTTCGTGTGTTAAATTGGCCCCTACATTGAGTTTCAGTGTCATAATCATCATAGAGTTGCAAAATAGATTTTTTTTTTTTTTTGGCTTGCAATGCTAGGTAATGTTTTGCCGTGTTTTGAACAATTTGATAGGGAAGATGCATCATTTATTTATTTATTTTTCTGTTTATTTACTTGTTTATTCATTTTCTTACTTTTGCATATCGATAGGATTAGGAAAATATTTTTTTATGCATTTTTTTTTTATTTTTGCATATTGATAGTATTAAAAGATTTTTTTTAGATATTATAATCATTATGCTCGAATCGGGTTTGTGGGACTTATGGTGGTATTCGAGTTCTTTGTGTTATTTCAAGATTATTCCGTGTGATTAATGTGCTTATGATGATATTCGCAAATTGGATGAACGTGGATTTTCTTTTGTACTATCTATAAATTTCTGATTTGATATTTTTTTGGCAAATCCATAATCTTTTAGTTTGGGACTTCATGTTCATGTAATTCTTCTTTTAGGAAATTATTTGCAAATCATTGGAAAATTCATATTTGGAAACCTTCTAATAGGAGGTTGCATAATTTTCTACTTTGGGAAAAACACATATTTATAAATTTCCATTTTAGAAATTCATATTTTATCAATTTTTCAATTTAGAAGATTCTGCATCTTTATATTTAGGAGGTTCACATTCATGGAAAGTTGGGAGTTTCTAATTCAGAAATTTACATTTTTTGAAACTTTCTATTTTGGAAAATGTATTTTTTGAACTTTCTAATATGGGATTGCGTAGTATTCTATTTTAAGAGAATATATTCATAGATTTCTAATTTAGAAATTTTATATTTTAACAATTTCCCAATTTAGAAGATTCTACATTTTTATATTTAGAAGGTTCACATTCATATGGAAATTTGGGAGTTCCTAATTCAAAATTTTGCATTTTTTGAAATTTATTATTTTGGAGAATGTATCTTTTAAATTCAGCTTATATTTTTGAATCATAATTTGGGGAACTTCGGATTCCCAATTTGAAAATTCTTTGAGTTCTGATTTGGTAGTTCCTATTTGGGACAATTTGAGAAATACTTGCATATGAAATTTCTTAATTGATTCAAGATCATGGGACTAATTATAGCTTTTTCAAATGCTTCCATATTTTATGGAATTCAAAGAATGACCATGTGATAATTGGGATGATTTTAGCCATACGATTTGTTTGGCAAACCCAGCATAAATTGATGATGATGATTGGACTGTGACTTTGACAGTAGTCTTTGTATGTTGACCATAGGATGATTTTGGATTGTAGTAGAGAAAGATCATTTTGATCGGGCGGGTTCGGTGCCTAACACTTTCCAAAACCCGTAATCTGACCCTTACCCATCTTTTTGATCCGTGGATCGATCCATATCCATTTCGAGTTATTTACGATTCCTAGACCTAAACTAGGTGGCGACTCCCATTTCTCAAAAGTCCCCCATTTATAAATTGGACCCTTATCCACTATTTAGTGAAGATGGGTCGAGGCGATTTCACTCAACTTGACAAAGTAACTAAAAAACTCAATTGACGTGTGTCTTGCAAGAATCGTTTATTTTCCCCTCGGGATACACAACGGCACATCCCCATGAAACATGTGCAGTTGTGTATCCCAAGGGAAAAAATCTACGATTCTTTTGCCTGCCACGTCAGTGAGATTTTTAGTTACCCTATTAGGTTGAGTTACAAAATCAGCACTCCTTATTTTAGAATAAAAAGGTAAGGGTATTTTGATATTTGTGGAGTGATTTTTTTTTTTTTTTGTAAACATCACAAATCTCAATTGTATTTTAGTCTTTGTACAATAAATGAATTTTCAAGAAGGCAATGAGATTTATGATATTTATGAAAATACCAATCTATAATGCCAAAATACGCAAATCTTTTTTATACTATTAACATAGTTGTTAACGGTGGCATGTTGGAAAATTTAAAGTTGTGTAGAATGCTAACATCCCTATAAGGTTTTGGATGTTAGCAATCCCATCAAGTTAGAGGGGTATTATTAAAAATGAGGGAGAAGGGGGAAGATAATGTATGAAGTTTGAGGGATATTCCTGAAAAAGGGGGTTATAAGATAAAAGACAATAAATTTCGAGGGTTGTTTTTGAAAAGAAGAAGAAGAGAAAAGGTAATAAATTAAAGCTGTCCTCAAGATTCATGGAAAGAATAAATCCCAACCCCTCTTCTGATCGAGTTGGATTCTTTATTTATCGTATATGGTCTTAAGGGTGCTAAAATCCTTGGAGATTGGAGCCTTGAATTCAGAACATCAGATCTTCCTTGGCCCCAGTCTATGGGAAGGTCCAACAATCTTGGAGAGAAAGCAAATCGGTGGCAGATGCCTTACCTAACTTCGCCATGAGAAGTCAATCTTCCAAGTGTATAAGTTTGGTTAATAACCTTCCTCTGGTAGCTAGTAAGAAAATGTTTGTCGGAAGATAGGTTAGCCTTGCCTCAAATGATAATTGTAAATTAAGAGGGACCTTCCCTTTGTAATTTTATTTTGAGTTAATACAAATTCATTTGCTTGCTTAGCAAAAATAAAATAAAAACTTGTGTGTGCGTATGTTATTCTTGTGGTTTGAGTATTTTTTTTGCTGATCACTAACAACTCCAAAGCATACAAACTACACAAACTCTTCTACAGAAGTTGTTGCTTTCTTCCTTACTAGTCATTGCGTAGGATCTATTTTTGTTTGATGGCAAGAGTAGTAAATAACTTACTATTTTTTTAACAGAGATTTGTTGTTTCAAATTGAGTCGTGATAATCCGATGCCTCCCTCTAACATATGCCCCCATTATAGAACTGTAGATCATTTAACTAGGGATACACAAGAAAAAGATTTATGGTTTTGCACATCCCAAGTCAAATGACCTACAGTTCTGTGACGGGGCGTATGTCAACAAATCATTATTCTTTCAAAATGTATGTGTTATGTTTATGAACCAATGGCATGCCATGCGTATTGGAAAAACAAGTAAAATCCAAGCATTTAAACTGCTTATAAATTTTCTCACTACTAACCAATCACTTTTGCTTTTCTAATAGATAAGAGAGTCATATTAGAACATAAAAAAATTTAACATCTCAACCCTCTTGTGAGTTGTAATCATGATTTAGAACTGATTTAAAAAAAAAAAAAAAATTCAACAAAAATGTTTTTTTTCTCCAGATCCATATCTTTACAAATGAATGATTACTAAACTCCTAATATTTTAAGTTTGTGATTTAGTTGCATCGCTTATGTGACACTCTTTCGATCGTCAAAACTGTGTTACAGGAACCTCGTGCTATAGAGGATACGCTTCCGTATTGGAAGAGTACAAAGTTGCTGTTAAGAAATTTATGTGCTAAGCTGTTAAACCAATGGGCATTATGCCACATGTATTAAAAAAACAAGTATGATTGGTTGGTGGAGAGAATTTCTAAGCGGTCAGGAGTTACTTTTAGTAGCTTTTTAAAGACAAGTGTGGTAATGCTATTACTTCATCAGCTAAGCACATAAAATTTGAGACAACAAATCTCTGTTCAATGTTTTCTAGCCATCAAATTATTCTAAAATGTAAATTCTGGAAAATCCCAACCAACCAAAATCGTGAGTGCTAATTATTGATATTGTGGGAGTTATTTTTGGCATAACATAAGGAAATCAATGCAATTCTCCTAAGCAAAATCGTGGAGTGCTAAACTTGGTGATAAAATTTAAATTTTGAGAAATTATAGGAGAAAATCAACTCCACCTAGTCAAAATTGTTGGAAGTTGGAATCCTATAAAGAGAATATTTTATTCAAATAAAATTATATTTTATGTGTAATATTCTTTATTTAGACTTCCTATGGAGCACCACCTTATTTTGATTAGAATAATTAGAGTTTTGTTGGGTTAGTGTGACGTTGCCATGGAGCAAGAAGATCTTGGAATGTTGAAGAATATTTAGCAATGTAATTAAATTTGGAATCACAATTAATTTGGAGAGAAAATCAAGGATTTTAATAGAGGGCTCACCATGCAATTTTCATTGGAAGCTTTTTGGTGGTTCTTTTTAACCGAGGGTTTTTTTTTTTAAGAAACAAAGAAGATTCCATAAGAAACCAAAATCATGGAAGTGTTTGGGGGGAGTTTTGAGGAAGTCAAACTTTATATATATATATATAGAAAATGTTACCTTATTCAAAGGACCAAACAAAGCTTGAACCAAATGAATGAAAAAGTGACATGTGACCTTTAATTAATTTGAGGTTAATTGTGATTAAAATTAGAAAAGTATTATTAAAAAAATTTGAGGTTAAAGGAGTAAAAAATGAAAAATAATAACATAGTTGACTCTTACGATTTATCTTATTAACCACAGTTCACCTCAAGTTAATTAAATGCCACATGTCACATCTTCATTCATTCGGTCCAAGCTTTGTTTGGTCCTTTGGACCAGGAAACCTTTTCCATATATGAGATGGGGTCATAAAATTTTATGCTCTACATACATGTACCACCTAATGGTGTATTTGAGTTGACATGTGATCCATAGGGATGGATGGTCCTTTAGTCTATACAACCCCATCTCACATCTATATACATATTTTACTGAAAAAATACTAATTATGAAGCTTGTTATTTATGTGTTAGAGAGAAAAAAAAAGGAGTAGATCTCTGTAACCAGTTTTTTCTACAGCTCTCTATAACTATTATAAATAGTTACGTATGTGTCACATCATCATCAAGACAATTATATTTGATTGTTTAAATTTCGTAGTTTAGTGCACATCCATTTTTAAACACTTGATCTAACTAAAAAAACTATTTTTTGAGAAATTTTTTTAAAATATAATATAAACCATGATTAGAAGAGGATTGAGCTATTTGTTTTTTCAAAAGCGACGTTTTATAGACTGTAGGACAATAGCTACAAGAAAACGGAGCTACAGGAGATCCATTCCTGAGTAATATGAGGTCTTTAAATGCCTAAATCGTGGGAGCATGAAGAAACCTTATCTAGGTCTAATAAATTGCATTCTTTTAAGATATTGTAAGATCATATGATTTACAGTGGAATCTTAATCTTTAACTAATATTCTTCATCCTTCCCTTGTGTACTAGAAAAATTCCCTGAACTCTTTAAAGAACTTGAAGAGAAGATTCCATTGGAGGAAGATTTAGAAATTAGCTAGAAGAACTTGAAGAGAAGACTCGAAGCGGAGAAGATCAAGAGGCTAAGTAGAGGATACTATCGACAATCAAGGTAGGATTTGACCTCCTTAATGTAGTTTAATATTGATAAAAACGAAGTAATGGGTGTATATTTATATATCTCTATGTATTGTAGTTAAGCCATGATCTTTGTTACCAAAAAAATGAAGATAATTATAAATGGAACCCAATGATGTTGTTTGTGTAGAAGTTAGCACGATTTTGTTGATACCATGATTCAATGATAGAAAATTATTATGTTATTATATTCTTTATCATGTGATGAAATATTTAGTTTGTATTGTATATTTCATTGCCATTATACTATGTGCATTTTGTTCGATTTTGTCGTGTGACTTTTATTGGGCTTCACAGCTCATATTTTTAATATTTCAAATACATTAAAGTCAAGCAACAGGAGGCGAGTGAAGGATTTGTTCTATTTTTACTAAGCATGATTAGGAGTTATCTTGTTTTATTTTATTTTTGGGTGTTAAAGGCATGGGGGACTACCATCAGAAATATATTTTTAGTTGATTTAAATTTGTTGGTATATTTATTAAATTTAGTTTGGGTGGTTAAGAGCTTCAAATCCAATTAATTTGCAAAATTTCTTCTTTAATTTTTTTTGAATTGAAAATTAGAAGTACTATTTGGTGCCAGAAATCACACTAAGTTTCCCTTCAAATTTAAGCATGATTTTTATGTGGAACAGATTTTTGGAAGTTAATTTGTATTAGAAATTTGTTTCACATCATTTTGATCTATATTGGATTTATAGTGATTTTTATTATGTGACCTGTTAGTGGGGACAAAAGAAAACGAGTATAGTTTGTACTTTTCACTCTTTTTAGGAATCAAAACTTCAATATAAAAATTGTTTGGAATTTATCTTAAGTGGTACACTTCCTTAGCTTTAAAGTAGAAATTATGGTTATCAATAGATCAGATCAAACCTAAAATTTGATCTGATAGTGTAACGCCATAAAATTTTATTATGTATATTGAGGAATTAAGTCAACTGTAGTGACCTACTTTCTTATTAAGTTTAAAATAAATAAAAATAAATCGTAACATTATAAATATAAAATAAAGATTTGTTACAAGGAGAATTTG
The DNA here is from genome assembly GCF_017979445.1 of Akebia trifoliata. NCBI lineage: Eukaryota > Viridiplantae > Streptophyta > Magnoliopsida > Ranunculales > Lardizabalaceae > Akebia > Akebia trifoliata. Next base: position 4,111,001 of record NC_141385.1, read on the forward strand.
ATAAATAAAATGTACAATTTGGAGAAGCTTATCATGATTATGATTTAAAAAATTATAGCATTTAGTCAAAGTATATAAAACTTAAAATTTTATGTGAAACTCTTTTGATCAAACGGACGTTATCATTAAATTCAAAAGCATCGAAAAGACTATCAACATATTTAAATTTGAATTTAATATGATAAGTTATGAAAATATTAATTCTATCAAGAAAACTTAACGCGTATATGGTATTTTGATCAATAAAAAAAAAAATTAGTGAGGAATTTTAAAAATCCGAGATACATAGTTCGAATTAATCTAATGTAACGGATGTAACAAGAAAACGAAAAATATATAAAAAAAAATATTATTTAATTATTATATTTATTAATAAAATATAAAAATAAATTTTTATTATAAATTTGGATTAATTATAATTATTTATATAAGAGGGATTGATTTGAAATTATTGATATGTTAAAGGGCTAAGGTGTAATTAATATAAATATAAATATTATTATCTTATATTATATTATATATTATATATAATATACTATAAGTTACAGTTGTGTAAATAGTTTAGATACCTAGGTGTATTCATTTTATATATTATAATATGATATAATATATTATAATGTAACTTGATGTTCATTCATTTCTACGAGAGAGAAATAGAAATCCGAAATGAGTGGATTCGTGTACATCGAATCTGTTTTATTTCAATTTTAATAGTTAATTTCAAATTTATTATGATTTAAATTCAAAATTTATGCATCGAATTGTAGAATAATTCATTTTATATTTTTTTCTCTAATATTTTAATATTATGAAATAAAAATAAATGAATTTGGGTGAGTTAACTAGAAAATCAATTTAAAATAAATTGATTTTCATAGTCATTTTAAAAATTGTAAAGATGCACTTTTTTGAAACTGTATTTTTATTGGATAATAATTTATAATAAAAGTCTCGATTGTTTATAATAAAGATTGTGATTCTCGATTTGCTTGAAATCAAGAATGAGATTCTCGTTTGTATGTACTTGTATTGAAAAATTTTCAAGTTTAAAGTGTTTTTGAGCACTATGTAATAGAACGTGAGATGCTATTAGGATGATAATCGTGGGACGATGTACCTATATATTTCCTACTTTATAATTTACTATTTTCAATATACTACTGTATATTTATAATTCTAAAATACCTGGGAAGATCATTACAATTGTAAATTTCTTTTAATTAATTTAATGAATTTTATATATATATATATGGGAAATGTTCAGCAACAAACATTTTGGCAAAACATTTTTCAAAACATGGGTTAGAGGTTTTGGAATGGGCTGATTTTTGGTGAGGATGATCTCTACGGTGAGGAGATCATCATCACCAAAAATCAGCCCATTCCAAAACTTCTAACCCCATAAAAAATAGTTTACAAAAAATGGACGGTCCATGATTTTTCAACTTGTAAACTGGGGCTAGAAGTTTTGGAATTGGCTGATTTTTGGTGAGGATGATCTCCTCACCGTAGAGATCTTCTTCACCAAAAATCAGCCCATTCCAAAACCTCTAACCCATGTTTTGAAAAATGTTTTGCCAAAATGTTTGTCAAAATATTTGTTTTTGAACGGGACCCTATATATAAACCATTGAAGGGATAATGAATGTCTACACGATTAGTCGATAGCTCATTCTAGAAGCAACCAATTAATTTAGAATAATAAAGGTTTAATATTATCTTTGGTAGTATATGATACCATTTGAGAATATCATTGTACCTATCATTTAGAAAATTTATATCTTATCTTTATTGGAAAATAATAAATTGTATTGTAAAGATGGTTTGTAGATTACTAGATTGATTGATGACACATACATATCATATAAGTACATGAAGTTGGCTTGTCAAATGATCATTTACAATCTATAATAGTCTAATGATCATTTACAATTTATAATAATCAAACGATTGATCTCCATTTGGGATCAATGACTAACATGACTCAAAAAACAATGTTAACCAATTATGGTAAATTGCAAGACTGACCATAAAATCAAGAATTAACGATGAGTTTACACTGGTTAAGTACTGTAATATCAATATATAGATTGACACTTTTATATCGGTTGTGTACCTCGTCATTTTTATCAAATACACCGTCAATATTGAAATTTTTATAACATATTTATATTTCTTTTATTTTATTATAAGATGGATATATTTTATTAAAGATTAACATGTTTCAAGTGTTACTTGTTTTTGTTATTTATTTAAAAACCTGTATTATTTGTAATAGATTAACTTGTTTATCTATTAATATTAAAACTATTAATTTAAAATGTGAGTTTACTATTTAGTAAATTTCTCTGTTACTCATTCTACCAACAAAATATTACAGATATCATAGTTATCGAGATGCCTATTCCTGATAGAGAATATTATATATAAGGATCTCAAGATCAAGATGATGGGTATTATTTCTGTCATGTATGTTGTGTTTTCTTGTATGTATATATTCAGAGTATGAGAGTTAGTGTTTATGACGTGAATAATTGTCAATCCATATGAGATGTGTAGTTGATGCATGTACACTTTTAAGTTGTAATTATAGTTATATTTTTTTAATGATATATATTCATTAAGATATAGTGGTTGGAATGCAATTGGATATATAGATTTTGATCATACATGTATGTCTATAGAGGTGAAAATTTTTCATAAGTCCAATTTTTATGAGAAATTATGTCGAAATTATTTGGAAAAAATCACATCGTATTTAAGATTTGAAGATTTTTATTTTTTTCGCTCCACCCTCGAGATTTGGAAAAAACTAGATCCTAAATCGAGAGCGTGATAGATAATTTTGAGTATGGATAGATATTATGGATTCCGATAAAAATCCAAACCGATAAGAATTTGATTCGATATTTTAATGGGTCGAAACTAGATCAACTATGTCCCGATTAGATAATATGTTGGAAAGTATATAAATTATATTATATATTTGGTGAGATATATGTAGAATTTATTTATATTTTGTATATAAAATTGGATTTGACTTCATTCGGACTCAATCCAAATGTTAATGGATCAGATTTGAATCTTAATATTGAGATCCAATAAAAACTTGATCCGATACTTATCGGACCAGTCTCAAATCCGATCCTTATTAGATCAGTACCAAATCCACCCTAATTTGATCCATCGACAATCCTAACAAAAATCAAGCTCAAATCATTTCGATAGGCTCAACATTTTTAAGGTTAGAATAGAAAATAGCCAATTTATTTTTAAATTCCTAAATGACCCACATTTATCCTTAAAACAAATGTGTTCTTAAAGGGTAGTTGTGTCAGTTTAAATTTTTTTTTGCCACTGTGGTCATATTAGTCTTGCTGATTGGCTAAATAAAGGCAGTTATAACTTCCTCTTCTCTCTCGCTCTATCAAAAGCCTAGAAAAAGAAAACCAAATCTAAACCATTCAAATTAAAGTATACGTAAAGGGAAAAAGAGAGAAGCAAAGATATGGAGAATTGCAGACCTTTGGGTTTCTTGGTGGGATTGCCCTTCGCTGTTCTTGCATTGGTTTTATCTCTCGTTGCAACTGTTGTATGGGCAATTGGGTAATTAACTAGTTTCTCATTTTCCCCTTTCTTTTCTTTTATTACTATTATCTCATTATCATTATCATCATCATCACAATGTTTTTCGTTTATTTTCTATTGTAAAAAAAAAGTCATTTTATTTATTTCATATATTTTCTGATTCTTAAAAGCAACCTGAACAGTTGCAAATTGGCATAAAAATTTGTGGGGGCAACCCGATAGAAAACATAATTTTGTGGGGGCAATAATGATGGATTTTCTTATCTGTTCTTATTTATCGCAATAATTCAACTATACTCATAGACATCAAAATTTTTTGTGGGGGCAAGTGCCCCCAATATAAATCTGCTCCTGCTTGGTTGCCCTCGTCCAAGTATACAACATCGTAATTTGTGTGCGCTACCAGTAATTTTTTGTCATTAGGTGCATGGTTAAATTTTTGTGTACACTCACCTTTTTTTTTATTTGGATGGTTGTGCCCCTTGTTTTTCATAAAGATTTATATGATTGCATGTTGAAATGGGTAGAAAAAAATTAATTTTCGTAGAAAATACAATTTTTAAGTTTATGATTGTGCATGTTCCTGCCCAAATCAAATTTTCATCCTCAACAACAAAAAAATAAAAAATAAAAGTTTTTCCAGTCTCCCAATTTTATTTTCTCACAATTACCACCACCCCCAAAATTTAAAACCAACTCCATATTTGAGATTTTCCTAGGTGCAATCAAAACGGGGAAATTCATTTTTCTATAGAATTTATTTTCCTAGAGCCATTTTCCTAAGATAATCATATTCGCTTGAAAGGGGATTCCCTGCAATCCTAAAAATTTCGACAAGGATTTTTTCCCAATAAAAATCACTGCAAAAGTTTTCCAAATTTGGTGACCCCAGAACTGCAGCACAAAACTTTTAAAAAATTTGCGGTGTTTTGCAGGTATACCAAGTAGGCCCTTAATAGGATAAATTTGTATAAGGAAATGTCACCACTTATTTCATGAGCACTTTTATTTTGAGTTCCCATGGATAATAATATATTGTGATTTGTATTGTTTAAATCAGATTATAAAATTTGATTTCCAAAATACAGAGTCTCGTTTGCCGACAATGAATCTTAAAACTGATTTTAATTTTAGAATATAAAATTCAAATCTAGTCTCTAACCGACCATGTCTCTACTATTTCTGATTTTGATAATGGGATCGAATCATTTTTATGATTTAAACTTAGCATAAAATCAGATTCTAGAATTGGATTATGGGCAAGAATTAGATTCTAGAATCAAAACCAAATGCCGCTAAATCATCATGACAAGATTGCAAATTTCCTTTTCAAGGTTTGATGTTGTCTTTAAATAACTTCTTTTATTTGGTATGGCAGGTCTATGTTGAGTTGTTTGTGCCCTTGTTGCATATGTTGCACTGGAATTGCAAATTTCGCCCTGTCCGTTGTGAACCTTCCAGTTGAAGTTATTAGATGGTTCATCGATCAGATCCCTTGTTGATGTCGACCATTGTTTCTATGGTTCTTGATTTTTTGGTTGATTAGTTTGTGATTAGACTTCAATCCACCATTCAAGTATGTTGGGTGTAAGAGATTTAGAAAATTTGGAGATTCTTTTAATTTTATTAGAGTTGGGATCCATAGACTCACGAAGGTAAACTCATATATGTTTGCACACAATCCCACTTGTGTATGTGCGAGATCCAATGGTTAAGATTTATCTTAGAGATCCGTAAAATATTCTTGGGATATTTATTTTATCTGAACCGTTGGATCTTGCACATACATGGTTGGGATTGTGTGCGAACATATGAGTTTCCTTTTCATGTGTCTATGGATCCTGACCCTTTTTATAAATCCCATAGCTGTTTAATCTTTTTGTAAATGGGAAGTAAAAAATCTTCGTTGATTGAATTTCACCAATTTTAATAAGTGTTGTTTGCTCACTATTTTTTGAATTTCCTCAGATTTTTCATGCTATTTGCAATTTCTGAGAATTTTTTTCTATCTTCATGGTAAGTTTTTATCCATGTTTGGTAGGAGCAGCCGATAGTATGATTATGATTTTTGTGGTCGCCCCAACTTTTAAAACTGATATACATTTAATTATAGTGTCTGCCCACACTTTGATTTGGCACTGATAATGTCTTCTCGTAAAGCAATTTTCTCTCCACCCTATTTAGATAGATAAGAGAGAAAATAAAATAATAGGAAGTAATTTGTTCTATTTTCTCTTCAAATTTTTTCAATTTGGAGAAAACAAAATTGAATAATTTTTCTTTATTGTCTTTCTCTTCTTTCGTCACGTAACGTCCCAAAGAAGATAAATGGAGAGAAAACTGATTCCTTTCTCTTCTCTTATCTTCATTTTTTTCAATCCCAACAAAATGTTAATAATAATTGTTTATTGGAATCCAATAATCTCACTTATTGAGGAGACAAGTAATGCTTAATGTGCAATCCAATAGGTTAATTTGACAATCCTTCTTACCCTAAGTTCACCTGAAATTTCACTTAATTTATTAATTGCTGTCTTATTATAATCAAATCAAGAATACAAGTATTTTGGTATTTTTAATGTGAAGCCGAACACCCAAAATCTTCGGAAACTTTCAATTTAAAATTGTTTTCTAGTAATTACTGATAACGAATGGCTCGTTTGTAAGAATCTAAGATATCTTCAATAAGATCTAGAAGTACTTCCAAAATCTGTGGGCCTATGGTGAAAAATGACTCTTGGGGATATTTTTTTCGTTACAGTAAAATTTTTGCACAGTCTGATCATTATGGATATTTTAATCATTATAAATTTAAAAAAAAACGAATGGCTATTTTATCAAATAAATAAATAAATAAAATTGATGTAATTCATCAGTTCCCTCGTAAGCTAGAACTCAAATGTTATTTTTGGGCAGTTTTTACTTTTGACCTTTCGGATTTAAGCCACTTCTAAAGGAATATGAAGGGCGAGTCACACCAAACTCTCATCCGGCTCCGAAATGATTTTTGAGGGTCTACTATACGGGGGAGTTCACCATTTCTCAACTTAATATACTAAACACCAAAAATCTTTTTATTCAATAAAAAGTCAATTCAGAATTTTACAGAATCTTGCATTGATCAATCACACAAAATTTCATGTATTGAATATATCCTCAATTTACAAAATTTACCTTTCATAGATTTCGTGCAATTGATCATATGGGATTTTGTGAAATATCGAAGTGCAGTTATATAAACCGATTAACTCAAAAAACGTTTTTCCGTAAGGAGCCAAGACGCATCCTTAATTATGTGACAAGTAACGGTAACTTGTAAAAATGTGTCAAACACACCCTTACTTTTTCAAGAATAGTGAAAAGGTGTGTAAGTTTGAAGATTAGCAGACTCTGGAGCCTCCTGGAACTTTCTACACCCTTCAATTCCTTCCAGAGACATCTCTTCCCTCTCCATTATTGGTTCTCTCTCAAATCTAAATATAAGACTGCCACCAACATTATCACCTCAACCATAACTACAACACCAATTAGCAAGCACAATTGTACCACCAACAATTTAAACAACAGAAGCCAAGTGTTTGAAGAAGAGGAGCACAAGAGATGGGAGTGGATTACTACAGCATATTAAAAGTTGACAAGAATGCCAAAGATGATGATCTCAAGAAAGCTTATAGAAAGCTTGCCATGAAATGGCACCCTGATAAGAATCCCAATAACAAGAAAGAAGCTGAAGCCAAGTTCAAACAGATTTCTGAAGCCTATGAGGTGAGGAATTCTCTATCTATTTTTCCTTGCTACCCATCAATCTAAAATTTCATTATAGACTCTGGAATTGTTTGATTTTACTCAATTTGTTCCTTTATGAGACTACCCATCATCTCAAATTATGTCCTTTTGAAGATCACCCATCATCCCAAAATATTGTTATACTCGTAGGGTTTCTCTGTTTTTCTCCCTATAAAACCTATTTATGATGATCTCAATTATCATCTTAGCATCTGGGCTTATTTGTTTTCTTCAATTTATGTTTCTTATTAGGCTACCCATCATCCAATACTTTATTTTTCTGTAAATATATCCTTGTTAAGGTTATCCATCATACCAAAATCTTTTTTTTTTTTTTTTCCTTTTTTCCCCCCATTTGGGGTTCTTTGTTTTCTGTGTATGAAGTCTATTTAAAGCTACCCATGATCTCAGAAAAATACAGAAATATGGACTTTTTTCTGAAATCTAATCTGGGTTTCTTTGTTTTCTCAATTTTGGTTAGGTTCTTAGTGATCCCCAGAAGAGAGCAATCTATGATCAGTACGGTGAAGAGGGGCTTAAAGGTCAAGTGCCTCCACCAGGTGCAGGAGGTCCTGATGGAACTACCTTCTTCCAAAGTGGAGACGGGCCGACAGTATTTAGATTTAATCCGAGAAATGCGGATGATATTTTTGCTGAATTCTTCGGGAACTCTAGCCCTTTTGGAAGGATGGGCGGCGGTGGCATGAGGGGTGGTTCGAGGTTCTCAAATGGGATGTTTGGGGATGATATCTTTGGATCGTTTGGGGAGGTGCCTGTAAGTCAGGTGCCTCATAAAGCTGCTCCAATAGAGCGTTTGTTGCCATGTAGCCTTGAAGAGCTTTATAAGGGGACTACCAAGAAGATGAAGATCTCCAGGGAAATTTCTGATATAAGTGGGTGAGTACTTCTTCATTTTTCCTTCTTTAATATTTTGGGTAGCTTGATTAATGGCTTATGTGACTTAAGTCTGTTTGATGAAATTGAGCAATGGGTTTAAATTTTTATTTTTATCAAAGTTAGTTATGGGTTTTTCTTGTTAATCAAATTGATTAATGGGTTTGCTTCTTTGATTGATTTTAGAGGTTATGGTTTTACGACATCTTGCATTCTCATCAGTAATTCAATTTAGTAAGCTAGGGAACTCAAAATGCAAGGTAACAAATTGCACCGAATATGGGGTATTCCCGGGTAGTTTTATTCTACCAATTTTTCCTGCTCCTTTTTCTTCGATAGAATTGATTGCAGAAAAGGGAACTTTGGGTTTCAGCTAGAGATTGCAGAAGCCACCTGGTTTTAGAAGAGCCTACTGTCTTGATGTTCATGGATAAGCTCTTTGTTAATTTATTCTAAAAAACAATTCAACAACCGTATAGTAGTTTATAACAGATTAGTGTGTAAGGGGGCTATATCTTTGAGAGTCAAACTTGATAAATTTGGGGTCCAACTTAAAAACTAATTGGCAATGAGGGGAGAGGCCCAAGAGCTTGTAAGGAGAGAGACAAGGCAATGAGTGTCCTATGTCGGACTGGGCCAAAGCACGGGGAGATACGAACTAGGGGACGTGGAGGAGAGAAAGGCCTGCTCTGAAACAATGATAAATTTGTTGGTCCAACTCAAAACCAATTGGCAAAGAGCGGAGAGGCCCAGGAGCTTATAGGGAGAGAGACAAGGCAACAAGTGTCCAAAGTGGAATTAAACTCAACAGAACTTGCTATTTTGTTTTAGCTTTCCTAGGGGTTTTACAAGGGTGGAAAAATTCAATTAGTGATCAGTTACTAGGTTTATAAGTTGAGTTCTGTTCAGTCCAATCAACTATGTTGAAGAGCAGGACTGATCATTTGATGACTAGGACTATACGTCAGATTGTTATGGCTAGGAAACACCATGTAAGTGTTGATGAGCTTATGAATGTATGGTCTCTTATGATGGATTTCCATTTCAAATTAGGATCATTTTGAGGGTTTGTGGAAAGCCGCTAGTGTTCTCTGGGGTCTAGAAGTCCGTCTCTCTTAAGATTTTGGTGTCTTTGATGGTGGTCGATGTGTATGAAGTTTTGATTTAATAGTATATGTTGAGATTTGAATTTATGATGCTTCTCTATTCTTTTTGTTCTTACAAAAGAATACAAGATCATCAATTCTCGGCATGGAGGAAAGGATGATTGACGGATTCTTATGTTTTTCATCTTGATGTTTCGTTTCAATTAAGGTCTTTCATTTAGTTTAGAATACAACCATTTCTTGGCACCAATAATTACTTATCTGCCTCCTCTATGTTTGCAGGAAAACCTTACCGGTGGAAGAGATTCTAACTATTGACATCAAGCCAGGTTGGAAGAAGGGAACGAAGATCACATTTTCAGAGAAAGGAAATGAGCAACCAAATGTTACCCCTGCAGATCTTATCTTTATCGTCGATGAAAAACCACATAATGTGTTCACTAGGGACGGGAACGATCTGGTTGTCACACAGAAGATATCGTTGGTTGAAGCCCTCACAGGCTACACCGTTAAACTCACAACACTTGATGGTAGGAACCTTACTATTCCCATCAACAATGTGATTCATCCCAATTATGAGGAGGTTGTGCCAAATGAGGGGATGCCGATACAAAAAGATCCTTCAAGGAAGGGTAATTTGAGAATCAAGTTCAACATAAAGTTTCCGACGAGGCTTACTTCTGAGCAGAAAGTCGGAATTAAGAGATTGTTGGCTCCTTGAGTTATATGTTGGTCTGCTCTTGAAAAGTTTGTAATTAGTGAGCTTCCGTTTAAGTTTGAATGATAGATGAGAGTTGAGATATAGATAATGGTTGGAAAAATGTAGCTTCATGTATTCATATATTTACATGCAATTTATCTGCAATTGAGATTAATTGTCACCATAAATTACTGCAAATTATTGTTTGTTTTTGTGTGTGTGTGTGTGTGTGTGTGTGTGTGTGTGTTTGTGTGTCTGTTTCATGTGGAAGGTACCAATGGTACACAAATGAGTTTGTCTGTAGCTTGGACGGTTCACAATGGATGACATCAAATGTAGGGCTGTCAACGGGCCGGCTTTCGTTTGGTGTGGTTGTGGACTGGGTTTGATTGTGTTACTAGGCCCCTTTAGTAATTGGTTTCGGCCCATCAATTACTAAAAGAAGGAAAATGCTGAAGTAACATCGAAATTGACATCGACATCGAATGGGACATTGCTGATGTGGGTGTGACTCTAGAACGGTAGGTACTTTTCATCGGGATGCGAAGAAGAAGATCCAATGGTTCTATATGCACACTAATGTCTCAAACGATGTCAATTTCAAAGTTACTCCAACACGATTAATAAAAGAATAATCTTGAAGTGACCTCAAGATGGGATCTCACATTGCACATCCACACCTGACTTGTGCTATGAGGTCATTCCAGCACGACTCCATATAAAGTGTTTATAGAAACTATAAATGATTTTCATCAAGATACAAGTCAAGCATTATCAAGATGTGCAATATGAGGTTCAATTTTAAGTTAACTTGAGCATTATTTAGAATTTTATTTATATTATCAGTATTTTCATTTATTAAAAGAAAAAATATGTTTGAAATCAGGTCTTGGCCATCCCATTTTTTCAGATTGGATCAGGGTTGATTTGGTACCTATAATAAGATAAGGACTGGATCTAGAATTGATTTGAAGTTATTTTTTATTGGATCTCAATGTTAGGATCCAAACCAGATCCAATAACAGTTGGATGTACAAAACTAAATAACCTTCACATATTGAAACAAAATGTATAATATAATATATGCATTGCTCACATTTTATCCGATCCAATCCTTATTGGATCGGGATATGGTTGGTTAGAATTAATATAATGGGATCCAAATCTTATTGGAATATAAATCGTCGATTCAGATCCAACATTATTGAATTAGGACGGATTGGATTTCTAGTCTAATCCAATCCTAATAATTATGCTCGAATACTTGCAGGCAGGACCAGTCTTTGCCATTGATTTTTGCTTTGTATCTGGAGTTCCCATACACTTTCACGTAAGTGCCATACGAGGTTCCAGCCTGAGACCATGGTTTCTTCGGCACGACTTTTTTTTATTATCTGTCACAACTCCCAACCATTAGTGGGCCGGGCCTTGTCTAGGATATTGAGTACCGATTAGAACTGGGCTGATCTGTCCGATTGACTCCCTTGTAAAGATCTGCTCTAAGGCTCAAACCTACCTCACTGATTCTAAAAACTGTAAACGGCAGGAGAGAGAGAATTTTCTCTTCGTGAGTGGTCTTGGACTGCTGTTAAATTTCTATATTATGGGTTAAGATTGAACTTTGGACTCTTTAATGTTGTTCATCTGATGAAGGTATACGCTCTTTTATAGCCAAATGTTTGATAAAATGTCTAACAGACGTGTTTTTTTTTTCCTGATGCCCAACTGAAACTTTTTTTTGTATTTGTAATTCTCGAATTGTACTTATCCAGAATTCATAATTGTTTCTTCTCACTCTTTTTTTTTTTTTTTTTCGAATTTGTACTATGGGTGTCCTCTATTTTTGGTCTGTAAGGTCGATATATGTTAAGAAATATATGTTTTTGTGTAATACATCTCAATTACCGAATTTAATGGAAGTAGAGTGCTTTTCTCTTTGAAGTTGGTGTTGGGTTTCTGTTGAATTTACGTATTAAGGACTGAGAGTGAACATATGATTCTTTATATGTGATTATTCTGATAAAAGTTGCTCTAATATAGTTTTCATGCTAATGTTTGATAAAGTGTCTAAGAGAACTCTTTTTTCTGATTCCCAAAAGAGCCTGTTTTTTATTTTTTATTTTTTTTCCTTTCACAAAGTGTTTAAGACAATTCTATTCTAGGTGTGATTTATTTTTGGTCTGATAGGTTGATTTAAGAGTCGTGCTGGATTGACCTCAGGCTGAAACCTCATATCACACTTCTTGACGTGAAAGTGGATAGGAACCATAGATACTTTTTTCACTCATATCTCGATGAAAAACATCTATGGATCCTATACACTTTCACATCAAGAAGTGTTATATGAGGTTCCAGCCTGAGGTCACTTCAGCATTATTCTTGATTTAAATATCGATTTTTCCCAAATACCAATTTTTTTTGGAAATTTTTTTTTTTTTTTTGATAAATATAAAATTTTATGTTGATAAAAAAAGAGAAAAGGTGGCTGAGATAGCCCCCAAATAGCAAGACCAAAAAACAAACAGGCCAAAAGCAAAAGAAAGAACAAAGGAAAAGAAAGATACATGCCCAAAGGGGGGGCTATGAGTCACAAATGGTTTCCCAATTGAAAACAAAATCTTTGATGACTAACCCCAATATCTCCAAAATCACAGTGAGAGGTGAGCTCTCCTTACTCTAGAACACTCTAGTATTGCACTCTTTCCAGAGACCTCAAGCAATGACTGAAGGAAGGATAGTCTAAAGGTACCTCTTTCTAGAAGAGAAGATATTGAAAAATTTAGTGTTGTCCCTTTAAGTTTCGAAGCCTCAAATTCATGTTTATAGCCAACTAATTAAATAGAAAAAGATAAAATCTTCTCACATTATATTTCTTATCAAAATTGAAAAAATTTGAAGTTAGTCTCCAAGAATTTTGTATGATAGCCTATTCGCATATTTTTCTGGTGTGTGCAATTATATGTCGATTATATTGTTTTCTTGATCTGTAATTGAATCCCCAACATTCTATACGATTGTAAAATGATATGTTTTAATTCCCTCCTTTTTTTTTTTTTTTTTGGTATTTCATTGTTTTATGTTTTTATAATTTTTGCAATATAAGTGTGCACACTTAAAAGGAAGTTTCTTCGCATTACTTGAACTACTCTTGATTTCTTTCTTTCTTAATATGTATATAAATCATTAATGACCTCTCTAAAAGTTATTTGCAGCCTATAAAGGGCTGTGGTTACTGTTGGTAGTTCCAACACGTGCATTGGCTCTGCTTCAGGACTAGATGCTTTTTAAATTCAATTAAACACAAACTTTTCTAGTCAACCAATGGAAACTCATGGTGGAATTTTATCCCGAAGTTGATTCTAAACAAAGAAGGCTACTTACATTGTAGAATTTCCTGAAATTTACTGTTACAACTACCCACAGTTGTCTTTAAAGAAAGCGTGGTCTGCAAAAGAAGATTTTTTTTTTCATATATATAATGGGCAACAAGACACTGATTAAATGGTCAAAACAAATCACATCCTCCCAAGTCCAGCAGCTGATACAGGCAGAAAGGAACATCCAGAAAGCTGTTTTCATATTTGATGCAGCAACAGCCAAGTACACTAATGGCTTCCAGCATGATCACATCACCTTTAGTCTCATGATCTCCGGATTAGCTTCCACAAACCAATTCAAATCAGCTGAGGAGCTCTTCAATAGGATGAAGGAAGAGAAATGTAACTTCACGGAAGACGTATTTCTCTCTATTTGTAGAGCCTATGGGCGGGTCCACAGGCCATTGGAAGCCCTCAGAATTTTCCATCAGATGAAGGAGTTCCTGTGTGAGCCCACCCAAAAATCTTATATCACAGTCTTTGCCATTCTTGTTGCCGAAAACCAATTGAAGATGGCTCTAAAGTTTTACAAGTATATGAGAGAAGTGGGTATTCCTCCAAGTGTTGCTTCGCTCAATGTTTTGATCAAGGCTTTATGCATGAACAAGGGGACCATGGATGCTGCTCTTCAAGTTTTTAGAAAGATGCCCCATCATGGTGTATTCCTGATTCTTATACTTATGGTACTTTGATTAGTGGGTTTTGCAAATTTGGGATGATTAATGAAGCAAAAGAGATATTCAAAGAAATGGAAACTAAGGGTTGTACTCCAACAGTTGTTACATACACATCTTTGATTCATGGTCTATGTCTGTCCAACAATTTGGATGAAGCTATGGAATTGTTCGAAGAGATGAGTAGCAAAGGTATTGAACCCAATGTGGTTACTTTAGTTCTTTAATGGAGGGGTCTCTTCCAAGGTGGGCGATCTTCACAAGCCATGGAGCTACTCGAAAAGATGATCGGTAAACGTCATTCACCCAACACAATAACTTATAGCACTTTAATTAAAGGACTATGTAAAGAAGGAAAGCTTCAAGGAGTAGAGATTCTTGATAGAATGAAGCTTCAAAGCTTGAAACCTGATGCGGGGTTGTATGGTAAGATCATAGAAAGTCTATGTGATTCCTCTAGGTTCTAAGAGGCCGCAAACTTCCTTGATGAGATGCCCCTTGGTGGAGTCTCACCTAATCGTATGACATGGACTCTTCATGTCAAGATTCATAATATTGTAGTCTAAGGACTTTGTACCAACAGTGATCTGAACAGAGCCTTTCAAGTTTACCTAAGCATGCGTACCCGAGGTATCTCAATCAATGGTGAGACCTTTAATTCTCTTGTGAGTGGTTTTTGTAAGAAAGGAGATGTGCACAAAGCTGCTCGGATTGTTAATGAAATGGTGCTCGAAGGGTGTGTCCCTGATGAGGTCACATGGAATGCTGTTGTGAGTGAATTATGGGGTCGATGGAAGATGCGGGAACTGCCGAGTTGGTACAGGTTGAACTGATGAGCAAGTTTGTTGAGCCCAGGGCATAAGGTCTTCATATGAATCTTGGCTTGTGTACATGTGGCAACTCAAGTGTCAGTGGTAACCTATAGAGTACGCTCTCCTCTAGATTACTCAATTATTTTAAGTGTTAAGTTCTCCAAGTTCAGGGTTCTATTCTAGAAGTTAAGGCTGTCACATTTGTAAGAGTCTAGTATAAGGTTAGTGGGTTGACATACTTGTAATGTAACTTTCAATTCTTGAGGTTAAAATCCAGCTTCCCAACCAAAGGAAAACTAAAAGGTCCACTGTTGGATAGTTCCCCCAAAAGATCCATCTAAATGAATCAATCGACGTGGATTGACTTACTATAGGTGAGGATCCCGGGTTTCCATCTAATCGAACATATGTGCCACATCTAAAGTTATTGGCATGGAAATATATCTATCAAAGGGCCAGGAATATACATTCGCCAAATAGATTCACTTTCTGTTAGATTTGAGAATGGGCTGCGAATCTATATCTGATGTGTATGGTGGGGAGATATTGTGCCATGACTTCTTTTTTTCACTTGAAATTAATTTGGAAAATAGTTTCATAGAAATGTACTGAGACTATAATCTCTCATATTGTTTGTTTGTAAGAAAAGTTTGAGTATGATTTATTGTGCTGAATCTATATCATCTATTGTAATGATCAATGTTATATTTATGTCTGCAGATCAGAGAAATTATCACCATTCAATCAAAGATTGTTCACCGAGGACATAATGACATTATGTATGAATACATGGTTATACAACCAATTCCCATAGAAAGAAAAGAGCACTAATGGGTAGAGAGTGGGAAGCCAATTCCATGGCGCTTAGTTGGGAAAACCATAAACAACATACTGCTGATGACACCAATGCCAATTGGCAATGACATAAGAAGCTGCTTAGTCTCTTCTGACGGTGTTGGGTATAAACATTTCACCACATTTTGATCAAACGACACGACCACTACAAACACCAATACTGACATGAAAGCATGTAAGAAATCAATGCACTTCAACCGATATTTCTCTTTAAGCTCTGGTGCAATGGTGGCAGACCCATCAATGACCCACAACCCTCGGAATGTCGCCAACCCATAATAAACCTTCCCCTTTTCATTCCTAAAGCTATCTGTGAAGCACACTAGAAGACATGAGATACCACAGAGAGCCACTAAACCTTGTGTCATGTACCGGCTAACAGTGTCGCATTGACCTTCATTTGTGAAGACGGGAGATATAAGTTGAAATGAGAGCACCGTTCCTGTGGGGAGGAGATTGGCCAAATGAGCCGTGCCCTTAAACGTCTTCTTGATGGTCTTCTGTATAGGAGTACGTGGTTTTGTGTCGGTTATTTGTTGATCTCCCAAGAGGGGTTGCCGTTGTTGATTGCGATTGGTTGATTCTTCACCTTCAACCTTAATCTCCATGACCCACTTTTTCTATGATCTCCTATTTTCTTTGTTTTTGATCTCTCTGTAGGCGTTTATTTGCATATTTGTAGTTAGGGATCTATGTGTCTTTAAGTAGTAGAATGAGAGATGAGTCTGAGCTGGAGGAGAAGAGAAGAAAGGTTGTAAGAAACAGAAAACTGATGGAATTTGAGGAGGGAAAGTAACGGGTACAAGGAGCCAGGTGGGATTAGTTTTCTATTTGCATGTTTTGTTAAGGTGGAGGTTTGGAAAGGCAAAAAATAAGGATCACTTCTTTGTGCAAGAAGCTTACGTGACCCTTGTGTAACTTAGCTCATCATCATCATCATCACCACAATCATACTGACAAAAATCTGCCATTTTTTTTAAAAAAAGACGTGACTAAATATTTTTGTGCACCCAAAAATTGCACGACCAAAGAGTTGAGGTCAAAAGAGATCGATAAAGAGTCAAAATTGTAAGAGTGGCGGCTCCGTATCACATGGCAATTGATTCCATCTCGGAGAATCCGGTTGCAAGAAATATGATTTTCATATTTATCGATTAAATCAAATTCTTTTTGAAAGATTGTTAAAATTTTTCAAAAAATCATGATTCCTCATAATTTAGTTGATTATTGTTATCATTATTATTATTATTATTTTAAATCTAAGATTATTATTTTTTATTTTATGATTTTAATATATGAAATATTTATTTTTTACATTTTTTATACTTCAAAAATTATTTTTTCTTTTAAATTTATCCAATACTTTCCCGACTTTCCTTGATTTTTCTGGAGCTTTATATTGCTGAATTATTTGCGAACCTCCACTTTGTCACTGTGACGACCATCATCATATATTCAATCTACAATAGCTTAGGGGAAAGGTCTGAGTCCAACGGCTATAGAACATCATCTATTGGCTGATTTGTTGATTGGATATCAATGGGTGGGACTGGCATTCATGAGCTAGTGGGCCCTAAAGCCTCCGCCACGTGGTATGCAAAGGGGACCAGGGTAGGGTTAGAAACCATTTCCTTGAAGTATAGAATCAGCAATCTTGGTTGTTTTGAGTTTTGATATGTATTCTGTTACAATGAGATGTAATTGATGGGTGTTGATCTGGATTTGGTTTTTCTACGAGAACTTTGGTTTTTAGTTGTGTCTTGTAGCTTTAGAAGAGGAAAGGTGTGGTTTTTGGTCTCTCTCAGTCATCATTGAGTATCCTAAACAACTGCTCAAATCCAATGGTTAGAAATTGTGGATGAAAAGTTATTGAACTTCAATGCCTATAAATATATAATTTGGTTGATTTTTGGCCTATTGTCGAACGAAACGAAAAGCAAACCCAAAATAATATAAAAGTAGATACGAACACACTTTCAATAATAGAAGACATGAATCTAAATAAAATTGGTCTATCTTGATCCATAGATATTATGTAGATGCTCCTAGAAGTACTTTTGACATGGTTAAAATTCGGAATAATATATATATATATAAACAAATTTTTTGGGCCAACCATGTAATTAATGAGGTATTCACAAAATGTAGATCATCATTAGAACAAGAGTCGTGATTTTCTGATGCCCCCTCTGACATGGCATGAGTTAGAATCATAGATTTTTCCCTCGGGATACACAATTCTAATCCCCATAAATATGTGCAGTTATGTATCCCGGGGAAAGACTATGATTCTAGCACATGCCACATCAGAGGGTGTGTGTCAGTTAGAAAACCACTGTTCATAGAAAAAAAATCATTTCATCCTAATATTATTAATAAACTAGATTCATAGTTGTCTTCAATAATCAGTTTAAATGAATGGTCCATATCCTTCAACTTGATATCACAACTTGGGTTAGAAATCTGCCTTAACCAATTCATTAGAAACAATTAATCTTGCTTGCTTAGTAAAAAAAAAATATACAAATATAAATCTTTGATCATATAATTTTATAAATTATTTATTTATTTGTTTGGTTGGTTGTTTAAATTTAGGATGGCTATGCTCACTATGGGCCTTATGAGAGCTTGTGTTTTGTTTTTCACTACCTACTTCATATGGAACTTCTACCTAACGTAAGAGAAACTTCGTTGAAACATTCAGGTATTGCTTGATGATGATATAATAATTGCTAAAGTATTATATATTTTTATAGAGTTTATTTTATTTTATCTTTTTCTTTTTTTGGATAGAGAGGCAGCCAACTAAACTTACTAAACCTATAAACTAGAAGTCCAACTTTCTTACCAATCCACCAAAAATTTCAAAGTGAAAACGTACACATTAAGAGAATAAGAGATACCATCTTTTTACTCATACCTTTCCCTTTCAACCAGCTTTCTCCCAATCTCTAATTTAAGCCCATTTTCCATTTAAAGCACCATTGAAGGACAGAAAGGAAGGTCTCTAACATGAATCATACTAGCACTATCGTTTCTGATGTCGTCGTGGGACTTGTTTCCACCGCTCTCGCTGCTTTACTTATCGGTCTCATCATCATCGTCATTTGTCGGAAGAAACCAGTGGAGTCGGAAGAAAATCCCCCCGCCAAACTTTGTGCCCGTCCCTACGCCTTAGTAGACATCGATGTTGCCATTGATGGATTCAACCATCGACGAATTATTGGTACGGGTCGTCTAGGAACTGTTTATGCTGCTATATTGCCAAGTGGGGAAGTAATTGCCGTAAAACGGATTAACCCACGGTTTGTATTAAGCAATGCTGGTTTTGGGTTCTCATTGATAATCAAGTCACTATCGTTAGCCGACCATCCACATGTGGTGCCCATCATCGGGTACTCGGAAGCCCCAGGAGAGAGAATTATCTTAATGGAGTTCATGGGCATGGGGAGCTTGGATTTCTACCTACATCAAAATTCCATTGGTGCACCAATTCTAGACTGGCAGCACCGCTTGAAGATCGCAACTGAGGCGGCCAGGGGTATCGAGTATTTGCATGAAGGCATAGCACCTTCTATTGTCCATGGGTGCATCAAGTCTTCTAATATATTATTAGATGTGAAATTTTGTGCTAGAATTAGTGATTATGGCTTATCCTTTTTAGCACCACAAGAGAGAAAAGGCCTTGTAGGATATGTAGATAGGGAGTATTGGGTTGATAAAGGGGGAGTTTGTAAGGAAAGTGATGTTTATGGGTTTGGGGTTGTTTTGTTAGAGCTTTTGAGTGGTCGAAGGTGTGAAGAAGGGTTGCTTGTTGAATGGGCTTTGCCTTTGATCAGGGATATGAGGGTGGTTGAGCTTTTGGACACTAGGGTTCAAGCTCCTTTAGTTATAAAACCTCTCGTTAGATTAGCTAAGGTTGCTTCGTCTTGTGTTAGCAATACTAGAAAAAACAGGCCTTCAATTGTTCAAGTGGCAGCTATTTTGAACAATTTAGAGATGGAACTTTAAATTTTGAACAATGGGTTTACCTCTAAGATGGGTTATAGGGGATAGAGACTTGAGAACTACTAGATTTATTTGATGTGTAATTGATGATCTTGGCACATAATTAAACATTGTACCACAATCACAAGTTTTCTATAAAAAATTATGCTTCCAGATTCATGTGATGGTTCACGAATCCGAAAAGATCATGGTTTGTTATTTAGTAGAGATATCTAATTCTTCCCCACATAAAGTGGAAAGTATGGCCGGTGACTTGTCTATGGGTGGAAATTGAAAGTTTTGTTTTCGTGTCAAATGGGTATCTTTTAGCGGTGGTGATGGTGGGCCAAGTTTAATTAATTACTTATACGTATTGTCTTCTTTTGTGTAATATATGTTCCAATTGACTAATCATGTCTGAATCATTGAATTACTTTTATAACCTTTGGTGTTCATTTTTGGATGACCAAAGTCCATCTTGATTGGGGCATCGAGGAAGCCCCAATGTATCATAGTACTCTCAATATCATTATCATTATCATTGTCGTCTTTGTCATCGTGGTTGAAATTTATCATAAAAATATTATCTTTTTTCCTATTAAACTGTCGTTTTGAGGCCAATATGTTAATCCTTGACCCTAATTATGTATAATGTAGTGTAAGTTTTGTTACCAATGGCAAATTGAGGATAGAGTTAAGAATCTGTTAACGTCAGTACACATAAGAGATAATTATCTGTGGTTAAGAAATGGCCACAAACTATTAAATCTATTGACCATAATTAATGGTAGTCGAATAATATGTGGTGGGTTCAAGCCTAATTTATCCACACACAAAAATTGATTAAGATGATCCTTATCTTGAATTGTAAACTAAGCTTACTTATTCATCATGAGTAATGAAGAGGAATGAAGTTCATACAAGCTTTGTCATATATTGTCAATGTGGGTTTGGTAGAAAATCAATGAAGATCCACAGAGTTGAAAGTCAAGGTTGACCCACTGGATGAGATTGGTGGTCAAAGTTGGTTTATGTGGAAAATTTTCAATTTTTACTAATATGTGCTGTTATAAGGATTGGATTTAACTCTTGTTTGAATAGAGGAATTATAAAGTGACTTAGGGTTAAGTTCATTTTAGGACTTTCTTGAATGTAAGCAGACTTAAATGCCATCTTTGCAGCTTAAACAAATTAATTTTGGCCAATGAATGATTTTACAGGAAGTGAAACTCCAATTTGAATAGAGTGTCGGGTTCACATTGTTAGATCCATGGATTTTTAGAATCACATTATAGAAACTGATTTTCAGAATAAGAAATCTCAATTATTATTTTTCGAAATTTATTTTAGAATTAGAATCCTTTTTTTGTGTACAATCGTAATATGAAATATCGTGCACCTAAGGGTAAAAGGTGTCATTTTATTATCTGAATCAAACATAACATCAGATTTTAGAATGGGATTATGGGCAAGAACCATATTTTAGATTCCAAACTAAAGAGCCCTTATTTTTTGTAGATGGAGGTTTCGACAAATGAATGTAGTTCAATTTGTATAATAATCTTTTTGTTTCTCGTAAATCTTTAGATATATAATAATAAACTAATCACCATCGTGAAATCCTTGTCTCAAGTATTAATCTTATTCTTTTAATTCATTTTGTCAAAAGCTGCATCTTCTATTATCAAAAACATGTTCATATAATAAATAAACGATTTCTTCATATTTTTATGGATTTTTTGAAGTTCTGGATCAGAAGATGGCTGAGATGAATGGAAAACATAACGATGGTTATAAATTACTTGGGGATGTTGAACATAATTTATTGATCTATTTCTTGAGCCCATATATAAGTCCAAGAAACTATGGTGGACCACTTGGACCCGTTGATAAGCTCGAATAGTCTGGCCTTCTCATTTGAATATAATGGCTAGGGAACTCCGACCAAGCTGATTTTTTTGGTAAATTTATTCACCAATGTTGGGCCATACGTCCATGAGCTAATGGGCCCCAAAAGAGTGCATTTTTTGGCTATCCCCAAACCCACATGAGGAGAGATTAATCAACAAAATGTTTCTCAAATGATCGATAATCCAACTAAGATTGACTTCCTCTCTAATAAGATATGAGTTCAATGTCGAACATGGACCAAACTAGTCCAACACACCCCATAGTGGCCCAAATTGGACATGTTCTTCATTACTTTCATCTTTCCCTTTAAGATTCTTCAAGCTTGCATGTATGGTGCCATCATGGCCATCATCATCATCATATCTAGGTATCTCAAACATAAAACCCAATACGAAATCATCATCCATTGACTTTACCTTCACAAAATCCCAACCGTTAAAATACAAAATCCAACGACAATGATTCATAATTGGATCATTTTAATTTCATAATAACCGTTATTTACACAAGTAATTGATCTTACAAAGTTACATAACAATGTTATATTACCACTTGATTACATTATATCATTAAAATTGGGGTTGGCCGATCAAATTGTGTTCCACCATTCGATTTTTTTTAAAAGCTTGAATTAACACTTGATTATATCCTATAGGACTTTTCTAAGGTCCAATGATAAATGGCAATTAATGGTTGGGATATAAGGATTATTTTATTTTTCTTAAAAATCTATTTCCCTAAGAATTCCTGGGCGAATATCTTCTCATTACAATTAGACTTTGAACATTTTCTATTTACTATTAAAACAAAAGTTTAATCTCTCATTCCAAGAAGACAAACCATCGCTAGAATGGCTCACGATGTAAATAATCAGTTACCTCCTAGCATGAATCATGATCATACATTTCATTTTCTTTGGATTTTCACCCATGAAATGCAAACTCCTAAAATTTCAAAAAATATAGAATAAAATTTGAGGAAACAAATTTGCCGCTTTAATTTTCTTGCTATATTGTCCATCAAGCCAAGAGTTGTGATAATTTGACTCCCCACATGGCATAATCTCTTGACGTGGCAGATTGAAATATATATTTTTTTTCCTTGGATACACATCTGCACATCTCCATAAATATGTGTAGTTGATGTGCATATGTGTATCTCAAGACAAAAGATCTATGGTTCTGGCACATTCTACATCAGAAGAGTATTTTGAGTATGCCACATGGGAGAGTAAGAAAATATGAGTCAACATTTTTTCTACTTTCCTATTTTATAAGAAAAATCCTGTCAACTAAAGCGCTAAATTTTAGAATAGCGAATTAAATTCCTAGATACAAATTTTCCACTTTATTAAAGAGAGTTTCTATTGGCACACCAATTTTTATTTATAACACACCATTCTAAAGATTAACAATGGTTATAAGTAAAATTTCTGTTCCAATAGAATCTATATTATTAAATGAGAAGGGTTCGACAGTGTAAAAGTAGAGCACAGCTTGACGAAATTCTTAACCGACTTAGCAGGACCAGTTGCTTTACTTTTTAAAACTTAAACAGAAGTTTAAACAAAAGTTTCCAATTTTAGCAACTGCTAGACAAATGCACAAATCCTAAAAAGGCAAAAACCCCTAAATTGCACACGTTAAAGCAAGGACCCTATAATAATTTGTTAGCTTTTTAGAAATCTAGTAACATGTACGGAAAAAACTTTCATACGTTAATCCGCTTCAAAATTTTGAAGAAATCTTCTCCATTAGATTACATGTGATTCTTTTTATAAAGAGATATTTCAATCTTTTATAAAAATATAAGAACATGAAATAAATTCAAAATACCACATGTCTTATGATAAAAAAGATTCCTTCGAAATTTGAATTAGATTGTTTATTTCAAAGTTGGATTTGAAATATACATTTTTAACGTGGATGTGTGTTAGAATTATAAATGCTTTTTATCTAAATATGAGTGGGATTTCAATGAAAACATCGATGATTCTGATACATACATGTCAGAAATGTCTTGCAAAATGTACATTTTGATGTTACTTTGGCATTATCCATAAAATAAGGGTCTTGTTAACATATGCCCTTAGAGTACATGTTAAAATACGATAAATATACTTTGAAATTTGCAATTTATTCTGAAAATATCAAAAAATAATTATTATCAAAATACCCTTAAATACTTATTCCAAATGTGTATTTATTGGATTTTGTTAACGTGCACACGTTAACAAAATCCAATAAATAATTAGTCGGCGTTACTTGTTTGCTAAGATATCCTAGGAGAAGTCAGGACGAAGCCTGTATCTTTCATTTGATGTCCGCCGTCTATGCTTTTACGGCTGAAGACGACTCCACATTTCGGATCTTGACTCTGTCCATCAGTTCATACGAAGTTAATAAATAAGTCCATACGGCAGGTGTTGGGTAACTTCCCCCCCCCAATGCTAAGGATCGTTTGGTCTGGATTGTTGATTTCAGATTCTCATTTTAGATTTTATTGGAATTAGATTATGGAAATTGATTTTTTAATTAGAATGTAGAATCCATGTTTGCTAGACATTGCTGCCAAATTAAACCTAAAATTATAGTCTCTTCTACAGTGGCTTCCTACCATACTGTATTTGAAACTGAGCTGAATTTTGAGAAAACGCATCTATGATGATTATGTGCACGCCTCCAGGTCAACCCAGTGTGGTAGGAAGTCACTAGAGCATTACTCAATGTTAAATTGACTTCCTATATAACATTGTGGTGTGCATAAACCAATAGATGTTTTTCTTCGAAATAGAGTGTTATACATTTAAGGAAAGAGTCTTGTTGACGTAACATTGAAATGTACATTGATTCTGACATTTTGATGTGGTGGTGCGCACATAAATTATAAATGCATTGCACTCGTATCTTGATGAAAAATATATTTGATTGTGTGCTTCACCACATCAAATGTACAATCGATGTATATTTTAATGTTACTTCGGCATCATCCTTAAGGAAAAGATGACAATTCTTTGTAAACAGTGTGTTAAGGGAGCCTTGTAGGAAGTCATGTTGCACATGAGCCACGTGGCATGAGCTAACCGGCCTATTGTCTCATAAATGTTTGGCCCACCTGCAAACCATAATAATTCTACTTGTGATTTGAGGCTGTTGGATTCCACCGTTCCTTATCATGGCTTAGAATCCTTTCATAGCCTAATGTCAATAGAGATCACAATGGGAATCAACTGGTAGAAATCACCCGTAAAGATGATTTTTGATATTTTGTTGATAGAGTCGTGATAATTTGACTAAGGCACATGGCATACTCAATTGACTTACCTGACATGGTAGGCTCGAAAATTGTAGATGTGCTCTCCTCAGGATACAAAATTACATCTTTTTATATGGAACCATATTTATGTATCCCGAGGAGAGCACATGTACAGTTCCCAAACTTATCACATTAGATAAGTCAATTTAATTGCCACGTGCTCAAGTCAGATTATAAGCACCCTTTTTTATAATCGGGTATCCCTGTAAACAACGGATTGGGCCCGTATCTAGGTTTTGTCTAGTATAGGCCATGATCATGTCCAAAGATTAGTCTTGGGGCATGTGCAATGCCCGGTCCGCATATCACACGCACCAAGTAGCAACCTCACGAGGTGGCCTATGATGAATTAATGCTCATACTAGGTATCAAATTCACGACCTACAGGCATTAATTGCTTATTGGTTTGAAATTATCATTGAACCAACCGAGGTTCTAGTAAAGATGATTTTTGATGTATTACTAACCATTCAACCATTTGTGACGATGAAAGCCTTCCATACGGTGCTATAGAAATGGACTAATGATAAATTGACTTAAAAAAAAGTCACTCGAATTTCACTTGTTGACGTAGATGTTTGTACAGAACCATTGATTTTCTTTTTGTGTATCTTGAAGAAAAGAGTCATAATCAATGGACAT
Organism: Akebia trifoliata; assembly: GCF_017979445.1. Lineage (NCBI taxonomy): Eukaryota > Viridiplantae > Streptophyta > Magnoliopsida > Ranunculales > Lardizabalaceae > Akebia > Akebia trifoliata. The sequence continues at coordinate 4,136,648 of NC_141385.1, forward strand.
GCTAAAACGTACGTGGTTTGTACACGATTAACATGGCAACAACACATAACCATATATGTTTTCTTCGAGATACACAAGGAAAAAGATCTATGGTTCTGTGCATTTGCCGCGTCAGCCACATATGTTTCATCGTGTCTTTTATTCATTAGTCTAAAAAAAAAAGATCTATGTACCTACTCAACTCCTGGGCATTCTAAGAGATGGCAATGGGTCGTGTTGAGGTAAGAGTATTATGAAAATTTACCAAATCCAAACCCTACCCATTTTATAATTGTAGTAAAAACTTAAACCCAAACCCAACCCATATATATATATATATATATATATATATATATATATATATATGTATATATGCTTAACCCCCCAAAAAATACCATTATTAAAAATAATGTCACAATAATAACTGTAAACTAAGTTCAATAGTGAAAATAATTTTCTTTTGAATTTTTTTTTCAAAATTCATAGAATTTTGTCCTTTACAACCTATGGCATCAGATCATGTTTTTGGATGCCAAAAGGTGATGTGGCCAAAAAAAATTTCTTACATAGTAAGGAAGTGTTTTTCAATATTATTATCATTTTTACTATTATTATTGGTAAAGCAAAATGTATTTCATTATCACATGAGGCATACCAGTTTTACTAAGATCTTAAATCTTTTTAATAGTCATTTGCTTATATTAGGAATCGAACACTACATACCTCTAGGTTTCAATGAAAAAAAATATAGTAGAAAATTATAAATATAAATAAATAACTTAACAAGAAAAGTGTTTTTTCTTTTCCAAACTAAAACTTAACCATTTATTAATTACTTTAAAAATATCTTAAAACGCCTTTTTATATTTTATAGAATTTGAAAAAAAAATTATATTATGAAAAAGTTTTAGGAAATTCTAAAAAAAAAAAATGAATAATTTAAAAAATTCTTAAATAATTGTTGATATAATGACAAAATAACTAAATGTGTCAAAATAGGTTAAGTGTGTTAACACCCACAACCCTCATCCCACCCATTTAATATTCGTGTTAGACGGGTTGACATTATTATGACTCAAACCCAATTAAGTTTGACTCACATTCATTAATTTCGTATAGTTTTTGAGTCGTGTTCATGGGTTGTGTTGAGATTGCCAACCCATATGGCATACAAGGTCCATAATTCTGGTATGGGTAAATAAAAATAGATTTGCTACAGCAGGTGGTTCAGTTAGCAATCCAACTCCAGGTCTATTTAACATGCCACATGGCACAACCTTTGACCACGGATAAAGTGGACCTTCAGAACAATGATCAGTCCCATTGATGCATGATTTATTACAGGTTTGTGGGTTGAATCTATTGGCTAGAAAGCATCAATGGAGCTTATTTTTATGATGGTCCACCAAATCGAATGGGCTTAGTTCTACTAAAAGATTGTGACTCGTCGCATCAACCCTTACCTGGAATAGCTAACAACTCCCAGTTGTACAGGATCAAAGCTTTCAATGTATTTTTGTTGTTGGAGTGTTGGGTAAGTTACCCTACTCCTAGTACACAGCGTCTAATCTTATTCCAACATGCAGCATATACAAAGAGCTAGAGGTTTGAAGGTCGAATGTCACCGTAGAGTGTCTCCAAAGGCATATAAATACACAAAAGAAAATCCCTCTCTCTCTCTCTCAAAAGGGTAGGGTGGTGAAACGTCTGCAACCAATCAGGTTGCCTCATCTCCACTCAACCCTTTTTTCTTTCTTTGATCTTTGGTTGCTTTATTTAGTTTTTTCATTTTAATAATTTGTTTTTTTAGGGTAGTTTACATACACACCCTCCAAGTTTTGGTGAATAATTGTGAAATCCCTTATATTTTCAAACTAATGTTATATACCCTTTTGAGCTTGACTTTCATAAAGACTAATATATATGAAATACCATTATCCTCAAAGAAAAATACTTTCCTTGCTATGTAAGGAAAGTTTCCTCTCCAACCATCCATGTGACATCCAAAAACATTGTTCGATGCCACGCCCAAGAGGGTGGATTGTAGATAACACATTTTAACAACTTCAAAAAAAAAAAAAAAAAAAAAATTCATTTTAACTTTTACTTTTGGAGTTCGGTGTACAAAGCCTTCGATCAAATGAAAAAGACTATTTTGTTTTTTTGAATTTTTTTCCCAAAAAAACCAAAATTGATATCTTGAGGATGAGGTCAAGAAAGTTGTGGTGCTATTTTGCCGAGGTGACAATCCATGTGGGCACAACTACTTACAAAGGTAGTTAGGCTAGCCTCACCCTACCTTCAACCTCTTGCCCAAAAAAAAAAAAAAAACCTTTATTATAATAAAAAAATATTTATCAGTACAATTTGACTTATTACTTGATATTATATATTGTTGTACTCTTTTTACATCAATGAAAAAAAATAAATGTTTATTGGCTTACCCTGAAACAAGAGTTCAGTTTGATTATTTTCAGGAAAAAGTATAGATATTTTTCAAATAAATCAACAATTTTATCCTAACATTTAAAAGATATTAACAATAGTTTTTATTATTATTGCGAGGAGCACTCTCACTTACCTGGTGTGTGTGATGTTGCTTGGACAAGACCATGATCTATAAACTAGGAAAAACCTAGATGAGGTCTCGATCCATTGTCTACAGGATGCCCGATTGCCACAAAAAAAAAAAAAAAAAAAAAGACCATGGTTGGGTTATGTTTGAAGTAAAGGAGTACTCAAATGTTATTCACCAAACCTCAGAGGGCTTTGGTAAAAATACATTTATTTTATATATACTTTTTAGTTTACAAATCAAATTTGGCTTTAAAGCTTAAACCGACT